>NW_026114526.1:0-2400000 GCF_025231255.1 Drosophila biarmipes | reverse complement strand
ACAACACGCAACGAACCTAACAACTTATGATGACTACGTGGACCAGACAGAAGCAATGACGAAAACGTTCACTGACGATCATAGGACACCAGTAATATTAACGGACCTCCGACACATTCGCAAGTTGGTAGCTACCTTAAAAAATCCACAATAGAGCAGCTAGAAGTATTAACGTAATTGGAACAGCCCTCAAAGTTATTGCAGGTACGCCTGACTTTAGCGACTGGGAGCAGATAAAAATCAATCAAGAGATTTTAATGAGAACAAACGAGGGACAAACAGATTTAAATATCAAATTTCAAGAACGCTTAAATGAACTCACGAACGCGATGAATAAAATTATTTTGGCAAAAAATAGAATCGTTATCATAGATTTAGAAAACATTCCTATGAGCTTAACCCTGGCAAAAATAAACATTGTTATTTCGGCTATCCTGGATAGCTCTGACATTGCCGAATTTAAGGACAAACAGCCTATTAATATTAGTCTTGTAGAAATATTAGAAGTATCTAGCATAAGTGTCTTCCAAAATTCAGAAATTCTTCACTTCCTAATTAAATTTCCAACTCCTAAGTTCGTATGTAAGAAGGTAACGGTCTACCCGGTCCAGCACAACAACAAGATCCTAGACTTTGAGAATGGGAACTTAGTCGCCGAATGCCCAACGCAAAACCTTAACATCGGCTACTGTAAAGCGACTGTAGGCGCCACCTTCTGCAGGGAACTGCAAAACAACACTTGCGCAAAGCAAATCGTTTCCGGAACCACTTCGCACTGTCTCACCCTCCCGGGTCACCTAGAACCGGTTACAATAGTGGATCATGGTACCCTCATCATCAACGACGTTAACGCAACCATTACCGATGATCAGGGCCGAGACCAGGGAATATCGGGAACTTACCTGGTGACGTACTCCGACAAGGTAGCCGTCAATGGAACCTGGTTCATAAACAAACTGGGAAGCTCGAAGAAGAAACCTGCAGTATCAGCTATGACCGTAGTAAACATCACCATAACCGGCTGAGTCTTCCATTTCTTCTTGAGCTTAGCCTCCACCACATTGGAACCCTTAATGAGCGGTACTCGATGAGATCCTTCCTCAACAATTCTCTCATCATACTAGTCGCCATTATCTGGCTCGGCAAACATTATCTGAAGAACAAACGTCTTGCCAGATCAAGGGCTGCCGATGACATAGAACAGACGGGTCACCGGGACGGCGACCAGGAAGGAGAAGTTAACACGCGCAAAAAGAATTTTGAAAAAAATTGCCAAATTGCAGACCGGATCCGACGGTCATAGCACTTAGGCGGTTGCGCGGCAGCGCAATTAAGGGCTTCATGGTGCGACTGGGACAGACCTTAAGTTTAGTTTAAAACTGAACTCCGCAGCTATATCTGGCGATCAATATTATAATTAACAATCCATTGTATGAATTAAAATATCTTTGGCTTGAAAAGGCTTAAGTGAAATAAAGAAATACCTTGGTATCTAAATAAAGAAACTCAATTAAATAACTTATATATTTATTTAAAAAAAAATTAAAAATGTTGTGAATTAAAAAAAAATGTATTCAAAATGTAGAGGTTTCACAGGATTTTATGAAAAATACATGAAATTAACTGGACAACTATTGGGGATATAGACTTGCAAGCAGAGGTTTCTTATTAAAAAACTATTTTTATCAATCCTTTAAAAATTAGAACTAAAAAAATACTTTTTTCCGGCCTGATAATCCTGATAAACGTGTTTACTTATTTACCAAATAGTATCCGATACCCGTTACTCAGCTTAAGGGAGCAAAAGGGAAATGGAGACTTATAAGCAGCAAAGCGATATTTTATGGGCTGAAACAAGCTTACTACCTGCTATTTTAGTATATGATATATGGGCGGCAGACAGATTTAACCGTTAAAACTGTTTGTGGGCTTTAGAGCGGGCGTGGCGCATTTTAGGTCAGTCGATGGTCATTGCTGAGACAACATTTCATTTAAAATTACATTTAATTGCGCTACAATTTTCACGGATTGTGGGCGTTAGAGTGGGCCTAGCCCTCCGCTGAAACAAGCTTGCGCAGCGCAGGAAGCTCAGTAATCTGCATGCCAAGTCAGACTGTTTTAGCTCTTAAAGTTCTCAACATCTTAGCGATCATACGGACAGACAGACAGACGGACATGACTAGTCAGACTCGGCTAGTGATCCTGATCAAGAATATATATACTTTATGGGGTCGGAAACTCTTACCTTCTAACCTTTACTTTCCGACGAATCTAGTATACCCTTTTACTGTAAAATTAACGGGTATAAAAAAGTGTTCGGTTTGTAAAAGAACGGCCCATATAAAATTCAAACCAGTCACAAGTCTTTATTCCATTCAACCAAATAAATTGATTCTCTTAAATATCTAAACATCTTTTCCTGGAGCTCTCTCTAAGAAGAGAGGACGAACCTGAGACGGTGGAAGATTGAGGAGGAGTTTGAGGATGACAAGGATATGCAGCATATCATTATTATGTTAGCGTGAGTAGAGTGAAGTGAGTACAATGAAGTTAAAAAATAAATAAAAAAAACAAAGAAAATAATAAATACAAAATAAAGTGCAAAGCAGCAAATAACTGAATTAATCAATAAAAAAAATAATCAAAATATATAATCAGTTAGAATAAAAGTAGTAGTCGGCCAGGCATTCGTTGGCAACGGAGAAAGGGTGTTACAGATCATGATCAGGGACAGCCGGGAGCTTGCAGACAGCTCGAATAGAGTTGGCAACGTTTGTCGACAAGTTCAAGCCAATACAGAAGGGGAGCGAGTGGTTCAAGGGAATAGAAGTTGGAAGGCAAAACTTATATTTCAAGCGGGACACCGTATTGTACAGGGCGGCCGTTTAGCATGAGAATGGGGCAAGTAGCATGAATAATGAGTTAATAATAATTAGTATCGGTTAGACTTTCATTTGTATTAGGCGGCGAACTGTGGAGCACAGGACATCCGCTTAGCAAAGGGAGGTACTAATCCGATAGAAATATTAAAAGATTAAAGTGATATATACCCATTAAAATGTATTGGGCGGCGCACTGTAATGCACAGGCGGCCTTTTATCATGGAGATGGGAGGAAGTATATATTAATAAATAAATGTATGAAGAAATATTAAATTAAATAACAGACGTGATACGCGACTATTCACATGTACGAGGTGTGTTTAATAAGTAAGGTGATATTGTATTTTCAAGAAAAACTATTAATTTATTTATCAATATTAATGTTTTCCCTTCAAAGTAATCCCTCTCAGATACAATACACTTATGCCAAAGGTTTTTCCAATCCTCAAAGCACTTCCCATAAGCACTTTTCGGTATAGCCTTGAGCTCTTCCAGCGATGCAGTCTTTATCTCTTCAATCGTTGCAAATGTCCGTCCTTTCATATGTCTCTTTAGTTTTGGGAACAAGAAAAAGTCACGTGGGGCCAAATACAATGAATATGGTGGCTTTATTGTGGTGTTGTTTTTGGCCAAAAAATCTCTCACAAGCAAAGATGAGTGAGCAGGGGCATTATCGTGATGCAAAAGCCATGAATTGTTTTTCCACAATTCTGGACGTTTCTTTCGTATTGCTTCTCGCAAACGGCGCATAACTTCCAGATAATACTGTTTATTGACCGTACGACCATATGGTAAGAACTCCTGATGCACCACGCCATGGTAATCGAAGAATACAGTGATCAAAACTTTGACATTTGATCGAACTTGGCGTGCTTTTTTCGGTCTTGGCTCACCTGGGCTCTTCCATTGTGACGGTTGGGCTTTGGTTTCGATATCATAACCATATACCCATGATTCGTCACCAGTTATGACCCTTTTGAGTAAATCTGGCCCGTCGTTGACGTCATCCAACAGCTCTTGAGCGATGCTCATGCGACGGTTCTTTTCGTCAAAATTCATGCCCAAAACGTTTGAAAAAATTTCTTGGCACGAGCCAAGCGATATACCGACATCTTCAGCAACTTCTCTGATAGTGATTCGACGATTTTCCAAAACAATTTTCTAAACTGCTTGAACGTTTCATCAGTTGATGACGTGCTTGGGCGTCCAGAGCGAGGCTCGTCATTGGCATCTTCCCGGCCATCTTGGAAGAGTTTGTACCACTTGTAAACATTTTTTTTACTCAGAACAGTTTCTGAGCACTTAATTTTATTTTTTTTGAAATGAAATTCTTGCTTCTTATCGCTCTAAGTGCGACTCCTATGTTCGATCTCTCTTCTTGATTAGGCTTAGCACCTGCTCCACCGCTCCTATAAACCCATTTAATTTACCAGAGTCTCCTTATAGTTCTGAATTTCATTTCAAAATAAGCACTTTTCTCTCAAACTGATTTAAAAATATCAGCAATGAGTTAAGTTATTTTTCAAAATTGTTATTATTATTTCCTATTAATATTTTTTCCTACTCCTACTAAGATTTTTAATAATCTAATTATTTATTTATTATTTTCCTCTAGCCATTCTAGTTCTTGTTATCCGGCATGCTGAAGTTAGCTGATCAGCTGTGCGATACAGCATCACAAGAAAACGCGGGCAGTTATTGCCATTAGGGTATTCGTTTCTTTGCTTTTATTTTGCCTGGTTCTGAACAATTCCGTACTAAACGTCTACCCTGTTCGTTACAGTGTATTGCTTAATACGAGGTGTGTTCAAAAAGTAAGGTGACTTTTCGAATTTCGCGGGCAAAATATTTTCGATTATCGATTTTTTTGTTTATATGTTGGTACACTCTTCCCTAACATCTGTACCAAGCTTCAATTGAATCCCCTTTTTTGTTTAGTTGCGAGAGGCGTAAAGGTAACAAGTTGTTTTGCTCAGCGATTTTTTGCTATCGAAAAATATAGATCAAAGGATTTGCATCAAATTTTGTGTAAAAAATAAAATTAAGTGCTCAGAAACTGTTCTGAGTAAAAAAAATATTTACAAGTGGTACAAACTCTTCCAAGATGGCCGGGAAGATGCCAATGACGAGCCTCGCTCTGGATGCCCAAGCACGTCATCAACTGATGAAACGTTCAAGCAGTTTAGAAAATTGTTTTGGAAAATCGTCGAATCACTATCAGAGAAGTTGCTGAAGATGTCGGTATATCGCTTGGCTCGTGCCAAGAAATTTTTTCAAACGTTTTGGGCATGAATTTTGACCAAAAGAACCGGCATGAGCATCGCTCAAGAGCTGTTGGATGACGTCAACGACGACCCAGATTTACTCAAAAGGGTCATAACTGGTGACGAATCATGGATATATGGTTATGATATCGAAACCAAAGCCCAATCTTCACAATGGAAGAGCCCAGGTGAGCCAAGACCGAAAAAAGCACGCCAAGTTCGATCAAATGTCAAAGTTTTGATCACTGTATTCTTCGATTACCATGGCGTGGTGCATCAGGAGTTCTTACCATATGGTCGTACGGTCAATAAACAGTATTATCTGGAAGTTATGCGCCGTTTGCGAGAAGCAATACGAAAGAAACGTCCAGAATTGTGGAAAAACAATTCATGGCTTTTGCATCACGATAATGCCCCTGCTCACTCATCTTTGCTTGTGAGAGATTTTTTGGCCAAAAACAACACCACAATAATGCCTCAGCCACCATACTCACCGGATTTGGCCCCAAGTGACTTTTTCTTGTTCCCAAAACTAAAGAGACCTATGAAAGGACGGACATTTGCAACGATTGAAGAGATAAAGACTGCATCGCTGGAAGAGCTCAAGGCTATACCGAAAAGTGCTTATTAATAGTTTTTCTTGAAAATACAAAGTTACCTTACTTTTTGAACACACCTCGTATGTTGAAATCCACTTAATCAACATGATCGTGAATCCTATTAGATTAATTTTTTTCAATAATAACTAATGGTTTACGGAATCGAAACATTATGAAGTCTGTAAAAATACATTAGTTTGATATTTATTTTTCTGATTATAAAAGTAAATTCTAGAAGCTTTCGTTTCATAAAGTCATGCTGTAGCTGAGGGGTAATTCGCTGTCCAAAAAACTTGGGAATAGCACTTAGATTTGCAGTAACAAACCCTTTACTCGCAGAGTAAAAGATCGTCACAATGTGTGTAACAATTAAATTCTTGATCATGATCACTAGCCGAGTTGATCTAACCATTTCCGTCTGTCCGTCCGTCCGTATGAACGCTGAGATCTCGGAAACTATAAAAGCTAGAATATTCAGACATGGCATGCAGATTCCTGGGCTTCGTACGCAGCACAAGTTTGTTCTAACGCCCCCAAACGGCTAAAACGCTTAAAACTGTATGCCGCCCACTAACATATACCGAAATAGCCGGTATGTGGCGCTTTACAAAGATTCTTTTGCTGCTTATATATCTCCATTTTCATTTTGCAGCTTATATATCTCTATTTTCATTTTGCTCCCTCAAGCTGAGTAACGGGTATCTGATAGTCGAGGCACTCGACTATAGCGTTCTTCTTGTTTTTAATATCCGATTTACTCTCTTTTTAATGAAATGTAATGATAAAAGATTCCTTCCAAACATTAGGGAAATAAGAGTCTAGAAGGGATATCTGAAAAAGTTTAGGTAAGAGTTTGCACAAAGCATCCTTATTAATAAGTGGAGTAAGGGAGAGGGTATGGGTAGGATGATATACTTTCGGTAATAGAAACTAATACATGAGGACTGAAATTTGGGAAATAAGTTAGCAATATCGCAATCACAAGACAGATGATGTGTCAAAGTGGAAACAAGATGGAAGCTGTTATGATTTCATACCCTTTTTAATTAACAAACGCATAAAACTCTTTGGGGTTATCTCGGAATTTGGTTCTACAAAGTATTAGGTAACTATTGAAAAGAATGCTGGTTCGGTTTCGTTAGTACTCGGATTCAAGAGAGGACTAGTTCGAGTAACATATGCATTTGCGAACTCTGAGGAAAATATAAGGACTAAAACTTTAGCAGAGCAGTTCAAAACTGAGTTCAGTTTTCCTAAAGAGAGATCAATAAGACCGTAAACAAACTAATGTGCTTCTGTGGCAACGAGAACATTAGTTGAAGGCATTGAAATGGCAGGAAGGTTAAAACCCCCCAAATCGTTATTGCCAACGGTTGAATGAATATTCTGTATTTGAGCCAAATGCTAAAGATAGAGACTAGTATCAGATCGATAGGGAATATAACATAATCATCGTGAACCGGAGTAAAGGAATCTGAAACCCGTGAACCCTTATTAACTTACCCGTAAGCTGTCATTGCTTACTGTTAATGTTCAGGCCATATGCCTCTATAAAAGCCTTATCAAGATGTACCTCAGGAAGTCCAATTTTAAACAAGGATATTTCACGTCTTTGCTTAAACTTAAACTTCAGGACGGTTAGTTCTGTTCCAGAAGCAGTGCAGCAGCAGGTGGTTTTTGACATCGTCGTATTCAAAGTCACAAGGATTAAGGCGGGAGACGAAAATAACCTGTTTCTATGCAATGCCCTTTTAGGGTCCCCCTTAAGCAACTCCAGATAAGGTTGACAGCGATGGTCCCGTGATGGCGTTGGAAGGCGACAAATAAGTGCCGGAGCCTTTTGCAACACCACGCGACGTAGATGCCTGCTCATTGTTGACGGATTGCAGATCAGGTGGTAATACGGGATGAGGTGGTCCAGAACACGTAGCGACAGGTGAAGATCTGGATTAAAGGACTGTACTGCGGGCGTCTGCTTCAATCAAAGAATGCTAACTGGTATCATAACCGGAGTCAAGAGCAGGAGATCACGACTTTCATTTGGCAGCAACAGGAAGTGGTTCCAATGTAGCGTCAGCACTGAGGTAGTCTGATACCTTTCCCACCAGAATTCTACCTTTAAAATTTGATTCAGATCAGATAGATCCCTAAATACGGCCGATAATGACTGGTATTCCAGAAGGGTCCAATGCAAGTCCATATTTGATTTGGTACGCTCTGCAATGAGGCCAGTGCTGTTCCCAAGGTCGTCACATTTATAGTAAGCAAGGTTGTCTCATATGCAGCAACAAATTTTGGTTTAATCCAGCAGACAGACATAGTACATTTTTTATAAGCGTCTAATATATATACGCGTATATGAACAAAGTAGATATAACAATAACGACAAACCGAAAACACTATCACATTTGCTGGGAATATTGCAATTATGTTAATTACGTAAAAAGTCAGAGTCTTTAATTATTTAACTGTTCGTTATATTAAAATCACCAAAAACTCGTTTAGAGTCGTTTTGTTTTATTTTGATAGACTGATTTCAACAATAGCGGAAACATTTCCGGCAGCGATTAAAAGACACAATAAGTTAGAGTTAGATTCAGGCCCAACAGACAGATTAATTTATAGAAGCTCTTTAAACAATTAGAGATTGTGTCAAGAGAAAACTTCCAAAAAATAAGCAACAAGGAAGAGCGCTCGACCCGTTACTCGGCTTGAGGAAGCAAAATGAAAATATATATATATATATACCGGCTATTTCGGTAAATGTTTTAACGTTTAAGCCGGCGTTAGAGTGGGCTTGGCCAACATTTTTTTAGGTCAATCGAAAAAGGTTAATAAGACAAATACATTTTAGCGAAAAAAATTCTGGCATGACAACCACAGTTTTGGGCGGCTTGTGAGCGTTAGAGTGGGCGTGGCAATTTTTTTTTGGGTCAATCGATAGGTATAGATTTGACAAATACGTTTAAGCAAAAAAAATTTTTAGCATGACAATTGTGTTTTCGGCGGACATGGCTAGATCGATTCGGCTAGTAATTCTGAACAAGAATAATATAGTTTATGGGTTCGGAAACGCTTCCTTCTATCTGTTACATACTTTCCGATGAATTCAGTATACCCTTTTACTCTACGAGTAACGAGTATAAAAATTAATTTTAACTAGACGCCACTATAGTCGAAGGAATTCAGAAAATACACAAAAAAAATCGTAATCAAAGTTACAACAACAATAAAAAATATTATTAACAATAACATTACAAAAATAATAATAATTCAACATATAGCCAAACTCATCTAAATAGAAACCGAATTCCCCTCACAGCCAGGGAAATTATCATGAGTATAAGAAAGATTTAAAATAAGGTAGGGCCCAACACCCTTTAAATTTCCAAGCATCCAAGAGTGGCACTTTGGATGGACGTTGATACACTTCGAACAGTACAAACAAGTGGTCCAACGACACCAAGCACGTGCTTGTTACGCGCGGGGCCCTATTATCAATGTGGTCAAATAATGCGAGTTCGCGGGGAAGATAGATGAAAAATAAAAGGCACAACTAAGAATGAAGCAAATTAGTTAAAATATTAGTTTTTAATACCGGGGTAGAAGTTGAAATGCAAATTATAATTATTACTAAGAATGAAGCAAATTAGTTAAAATATTAGTTTTTAATACCGGGGTAGAAGTTGAAATGCAAATTAAATGATGAAGGCTGTTATAGTTATTACATAGAACGCGAAAGGGCTCGAGCTGTCAAAAATTTGATGTACATCGTGGCAAATTTAGAGGATAATAATTTCGTGTTAGTCTAACAGGAACATTGAATGTTAGGCGGTTTAAAAGTTCTGCAGAATCAATATCACCTCTTATTAAATTTTGTATAAAAATAGTACCAAGCATTGTTCTACGATTTATAAGTGTAGGTAAATTAAGCAATTGTAATCTACTCTGATAGGAAGGTAGAATTACGTTTTGATCCCGGTTCTATCTAAGAAGCGCAAATAAAAAAAAAATTTCTTGTACCGATTCAACGATGTGCACTTAATATTATGGAAAATAGGACGGACAAGGGAGGGAAATAATAATTTGGTCGTATAAGGGTCAACAAATTCTTTTGACCAACGCTTTATACTTGGGTTTATAAAGCGTTAGCTTTGTTAACAGTGGACATTTCATCCATGAAAACAATCAATATCTTACTGTAATTTAAATTCCGACGCTATATCATTATATGATAAACAAAGCTTAACATCATCACTATACATTAGTACACGAGAATGTGTTATGATAGGAAGATCGTTAATAAACAAAGTAAACAGCAAAGGGCCCGAATGACTACCTTGAGGCACTCCAGATGTCACGTAAATAAACTTTGAAACAGCATTTTTGAATATAGCCCTCTGAGTACTACCATTCAAGTAACGTGAAATCCAAGTCAATAGATTACCAGGAAACTCAAGCTGATCTAATTCAAATAAAAGAAGAGAGTGGTTAACGGAGTCAAAGGCCTTACTAAAAGCTGTGTATATAACATAAGTCTACAATTTTTTTTAATCCATGTATTACAACAGATATCAATTCAAGAAGGTTGGTAATGGTCGATCTTCGCTTAACAAAACCATGCTGACAATATGATATAAGCGAGAAACATAAATGTTGCAAATGAGAAGTGATAAAACGTTTAATTGACGTTTAATTAACGTTTAACACCTCTATAATTCTAGACATTCGCCTTGCTTCCTTTTTATGAAGTGGAATAATAGAAGAGTCCTACCAGATAGTATGAAAAACTGATGATGAAATAGACAAATTAAAAAGTTTAAGAATCGGTTTACAAAAGGAAGTCCATCTGGACTGGGAAAATAAGTTGGCGTTGTTGTTGCTAAATCTCTTAAGAGAGAACTTTTGGTGATTACAAGGGAAAAAATACAATTTGCACTATTTAAGGGATTAGCTGTCAGACCATAAGTAGTGAACGGTGAATTATAGATCGTTTACTATAATTACAACTCATTTAAATCCGAGTATGGGGGTGCAGGAAATTTTAAGTATAAACTGATTGAACGACCGAAAATTCAAGACCGAGACGACTTTTCTCTTTCAAAGATGATATTCTACTGCTTTTATTACCGAACGCTCGCTAAGCCGAGCAGATCGGAGAGTTATAAGAGGGCTTACAGCTGTACACGTGTAGACATTTATACAGTATTCTATTCAGAATCTGATCCAACATCCCGGCCCCGTTGAAAGGGTCCACTTTCAAGATATAGGAAGTACAGCGAGCTTGTGAACAGGGCGGGTACAGGTTCCTTGGCGGTGCGCAGCTGAACGACTCGGACATTGTTGTCGCCCCCATGTACTAGGGATTCGCTCCTTCCCATTCTCCATTGCTGGGGGGGCACATTATCTTTATGAATAAGCACCATGGTACCGACAGAGACGTTTGGCGATGGGGAGGTCCATTTCGTTCTTGATAGAAGTGCGTTGAAATAGTCTGTAGACCAGCGATGCCAAAAGGACTGCTTTAATGCCGTGACTGCTTCAAATCGTTGCAATGTGGTGGCCTTGGAGTCGTTGACAATACGTTCTGGCATGGAACGCAGTGAGCTTCCCATCAAAAAGTGATTTGCTGTCAGGGCTGAAAGATCGTTCGGATCTTTTGACATTGGCGTTAGTGGGCGTGAGTTGAGGATGGCTTCTATGTCAACCACGACTGTTGAGAGCTCTTCGTACGTAAACTTGGTGTTTACAAAGGATCTGTTGAGTAGTCTCTTTGCGCTCTTCACTGCCGCTTCCCAGAGCCCACCAAAATGCGGAGCCCTGGGTGGGATAAAATGAAAGCTGATTAAGTCAGCGGCGCAAAATTGTTAAATTGCGGTTTTAGTCTTCTCATTGAATATGAACTTTTTTAGGTCGTGCAGCTGATTGGAGGTGCCAACGAAATTGGTCGCCTTGTCACAGTAAATATCTGTGGGGAAACTGCGACGTCCAGAGAATCTTTTCAGAGCCGCCAAAAATTCTTCTGTGCTCAAATCTGTGCCCACCTCAATATGCTTGGCCTTGACGACGAGAAATATGAACACGGCGAGATAGCTCTTTGATGAAGACTT
Organism: Drosophila biarmipes; assembly: GCF_025231255.1. Classification (NCBI taxonomy): domain Eukaryota; kingdom Metazoa; phylum Arthropoda; class Insecta; order Diptera; family Drosophilidae; genus Drosophila; species Drosophila biarmipes. The sequence goes on along the minus strand of NW_026114526.1, from coordinate 2,388,145 downwards.
TCCGCGTATTCGAAGATATGTGTGTATAGGTCCGCAGAAATCGACACCGCATTTGCTGAAGTGCTTACTGATGGCCAATCTTGCCTTGGGTAATTGACCCATTACTTGCTGCAGTGGTACGGGTCGATATCGAACGCAGTGGGTACAGGCTCGAACAATACGGCGCGCTAAATTCCTTGCATTGATGATCCAGAAATTCAGACGAAGTAGCGCCACCAGCGCCTTTGGTCCGGCATGGAAGTTTCTAATGTGAAGGTGGCAGACATATTTAACTAGCATTGATGAGTTGCTGGGAAGTAGTAGTGGGTACATCTCACTCTCAGGCAGATCGGAATAGTCGAGTCGTTCTCCGACCTTTATGAGTTCAAATCCAGTAGAGGCGTCTACAAAAGGAGTAAGAAAGTTTAGAGGACTTTTAAGTACTTGACTTTTCCTGAGGAAAGGGAGTTCTGAAAACGAATGGGTCTGAAGATTCCAAGTTATACAGTTTGCTGCGTGTTCTAGTTCTTCCGGACTGAAGGTTTGACCCTTGAACTTCGATGATTTCCAAACGACGTGTATGAATCGAAACATCCATGCGACAATGCGTAGACAAACTGTGATTGAGCTGTGCCTTTCGAGTGACGCCAGCAGATAGTTGTTTGTTATTGTAGTTGAAAATATGTGTTTCCGTTTCTCGCAGTTAACGATGTCCAAACCGATGGCAGCATTTTTTGCACATGCCACTTTGAAATGCATTCATACAAAAACGGAGGAACGGTGATCCATATTGATGCGTCCAGTTCGGTGACAGTGCAACCACGAGAGACAATATCGGCTGGGTTGCTTTGGGTGGGCACGAATCTCCATTTGGCGGCAGATGTTAGACTCTGGATTTCTGACACGCGATTTCCTACAAGGTTTAGAGTGTAATTGAGTGCTGCTGGAGCCAATGAAGTAAGATTTGTGAGTCTGACCAGAGGTAAGACGGTATAAGTCTTTTTCCGAACAATCGTTTGTCCTTGTTGAATAGTTGAGCGAGTAAGTGTGCGGCGCAGAGTTCCAGTTTCGGAAGCGATTGTTCCTTGGCAGGAGATACTCTTGACTTTGATGTCCACAACCGAACGGTGGTGTTATTTGGTCTTTCACTTCGTACGTACACACAACATCCGTACGCCCTGATGGACGCATCGCAAAATCCATGTAGTTGAATGTTGTTGGCACTTTGCAGGCAACACCGCGGTACTTGGAGAGTTGGCAACATTTTCAAGGAATTTAAGTAGTCGGTGCATCACTTAGAGATTGTGGAACCGCCTCGTCCCAATTAAGATTGAGTATCCACAGTTCCTGAAGAAGAATTTTCGCCACGATGATGATTGGTGACAAAAGGCCAAGGGGGTCAAAGAGTGACGATGCAATGGATAAGATCTCTTACCTGGCGTTTTGGAGCAACGGTGAACAGAAACGCATCATCGAGTTGATTCGTCACATATATTGAGTCTCTTTGTGGGCTTGCTATCAGTGAGCTCAGGGTGGTTTGAATGCCACTTGGACAACGGAAAGTTCCCCTTTTGAAGAACTTCGATGACTTCTTGTTTGATGAGTTGCAATGTGTGTATGTCGTCTGGTCCGCAAAGCAGATCGTCCACGTAAAATGACGATTTGATAACCGATGCGCCGGTCGGGAATTCCTCCTTGTACTTGTCAGCCAAGTAGTGTAATCTGCGTAAGAGGACTTCAGCGCCTAATAGAAGATCGATGCGACGAGATTCATGGAATCTTTCATCTGCCAAAGGTGAGTTGATGGGCAGATTCCAAGACGAGATGTCAATCTCAGAATCTGGCTGATACGAGATGTGGCCGATGCCACAGAATTCAAGTGAGAAGTGATAAAGCACGTGTGGCCACGTGCTTTATATTAGTTAACGATCCTCCAACGCTGCGGATTCCCATGTTGTATTTTTCATGCCGAAGCCGAAGTTTTTTGGCGAATTACTCGTTGATGAGATTAACCTGAGAACATGCATCAAGCAATGCTCTGCCAGGCCTGTATGTTCCTGATGCGTCTTTAACCAGAACCACGGCCGTGTCTAGGATAACTTGTCCCGGTTGAGTGTGCAGATGAGAGAATTTTATCAGACCACTTGGCTGGACTGGACAGTTTGTGCGGCTCTCAGGACGTGCTCCTATGACCGGAATGTCCTTGTCATGATGCAACATTGTGTGATGAGCTTGATTGCAGCTGCGGCAACGACTCCTTGATGAGCATTGAGCGATTCGAAGACCACTGCCGAAACAATTGAGGCACAAATTAAGTTTTTTGACTGTTTAAAACCGATCAAGTGTTGTCATCAATTTAAATGTTAAGCATCCAAACAGTTTGTGGCCAGCTGACGAGCTCAGCACACATGCAGATTGAGTGATTGCGAACGATGATTAATGCCCATACGACTGATTTCGAGATAACTTGCTTAGATGGACTGATCATTTATTGCGGGTGTGCTGATCGCATTTGACAATTACGATGTAGATCAACATGGCCTGTAAATTATTTTATCCGGTACCAAGGGATTCCAGTGCTCCATACATAGCAGACGCCTTTTCCACCAATCCTTGTATCTGTGCTGTGTTTGATTTCTCGACTGGTTGAAGCTTAAACAATGCAGCTATGGTTTCTAGAAAGATAAGTGTTGGATTATCAAATCTCTCATTAAGCCGCTGCAAAGCCTTGAGATAGTTTTAGTTGGTTATTGAAAACGCCTTGATTGCCTCTAATGCTGGTCCCTTTATGCTATGTAGCAAATGGTTTAACTTTTCTAGATTAGACATGGTTTCCTCAAGAGCGATAATTTGGGTGAACGAGTTGATGAAATTTTTGTATTCTGCAAATTTTCCGTCGAACGATGGCAAGGTAAGACGGGGAAGCTTCGACAACGACAGAGCAATCGAACTGGATTGGGCCAGCGAAAGCGGTGAATGTGGTGGTCTGGTGTTGTTGAGTTCCTCACCTAGATGATCCTCGATGGCGACTTTGGTCTCGACATATCTGTCCTCCAGTTCTCCACGACCGCTGTCGTTGGGATCCAATGTCTCAATCTCAGAGTGGACTGCCATTGCTTGCGTGAAGTAAGACTCCAGAATTCCTAGCCGGCATCGCAGTTCGGCGCTGGAAAGTCCGGTGTCTTCGCCAGCGCTTGTTGTTATGAGGGTTTTAATGCGAGTTATATTCCTTTTAATGTTAGTCCGTTGGCGTATGCACTGCTCAATAGTTGACATCGTAGAGATTAAGTAACGGAATGCTAAACGGCAATAAAATTGCCAAGTGCAATGAGCAGCTATCCTGGTGCGAAATGAGTGCGAATGCGACGAATGTAGAAGCCAACTGAAGTTTCAGTAGCTACAAGAGCGAGAGCGAGCTGAAGTCTGGCAACAGCGGCGAAACTGAAGTTTGGGCAGCGATAAGAGGGACGTGAAGATAGGCAACAGCGGCGACGAAAGGCGAGCAAAAAAACTGAAGTTTACTCAGCGACGAGAGCGATATGAAGTTTGGCAACAGAGGCGCCGAACCGTAAAGGAACGGCAACTGCGAAAGCGACAAATTGTAAGGCCTAACTGTAAACCAGTAGGATCAATGGAATAAAATAAAAGAATAAAATTAGATCCTTGAAAATCTGCCTAGTTAAACAAATATTTGATTTACATAACTTTTTTGCAAATTATGATTTTCTTATAGTAAGAGATTATTTAAAGAAGGTAAAGAAAAAATAAATTACGAAGAAGAAACAGTGATATTAAAACAAGACCGCAGTAAAATGCCTTAGTCCACCATCATTTCAAAAAATGATTGAAGGCTGTAAGATAAGATAAAGATTCAGGAAACCATACAAACACCCTCCAATTTTTATGAAGAAGTCAACAAAAAACTAAATGAAATGATTACATGGAATTATTCGTAGATCAAAATCTCCCTTTTGATTACTAATTTGGATAGTTCCAAAAAAGAGCGATCCATAAGGCAAGACGAAATTTTGATTCGTAGTAAATTACAGATATTTACTCGATATCCGTGTCAATAATAAATTTCGGGTAACCAGAATGGATGAAAAAGTAAACAAATAGGGAAGGTCACATTTTACTAATATTGATGTAGCTAAAGGATTCCACCAAATTCAAAAGGAAGCAGAGTTTATAACTAAATGGGATTCTCAACAAAACACGGAGATTACGAATATACAAGAATGCCATTTGGCCTTATAAATGCCCCTGCTATTTTTTACAAATGTTTGAACAATTTATTAGAAGATTTAATCTATAAAGATTTTTAGGTTTATCTAGACGATATTACACTTTTTTCCAGTTCATTGGAGGAACACATTCTATTATTAAAAAAGTTTTTAAAAATTTAAACAATAAGCATACAAAAATTTGAATTGACTGAATCAAGCACTGCCAGCGGACCGAGATCAAATGGATTGGACTGAAGCGATTTATCTCGTCGTGTGGGATCTCATTGTTTTCTGTTATAATCATCCCCGATTATCAAACGAATGCTCTCTATTATTTGTCATCAATTTCCAAAGAAAATTCAGCCGAATTCAAGCATATTTTAAATGTTGTCAACGTTTGCATCAAACAATTGCGATCATTAGATTGTGCATTATCTTACCACTAAGCTGCCATTGCAAAACACGCAAGCCTGTGAACACAGCCATTGAAGAACAAAGGAAATCTTAACCTTTTCCACGTTGGAATCTTTTCTCAAAACCCGACTTTTCAACGTCCATATAATTGAAGGTTCATTAGTCACCACAGCAAACACAAGGATTCAACGGCTTCCAACAAAACCTTGTCAAACATTCAGGCAACCCACACAACTGCATCATTACCTGCCGTATTTCAGAGACTACTACGAACGCTATTCACATTTACGTCGTTGGCCTGACATTTTAACAAAGGACTCCTGCTCTCGCAAACATGTCTCATTTTCCTCAGCCCCACCCATACTCTTTTAAAATGTAACAGCAGCTAATACTTTTTACAATGTGGACAACGCCATCGTAATCTATTACATTACCCGACTCAGCTAGAGGTTAGTGGTGTCTAGCATGACTTGTCTCAATTCACAAAGTCAGACAGAATCTAGCAACACCACACAAGTCATCAGCGCGTCAGCCTCACATTCAACACACAACCACGAACTCCAAAGGTTCGTCTTCAATATAGTGCTACAGGTCAGTCAGAAGGCACCCTTGTTACAGAAAATGTAGTCCAAGCAGTAGTCACCTATGCCCAGATTCAGCAGAAAAATCAGGGGTAGAAAGGAAAACTACCGACAGGTGCAAATAGCGCAAAGAATTCACTTTAGCTCAACTACTAATTCGTTTACATTTGCATAGATGTGCTCCTCAGCGTCGTCACCATTCCACCGTTTATAATGAGTGGAATCAGGAGAGAGTCTTCTGATCAATTAATTGCACAATGCACGAAACTTGGTTGAACACTCTAATTAAAAAATTTTTCGAATTGAAAGCAGTAAGTACAAGGCTTTTCTACACTGCAGAAGAAAATTGGTGCGAAAAACATTTAAAACGCATTCGTTCATGCCAACCATAAGGAAAGTATATGGTTTGCCTACCATTGCCTACTAACCTGAACTCTATGAACAATACTCACAGGAGGAATACTTCTAGCTGCGCCAAATAACTGAAGCCATTACCTCAGGAAAACAGCATCGCCTGGAAGACAATAGAGACTCAATCAGTTATACTGCATGTACATTACTACATCATGCATTTCTGAAGAAAGACAGCAGCACCACAGAACTTGCTCAACGACATTCTCCATATTGGCCCAGCCTTACAAAAAGATCTAGGTTGGGCCATTCTTTACTGGAGATTTTTTTAACACATATTTGCGGCCGACATTCAGAAAATGTATCTCTGCTTAAGGGATAAATACTTTTTGGCAAAGGGAAAAGCAATACAATAAGGGATTATTGTTTAACAACTGTGACGTTTGGACAGCATCAGACCCGAACACAGTCATTCGTATCATGCATCAGATCGCTCAGGATGAATAAGATCAATTACCATCAGCAGAACATGTTCTACGAAAAGAAATCTTTGTGAATTACAAAGTGGACGTAAGACAACTAAAGGAGATGTTCAATTTCGATGTCCTCAGTGCACTTCAATCAGCTGGTATGGATCTTCGGAAATGGGCAGCAAATCATCGCAGTCTTTTGAAATCTATTTCTCCTGGAAACATGTCAAATTCCACAATTTTGGAAATCGAAAGCCAAGTGCTCATTAAAACTTTAGGGCTATATTGGCACCCCAAGAAAGACTTTAATGGTTTTAAAATAAAATTTAAATTGAAAAAATTTTAACATGTTCGAGGACTTTTTAGTAAACTCTCGACGATTTATGTTGTCGTGTTTATTGAGACCTGACTTAACCCGATTTTTGTTAATCAGAAGGATCGTAAGACCCGTCGAGGGGGAGGCGATCTAATTTAACTTCTGATATTTCCGTATTATCATGGATTGAATTTATTTCCATAAAATTATCTTTCCCAAAAAGTAACATTATTCTAATACCTATTGCACCTGTCCGCGATACATTCTGTCTCCATGTTGCATGCTGAAACTAATTTAATCTTCGCAATATTTCTTGGTTGGAGAGTAAGGACTCATTGGCAATTGCAACACGATTTTATTGATGGTTTTTTTGAATTATCTTTACAGAACATTAATCATTTTCCCTATCATATTGGTCGTCTTCTTGACTTAATATTGGTTTTTGATAGTAGCAATGCCGAAATTAGTCGTATTTCTCCACTATCTTTACATGAAGATTGTTATCCTACCCTTAGAAGACTTATTAAGCTAAACTTTTGGTATCTTTATCGATAGGAAGATGGTCCTATTAAGTTGATCTTCCTGTTGATGATGCAGTTGGGAACTTTTATGAGGTCCTTTACTATCTATTTGATGAACATGTTCCTCATTCTTTTTTGAAGAAGCTGGTTCCTAAACAATAAAAAAAAAAAACAATAAAATATCCGACTTGCAGACAGACTTCACCAAATATAGTTTAGCAAAGGAGGAATTTGTCCAGTAAAATTCTGACTATGATTAAAATTACCTGTCTTGTTGTAAGCGTGATTTTAAAAATAAGCCTACACTTTCTTTTCTTTTGTCAATTTTAAACGAAAATTTAACTGCTTTCCTCCTTCTCTTTTTCTCAATAAGAATGTAATATCTGATGATAATGCCATTTCCTGCTTATTCGCAGATTTTTTTTAATCGACATATACGAAATGGAATAGTGTTATTATTCTATTTTCAAACCAGTAATAAATGTATCTGATGTTCTTTAGATTCTTGAAACTCTCAAGCTCTTATTTTCAGCGGGTTCTGATAGAACACTATGTTGTATACTCAGGAATCGTTCATCCTATATGCTCTTGATATTTAAACTGTCCCTAAGTCAAAGAATACCGATATCTGTAATTATTGTGGTTTTGCTAAACTCAGTACAATTCCTAAACTTTTCGAAAAAATTATTACCTGTCAGTTGTTCCATCATTGCCGGTCTATTATATTAACTTGTCAACATGGCTTCACTATTTAAATTTACGTCATCAATTACTAAAGGTTTTCTAACACATTATTAAACTTATGTGATTTATACCGTTTTCTATAACACTTTTGACCAAGTGAACAATAGGCGTCTTATTAATAAATTCTCCTTCTTAAGATTTTCTGCCAACCTCCTAAAGTGGATATTTTCCTACTAATGTATGCAGATGAAGTAAAGCTATGTGTGCCTATGCGTTTACCTCATTCATGTAATTACATTCAATTAGATCTTGATTGCGCCGTACATAATTACCATGTTAAATTTGAACTATTCTAAATGAATCTTTATGACCTTTTATCGTTGTAACCCATTTTTGTATTCTTATTCTATCAGAAATATCGCGCTTGAAGGTATTTTTTCCGTTCAGGATTCTGGCGTTTTGTTTGATTATAAACTTAGTCTTAAAATCCAAACAAATCCAAAAGGCTCATCGCGTTTGTGAAGCGTTGATAAAGGGAGTTTGATGATTTTATTTGTTTCTCTTGTTCGTCCGCCTATGGAATATTGCACATATGGTCACCTCAAATTGGCTGTTACCTAAATATGCGCGTCCGCTCAAAAACAATTTATTTTTATTTAATTTCTAAATTTCTAAAAGATACCCTTCCCGCAGGTCGATATTGCGACATCCAACAGATCCAGCTGACTAACGCCAATTACCAGGTGGTATGGTTGACGCTCATTAAGCGGTATAAAAACCCACGCATCGTATTTGCACAGCACATGAATGCATTGTATAAGGAGAAGGTGGAAGATCTACGATCTCTGCTGAGTACCGTAAACGTCAGCGCTTCAGCGCATCAGTGGAATGGACAATGAACCCACTCATTGGCTCGCTCACTGTGTGTCTACAGCATTGCCCAAGGAGACGCATGCGGCTTGGGAAAATTATCTCAGCAGGACCATAGAGGTGGCATCATTCCTTAAACTGGAAAGTTTCTAAATGACCGCCTTGTCACGATCGATGCTATTGAAAACCGAAACGCCTCGCTTGCTCAACAGGCTCGTCTGTCCACGGACTCCACCAGACGTATCCAATGTCACAATGCGCAAGCGCGGGTTCCCAGCAACCTTCGCTGGGTCCATTGCTGGTCCAGCCACATCCTCCGGAGGTGCCCCGCATCTGCTATGGACTCTTATCAGCAAAAGGAGTTAGCAATCGAGTTCAACTGTGTCTTAACTGTTTGGGAACCTCACCCACGCACTCACGGCGCACAAGTACTCAAAACTGTCAACAATGCCATACGCTCTTGCACCACCCACAGCGTCCGACAAGCACACAAGCAACTCGAAGGAAAGTTGTGAAGGCAGAGATAGCGGTCGCGTTCTTAAATCGCTCCGTCTATTTTCCAAAGTTTGCAGCGAAAACCCGTAGGTACAGCCGGCTATCCGGCCTGGAGCATCTGGACACGTACCTGGACGTCAGCTGGTGGCCAGGAGGCCGTGGACGACACCTAGGAACAACCCGGGAATTTATCCCCAACAGCTTTGGCGGCCAGGCAGGGGCCGCTCGTAGGCGAGGAAGGGGAGGCATCTTTTTGCTCTTTCTAGTTTCCACTCGTTTGTTTAGTTCTGCCAAATTTTCCACTGGCGCTTTTTGTTTCGTAAACACTAAATCAGTGGTAAAAGCGCTGGCGCAAGCCTAGGAGTTGGGCTTGTGGTGGCCGGTGGTACGCTGGCAAGCAACGGCCTGGTGGCGCCGGAAAGCGCTCCATCACAAACCCTATGCGGGACATAGTCGATGAAATTGACTATCTCCAGAGAAGTGCTCGCTTGTGAAGGCAGAGATAGCGGTCGCGTTCTTAAATCGCTCCGTCTATTTTCCAAAGTTTGCAGCGAAAACCCGTAGGTACAGCCGGCTATCCGGCCTGGAGCATCTGGACACGTACCTGGACGTCAGCTGGTGGCCAGGAGGCCGTGGACGACACCTAGGAACAACCCGGGAATTTATCCCCAACAGCTTTGGCGGCCAGGCAGGGGCCGGTCGTAGGCGAGGAAGGGGAGGCATCTTTTTGCTCTTTCTAATTTCCACTCGTTTGTTTAGTTCTGCCAAATTTTCCACTGGCGCTTTTTGTTTCGTAAACACTAAATCAGTGGTAAAAGCGCTGGCGCAAGCCTAGGAGTTGGGCTTGTGGTGGCCGGTGGTACGCTGGCAAGCAACGGCCTGGTGGCGCCGGAAAGCGCTCCATCACAAACCCTATGCGGGACATAGTCGATGAAATTGACTATCTCCAGAGAAGTGCTCGCGAGCGGCAATAGCAAGCGACCCAGGGGACATGAAACTGGGAAAACGCTAGCAATGCCAGCAAAAAAGACGATGCATAAGGCGCCGGCAAGCGAAGCTAGCCAAGGGGGAGATAGGGGCAAACATGCCCCAAAAACCTTCACAGGAGTGGAAAAAAGTGGAACAGAAGGCAAAGTGCGTCCGCCACGCAATGACGCGATAGTTATCGCAACGTCCACTGGAGGGTCCTACGCGGATATCCCGAAAAGAGTAAAGACAGATTCGCAGCTGGAGGTCCTAGGTCAGACCGTCAGGCGAACAGCTAAGAGGGAACTGCTAGTCCTCCTAAATAAGGTATCCGACCCAAAAACAGCAGAGCTTCAGAGCAAAATGAAAGCGGTCCAACGGATGTCATATGTGTGGTTAAGTCACAGTTTAATGTGGAACTGCCAGAATCTGCGGTGGTGGGACTTAGGGCGGCGTACGGGGGCAACCAAACCGCCACATTAAAAGTTATGCCCGACATAGGGAGGCCTCTCATGGAGAAGGGAAGACTTATGTTGGGATGGACCTGGTGCAGAATCCGGTCAAAGATAACACCCAAAAGGTTATTTAAGTGTATGGAGTTCAACCATATAGTATGGAACTGCAGATCCCAGGAGGACTGCTCTAAATATTGCTACAACTGCGGCGAGAAACAGCACCAAGCCAGAGGCTGCAAAAAAAAAAAAGAAAGACTGGGACCACCCAACAATGAGTGGAAAATGTCCGTACTTCAAGAGGGCTATGCAAGGGCTTAGGGGTTAATAAAGATACTTTAGATATACCTAAACCACTGCGAGGTTGCTCAATCGTTGCTGGAGCAAAATGTCATCGAGCAAAACGTTGCCATGGCACTCATAAGAGCGCATACCAACGCTCAAGAGGAAGACTCGAATTCAAGGCACTCCAGCACTATTCTGAAGACAATAAAGGACGACAAGGCACTGGGACCTGATCGAATCCTGAAAAAAGTAGTAAAAATAGCCATAAAAGCAAACACAAAAGAGTATGTTGACATGTATGTATGACTAACAGAAGGTGTATTCCCTAGTCGCTGCAAAACGCAGCGGTTGGTACTCATACCAAAGGGGGACAAGCCAGCGGAGGAGCCGCTAAGCCACTTTGCATGCTGGATACGGTGGGTAAAAATCTTGAAAGAATAATCTACTCCCGGCTATAAGGTGGCCTTGTCAGAACCAACCTCTCTGAGATTCAGTAGGGAAAATGGTGGTTGTACGGCACTAAGCAGTATTGCACAGTGGCAACATTGGATGTTAAAAACACATTCAACTCCGCTAGCTGGCACCACACACTAAATGCATTGAGCAAACTTAATGTCCCAGTGTACATACAGCGACTAATAGAGAGCTTCTTCGAAGGCCGCCTGCTCCTGTACAAAACTGAATCCGGGCAATCGACTCACAGGGTCACCGGGAGAGTCCCCCAAGGATCAGTCCTAGGCCCTTTGTTGTGGAATGTCATGTACGACGAGATCCTTAGGATCACGATGCCCGAAGGGGCACGACTCATTGGTTTCGCGGATGACGTAGCCATAGTAGTTACGGCCAAAAAACCCCCAAACGCGGAAAGAATCTGCAATCAAGCTAGGAAACGAGCAAGCGCATGGCTCGATTCTAAGGGTCTCGCCTTGGCAGCTCATTAGACCGAAGCAGTCCTGATAAGTAGCAGGCAGAAAGTGGATCAGAGAGGTGTGTCGTAAAAATGGAAAGTAAAAGGAGGGAGGCTGGAAGAAATAGCGGGACCGAGCAAAGAGGAAGGCTTAGAACCGAGGTGTCGAGGAAGGAACGTCCGGCGGCAGACGGTCATTTAGCGAGAACACCACCATGAGCACCAGAGTGACAAGGAGCGATGCACGGAAAGCGATGGCTGCCAGCCATCCGGGCAAGAGGTCTTGCCCGGGGCAAGGATGGTCAACCACACGGCCTACCCGAACCTCGCGGCAGTTTTCGAGGCGAGGTGAACCCGATCCGGTGATCAGCTCCGACAGCGACGTGAAGCTGAACGAAGATCCGCGGCTGGAGCAGAGGAGGTGGCGGCTTCGGAAGGCCACCAGCGGCACAGACGGCCGCATCCTACCGACACAACCAAGGTCACAGCCAGGAGAAGCAGGTAGCAGCAGCTACGCTGGAGTTCCGGCTGAACCTGGAGGCGCGGAGGAGTACAGAGAAAACGCGGCTGCGAGAGATGGAGGAGGACCCTAATTGGCAGGCCCGTTTGCGACGAGCCGTGGAGGAGCAGCAGCAGCTGTAGGAGGAGCCGGCATGCCCACCCACCTCGCCGAACCGCGGAGCGGAGGCAAAGACAAAACTCCAGCTTACTTACCCCCCTCCTCTCCACTCCCGCTTTCGAAGGGGTCCGCGTGGAGCCGGGTCAGCCAGCTGAGGGCGAATGAAGGATGAAAGTGAAGGAAAGTCGTAGAGAGGATGAGAGCGAAAGTGGGAAAGGGAAATTGAAACTCACCTGGAGAAGTCGCAAATTTTGCAGAATCACCAATAACAGGGAAGGGGGCGCCTCGATAGGCGGTTAATTGGCACTGGACGATAGTGCGATGGGCACAAGCAATATGGAAATATCGGTGATGATGAACATCGCGGCGAGCAAGTGGCAACGCCGCACCTGCGATATCGATATCGTGAACAGGCCCTCTGGGTGGAAGCGCTGACATTTCTTAAATCTTTCCCGAAGTAAGGGGGAAATGTGAGGAGTTGAATAACTCCATACGAATTCGCGTAGTGGCGGCGCGGCGAAGAGCGCAAGGACGGAGAACGTGAGAGTTGGAGAACGTGAGAGTTTGGAGAAAGTGAGAGTTTGGAGACCAAGAGAGTTTCGAGACCAAGAATGGAGAAAGAGAGAGCGGAGACTTGGCGGGCATTTGAACGAATACCAACCAAGCAAACTACGAACAAGCCGCGCCGTGGGAGCCTACAAGGAGCAAGATTGTCACGTCGAGACGTTCGGGATTGGGAATTACAAGGAATCTCCGAACTGAGACCACAGCCGAACTGGCTGAGGTCTAAGGAGGCACCACACGGCTAAGTCAAGGCGGTCTGTTCATTCCTGCCAACGAAGTCCTGGCGTTACGCCTGGAGGGTTTACCAGACTTAGAGCAGTGAAAGCTGGTGACTTGAAATCGTGAGCTCGGGGGTAAGCCTGTCGAGCCCCAGTGCACCTCGCCCCAAGCACTACTTTGGCGTATCCCGGCGTGAGCTCAGTGCGCCAAGTGGAGATGAGCAGGTCCTGGCGCGCTCACCCAGAAGGGAGAGAAGTCCCGGAGCGGCGCGACCGACCCCCGAGAGTAGCGAGCCAGAAGGGAGAGAAGTCCCGGATCGGCGTATGCCCACGAACCCAGCACAGAATTCTCGCGACGTACAGCTACCCTGTCAGGAGCAGTTCACAGGACGCCGCCACCAGAGAGCAGGACACCATACCGCAACAGCCCGCAGGAACGACACGGACAGTACGCGAAAGGGTGAGGCTAGGGTGGAACGTTCGTTTACAGCTTTCTGGCGTTCCGCCTTGACTGTCCGCGCGATCTGAGCGGAAGCCCCAGTGGGATCATCTGGGACAGAACAAGGGACAGGCGGTCGTGTGTCAAGAGGAGTTATACTAGAGAGCACGTCAGTCTGTTCACCCTAGTCTGAGAACGGTGACGATTTCCTAAACCCGAGTCAACGCGTCAGGGACAAGCAGAAAACAAGGATCTTCAGGGAGCTACAACTGGAACACCGCGCCAACGAGGCGAGAAGACATCGAGACAACCAGAACCGTCGGAGACACCAAGTACAAGCGCATTACCAAGCCGTCTGTAGTTGTACACGTAATAAACCGATAACAAACCTATGAATTCTGTGCTTTCTCACTGAACTACTGGGCGGTCACGTTTATATAAATTTGGTGGGATGAACACACACAATCTACTGAGCTAGCCGCACGAATATCGTTGCGAGCAAAACGTAAACAAATCAATTCGTAACAATATTAATATTCGCTATTTAAGCTTGCGCGACATTTAAATCGTTTTCAAGTAGGTAAGCCTGTGTGTGAAACATGCCAACACAGCGACAGTTGACTGCTATTACCAATGCTTTTGAAAATGTGTTGGAAGTTAGACTTTTATATATTTATAATTTAATGTTATTTATGTACCTTGTGTACCCTTTATGTGCGCATACTACATCTCCTCTTTTTGAAAAATAGCGTATATAGTGGATTTATTTTCTAGAGACTACACATATAAAAGATTCTTTACAAGGCCATTTATTATTATAATTTTTTTTATTGCTTATCTCAGCTCTACAAGCATGTAGCATACTTATAAATTAAGGCGCTAGTCACAATTGTAAAATTTGATTTGAACTTATATGCAAATAATTACCAATCTTAGCAAATACAATTTGAATACATAAGCAGTTTCGTTATTATTATTATTATTTTAAAATTTTTTATTTTTTTTGTATTTAATTTTATTTATTCGTATTTTTATTTTTAATTTGCTAATTTAAGCTTTAAAATTTTAATTTTGAATTTCCATTTTTATTAGTTTTCACTTTCTCTCTAAATTTAAATTCCAAAAATCTAAATTGTGTAGTTTAATAGTCAGGTTGTACCCTTAAATAGTCTTGCAGTGCCTTTTTAAATTGAGTTTCGTTACTGATTGCCCTTATAGTGAGTGGCAGTTGATTCCAAAACTCATTTAACTTCGCTAGCTGGCACCACATACTAAATGCATTGAGCAAACTTAATGTCCCAGTGTACATATAGCGAGTAATAGCGAGCTACTTTAAAGGCCGCCTGCTCCTGTACGAAACTGAATCCGGGCAATCGACTCACAGGGTCACAGGGGGAGTCCCCCAAGGATCAGTCCTAGGCCCTTTGTTGTGGAATGTCATGAACGACCAGGTCCTTACGATCACGATGCCCGAAGGGGCACGACTCATTGGTTTCGCGGATGACGTAGCCATAGTAGTTACGGCCAAGAAACTCCCAGACCCGGAAAGAATCTGCAATGAAGCTGGAAACGAGCAATCGCATGGCTTGGTTCTAAGGGTCTCGGCTTGGCAGCGCATAAGATCGAAGCAGTCCTGATAAGTAACAGGCAGAAAGTGGAGACGGCCACTATCAAAATAGGAGAAGTAGCAAGACAGGCAGAACCGCGGCCGCAATTTCGCGAATTATGGCGAACACTCGGGGACCGAGGCAACCAGGACGTAAATTAGTGGTCAGCGTTATCACATCGGCGCTTATGTACGCTGCTCCCCTATGGGCCCGAGCCACAAAGAGTTGGCTGGGACAGAAGCATGGACATGTGGACTTTTACTTAACGCAACTGCTGACAGGACATGGATGCTTTAAATACTATCTGATTAGGTTTAAGCATTAACGTTATCCGCACTGCCCACTCTGCGAGTCGGATAATGAAGACGCAGAGCACTTATTTTTTATCTGTCCGAGATTTGAAAATGAACGTCGAGATCTAAGCATAAGGGTTAGGGTTTGTAACTTGGTGGAAATTATGCGTGTATCAGAGGAAAATTGGTCCGCTGTATGTAACATGGCCACAATAGCTCTACAAAAAACTGCTTAAAAACTGCGAAATTCCAATAGGATAAAAATTTCTAGAGAGCCCTAAGGGCGTAACGGCTGTACAGCCGGGGAAGCGGGGAGGGGGTGGAGTTTTTACTGGGTTAGAGTTCCAAACATCAGCAAGCTAGCACAGCTCCGAGTTGGCTTTCTTTGCTTTAAACCACCACTAACAAAAAAAAACACACAAGCAACTCAGACTACACCTGTTACAAACGCCTCCGGCATCCAGCACAAACTCCACAGTTCAGCAACTTCAGCCTGAACTGTCTTACTGCAGTTACTTTTAACGCACCAATACGGAGCACTTTACTACCGACCGCCCGAGCGCATATCCAAAACCGGACAAGAAGCCACGATCAACGCCCTACTGGATCATGGATCCGAAGCAACTCTAATCTCGCAACACACAGTCCACAACAACACAACTGGCCTTGTGCTATAAGACCCGTAATTCTACCGCTCTAAACGAATCGACCTAATAATCGGAAAATATTTGTTGTCTCAAATATT
Source organism: Drosophila biarmipes (assembly GCF_025231255.1). Taxonomy (NCBI): domain Eukaryota; kingdom Metazoa; phylum Arthropoda; class Insecta; order Diptera; family Drosophilidae; genus Drosophila; species Drosophila biarmipes. The sequence goes on along the minus strand of NW_026114526.1, from coordinate 2,372,143 downwards.
TCTGCCATGCCTGCGAACCAGGTCAGCAGCCGAGCCCATGGGCACAAAACACAATCTTCGATGGGTCCTGTCCGGACTACCAGGATCTGCCGCGCACAACCAGCAACTGCATTGTCATCACACCGCAATATATACAGTACATCTAGTAAAACAGTTTCGCAAAATAGAAGCGGATCCTAAACGCCATCCTCTGTCCACTGAAGAGTCTTGGTGCGAAGAATTCTTTAAAGCAGACATCCAAAAGTTGTATTGATGCATAAACGTAAATCACGACGACCACCAGTACGAACGGACCCTTTGGAGGGCAGCCGACGGCGAAATCAACGAATATTGTCTCACAACGGTAACTTTCGGCACAGCAACCGCTCCGTTTACATCGATTCGAGTGCTACATCAAATTGGGAACGACGAAATTAGCAGATATCCGAGGGCGAAACATGTCCTGAAGCACGAGATGCTTACCGGGGACTACACAGTTGAGGCAGCAAAGGCCAAATGGAGCAAGTATCTGGTGCACTTTAAAATTCATGCATGGAGTCAAGAAAGTGAACGAACAACAGTGCATCATGGTTTGCAAAGATGCAGTAGCACTCTGCTACAATGGGACAATGAGAACCAGGTCAAGACATAGGAAATGTACTGGATACGAAATTTAAATAGAAAATCCTTCATCAACCTTCGATCATCAATACGAAAAGACTAGTTCTATATAATATCTCACGATTATTCGAAACGCTCGGATTGATTACCCCGATCATCATTTCGGCTAAAATTATATTAAAAGAAATAATGTTGTCAACGATCACCCAGTGCGTTAGAACCATCACTGATTTACAATGGGATGACTTTAGATGACATCAACACCATCACTATATCAAGCTGGACCGGACTTTCCTCCGACTCTGGCGAGCGCTATCAAATCTACGTTTTTTTCGACTTAATGGTCATTTAAAATTAAGAGAACTCAATGACTATGCACAGTTGGGGCATAGTTCGATTGGTTCAAGCTGAATCGTTTACAGCGGACCTAAAGGTAATACAATCTTCAAAACCACTTCCAAAGCTAAGCAAACTGCGAAATCTAAACCCATTTATCGAAGATAAAGTTCTTCACGTCCGTGGCCGCTTAAGTCGCGCGCATTTATCGTGGATAATGGATATCCGATAATCTGACCAGCACAACACTGACTCACAGATCTTGTCATTAAGGATGCATATCATGCCACGCTTCATGGAGAAGTTCTGCTGACATTAGCGCAGACACGTCTACGAATTTGGATTGTAAACGGACGTGTAGCTACCAGCTTCTTCGCGGAGTGAGCTTTGTAGGATTTGCAGGTGCTGGCTGGCTGAGTACGGTATGTTATGCACTAATGCCACAACTAAAACAACTAATCGGAGCGTCGTTTTTTTCTTGCTGTTTTTAAATATTTACTAATATTTCTTTAATAGCTGATTTAATGCTGTCAGTCTTGAGGCATACTGATCTCCAGTGGGTAATGCCACTTGCTGGACTTTTTTATCTAGGTCATGCTGCTCATTTTGGTTGTCTAGTAGTCGATTGTGTAAATCGACTCTTGTGTGACTTGTTTTCTCTATGAATAAAGTTAACATAGTGCTTGATTGGGAACTGAAAAGTCCTGTGAAGTCGAACTGTGAATCCTGCAAAGTTGGACGATACTCGGTATTCTATGAAGCTGGAAGAAGCTACATATCCTATGAAGCTGGATTAAGCTGAGTTACCTGTGAAGCTGAATAAAGCTGCGTATCCTGTGAAGCTGGATTACGCTGAGTAATTTTTGAAGATGGAGTAAGCTACGTAACCTGTTCTTCTAAGGGCTTGAAATGCAAGACGGAAAACACAGTGGAAAAATTCCCTTGAAAATGTTTTAATTGATGGTTTTAAAAGTATGGCCAAAACAAATTTTGAAATCTTAAAAGTAGCGCAGCTTACCGAACTTTAATAAACAGTGACCTTAATTAAAAACAAGAAAGGAAGTTAACTTCGGCAAGCAGAAGTTGGTATACCCTTTCTAACTTTAGTAACACCATGTTAAATTTTTAAGGATTGTTGCTGACTTCAGTGATATTAAAAAAAATAATTTCATTGTTTTTAAGACCACTTTTTTTAAATCTATATGTTAGAGTAGTCCGATTTCTATTAAATTAAATTCGAAATTCTTAAAAATGTAAACAATTATATTCCCAATATTAATTAGCCTCAAAGCTAAAATTTGTTTCATATTATTTTTGCCACCAATTTTCTTGTCGTTCCTATAGCAACTATATGATATAGTCGTCCGATTTTGAAAAAATTTAATTCGAAATTCAAAACCAATTAAAAATGTTATTTCCAAGCGTAGCAGGTTATATGTTAAAAAAACACCGAAGACATAATTTTTTAAAAAAAATTTCCCTGATAGTTCCTATTGGAGCTATAGTATATAATTCTCCGATCTATCTGCTTCCGACTTATATACTACCTGCAATAGAAGGACGACTTTTGGGAAAGTTTAAGCCCGAAAGCTTTAAAACTGAGGGACTAGTTTACGTAGAAACGGACGGACAGACCGACAGACGCCCAGACAGACGGACATGGCTAGATTGACTTGTCTAGTGACGCGAATCAAGAATATATATCTTTTATGGGGTCGTAAACGTCTCCTTCACAGAAGCTATTCTGTCTTCATTTCCAGATGAACCAGTACAAGGAGTACACAAATGCATTTAAAAAAAAGACACAAGACAGAACTAGACAGACTATTACCAAATCTTCACTTCAGTAAATAGTAGATCCATTTGGGCCTGAACCTAAATTAGATATGGAAAATTAATATGCAGTCATATCAATATGACACCCAGCTTATTAGCATCGCTACAATATACAATAAGGTAAACAAATAAATATAAAACAAACCAATACCAAAATCAGTATAAACAAGGTAAAAAGCTACAGTCGAGTGCCTCGACTATCAGATACCCGTTACTCAGCTTAAGGAAACAAAAGGATAATAAAGATATGTAAGCAGAAAAGCTGTGGCGGTCCAGGCTAAGAAGCGACACAGCGGATAAAAATGTTCTAAGACCAAAAATCCTAAATTGAACAAGCTTGACTGGTCTCACTCTCTCTGTTGCCGTCAGGCTTCGAGAAAACAACGTGTAATTGTGAAACTCTGTAAAACTATAATAAAACTAATAAAATCTATAAATCAAATAGTGGTATCCAACCCGTGTTACCATAATGCGATATCTTAGGGCGCCACCTATCGGCTTTTTCAGTAGATGTTATGTGGGCGGCAGACAGATTTAAGCGTTTTGGCATTTGTGGGCGTTAGAGTGGGCGTGGCACCTTTTTTGTGAGTCAATAAGTCAAATACATTTCAGTTAAAAGTTTGTTTCTATCATAAAAACTTTAAGCACTACAGATGTGGAATGTGGGCGTTAGAGTGGGGGTGGCACACCGCTGAAGCAAGCTTGCGCTGCGTAGGAAGCTCAGGAATCTGCCAAGTGTGAATATTCTAGCTTTTATAGCTTCCGAGATCCAGCGCTCATACAGACGGACGGACAGACGCACATGGCTAGATCGACTCGGCTAGTGATCGTGATCAAGAAACCGGAACCGCTTCCATCTACCTTTTGCATTCATTCCGTTGAATCAGGAAAAGGGTACGAGTAACGGGTATAAAAATCAATGAAACGCGAACCCACTAACAAACTGCCTAGTCATAAGTGATCACACACCGCCTGATCACACTTATTCGCCAATCCATAATCCTATTTAAAGCATGCCAACCCATGGGACAGCTGAACACACCAAATAATTCGTTATCTACCCTGGGATCCCGATAACAATTTATCAATTTGGAACGGGTATGATAACCTGACGGTTTACTACGAGTTGAGAAGGAAATTTACTTGCCTTATAAATACCTATCGATTTACTTAAAGAAAATGTGTTCAGCCCGCTCTAACGTCCACAAACAGCACAAAACTTTGGTGTCTACAGTTTTCATGCTAGAAAATATTTTTTTGCTGAAATGTATTTGTCTCATTAATAGCTATCAATTGCGCTAAAAAATGTTGGCATATATATATATATGCTCCCAGATTATCATCTACAATCTGTTTTTATACAAATTCTTGTAGCAGCAAATAGTGCTTTTCATTAATTAAATGCTAGCTTTTGTTGAGAAAAACAAAACGTGTTCCACAGCGTACAGCCAGGACGCCAAAAAGAATTTGAAAGTTGTAATATTTATGCTTTACATTATTATTATTAGCAAATTCTAAGAAAAGTTTGAGCGCATTTGCGGGAATACTTACTTCAATTCATTACGCATCATTCGGTAAATATCATATTGATAATCTCCTGAGGCCAGAAAAAGTTCATCATCATTTGAGAGGTCATTAAAATAGCAGCAGTCATCAATGGTTATTCTTGAAAGAGTATAGTCAATAATAGTTGTATTCACTCCTTTCGAAAGCACCATCAAGTCCATATTATTAAATTTAAAAGAAACGTGTTTTTTAGTGGTGGTTTTAATCAATAAATTTCCCAAATGGAGATCCCTATGCTCAAATTGATAATCTTCTTCACCAACAGCCAAACTAATAATAATCTAGAAGTAAGACAATTTTGAACGAACACTTTTAATTATAAAAACAAATAAGAGTTACCTGTTGCAATGCGTAATATGACTGTTCCGCATTTAAAAATGTAAACTTCGACATGTCACACCCTGCAAAATGTAATTCTAAGACTATAAAAAGTTGATTTTCTCTAAACAGTCCAGGATGGTCATTCTCTGATCCTTTTTTATCGTCATAACGTTCCCAAAGCTTTAAAAAATGTTGAGGATATTTTCCTTTAACTGCTAATACCTATAAAGATAGAAATCGGAATTAAAATTTTACTTGTTTCTTGAGAACCTTATATTTTGGTGTTAAAAATCACAGCAGACTGCTAAACAAAAGTCTAATGTTGTCCTGTTATTTTTTTTTTCTTTTTATAAGAGGGTTTTGATTTCAGTCATAAAGTATTTATATTTTTGATCAGCATCATTAGAGGAGTCGTTTTAGCCATATCCGTCTGTCAGTCTTACCGTCTGTCTATCTGTCCGTTTCTACGCTCATATACGACCATATAGCTGCCTTACAAACTATCAAAAATCTGGTGAGAAAATAATATGAAAATGATATCTTTGGTGTTTTTTTAATATATATCCTCCAACTTTGTAATAAGATTTTTTAATTATTTAGAAATTTCTAACTTAATTTTATCAAAATCGGACGACTATATCATATAGCTGTCATAGGATTATCGAAAAAATGGTGGGAAAATAATTTGAAACTAATTAAAGCTTCGGTGTTTTTTTGAAATATGTTATAATATTGGGAATATTATTTATGATATTTCTAAGAGTTTTGAATTAAATATAAGTAAAATAGACAGAAGACTCTAACATAAAGCTGTCAAAGAAATAAATAAATATTTATTTTTTCACTGAAGCTAGCAACAATTCCTAAAAATTTAACAAATTAGACCGTTAGACTTCCGAAGCGTCGCCGAAGTGGCACATTTATTCCCGAGGGGAGTGACTTCCGCGATCCGAATGCGATATCGCCGAAGTGACTTCTGAAAGTTACTTAGAAGTGACATATTGTTCATATGAGAAATTTATTAATAACCATTTCTAAAATAAACAGAAGCAAAATTTTTTTATATTTAAAATACAAATAAATTTGGAGGAATTACTTTTTATAATTAGGTGGAGAATATTTGAATGGTTATTTCATTACAATCGACCCAGGTAATGTGAAAATCCTGAAGTAATCGTACAGCTGTACGTAAATTCGCACTCTTCGTTGAGTTGGATATTTTAACGTGTTATACAATTTAAAAAATGCAAAGCAACACAAAAACTTTATACAAAACTGGACTGATAACAAGCAAATTGCGAAATAAACTGACGCTCGGTCGAAAAACAAAAGCATAGGTAAAAAGGGAAAGAAATTTTCAAAATAAAAAGGGTAACGGCAATTATCGTGTCCTCCTTTTTCCCAGTAACTTGGTTTTTGTATCAACTATCTATATCGCCCTTTTGCTTGCAGAATTAGCGCATGGAACAGGTTTGAGAACTGTACCTCTACGCACATCGCTGTGTTTATCCCTATCGCCAGATAGGGAAGATAGCGGAAGATATGACAACACAACAAGTTAAGCAAGTTTTGGCTTTGGCCTTGGCTGCAGAGCGTAATTTCTTTGCATTAAAACTATGGAATAATTTGTCCAAAATTTAAAAACTTATCAATTCTAAAAAACGAAAAAAAAATGTATTATTTATGCCAACTTTCCAGCTTTTATAGTTTCCTAGATATTAGTGTTCATACGAACTATTTTCTTAAATTTGTGGGCACTTTTATGGAGGTAAAAGTTTAGCATCCCAGTTGATAAATAAAGTACTTCGTCATGAAAAGCAACTTCGATTGCTAAGGCGCTTTTTTTCAGCTATAGCTGCCCTTAATATTGAGGATAGTTTCGCATACTAGTCCGACAATGTCAACTGCCAATAATTTTAGAGTTATATAATCCCTTTGCATTGAAGTTTGGCACCGTGCTACAGTTCCACGTGTCCAGCTTAAACAGAGCCCGCTATTAATGGCTTGAGATCATGAGAGGCAGTTTATTATGTAAGCAAGTGTCGATTTAGCCTTAACTACATAGTTAAGGAGCGAATGATTCGCTAACTGACAAACTGGAAGCTAATTTAAAAACTCTTTACGGTTTGTCTAAGAGTTTAAACTCAAAATGTGAAAAAACATTTCTCAATCGTCAATCTTAGACTTTGCTAACTTAAACCTGCCGATGTAATGGTAGCTGCTCAATCAATAACAGCGGTTTGGTGGCAGTTCTCCAGAGCAACTTCTTTTGAGACAATAATCGCCTTCCATTAGAGTTTCGATCAGTTCGCGCTGAAATTCAAGGCTATCTCCAGGAAGCTGCATATCGGTTCACTTTGCTTAACGCCTAGTACAGATGAACGTTCCACCCTAGCCTTACCCTATCTTGTCGTTCGTGACGTTCGTGACGTTCGTGACGTTCGTGACGTTCTTGCGCTTCTCAATGAGTTCTCCGCATTAGTAGTGACGTGGCTGCCGATGATGCTTACTGATTTCGCTGCCGATGACTCTGCTCTGCTTCATATCGTGCTTGCTGCGAGGCTAGATGCTCAATCAGACAGGGAACACTGTGTTTAGAGCACACGGTTTCCCGTCGCCGAACTCTATTGCTTAACTCTGACGATGTGCCAGGTTCTGATACAGATTATTTAAGGCTTCAACCTGGAGTTCAATTTTTTGGCGCTGACCCTCCCTTCTTGTATCTAAACCCAACTAGACCCCTAAGTATAATTCCCGTTGCAATTTCTTGGTAGTTTTTCAAGTCCTCAAGCTCTTCACTATTTTTCACCAACTTTTACATTAAAAAAAATTCACCCAAATCGGAAAAAAAATTGTGTTTCTAAACTTTTTGTACAAAGTATCTATCATAAAGTTAGGCCCGTAACTTTAATATTTCATTTGGTGTTGATAGATTACTTAAATGTAGTGATTGAACAAACACATGATAAAATCCTAAATGAAAACCTCAAGAAAGGTATCTAATCAATTTATTAGAGTGCGATTATAATTTAATTTAAATTTTTTTTATTTCCCTTTTGACCTAAATGTACTTACTATAACATCAAAATATTTTAACTGTCTAATTTTATGTATGACCGGTTACGGCTTCAATTCGAAAAAGACTGACTTCTTAATTGAAAAATCTTAGTCAACGAGCCCCTATGAATTTATACATATAATATATATTATATATATATACATATTTTTACATGTCAGACGTCAAAAAGCTTTTTTGGTTTCCTTTGGGGGCTAAAACTCTGTGCCGCTGTCGACATAAGCAGATAAGTCGGTACAGCGAAGAAGAGAATCTTTGACTTCGAAAAAGAAAGCTGGCATGTCACTCCGTATTCACAAGGTAATTTACAAGTGAAACTTTTTTTCGGAGCTAAAGGAATAAGCTTCGAGAGTTGAACGGAAGCTTGTGTTTATTTTACGTTTAGTTTATTTATCTTAGCATGAAAATTGGGCGCGTCTTTCATAATTATTGGCAAAGGAAAAGTCAGAATGTTGAACAAAGGCAAAGGCAATGTTCCCAAGGGCAAAGGCAATATCGCTGACATTAAATAATGACACAAGCGAATAAAGGGCAACAGCAATACGTTTATCAAGTGAAATGTTCCTGCTTCTTGTTCGCCTAACCAAAACTCACTTTAATAATGTTTAAAATTATTAAGACGATTATCAATTCTTTAATTTAGAATTACCTAATACATTATTGTAAACATTCAATGGCTGATAAGCATTTTAATCTAATTTTGATTTAATTTGAAGTTATTAATATTGATTACAATTTATTGTATTATTTCAACATTTATACAAAACAAAAACAAATATTAATCTACGTACCCTACCTACGTGGGATTGAATTTGTACAAAAAAAACATTTTAGTAAAAATGATGTACCTAATTAGGCTAACAAATCTGGAGGAATTGGAGGTTGGTTCGGTTGTTTAAATAAATAAATACATTTTATCAAAATATTAATTTTTATATGAAAAATATACGTCAAGTTAGCAAAACAACTTTTGATATACAAACTTATTTCCTATTGAGAATTTGCCGTTATTTAATTTATTTTTCCTCAAATTTTAACGTGTTTTGCTTAGTTTATATCAACACTTACGGTGTTTTGCCGTTATCTATGAATTAAACTTAAAGGTTTTGTAAGTGTTTTTAACTGGTATTTTGCCGTTATCTATCCATAAAATATTTGTGCAAGAAATAATTTGTCGCTCCATTTTTATTCCCGTTACTCGTAGAGTAAGTGCCAACATTTTTAATGCCGCTCTGCTTATGTATCTATTTGCTTATGTATGTAATTCCCTTTTGCTCCTTTAAGCTGAGTAACGGGTATCTGATAGTCGAGGCAATCGGCTGAAGCGCTCTTCCTTGTTAAAATGTATGTTTTAATTCCGGTCGTCACTATATTTTTACCTCGTTAAGACCTGTTTTTGTTTGATTATATAAGAACACCAAAAAAGTCACTAAATAATTGAATTGCCATTCCTAACTAAGTACAACGCTGATGTTAGCAGAGCTCTGGTTTCGTCGACGTCAGACTTGCAAAATTCCTGAGAAACAGGATGGATAACATTAAACAGAGCTGATTTTGAAAATGTGGACCAATTTTAAGTGAGAGTAGGGAAAAACTGAACTCCTCTCTTGAAATCATCGGTAGTTCCCGAAAACTGAACTGCTACTCTTTGTCGCTGCAAATAAACTTCTTCGTTTTTGGCAAAGTGTGCGATGACCCTGCTCTGCTTCATATCGTGCTTGCTGCGAGGCTAGATGCTCAATCAGACAGGGAACACTGTGTTTAGAGCACACGGTTTCCCGTCGCCGAACTCTATTGCTTAACTCTGACGATGTGCCAGGTTCTGATACAGATTATTTAAGGCTTCAACCTGGAGTTCAATTTTTGGCGCTGACCCTCCCTTCTTGTATCTAAACCCAACTAGACCCCTAAGTATAATTCCCGTTGCAATTTCTTGGTAGTTTTTCAAGTCCTCAAGCTCTTCACTATTTTTCACCAACTTTTACATTTAAAAAAATTCACCCAAATCGGAAAAAAAATTGTGTTTCTAAACTTTCTATCATAAAGTTAGGCCCGTAACTTTAATATTTCATTTGGTGTTGATAGATTACTTAAATGTAGTGATTGAACAAACACATGATAAAATCCTAAATGAAAACCTCAAGAAAGGTATCTAATCAATTTATTAGAGTGCGATTATAATTTAATTTAAATTTTTTTTATTTCCCTTTTGACCTAAATGTACTTACTATAACATCAAAATATTTTAACTTTCTAATTTTATGTATGACCGGTTACGGCTTCAATTCGAAAAAGACTGACTTCTTAATTGAAAAATCTTATTCAACGAGCCCCTATGAATTTATACATATAATATATATTATATATATATACATATTTTTACATGTCAGACGTCAAAAAGCTTTTTTGGTTTCCTTTGGGGGCTAAAACTCTGTGCCGCTGTCGACATAAGCAGATAAGTCGGTACAGCGAAGAAGAGAATCTTTGACTTCGAAAAAGAAAGCTGGCATGTCACTCCGTATTCACAAGGTAATTTACAAGTGAAACTTTTTTTCGGAGCTAAAGGAATAAGCTTCGAGAGTTGAACGGAAGCTTGTGTTTATTTTACGTTTAGTTTATTTATCTTAGCATGAAAATTGGGCGCGTCTTTCATAATTATTGGCAAAGGAAAAGTCAGAATGTTGAACAAAGGCAAAGGCAATGTTCCCAAGGGCAAAGGCAATATCGCTGACATTAAATAATGACACAAGCGAATAAAGGGCAACAGCAATACGTTTATCAAGTGAAATGTTCCTGCTTCTTGTTCGCCTAACCAAAACTCACTTTAATAATGTTTAAAATTATTAAGACGATTATCAATTCTTTAATTTAGAATTACCTAATACATTATTTTAAACATTCAATGGCTGATAAGCATTTTAATCTAATTTTGATTTAATTTGAAGTTATTAATATTGATTACAATTTATTGTATTATTTCAACATTTATACAAAACAAAAACAAATATTAATCTACGTACCCTACCTACGTGGGATTGAATTTGTACAAAAAAAACATTTTAGTAAAAATGATGTACCTAATTAGGCTAACAAATCTGGAGGAATTGGAGGTTGGTTCGGTTGTTTAAATAAATAAATACATTTTATCAAAATATTAATTTTTATATGAAAAATATACGTCAAGTTAGCAAAACAACTTTTGATATACAAACTTATTTCCTATTGAGAATTTGCCGTTATTTAATTTATTTTTCCTCAAATTTTAACGTGTTTTGCTTAGTTTATATCAACACTTACGGTGTTTTGCCGTTATCTATGAATTAAACTTAAAGGTTTTGTAAGTGTTTTTAACTGGTATTTTGCCGTTATCTATCCATAAAATATTTGTGCAAGAAATAATTTGTCGCTCCATTTTTATTCCCGTTACTCGTAGAGTAAGTGCCAACATTTTTAATGCCGCTCTGCTTATGTATCTATTTGCTTATGTATGTAATTCCCTTTTGCTCCTTTAAGCTGAGTAACGGGTATCTGATAGTCGAGGCAATCGGCTGAAGCGCTCTTCCTTGTTAAAATGTGTGTTTTAATTCCGGTCGTCACTATATTTTTACCTCGTTAAGACCTGTTTTTGTTTGATTATATAAGAACACCAAAAAAGTCACTAAATAATTGAATTGCCATTCCTAACTAAGTACAACGCTGATGTTAGCAGAGCTCTGGTTTCGTCGACGTCAGACTTGCAAAATTCCTGAGAAACAGGATGGATAACATTAAACAGAGCTGATTTTGAAAATGTGGACCAATTTTAAGTGAGAGTAGGGAAAAACTGAACTCCTCTCTTGAAATCATCGGTAGTTCCCGAAAACTGAACTGCTACTCTTTGTCGCTGCAAATAAACTTCTTCGTTTTTGGCAAAGTGTGCGATGACCCTGCTCTGCTTCATATCGTGCTTGCTGCGAGGCTAGATGCTCAATCAGACAGGGAACACTGTGTTTAGAGCACACGGTTTCCCGTCGCCGAACTCTATTGCTTAACTCTGACGATGTGCCAGGTTCTGATACAGATTATTTAAGGCTTCAACCTGGAGTTCAATTTTTGGCGCTGACCCTCCCTTCTTGTATCTAAACCCAACTAGACCCCTAAGTATAATTCCCGTTGCAATTTCTTGGTAGTTTTTCAAGTCCTCAAGCTCTTCACTATTTTTCACCAACTTTTACATTTAAAAAAATTCACCCAAATCGGAAAAAAAATTGTGTTTCTAAACTTTTTGTACAAAGTATCTATCATAAAGTTAGGCCCGTAACTTTAATATTTCATTTGGTGTTGATAGATTACTTAAATGTAGTGATTGAACAAACACATGATAAAATCCTAAATGAAAACCTCAAGAAAGGTATCTAATCAATTTATTAGAGTGCGATTATAATTTAATTTAAATTTTTTTTATTTCCCTTTTGACCTAAATGTACTTACTATAACATCAAAATATTTTAACTTTCTAATTTTATGTATGACCGGTTACGGCTTCAATTCGAAAAAGACTGACTTCTTAATTGAAAAATCTTATTCAACGAGCCCCTATGAATTTATACATATAATATATATTATATATATATACATATTTTTACATGTCAGACGTCAAAAAGCTTTTTTGGTTTCCTTTGGGGGCTAAAACTCTGTGCCGCTGTCGACATAAGCAGATAAGTCGGTACAGCGAAGAAGAGAATCTTTGACTTCGAAAAAGAAAGCTGGCATGTCACTCCGTATTCACAAGGTAATTTACAAGTGAAACTTTTTTTCGGAGCTAAAGGAATAAGCTTCGAGAGTTGAACGGAAGCTTGTGTTTATTTTACGTTTAGTTTATTTATCTTAGCATGAAAATTGGGCGCGTCTTTCATAATTATTGGCAAAGGAAAAGTCAGAATGTTGAACAAAGGCAAAGGCAATGTTCCCAAGGGCAAAGGCAATATCGCTGACATTAAATAATGACACAAGCGAATAAAGGGCAACAGCAATACGTTTATCAAGTGAAATGTTCCTGCTTCTTGTTCGCCTAACCAAAACTCACTTTAATAATGTTTAAAATTATTAAGACGATTATCAATTCTTTAATTTAGAATTACCTAATACATTATTTTAAACATTCAATGGCTGATAAGCATTTTAATCTAATTTTGATTTAATTTGAAGTTATTAATATTGATTACAATTTATTGTATTATTTCAACATTTATACAAAACAAAAACAAATATTAATCTACGTACCCTACCTACGTGGGATTGAATTTGTACAAAAAAAACATTTTAGTAAAAATGATGTACCTAATTAGGCTAACAAATCTGGAGGAATTGGAGGTTGGTTCGGTTGTTTAAATAAATAAATACATTTTATCAAAATATTAATTTTTATATGAAAAATATACGTCAAGTTAGCAAAACAACTTTTGATATACAAACTTATTTCCTATTGAGAATTTGCCGTTATTTAATTTATTTTTCCTCAAATTTTAACGTGTTTTGCTTAGTTTATATCAACACTTACGGTGTTTTGCCGTTATCTATGAATTAAACTTAAAGGTTTTGTAAGTGTTTTTAACTGGTATTTTGCCGTTATCTATCCATAAAATATTTGTGCAAGAAATAATTTGTCGCTCCATTTTTATTCCCGTTACTCGTAGAGTAAGTGCCAACATTTTTAATGCCGCTCTGCTTATGTATCTATTTGCTTATGTATGTAATTCCCTTTTGCTCCTTTAAGCTGAGTAACGGGTATCTGATAGTCGAGGCAATCGGCTGAAGCGCTCTTCCTTGTTAAAATGTATGTTTTAATTCCGGTCGTCACTATATTTTTACCTCGTTAAGACCTGTTTTTGTTTGATTATATAAGAACACCAAAAAAGTCACTAAATAATTGAATTGCCATTCCTAACTAAGTACAACGCTGATGTTAGCAGAGCTCTGGTTTCGTCGACGTCAGACTTGCAAAATTCCTGAGAAACAGGATGGATAACATTAAACAGAGCTGATTTTGAAAATGTGGACCAATTTTAAGTGAGAGTAGGGAAAAACTGAACTCCTCTCTTGAAATCATCGGTAGTTCCCGAAAACTGAACTGCTACTCTTTGTCGCTGCAAATAAACTTCTTCGTTTTTGGCAAAGTGTGCGATGACCCTGCTCTGCTTCATATCGTGCTTGCTGCGAGGCTAGATGCTCAATCAGACAGGGAACACTGTGTTTAGAGCACACGGTTTCCCGTCGCCGAACTCTATTGCTTAACTCTGACGATGTGCCAGGTTCTGATACAGATTATTTAAGGCTTCAACCTGGAGTTCAATTTTTGGCGCTGACCCTCCCTTCTTGTATCTAAACCCAACTAGACCCCTAAGTATAATTCCCGTTGCAATTTCTTGGTAGTTTTTCAAGTCCTCAAGCTCTTCACTATTTTTCACCAACTTTTACATTTAAAAAAATTCACCCAAATCGGAAAAAAAATTGTGTTTCTAAACTTTTTGTACAAAGTATCTATCATAAAGTTAGGCCCGTAACTTTAATATTTCATTTGGTGTTGATAGATTACTTAAATGTAGTGATTGAACAAACACATGATAAAATCCTAAATGAAAACCTCAAGAAAGGTATCTAATCAATTTATTAGAGTGCGATTATAATTTAATTTAAATTTTTTTTATTTCCCTTTTGACCTAAATGTACTTACTATAACATCAAAATATTTTAACTTTCTAATTTTATGTATGACCGGTTACGGCTTCAATTCGAAAAAGACTGACTTCTTAATTGAAAAATCTTATTCAACGAGCCCCTATGAATTTATACATATAATATATATTATATATATATACATATTTTTACATGTCAGACGTCAAAAAGCTTTTTTGGTTTCCTTTGGGGGCTAAAACTCTGTGCCGCTGTCGACATAAGCAGATAAGTCGGTACAGCGAAGAAGAGAATCTTTGACTTCGAAAAAGAAAGCTGGCATGTCACTCCGTATTCACAAGGTAATTTACAAGTGAAACTTTTTTTCGGAGCTAAAGGAATAAGCTTCGAGAGTTGAACGGAAGCTTGTGTTTATTTTACGTTTAGTTTATTTATCTTAGCATGAAAATTGGGCGCGTCTTTCATAATTATTGGCAAAGGAAAAGTCAGAATGTTGAACAAAGGCAAAGGCAATGTTCCCAAGGGCAAAGGCAATATCGCTGACATTAAATAATGACACAAGCGAATAAAGGGCAACAGCAATACGTTTATCAAGTGAAATGTTCCTGCTTCTTGTTCGCCTAACCAAAACTCACTTTAATAATGTTTAAAATTATTAAGACGATTATCAATTCTTTAATTTAGAATTACCTAATACATTATTGTAAACATTCAATGGCTGATAAGCATTTTAATCTAATTTTGATTTAATTTGAAGTTATTAATATTGATTACAATTTATTGTATTATTTCAACATTTATACAAAACAAAAACAAATATTAATCTACGTACCCTACCTACGTGGGATTGAATTTGTACAAAAAAAACATTTTAGTAAAAATGATGTACCTAATTAGGCTAACAAATCTGGAGGAATTGGAGGTTGGTTCGGTTGTTTAAATAAATAAATACATTTTATCAAAATATTAATTTTTATATGAAAAATATACGTCAAGTTAGCAAAACAACTTTTGATATACAAACTTATTTCCTATTGAGAATTTGCCGTTATTTAATTTATTTTTCCTCAAATTTTAACGTGTTTTGCTTAGTTTATATCAACACTTACGGTGTTTTGCCGTTATCTATGAATTAAACTTAAAGGTTTTGTAAGTGTTTTTAACTGGTATTTTGCCGTTATCTATCCATAAAATATTTGTGCAAGAAATAATTTGTCGCTCCATTTTTATTCCCGTTACTCGTAGAGTAAGTGCCAACATTTTTAATGCCGCTCTGCTTATGTATCTATTTGCTTATGTATGTAATTCCCTTTTGCTCCTTTAAGCTGAGTAACGGGTATCTGATAGTCGAGGCAATCGGCTGAAGCGCTCTTCCTTGTTAAAATGTATGTTTTAATTCCGGTCGTCACTATATTTTTACCTCGTTAAGACCTGTTTTTGTTTGATTATATAAGAACACCAAAAAAGTCACTAAATAATTGAATTGCCATTCCTAACTAAGTACAACGCTGATGTTAGCAGAGCTCTGGTTTCGTCGACGTCAGACTTGCAAAATTCCTGAGAAACAGGATGGATAACATTAAACAGAGCTGATTTTGAAAATGTGGACCAATTTTAAGTGAGAGTAGGGAAAAACTGAACTCCTCTCTTGAAATCATCGGTAGTTCCCGAAAACTGAACTGCTACTCTTTGTCGCTGCAAATAAACTTCTTCGTTTTTGGCAAAGTGTGCGATGACCCTGCTCTGCTTCATATCGTGCTTGCTGCGAGGCTAGATGCTCAATCAGACAGGGAACACTGTGTTTAGAGCACACGGTTTCCCGTCGCCGAACTCTATTGCTTAACTCTGACGATGTGCCAGGTTCTGATACAGATTATTTAAGGCTTCAACCTGGAGTTCAATTTTTGGCGCTGACCCTCCCTTCTTGTATCTAAACCCAACTAGACCCCTAAGTATAATTCCCGTTGCAATTTCTTGGTAGTTTTTCAAGTCCTCAAGCTCTTCACTATTTTTCACCAACTTTTACATTTAAAAAAATTCACCCAAATCGGAAAAAAAAATTGTGTTTCTAAACTTTTTGTACAAAGTATCTATCATAAAGTTAGGCCCGTAACTTTAATATTTCATTTGGTGTTGATAGATTACTTAAATGTAGTGATTGAACAAACACATGATAAAATCCTAAATGAAAACCTCAAGAAAGGTATCTAATCAATTTATTAGAGTGCGATTATAATTTAATTTAAATTTTTTTTATTTCCCTTTTGACCTAAATGTACTTACTATAACATCAAAATATTTTAACTTTCTAATTTTATGTATGACCGGTTACGGCTTCAATTCGAAAAAGACTGACTTCTTAATTGAAAAATCTTATTCAACGAGCCCCTATGAATTTATACATATAATATATATTATATATATATACATATTTTTACATGTCAGACGTCAAAAAGCTTTTTTGGTTTCCTTTGGGGGCTAAAACTCTGTGCCGCTGTCGACATAAGCAGATAAGTCGGTACAGCGAAGAAGAGAATCTTTGACTTCGAAAAAGAAAGCTGGCATGTCACTCCGTATTCACAAGGTAATTTACAAGTGAAACTTTTTTTCGGAGCTAAAGGAATAAGCTTCGAGAGTTGAACGGAAGCTTGTGTTTATTTTACGTTTAGTTTATTTATCTTAGCATGAAAATTGGGCGCGTCTTTCATAATTATTGGCAAAGGAAAAGTCAGAATGTTGAACAAAGGCAAAGGCAATGTTCCCAAGGGCAAAGGCAATATCGCTGACATTAAATAATGACACAAGCGAATAAAGGGCAACAGCAATACGTTTATCAAGTGAAATGTTCCTGCTTCTTGTTCGCCTAACCAAAACTCACTTTAATAATGTTTAAAATTATTAAGACGATTATCAATTCTTTAATTTAGAATTACCTAATACATTATTTTAAACATTCAATGGCTGATAAGCATTTTAATCTAATTTTGATTTAATTTGAAGTTATTAATATTGATTACAATTTATTGTATTATTTCAACATTTATACAAAACAAAAACAAATATTAATCTACGTACCCTACCTACGTGGGATTGAATTTGTACAAAAAAAACATTTTAGTAAAAATGATGTACCTAATTAGGCTAACAAATCTGGAGGAATTGGAGGTTGGTTCGGTTGTTTAAATAAATAAATACATTTTATCAAAATATTAATTTTTATATGAAAAATATACGTCAAGTTAGCAAAACAACTTTTGATATACAAACTTATTTCCTATTGAGAATTTGCCGTTATTTAATTTATTTTTCCTCAAATTTTAACGTGTTTTGCTTAGTTTATATCAACACTTACGGTGTTTTGCCGTTATCTATGAATTAAACTTAAAGGTTTTGTAAGTGTTTTTAACTGGTATTTTGCCGTTATCTATCCATAAAATATTTGTGCAAGAAATAATTTGTCGCTCCATTTTTATTCCCGTTACTCGTAGAGTAAGTGCCAACATTTTTAATGCCGCTCTGCTTATGTATCTATTTGCTTATGTATGTAATTCCCTTTTGCTCCTTTAAGCTGAGTAACGGGTATCTGATAGTCGAGGCAATCGGCTGAAGCGCTCTTCCTTGTTAAAATGTATGTTTTAATTCCGGTCGTCACTATATTTTTACCTCGTTAAGACCTGTTTTTGTTTGATTATATAAGAACACCAAAAAAGTCACTAAATAATTGAATTGCCATTCCTAACTAAGTACAACGCTGATGTTAGCAGAGCTCTGGTTTCGTCGACGTCAGACTTGCAAAATTCCTGAGAAACAGGATGGATAACATTAAACAGAGCTGATTTTGAAAATGTGGACCAATTTTAAGTGAGAGTAGGGAAAAACTGAACTCCTCTCTTGAAATCATCGGTAGTTCCCGAAAACTGAACTGCTACTCTTTGTCGCTGCAAATAAACTTCTTCGTTTTTGGCAAAGTGTGCGATGACCCTGCTCTGCTTCATATCGTGCTTGCTGCGAGGCTAGATGCTCAATCAGACAGGGAACACTGTGTTTAGAGCACACGGTTTCCCGTCGCCGAACTCTATTGCTTAACTCTGACGATGTGCCAGGTTCTGATACAGATTATTTAAGGCTTCAACCTGGAGTTCAATTTTTGGCGCTGACCCTCCCTTCTTGTATCTAAACCCAACTAGACCCCTAAGTATAATTCCCGTTGCAATTTCTTGGTAGTTTTTCAAGTCCTCAAGCTCTTCACTATTTTTCACCAACTTTTACATTTAAAAAAATTCACCCAAATCGGAAAAAAAATTGTGTTTCTAAACTTTTTGTACAAAGTATCTATCATAAAGTTAGGCCCGTAACTTTAATATTTCATTTGGTGTTGATAGATTACTTAAATGTAGTGATTGAACAAACACATGA
This sequence comes from Drosophila biarmipes, assembly GCF_025231255.1. Lineage (NCBI taxonomy): Eukaryota > Metazoa > Arthropoda > Insecta > Diptera > Drosophilidae > Drosophila > Drosophila biarmipes. The sequence continues at coordinate 2,353,320 of NW_026114526.1, read as the reverse complement.
TAAAATCCTAAATGAAAACCTCAAGAAAGGTATCTAATCAATTTATTAGAGTGCGATTATAATTTAATTTAAATTTTTTTTATTTCCCTTTTGACCTAAATGTACTTACTATAACATCAAAATATTTTAACTTTCTAATTTTATGTATGACCGGTTACGGCTTCAATTCGAAAAAGACTGACTTCTTAATTGAAAAATCTTATTCAACGAGCCCCTATGAAGTTATACATATAATATATATTATATATATATACATATTTTTACATGTCAGACGTCAAAAATCTTTTTTGGTTTCCTTTGGGGGCTAAAACTCTGTGCCGCTGTCGACATAAGCAGATAAGTCGGTACAGCGAAGAAGAGAATCTTTGACTTCGAAAAAGAAAGCTGGCATGTCACTCCGTATTCACAAGGTAATTTACAAGTGAAACTTTTTTTCGGAGCTAAAGGAATAAGCTTCGAGAGTTGAACGGAAGCTTGTGTTTATTTTACGTTTAGTTTATTTATCTTAGCATGAAAATTGGGCGCGTCTTTCATAATTATTGGCAAAGGAAAAGTCAGAATGTTGAACAAAGGCAAAGGCAATGTTCCCAAGGGCAAAGGCAATATCGCTGACATTAAATAATGACACAAGCGAATAAAGGGCAACAGCAATACGTTTATCAAGTGGAATGTTCCTGCTTCTTGTTCGCCTAACCAAAACTCACTTTAATAATGTTTAAAATTATTAAGACGATTATCAATTCTTTAATTTAGAATTACCTAATACATTATTTTAAACATTCAATGGCTGATAAGCATTTTAATCTAATTTTGATTTAATTTGAAGTTATTAATATTGATTACAATTTATTGTATTATTTCAACATTTATACAAAACAAAAACAAATATTAATCTACGTACCCTACCTACGTGGGATTGAATTTGTACAAAAAAAACATTTTAGTAAAAATGATGTACCTAATTAGGCTAACAAATCTGGAGGAATTGGAGGTTGGTTCGGTTGTTTAAATAAATAAATACATTTTATCAAAATATTAATTTTTATATGAAAAATATACGTCAAGTTAGCAAAACAACTTTTGATATACAAACTTATTTCCTATTGAGAATTTGCCGTTATTTAATTTATTTTTCCTCAAATTTTAACGTGTTTTGCTTAGTTTATATCAACACTTACGGTGTTTTGCCGTTATCTATGAATTAAACTTAAAGGTTTTGTAAGTGTTTTTAACTGGTATTTTGCCGTTATCTATCCATAAAATATTTGTGCAAGAAATAATTTGTCGCTCCATTTTTATTCCCGTTACTCGTAGAGTAAGTGCCAACATTTTTAATGCCGCTCTGCTTATGTATCTATTTGCTTATGTATGTAATTCCCTTTTGCTCCTTTAAGCTGAGTAACGGGTATCTGATAGTCGAGGCAATCGGCTGAAGCGCTCTTCCTTGTTAAAATGTATGTTTTAATTCCGGTCGTCACTATATTTTTACCTCGTTAAGACCTGTTTTTGTTTGATTATATAAGAACACCAAAAAAGTCACTAAATAATTGAATTGCCATTCCTAACTAAGTACAACGCTGATGTTAGCAGAGCTCTGGTTTCGTCGACGTCAGACTTGCAAAATTCCTGAGAAACAGGATGGATAACATTAAACAGAGCTGATTTTGAAAATGTGGACAAATTTTAAGTGAGAGTAGGGAAAAACTGAACTCCTCTCTTGAAATCATCGGTAGTTCCCGAAAACTGAACTGCTACTCTTTGTCGCTGCAAATAAACTTCTTCGTTTTTGGCAAAGTGTGCTGATGAGTGAAACAGAAAGAAACAAAAAAATTTACAAAAGGCACCCACAATGATACATAACTACAAATGTACCCTGCAGCAAGAGGACAAACATTTAAATATCTCCTTTAGTCCAGAATACACTTCTGGAACTCAATAAAAAACTAGAAAGGAAATTAACTTCGACAAGCTGAAGTTTGTATACCCTTGCAGTTATAAGAAATAATCAACATTATTAACACCATGTTCAATTTTTAAGGATTGTTGCTAGCTACAGTAAAATTAAAAAAAAAACTATTTCATTATTTCTCTGACCGTTTTTTGACAGCTATATGTTAGAGTCGTCCAATTCTTATTAAATTTTATTCAAAATTCTTAGAAATATAAAAAAATATATAAAAATAACAATATGTCAAAAACACCGAAGCTATAATTTGATTCATATTATTTTATCACCCATTTTCCGATATTTCCTATGACAGCTATATGATATAGTCATCCAATTTTGAAAAAATTTAATTCAAAATTTAGATCTAATAAGAAAATGCTATTTCCAAGCGTAGGAGGATATATGTTAAAAAACACAAAAGATTTAATCTTTTCATATAATTTTTCTATTAATTTTCCGATCGTTCCTATGGCAGCTATATCATACAGTCGTCAGATTTTGTTAAAATTATATTCGAAATCCAGAACTAATTAAAAAATGTTATTTCCAGGCTTAGGAGGTATATATATATTAAAAAACGATAAAGATATAATTTTCTTTAAATTTTTTTCTGCAATCTCAATTAACTTAGCAGAAAATTGATCATATTTGGCTATAACTTTTTAGTAAATCGTCCGTTTGAAATTATTTTTGGTTTTAATAATAATAAGAATATATTCGCATTTAAAGTTTTTTTGCTGAAGCAAACTGCTGAGAAGGAGATCTCAGCGTTAATACGGACAGACGAAAATGGCTAGATGGACTCGTGTGGGGATCCTGATCAAGAATATATAAACTTCCATCTATCTGCTTCCTACTATTCACTTTCCGAAGAATCTAACATTTTAATCTACAAGTAACGGGTTTATAAATATATTTATCACGTATATGTCACTTCAGCACAGTAGAAAGCAGGTACAAAATACGATAAAACATTTTAACAAAAACAAAATTATTGTCTTCTATCTTGGAAAGGAGAAAGAAAAAAAACAAGAGAAAACGCTATTGGCTATACCATCGTCCATCAAATACCCGCTACTCGGCTTATAATGCGATGGAGAAAAGCCACCCAGTTAAGTTTTTTATTTCTTTGTAACTTTTTAATAAATGTTCTGATTTCAAAAATTTTGATTGATAATCAAAATAAAATTGCATTTCGATTTTCTCAAAATCTTCAAAATTGTGGGCTCTAGACAAGTTTTCGATTGGGCATTTCCCACATGTCTGGGACCATGTCTACAAACATACAAAACCATTATAAGAAAAATTAATACAAAATATTTTAAAATTTTGTACGCTTGATTTTGCAATTCTACAAGCATTTGTAAATTCACTTCTGAGTGACTTCCAGATGTGACTTTGGTGGTATCGCATTCGGATCGCGGGAGTGACTCGAGAAGTTTCGCCGAAGTGCTACCGCGATCCGAATGGGAAATTGCGGATGACCGTTTTCTTCTTTTAGAAGTCACTAAGCAGTTCCCTCCGCGATGTAATATGCTTGTAGGGTATAAAATAACACTTAGTGTAGCTTATTTTAAGCACAATACAAAAAAAATATACGTGTTTAATATTATTTATAATAATATATTGTTTTACGTGCCGGAGTTTCTTAAGAGATCCCGTAGGCTATTCTGCCCAGTGGGCTTATTTAAATTTAAATGCCTTTATCACTTGTAACGGTGGGTACTCAATGCTATAAATTGTAATATTAATACCCAAAAAAAATTACCTTTTTCATGTTTGCGAATCCTTGAATGCTGCTCATTTTGTTAGTTATAATTATTTCTGGCCAAATTTGACTAAATGTTTTTTGTTTTTCTCCATTTACTTCAATAGAACCATCGATGGGTATTATTTTCAAAACTATATCATTTTTATGTTTGCTGCATTCCTTAAGATTTGCATTGTAGCGAAAGACTTCTCCGTAAGCCCCTTCGCCTATTTTGTGGGTATTTAACATTTTATATTGTGAATATGCATCATTAAATTTAAAGGGCTTGTCTTGATTGCAATATTTAAATAAGTCTTGTTGACAAATGATATTTCCTTTTTTCAAGTCTTTTAAATATGTAGTCTTCCGATTCTGGCATACTGAGCTCGTGTTTTCAGATTTTTCGCTTACATTTATGACATTTAATTGAGTTCGTCGAAAAATGTTTAGTGACTTACGCCACTTTCCTGGTTTTAGTAAAACACCAACCGTTTTATTTGATTGGTTACTAACACCAACAATTGTATTTGATTGATTACTTAATCGTTTTGAACCATAAGAAGCCCATTTACTACATCTTTCAATTTTGTTTTCTAATGGTACTACTAAGCCGTCTCTTTTTATTGTGATCAACTCATCATCCTTATCGGAATAGCATTTATCAGTGCTGCCTCGAAAACCATCAAGTTGTATGCAGTTGATCGGTGACAAAGTGCAATTAAACAAATCTTTGTCTAAACCTTTATAATTCGGTGTTGATATAGATCCACATCGATTGGAACTTTTTGGTGTACAACCTTTTATACTGTAGGTGCTGTTTTCTACACTTGTGTCGATATTAAATGATACTCTTACACTCTTTAAGTTAGGATTACACATTTGCCTAAAAGCAATATTATGTTTAATTGTAAACATTTCAATGAATAATTTCTTACGATCTTGGTTCCAATAGTTTATCAAACGAATCCTTCCATCTTTCATCTCCTGATGATTTGTCCATGTTGTTTATGTATTTTTAATAGCTGATAAATAAATAATTGATATTTTATAATTTATTTATTTTTTTGTGGATTTAATGATAGACTTGTTGGTCGCGAGATCACTGCCGCATAGATCACGTATTGTTTTATAATTTACTGACCATTTAAAGCGCATTTCAATGCTATGATTGTTTACATCCTCAAGCACTAGAGCTGGAAGAAATTCGATGCCAACATCGATTACATCGTTTTTTTTTGCCGATGCATCGTTTCGGTTTTGAAAAAATCGATATATCGAATCCATTATAAAATTATTATTTAGCTCATTTTTTCCAAAAACCAGTGGACAGCCAAAATTTAAATATTTTTAGGTTATAGTTTATAGAAATGTGGTTCTTTAACAAAAAATAAAAAATATAGATGTTAAAAAATTTAAAAATAAAATTAATTTGTTCAATTTAATAGATTTTTTTTCGAAAAGATCACTGAGAATCGAGTTTTTCCAGCTCTACCAATCAATGCCACTTGAAACTGTTTGTGTAGCGTTCACACAGAGAAACATTGACGGAAACATTTGCAATCAATGTTTTTGTGTCATTGGTGCGGAGATTTAGCGATGATTAAGATATTTTTAAATATTCCACTGCCGGTGTAAGAGAAAAGCGGCGGTGGATTTTAACAATGGATTGACCGTTAGGATTTATAAAACTAATTCAAACATATGAATATTTTCTGACCACTAATTTTGTTTGCTTATTCCAGGAACCCCTATGCAAAACTTTGTCTCCGCCTTGATAGAGGAAGTGCGGAAGTTCCAATGTGTGGAACCAATTCACGAAAACGTAAGTTTTTGTACGTAGTATTTAATTTTTATTTATAAGATTTATTTGTTAGGTTTCGGGACTTTTTTCAGAACAAAATCCAGTACAACTGCAATAGCGCCGTTTTAATTAAATGTTGTTGGTGCAGGCCCAAGGCGCCTCCCAACGGCTGGGAGCCCAGCAATTGATCCCATTTTGAAAATAAGTATTGCTCCATTTTGAAGGAAATATATCCTTCATGGCAGGACAAGAAAAAGCCATTCTAAGGCGCACCCACCTCCGAATTTGTTGATTAGAATGGATATAGTAAAATAACCGTATACTTAAATGGGTCTAAACGGGTTTAACTTGTTTAACTAAACTGCCTAAAATAGCCTCTATTGAATTTTCACTACGCTTGCCTAGATGGAAAACTCATCAAAGATTAAATTGCTAGTACTAATCATTTAGCGCTAAAAATATTCCACATGCTAGCGTTCAATTTCAATTCCAATTAGATTTGAGTTGTTTTGCATTTTTTTCGGAGCAACTGAATTTAGGATACAGTTTGTATAGTTTGTATATGCCGATCAGCTGTTTGCTTCAAGCGAGCCTCTATATAAAAAAGAATTGCTGTTGCAATTTCAGGTAGTTGTGTGAAAATTATCCAACCAGTGAAACCAGGCCGCTTATGGCTTTTATAAGCAATAATTTCAATCTCTGTATTCGCCTTTGTCTTTGCCTTTGGCTTTGAGGTTCGAGCCCGATCTTGGTTCGCCAGCTAAATTAAACAAATCAAAATTAAAGTGGTTATTTAACCCGTGAAGCCAGGCCGCTTATGGCTTTTATAAACAATAATTTCAATCTCTCCATTCGCCTTTGTCTTAGATTTTGGCTTTGAGGTCCGAGATCGGATATTGGTTCCCCAGCTAAGTTAAACAAATCAAAATTAAAGTAAACATTAGCTTCCGTTTGAAGACCAATCAACCTTTTGCGTTCCAAGCGTCCGCCAAATTGCATCGGTCAGCATAATTGAATTTAACAATGAGAATTTAACAATGAGTTTCATCTTAAGCTTTTAATCTGAACATACCCTTCAGTTCCAAAATAAAAGTTTCCCGGAGAAAACTTCCGGAATTCCGGACATGTCCTGGCGCACGGGACGCCCCATAGGAAAATTGCATGGGATGTCCGCATTTTCCTAGGGGAAAATGTACAGGGAATTTTTCGAAGTCCCCCAAGATTTTCCCTGTTCCTTATACTCATTTTTCAAGGGACTTCCCCGTGCAAGGTAAACGTCCCAGGGAAACCCCATCGGAAATTCGTGATTTTCCGGGGACTTTACCGTTCAAGGGAAACGTCCCAGGGAAATCCCATCAGAAATTCGCGATTTTTCCAAGCAATTTCCCGTGCAAGGGACACCTCCCAAGGAAATGCCATCGGAAATTCGCCATTTTTCCTGTTGAGTTTAAAATACATAAGTTAATATTAATTTACTTTTAACTATTTTTTATTTAAATTGTTCAATTTACATTTTGTGTAGAATTACAATTACTATTTGCAAGTTTTTATTTTTTTTTTTTAATAATTTGTATTTAATATTTAACATCGTTTTTCTGTCCGGGTCCTCGAAACCCTTGTCCAACTTTACTTGTATACTTGTTTAATTAACTTTTCAAAATGTATAAAACCCTTTGAGGGATTTCATCACGCCACTTTCGGGTAACGGAACCAGAATTTTTTGGGATATGTTATAAAACCTATAAATAATCTCAAAAAGGGACGTTCTTTAAACGTGGATCAACACACAACATCTTCAACTTAAGGAAGCACTTACCTGACTTAATTTTTTGGAATAAATTCAAATGCGTCGCAGCGCACAATTTAAACAGCCGTTGCTTCTTTTTTTAAACCGCAAACAGAATGCACCAGGTCTTCTTCTTCTTTTGGTTTCTTTCTAAACATAACGGAGAGACGCTAAAATGAGCAACGGCCGAAGGTTGCCCTCTGAGAGCCGAGGGCAGCCAGATTATAAGACACATATATAGAGGGTAATATCCGAAGACCTGCCTGTCTTTTTTGCCGAAATGCTTTCGTCGGAAGTCTTCTACGCTGCTCCAAATTCTCTGCTGACGTCGACAGCAGCATATAGTTTTAGGCAGAAAATAAAACAGAACAGCTTTTTGCACTCGAAAATGTCCCGGCGACGGGACTGCAGAAATGAAGGGACCTATGTTGTAGCTACTCCCGTTACTCGTAGAGTACAAGGGTATACTAAATTCGTAGAAAAGTATGTAACAGCTGGAAGGGAGCGTTTCCGACCCCATAAAGTTGGACAGGGATTGCGAGGACCCGGACCGAAGAGCGATGTTAAATATTAAAAAGAAATTATTAAAAAACAAGAAAGGAAGTTAACTTCGGCAAACCGAAGTTTGTATACCATTGCTGTTATAAGAAATAATCAACTTTAGTAACACCATATGAAATGTTTAAGGATTGTTGCTGGCTTCAGTGATATTAAAAAAAAAACATTTATTTATTTTTTTCGATTTTTATTAAATTGAATTCAAAATTCTTAAAAATATAAAAAATTATATAAATTTTGGGAAAGTTTCAGCCCGATAGCTTTAACACTGAGAGAGTTATTTGCGTAGAAACGGACGGACAGACGGACATGGCTCGATCGACTCGTCTAGTGACGCTGATCAAGAATATATATACTTCTGACTGAAATCATTATACCCTCTGCAAGGGTATAAAAAACACAGACTTGCAAATAATAATTGTAATTCTACAGAACATTTAAATTATACAATTTAAATAAAATATAGTTAAAAGTAAATTAGTATATATATATTTAAAATTCAATATTTGGAAAGGTGAAACTCCATGGAAAAATTGCGAATTTCCGATCGGATTTCCCTGGACCGTTTCCCTTGCACGGGAAAGTCCCTGGTAAAATCGCGAATTTCTCTGGGACGTGAGCCTTGCACGGGAAAGTTCATGGAAAAATGAGTATAAGGAACAGGGGAAATCCTAGGGGACTTCAAAAAAATTTGCTGTATATTTTACCCTCGGAAAAACGGACATCCCATAAAATGTTCCTATAGGGCGTCAAGGGGTATTCCCTGTGTACCAGGAAATGTCCCCTTGGAATACCGGGAGGATTCTCCTGGGAAACTTTTTTTGGAATAAAAGGGGTATTTTGCCTTTGGTTTTATAGCACTATCAGGCAATTCATGCCTTCTGTCGGTTTCTCCGCAGTGCACGTTAATCATCGGGTATCTATTCCAGATTTCTGTAAAAAAAACAACTGCCAACTCGCTTACCTAAAAACATCCTTGCACACCAAGATAGGATTTCAAATAGATTTTTATCTGTTGTCGCAATAGATTTGTATCTATTGCTGAAAGAGAGAAAGTGAAGGTAATGTAAGAGATATTAATTTCTAATAGGCTAATATATTTCAGTTAAAATTTTGTCCTTCAAATTACTATTTACGTCTTTCAAACGTTGTCAAAACGTTTTTATATTACGATTTCTAAGCACTTTTTCTGGTTGCTCTAAAACGGATCTAAAGATTTCAAATTCAATTTTAAGCTTTTGATAACGCTAATATAGTTCAGGTACCGATGAGGCCACTACATATCAGTTGAAGTATTGTTTGTAGTCTAAAAGATGCAGGTGCTATAGTCTTTCGGGAATTGTGGTCGTTCGAGTAGGCGTGACGCCCTGCCATGTGGTGCGCAGAAGGTCCAGGAATCTTCATGCCAAGTCTGTCTCTTCTAGCTTTATAGTTTCCGAGATCTCAGCGTACATACGGACATGTCTAGGTCGACTCGGTTAATGATCCTGATGAAGAATATATATACTTTATGGGGTGGGAAACGCTCCCTTCTAGCTGTTACATACTTTCCGACGAATTTAGTATACCCTTGTACTCTACTAGTAACGGGAGTAGCTACAACGTACAACGTCGATGTCAGCAGAGAATTCGGAGCAGCGTAGAAGACTTCCGACGAAAGCATTTCGGCAAAAAAGAGAGGCAGGTCTTCGGATATTACCCACTCTTTCTGTGTCTTATTATCTGGCTGCCCTCGGCTCTCAGAGAGCAACCTTCGGTCGGTGCTCTTTCTTACATCTGTCTGTTGTGTTTAGAAAGAAACCAAAAGAAGAAGAATACCTGGTGCATTTTGGTTGAGTTATAAAAAGTAAAGCAACGGCTGTTTAAATTGTGCGCTGCGACACATTTGAATTTATTAATAAAAGTGATATTTTTTGAAAAAAATCAAGTCAGGTAAGTGCTTCTTTAAGTGGAAGATGTTGTGTGTTGATCCACGTTTAAAAAACGTCCATTTTTGAGTTTTATTATAGGTTTTGTAACATAACCCCAAAAATTCTGGTTCCTATACCCGAAAGTGGCGTGATGAAATCCCTCAAAGGCTTTAAACAGTTTGAAAAGGTAAATATACAAGAATACAAGTAAAACACATTTTTTTAAGCACATGCCCTTATTTTTTTCAGAAGCGTTGGACAGAATTTCAAGGACCCGGACCGAGAAGCGATGTTAAATATTAAAAACAAATTATTAAAAAACAAGAAAGGAAGTTAACTTCGGCAAACCGAAGTTTGTATACCATTGCTGTTATAAGAAATAATCAACTTTAGTAACACCATATGAAATTTTTAAGGATTGTGGCTGGCTTCAGTGATATTAAAAAAAAACATTTAATTATTTTTTAGACCATTTTTTTTTTGACATTTATATGTTATAGTAATCGAATTCAAAATTCTTAAAAATATAAAAAATTATATTCCCAATATTATGAGATAATATGTCAAAGAGCCCCAAAGCTATAATTTTTTTATATTATTTTACCTCTAATTTTCCGATCGTTCCTATGGCAGCTATATGATATAGTCATCCGATTTTGAAAAAATTGAATTCGAAATTCAGAACTAATGTTATTTCCAAGTTTATAATGTTTTATATTAAAAAATACCGAAGATATAATTTTTTAAAAAATATTTTCCCCGATAATTCCTATGGGAGCTATAAGGTATAGTTGTCCGATCCGTCTGGTTCTACCTGCAGTAGAAAGAAGACTTTTGGAAAAGTTTCAGCCCGATAGCTTTAACACTGAGAGACTTATTCGTGTAGAAACGGACGGACAGACGGACATGGCTCGATCGAATCGTCTGACGCTGATCAAGAATATATATACTTCTGACTGAAATCATTATACCCTCTGCAAGGGTATAAAAAACACAGACTTGCAAATAATAATTGTAATTCTACAGAACATTTAAATTATACAATTTAAATAAAAAATATAGTTAAAAGTAAATTAATATATATATATTTAAAATTGAATATTTGGAAAGGATAAACTACATGGAAAAATCGCGAATTTCCCATGGGATTTCCCTGGGACTTTCCCTTGCACGGGAAAGCCCCTGAAAAAATCGCGAATTTCCGTTGGGATTTCCCTGGGCCGTGTGCCTTGCACGGGAAAGTTCATGAAAAAATGAGTATAACGTACAGGGAATATCCTAGGGGACTTCAAAAAAATTTCCTGTATATTTTACCCTCGGAAAGAACGGACATCCCATAAAATGTTCCTATAGGGCGTCCAGGGTTATTCCCCGTGTACCAGGAAATGTCCCCTTGGAATACCGGGAGGATTCCCCTGGGAAACTTTTTTTGGAATAAAAGGGGTATTTTGCCTTTGGTTTTATAGCACTATCAGGCAATTCATGCCTTCTGTCGGTTTCTCCGCAGTGCACGTTAATCATCGGGTATCTCTTCCAGATTTCTGTAAAAAAAAACAACTGCCAACTCGCTTACCTAAAAACATCCTTGCACACCAAGATAGGATTTCAAATAGATTTTTATCTGTTGTCGCAATAGATTTGTATCTATTGCTGAAAGAGAGAAAGTGAAGGTAATGTAAGAGATATTAATTTCTAATAGGCTAATATATTTCAGTTAAAATTTTGTCCTTCAAATTACTATTTACGTCTTTCAAACGTTGTCAAAACGTTTTTATATTACGATTTTTAAGCACTTTTTCTGGTTGCTCTAAAAACGGATCTAAAGATTTTAAATTCAATTTTAAGCTATTGATAAGGCTAATATAGTTCAAGTACCGATAAGACCACTACATATCAGTTGAAATATTGTTTGTAGTCTAAAAGATGCAGGCGCTATAGTCTTTGGGGAATTGTGGGCGTTTGCGTAGGCGTGGCGCCCTGGTGAAACAAACTTGTGGTGCGCAGAAGGTCCAGGAATCTTCATGCCAAGTCTGTCTCTTCTAGCTTTATAGTTTCCGAGATCTCAGAGTACATACGGACATGGCTAGGTCGACTCGGTTAATGATCCTGATGAAGAATATATATACTTTATGGGGTGGGAAACGCTCCCTTCTAGCTGTTACATACTTTCCGACGAATTTAGTATACCCTTGTACTCTACTAGTAACGGGAGTAGCTACAACGTAGGTCCCTTCATTTCTGCAGTCCCGTCGCCGGGACATGCTCGAGCGCAAAAAGCTGTTCTGTTTTTTTTTTTCTGCCAAAAACTGTATGCTGCAGTCGACGTCAGCAGAGAATTCGGAGCAGCGTAGAAGACTTCCGACGAAAGCATTTCCGCAAAAAAGAGAGGCAGGTCTTCGGATATTACCCTTTCTTTCTGTGTCTTATAATCTGGCTGCCCTCGGCTCTCAGAGAGCAACCTTCGGTCGGTGCTCTTTCTTACATCTCTCTGTTGTGTTTAGAAAGAAACCAAAAGAAGAAGAATACCTGGTGCATTTTGGTTGAGTTATGAAAAGTAAAGCAACGGCTGTTTAAATTGTTCGCTGCGACACATTTGAATTTATTAATAAAAGTGATATTTTAAAAAAAAAAACAAGTCAGGTAAGTGCTTCTTTAAGTGGAAGATGTTGTGTGTTGATCCACGTTTAAAAAACGTCCATTTTTGAGTTTTATTATAGGTTTTGTAACATAACCCCAAAAATTCTGGTTCCTATACCCGAAAGTGGCGTGATGAAATCCCTCAAAGGCTTTAAACAGTTTGAAAAGGTAAATATACAAGAATACAAGTAAAACACATTTTTTTAAGCACATGCCCTTATTTTTTTCAAAAGCGTTGGACAGAATTTCAAGGACCCGGACCGAGAAGCGATGTTAAATATTAAAAACAAATTATTAAAAAACAAGAAAGGAAGTTAACTTCGGCAAACCGAAGTTTGTATACCATTGCTGTTATAAGAAATAATCAACTTTAGTAACACCATATGAAATTTTTAAGGATTGTGGCTGGCTTCAGTGATATTAAAAAAAAACATTTAATTATTTTTTAGACCATTTTTTTTTGACATTTATATGTTATAGTAATCGAATTCAAAATTCTTAAAAATATAAAAAATTATATTCCCAATATTATGAGATAATATGTCAAAGAGCCCCAAAGCTATAATTTTTTTATATTATTTTACCTCTAATTTTCCGATCGTTCCTATGGCAGCTATATGATATAGTCATCCGATTTTGAAAAAATTGAATTCGAAATTCAGAACTAATGTTATTTCCAAGTTTATAATGTTTTATATTAAAAAATACCGAAGATATAATTTTTTAAAAAATATTTTCCCCGATAATTCCTATGGGAGCTATAAGGTATAGTTGTCCGATCCGTCTGGTTCTACCTGCAGTAGAAAGAAGACTTTTGGGAAAGTTTCAGCCCGATAGCTTTAACACTGAGAGACTTATTTGCGTAGAAACGGACGGACAGACGGACATGGCTCGATCGAATCGTCTGACGCTGATCAAGAATATATATACTTCTGACTGAAATCATTATACCCTCTGCAAGGGTATAAAAAACACGGACTTGCAAATAATAATTGTAATTCTACAGAACATTTAAATTATACAATTTAAATAAAATATAGTTAAAAGTAAATTAATATATATATATTTAAAATTGAATATTTGGAAAGGATAAACTACATGGAAAAATCGCGAATTTCCCATGGGATTTCCCTGGGACTTTCCCTTGCACGGGAAAGCCCCTGAAAAAATCGCGAATTTCCGTTGGGATTTCCCTGGGCCGTGTGCCTTGCACGGGAAAGTTCATGAAAAAATGAGTATAACGTACAGGGAATATCCTAGGGGACTTCAAAAAAATTTCCTGTATATTTTACCCTCGGAAAGAACGGACATCCCATAAAATGTTCCTATAGGGCGTCCAGGGTTATTCCCCGTGTACCAGGAAATGTCCCCTTGGAATACCGGGAGGATTCTCCTGGGAAACTTTTTTTGGAATAAAAGGGGTATTTTGCCTTTGGTTTTATAGCACTATCAGGCAATTCATGCCTTCTGTCGGTTTCTCCGCAGTGCACGTTAATCATCGGGTATCTATTCCAGATTTCTGTAAAAAAAACAACTGCCAACTCGCTTACCTAAAAACATCCTTGCACACCAAGATAGGATTTCAAATAGATTTTTATCTGTTGTCGCAATAGATTTGTATCTATTGCTGAAAGAGAGAAAGTGAAGGTAATGTAAGAGATATTAATTTCTAATAGGCTAATATATTTCAGTTAAAATTTTGTCCTTCAAATTACTATTTACGTCTTTCAAACGTTGTCAAAACGTTTTTATATTACGATTTTTAAGCACTTTTTCTGGTTGCTCTAAAACGGATCTAAAGATTTCAAATTCAATTTTAAGCTTTTGATAACGCTAATATAGTTCAGGTACCGATGAGACCACTACATATCAGTTGAAGTATTGTTTGTAGTCTGAAAGATGCAGGTGCTATAGTCTTTCGGGAATTGTGGGCGTTCGAGTAGGCGTGACGCCCTGCCATGTGGTGCGCAGAAGGTCCAGGAATCTTCATGCCAAGTCTGTCTCTTCTAGCTTTATAGTTTCCGAGATCTCAGCGTACATACGGACATGGCTAGGTCGACTCGGTTAATGATCCTGATGAAGAATATATATACTTTATGGGGTCGGAAACGCTCCCTTCTAGCTGTTACATACTTTCCGACGAATTTACTATACCCTTGTACTCTACGAGTAACGGGAGTAGCTACAGCATAGGTCCCTTCATTTCTGCAATCCCGTCGCCGGGACATGCTGGAGCGCAAAAAGCTGTTCTGTTTTTTTTTTTCTGCCAAAAACTGTATGCTGCAGTCGACGTCAGCAGAGAATTCGGAGCAGCGTAGAAGACTTCCGACGAAAGCATTTCCGCAAAAAAGAGAGGCAGGTCTTCGGATATTACCCTCTCTTTCTGTGTCTTGTAATCTGGCTGCCCTCGGCTCTCAGGGGGCAACCTTCGGTCGGTGCTCTTTCTTACGTCTCTCTGTTATGTTTAGAAAGAAACCAAAGAAAGAAGAAGACCTGGTGCATTTTGGTTGAGTTATGAAAAGTAAAGCAACGGCTGTTTAAATTGTGGGCTGCGACTCATTTGAATTTATTAATAAAAGTGGAAGATGTTGTGTGTTGATCCAAGTTTAAAAAACACCATTTTTGAGATTTTTTATAGGTTTTGTAACATAACCCCAAAAATTCTGTTTCCTATACCCGAAAGTGGCGTGATGAAATCCCTCAAAGGCTTTAAACAGTTTGAAAAGGTAAATATACAAGTATACAAGTAAAACACATTTTTTTAAGCACATGCCCTTATTTTTTTCAGAAGCGTTGGACAGGAATTTCGTGGACCCGGACCGAAATGCGATGTTAAATATTAAAAACAAATTATTAAAAAACAAGAAAGGAAGTTAACTTCGGCAAGCCGAAGTTTGTATATCATTGCTGTTATAAGAAATAATCAACTTTAGTAACACCATATGAAATGTTTAAGGATTGTTGCTGGCTTCAGTGATATTAAAAATAAAAACATTAAATTATTTTTTAGACCATTTTTTTGACATTAATGTTTTAAAGTAATCGAATTCGAAATTCTTTAAAATATAAAAAATTATATTCCCAATATTATGAGATAATATGTCAAAGAGCCCCAAAGCTATAATTTTTTTATATTATTTTACCTCTAATTTTCCGATCGTTCCTATGGCAGCTATATGATAATTCAAAATTCTTAAAAATATAAAAAATTATATTCCCAATATTATGAGAAAGCTATTATGACAAAGCTATAATTTTTTTATATTATTTTACCTCTAATTTTCCGATCGTTCCTATGGCAGCTATATGATATAGTCATCCGATTTTGAAAAAATTGAATTCGAAATTCAGAACTAATGTTATTTCCAAGTTTATAATGTTTTATATTAAAAAATACCGAAGATATAATTTTTTAAAAAATATTTTCCCCGATAATTCCTATGGGAGCTATAAGGTATAGTTGTCCGATCCGTCTGGTTCTACCTGCAGTAGAAAGAAGACTTTTGGAAAAGTTTCAGCCCGATAGCTTTAACACTGAGAGACTTATTTGTGTAGAAACGGACGGACAGACGGACATGGCTCGATCGAATCGTCTGACGCTGATCAAGAATATATATACTTCTGACTGAAATCATTATACCCTCTGCAAGGGTATAAAAAACACAGACTTGCAAATAATAATTGTAATTCTACAGAACATTTAAATTATACAATTTAAATAAAATATAGTTAAAAGTAAATTAATATATATATATTTTAAATTCAATACTTGGAAACTCCATGGAAAAACCGCGAATTTCCTATGGGATTTCCCAGGGACGTTTCCCTTGCACGGGAAAGTTCCTGGTAAAATGGCGAATTTCCGATTGAATTTTCCAGGGACGTGTGCCTTGCACGGGAAAGTCCATGGAAAAATGAGTATAAGGAACAGGGGAAAGCCAAGGGGACTTCAAAAAAATTTCCTGTATATTTTACCCTCGGAAAGAACGGACATCCCATAAAATGTTCCTATAGGGCGTCCAGGGTTATTCCCCGTGTACCAGGAAATGTCCCCTTGGAATACCGGGAGGATTCCCCTGGGAAACTTTTTTTGGAATAAAAGGGGTATTTTGCCTTTGGTTTTATAGCACTATCAGGCAATTCATGCCTTCTGTCGGTTTCTCCGCAGTGCACGTTAATCATCGGGTATCTCTTCCAGATTTCTGTAAAAAAAACAACTGCCAACTCGCTTACCTAAAAACATCCTTGCACACCAAGATAGGATTTCAAATAGATTTTTATCTGTTGTCGCAATAGATTTGTATCTATTGCTGAAAGAGAGAAAGTGAAGGTAATGTAAGAGATATTAATTTCTAATAGGCTAATATATTTCAGTTAAAATTTTTTCCTTCAAATTACTATTTACGTCTTTCAAACGTTGTCAAAACGTTTTTATATTACGATTTTTAAGCACCTTTTCTGGTTGCTCTAAAACGGATCTAAAGATTTCAAATTCAATTTTAAGCTTTTGATAACGCTAATATAGTTCAGGTACCGATGAGACCACTACATATCAGTTGAAGTATTGTTTGTAGTCTGAAAGATGCAGGTGCTATAGTCTTTCGGGAATTGTGGGCGTTCGAGTAGGCGTGACGCCCTGCCATGTGGTGCGCAGAAGGTCCAGGAATCTTCATGCCAAGTCTGTCTCTTCTAGCTTTATAGTTTCCGAGATCTCAGCGTACATACGGACATGGCTAGGTCGACTCGGTTAATGATCCTGATGAAGAATATATATACTTTATGGGGTGGGAAACGCTCCCTTCTAGCTGTTACATACTTTCCGACGAATTTAGTATACCCTTGTACTCTACTAGTAACGGGAGTAGCTACAACGTAGGTCCCTTCATTTCTGCAGTCCCGTCGCCGGGACATGCTCGAGCGCAAAAAGCTGTTCTGTTTTTTTTTTCTGCCAAAAACTGTATGCTGCTGTCGACGTCAGCAGAGAATTCGGAGCAGCGTAGAAGACTTCCGACGAAAGCATTTCCGCAAAAAAGAGAGGGAGGTCTTCGGATATTACCCTCTATATATGAGCCTTATAATCTGGCTGCCCTCGGCTCTCAGAGGGCAACCTTCGGCCGGTGCTCTTTCTTGCGTCTCTATGTTATGTTTAGAAAGAAACCAACAGAAGAAGAATACCTGGTGCATTCTGGTTGAGTTATGAAAAGTAAAGCAACGGCTGTTTAAATTGTGCGCTGCGACACATTTGAATTTATTAATAAAAGTGATATTTTTTGAAACAAAATCAAGTCAGGTAAGTGCTTCTTTAAGTGGAAGATGTTGTGTGTTGATCCACGTTTAAAAAACGTCCATTTTTGAGATTTTTTATAGGTTTTGTAACATAACATTAAAAATTCTGGTTCCTGTACCCGAAAGTGGTGTGATGAAATCCCTCAAAGGGCTTAAACAGTTTCAAAAGGTATATATATACAAGTATACAAGTAAAACAAATTTTTGTAAGCACATGCCCTTATTTTTTCAGAAGCGTTGGACAGGAATTTCGTGGACCCTTACTGAAATGCGATGTTAAATATTAAAAACAAATTATTAAAAAACAAGAAAAGAAGTTAACTTCGGCAAGCCGAAGTTTGTATACCCTTGCTGTTATAAGAAATAATCAACTTTAGTAACACCATGTAAAATTTTTAAGGATTGTTGCTGGCTTCAGTGATATTGAAAAAAAACATTTGTTTATTTTTTTAGACAATTTTTTCGACATTTATATGTTATAGTAATCCGATTTTTATTATATTGAATTCAAAATTCTTAATCCCCAAAGCTATAATTTTTTTATATCATTGTACCTCTAATTTTCCGATCGTTCCTATGGCAGCTATATGATATAGTCATCCGATTTTGAAAAAATTGAATTTGAAATTCAGAACTAATGTTATTTCCAAGTTTATAATAATAATAAATAATAATATTAATTGTTTTTTAAATTTTTTCCCCCATAATTCCTATGGGAGCTATAAGATATAGTTGTCCGATCCGTCTGGTTCTACCTGCAGTAGAAATAAAACTTTTGGGAAAGTTTCAGCCCGATAGCTTTAACACTGAGAGAGTTATTTGCGTAGAAGCGGACGGACAGACGGACATGGCTCGATCGACTCGTCTAGTGACGCTGATCAAGAATATATATACTTCTGACTGAAATCATTATACCCTCTGCAAGGGTATAAAAAACACAGACTTGCAAATAATAATTGTAATTCTACAGAACATTTAAATTATACAATTTAAATAAAATATAGTTAAAAGTAAATTAATATATATATATTTTAAATTCAATATTTGAAAAGGTGAAACTCCATGGAAAAATTGCGAGTTTCCAATCGGATTTCCCTGGACCGTTTCCCTTGCACGGGAAAGTCCCTGGTAAAATCGCGAATTTCCGATGGGATTTCCCTGGGACGTGTGCCTTGCACGGGAAAGTTCATGGAAAAATGAGTATAAGGTACAGGGGAAATCCTAGGGGACTTCAAAAAAATTTCCTGTATATTTTACCCTTGGAAAGAACGGACATCCCATAAAATGTTCCTATAGGGCGTCCAGGGTTATTCCCCGTGTACCAGGAAATGTCCCCTTGGAATACCGGGAGGATTCCCCTGGGAAACTTTTTTTTGGAATAAAAGGGGTATTTTGCCTTTGGTTTTATAGCACTATCAGGCAATTCATGCCTTCTGTCGGTTTCTCCGCAGTGCACGTTAATCATCGGGTATCTATTCCAGATATCCAAGTCTGACTTTTCTAGCTTTATGGTTTCCGAGATCTCAGCGTACATACGGACATGGCTAGATCGATTCGGAGATCATTTCGGCAAAAAAGAGAGGCAGGTCTTCGGATATTACGCTCTCTTTCTGTGTCTTATAATCCGGCTGCCCTCGGCTCTCAGAGAGCAACCTTCGGCCGGTGCTCTTTCTTGCGTCTCTCTGTTATGTTTAGAAAGAAACCAAAAGAAGAAGAATACCTGGTGCATTTTGGTTGAGTTATAAAAGTAAAGCAACGGCTGTTTAAATTGTGCGCTGCGACACATTTGAATTTATTAATAAAAGTGATATTAAAAAAAAAAAAAAATTAAGTCAGGTAAGTGCTTCTATAAGTGGAAGATGTGTGTTGATCCACGTTTAAAAAACGTCCATTTTTGAGATTTTTTATAGGTTTTGTAACATAACCCCAAAAATTCTGGTTCCTATACCCGAAAGTGGCGTGATGAAATCCCTCAAAGGGTTTAAACAGTTTGAAAAGGTAAATATACAAGAATACAAGTAAAACACATTTTTGTTAAGCACATGCCCTTTTTTTCAGAAGCGTTGGACAGGGATTTCGAGGACCCATACAGAAAAGCGATGTTAAATATTAAAAACAAATTATTAAAAAACAAGAAAGGATGTTAACTTCTGCAAACCGAATTTTTATACCATTGCTGTTATAAGAAATAATCAACTTTAGTAACACCATGTGAAATTTTTAAGGATTGTTGCTGGCTTCAGTGATATTAAAAAAAAACATTTGTTTATTTTTTTAGACAATTTTTTCGACATTTATATGTTATAGTAATCCGATTTTTATTATATTGAATTCAAAATTCTTAAAAATATAAAAAATTAAGTTCCCAATATTATGAGATAATATGTCAAAGAGCCCCAAAGCTATAATTTTTTTATATTATTTTACCTCTAATTTTCCAATCGTTCCTATGGCAGCTATATGATATAGTCATCCGATTTTGAAAAAATTTTATTCGAAATTCAGAACTAATGTTATTTCCAAGTTTATAATGTTTTATATTAAAAAACACCGAAAATATAATTTTTTTTTAAATTTTCCCCGATAATTCCTATGGGAGCTATAGGATATAGTTGTCCGATCCGTCTGGTTCTACCTGCAGTAGAAAGAAGACTTTTGGGAAAGTTTCAGCTCGATAGCTTTAACACTGAGGGACTTATTTACGTAGAAACGGACGGAAAGACGGACATGGCTCGATCGACTCGTCTAGTGACGCTGATCAAGAATATATATACTTCTGACTGAAATCATTATACCCTCTGCAAGGGTATAAAAAACACAGACTTTCAAAAAATAATTGTAATTCTACAGAACATTTAAATTATACAATTTAAATAAAATATAGTTAAAAGTAAATTAATATATATATATTTTAAATTCAATATTTGAAAAGGTTAAACTCCATGGATAAATCGCGAATTTCCGATGGGATTTCCTTGGGACGTTTCCCTTGCACCCGAAAGGCCCTGGTAAAATCGCGAATTTCCAACGGGATTTCCCTGGGACGTTTCCCTTGCACGGGAAAGTCCCTGATAAAATCGCGAATTTTTGATGGGATTTCCCTGGGACGTGTGCCTTGCACGGGAAAGTCCATGGAAAAATGAGTATAAGGAACAGGGAAATCCTAGGGGACTTCGAAAAAATTTCAGAGAGCAAACTAATTCTACAGAAAATTTAAATTATACAATTTAAATAAAATATAGTTAAAAGCAAATTAATATATATATATATTTTAAATTCAATACTTGGAAAGGTGAAACTCCATGGAAAAACCGCGAATTTCCTATGGGATTTCCCAGGGACGTTTCCCTTGCACGGGATAGTTCCTGGTAAAATGGCGAATTTCCGATTTGATTTCCCAGGGACGTGTGCCGTGCACGGGAAAGTCCATGGAAAAATGAGTATAAAGAACAGGGGAAATCCAAGGGGGACTTCAAAAAAATTTCCTGTTTATTTTACCCTCGGAAAAAGCGGGCATCCCATAAAATGTTCCTATAGGGCGTCACGGGGTATTCCCCGTGTAACACGAAATGTCCCCTCGGAATACCGGGGGGATTCCCCTGGGTCCCCAGGTTTCTCCGCAGTGCACGTTAATCATCAGGTATCTATTCCAGATTTCTGTAAAAAAAATCATGTGCCAACTCGCTTACCTAAAAGCATCCTTGCACACGCACTTCCGGTGCGCAGAAGGTCCAGGAATCTTCATGCCAAGAATGTCTCTTCTAGCTTTATAGTTTCCGAGATCTCAGCGTACATACGGACATGGCTAGGTCGACTCGGTTAATGATCCTGATGAAGAATATATATACTTTATGGGGTCGGAAACGCTCCCTTCTAGCTGTTACATACTTTCCGACGAATTTAGTATACCCTTGTACTCTACGAGTAACGGGAGTAGCTACAGCATAGGTCCCTTCATTTCTGCAATCCCGTCGCCGGGACATGCTGGAGCGCAAAAAGCTGTTCTCTTTTTTTTTTCTGCCAAAAACTGTATGCTGCTGTCGATGTCAGCAGAGAATTCGGAGCAGCGTAGAAGACTTCCGACGAAAGCATTTCGGCAAAAAAGAGAGGCAGGTCTTCGGATATTACCCTTACCTCTGTGTCTTATAATCTGGCTGCCCTCGGCTCTCAGAGAGCAACCTTCGGTCGGTGCTCTTTCTTACATCTCTCTGTTGTGTTTAGAAAGAAACCAAAAGAAGAAGAATACCTGGTGCATTTTTGTTGAGTTATGAAAAGTAAAGCAACGGCTGTTTAAATTGTGCGCTGCGACACATTTGAATTTATTAATAAAAGTGATATTTTTAAAAAAAAAACATGTCAGGTAAGTGCTTCTTTAAGTGGAAGATGTTGTGTGTTGATCCACGTTTAAAAAACGTCCATTTTTGAGTTTTATTATAGGTTTTGTAACATAACCCCAAAAATTCTGGTTCCTATACCCGAAAGTGGCGTGATGAAATCCCTCAAAAGCTTTAAACAGTTTGAAAAGGTAAATATACAAGAATACAAGTAAAACACATTTTTTTAAGCACATGCCCTTATTTTTTTCAGAAGCGTTGGACAGGGATTTCGAGGACCCGGACCGAGAAGCGATGTTAAATATTAAAAACAAATTATTTAAAAACAAAAAAGGAAGTTAACTTCTCCAAACCGAAGTTTGTATACCATTGCTGTTATAAGAAATAATCAACTTTAGTAAAACCATGTGAAATTTTTAAGGATTGTTGCTGGCTTCAGTGATATTGAAAAAAAACATTTATTTATTTTTTTAGACCATTTTTTTGACATTTATATGTTATAGTAAACCGATTTTTATTAAATTGAATTCAAAATTCTTAAAAATATAAAAAATTATATTCCCAATATTATGAGATAATATGTCAAAGAGCCCCAAAGCTATAATTTTTTTATATCATTTTACCTCTAATTTTCCGGTCGTCCCTATGGCAGCTATATTATATAGTCATCCGATTTTGAAAAAATTGAATTCGAAATTCAGAACTAATGTTATTTCCAAGTTTATAATAATAATAAATAATAATATTAATTGTTTTTTAAATTTTTTCCCCCATAATTCCTATGGGAGCGATAAGATATAGTTGTCCGATCCGTCTGGTTCTACATGCAGTAGAAATAAAACTTTTGGGAAAGTTTCAGCCCGATAGCTTTAACACTGAGAGAGTTATTTGCGTAGAAACGGACGGACAGACGGACATGGCTCGATCGACTCGTCTAGTGACGCTGATCAAGAATATATATACTTCTGACTGAAATCATTATACCCTCTGCAAGGGTATAAAAAACACAGACTTGCAAATAATAATTGTAATTCTACAGAACATTTAAATTATACAATTTAAATAAAATATAGTTAAAAGTAAATTAATATATATATATTTAAAATTGAATATTTGGAAAGGATAAACTCCATGGAAAAATTGCGAATTTCCGATCGGATTTCCCTGGACCGTTTACCTTGCACGTGAAAGTCCCTGGTAAAATCGCGAATTTCCGATGGGATTTCCCTGGGACGTGTGCCTTGCACGGGAAAGTTCGTGGAAAAATGAGTATAAGGAACAGGGGAAATCCTAGGGGACTTCAAAAAAATTTTCTGTATATTTTACCCTCGGAAAAACGGACGTCCCATAAAATGTTCCTATAGGGCGTCCCAGGATATTCCCCGTGTACCAGGAAATATACCCTCGGAATATCGGGAGGATTACCTGGGAAACTTTTTTGGAAATTAAAGGGGTATTTTGCCTTTGGTTTTATAGCACTATCAGGCAATTCATGCCTTCTGTGGGTTTCTCCGCAGTACACGTTAATCATCGGGTATCTATTCCAGATTTCTGTAAAAAAAAACATGTGCCAACTCGCTTACCTAGAAACATCCTTGCACACCAAGATAGGATTTCAAATAGATTTTTATCTGTTGTCGCAATAGATTTGTATCTATTGCTGAAAGAGAGAAAGTGAAGGTAATGTAAGAGATATTAATTTCTAATAGGCTAATATATTTCAGTTAAAATTTTTTCCTTCAAATTACTATTTACGTCTTTCAAACGTT
This sequence comes from Drosophila biarmipes, assembly GCF_025231255.1. Taxonomy (NCBI): domain Eukaryota; kingdom Metazoa; phylum Arthropoda; class Insecta; order Diptera; family Drosophilidae; genus Drosophila; species Drosophila biarmipes. Next base: position 2,329,541 of record NW_026114526.1, on the reverse strand, counting down.
GTCAAAACGTTTTTATATTACGATTTTTAAGCACTTTTTCTGGTTGCTCTAAAACGGATCTAAAGATTTTAAATTCAATTTTAAGCTATTGATAAGGCTAATATAGTTCAGGTACCGATAAGACCACTACATATCAGTTGAAATATTGTTTGTAGTCTAAAAGATGCAGGCGCTATAGTCTTTGGGGAATTGTGGGCGTTTGCGTAGGCGTGGCGCCCTGGTGAAACAAACTTGTGGTGCGCAGAAGGTCCAGGAATCTTCATGCCAAGAATGTCTCTTCTAGCTTTATAGTTTCCGAGATCTCAGCGTACATACGGACATGGCTAGGTCGACTCGGTTAATGATCCTGATGAAGAATATATATACTTTATGGGGTCGGAAACGCTCCCTTCTAGCTGTTACATACTTTTCGACGAATTTACTATACCCTTGTACTCTACGAGTAACGGGAGTAGCTACAACATAGGTCCCTTCATTTCTGCAATCTGCCAAAAACTGTATGCTGCTGTCGATGTCAGCAGAGAATTCGGAGCAGCGTAGAAGACTTCCGACGAAAGCATTTCGGCAAAAAAGAGAGGCAGGTCTTCGGATATTACCCTTTCTTTCTGTGTCTTATAATCTGGCTGCCCTCGGCTCTCAGAGAGCAACCTTCGGTCGGTGCTCTTTCTTACATCTCTCTGTTGTGTTTAGAAAGAAACCAAAAGAAGAAGAATACCTGGTGCATTTTGGTTGAGTTATGAAAAGTAAAGCAACGGCTGTTTAAATTGTTCGCTGCGACACATTTGAATTTATTAATAAAAGTGATATTTTTAAAAAAAAAACAAGTCAGGTAAGTGCTTCTTTAAGTGGAAGATGTTGTGTGTTGATCCACGTTTAAAAAACGTCCATTTTTGAGTTTTATTATAGGTTTTGTAACATAACCCCAAAAATTCTGGTTCCTATACCCGAAAGTGGCGTGATGAAATCCCTCAAAGGCTTTAAACAGTTTGAAAAGGTAAATATACAAGAATACAAGTAAAACACATTTTTTTAAGCACATGCCCTTATTTTTTTCAAAAGCGTTGGACAGAATTTCAAGGACCCGGACCGAGAAGCGATGTTAAATATTAAAAACAAATTATTAAAAAACAAGAAAGGAAGTTAACTTCGGCAAACCGAAGTTTGTATACCATTGCTGTTATAAGAAATAATCAACTTTAGTAACACCATATGAAATTTTTAAGGATTGTGGCTGGCTTCAGTGATATTAAAAAAAAACATTTAATTATTTTTTAGACCATTTTTTTTTGACATTTATATGTTATAGTAATCGAATTCAAAATTCTTAAAAATATAAAAAATTATATTCCCAATATTATGAGATAATATGTCAAAGAGCCCCAAAGCTATAATTTTTTTATATTATTTTACCTCTAATTTTCCGATCGTTCCTATGGCAGCTATATGATATAGTCATCCGATTTTGAAAAAATTTATATAAAAGTTTATAATGTTTTATATTAAAAAATACCGAAGATATAATTTTTTAAAAAATATTTTCCCCGATAATTCCTATGGGAGCTATAAGGTATAGTTGTCCGATCAGTCTGGTTCTACCTGCAGTAGAAAGAAGACTTTTGGAAAAGTTTCAGCCCGATAGCTTTAACACTGAGAGACTTATTTGTGTAGAAACGGACGGACAGACGGACATGGCTCGATCGAATCGTCTGACGCTGATCAAGAATATATATACTTCTGACTGAAATCATTATACCCTCTGCAAGGGTATAAAAAACACAGACTTGCAAATAATAATTGTAATTCTACAGAACATTTAAATTATACAATTTAAATAAAATATAGTTAAAAGTAAATTAATATATATATATTTTAAATTCAATATTTGGAAAGGATAAACTACATGGAAAAATCGCGAATTTCCCATGGGATTTCCCAGGGACGTTTCCCTTGCACGGGAAAGCCCCTGAAAAAATCGCGAATTTCCGTTGAGATTTCCCTGGGACGTGTGCCTTGCACGGAAAAGTTCATGGAAAAATGAGTATAAGGTACAGGGAATATCCTAGGGGACTTCAAAAAAATTTCCTGTATATTTTACCCTCGGAAAGAACGGACATCCCATAAAATGTTCCTATAGGGCGTCCAGGGTTATTCCCCGTGTACCAGGAAATGTCCCCTTGGAATACCGGGAGGATTCCCCTGGGAAACTTTTTTTGGAATAAAAGGGGTATTTTGCCTTTGGTTTTATAGCACTATCAGGCAATTCATGCCTTCTGTCGGTTTCTCCGCAGTGCACGTTAATCATCGGGTATCTCTTCCAGATTTCTGTAAAAAAAACAACTGCCAACTCGCTTACCTAAAAACATCCTTGCACACCAAGATAGGATTTCAAATAGATTTTTATCTGTTGTCGCAATAGATTTGTATCTATTGCTGAAAGAGAGAAAGTGAAGGTAATGTAAGAGATATTAATTTCTAATAGGCTAATATATTTCAGTTAAAATTTTGTCTTTCAAATTACTATTTACGTCTTTCAAACGTTGTCAAAACGTTTTTATATTACGATTTCTAAGCACTTTTTCTGGTTGCTCTAAAACGGATCTAAAGATTTCAAATTCAATTTTAAGCTTTTGATAACGCTAATATAGTTCAGGTACCGATGAGACCACTACATATCAGTTGAAGTATTGTTTGTAGTCTAAAAGATGCAGGTGCTATAGTCTTTCGGGAATTGTGGGCGTTCGAGTAGGCGTGACGCCCTGCCATGTGGTGCGCAGAAGGTCCAGGAATCTTCATGCCAAGTCTGTCTCTTCTAGCTTTATAGTTTCCGAGATCTCAGCGTACATACGGACATGTCTAGGTCGACTCGGTTAATGATCCTGATGAAGAATATATATACTTTATGGGGTGGGAAACGCTCCCTTCTAGCTGTTACATACTTTCCGACGAATTTAGTATACCCTTGTACTCTACTAGTAACGGGAGTAGCTACAACGTACAACGTCGATGTCAGCAGAGAATTCGGAGCAGCGTAGAAGACTTCCGACGAAAGCATTTCGGCAAAAAAGAGAGGCAGGTCTTCGGATATTACCCACTCTTTCTGTGTCTTATTATCTGGCTGCCCTCGGCTCTCAGAGAGCAACCTTCGGTCGGGTCTCTTTCTTACATCTGTCTGTTGTGTTTAGAAAGAAACCAAAAGAAGAAGAATACCTGGTGCATTTTGGTTGAGTTATAAAAAGTAAAGCAACGGCTGTTTAAATTGTGCGCTGCGACACATTTGAATTTATTAATAAAAGTGATATTTTTTGAAAAAAATCAAGTCAGGTAAGTGCTTCTTTAAGTGGAAGATGTTGTGTGTTGATCCACGTTTAAAAAACGTCCATTTTTGAGTTTTGTTATAGGTTTTGTAACATAACCCCAAAAATTCTGGTTCCTATACCCGAAAGTGGAGTGATGAAATCCCTCAAAGGCTTTAAACAGTTTGAAAGCGTAAATATACAAGAATACAAGTAAAACACATTTTTTTAAGCACATGCCCTTATTTTTTTCAGAAGCGTTGGACAGGGATTTCAAGGACCCGGACCGAGAAGCGATGTTAAATATTAAAAACAAATTATTTAAAAACAAGAAAGGAAGTTAACTTCGGCAAACCGAAGTTTGTATACTATTGCTGTTATAAGAAATAATCAACTTTAGTAACACCATATGAAAGTTTTAAGGATTGTGGCTGGCTTCAGTGATATTAAAAAAAAAACATTTAATTATTTTTTAGACCATTTTTTTTTGACATTTATATGTTATAGTAATCGAATTCAAAATTCTTAAAAATATAAAAAATTATATTCCCAATATTATGAGATAATATGTCAAAGAGCCCCAAAGCTATAATTTTTTTATATTATTTTACCTCTAATTTTCCGATCGTTCCTATGGCAGCTATATGATATAGTCATCCGATTTTGAAAAAATTGAATTCGAAATTCAGAACTAATGTTATTTCCAAGTTTATAATGTTTTATATTAAAAAATACCGAAGATATAATTTTTTAAAAAATATTTTCCCCGATAATTCCTATGGGAGCTATAAGGTATAGTTGTCCGATCCGTCTGGTTCTACCTGCAGTAGAAAGAAGACTTTTGGAAAAGTTTCAGCCCGATAGCTTTAACACTGAGAGACTTATTTGTGTAGAAACGGACGGACAGACGGACATGGCTCGATCGAATCGTCTGACGCTGATCAAGAATATATATACTTCTGACTGAAATCATTATACCCTCTGCAAGGGTATAAAAAACACAGACTTGCAAATAATAATTGTAATTCTACAGAACATTTAAATTATACAATTTAAATAAAATATAGTTAAAAGTAAATTAATATATATATATTTTAAATTCAATATTTGGAAAGGATAAACTCCATGGATAAATCGCGAATTTCCGATGGGATTTCCTTGGGACGTTTCCCTTGCACCCGAAAGGCCCTGGTAAAATCGCGAATTTCCAACGGGATTTCCCTGGGACATTTCCCTTGCACGGGAAAGTCCCTGATAAAATCGCGAATTTTTGATGGGATTTCCCTGGGACGTGTGCCTTGCACGGGAAAGTCCATGGAAAAATGAGTATAAGGTACAGGGAATATCCTAGGGGACTTCAAAAAAATTTCCTGTATATTTTACCCTCGGAAAGAACGGACATCCCATAAAATGTTCCTATAGGGCGTCCAGGGTTATTCCCCGTGTACCAGGAAATGTCCCCTTGGAATACCGGGAGGATTCCCCTGGGAAACTTTTTTTGGAATAAAAGGGGTATTTTGCCTTTGGTTTTATAGCACTATCAGGCAATTCATGCCTTCTGTCGGTTTCTCCGCAGTGCACGTTAATCATCGGGTATCTCTTCCAGATTTCTGTAAAAAAAACAACTGCCAACTCGCTTACCTAAAAACATCCTTGCACACCAAGATAGGATTTCAAATAGATTTTTATCTGTTGTCGCAATAGATTTGTATCTATTGCTGAAAGAGAGAAAGTGAAGGTAATGTAAGAGATATTAATTTCTAATAGGCTAATATATTTCAGTTAAAATTTTGTCCTTCAAATTACTATTTACGTCTTTCAAACGTTGTCAAAACGTTTTTATATTACGATTTCTAAGCACTTTTTCTGGTTGCTCTAAAACGGATCTAAAGATTTCAAATTCAATTTTAAGCTTTTGATAACGCTAATATAGTTCAGGTACCGATGAGACCACTACATATCAGTTGAAGTATTGTTTGTAGTCTGAAAGATGCAGGTGCTATAGTCTTTCGGGAATTGTGGGCGTTCGAGTAGGCGTGACGCCCTGCCATGTGGTGCGCAGAAGGTCCAGGAATCTTCATGCCAAGTCTGTCTCTTCTAGCTTTATAGTTTCCGAGATCTCAGCGTACATACGGACATGGCTAGGTCGACTCGGTTAATGATCCTGATGAAGAATATATATACTTTATGGGGTCGGAAACGCTCCCTTCTAGCTGTTACATACTTTCCGACGAATTTACTATACCCTTGTACTCTACGAGTAACGGGAGTAGCTACAGCATAGGTCCCTTCATTTCTGCAATCCCGTCGCCGGGACATGCTGGAGCGCAAAAAGCTGTTCTGTTTTTTTTTTTCTGCCAAAAACTGTATGCTGCAGTCGACGTCAGCAGAGAATTCGGAGCAGCGTAGAAGACTTCCGACGAAAGCATTTCCGCAAAAAAGAGAGGCAGGTCTTCGGATATTACCCTCTCTTTCTGTGTCTTGTAATCTGGCTGCCCTCGGCTCTCAGGGGGCAACCTTCGGTCGGTGCTATTTCTTACGTCTCTCTGTTATGTTTAGAAAGAAACCAAAGAAAGAAGAAGACCTGGTGCATTTTGGTTGAGTTATGAAAAGTAAAGCAACGGCTGTTTAAATTGTGGGCTGCGACTCATTTGAATTTATTAATAAAAGTGGAAGATGTTGTGTGTTGATCCAAGTTTAAAAAACACCATTTTTGAGATTTTTTATAGGTTTTGTAACATAACCCCAAAAATTCTGTTTCCTATACCCGAAAGTGGCGTGATGAAATCCCTCAAAGGCTTTAAACAGTTTGAAAAGGTAAATATACAAGTATACAAGTAAAACACATTTTTTTAAGCGCATGCCCTTATTTTTTTCAGAAGCGTTGGACAGGAATTTCGTGGACCCGGACCGAAATGCGATGTTAAATATTAAAAACAAATTATTAAAAAACAAGAAAGGAAGTTAACTTCGGCAAGCCGAAGTTTGTATATCATTGCTGTTATAAGAAATAATCAACTTTAGTAACACCATATGAAATGTTTAAGGATTGTTGCTGGCTTCAGTGATATTAAAAAAAAAAACATTAAATTATTTTTTAGACCATTTTTTTGACATTAATGTTTTAAAGTAATCGAATTCGAAATTCTTTAAAATATAAAAAATTATATTCCCAATATTATGAGATAATATGTCAAAGAGCCCCAAAGCTATAATTTTTTTATATTATTTTACCTCTAATTTTCCGATCGTTCCTATGGCAGCTATATGATATAGTCATCCGATTTTGAAAAAATTGAATTCGAAATTCAGAACTAATGTTATTTCCAAGTTTATAATGTTTTATATTAAAAAATACCGAAGATATAATTTTTTAAAAAATATTTTCCCCGATAATTCCTATGGGAGCTATAAGGTATAGTTGTCCGATCCGTCTGGTTCTACCTGCAGTAGAAAGAAGACTTTTGGAAAAGTTTCAGCCCGATAGCTTTAACACTGAGAGACTTATTTGTGTAGAAACGGACGGACAGACGGACATGGCTCGATCGAATCGTCTGACGCTGATCAAGAATATATATACTTCTGACTGAAATCATTATACCCTCTGCAAGGGTATAAAAAACACAGACTTGCAAATAATAATTGTAATTCTACAGAACATTTAAATTATACAATTTAAATAAAATATAGTTAAAAGTAAATTAATATATATATATTTTAAATTCAATACTTGGAAACTCCATGGAAAAACCGCGAATTTCCTATGGGATTTCCCAGGGACGTTTCCCTTGCACGGGAAAGTTCCTGATAAAATGGCGAATTTCCGATTGAATTTTCCAGGGACGTGTGCCTTGCACGGGAAAGTCCATGGAAAAATGAGTATAAGGAACAGGGGAAAGCCAAGAGGACTTCAAAAAAATTTCCTGTATATTTTACCCTCGGAAAAAGCGGACATCCCATAAAATGTTCCTATAGGGCGTCCCGGGGTATTCCCCGTGTAACACGAAATGTCCCCTCGGAATACCGGGGGGATACCCCTGGGTCCCCAGGTTTCTCCGCAGTGCACGTTAATCATCAGGTATCTATTCCAGATTTCTGTAAAAAAAATCATGTGCCAACTCGCTTACCAAAAGCATCCTTGCACACGCACTTCCGGTGCGCAGAAGATCCAGGAATCTTCATGCCAAGAATGTCTCTTCTAGCTTTATAGTTTCCGAGATCTCAGCGTACATACGGACATGGCTAGGTCGACTCGGTTAATGATCCTGATGAAGAATATATATACTTTATGGGGTCGGAAACGCTCCCTTCTAGCTGTTACATACTTTCCGACGAATTTAGTATACCCTTGTACTCTACGAGTAACGGGAGTAGCTACAGCATTGGTCCCTTCATTTCTGCAATCCCGTCGCCGGGACATGCTCGAGCGCAAAAAGCTGTTCTGTTTTTTTTTTCTGCCAAAAACTGTATGCTGCTGTCGATGTCAGCAGAGAATTCGGAGCAGCGTAGAAGACTTCCGACGAAAGCATTTCGGCAAAAAAGAGAGGCAGGTCTTCGGATATTACCCTCTCCTTCTGTGTCTTATAATCTGGCTGCCCTCGGCTCTCAGAGGGCAACCTTCGGTCGGTGCTCTTTCTTACGTCACTCTGTTATGTTTAGAAAGAAACCAAAGAAAGAAGAAGACCTGGTGCATTTTGGTTGAGTTATGAAAAGTAAAGCAACGGCTGTTTAAATAGTGGGCTGCGACTCATTTGAATTTATTAATAAAAGTGGAAGATGTTGTGTGTTGATCCAAGTTTAAAAAACGTCCATTTTTGAGATTTTTTATAGGTTTTGTAACATAACCCCAAAAATTCTGGTTCCTATACCCGAAAGTGGCGTGATGAAATCCCTCAAAGGCTTTAAACAGTTTGAAAAGGTAAATATACAAGTATACAAGTAAAACACATTTTTTTAAGCACATGCCCATATTTTTTTCAGAAGCGTTGGACAGGAATTTCGTGGACCCGGACCGAAATGCGATGTTAAATATTAAAAACAAATTATTAAAAAACAAGAAAGGAAGTTAACTTCGGCAAGCCGAAGTTTGTATATCATTGCTGTTATAAGAAATAATCAACTTTAGTAACACCATATGAAATGTTTAAGGATTGTTGCTGGCTTCAGTGATATTAAAAAAAAAAACATTAAATTATTTTTTAGACCATTTTTTTGACATTAATGTTTTAAAGTAATCGAATTCGAAATTCTTTAAAATATAAAAAATTATTTTCCCAATATTATGAGATAATATGTCAAAGAGCCCCAAAGCTATAATTTTTTTATATTATTTTACCTCTAATTTTCCGATCGTTCCTATGGCAGCTATATGATATAGTCATCCGATTTTGAAAAAATTGAATTCGAAATTCAGAACTAATGTTATTTCCAAGTTTATAATGTTTTATATTAAAAAATACCGAAGATATAATTTTTTAAAAAATATTTTCCCCGATAATTCCTATGGGAGCTATAAGGTATAGTTGTCCGATCCGTCTGGTTCTACCTGCAGTAGAAAGAAGACTTTTGGAAAAGTTTCAGCCCGATAGCTTTAACACTGAGAGACTTATTTGTGTAGAAACGGACGGACAGACGGACATGGCTCGATCGAATCGTCTGACGCTGATCAAGAATATATATACTTCTGACTGAAATCATTATACCCTCTGCAAGGGTATAAAAAACACAGACTTGCAAATAATAATTGTAATTCTACAGAACATTTAAATTATACAATTTAAATAAAAAATATAGTTAAAAGTAAATTAATATATATATATATTTTAAATTCAATATTTGGAAAGGTGAAACTCCATGGAAAAATCGCGAATTTCCGATCGGATTTCCCTGGGACGTTTCCCTTACACGGGAAAGTCCCTGGTAAAATCGCGAATTTCCGATGGGATTACCCTGGGGGTGTTCCTGGCACGGCAAAGTTCATGGAAAAATGAGTATAAGGAACAGGGGAAATCCTAGGGGACTTCAAAAAAATTTCCTGTATATTTTACCCTCGGAACGAACGGACATCCCATAAAATGTTCCTATAGGGCGTCACGGGGTATTCCCCGTGTACCAGAAATGTCCCCTTGGAATACCGGGAGGATTCCCCTAGAAGACTTTTTTTGGAATTAAAGGGGTATTTTGCCTTTGGTTTTATAGCACTATCAGGCAATTCATGCCTTCTGTGGGTTTCTCCGCAGTACACGTTAATCATCGGGTATCTATTCCAGATTTCTGTAAAAAAAAACATGTGCCAACTCGCTTACCTAAAAACATCCTTGCACACCAAGATAGGATTTCAAATAGATTTTTATCTGTTGTCGCAATAGATTTGTATCTATTGCTGAAAGAGAGAAAGTGAAGGTAATGTATTAATTTCTAATAGGCTAATATATTTCAGTTAAAATTTTTTCCTTCAAATTACCATTTACGTCTTTCAAACGTTGTCTAAGTACCAGCGTTTCAAAATTATGGTAAAACGTTTTTATATTAAGATTTTTAAGCACTTTTTCTGGTTGCTGTAAAACGGATCTAAAGATTTTAAATTCAATTTTAAGCTATTGATAAGGCTAATATAGTTCAGGTACCGATAAGACCACTACATATCAGTTGAAATGTTGTTTGTAGTCTAAAAGATGCAGGCGCTTTAGTCTTTGGGGAATTGTGGGCGTTTGCGTAGGCGTGGCGCCCTGGTGAAACAAACTTGTGGTGCGCAGAAGGTCCAGGAATCTTCATGCCAAGTCTGTCTCTTCTAGCTTTATAGTTTCCGAGATCTCAGCGTACAAACGGACATGGCTAGATCGACTCGGAAATCATTTCGGCAAAAAAGAGAGGCAGGTCTTCGGATATTACCCACTCTTTCTGTGTCTTTTAATCTGGCTGCCCTCGACTCTCAGAGAGCAACCTTCGGCCAGTGCTCTTATTTGAAGAAGAATACCTGGTGCATTCTGGTCGAGTTGTGAAAAGTAAAGCAGCGGTGATATTTAAAATAAAAAAAAAATTAGTCAGGTAAGTGCTTCTTTAAGTGGAAGATGTGTGTTGATCCACGTTTAAAAAACGCCCATTTTTGACCGAATTTTTATACCATTGCTGTTATAAGAAATAATCAACTTTAGTAAAACCATGTCAAATTTTTAAGGATTGTGGCTGGCTTCAGTGATATTGAAAAAAAAACATTTATTTATTTTTTTAGACCATTTTTTTGACATTTATATGTTATAGTAAACCGATTTTTATTAAATTGAATTCAAAATTCTTAAAAATATAAAAAATTATATTCCCAATATTATGAGATAATATGTCAAAGAGCCCCAAAGCTATAATTTTTTTATATCATTTTACCTCTAATTTTCCGATCGTCCCTATGGCAGCTATATGATATAGTCATCCGATTTTGAAAAAAATGAATTCGAAATTCAGAACTAATGTTATTTCCAAGTTTATAATAATAATAAATAATAATATTAATTGTTTTTTAAATTTTTTCCCCGATAATTCCTATGGGAGTTATAAGATATAGTTGTCCGATCCGTCTGGTTCTACCTGCAGTAGAAAGAAAACTTTTGGGAAAGTTTCAGCCCGATAGCTTTAACACTGAGAGAGTTATTTGCGTAGAAACGGACGGACAGACGGACATGGCTCGATCGACTCGTCTAGTGACGCTGATCAAGAATATATATACTTCTGACTGAAATCATTATACCCTCTGCAAGGGTATAAAAAACACAGACTTGCAAATAATAATTGTAATTCTACAGAACATTTAAATTATACAATTTAAATAAAATATAGTTAAAAGTAAATTAATATATATATTTTAAATTCAATATTTGGAAAGGTGAAACTACATGGAAAAATCGCGAATTTCCTTTGGGATTTCCCAGGGACGTTTCCCTTGCACGGGATAGTTCCTGGTAAAATGGCGAATTTCCGATTGGATTTCCCAGGGACGTGTGCCGTGCACGGGAAAGTCCATGGAACAGGGGAAAGCCAAGGGGACTTCAAAAAAATTTCCTGTATATTTTACCCTCGGAAAAAGCGGACATCCCATAAAATGTTCCTACAGGGCGTCCCGGGGTATTCCCCGTGTAACACGAAATGTCCCCTCGGAATACCGGGGGGATACCCCTGGGTCCCCAGGTTTCTCCGCAGTGCACGTTAATTATCAGGTATCTATTCCAGATTTCTGTAAAAAAAATCATGTGCCAACTCGCTTACCTAGAAACATCCTTGCACACCAAGATAGGATTTCAAATAGATTTTTATCTGTTGTCGCAATAGATTTGTATCTATTGCTGAAAGAGAGAAAGTGAAGGTAATGTAAGAGATATTCATTTCTAATAGGCTAATATATTTCAGTTAAAATTTTTTCCTTCAAATTACTATTTACGTCTTTCAAACGTTGTCTAAATACCAGCGTTTCAAAATTATGGTAAAACGTTTTTTATTACGATTTTTAAGCACTTTTTCTGGTTGCTCTAAAACGGATCTAAAGATTTCAAATTCAATTTTAAGCTTTTGATAACGCTAATATAGTTCAGGTACCGATGAGACCACTACATATCAGTTGAAATATTGTTTGTAGTCTAAAAGTCGACGAAAGCATTTCCGCAAAAAAGAGAGGCAGGTCTATCGGATATTACCCTCTCTTTCTGTGTCTTATAATCTGGCTACCCTCGGCTCTCAGAGGGCAACCTTCGGTCGGTGCTCTTTCTTACGTCTCTCTGTTATGTTTAGAAAGAAACCAAAGAAAGAAGAAGACCTGGTGCATTTTGGTTGTGTTATGAAAAGTAAAGCAACGGCTGTTTAAATTGTGCGCTGCAACACATTTAGATTTATTAATAAAAGTGGAAGATGTTGTGTGTTGATCCACGTTTAAAAAACGTCCATTTTTGAGATTTTTTATAGGTTTTCTAACAAACCCCAAAAATTCTGGTTCCTATACCCGAAAGTGGAGTGATGAAATCCCTCAAAGGCTTTAAACAGTTTGAAAAGGTAAATATACAAGTATACAAGTAAAACACATTTTTTTAAGCACATGCCCTTATTTTTTTCAGAAGCGTTGGACAGGGATTTTGAGGACCCGGACAAATTATAAAAAAACAAGAAAGGAAGTTAACTTCGGCAAGCCGAAGTTTGTATATCATTGCTGTTATAAGAAATAATCAACTTTAGTAACACCATGTGAAATTTTTAAGGATAGTTGCTGGCTTCAGTGATATTAAAAAAAAAACATTTAATAATTTTTTAGACCATTTTTTTGACATTTATATTTTATAGTAATCGAATTCAAAATTCTTAAAAATATAAAAAATTATATTCCCAATATTATGAGATAATATGTCAAAGAGCCCCAAAGCTATAATTTTTTTATATTATTTTACCTCTAATTTTCCGATCGTTCCTATGGCAGCTATATGATATAGTCATCCGATTTTGAAAAAATTTTATTCGAAATTCAGAACTAATGTTATTTCCAAGTTTATAATGTTATATGTTAAAAAACACCGAAGATATAACTTTTTTAAAATTTTTTTCACGATAATACCTATGAAAGCTTTAAAATATAGTTGTCCGATCCGTCCGCCTCCGACTTATATACTACCTGCAGTAGAAAGAAGACTTCTGGGAAAGTTTCAGCCCGATAGCTTTAAAACCGAGAGACTAGTTTGCGTAGAAACGGACGGACAGACGGACATGGTTTGATAGACTCGTCTAGTGACGCTGATCAAGAACATATATGCTTCTGACTGAAATCATTATACCCTCTGCAAGGCTATAAGAAACACAGACTTGCAAATAATAATTGTAATTCTAGAGAAAATTTAAATTATACAATTTTAATAAAATATAGTTAAAAGTAAATTAATATATATATGTTTTTATTTCAAAATTTGGAAAGGTGAAACTCCATGGAAAAATCGCGAATTTCCGATGGGATTTCCCTGGGACGTTTCCCTTGCACGGGAAAGTCCCTGGTACAATCGCGAATTTTTGATGGGATTTCCCTGGGACGTGTGCCTTCCACGGTAAAGTCCATTGAAAAATGAGTATAAGGAACAGGGAAATCCTAGGGGACTTCGAAAAAATTTCAGAGAGCAACCTAATTCTACAGAAAATTTAAATTATAAAATTTAAATAAAATATAGTTAAAAGTAAATTAATATATATGTATTTTAAATTCAATATTTGGAAAGGCGAAACTCCATGGAAAAATGGCGAATTTCCGATGGGATTTCCCTGGGACGTGTGCCTTCCACGGTAAAGTCCATGGAAAAATGAGTATAAGGAACAGGGAAATCCTAGGGGACTTCGAAAAAATTTCAGAGAGCAACCTAATTCTACAGAAAATTTAAATTATAAAATTTAAATAAAATATAGTTAAAAGTAAATTAATATATATGTATTTTAAATTCAATATTTGGAAAGGCGAAACTCCATGGAAAAATCGCGAATTTCCGATGGGATTTCCCTGGGACGTGTGCCTTCCACGGTAAAGTCCATGGAAAAATGAGTATAAGGAACAGGGAAATCCTAGGGGACTTCGAAAAAATTTCAGAGAGCAACCTAATTCTACAGAAAATTTAAATTATAAAATTTAAATAAAATATAGTTAAAAGTAAATTAATATATATGTATTTTAAATTCAATATTTGGAAAGGCGAAACTCCATGGAAAAATGGCGAATTTCCGATGGGATTTCCCTGGGACGTTTCCCTTGCACGGGAAAGTCCCTGGTAAAATGGCGAATTTTTGATGGGATTTCCCTGGGACGTGTGCCTTGCACGGGAAAGTCCATGGAAAAATGAATATAAGGAACAGGGGAAATCCTAGGGGACTTCGACTTTCTGTGTACATCCCATAAACATGTATTCATCCCCTATTTTCAGTGACTCAATAAAAGTCAACCAATCGAACTATAGTAATTTATCTAAATGTACACATACACATAAACACGTTTTGGGTTCAATATCCCTACAAACATTTTTTACTTCTAGACTTCTAGAAGATGAAAATTATCGTCCGCGATATCGAATTCGGATCGCAGAAGTGACTCCCGTTGGAAAGAAATGTGCCTCTTCGGCGACACTTCCAGAAGTGACTTCGGCGATACTTCTGAAAGCGTGGCACATAAATAAACAGAAACTAAATTTTGTTTATACCTAACATAAAAATAAATTTGAAGGAATTATCTTCTATAATTAGGTGAAGAATCTTTGAATGCTTATTTCACTACAATCGAGCCAGGTAATGTGAAAATATCTAAATATACAGCTTCACGTAAATTCGCACTCTTTGTTGAGTTGGACATTTTAAAGTGTTATACAATTGAAAAAATTCCGAAAAACAAAGCAACACATAAATTTTATACAAAACTGGACTGACCACAAGTGAATTGCGAAATAAACTAACGCTCGGACGAAAAACAATAGCTTAGGTAAAAAATTACAGAAATTTTGTTTTTGTATCATCTATATATCTATCGTCCAGAAGTGTCTCAGAAGTTACTTCTTCGCGATCGCGACCCTTTTTGCTTTTGTGTGCTATCGTCTATCTATCGTCCAGAAGTGTCTCAGAAGTTACTTCTTTGCGATTGAAATGTGTGCTATCGCCTTTCTATCACTCAGAAGTGACTTAAAAGTTACTTCTACACGATATGTGTATATTTTGTGTTTGTAAAATGTGTACTATTGTCTTCCTATCTTCCGGAAGTGACTTCTGGACGATAGGCGATGGAAATATCGCCCTTTTGCTTGCAGGCTAAGTGGATGTGCTCTTTCCTATAAAACTAAGCTCTGAAAGGATTTGTTGAGTCAGTAGTATTTCAAAATTACCATGGACGATTATGTGATTATTGTGGAGTTTGTTGATGAGCCAGAGGTCATTGACGATGATGCTGAGCTACGGCGTATTTTCTGGCCCGAGGTCAGGGATGATGATGATGATGTATTGTCGCCATTAATAATATAATTTTACCCCAAGACGACGCTGATGATTCTGTTGAATGGTCGGATAACATGTGCGGAAAACACTTCGACGTGGACATGCTTTTTCAACCATCCCAGGAACCGAATGAGGGATTTCCCGACGACGATTATATATTTGATGAGCTCATAGCCAATGAGAATCCATTGTTTGAACGTTTAGACGATAGTTGGGATAGTGAGGAGAAACTTAATTGATGATTAAAAATTAAAAAAAGGAAATTCTGAATACTAAAATATTATTATTATTTATTTATTTGGGTTTTTTGTGTAACATTCGGGGATATGTCCAAATGTCTGGATGAAGGTGGAATTTCAGGGTGAAGGTGTGTATCAACAAGATATGCATATACTCATACTAGTACATTTCGTTGCACAGTCAAAACTTTTTTATTTCATAAATGAAGTTATGTATTTATTTATAAGTGTGTACTCTTAATCCGTTGCTGTTGGTAAGGGATTTGGTTTAAGGACATAACTCACAAGTAAATGTTTTTATTCTGAATCTAGAATGTAAACTAATGGGTTTTAAAATAAAATTGGTTTATAAACGTTCTGGAAACCTCGTTTGTATATATATAAATTACATGTATATGAATATATATATTTAAATATATATATATATATATGAAATCATGTAATAAATAAAGGATCCCAGAGTATAAAAGGCTATGTGGTTTTCGATATATAAATTAGTATACATCTGTAATTTCACTGAATATAACCAATCTATACTAGTACCGAAAATATTATGTATAATTGTGAGTATATATGTAATACTGTAAAGTAAATTTCTTATGTATCTTAGGACTTTATAGAATGAGACGAAACCTGTGATTGGATACACTAAAGTTGAAAATCTATGTATTGATTTTGAATATAAGATATTGGCTGCAAACTGAAGAAAACATCTTACGGGAACAAAATAGTTAGACTGGGACAACGAGCAAAAATAAATAAGTTTGCTACAAAAACACTTTTTAGGAAAGTGAGTGAAAATGGAATTTCTCATATTGTATATAGAGGAAAAGATATGAACAGATTTAACCCCGCCTTGATTGATTGGAATTGGAACAGTTTTTCAATAGAAACCATTGAGTTTCTTTATTTTACATATGTCTTTTTAAGAGTACCTAAGAGTGAAAGTCAACAAAAAAATATTCTAGTTAAGCCAATTCAACTTTTCCGGATACAATTCGAAGACATGGTTTTCGAGGAACACATCAGAAGGTTGGATACTTTGGAGGACTTCGAGGAAAAATACATAGCTAATTTACTTAAAGTATGGATTTCAATACAAACTTTGTCTTTGGAGTGACGACGATGCAACGGTTAGACCAGACACATGCCAGTGCTATAGTTTACCGAGTTTAAAAGACGAAGCTCTTAATATTATGCTGAAATATTATAAGTTAAAGCAACGATTGTATAAGTCCCCAACAATAAATAATCTTAATTGATACTGAAATTTAATTTAGATTGACTTTATTTTGAAATATTTTTTCAACATTTTTAAAATTAGTTTATCATTATAGTTAAAATCATTGCGCTTAAAATGTTTTAGGAAGCAATTTAAAAATTTCTTTTTACTTTTAAAGAGCCCATAGAGAATGCAAAAATGCTCAAAAGTGTTTGAAAAATAACCTTGTAGTTGCTGTTTGTTAAAAAAATATTTGATTGTGTTCTTCTTTAAAAATGCTATAAATTCCTTAGGTTGGGGATATTGTCCATATAAATCAAAATATTCCGCTGTTTTTTTTGTTTTCGAAATAGAATGCGCTTCAATGAGTACCGGGTTGGGTTGAAGAATCAGTGTTGGCAATAATTAGTGCTGGATAATTTTTTATGATTTTTTGTAGTTGATCTGATGGGAAGACTCCTTTAAAAATATTATTTGTATATACATTCCTTGAAAGTAAATTATCAATTTGTAATATATTCATTTTAAAGAATTACTCGAATATTTATATTATTATCAATATCAAACATAGAGTCGTATTCACAATAAACCAAATTCGTTACTGCTTCAGTAAGTGGTTATGAAAATCTTCCTTCAATTCGGATGGTTCCTTAAGTAATTAAATTTGAGCAAACCCTTGTGATTGAATAATCTGCAGTTAGATCGAACGCTAATATGAAGCTATTTGTATGAAACATTTCCCTTGAAATTTGAAAGCCTCGATTGAAATGTTTAATCCCAAAAACTTGACTTGAATAAAATATTATATCCTCTGGAGCTTTTCACATTTTCGACGTTTGAGTAATCCAACACAAGAGCTCCTTTAACTGTTCGAAATTAAAAGGATCTAATCCACGATTATCAGAGTAGGCTCGATTTCTTATCATGCGGAATGCTAGAAAGTTTGGTATCTGTCTAATAATTGCGTTATCTATCGATAATGTATTACTACCAGGATAAATGGTAAAAGATTTCACTTCTACTTTGTTAAACGGATAAAAATTATTTTTTGTTTGTAAAACATGATAATGAGCCAGCAAAATGCTTGGGTTAACTGTTATAAGATTCATAAAGATTTGCGCTTCTAGTATCTTTAAATTTGATTTAGTGCCAGTTTCCATTAAATAAAATGCTGTTTTTCAATATTGAAATTAATTCTTACATCAACGGTATTTACAAGAAATTTCGGTTTATTAAATATGTCTCCATGTACTTTTCCGTATAATTGTTACTAATTTGAAATATATGTTTAAGGGTTGCATTGGTGGTAAGGTAAAAATATTTGCCTGCAGTTATCCGTCCCAAATTTGGGAAATAACCTTCAAATGCTAAGTGACTTTTAGAGGCGTCTCTCCTATAGTTTAAAACTGTTTGCAAATACGGTCTATAATGATACTTGTATGTTATGCTCAATATGTTATTTAGATAAACTGAAGAACTTCTAAGCAAAGAATGTCAAATATGGCTATCAATTGCTTTATTTGACAGATTTCAGTTTTATTTATATATTTGATCTTCTTCTAATGTGAAGAGTGACAAAAATCGGAACAGATGGGATCTTGCGACCATTTGAATCTGTAATTAGAATTGAGATTTCATTTGGTGACCATATATCCAAATGATAATATTCAACATTTTTAAATTTAATATTTTGTTCCTTTCCCTTATAATGCAGCACACGAAGACATCGAGGTCTTTTACAACCTACTGACCTTGGTTTTATAATCTTTCACGTCCTGATACATAGTTAAGATCTTGATATGGTGATGTTTCCCTTTTTAATTTTTCTAGTTTTGCTTTTTAAATACGTTGTCGTTGATTAGGCTTCACTTTTAAGATTGGTTTTTCCAATCCTTTTTTTACCTCTGTTTTACTATTTAAAAAATATGTTTTTATTACCTTTCGTTTTCCTGGTTTTACATTCGTTTTTTTCATTTAAAATAATATTTTCGTCTTCACTTTCACGGGGTAAATCGGGGAACTCCAATTTTTCTGAATGTTAATGATCATACTTTAATTTAATTTTGATGTGCTAGCTTTTATATCATTCGAATATGTTGTTTGAGAATCATTTGTTGTACTAAGAGGTGGTTCTGATTTTGATGTGCTGGTTTTTATATCATTCCACTCTTTAGTTTGATGTTCGTTTGTTTTAGGGTAAAACTTTATATTTATTAATTCATTTCCGTTATCATTGTTTTTTTATTTAAGTGGTAGGGTTTATTAAAATAACTTTGATTAGATTGTGTTTAGTTTTAGTCGTTTTTATTTAAAGGTTTTCAAATATACCAGAAAGCAAGGAACTTATCAGAATAGGTAAAAACCCTCCTTTTTTCTTAGAGCTTAATGTACGTTTTGGACTTGAATGGTATCGCATTATACTTTATTAATGAATTTAGTTGTGTTTTAGTAACTTTATGGTTACCTTGTAATGTGTTTAATACAATCTCTATTAGTGTTTTTAATAGCTTATTATCACTATTACTTATAATAGCTTTATTTAGCCTATTGTCAGCCTTTTTGAGTACAAACAATAAATGTTTGTTCGCTTTCAAGCGATTTAGACTCTTTTTGCAAACCATTTTTGTCTGAATAGCAAACTGTGTATTCCGAATTTATAATGTATGATCTAAACCGTGTGGTTGCTCCAGTACTTCTTTATATATTCTAAATAACTCTGTTGTGTCACGTGGATTTTTAAAAGCGACAATATATTTGGTACTTAGTAAAATATCTCAGGTGTGCGAAGATCTATGATATATATTTTAAGTTACAACTATTACTGATAAGTTTCTTTGGTGTGATCCTTTAGTAAAAAGTTCACAAACATTCTTGTTAAAAGCTCCCATCATCAAGTCATCCAATATTAGGAGAATACATATGTTCATTTGTTTCATTTTCAATTGTTTCAGAAACACCTTTAAGGTATTCAACCTTCTTAAAATTGGGTTTGGCACTCTCCTTTCCATAACACCAAATAATCCGCTTTAAATAGTAAAAAGTTCACTCTGAGAAGGTTGTTTTTTCCTATCCTGATGGACTACAAATCGGCATCATGAAAGGGTTATAATTTGTGTAAACATTTTTATATATTATTTAAAAATTGTATTTTATACAGGTAAACTTAAAAATATTTTGGTTTTACAATTTTCTTATATTATAGTTTAAATTACACTACTTTTTCTTATTATTATCCTGGTAGCGTTTCTTAGCGCAGTTCTTTTCGAAATATGTATCAGATCCGCAATAATTACAATAAATAAGTTGAGAGTATTTCTTTTTGCAGGGGTCATCCCCAAACAAACCCTTTATGGAATCCATTGAGTAAAGAATTCTTTTAGTTCAACTATTTTTTATTGACTAAACTTTAAACATATGTGTCAGCGTTACAATACACCGCAAGTACAAATAGTTTAAACAAATCGTTTATTGCACATCCAAGTGGAAGCTTTTTTCTATGTATTCTACAATTCGTGAAAACGTTTGGGAGTTGGGTTAAACTTTTTCCAATATCTACATCAACAATGGTTGCCGATAAATATTTTTCCAAACATTTTTTTTATCACCGCGTACAATAATTGTACTTTATTTATTTAGGGGTGTAAGTATTTCATCTAGTGCTATATATGGTATATCATCCGCTGACCAATCCAATCCGTTTATATTTTGTCTGTTTAGGTTTCTTGTCTTATCCAATTCCTTTATGCTAAATGGAGGCAGCGGAGGAGGGAGCTGTTTAATAAAAAATTGTTTATTGTTTTCAAGTAAGTATTGAAAATCAACTATAACACTTAAGTTTCGATCTACAGTGCTCACTTTTTTATAACTGAATGCTCGATTTCATATCGTTCTCCTTTATATAGAGGTCCGATAGATTAAAACAAGCAATTTAAAAAAGGTGTTGAAGCATAATGGACACGCTTCAAGACAATGGAAATTAAAATTCCCGAAACACCAGGATCATGAAGTTATTTTTGGATTCGATTATTATGTAGTACATAATTAAAAATTGAAATGTGGTCTGTCAACGTCCAGGAAATTCTTACCTATGGTTTGGATGCAGCAAAACAAAAAAAATTTGGGGGATTTGATGTAGATCAATAGATGCAACTCCTAACTTACAAGGATCACTACGACTTGTAAATGCCGTATACAATTATTGATCATCCAACTATGACTAATAAAATTTAATTTTAGGTTTCGAAAATCAGATAAACAGTACGTGATGGAAACAAAATAGAGTTTAATAGTGAGTCGTGGCGAACCTTTATAAGATTAGAAATCTATTTTACAACATTTTTATGTTGAAACTCCATATTTATAGACAACAGTTATGTACCTTAATTCCTATGTGCGTAGCATTACAAAAATATGATATTCAACTATCTGATTTAGGTGGGTCTTGCGATAAAAATGTACAAATAGATTTAACACGATTGTGTTTTGAAATATCTGAAATGATGCGTAAAGAAATAAAAAGCGATGTACTTCAATATAAGCGATCACTTATGTCAAAGCATTCATCATCATCAAATAAAAAATAATCAAATGTGCAAACATGAAGTTATTAATAAAAATCAAAAGCAGGTTCGAAAGAACTTTATTCGCCGTAAATTTGTTCAAAAAGGGATTAACGATAAATGGCAAATTGATTTAGTTCAAATGATTCCTTTTAGTAATAAAAATAGTGTATATACTCTCGCAGAGGGTGTAATAAAATCATACGTTTCCGACCCTATAAAGTATATATATTCTTGATAAGCGTCACTAGACGAGTCGATCTAGCCATGTCCGTCCGCCTGTCCGTCCGTCTGTCCGTCCGGCTGCCCATCCGTCTGTCCGTCCGTTTCTACGCAAACTAGTCTCTTACTTTTAAAGCTTTCGGGCTGAAACTTTCCCAAAAGTCTTCTTTCTACTGCAGGTAGTATATAAGTCGGAACGAGACTGATCGGACAACTATATCTTATAGCTCCCATAGGAATTATCCGGGCAAAATTAAAAAAAAATTATATCTTCGGTGTTTTTTTTAATATTACATTATAAACTTGAAAATAACATAAGTTCTGAATTTCGAATTAAATTTTTTTAAAATCGAATGACTATATCATATAGCTGTCATAAGAACGATCGGAAAACTGGTAGGAACATAATATGAAACAAATTTTTGGTTTGGTAATTTTTTAAATATAACCTTCTTAACTTGGAAACAACATTTTTTAATTAGTTCTAACATTCGAATTAAATAAAATCGGACGAATATATCATATAGCTTTCATAGGAACGATCAAAAGTCAGTAAAATTCCTTAAAAATTTCACATGGTGTTACTAAAGTTGATTTTTTTTTTATAACTGCAGGGGCGTACAAACATCGGCTGGCTGAACCTAACTTTCTTTCTTGTTTAATTCTACATTTGGAGAATTAATGAAAAATGTACATATTTATCATTATCATACCTATTCAAACTTGAAAGCATCTACCTCAGGGAAGGAAGTATATGTGCATTGAAATTATTTAAAAAAAAATATATAAAATAATTATATTAGGTTTTTGATTAAATTTATTTTATATTGCAGTAGGTCCGGTCTGATGGCTGGCAATTGCCATAGCGGTATTTTTTTTAGCTGCAAGAAAGTCTTTAGTTTTACGAGCTGTGTGGATTCGCGCGTTGACTTACAGGAATATCCACTCATCCCCAAAAGGTCTCCAGCAAATTCGATGAGCACAGTTTCCAGTAACTCTATATATATTTCTGCATGTGTTCTAGTCGGTATAAAACAAAGTGGAGACTTCCCAGCATACCCAAATCCGGCCCAAACCATTAATGATCCTCCACCGTGATTTCGTTTATGGCAGATCTTTCGTGGTTGCCTTTTGTCGCGCCAATACTTTTGATAGGAGTCAGGACCGTCTAAATTAAATTTTTTTTCGTCCGTAAATATAACTTTTTTAAACTCCACCGACCAAAATTTGTATTGCTCAGCAAATTGTAGACGAGCGGTTATGTGACGCATTTATAGCCTTGGTACAGCATCGCGTAAACCATATGTAACCATTTTGTTCTGGTTCAAAATTTGGTTTATACGTCTCTTGGATACGTCAAGATTCAATTGACCTTTTATCTCCATGCAAGACTTGTTGTCATGAACAGCTAGACGCCGAATTTTTCTCTTGCACCGCTCGTCGATTTCAGTGGGCCCGCCGCTTTGCTTTATTTTTCCATAATTTCCCGTATTTTTAAGGAAGTTTCTTATTGTATTCCTGTGCCTATTTAATTTGGCAGCAATATAAGAAATGGTCTGGCCAGATTCAGCCAGTCGACTGGCTGCAGTCCTTTGATCATGCCGCGATCTTCCTCTGACAAATGTAAACCAATTGGCAATCTACCGTAAAATCAAACTTAATATTAATTATTTTATTCTACCAGGATAAACAATCTATTTTACTTACGTTCCGTTGATTAAAAAATATTTTTAGAACGCACCTTTTAGCTTACTCGCTATCAATAACACCATAATCTCAATTTGCACATATACTTATTTCCTATTAAAAACACAAGTTTCAGCACATGTTATTAAAAACGGTACAACGATTGATGCCCAAAGAGGACCATTGAATTAGGAGATGTTTATAAAAGATAAGAATACAAAACTGCTTACTTACAAAAACTGTACCGTTAAATAAAAGAAAATTAAAAAGTGCACATATACTTATTTCCCTGAGGTATATGCGAACGCTTTAATCGAAGATAAAAAAATCGTATGTGGAAAATGTTTAGTCTGATAGGTAAATATAGATGGGTTCATTAAATTAAAGACATTCTATACGAATATAATATTTCATATCACCGAACCATTAAAATGAAACCGGTTGATGTATGCATTCAAAATGAGGAATTTATTTTAAAATCAGTATACTCGTATAATATTTCAAAGGTATTTCCAAAACATAAATTTTCAGTAGGAGACTTAGTAAGAATAAGTAAATATAAAGGAGCATTTATAAAAGGTTCTGAACCAAATTGGACAACGGAAATTTTTGAACTAACAAAAGATAAGTTAGGCTACCCTGTAACATATGAGTTGCGAGATTATGAACAAGAACTTTAACGAGTTAATGATCCCAATGCATGCAGGTAGAAAAATAAAATAGTAATAATAAAAAAATAATAAAAAGATGACAGAATAAAATTAAGGTGAAATGGCTTGGACTTGATAAAACTCATTCCTGGTGGATAGATGAGAAAAATTTGCTGAAATAAAATATTGGAATAACACAAAACACATATATAATTCATTAAATTATTTTATTATTATTATTTTTTTTTTCATGTTAATATTAATTTTTTTGTTGTATTAAAATATATATATTTTACAATTTTTATGTTAAATTATCATTATCTACAAAGTTTCTTAACTCATTATGACCATAAGCTAAGATGTTAAAGATATTAGGTAGTACAAATCTTTTATCATCCTTATAATTAAGACTAATTTTATTTACAATTTCAGCTGTTATTTTTTTTATTTATACATTTTATATAATCAGAATGCGATAATTTATTACAGATTTACAGACTTTTGAACACTCTTTATCTTTCATACCCTCTTTCACGACTAAAATTGAATACGCCTTGGCTTTTAAGGATTTCATAATTTGACCCGCGTCCTTCATTAAAACTAATTCTTTATTATTAGCAGGAATATTATTATATTGAATATTTTGTTTCAAATTCGACGTATCAAAGGGGTTGGCGGTCATGTATATGGGTCATATATATGGGTTTTTATATATGGGTTTGTCAAGAACTATTCTAGTTTGTGTAGATTCCATTGCTGCTAAATCGGGGCCAAAACTTTCTACGCTGTGAAAATTATGTTTACCTATTAGTTGTATTCCATTGTATTTCCGTAAAAAGCCTTATTCATAAGTTTAAAAAAGTTTTTTTCAAATTCATTTTTAGCCAATTTTCTATGATTTGTATTTAAATCAATACTGCTTCAACCAACATGGCTGTTTAAAAGAAAGTACCCTATCATTTTTTTCAATTTAACCCCATGTTGGATACACAGCTGTAAATTTTTTAAATTAAATTATGTAATTTAATTTGTTTGTTAGATCAGCAATTAATTTTTGTGTTTTCGATCCTGGTGGTAATTTATTTTCAGGACAAAAGGGCAGGGAATTATGTGCTGTGTGAAGCTCATCCGGATATTCTAGGTCTACTTCGAGCATAAACCCTATATCTCCACTCGTTGATGTATTTAATGTTAGGTCATTTATTTCCTGTTCGTATGATAAGAAACTGCTATTTACTGCTATCAAAATCATTTAAATATTTATTGTTTGCAACTGAAATTCTCTAAGTACACTGAGTCAACCTCTGCTGTTACATAATTTACAGGACCAAATACGTATTTGTTTAAACATATTTTCCTTAAAATTTTCGAAGACGTCTGCTAGAATCATTACGTCTGATTCTAAATATATAATTAAATAATCTCTTAAATTCCTACAATTAAAGGTAGACGAAACCTTTTGTGGATATGCATAATCCGTTTAAGAACATTTTTGATCTGTCAGCGAATTATAAAAATATTCAATGGCTGCAAGTTTTGGTTCATTAAGTTTTTCTAAACTATCTAAAAAGGAGTAGGGAAATACTCTAGAATTGTATTTTACATTGGTTAGTTGCATTAAGTCTAATAGTTTGTAATAGTGCAATATATATTTCCTTATTACAAGGAATTGGTTTTAAATTTTCCCCAAGTTGTCTTATAAATAAATGTAATAAATGTACCTCGACAGATTATGAAATACAACAGGGAAAAAGGCTTCTTTAAGTCTGTACTCATTCGTGCAATCTTTATGTATAGGACCTATAAAACTACCTGAAAATTAGTTAAATATTTATCCCCTACTCCTCGGATGGGAAGTTTGCAGGCGCAGCAATTGTCGTTCTCGTGGCAGTACTTCTCACAAGGGTCCAATTCTCTGGTTGGTTCCTTAATGGATTGGTCCCCTTTAGAAAAGTAAACAATAATATATTATACAATCTGCATCTGTTTGGAGGTTGTATTAGGTTTTGGGTATTCAGCCGATACTTTCCCACACTCTTTTGTATCATGAGTGGTATTTGTGGTCGTTATAAATTTGAATTTGAATGCTGCGAGTAACATATCTTTTTCATAGAAGTTATGTATGCATAATGCATTGATTTTTGTATTCAATATTCAGCAAATTTATATGAGTTGGTCTTTCTGAATAATCAGTTCTTACTACAGGTCTCAAAATTTCGATTTAGCGTCGCTTGTGAACAGCTGTCTTTACGTTTGTGCTCCGAGTTTTTGTCTTTTTCCGTGATTTTGTGCGAGTGTTCTATGTGTATAATGCTTAGCCTAAAAATTGCGTTAGAAATTTTAAATAGATTTCCCAGTAAACGGGTACGTGCTTATAGTTATTTTAACATTTTTATTAGATTTTTTAATCTCTTAGCTTTGTTTGTGTAACTTACACTCTCTAAACTTGCTAAAACTCTTTTACTCCCTCTCAATCTCCCTCGCTCTATTTTATTACTGTAATTTACCCTCTCCTTTTTTGGTTCTATTTCTGTAACTCTCTCTCTTTTTTCTCTCTCTCTTGCTTGATTTACATTGTCCTTGTTCGTGCTTAAAGTTGTTAGTGTCGCACAGGTCACGCTCAGTCGAAAGAATATTTTTTCTTTCGTACTCTCTTACGCTTGATAAATTATCGCAATCTCGCGCTCTTATCTTTTTTTGTGTTTTGTGCCTTTGTGATTTTTGAATTTGATCCTATTGCCAAATTTACTTTGAGGTATTTTTGATATTTTATTTCTTTTTGTTTTCTTATAATGGCTCTTGTCTGTTCTAAGAAAAATTGTACACTTGCGTCTTTAACTAAAGACCCCTTAATTTTTTGCTGGCTCTGCGATTCGATGACGTACGTCCAATGTGCAGGATTCACCGGCAGAGTAAAAGATTTTATTGATTTTACTCTGGTGGTTATGTGGTTATGTGGGTCCTGCAAGGAAATGGTGGTTGAGATGAGCGGCTTTATGAAGCAGACTCTAGACAGCCTAATGAATATCTCAGGTGCTTTTAGGCAACTCAATGAAGGGTTCAATACCGTCTGTGCCCAGTTTAATAATAAAAAATTATTAACCGAGTTGGTAGCAGCAGTTCCTGTTCACAATGGGGTAAACGAACCAACTGTGCGTATGGATACAGCTAGCTCGAGTGAAGTCCATGTTTCCCATCCGAATATATTTTATTTTCATACGCTCGTAGGATATCGTCTTTTAAAATATTTGCTCCGTCTGATGTTTATAATGTTTTACTTACTGAAAGCGTTTGACTTAATGATAATTTGGTAATTGAAGAATTTTTTCCAAATAAACCGAGAACAAATAACAGGCCCTCTACTGTGCCAAAAAACTAAAAAGTTTAATTTTGGCGAATCAAAATGTTAGAGGACTAAATATGAAGCTACCCAAGCTTTATGCTGACTCCTCTGCATTTACTGAAGATATTTTAGCTTTTACGGAAACTTGGCTGAAACCAGAGATATCCGACTCTCAAGTTCTGTCTAATAACTTTAATACTTATACGATCAATCGCCACTCACATAGGGGGGCGGTGTGCTGATTGCTGTTACCTTTAGCCTAACATCTGAAAGAATTCTCATTCATATCCCGAATGAAATTGAATTTCTAAGTGTGAAAGTTTCCTTGCAATCTTTATCTGTTTTTGTTACATGTTCTTATATTCCACCTGGCTCTGACCTAGTAATTTATGAGCAGCATCTGTCTGCAATAAAATCTGTTTTGTCCCTTCTTTCTAACAGAGACCTTTTGATTGTTTTCCTACTGACTCATTTGTCGCTATGCCTTTATCCGCTCATGATTTTGTGGATGACCTTTTAGAATTATCGTTACAGCAAGTAAGCTTTATAAAAATTTTTTTAAGTGGAAAATTAGATCTTGTGCTTGTTTCAGACCCGTCTAAAATCACAGTATATAGAATTGACGATCTTGTTGTACCTGAAGACTGATATCATACAACTATGGAACAGACAATTTGTCTCCCCTGCTGTGATACCCTCTCACCTTTAGTGTCTCCAACTTAAATGAGATGTTTTCGTAAATGTGACTATAATAAAGGTGACTATATGATTTCTCATTATAATTTGAAAGACTTGTACAGTTATACAGGCATTGATAGTGCCACTAAACTATTGTATACAGTGTATAATAATTCCTAAACAGGCCTGCTTGGTTTACCAATGCACTTCAAAGACTTAAAAACCTTAAGTCAAACACTTATAAAATATAAAAAAAAATCGTGAAAGCCAGCAGACTTTTTGATGTATGTGGTGACTTGTTCGGATTTAAGTGTTCTAAACAGTCATTGTTATTCTATGTATCTAAGTCGATGTAAATTTGTTTTTAGTTAATTTCAAGCGTAATTCATGGGCATCACCGTTATCGGTACGTCTTAACTCAGTGGAGCCACGGCCGCATTCTGCAATTGCTGATTTATTTGCAGGGTTTTTCCAAACTAACTACCCTAATTCCTTAAATAGGGCAAGTTGTATTTTTTCCCCTGTAAATACCGAAAGCTCTTTCTTAAGAGATTTAGCAATAACAACGCCAACTTGTTCTCCCGGTCCAGATGGACTTCCTGGATGTGTGCTTAAGTTTTGTGCGTCAACCATTTGTAAACCGATTCTTCAACTTTTCAATTTGTCTATTTCATCATCAGTTTTTCCTTTTATCTGGAAGGACTCTTTTATTATTCCACGCCATAAAAAGGGTGTGAAGGCGGATGCCCAAAATTATAGAGGTATTTCTAAACTGTCGGCAATTCCTAAAACATTTAAATGTATAATCACTTCTCATTTTCAACACTTATGTTCCTCGCTCATATCAATGTGACAGCATGGTTTTGTTAAGCGAAGATCGAGCACCGCCAACCTTCTTGAATCGAAATCTTTTATAATATATGGATTTAAGAAAAAAATGCAGACTGACATTGTATATACAGATTATAGATAGTAAGACCCTTGACTCCTTTAACCACTCTCTTTCTTTATTAAAATTAGATCAGCTTGGGTTTGCTGGTAATATATTATCTTGAATTGTTACTTGAATGGCAGGACTCATCTGGAGTGCCCCAGGGTTGTCAATTGGTCCCATTGCTGTTTACTTTGTTTATTAATGATCTTCCCTTAATCATAACACATTCTCTTTTGTTTATCGCATAATGATATAGCGTCGGGACTTAACTTACAGTCAGATATTGATTGTTTTTATGGATGGTGTGAGTCCAACGTTTTAAATTTGAACTGCCTTAAATGCAATGTTATGACTTTTTTTGGGGTACTTCTACGTTTATCAGTTATTTTCTTAAAAATACATAATACTACCACATTATGTCCACTGTTAACAAAACCATGAGTGTTCTTGGGTTTATAAAGCGTTGGTCAAAAGAATTTGATGACCCATATACGACCAAATTATTATTTACCACCCTTGTCCGTCCTTTTTTGGAATATTGTTCGTCGGTTTGGAGTCCACAATATCAAGTGCACAACGACCTTATTGAGTCGGAACAAAAAAATGTCTCCTATTTTCCCTGCGTAGTTTGAAATGGGATCAAAACGTAAGGCTACCTTCCTACCAGAGTAGATTACAATTGCTTAATTTTCCTACACTTCTAAAACGTAGAACAATGCTTGTTACTATTTTTATACTAAATCTTATAAGAGGTGACATTGCTTCTTCAGATCTTTTAAACCGCCTAACATTCAATGTTCCTGTTGGACCAACACGAAACTGTTATCCTCTAAATTTGCCACGAAGCACATAAAATTTTTGTCTGCACCGGCCCTTTCGCGTTCTATGTAATAACTATAACAACCTTTATCATTTAATTTGCATTTCAACTTCTATCCCGGTATTAAATACTAATATTTTAACTCATTTGCTTCATTCTTACTTCTGCCTTTTATTTTCATGTATGTTTCGTCTCTATTTGTTTTATGTATCTTCCTCGCGAACTCGCATTTTTTTGCCAAAATTGATAAAAGGGCCCCGCGCGTAAGAAGCACTTGCTGGTTGTCGTTGGGCCACTTGTTTGTACTGTTCGAAGTGCATCAACGTCCATATATAAACATTTATACTATAATGTTTTTTTTCTCGAACTGTTTTATTACAGAAAAATCAATTTCAACACAGCTGTATCTAATGATATCTTGCTGACATTCGTCTAAACATGTATATGATTTCGTATATTGCAATCTTTCTCTTGCAGCACTCTGTTGTCTCATGTTTGCGAATTGTTTTCTAAGATGATTTTTATATTCAATGGATTCAATCAAGCACCATTTAAAATAATAATTATAATTGTTTTGCACATTGATGAAAGCATTTCCTGCCTTTATACGTCGCGGTGCAGTAATATATGTATCCCTTGACGGGAATGTAATTTTATAATTAATAGTTCAAAATATTTAAAGGATTTCATAGACTTGCTTGCGTTTGATAAATAATCAAGGGTTTTATTTATTTATTTATTTATTTTTTTCATCAGTAAATTTTTTATAAAATATATATATATATTGCTACTAAAATGTTTCATTGTTTTAATACAATTTTCTTCATCAGTAAATTTTATATGTAATCCAAAAACTTTGATGCTAAATTTTATTGAAATATAATTCTTACAATAAAAATGTTCCGAATTTTTAAAATATTAGCTTGACATTTACTTTTATCTCAATCAAGTCAATACCAGGTGTAAATTCTTCAGCAAGCCACAGCAGTACCGCAAATAAATCCCTCGACGGAACCTACGTCGAACTTAAAAATTTTATACGTTTGTTTAACAGCTTAGTTCCCGAAGTCGAATCCGATATCCTTTTAAGAAAAGGAAGCATTAGGAACAGTAAAGGCTTACCAGATCACATAAGTAAATTACGCATGTTTTTAAATTACGCCTAAAATACTTTAAATTTATCATTCGCTTGCAGAAATCTCAATAAAATCTGTTTTGTCCCTTCTTTCTAACAGAGACCTTTTGATTGTTTTAGGTGACTTTAATGTACCTGATATTGGTCTTGGTCTCCTCCTACTGACTCATTTGTCGCTATGCCTTTATCCGCCCATGATTTTGTGGATGACCTTTTAGAATTATCGTTACAGCAAGTAAGCTTTTAAAAAATTTTTTAAGTGGAAAATTAGATGTTGTGCTTGTTTCAGACCCGTCTAAAATCACAGTATATAGAATTGACGATCTTGTTGTACCTGAAGACTGATATCATACAACTATGGAACAGACAATTTGTCTCCCCTGCTGTGATACCCTCTCACCTTTAGTGTCTCCAACTTAAATGAGATGTTTTCGTAAATGTGACTATAATAAAGGTGACTATATGATTTCTCATTATAATTTGAAAGACTTGTACAGTTATACAGGCATTGATAGTGCCACTAAACTATTGTATACAGTGTATAATAAATCCTAAACAGGCCTGCTTGGTTTACCAATGCACTTCAAAGACTTAAAAACCTTAAGTCAAACACTTATAAAATATAAAAAAAAAATCGTGAAAGCCAGCAGACTTTGGTGACTTGTTCGGATTTAAGTGTTCTAAACAGTCATTGTTATTCTATGTATCTAAGTCGATGTAAATTTGTTTTTAGTTAATTTCAAGCGTAATTCCTGGGCATCACCGTTATCGGTACGTCTTAACTCAGTGGAGCCACGGCCGCATTCTGCAATTGCTGATTTGTTTGCAGGGTTTTTCCAAACTAACTACCCTAATTCCTTAAATAGGGCAAGTTGTATTTTTTCCCCTGTAAATACCGAAAGCTCTCTCTTAAGAGATTTAGCAATAACAACGCCAACTTGTTCTCCCGGTCCAGATGGACTTCCTGGATGTGTGCTTAAGTTTTGTGCGTCAACCATTTGTAAACCGATTCTTCAACTTTTCAATTTGTCTATTTCATCATCAGTTTTTCCTTTTATCTGGAAGGACTCTTTTATTATTCATAAAAAGGGTGTGAAGGCGGATGCCCAAAATTATAGAGGTATTTCTAAACTTTCAATTCCTAAAACATTTAAATGTATAATCACTTCTCATTTTCAACACTTATGTTCCTCGCTCATATCAATGTGACAGCATGGTTTTGTTAAGCGAAGATCGAGCACCGCCAACCTTCTTGAATCGAAATCTTTTATAATATATGGATTTAAGAAAAAAATGCAGACTGACATTGTATATACAGATTATAGATAGTAAGACCCTTGACTCCTTTAACCACTCTCTTTCTTTATTAAAATTAGATCAGCTTGGGTTTGCTGGTAATATATTATCTTGAATTGTTACTTGAATGGCAGGACTCATCTGGAGTGCCCTAGGGTTGTCAATTGGTCCCATTGCTGTTTACTTTGTTTATTAATGATCTTCCCTTAATCATAACACATTCTCTTTTGTTTATCGCATAATGATATAGCGTCGGGACTTAACTTACAGTCAGATATTGATTGTTTTTATGGATGGTGTGAGTACAACGTTTTAAATTTGAACTGCCTTAAATGCAATGTTATGACTTTTTTTGGGGTACTTCTACGTTTATCAGTTATTTTCTTAAAAATACATAATACTACCACATTATGTCCACTGTTAACAAAACCATGAGTGTTCTTGGGTTTATAAAGCGTTGGTCAAAAGAATTTGATGACCCATATACGACCAAATTATTATTTACCACCCTTGTCCGTCCTTTTTTGGAATATTGTTCGTCGGTTTGGAGTCCACAATATCAAGTGCACAACGACCTTATTGAGTCGGAACAAAAAAATGTCTCCTATTTTCCCTGCGTAGTTTGAAATGGGATCAAAACGTAAGGCTACCTTCCTACCAGAGTAGATTACAATTGCTTAATTTTCCTACACTTCTAAAACGTAGAACAATGCTTGTTACTATTTTTATACTAAATCTTATAAGAGGTGACATTGCTTCTTCAGATCTTTTAAACCGCCTAACATTCAATGTTCCTGTTAGACCAACACGAAACTGTTATCCTCTAAATTTGCCACGAAGCACATAAAATTTTTGTCTGCACCGGCCCTTTCGCGTTCTATGTAATAACTATAACAACCTTTATCATTTAATTTGCATTTCAACTTCTATCCCGGTATTAAATACTAATATTTTAACTCATTTGCTTCATTCTTACTTCTGCCTTTTATTTTCATGTATGTTTCGTCTCTATTTGTTTTATGTATCTTCCTCGCGAACTCGCATTTTTTTGCCAAAATTGATAAAAGGGCCCCGCGCGTAAGAAGCACTTGCTGGTTGTCGTTGGGCCACTTGTTTGTACTGTTCGAAGTGCATCAACGTCCATATATAAACATTTATACTATAATGTTTTTTTTCTCGAACTGTTTTATTACAGAAAAATCAATTTCAACACAGCTGTATCTAATGATATCTTGCTGACATTCGTCTAAACATGTATATGATTTCGTATATTGCAATCTTTCTCTTGCAGCACTCTGTTGTCTCATGTTTGCGAATTGTTTTCTAAGATTCATTCAATGGATTCAATCAAGCACCATTTAAAATAATAATTATCATTGTTTTGCACATTGATCAAAGCATTTCCTGCCTTTATACGTCGCGGTGCAGTAATATATGTATCCCTTGACGGGAATGTAATTTTATAATTAATAGTTCAAAATATTTAAAGGATTTCATAGACTTGCTTGCGTTTGATAAATAATCAAGGGTTTTATTTATTTATTTTTTTCATCAGTAAATTTTTTATAAAATATATATATATATTGCTACTAAAATGTTTCATTGTTTTAATACAATTTTCTTCATTAGTAAATTTTATATGTAATCCAAAAACTTTGATGCTAAATTTTATTGAAATATAATTCTTACAATAAAAATGTTCCGAATTTTTAAAATATTAGCTTGACATTTACTTTTATCTCAATCAAGTCAATACCAGGTGTAAATTCTTCAGCAAGCCACAGCAGTACCGCAAATAAATCCCTCGAAATTCGACGGAACCTACGTCGAACTTAAAAATTTTATACGTTTGTTTAACAGCTTAGTTCCCGAAGTCGAATCCGATATCCTTTTAAGAAAAGGAAGCATTAGGAACAGTAAAGGCTTACCAGATCACATAAGTAAATTACGCATGTTTTTAAATTACGCCTAAAATACTTTAAATTTATCATTCGCTTGCAGAAATCTCAATAAAATCTGTTTTGTCCCTTCTTTCTAACAGAGACCTTTTGATTGTTTTAGGTGACTTTAATGTACCTGATATTGGTCTTGGTCTCCTCCTACTGACTCATTTGTCGCTATGCCTTTATCCGCCCATGATTTTGTGGATGACCTTTTAGAATTATCGTTACAGCAAGTAAGCTTTATAAAAAATTTTTTAAGTGGACAATTAGATCTTGTGCTTGTTTCAGACCCGTCTAAAATCACAGTATATAGAATTGACGATCTTGTTGTACCTGAAGACTGATATCATACAACTATGGAACAGACAATTTGTCTCCCCTGCTGTGATACCCTCTCACCTTTAGTGTCTCCAACTTAAATGAGATGTTTTCGTAAATGTGACTATAATAAAGGTGACTATATGATTTCTCATTATAATTTGAAAGACTTGTACAGTTATACAGGCATTGATAGTGCCACTAAACTATTGTATACAGTGTATAATAAATCCTAAACAGGCCTGCTTGGTTAACCAATGCACTTCAAAGACTTAAAAACCTTAAGTCAAACACTTATAAAATATAAAAAAAAAATCGTGAAAGCCAGCAGACTTTTTGATGTATGTGGTGACTTGTTCGGATTTAAGTGTTCTAAACAGTCATTGTTATTCTATGTATCTAAGTCGATGTAAATTTGTTTTTAGTTAATTTCAAGCGTAATTCATGGGCATCACCGTTATCGGTACGTCTTAACTCAGTGGAGCCACGGCCGCATTCTGCAATTGCTGATTTATTTGCAGGGTTTTTCCAAACTAACTACCCTAATTCCTTAAATAGGGCAAATTGTATTTTTTCCCCTGTAAATACCGAAAGCTCTCTCTTAAGAGATTTAGCAATAACAACGCCAACTTGTTCTCCCGGTCCAGATGGACTTCCTGGATGTGTGCTTAAGTTTTGTGCGTCAACCATTTGTAAACCG
The DNA here is from genome assembly GCF_025231255.1 of Drosophila biarmipes. Taxonomy (NCBI): domain Eukaryota; kingdom Metazoa; phylum Arthropoda; class Insecta; order Diptera; family Drosophilidae; genus Drosophila; species Drosophila biarmipes. Next base: position 2,294,521 of record NW_026114526.1, on the reverse strand, counting down.
ATTCTTCAACTTTTCAATTTGTCTATTTCATCATCAGTTTTTCCTTTTATCTGGAAGGACTCTTTTATTATTCATAAAAAGGGTGTGAAGGCGGATGCCCAAAATTATAGAGGTATTTCTAAACTGTCGGCAATTCCTAAAACATTTAAATGTATAATCACTTCTCATTTTCAACACTTATGTTCCTCGCTCATATCAATGTGACAGCATGGTTTTGTTAAGCGAAGATCGAGCACCGCCAACCTTCTTGAATCGAAATCTTTTATAATATATGGATTTAAGAAAAAAATGCAGACTGACATTGTATATACAGATTATAGATAGTAAGACCCTTGACTCCTTTAACCACTCTCTTTCTTTATTAAAATTAGATCAGCTTGGGTTTGCTGGTAATATATTATCTTGAATTGTTACTTGAATGGCAGGACTCATCTGGAGTGCCCCAGGGTTGTCAATTGGTCCCATTGCTGTTTACTTTGTTTATTAATGATCTTCCCTTAATCATAACACATTCTCTTTTGTTTATCGCATAATGATATAGCGTCGGGACTTAACTTACAGTCAGATATTGATTGTTTTTATGGATGGTGTGAGTACAACGTTTTAAATTTGAACTGCCTTAAATGCAATGTTATGACTTTTTTTGGGGTACTTCTACGTTTATCAGTTATTTTCTTAAAAATACATAATACTACCACATTATGTCCACTGTTAACAAAACCATGAGTGTTCTTGGGTTTATAAAGCGTTGGTCAAAAGAATTTGATGACCCATATACGACCAAATTATTATTTACCACCCTTGTCCGTCCTTTTTTGGAATATTGTTCGTCGGTTTGGAGTCCACAATATCAAGTGCACAACGACCTTATTGAGTCGGAACAAAAAAATGTCTCCTATTTTCCCTGCGTAGTTTGAAATGGGATCAAAACGTAAGGCTACCTTCCTACCAGAGTAGATTACAATTGCTTAATTTTCCTACACTTCTAAAACGTAGAACAATGCTTGTTACTATTTTTATACTAAATCTTATAAGAGGTGACATTGCTTCTTCAGATCTTTTAAACCGCCTAACATTCAATGTTCCTGTTGGACCAACACGAAACTGTTATCCTCTAAATTTGCCACGAAGCACATAAAATTTTTGTCTGCACCGGCCCTTTCTATGTAATAACTATAACAACCTTTATCATTTAATTTGCATTTCAACTTCTATCCCGGTATTAAATACTAATATTTTAACTCATTTGCTTCATTCTTACTTCTGCCTTTTATTTTCATGTATGTTTCGTCTCTATTTGTTTTATGTATCTTCCTCGCGAACTCGCATTTTTTTGCCAAAATTGATAAAAGGGCCCCGCGCGTAAGAAGCACTTGCTGGTTGTCGTTGGACCACTTGTTTGTACTGTTCGAAGTGCATCAACGTCCATATATAAACATTTATACTATAATGTTTTTTTTCTCGAACTGTTTTATTACAGAAAAATCAATTTCAACACAGCTGTATCTAATGATATCTTGCTGACATTCGTCTAAACATGTATATGATTTCGTATATTGCAATCTTTCTCTTGCAGCACTCTGTTGTCTCATGTTTGCGAATTGTTTTCTAATATGATTTTTATATTCAATGGATTCAATCAAGCACCATTTAAAATAATAATTATCATTGTTTTGCACATTGATCAAAGCATTTCCTGCCTTTATACGTCGCGGTGCAGTAATATATGTATCCCTTGACGGGAATGTAATTTTATAATTAATAGTTCAAAATATTTAAAGGATTTCATAGACTTGCTTGCGTTTGATAAATAATCAAGGGTTTTATTTATTTATTTTTTTCATCAGTAAATTTTTTATAAAATATATATATATATTGCTACTAAAATGTTTCATTGTTTTAATACAATTTTCTTCATTAGTAAATTTTATATGTAATCCAAAAACTTTGATGCTAAATTTTATTGAAATATAATTCTTACAATAAAAATGTTCCGAATTTTTAAAATATTAGCTTGACATTTACTTTTATCTCAATCAAGTCAATACCAGGTGTAAATTCTTCAGCAAGCCACAGCAGTACCGCAAATAAATCCCTCGAAATTCGACGGAACCTACGTCGAACTTAAAAATTTTATACGTTTGTTTAACAGCTTAGTTCCCGAAGTCGAATCCGATATCCTTTTAAGAAAAGGAAGCATTAGGAACAGTAAAGGCTTACCAGATCACATAAGTAAATTACGCATGTTTTTAAATTACGCCTAAAATACTTTAAATTTATCATTCGCTTGCAGAAATCTCAATAAAATCTGTTTTGTCCCTTCTTTCTAACAGAGACCTTTTGATTGTTTTAGGTGACTTTAATGTACCTGATATTGGTCTTGGTCTCCTCCTACTGACTCATTTGTCGCTATGCCTTTATCCGCCCATGATTTTGTGGATGACCTTTTAGAATTATCGTTACAGCAAGTAAGCTTTATAAAAAATTTTTTAAGTGGACAATTAGATCTTGTGCTTGTTTCAGACCCGTCTAAAATCACAGTATATAGAATTGACGATCTTGTTGTACCTGAAGACTGATATCATACAACTATGGAACAGACAATTTGTCTCCCCTGCTGTGATACCCTCTCACCTTTAGTGTCTCCAACTTAAATGAGATGTTTTCGTAAATGTGACTATAATAAAGGTGACTATATGATTTCTCATTATAATTTGAAAGACTTGTACAGTTATACAGGCATTGATAGTGCCACTAAACTATTGTATACAGTGTATAATAAATCCTAAACAGGCCTGCTTGGTTAACCAATGCACTTCAAAGACTTAAAAACCTTAAGTCAAACACTTATAAAATATAAAAAAAAAATCGTGAAAGCCAGCAGACTTTTTGATGTATGTGGTGACTTGTTCGGATTTAAGTGTTCTAAACAGTCATTGTTATTCTATGTATCTAAGTCGATGTAAATTTGTTTTTAGTTAATTTCAAGCGTAATTCATGGGCATCACCGTTATCGGTACGTCTTAACTCAGTGGAGCCACGGCCGCATTCTGCAATTGCTGATTTATTTGCAGGGTTTTTCCAAACTAACTACCCTAATTCCTTAAATAGGGCAAATTGTATTTTTTCCCCTGTAAATACCGAAAGCTCTCTCTTAAGAGATTTAGCAATAACAACGCCAACTTGTTCTCCCGGTCCATATGGACTTCCTGGATGTGTGCTTAAGTTTTGTGCGTCAACCATTTGTAAACCGATTCTTCAACTTTTCAATTTGTCTATTTCATCATCAGTTTTTCCTTTTATCTGGAAGGACTCTTTTATTATTCCACGCCATAAAAAGGGTGTGAAGGCGGATGCCCAAAATTATAGAGGTATTTCTAAACTGTCTGGAGTGCCCCAGGGTTGTCAATTGGTCCCATTGCTGTTTACTTTGTTTATTAATGATCTTCCCTTAATCATAACACATTCTCTTTTGTTTATCGCATAATGATATAGCGTCGGGACTTAACTTACAGTCAGATATTGATTGTTTTTATGGATGGTGTGAGTACAACGTTTTAAATTTGAACTGCCTTAAATGCAATGTTATGACTTTTTTTGGGGTACTTCTACGTTTATCAGTTATTTTCTTAAAAATACATAATACTACCACATTATGTCCACTGTTAACAAAACCATGAGTGTTCTTGGGTTTATAAAGCGGTGGTCAAAAGAATTTGATGACCCATATACGACCAAATTATTATTTACCACCCTTGTCCGTCCTTTTTTGGAATATTGTTCGTCGGTTTGGAGTCCACAATATCAAGTGCACAACGACCTTATTGAGTCGGAACAAAAAAATGTCTCCTATTTTCCCTGCGTAGTTTGAAATGGGATCAAAACGTAAGGCTACCTTCCTACCAGAGTAGATTACAATTGCTTAATTTTCCTACACTTCTAAAACGTAGAACAATGCTTGTTACTATTTTTATACTAAATCTTATAAGAGGTGACATTGCTTCTTCAGATCTTTTAAACCGCCTAACATTCAATGTTCCTGTTGGACCAACACGAAACTGTTATCCTCTAAATTTGCCACGAAGCACATAAAATTTTTGTCTGCACCGGCCCTTTCGCGTTCTATGTAATAACTATAACAACCTTTATCATTTAATTTGCATTTCAACTTCTATCCCGGTATTAAATACTAATATTTTAACTCATTTGCTTCATTCTTACTTCTGCCTTTTATTTTCATGTATGTTTCGTCTCTATTTGTTTTATGTATCTTCCTCGCGAACTCGCATTTTTTTGCCAAAATTGATAAAAGGGCCCCGCGCGTAAGAAGCACTTGCTGGTTGTCGTTGGGCCACTTGTTTGTACTGTTCGAAGTGCATCAACGTCCATATATAAACATTTATACTATAATGTTTTTTTTCTCGAACTGTTTTATTACAGAAAAATCAATTTCAACACAGCTGTATCTAATGATATCTTGCTGACATTCGTCTAAACATGTATATGATTTCGTATATTGCAATCTTTCTCTTGCAGCACTCTGTTGTCTCATGTTTGCGAATTGTTTTCTAAGATGATTTTTATATTCAATGGATTCAATCAAGCACCATTTAAAATAATAATTATCATTGTTTTGCACATTGATCAAAGCATTTCCTGCCTTTATACGTCGCGGTGCAGTAATATATGTATCCCTTGACGGGAATGTAATTTTATAATTAATAGTTCAAAATATTTAAAGGATTTCATAGACTTGCTTGCGTTTGATAAATAATCAAGGGTTTTATTTATTTATTTTTTTCATCAGTAAATTTTTTATAAAATATATATATATATTGCTACTAAAATGTTTCATTGTTTTAATACAATTTTCTTCATTAGTAAATTTTATATGTAATCCAAAAACTTTGATGCTAAATTTTATTGAAATATAATTCTTACAATAAAAATGTTCCGAATTTTTAAAATATTAGCTTGACATTTACTTTTATCTCAATCAAGTCAATACCAGGTGTAAATTCTTCAGCAAGCCACAGCAGTACCGCAAATAAATCCCTCGAAATTCGACGGAACCTACGTCGAACTTAAAAATTTTATACGTTTGTTTAACAGCTTAGTTCCCGAAGTCGAATCCGATATCCTTTTAAGAAAAGGAAGCATTAGGAACAGTAAAGGCTTACCAGATCACATAAGTAAATTACGCATGTTTTTAAATTACGCCTAAAATACTTTAAATTTATCATTCGCTTGCAGAAATCTCAATAAAATCTGTTTTGTCCCTTCTTTCTAACAGAGACCTTTTGATTGTTTTAGGTGACTTTAATGTACCTGATATTGGTCTTGGTCTCCTCCTACTGACTCATTTGTCGCTATGCCTTTATCCGCCCATGATTTTGTGGATGACCTTTTAGAATTATCGTTACAGCAAGTAAGCTTTATAAAAAATTTTTTAAGTGGACAATTAGATCTTGTGCTTGTTTCAGACCCGTCTAAAATCACAGTATATAGAATTGACGATCTTGTTGTACCTGAAGACTGATATCATACAACTATGGAACAGACAATTTGTCTCCCCTGCTGTGATACCCTCTCACCTTTAGTGTCTCCAACTTAAATGAGATGTTTTCGTAAATGTGACTATAATAAAGGTGACTATATGATTTCTCATTATAATTTGAAAGACTTGTACAGTTATACAGGCATTGATAGTGCCACTAAACTATTGTATACAGTGTATAATAAATCCTAAACAGGCCTGCTTGGTTAACCAATGCACTTCAAAGACTTAAAAACCTTAAGTCAAACACTTATAAAATATAAAAAAAAAATCGTGAAAGCCAGCAGACTTTTTGATGTATGTGGTGACTTGTTCGGATTTAAGTGTTCTAAACAGTCATTGTTATTCTATGTATCTAAGTCGATGTAAATTTGTTTTTAGTTAATTTCAAGCGTAATTCATGGGCATCACCGTTATCGGTACGTCTTAACTCAGTGGAGCCACGGCCGCATTCTGCAATTGCTGATTTATTTGCAGGGTTTTTCCAAACTAACTACCCTAATTCCTTAAATAGGGCAAATTGTATTTTTTCCCCTGTAAATACCGAAAGCTCTCTCTTAAGAGATTTAGCAATAACAACGCCAACTTGTTCTCCCGGTCCATATGGACTTCCTGGATGTGTGCTTAAGTTTTGTGCGTCAACCATTTGTAAACCGATTCTTCAACTTTTCAATTTGTCTATTTCATCATCAGTTTTTCCTTTTATCTGGAAGGACTCTTTTATTATTCATAAAAAGGGTGTGAAGGCGGATGCCCAAAATTATAGAGGTATTTCTAAACTTTCAATTCCTAAAACATTTAAATGTATAATCACTTCTCATTTTCAACACTTATGTTCCTCGCTCATATCAATGTGACAGCATGGTTTTGTTAAGCGAAGATCGAGCACCGCCAACCTTCTTGAATCGAAATCTTTTATAATATATGGATTTAAGAAAAAAATGCAGACTGACATTGTATATACAGATTATAGATAGTAAGACCCTTGACTCCTTTAACCACTCTCTTTCTTTATTAAAATTAGATCAGCTTGGGTTTGCTGGTAATATATTATCTTGAATTGTTACTTGAATGGCAGGACTCATCTGGAGTGCCCCAGGGTTGTCAATTGGTCCCATTGCTGTTTACTTTGTTTATTAATGATCTTCCCTTAATCATAACACATTCTCTTTTGTTTATCGCATAATGATATAGCGTCGGGACTTAACTTACAGTCAGATATTGATTGTTTTTATGGATGGTGTGAGTACAACGTTTTAAATTTGAACTGCCTTAAATGCAATGTTATGACTTTTTTTGGGGTACTTCTACGTTTATCAGTTATTTTCTTAAAAATACATAATACTACCACATTATGTCCACTGTTAACAAAACCATGAGTGTTCTTGGGTTTATAAAGCGTTGGTCAAAAGAATTTGATGACCCATATACGACCAAATTATTATTTACCACCCTTGTCCGTCCTTTTTTGGAATATTGTTCGTCGGTTTGGAGTCCACAATATCAAGTGCACAACGACCTTATTGAGTCGGAACAAAAAAATGTCTCCTATTTTCCCTGCGTAGTTTGAAATGGGATCAAAACGTAAGGCTACCTTCCTACCAGAGTAGATTACAATTGCCTAATTTTCCTACACTTCTAAAACGTAGAACAATGCTTGTTACTATTTTTATACTAAATCTTATAAGAGGTGACATTGCTTCTTCAGATCTTTTAAACCGCCTAACATTCAATGTTCCTGTTGGACCAACACGAAACTGTTATCCTCTAAATTTGCCACGAAGCACATAAAATTTTTGTCTGCACCGGCCCTTTCGCGTTCTATGTAATAACTATAACAACCTTTATCATTTAATTTGCATTTCAACTTCTATCCCGGTATTAAATACTAATATTTTAACTCATTTGCTTCATTCTTACTTCTGCCTTTTATTTTCATGTATGTTTCGTCTCTATTTGTTTTATGTATCTTCCTCGCGAACTCGCATTTTTTTGCCAAAATTGATAAAAGGGCCCCGCGCGTAAGAAGCACTTGCTGGTTGTCGTTGGGCCACTTGTTTGTACTGTTCGAAGTGCATCAACGTCCATATATAAACATTTATACTATAATGTTTTTTTTCTCGAACTGTTTTATTACAGAAAAATCAATTTCAACACAGCTGTATCTAATGATATCTTGCTGACATTCGTCTAAACATGTATATGATTTCGTATATTGCAATCTTTCTCTTGCAGCACTCTGTTGTCTCATGTTTGCGAATTGTTTTCTAAGATGATTTTTATATTCAATGGATTCAATCAAGCACCATTTAAAATAATAATTATCATTGTTTTGCACATTGATCAAAGCATTTCCTGCCTTTATACGTCGCGGTGCAGTAATATATGTATCCCTTGACGGGAATGTAATTTTATAATTAATAGTTCAAAATATTTAAAGGATTTCATAGACTTGCTTGCGTTTGATAAATAATCAAGGGTTTTATTTATTTATTTTTTTCATCAGTAAATTTTTTATAAAATATATATATATATTGCTACTAAAATGTTTCATTGTTTTAATACAATTTTCTTCATTAGTAAATTTTATATGTAATCCAAAAACTTTGATGCTAAATTTTATTGAAATATAATTCTTACAATAAAAATGTTCCGAATTTTTAAAATATTAGCTTGACATTTACTTTTATCTCAATCAAGTCAATACCAGGTGTAAATTCTTCAGCAAGCCACAGCAGTACCGCAAATAAATCCCTCGAAATTCGACGGAACCTACGTCGAACTTAAAAATTTTATACGTTTGTTTAACAGCTTAGTTCCCGAAGTCGAATCCGATATCCTTTTAAGAAAAGGAAGCATTAGGAACAGTAAAGGCTTACCAGATCACATAAGTAAATTACGCATGTTTTTAAATTACGCCTAAAATACTTTAAATTTATCATTCGCTTGCAGAAATCTCAATAAAATCTGTTTTGTCCCTTCTTTCTAACAGAGACCTTTTGATTGTTTTAGGTGACTTTAATGTACCTGATATTGGTCTTGGTCTCCTCCTACTGACTCATTTGTCGCTATGCCTTTATCCGCCCATGATTTTGTGGATGACCTTTTAGAATTATCGTTACAGCAAGTAAGCTTTATAAAAAATTTTTTAAGTGGACAATTAGATCTTGTGCTTGTTTCAGACCCGTCTAAAATCACAGTATATAGAATTGACGATCTTGTACCTGAAGACTGATATCATACAACTATGGAACAGATAATTTGTCTCCCCTGCTGTGATACCCTCTCACCTTTAGTGTCTCCAACTTAAATGAGATGTTTTCGTAAATGTGACTATAATAAAGGTGACTATATGATTTCTCATTATAATTTGAAAGACTTGTACAGTTATACAGGCACTGATAGTGCCACTAAACTATTGTATACAGTGTATAATAAATCCTAAACAGGCCTGCTTGGTTTACCAATGCACTTCAAAGACTTAAAAACCTTAAGTCAAACACTTATAAAATATAAAAAAAAAATCGTGAAAGCCAGCAGACTTTTTGATGTATGTGGTGACTTGTTCGGATTTAAGTGTTCTAAACAGTCATTGTTATTCTATGTATCTAAGTCGATGTAAATTTGTTTTTAGTTAATTTCAAGCGTAATTCATGGGCATCACCGTTATCGGTACGTCTTAACTCAGTGGAGCCACGGCCGCATTCTGCAATTGCTGATTTATTTGCAGGGTTTTTCCAAACTAACTACCCTAATTCCTTAAATAGGGCAAATTGTATTTTTTCCCCTGTAAATACCGAAAGCTCTCTCTTAAGAGATTTAGCAATAACAACGCCAACTTGTTCTCCCGGTCCAGATGGACTTCCTGGATGTGTGCTTAAGTTTTGTGCGTCAACCATTTGTAAACCGATTCTTCAACTTTTCAATTTGTCTATTTCATCATCAGTTTTTCCTTTTATCTGGAAGGACTCTTTTATTATTCATAAAAAGGGTGTGAAGGCGGATGCCCAAAATTATAGAGGTATTTCTAAACTGTCGGCAATTCCTAAAACATTTAAATGTATAATCACTTCTCATTTTCAACACTTATGTTCCTCGCTCATATCAATGTGACAGCATGGTTTTGTTAAGCGAAGATCGAGCACCGCCAACCTTCTTGAATCGAAATCTTTTATAATATATGGATTTAAGAAAAAAATGCAGACTGACATTGTATATACAGATTATAGATAGTAAGACCCTTGACTCCTTTAACCACTCTCTTTCTTTATTAAAATTAGATCAGCTTGGGTTTGCTGGTAATATATTATCTTGAATTGTTACTTGAATGGCAGGACTCATCTGGAGTGCCCCAGGGTTGTCAATTGGTCCCATTGCTGTTTACTTTGTTTATTAATGATCTTCCCTTAATCATAACACATTCTCTTTTGTTTATCGCATAATGATATAGCGTCGGGACTTAACTTACAGTCAGATATTGATTGTTTTTATGGATGGTGTGAGTACAACGTTTTAAATTTGAACTGCCTTAAATGCAATGTTATGACTTTTTTTGGGGTACTTCTACGTTTATCAGTTATTTTCTTAAAAATACATAATACTACCACATTATGTCCACTGTTAACAAAACCATGAGTGTTCTTGGGTTTATAAAGCGTTGGTCAAAAGAATTTGATGACCCATATACGACCAAATTATTATTTACCACCCTTGTCCGTCCTTTTTTGGAATATTGTTCGTCGGTTTGGAGTCCACAATATCAAGTGCACAACGACCTTATTGAGTCGGAACAAAAAAATGTCTCCTATTTTCCCTGCGTAGTTTGAAATGGGATCAAAACGTAAGGCTACCTTCCTACCAGAGTAGATTACAATTGCTTAATTTTCCTACACTTCTAAAACGTAGAACAATGCTTGTTACTATTTTTATACTAAATCTTATAAGAGGTGACATTGCTTCTTCAGATCTTTTAAACCGCCTAACATTCAATGTTCCTGTTGGACCAACACGAAACTGTTATCCTCTAAATTTGCCACGAAGCACATAAAATTTTTGTCTGCACCGGCCCTTTCGCGTTCTATGTAATAACTATAACAACCTTTATCATTTAATTTGCATTTCAACTTCTATCCCGGTATTAAATACTAATATTTTAACTCATTTGCTTCATTCTTACTTCTGCCTTTTATTTTCATGTATGTTTCGTCTCTATTTGTTTTATGTATCTTCCTCGCGAACTCGCATTTTTTTGCCAAAATTGATAAAAGGGCCCCGCGCGTAAGAAGCACTTGCTGGTTGTCGTTGGGCCACTTGTTTGTACTGTTCGAAGTGCATCAACGTCCATATATAAACATTTATACTATAATGTTTTTTTTCTCGAACTGTTTTATTATAGAAAAATCAATTTCAACACAGCTGTGATATCTTGCTGACATTCGTCTAAACATGTATATGATTTCGTATATTGCAATCTTTCTCTTGCAGCACTCTGTTGTCTCATGTTTGCGAATTGTTTTCTAAGATGATTTTTATATTCAATGGATTCAATCAAGCACCATTTAAAATAATAATTATCATTGTTTTGCACAGTGATCAAAGCATTTCCTGCCTTTATACGTCGCGGTGCAGTAATGTATGTATCCCTTGACGGGAATGTAATTTTATAATTAATAGTTCAAAATATTTAAAGGATTTCATAGACTTGCTTGCGTTTGATAAATAATCAAGGGTTTTATTTATTTATTTATTTATTTTTTTCATCAGTAAATTTTTTATAAAATATATATATATATTGCTACTAAAATGTTTCATTGTTTTAATACAATTTTCTTCATTAGTAAATTTTATATGTAATCCAAAAACTTTGATGCTAAATTTTATTGAAATATAATTCTTACAATAAAAATGTTCCGAATTTTTAAAATATTAGCTTGACATTTACTAAACAAGTCTTTTATCTCAATCAAGTCAATACCAGGTGTAAATTCTTCAGCAAGCCACAGCAGTACCGCAAATAAATCCCTCGAAATTCGACGGAACCTACGTCGAACTTAAAAATTTTATACGTTTGTTTAACAGCTTAGTTCCCGAAGTCGAATCCGATATCCTTTTAAGAAAAGGAAGCATTAGGAACAGTAAAGGCTTACCAGATCACATAAGTAAATTACGCATGTTTTTAAATTACGCCTAAAATACTTTAAATTTATCATTCGCTTGCAGAAATCCCAATAAAATCTGTTTTGTCCCTTCTTTCTAACAGAGACCTTTTGATTGTTTTAGGTGACTTTAATGTACCTGATATTGGTCTTGGTCTCCTCCTACTGACTCATTTGTCGCTATGCCTTTATCCGCCCATGATTTTGTGGATGACCTTTTAGAATTATCGTTACAGCAAGTAAGCTTTATAAAAAATTTTTTAAGTGGACAATTAGATCTTGTGCTTGTTTCAGACCCGTCTAAAATCACAGTATATAGAATTGACGATCTTGTTGTACCTGAAGACTGATATCATACAACTATGGAACAGACAATTTGTCTCCCCTGCTGTGATACCCTCTCACCTTTAGTGTCTCCAACTTAAATGAGATGTTTTCGTAAATGTGACTATAATAAAGGTGACTATATGATTTCTCATTATAATTTGAAAGACTTGTACAGTTATACAGGCATTGATAGTGCCACTAAACTATTGTATACAGTGTATAATAAATCCTAAACAGGCCTGCTTGGTCAACCAATGCACTTCAAAGACTTAAAAACCTTAAGTCAAACACTTATAAAATATAAAAAAAAAAATCGTGAAAGCCAGCAGACTTTTTGATGTATGTGGTGACCTGTTCGGATTTAAGTGTTCTAAACAGTCATTGTTATTCTATGTATCTAAGTCGATGTAAATTTGTTTTTAGTTAATTTCAAGCGTAATTCATGGGCATCACCGTTATCGGTACGTCTTAACTCAGTGGAGCCACGGCCGCATTCTGCAATTGCTGATTTATTTGCAGGGTTTTTCCAAACTAACTACCCTAATTCCTTAAATAGGGCAAATTGTATTTTTTCCCCTGTAAATACCGAAAGCTCTCTCTTAAGAGATTTAGCAATAACAACGCCAACTTGTTCTCCCGGTCCATATGGACTTCCTGGATGTGTGCTTAAGTTTTGTGCGTCAACCATTTGTAAACCGATTCTTCAACTTTTCAATTTGTCTATTTCATCATCAGTTTTTCCTTTTATCTGGAAGGACTCTTTTATTATTCCACGCCATAAAAAAGGTGTGAAGGCGGATGCCCAAAATTATAGAGGTATTTCTAAACTGTCGGCAATTCCTAAAACATTTAAATGTATAATCACTTCTCATTTTCAACACTTATGTTCCTCGCTCATATCAATGTGACAGCATGGTTTTGTTAAGCGAAGATCGAGCACCGCCAACCTTCTTGAATCGAAATCTTTTATAATATATGGATTTAAGAAAAAAATGCAGACTGACATTGTATATACAGATTATAGATAGTAAGACCCTTGACTCCTTTAACCACTCTCTTTCTTTATTAAAATTAGATCAGCTTGGGTTTGCTGGTAATATATTATCTTGAATTGTTACTTGAATGGCAGGACTCATCTGGAGTGCCCCAGGGTTGTCAATTGGTCCCATTGCTGTTTACTTTGTTTATTAATGATCTTCCCTTAATCATAACACATTCTCTTTTGTTTATCGCATAATGATATAGCGTCGGGACTTAACTTACAGTCAGATATTGATTGTTTTTATGGATGGTGTGAGTACAACGTTTTAAATTTGAACTGCCTTAAATGCAATGTTATGACTTTTTTTGGGGTACTTCTACGTTTATCAGTTATTTTCTTAAAAATACATAATACTACCACATTATGTCCACTGTTAACAAAACCATGAGTGTTCTTGGGTTTATAAAGCGTTGGTCAAAAGAATTTGATGACCCATATACGACCAAATTATTATTTACCACCCTTGTCCGTCCTTTTTTGGAATATTGTTCGTCGGTTTGGAGTCCACAATATCAAGTGCACAACGACCTTATTGAGTCGGAACAAAAAAATGTCTCCTATTTTCCCTGCGTAGTTTGAAATGGGATCAAAACGTAAGGCTACCTTCCTACCAGAGTAGATTACAATTGCCTAATTTTCCTACACTTCTAAAACGTAGAACAATGCTTGTTACTATTTTTATACTAAATCTTATAAGAGGTGACATTGCTTCTTCAGATCTTTTAAACCGCCTAACATTCAATGTTCCTGTTGGACCAACACGAAACTGTTATCCTCTAAATTTGCCACGAAGCACATAAAATTTTTGTCTGCACCGGCCCTTTCGCGTTCTATGTAATAACTATAACAACCTTTATCATTTAATTTGCATTTCAACTTCTATCCCGGTATTAAATACTAATATTTTAACTCATTTGCTTCATTCTTACTTCTGCCTTTTATTTTCATGTATGTTTCGTCTCTATTTGTTTTATGTATCTTCCTCGCGAACTCGCATTTTTTTGCCAAAATTGATAAAAGGGCCCCGCGCGTAAGAAGCACTTGCTGGTTGTCGTTGGGCCACTTGTTTGTACTGTTCGAAGTGCATCAACGTCCATATATAAACATTTATACTATAATGTTTTTTTTCTCGAACTGTTTTATTACAGAAAAATCAATTTCAACACAGCTGTATCTAATGATATCTTGCTGACATTCGTCTAAACATGTATATGATTTCGTATATTGCAATCTTTCTCTTGCAGCACTCTGTTGTCTCATGTTTGCGAATTGTTTTCTAAGATGATTTTTATATTCAATGGATTCAATCAAGCACCATTTAAAATAATAATTATCATTGTTTTGCACATTGATCAAAGCATTTCCTGCCTTTATACGTCGCGGTGCAGTAATATATGTATCCCTTGACGGGAATGTAATTTTATAATTAATAGTTCAAAATATTTAAAGGATTTCATAGACTTGCTTGCGTTTGATAAATAATCAAGGGTTTTATTTATTTATTTTTTTCATCAGTAAATTTTTTATAAAATATATATATATATTGCTACTAATATGTTTCATTGTTTTAATACAATTTTCTTCATCAGTAAATTTTATATGTAATCCAAAAACTTTGATGCTAAATTTTATTGAAATATAATTCTTACAATAAAAATGTTCCGAATTTTTAAAATATTAGCTTGACATTTACTAAACAAGTCTTTTATCTCAATCAAGTCAATACCAGGTGTAAATTCTTCAGCAAGCCACAGCAGTACCGCAAATAAATCCCTCGAAATTCGACGGAACCTACGTCGAACTTAAAAATTTTATACGTTTGTTTAACAGCTTAGTTCCCGAAGTCGAATCCGATATCCTTTTAAGAAAAGGAAGCATTAGGAACAGTAAAGGCTTACCAGATCACATAAGTAAATTACGCATGTTTTTAAATTACGCCTAAAATACTTTAAATTTATCATTCGCTTGCAGAAATCCCAATAAAATCTGTTTTGTCCCTTCTTTCTAACAGAGACCTTTTGATTGTTTTAGGTGACTTTAATGTACCTGATATTGGTCTTGGTCTCCTCCTACTGACTCATTTGTCGCTATGCCTTTATCCGCCCATGATTTTGTGGATGACCTTTTAGAATTATCGTTACAGCAAGTAAGCTTTATAAAAAATTTTTTAAGTGGACAATTAGATCTTGTGCTTGTTTCAGACCCGTCTAAAATCACAGTATATAGAATTGACGATCTTGTTGTACCTGAAGACTGATATCATACAACTATGGAACAGACAATTTGTCTCCCCTGCTGTGATACCCTCTCACCTTTAGTGTCTCCAACTTAAATGAGATGTTTTCGTAAATGTGACTATAATAAAGGTGACTATATGATTTCTCATTATAATTTGAAAGACTTGTACAGTTATACAGGCATTGATAGTGCCACTAAACTATTGTATACAGTGTATAATAAATCCTAAACAGGCCTGCTTGGTTAACCAATGCACTTCAAAGACTTAAAAACCTTAAGTCAAACACTTATAAAATATAAAAAAAAAATCGTGAAAGCCAGCAGACTTTTTGATGTATGTGGTGACTTGTTCGGATTTAAGTGTTCTAAACAGTCATTGTTATTCTATGTATCTAAGTCGATGTAAATTTGTTTTTAGTTAATTTCAAGCGTAATTCATGGGCATCACCGTTATCGGTACGTCTTAACTCAGTGGAGCCACGGCCGCATTCTGCAATTGCTGATTTATTTGCAGGGTTTTTCCAAACTAACTACCCTAATTCCTTAAATAGGGCAAATTGTATTTTTTCCCCTGTAAATACCGAAAGCTCTCTCTTAAGAGATTTAGCAATAACAACGCCAACTTGTTCTCCCGGTCCATATGGACTTCCTGGATGTGTGCTTAAGTTTTGTGCGTCAACCATTTGTAAACCGATTCTTCAACTTTTCAATTTGTCTATTTCATCATCAGTTTTTCCTTTTATCTGGAAGGACTCTTTTATTATTCCACGCCATAAAAAGGGTGTGAAGGCGGATGCCCAAAATTATAGAGGTATTTCTAAACTGTCGGCAATTCCTAAAACATTTAAATGTATAATCACTTCTCATTTTCAACACTTATGTTCCTCGCTCATATCAATGTGACAGCATGGTTTTGTTAAGCGAAGATCGAGCACCGCCAACCTTCTTGAATCGAAATCTTTTATAATATATGGATTTAAGAAAAAAATGCAGACTGACATTGTATATACAGATTATAGATAGTAAGACCCTTGACTCCTTTAACCACTCTCTTTCTTTATTAAAATTAGATCAGCTTGGGTTTGCTGGTAATATATTATCTTGAATTGTTACTTGAATGGCAGGACTCATCTGGAGTGCCCCAGGGTTGTCAATTGGTCCCATTGCTGTTTACTTTGTTTATTAATGATCTTCCCTTAATCATAACACATTCTCTTTTGTTTATCGCATAATGATATAGCGTCGGGACTTAACTTACAGTCAGATATTGATTGTTTTTATGGATGGTGTGAGTACAACGTTTTAAATTTGAACTGCCTTAAATGCAATGTTATGACTTTTTTTGGGGTACTTCTACGTTTATCAGTTATTTTCTTAAAAATACATAATACTACCACATTATGTCCACTGTTAACAAAACCATGAGTGTTCTTGGGTTTATAAAGCGTTGGTCAAAAGAATTTGATGACCCATATACGACCAAATTATTATTTACCACCCTTGTCCGTCCTTTTTTGGAATATTGTTCGTCGGTTTGGAGTCCACAATATCAAGTGCACAACGACCTTATTGAGTCGGAACAAAAAAATGTCTCCTATTTTCCCTGCGTAGTTTGAAATGGGATCAAAACGTAAGGCTACCTTCCTACCAGAGTAGATTACAATTGCCTAATTTTCCTACACTTCTAAAACGTAGAACAATGCTTGTTACTATTTTTATACTAAATCTTATAAGAGGTGACATTGCTTCTTCAGATCTTTTAAACCGCCTAACATTCAATGTTCCTGTTGGACCAACACGAAACTGTTATCCTCTAAATTTGCCACGAAGCACATAAAATTTTTGTCTGCACCGGCCCTTTCGCGTTCTATGTAATAACTATAACAACCTTTATCATTTAATTTGCATTTCAACTTCTATCCCGGTATTAAATACTAATATTTTAACTCATTTGCTTCATTCTTACTTCTGCCTTTTATTTTCATGTATGTTTCGTCTCTATTTGTTTTATGTATCTTCCTCGCGAACTCGCATTTTTTTGCCAAAATTGATAAAAGGGCCCCGCGCGTAAGAAGCACTTGCTGGTTGTCGTTGGGCCACTTGTTTGTACTGTTCGAAGTGCATCAACGTCCATATATAAACATTTATACTATAATGTTTTTTTTCTCGAACTGTTTTATTACAGAAAAATCAATTTCAACACAGCTGTATCTAATGATATCTTGCTGACATTCGTCTAAACATGTATATGATTTCGTATATTGCAATCTTTCTCTTGCAGCACTCTGTTGTCTCATGTTTGCGAATTGTTTTCTAAGATGATTTTTATATTCAATGGATTCAATCAAGCACCATTTAAAATAATAATTATCATTGTTTTGCACATTGATCAAAGCATTTCCTGCCTTTATACGTCGCGGTGCAGTAATATATGTATCCCTTGACGGGAATGTAATTTTATAATTAATAGTTCAAAATATTTAAAGGATTTCATAGACTTGCTTGCGTTTGATAAATAATCAAGGGTTTTATTTATTTATTTTTTTCATCAGTAAATTTTTTATAAAATATATATATATATTGCTACTAAAATGTTTCATTGTTTTAATACAATTTTCTTCATCAGTAAATTTTATATGTAATCCAAAAACTTTGATGCTAAATTTTATTGAAATATAATTCTTACAATAAAAATGTTCCGAATTTTTAAAATATTAGCTTGACATTTACTAAACAAGTCTTTTATCTCAATGAAGTCAATACCAGGTGTAAATTCTTCAGCAAGCCACAGCAGTACCGCAAATAAATCCCTCGAAATTCGACGGAACCTACGTCGAACTTAAAAATTGTATACGTTTGTTTAACAGCTTAGTTCCCGAAGTCGAATCCGATATCCTTTTAAGAAAAGGAAGCATTAGGAACAGTAAAGGCTTACCAGATCACATAAGTAAATTACGCATGTTTTTAAATTACGCCTAAAATACTTTAAATTTATCATTCGCTTGCAGAAATCTCAATAAAATCTGTTTTGTCCCTTCTTTCTAACAGAGACCTTTTGATTGTTTTAGGTGACTTTAATGTACCTGATATTGGTCTTGGTCTCCTCCTACTGACTCATTTGTCGCTATGCCTTTATCCGCCCATGATTTTGTGGATGACCTTTTAGAATTATCGTTACAGCAAGTAAGCTTTATAAAAAATTTTTTAAGTGGACAATTAGATCTTGTGCTTGTTTCAGACCCGTCTAAAATCACAGTATATAGAATTGACGATCTTGTTGTACCTGAAGACTGATATCATACAACTATGGAACAGATAATTTGTCTCCCCTGCTGTGATACCCTCTCACCTTTAGTGTCTCCAACTTAAATGAGATGTTTTCGTAAATGTGACTATAATAAAGGTGACTATATGATTTCTCATTATAATTTGAAAGACTTGTACAGTTATACAGGCACTGATAGTGCCACTAAACTATTGTATACAGTGTATAATAAATCCTAAACAGGCCTGCTTGGTTTACCAATGCACTTCAAAGACTTAAAAACCTTAAGTCAAACACTTATAAAATATAAAAAAAAAATCGTGAAAGCCAGCAGACTTTTTGATGTATGTGGTGACTTGTTCGGATTTAAGTGTTCTAAACAGTCATTGTTATTCTATGTATCTAAGTCGATGTAAATTTGTTTTTAGTTAATTTCAAGCGTAATTCATGGGCATCACCGTTATCGGTACGTCTTAACTCAGTGGAGCCACGGCCGCATTCTGCAATTGCTGATTTATTTGCAGGGTTTTTCCAAACTAACTACCCTAATTCCTTAAATAGGGCAAATTGTATTTTTTCCCCTGTAAATACCGAAAGCTCTCTCTTAAGAGATTTAGCAATAACAACGCCAACTTGTTCTCCCGGTCCAGATGGACTTCCTGGATGTGTGCTTAAGTTTTGTGCGTCAACCATTTGTAAACCGATTCTTCAACTTTTCAATTTGTCTATTTCATCATCAGTTTTTCCTTTTATCTGGAAGGACTCTTTTATTATTCATAAAAAGGGTGTGAAGGCGGATGCCCAAAATTATAGAGGTATTTCTAAACTGTCGGCAATTCCTAAAACATTTAAATGTATAATCACTTCTCATTTTCAACACTTATGTTCCTCGCTCATATCAATGTGACAGCATGGTTTTGTTAAGCGAAGATCGAGCACCGCCAACCTTCTTGAATCGAAATCTTTTATAATATATGGATTTAAGAAAAAAATGCAGACTGACATTGTATATACAGATTATAGATAGTAAGACCCTTGACTCCTTTAACCACTCTCTTTCTTTATTAAAATTAGATCAGCTTGGGTTTGCTGGTAATATATTATCTTGAATTGTTACTTGAATGGCAGGACTCATCTGGAGTGCCCCAGGGTTGTCAATTGGTCCCATTGCTGTTTACTTTGTTTATTAATGATCTTCCCTTAATCATAACACATTCTCTTTTGTTTATCGCATAATGATATAGCGTCGGGACTTAACTTACAGTCAGATATTGATTGTTTTTATGGATGGTGTGAGTACAACGTTTTAAATTTGAACTGCCTTAAATGCAATGTTATGACTTTTTTTGGGGTACTTCTACGTTTATCAGTTATTTTCTTAAAAATACATAATACTACCATATTATGTCCACTGTTAACAAAACCATGAGTGTTCTTGGGTTTATAAAGCGTTGGTCAAAAGAATTTGATGACCCATATACGACCAAATTATTATTTACCACCCTTGTCCGTCCTTTTTTGGAATATTGTTCGTCGGTTTGGAGTCCACAATATCAAGTGCACAACGACCTTATTGAGTCGGAACAAAAAAATGTCTCCTATTTTCCCTGCGTAGTTTGAAATGGGATCAAAACGTAAGGCTACCTTCCTACCAGAGTAGATTACAATTGCCTAATTTTCCTACACTTCTAAAACGTAGAACAATGCTTGTTACTATTTTTATACTAAATCTTATAAGAGGTGACATTGCTTCTTCAGATCTTTTAAACCGCCTAACATTCAATGTTCCTGTTGGACCAACACGAAACTGTTATCCTCTAAATTTGCCACGAAGCACATAAAATTTTTGTCTGCACCGGCCCTTTCGCGTTCTATGTAATAACTATAACAACCTTTATCATTTAATTTGCATTTCAACTTCTATCCCGGTATTAAATACTAATATTTTAACTCATTTGCTTCATTCTTACTTCTGCCTTTTATTTTCATGTATGTTTCGTCTCTATTTGTTTTATGTATCTTCCTCGCGAACTCGCATTTTTTTGCCAAAATTGATAAAAGGGCCCCGCGCGTAAGAAGCACTTGCTGGTTGTCGTTGGGCCACTTGTTTGTACTGTTCGAAGTGCATCAACGTCCATATATAAACATTTATACTATAATGTTTTTTTTCTCGAACTGTTTTATTACAGAAAAATCAATTTCAACACAGCTGTATCTAATGATATCTTGCTGACATTCGTCTAAACATGTATATGATTTCGTATATTGCAATCTTTCTCTTGCAGCACTCTGTTGTCTCATGTTTGCGAATTGTTTTCTAAGATGATTTTTATATTCAATGGATTCAATCAAGCACCATTTAAAATAATAATTATCATTGTTTTGCACATTGATCAAAGCATTTCCTGCCTTTATACGTCGCGGTGCAGTAATATATGTATCCCTTGACGGGAATGTAATTTTATAATTAATAGTTCAAAATATTTAAAGGATTTCATAGACTTGCTTGCGTTTGATAAATAATCAAGGGTTTTATTTATTTATTTTTTTCATCAGTAAATTTTTTATAAAATATATATATATATTGCTACTAAAATGTTTCATTGTTTTAATACAATTTTCTTCATTAGTAAATTTTATATGTAATCCAAAAACTTTGATGCTAAATTTTATTGAAATATAATTCTTACAATAAAAATGTTCCGAATTTTTAAAATATTAGCTTGACATTTACTTTTATCTCAATCAAGTCAATACCAGGTGTAAATTCTTCAGCAAGCCACAGCAGTACCGCAAATAAATCCCTCGAAATTCGACGGAACCTACGTCGAACTTAAAAATTTTATACGTTTGTTTAACAGCTTAGTTCCCGAAGTCGAATCCGATATCCTTTTAAGAAAAGGAAGCATTAGGAACAGTAAAGGCTTACCAGATCACATAAGTAAATTACGCATGTTTTTAAATTACGCCAAAAATACTTTAAATTTATCATTCGCTTGCAGAAATCTCAATAAAATCTGTTTTGTCCCTTCTTTCTAACAGAGACCTTTTGATTGTTTTAGGTGACTTTAATGTACCTGATATTGGTCTTGGTCTCCTCCTACTGACTCATTTGTCGCTATGCCTTTATCCGCCCATGATTTTGTGGATGACCTTTTAGAATTATCGTTACAGCAAGTAAGCTTTATAAAAAATTTTTTAAGTGGACAATTAGATCTTGTGCTTGTTTCAGACCCGTCTAAAATCACAGTATATAGAATTGACGATCTTGTACCTGAAGACTGATATCATACAACTATGGAACAGATAATTTGTCTCCCCTGCTGTGATACCCTCTCACCTTTAGTGTCTCCAACTTAAATGAGATGTTTTCGTAAATGTGACTATAATAAAGGTGACTATATGATTTCTCATTATAATTTGAAAGTCTTGTACAGTTATACAGGCATTGATAGTGCCACTAAACTATTGTATACAGTGTATAATAAATCCTAAACAGGCCTGCTTGGTTTACCAATGCACTTCAAAGACTTAAAAACCTTAAGTCAAACACTTATAAAATATAAAAAAAAAATCGTGAAAGACAGCAGACTTTTTGATGTATGTGGTGACTTGTTCGGATTTAAGTGTTCTAAACAGTCATTGTTATTCTATGTATCTAAGTCGATGTAAATTTGTTTTTAGTTAATTTCAAGCGTAATTCATGGGCATCACCGTTATCGGTACGTCTTAACTCAGTGGAGCCACGGCCGCATTCTGCAATTGCTGATTTATTTGCAGGGTTTTTCCAAACTAACTACCCTAATTCCTTAAATAGGGCAAATTGTATTTTTTCCCCTGTAAATACCGAAAGCTCTCTCTTAAGAGATTTAGCAATAACAACGCCAACTTGTTCTCCCGGTCCATATGGACTTCCTGGATGTGTGCTTAAGTTTTGTGCGTCAACCATTTGTAAACCGATTCTTCAACTTTTCAATTTGTCTATTTCATCATCAGTTTTTCCTTTTATCTGGAAGGACTCTTTTATTATTCCACGCCATAAAAAGGGTGTGAAGGCGGATGCCCAAAATTATAGAGGTATTTCTAAACTGTCGGCAATTCCTAAAACATTTAAATGTATAATCACTTCTCATTTTCAACACTTATGTTCCTCGCTCATATCAATGTGACAGCATGGTTTTGTTAAGCGAAGATCGAGCACCGCCAACCTTCTTGAATCGAAATCTTTTATAATATATGGATTTAAGAAAAAAATGCAGACTGACATTGTATATACAGATTATAGATAGTAAGACCCTTGACTCCTTTAACCACTCTCTTTCTTTATTAAAATTAGATCAGCTTGGGTTTGCTGGTAATATATTATCTTGAATTGTTACTTGAATGGCAGGACTCATCTGGAGTGCCCCAGGGTTGTCAATTGGTCCCATTGCTGTTTACTTTGTTTATTAATGATCTTCCCTTAATCATAACACATTCTCTTTTGTTTATCGCATAATGATATAGCGTCGGGACTTAACTTACAGTCAGATATTGATTGTTTTTATGGATGGTGTGAGTACAACGTTTTAAATTTGAACTGCCTTAAATGCAATGTTATGACTTTTTTTGGGGTACTTCTACGTTTATCAGTTATTTTCTTAAAAATACATAATACTACCATATTATGTCCACTGTTAACAAAACCATGAGTGTTCTTGGGTTTATAAAGCGTTGGTCAAAAGAATTTGATGACCCATATACGACCAAATTATTATTTACCACCCTTGTCCGTCCTTTTTTGGAATATTGTTCGTCGGTTTGGAGTCCACAATATCAAGTGCACAACGACCTTATTGAGTCGGAACAAAAAAATGTCTCCTATTTTCCCTGCGTAGTTTGAAATGGGATCAAAACGTAAGGCTACCTTCCTACCAGAGTAGATTACAATTGCTTAATTTTCCTACACTTCTAAAACGTAGAACAATGCTTGTTACTATTTTTATACTAAATCTTATAAGAGGTGACATTGCTTCTTCAGATCTTTTAAACCGCCTAACATTCAATGTTCCTGTTGGACCAACACGAAACTGTTATCCTCTAAATTTGCCACGAAGCACATCAAATTTTTGTCTGCACCGGCCCTTTCGCGTTCTATGTAATAACTATAACAACCTTTATCATTTAATTTGCATTTCAACTTCTATCCCGGTATTAAATACTAATATTTTAACTCATTTGCTTCATTCTTACTTCTGCCTTTTATTTTCATGTATGTTTCGTCTCTATTTGTTTTATGTATCTTCCTCGCGAACTCGCATTTTTTTGCCAAAATTGATAAAAGGGCCCCGCGCGTAAGAAGCACTTGCTGGTTGTCGTTGGGCCACTTGTTTGTACTGTTCGAAGTGCATCAACGTCCATATATAAACATTTATACTATAATGTTTTTTTTCTCGAACTGTTTTATTATAGAAAAATCAATTTCAACACAGCTGTGATATCTTGCTGACATTCGTCTAAACATGTATATGATTTCGTATATTGCAATCTTTCTCTTGCAGCACTCTGTTGTCTCATGTTTGCGAATTGTTTTCTAAGATGATTTTTATATTCAATGGATTCAATCAAGCACCATTTAAAATAATAATTATCATTGTTTTGCACAGTGATCAAAGCATTTCCTGCCTTTATACGTCGCGGTGCAGTAATGTATGTATCCCTTGACGGGAATGTAATTTTATAATTAATAGTTCAAAATATTTAAAGGATTTCATAGACTTGCTTGCGTTTGATAAATAATCAAGGGTTTTATTTATTTATTTATTTATTTTTTTCATCAGTAAATTTTTTATAAAATATATATATATATTGCTACTAAAATGTTTCATTGTTTTAATACAATTTTCTTCATTAGTAAATTTTATATGTAATCCAAAAACTTTGATGCTAAATTTTATTGAAATATAATTCTTACAATAAAAATGTTCCGAATTTTTAAAATATTAGCTTGACATTTACTAAACAAGTCTTTTATCTCAATCAAGTCAATACCAGGTGTAAATTCTTCAGCAAGCCACAGCAGTACCGCAAATAAATCCCTCGAAATTCGACGGAACCTACGTCGAACTTAAAAATTTTATACGTTTGTTTAACAGCTTAGTTCCCGAAGTCGAATCCGATATCCTTTTAAGAAAAGGAAGCATTAGGAACAGTAAAGGCTTACCAGATCACATAAGTAAATTACGCATGTTTTTAAATTACGCCTAAAATACTTTAAATTTATCATTCGCTTGCAGAAATCCCAATAAAATCGGTTTTGTCCCTTCTTTCTAACAGAGACCTTTTGATTGTTTTAGGTGACTTTAATGTACCTGATATTGGTCTTGGTCTCCTCCTACTGACTCATTTGTCGCTATGCCTTTATCCGCCCATGATTTTGTGGATGACCTTTTAGAATTATCGTTACAGCAAGTAAGCTTTATAAAAAATTTTTTAAGTGGACAATTAGATCTTGTGCTTGTTTCAGACCCGTCTAAAATCACAGTATATAGAATTGACGATCTTGTTGTACCTGAAGACTGATATCATACAACTATGGAACAGACAATTTGTCTCCCCTGCTGTGATACCCTCTCACCTTTAGTGTCTCCAACTTAAATGAGATGTTTTCGTAAATGTGACTATAATAAAGGTGACTATATGATTTCTCATTATAATTTGAAAGACTTGTACAGTTATACAGGCATTGATAGTGCCACTAAACTATTGTATACAGTGTATAATAAATCCTAAACAGGCCTGCTTGGTTTACCAATGCACTTCAAAGACTTAAAAACCTTAAGTCAAACACTTATAAAATATAAAAAAAAAATCGTGAAAGCCAGCAGACTTTTTGATGTATGTGGTGACTTGTTCGGATTTAAGTGTTCTAAACAGTCATTGTTATTCTATGTATCTAAGTCGATGTAAATTTGTTTTTAGTTAATTTCAAGCGTAATTCATGGGCATCACCGTTATCGGTACGTCTTAACTCAGTGGAGCCACGGCCGCATTCTGCAATTGCTGATTTATTTGCAGGGTTTTTCCAAACTAACTACCCTAATTCCTTAAATAGGGCAAATTGTATTTTTTCCCCTGTAAATACCGAAAGCTCTCTCTTAAGAGATTTAGCAATAACAACGCCAACTTGTTCTCCCGGTCCATATGGACTTCCTGGATGTGTGCTTAAGTTTTGTGCGTCAACCATTTGTAAACCGATTCTTCAACTTTTCAATTTGTCTATTTCATCATCAGTTTTTCCTTTTATCTGGAAGGACTCTTTTATTATTCCACGCCATAAAAAGGGTGTGAAGGCGGATGCCCAAAATTATAGAGGTATTTCTAAACTGTCGGCAATTCCTAAAACATTTAAATGTATAATCACTTCTCATTTTCAACACTTATGTTCCTCGCTCATATCAATGTGACAGCATGGTTTTGTTAAGCGAAGATCGAGCACCGCCAACCTTCTTGAATCGAAATCTTTTATAATATATGGATTTAAGAAAAAAATGCAGACTGACATTGTATATACAGATTATAGATAGTAAGACCCTTGACTCCTTTAACCACTCTCTTTCTTTATTAAAGTTAGATCAGCTTGGGTTTGCTGGTAATATATTATCTTGAATTGTTACTTGAATGGCAGGACTCATCTGGAGTGCCCCAGGGTTGTCAATTGGTCCCATTGCTGTTTACTTTGTTTATTAATGATCTTCCCTTAATCATAACACATTCTCTTTTGTTTATCGCATAATGATATAGCGTCGGGACTTAACTTACAGTCAGATATTGATTGTTTTTATGGATGGTGTGAGTACAACGTTTTAAATTTGAACTGCCTTAAATGCAATGTTATGACTTTTTTTGGGGTACTTCTACGTTTATCAGTTATTTTCTTAAAAATACATAATACTACCACATTATGTCCACTGTTAACAAAACCATGAGTGTTCTTGGGTTTATAAAGCGTTGGTCAAAAGAATTTGATGACCCATATACGACCAAATTATTATTTACCACCCTTGTCCGTCCTTTTTTGGAATATTCGTCGGTTTGGAGTCCACAATATCAAGTGCACAACGACCTTATTGAGTCGGAACAAAAAAATGTCTCCTATTTTCCCTGCGTAGTTTGAAATGGGATCAAAACGTAAGGCTACCTTCCTACCAGAGTAGATTACAATTGCCTAATTTTCCTACACTTCTAAAACGTAGAACAATGCTTGTTACTATTTTTATACTAAATCTTATAAGAGGTGACATTGCTTCTTCAGATCTTTTAAACCGCCGAACATTCAATGTTCCTGTTGGACCAACACGAAACTGTTATCCTCTAAATTTGCCACGAAGCACATCAAATTTTTGTCTGCACCGGCCCTTTCGCGTTCTATGTAATAACTATAACAACCTTTATCATTTAATTTGCATTTCAACTTCTATCCCGGTATTAAATACTAATATTTTAACTCATTTGCTTCATTCTTACTTCTGCCTTTTATTTTCATGTATGTTTCGTCTCTATTTGTTTTATGTATCTTCCTCGCGAACTCGCATTTTTTTGCCAAAATTGATAAAAGGGCCCCGCGCGTAAGAAGCACTTGCTGGTTGTCGTTGGGCCACTTGTTTGTACTGTTCGAAGTGCATCAACGTCCATATATAAACATTTATACTATAATGTTTTTTTTCTCGAACTGTTTTATTACAGAAAAATCAATTTCAACACAGCTGTGATATCTTGCTGACATTCGTCTAAACATGTATATGATTTCGTATATTGCAATCTTTCTCTTGCAGCACTCTGTTGTCTCATGTTTGCGAATTGTTTTCTAAGATGATTTTTATATTCAATGGATTCAATCAAGCACCATTTAAAATAATAATTATCATTGTTTTGCACATTGATCAAAGCATTTCCTGCCTTTATACGTCGCGGTGCAGTAATATATGTATCCCTTGACGGGAATGTAATTTTATAATTAATAGTTCAAAATATTTAAAGGATTTCATAGACTTGCTTGCGTTTGATAAATAATCAAGGGTTTTATTTATTTATTTATTTATTTTTTTCATCAGTAAATTTTTTATAAAATATATATATATATTGCTACTAAAATGTTTCATTGTTTTAATACAATTTTCTTCATCAGTAAATTTTATATGTAATCCAAAAACGTTGATGCTAAATTTTATTGAAATATAATTCTTACAATAAAAATGTTCCGAATTTTTAAAATATTAGCTTGACATTTACTGAACAAGTCTTTTATCTCAATCAAGTCAATACCAGGTGTAAATTCTTCAGCAAGCCACAGCAGTACCGCAAATAAATCCCTCGAAATTCGACGGAACCTACGTCGAACTTAAAAATTTTATACGTTTGTTTAACAGCTTAGTTCCCGAAGTCGAATCCGATATCCTTTTAAGAAAAGGAAGCATTAGGAACAGTAAAGGCTTACCAGATCACATAAGTAAATTACGCATGTTTTTAAATTACGCCTAAAATACTTTAAATTTATCATTCGCTTGCAGAAATCCCAATAAAATCTGTTTTGTCCCTTCTTTCTAACAGAGACCTTTTGATTGTTTTAGGTGACTTTAATGTACCTGATATTGGTCTTGGTCTCCTCCTACTGACTCATTTGTCGCTATGCCTTTATCCGCCCATGATTTTGTGGATGACCTTTTAGAATTATCGTTACAGCAAGTAAGCTTTATAAAAAATTTTTTAAGTGGACAATTAGATCTTGTGCTTGTTTCAGACCCGTCTAAAATCACAGTATATAGAATTGACGATCTTGTTGTACCTGAAGACTGATATCATACAACTATGGAACAGACAATTTGTCTCCCCTGCTGTGATACCCTCTCACCTTTAGTGTCTCCAACTTAAATGAGATGTTTTCGTAAATGTGACTATAATAAAGGTGACTATATGATTTCTCATTATAATTTGAAAGACTTGTACAGTTATACAGGCATTGATAGTGCCACTAAACTATTGTATACAGTGTATAATAAATCCTAAACAGGCCTGCTTGGTTTACCAATGCACTTCAAAGACTTAAAAACCTTAAGTCAAACACTTATAAAATATAAAAAAAAAATCGTGAAAGCCAGCAGACTTTTTGATGTATGTGGTGACTTGTTCGGATTTAAGTGTTCTAAACAGTCATTGTTATTCTATGTATCTAAGTCGATGTAAATTTGTTTTTAGTTAATTTCAAGCGTAATTCATGGGCATCACCGTTATCGGTACGTCTTAACTCAGTGGAGCCACGGCCGCATTCTGCAATTGCTGATTTATTTGCAGGGTTTTTCCAAACTAACTACCCTAATTCCTTAAATAGGGCAAATTGTATTTTTTCCCCTGTAAATACCGAAAGCTCTCTCTTAAGAGATTTAGCAATAACAACGCCAACTTGTTCTCCCGGTCCATATGGACTTCCTGGATGTGTGCTTAAGTTTTGTGCGTCAACCATTTGTAAACCGATTCTTCAACTTTTCAATTTGTCTATTTCATCATCAGTTTTTCCTTTTATCTGGAAGGACTCTTTTATTATTCCACGCCATAAAAAGGGTGTGAAGGCGGATGCCCAAAATTATAGAGGTATTTCTAAACTGTCGGCAATTCCTAAAACATTTAAATGTATAATCACTTCTCATTTTCAACACTTATGTTCCTCGCTCATATCAATGTGACAGCATGGTTTTGTTAAGCGAAGATCGAGCACCGCCAACCTTCTTGAATCGAAATCTTTTATAATATATGGATTTAAGAAAAAAATGCAGACTGACATTGTATATACAGATTATAGATAGTAAGACCCTTGACTCCTTTAACCACTCTCTTTCTTTATTAAAGTTAGATCAGCTTGGGTTTGCTGGTAATATATTATCTTGAATTGTTACTTGAATGGCAGGACTCATCTGGAGTGCCCCAGGGTTGTCAATTGGTCCCATTGCTGTTTACTTTGTTTATTAATGATCTTCCCTTAATCATAACACATTCTCTTTTGTTTATCGCATAATGATATAGCGTCGGGACTTAACTTACAGTCAGATATTGATTGTTTTTATGGATGGTGTGAGTACAACGTTTTAAATTTGAACTGCCTTAAATGCAATGTTATGACTTTTTTTGGGGTACTTCTACGTTTATCAGTTATTTTCTTAAAAATACATAATACTACCACATTATGTCCACTGTTAACAAAACCATGAGTGTTCTTGGGTTTATAAAGCGTTGGTCAAAAGAATTTGATGACCCATATACGACCAAATTATTATTTACCACCCTTGTCCGTCCTTTTTTGGAATATTGTTCGTCGGTTTGGAGTCCACAATATCAAGTGCACAACGACCTTATTGATTCGGAACAAAAAAATGTCTCCTATTTTCCCTGCGTAGTTTGAAATGGGATCAAAACGTAAGGCTACCTTCCTACCAGAGTAGATTACAATTGCCTAATTTTCCTACACTTCTAAAACGTAGAACAATGCTTGTTACTATTTTTATACTAAATCTTATAAGAGGTGACATTGCTTCTTCAGATCTTTTAAACCGCCGAACATTCAATGTTCCTGTTGGACCAACACGAAACTGTTATCCTCTAAATTTGCCACGAAGCACATCAAATTTTTGTCTGCACCGGCCCTTTCGCGTTCTATGTAATAACTATAACAACCTTTATCATTTAATTTGCATTTCAACTTCTATCCCGGTATTAAATACTAATATTTTAACTCATTTGCTTCATTCTTACTTCTGCCTTTTATTTTCATGTATGTTTCGTCTCTATTTGTTTTATGTATCTTCCTCGCGAACTCGCATTTTTTTGCCAAAATTGATAAAAGGGCCCCGCGCGTAAGAAGCACTTGCTGGTTGTCGTTGGGCCACTTGTTTGTACTGTTCGAAGTGCATCAACGTCCATATATAAACATTTATACTATAATGTTTTTTTTCTCGAACTGTTTTATTACAGAAAAATCAATTTCAACACAGCTGTGATATCTTGCTGACATTCGTCTAAACATGTATATGATTTCGTATATTGCAATCTTTCTCTTGCAGCACTCTGTTGTCTCATGTTTGCGAATTGTTTTCTAAGATGATTTTTATATTCAATGGATTCAATCAAGCACCATTTAAAATAATAATTATCATTGTTTTGCACAGTGATCAAAGCATTTCCTGCCTTTATACGTCGCGGTGCAGTAATGTATGTATCCCTTGACGGGAATGTAATTTTATAATTAATAGTTCAAAATATTTAAAGGATTTCATAGACTTGCTTGCGTTTGATAAATAATCAAGGGTTTTATTTATTTATTTATTTATTTTTTTCATCAGTAAATTTTTTATAAAATATATATATATATTGCTACTAAAATGTTTCATTGTTTTAATACAATTTTCTTCATCAGTAAATTTTATATGTAATCCAAAAACTTTGATGCTAAATTTTATTGAAATATAATTCTTACAATAAAAATGTTCCGAATTTTTAAAATATTAGCTTGACATTTACTAAACAAGTCTTTTATCTCAATCAAGTCAATACCAGGTGTAAATTCTTCAGCAAGCCACAGCAGTACCGCAAATAAATCCCTCGAAATTCGACGGAACCTACGTCGAACTTAAAAATTTTATACGTTTGTTTAACAGCTTAGTTCCCGAAGTCGAATCCGATATCCTTTTAAGAAAAGGAAGCATTAGGAACAGTAAAGGCTTACCAGATCACATAAGTAAATTACGCATGTTTTTAAATTACGCCTAAAATACTTTAAATTTATCATTCGCTTGCAGAAATCTCAATAAAATCTGTTTTGTCCCTTCTTTCTAACAGAGACCTTTTGATTGTTTTAGGTGACTTTAATGTACCTGATATTGGTCTTGGTCTCATCCTACTGACTCATTTGTCGCTATGCCTTTATCCGCCCATGATTTTGTGGATGACCTTTTAGAATTATCGTTACAGCAAGTAAGCTTTATAAAAAATTTTTTAAGTGGACAATTAGATCTTGTGCTTGTTTCAGACCCGTCTAAAATCACAGTATATAGAATTGACGATCTTGTTGTACCTGAAGACTGATATCATACAACTATGGAACAGATAATTTGTCTCCCCTGCTGTGATACCCTCTCACCTTTAGTGTCTCCAACTTAAATGAGATGTTTTCGTAAATGTGACTATAATAAAGGTGACTATATGATTTCTCATTATAATTTGAAAGACTTGTACAGTTATACAGGCATTGATAGTGCCACTAAACTATTGTATACAGTGTATAATAAATCCTAAACAGGCCTGCTTGGTTTACCAATGCACTTCAAAGACTTAAAAACCTTAAGTCAAACACTTATAAAATATAAAAAAAAAATCGTGAAAGCCAGCAGACTTTTTGATGTATGTGGTGACTTGTTCGGATTTAAGTGTTCTAAACAGTCATTGTTATTCTATGTATCTAAGTCGATGTAAATTTGTTTTTAGTTAATTTCAAGCGTAATTCAAGGGCATCACCGTTATCGGTACGTCTTAACTCAGTGGAGCCACGGCCGCATTCTGCAATTGCTGATTTATTTGCAGGGTTTTTCCAAACTAACTACCCTAATTCCTTAAATAGGGCAAATTGTATTTTTTCCCCTGTAAATACCGAAAGCTCTCTCTTTAGAGATTTAGCAATAACAACGCCAACTTGTTCTCCCGGTCCATATGGACTTCCTGGATGTGTGCTTAAGTTTTGTGCGTCAACCATTTGTAAACCGATTCTTCAACTTTTCAATTTTCTATTTCATCATCAGTTTTTCCTTTTATCTGGAAGGACTCTTTTATTATTCCACGCCATAAAAAGGGTGTGAAGGCGGATGCCCAAAATTATAGAGGTATTTCTAAACTGTCGGCAATTCCTAAAACATTTAAATGTATAATCACTTCTCATTTTCAACACTTATGTTCCTCGCTCATATCAATGTGACAGCATGGTTTTGTTAAGCGAAGATCGAGCACCGCCAACCTTCTTGAATCGAAATCTTTTATAATATATGAATTTAAGAAAAAAATGCAGACTGACATTGTATATACAGATTATAGATAGTAAGACCCTTGACTCCTTTAACCACTCTCTTTCTGTATTAAAATTAGATCAGCTTGGGTTTGCTGGTAATATATTATCTTGAATTGTTACTTGAATGGCAGGACTCATCTGGAGTGCCCCAGGGTTGTCAATTGGTCCCATTGCTGTTTACTTTGTTTATTAATGATCTTCCCTTAATCATAACACATTCTCTTTTGTTTATCGCATAATGATATAGCGTCGGGACTTAACTTACAGTCAGATATTGATTGTTTTTATGGATGGTGTGAGTACAACGTTTTAAATTTGAACTGCCTTAAATGCAATGTTATGACTTTTTTTGGGGTACTTCTACGTTTATCAGTTATTTTCTTAAAAATACATAATACTACCACATTATGTCCACTGTTAACAAAACCATGAGTGTTCTTGGGTTTATAAAGCGTTGGTCAAAAGAATTTGATGACCCATATACGACCAAATTATTATTTACCACCCTTGTCCGTCCTTTTTTGGAATATTGTTCGTCGGTTTGGAGTCCACAATATCAAGTGCACAACGACCTTATTGATTCGGAACAAAAAAATGTCTCCTATTTTCCCTGCGTAGTTTGAAATGGGATCAAAACGTAAGGCTACCTTCCTACCAGAGTAGATTACAATTGCCTAATTTTCCTACACTTCTAAAACGTAGAACAATGCTTGTTACTATTTTTATACTAAATCTTATAAGAGGTGACATTGCTTCTTCAGATCTTTTAAACCGCCGAACATTCAATGTTCCTGTTGGACCAACACGAAACTGTTATCCTCTAAATTTGCCACGAAGCACATCAAATTTTTGTCTGCACCGGCCCTTTCGCGTTCTATGTAATAACTATAACAACCTTTATCATTTAATTTGCATTTCAACTTCTATCCCGGTATTAAATACTAATATTTTAACTCATTTGCTTCATTCTTACTTCTGCCTTTTATTTTCATGTATGTTTCGTCTCTATTTGTTTTATGTATCTTCCTCGCGAACTCGCATTTTTTTGCCAAAATTGATAAAAGGGCCCCGCGCGTAAGAAGCACTTGCTGGTTGTCGTTGGGCCACTTGTTTGTACTGTTCGAAGTGCATCAACGTCCATATATAAACATTTATACTATAATGTTTTTTTTCTCGAACTGTTTTATTACAGAAAAATCAATTTCAACACACCTGTGATATCTTGCTGACATTCGTCTAAACATGTATATGATTTCGTATATTGCAATCTTTCTCTTGCAGCACTCTGTTGTCTCATGTTTGCGAATTGTTTTCTAAGATGATTTTTATATTCAATGGATTCAATCAAGCACCATTTAAAATAATAATTATCATTGTTTTGCACAGTGATCAAAGCATTTCCTGCCTTTATACGTCGCGGTGCAGTAATGTATGTATCCCTTGACGGGAATGTAATTTTATAATTAATAGTTCAAAATATTTAAAGGATTTCATAGACTTGCTTGCGTTTGATAAATAATCAAGGGTTTTATTTATTTATTTATTTATTTTTTTCATCAGTAAATTTTTTATAAAATATATATATATATTGCTACTAAAATGTTTCATTGTTTTAATACAATTTTCTTCATCAGTAAATTTTATATGTAATCCAAAAACTTTGATGCTAAATTTTATTGAAATATAATTCTTACAATAAAAATGTTCCGAATTTTTAAAATATTAGCTTGACATTTACTAAACAAGTCTTTTATCTCAATCAAGTCAATACCAGGTGTAAATTCTTCAGCAAGCCACAGCAGTACCGCAAATAAATCCCTCGATATCGACGGAACCTACGTCGAACTTAAAAATTTTATACGTTTGTTTAACAGCTTAGTTCCCGAAGTCGAATCCGATATCCTTTTAAGAAAAGGAAGCATTAGGAACAGTAAAGGCTTACCAGATCACATAAGTAAATTACGCATGTTTTTAAATTACGCCTAAAATACTTTAAATTTATCATTCGCTTGCAGAAATCTCAATAAAATCTGTTTTGTCCCTTCTTTCTAACAGAGACCTTTTGATTGTTTTAGGTGACTTTAATGTACCTGATATTGGTCTTGGTCTCATCCTACTGACTCATTTGTCGCTATGCCTTTATCCGCCCATGATTTTGTGGATGACCTTTTAGAATTATCGTTACAGCAAGTAAGCTTTATAAAAAATTTTTTAAGTGGACAATTAGATCTTGTGCTTGTTTCAGACCCGTCTAAAATCACAGTATATAGAATTGACGATCTTGTTGTACCTGAAGACTGATATCATACAACTATGGAACAGACAATTTGTCTCCCCTGCTGTGATACCCTCTCACCTTTAGTGTCTCCAACTTAAATGAGATGTTTTCGTAAATGTGACTATAATAAAGGTGACTATATGATTTCTCATTATAATTTGAAAGACTTGTACAGTTATACAGGCATTGATAGTGCCACTAAACTATTGTATACAGTGTATAATAAATCCTAAACAGGCCTGCTTGGTTTACCAATGCACTTCAAAGACTTAAAAACCTTAAGTCAAACACTTATAAAATATAAAAAAAAAATCGTGAAAGCCAGCAGACTTTTTGATGTATGTGGTGACTTGTTCGGATTTAAGTGTTTTAAACAGTCATTGTTATTCTATGTATCTATGTCGATGTAAATTTGTTTTTAGTTAATTTCAAGCGTAATTCATGGGCATCACTGTTATCGGTACGTCTTAACTCAGTGGAGCCACGGCCGCATTCTGCAATTGCTGATTTATTTGCAGGGTTTTTCCAAACTAACTACCCTAATTCCTTAAATAGGGCAAATTGTATTTTTTCCCCTGTAAATACCGAAAGCTCTCTCTTAAGAGATTTAGCAATAACAACGCCAACTTGTTCTCCCGGTCCAGATGGACTTCCTGGATGTGTGCTTAAGTTTTGTGCGTCAACCATTTGTAAACCGATTCTTCAACTTTTCAATTTGTCTATTTCATCATCAGTTTTTCCTTTTATCTGGAAGGACTCTTTTATTATTCCACGCCATAAAAAGGGTGTGAAGGCGGATGCCCAAAATTATAGAGGTATTTCTAAACTGTCGGCAATTCCTAAAACATTTAAATGTATAATCACTTCTCATTTTCAACACTTATGTTCCTCGCTCATATCAATGTGACAGCATGGTTTTGTTAAGCGAAGATCGAGCACCGCCAACCTTCTTGAATCGAAATCTTTTATAATATATGGATTTAAGAAAA
This sequence comes from Drosophila biarmipes, assembly GCF_025231255.1. NCBI lineage: Eukaryota > Metazoa > Arthropoda > Insecta > Diptera > Drosophilidae > Drosophila > Drosophila biarmipes. The sequence goes on along the minus strand of NW_026114526.1, from coordinate 2,258,587 downwards.
AAATGCAGACTGACATTGTATATACAGATTATAGATAGTAAGACCCTTGACTCCTTTAACCACTCTCTTTCTTTATTAAAATTAGATCAGCTTGGGTTTGCTGGTAATATATTATCTTGAATTGTTACTTGAATGGCAGGACTCATCTGGAGTGCCCCAGGGTTGTCAATTGGTCCCATTGCTGTTTACTTTGTTTATTAATGATCTTCCCTTAATCATAACACATTCTCTTTTGTTTATCGCATAATGATATAGCGTCGGGACTTAACTTACAGTCAGATATTGATTGTTTTTATGGATGGTGTGAGTACAACGTTTTAAATTTGAACTGCCTTAAATGCAATGTTATGACTTTAACTGACTGTTAACAAAACCATGAGTGTTCTTGGGTTTATAAAGCGTTGGTCAAAAGAATTTGATGACCCATATACGACCAAATTATTATTTACCACCCTTGTCCGTCCTTTTTTGGAATATTGTTCGCCGGTTTGGAGTCCACAATATCAAGTGCACAACGACCTTATTGAGTCGAAACAAAAAAATGTCTTCTATTTTCCCTGCGTAGTTTGAAATGGGATCAAAACGTAAGGCTACCTTTCTACCAGAGTAGATTACAATTGCTTAATTTTCCTACACTTCTAAAACGTAGAACAATGCTTGTTACTATTTTTATACTAAATCTTATAAGAGGTGACATTGCTTCTTCAGATCTTTTAAACCGCCTAACATTCAATGTTCCTGTTGGACCAACACGAAACTGTTATCCTCTAAATTTGCCACGAAGCACATAAAATTTTTGTCTGCACCGGCCCTTTCGCGTTCTATGTAATAACTATAACAACCTTTATCATTTAATTTGCATTTCAACTTCTATCCCGGTATTAAATACTAATATTTTAACTCATTTGCTTCATTCTTACTTCTGCCTTTTATTTTCATGTATGTTTCGTCTCTATTTGTTTTATGTATGTATCTTCCTCGCGAACTCGCATTTTTTTGCCAAAATTGATAAAAGGGCCCCGCGCGTAAGAAGCACTTGCTGGTTATCGTTGGGCCACTTGTTTGTACTGTTCAAAGTGCATCAACGTCCATATATAAACATTTATACTATAATGTTTTTTTTCTCGAACTGTTTTATTACAGAAAAATCAATTTCAACACAGCTGTGATATCTTGCTGACATTCGTCTAAACATGTATATGATTTCATATATTGCAATCTTTCTCTTGCAGCACTCTGTTGTCTCATGTTTGCGAATTGTTTTCTAAGATGATTTTTATATTCAATGGATTCAATCAAGCACCATTTAAAATAATAATTATCATTGTTTTGCACATTGATCAAAGCATTTCCTGCCTTTATACGTCGCGGTGCAGTAATATATGTATCCCTTGACGGGAATGTAATTTTATAATTAATAGTTCAAAATATTTAAAGGATTTCATAGACTTGCTTGCGTTTGATAAATAATCAAGGGTTTTATTTATTTATTTATTTATTTTTTTCATCAGTAAATTTTTTATAAAATATATATATATATTGCTACTAAAATGTTTCATTGTTTTAATACAATTTTCTTCATCAGTAAATTTTATATGTAATCCAAAAACGTTGATGCTAAATTTTATTGAAATATAATTCTTACAATAAAAATGTTCCGAATTTTTAAAATATTAGCTTGACATTTACTGAACAAGTCTTTTATCTCAATCAAGTCAATACCAGGTGTAAATTCTTCAGCAAGCCACAGCAGTACCGCAAATAAATCCCTCGAAATTCGACGGAACCTACGTCGAACTTAAAAATTTTATACGTTTGTTTAACAGCTTAGTTCCCGAAGTCGAATCCGATATCCTTTTAAGAAAAGGAAGCATTAGGAACAGTAAAGGCTTACCAGATCACATAAGTAAATTACGCATGTTTTTAAATTACGCCTAAAATACTTTAAATTTATCATTCGCTTGCAGAAATCCCAATAAAATCTGTTTTGTCCCTTCTTTCTAACAGAGACCTTTTGATTGTTTTAGGTGACTTTAATGTACCTGATATTGGTCTTGGTCTCCTCCTACTGACTCATTTGTCGCTATGCCTTTATCCGCCCATGATTTTGTGGATGACCTTTTAGAATTATCGTTACAGCAAGTAAGCTTTATAAAAAATTTTTTAAGTGGACAATTAGATCTTGTGCTTGTTTCAGACCCGTCTAAAATCACAGTATATAGAATTGACGGTCTTGTTGTACCTGAAGACTGATATCATACAACTATGGAACAGACAATTTGTCTCCCCTGCTGTGATACCCTCTCACCTTTAGTGTCTCCAACTTAAATGAGATGTTTTCGTAAATGTGACTATAATAAAGGTGACTATATGATTTCTCATTATAATTTGAAAGACTTGTACAGTTATACAGGCATTGATAGTGCCACTAAACTATTGTATACAGTGTATAATAAATCCTAAACAGGCCTGCTTGGTTTACCAATGCACTTCAAAGACTTAAAAACCTTAAGTCAAACACTTATAAAATATAAAAAAAAAATCGTGAAAGCCAGCAGACTTTTTGATGTATGTGGTGACTTGTTCGGATTTAAGTGTTCTAAACAGTCATTGTTATTCTATGTATCTAAGTCGATGTAAATTTGTTTTTAGTTAATTTCAAGCGTAATTCATGGGCATCACCGTTATCGGTACGTCTTAACTCAGTGGAGCCACGGCCGCATTCTGCAATTGCTGATTTATTTGCAGAGTTTTTCCAAACTAACTACCCTAATTCCTTAAATAGGGCAAATTGTATTTTTTCCCCTGTAAATACCGAAAGCTCTCTCTTAAGAGATTTAGCAATAACAACGCCAACTTGTTCTCCCGGTCCAGATGGACTTCCTGGATGTGTGCTTAAGTTTTGTGCGTCAACCATTTGTAAACCGATTCTTCAACTTTTCAATTTGTCTATTTCATCATCAGTTTTTCCTTTTATCTGGAAGGACTCTTTTATTATTCATAAAAAGGGTGTGAAGGCGGATGCCCAAAATTATAGAGGTATTTCTAAACTGTCGGCAATTCCTAAAACATTTAAATGTATAATCACTTCTCATTTTCAACACTTATGTTCCTCGCTCATATCAATGTGACAGCATTGTTTTGTTAAGCGAAGATCGAGCACCGCCAACCTTCTTGAATCGAAATCTTTTATAATATATGGATTTAAGAAAAAAATGCAGACTGACATTGTATATACAGATTATAGATAGTAAGACCCTTGACTCCTTTAACCACTCTCTTTCTTTATTAAAATTAGATCAGCTTGGGTTTGCTGGTAATATATTATCTTGAATTGTTACTTGAATGGCAGGACTCATCTGGAGTGCCCCAGGGTTGTCAATTGGTCCCATTGCTGTTTACTTTGTTTATTAATGATCTTCCCTTAATCATAACACATTCTCTTTTGTTTATCGCATAATGATATAGCGTCGGGACTTAACTTACAGTCAGATATTGATTGTTTTTATGGATGGTGTGAGTACAACGTTTTAAATTTGAACTGCCTTAAATGCAATGTTATGACTTTTTTTGGGGTACTTCTACGTTTATCAGTTATTTTCTTAAAAATACATAATACTACCACATTATGTCCACTGTTAACAAAACCATGAGTGTTCTTGGGTTTATAAAGCGTTGGTCAAAAGAATTTGATGACCCATATACGACCAAATTATTATTTACCACCCTTGTCCGTCCTTTTTTGAAATATTGTTCGTCGGTTTGGAGTCCACAATATCAAGTGCACAACGACCTTATTGAGTCGGAACAAAAAAATGTCTCCTATTTTCCCTGCGTAGTTTGAAATGGGATCAAAACGTAAGGCTACCTTCCTACCAGAGTAGATTACAATTGCTTAATTTTCCTACACTTCTAAAACGTAGAACAATGCTTGTTACTATTTTTATACTAAATCTTATAAGAGGTGACATTGCTTCTTCAGATCTTTTAAACCGCCTAACATTCAATGTTCCTGTTGGACCAACACGAAACTGTTATCCTCTAAATTTGCCACGAAGCACATAAAATTTTTGTCTGCACCGGCCCTTTCGCGTTCTATGTAATAACTATAACAACCTTTATCATTTAATTTGCATTTCAACTTCTATCCCGGTATTAAATACTAATATTTTAACTCATTTGCTTCATTCTTACTTCTGCCTTTTATTTTCATGTATGTTTCGTCTCTATTTGTTTTATGTATCTTCCTCGCGAACTCGCATTTTTTTGCCAAAATTGATAAAAGGGCCCCGCGCGTAAGAAGCACTTGCTGGTTGTCGTTGGGCCACTTGTTTGTACTGTTCGAAGTGCATCAACGTCCATATATAAACATTTATACTATAATGTTTTTTTTCTCGAACTGTTTTATTACAGAAAAATCAATTTCAACACAGCTGTATCTAATGATATCTTGCTGACATTCGTCTAAACATGTATATGATTTCGTATATTGCAATCTTTCTCTTGCAGCACTCTGTTGTCTCATGTTTGCGAATTGTTTTCTAAGATGATTTTTATATTCAATGGATTCAATCAAGCACCATTTAAAATAATAATTATCATTGTTTTGCACATTGATCAAAGCATTTCCTGCCTTTATATGTCGCGGTGCAGTAATAAATGTATCCCTTGACGGGAATGTAATTTTATAATTAATAGTTCAAAATATTTAAAGGATTTCATAGACTTGCTTGCGTTTGATAAATAATCAAGGGTTTTATTTATTTATTTATTTATTTTTTTCATCAGTAAATTGTTTATAAAATATATATATATATTGCTACTAAAATGTTTCATTGTTTTAATACAATTTTCTTCATCAGTAAATTTTATATGTAATCCAAAAACTTTGATGCTAAATTTTATTGAAATATAATTCTTACAATAAAAATGTTCCGAATTTTTAAAAAATTAGCTTGACATTTACTAAACAAGTCTTTTATCTCAATCAAGTCAATACCAGGTTTAAATTCTTCAGCAAGCCACAGCAGTACCGCAAATAAATCCCTCGAAATTCGACGGAACCTACGTCGAACTTAAAAATTTTATACGTTTGTTTAACAGCTTAGTTCCCGAAGTCGAATCCGATATCCTTTTAAGAAAAGGAAGCATTAGGAACAGTAAAGGCTTACCAGATCACATAAGTAAATTACGCATGTTTTTAAATTACGCCTAAAATACTTTAAATTTATCATTCGCTTGCAGAAATCCCAAGAAAGTAAGCGCCATCCGTAGCAGCGCTACGATCTCTCATCGACAGCGTTACTGGTATTTACAAATCTCTTCTTTCGCTATTGTTAGGCAATATTTTGAATTTATTTTCTATAAGGTCTTTGAGCGCTTGTAGACACGGTCCTTGGCATATCGGAAATGCTGCTTAATAATTTTATATGAGAAATTTTATAATAACCATTTCTAAAATAAACAGAAGCAAAATTTCTGTGAAATTTAAAATAAAAATAAATTTGGAGGAATTACCTGTTATAATAAGGTGGAGATTCTTTGAATGCTACAATCGAGCCAGTTAATGTGAAAATATCTTGAAGTATTCGTACAGCTTCACGTAAATTCGCACTCTTCGTTGAGTTGAACATTTTAATGTGTTATACAATTTAAAAAATTCCGAAAAACAATGCAACATACAAATTTTATACAAAACTGGACTGATCACAAGCAAATTGCGAAATAAACTGACGCTCGGTCGAAAAAAAACAGCGTAGGTAAACAGGGAGAGGAATTTTCAGAATAAATGGGTAACGGCAATTATCGTGTCGTCCTTTTTCCCAGTAACTTTGTTTTTGTATCATCTAATTATCGTCCAGAAGTGACTTAGAAGATACTTCTTCGAGATCGCGACCCTTTAGTCGATAGTCTATCTATAGTCCAGAAGTGTCTCAGAAGTTACTTCTTCGCGATCGAAATGTGTGCTATCGCCTTTCTATTTTTTGTAAATTGGATACTATCGTCTTTCTATCTTCCAGAAGTGACTTAGAAGTGACTTCTGGACGATAGGCGATAGAATTATCGCCTTTTAGTTTGCTGGGAAGGCAATGTTGTCAAACCCAATAGTGGTGTACACAATTATCATACACATGTACACGGCTCTAATATTCATGTATTTATTTTTATTTGGACCAAAGCAGATATCCTAGAGACATCTGGCTGTAGGGATCTTGAAAATATTTTCTAATAATACTAAATGGATTTCCAAAAGTCCGCCCACCCCCCATACAACTATAGCTTAAGTAGCTTTTATAGCTCTATCAGGCAATTCATGCCTTCTATGGGTTTCTCCGCAGTGCACGCTAAACATCGGGTATCTATTCCAGATTTCTGTAAAAAACACATGTGCCAACTCGCTTACCTAAAAACATCCATGCATACACCAAGATAGGATTTAAAATAGATTTTTATCTGTTGTCGCAATAGATTTGTATCTATTGCTGAAAGAGAGAAAGTGAAGGGAAGGTAAGAGAGATTTTCTTCAATACATTTGAACAGACTAAATATATTTAATTTCAATTTTTAATTCTTTAATGAAATATAGTTTAAAAATAGGTTAAAAAAATCTTTTTAATAGTATTTTCAATTAAATAAAGTATTACAATTATTTAAATATCTATTTACAATTGAACAATAAATATTATTGGGACTAGCAGGTATAAAAAGGTCAGCAGTCTTTTTTATATTTTGTAAATGCTTTGGGAAATTCTGCGTATTAATTAATGGTCGCACTTGCTTGAATACAAACAAAAAATTGTAAACAATAAATTGTGAACAACAAATAAAATGGATATTGCACTTCTATAACGAATTGAAACGAATGCTGTAATAGCTTTTGTTGTTACAGCATTAGTTAAAACAGACGAAGACAATAAAAAGCAACCTAGATATCGTTGGGTTTATCAGGATTTGGCCCAACGTCTTAGAAAAGGAAACATTTACAAAAGTCTTCTTTCTAGTGCAGGTAGTATATAAGTCGGAACCAGCCCAATCGGACAACTATATCTTATAGCTCCCATAGGAACTACCGGGGAAAAAATTAAAAAAAAGATTATATCTTTGGTGTTTTTTAACATCCAACCTCCTACACTTGAAAATAACTTTTTTAATTGGTTTTGAATTTCGGATTTCATTTTATCAAAATCGGAAGACTATATCATATAGCTGCCATAGTAAGGATCGGAAAAATAGTGGTAAAATAATATGAAATGATTATATCTTGGGCATTTCCTACGCTTGGAAATAAGATTTTTTAATTGGTTTTGAATTAAATTTGATCAAAATCGGACGACTATATCATATATTTGCCAAATATGAAAAAATTATATCATTGGTGTTTTTTTTAACATATGATCTTATAATATTGGGAATTTAATTTTTTATATTTTAAAGAATTTCGAATTCAATTTAAAAGCGGACTACCTTAATATATAGATGTCAAAACATCGGTCTGAAAAACAGATTGAAATTATTTTTTTTTAATTTCACTGAAGTCAACAACAATCCTTAAAAATTTCAACTGGTGTTACAAAAGTTGATTATTTCTTATAACTGCAAGGGTATACAAACTTCGGCTTGCCGAAGTTAACTTCCTTTCTTGTTTTGCATGAAGTTTTTGGACGTCTTTTTGGTGGGTTGAATACTAAGCCTTACTTGCCAATTGCTAAAGCTACAGGCTTGTGCTTTGAAATACTTTGTACGCTTTCCATGATTTGTCGAAATACTATCGTTTACAGATTAAGTTTTTTAAAAACTTGTTTTTCCTATTTCTCATAAACGGCATGAACGATTTCGGGCTAAGCCCTACAGTGTATTCTCATCGACATTCCTAAACGTTTTACATGCAACACGTTAATGTACATTTCAAAATTTGAATTTAACTAAAATTAAATGTACTAGTTCACAACCTCAAACACTGCCTGAGCGTTAAACTTTTTTGTTCGTATCCATTCATTTTACGGTCTTAAAATCAGTAAAATTAATTTTAACAGTTCCACATAAGAAACTTAAATTCTATGATTTTTATGAAAAAAGATTAATTATAGGATTGATTTTAAACAAGAAAGGAAGTTAACTTCGGCAAGCCGAAGTTTGTTTACCCCTGCAGTTATAAAAAATAATCAATAATTTTATTAAATTGAATTCGAAATTCTTAAAAATATAAAAATTTATATTCCCAATATTATATGATAATATGTCAAAAAGCCCCAAAGCTATAATTTGTTTCACATTATTTCCCATTAATTATCCGATCGCTCCTATGACAGCTGTATGATATAGGCGTCTGATTTTGATAAAATTTAATTCGGAATTTAAAACCAAATAAAAAATGATATTTCCAAGCGTAGGAGGTTATAAGTCAAAAACACAGAAGATATAATTTTTCAATATTATTTTACCACTAATTTTCCGAATGTTCCTATGGGAGCTATATGATATAGTCGTCCGATTATGATAAAATTTAATTCGAAATTCAGAACTAATTTAAAAATGTTATATCCAAACTTATAAAGTTATATGTTAAATTACACCGAAGGTATAATTTTTCTTAAATTTTTTCCCCGATAGTTCCTATGGGAGTTATAAGATATAGTTGTCTGATCCGGCTGGTTTCGACTTATATACTACCTGCAAAGAAAGAAGACTTTAGGGAAAGATTCAGCCCGATAGCATTAAAACTGAGAGACTAGTTTGCGTAGAAACGGACAGACAGACGGACATGGCTAGATCGACTCGTCAAGTGACTCTGATCAAGAATATATATACTTTATGGGGTCGGAAACGTCTCTTCATTGCGTTGCAAACTTCTGACTGAAATCATTATACCCTCTGCAAGGGTATAAAATATTATCTACAAAATTTTAATTAGTTTAGCAAAGTAAAAAATTCTTGAAATTTTGTACATAAATAAAAAAAATTAATAGCTTTAGTTGTTTTTCACATTTTATTCAAATGTATAATAACATTATAAATTGATTTAACCTCATTGTGATGCACATTTTTAGTTTCCCATGCTTAGATTTTTAAGTTAGTCCTAAGTCAAAATATTTTGTGTATTCTCTAAATTGTTGAATTTTGGTTAGCAGTTGCTCCATACAAACTACATTTTCAGAAATTTAACAAGCTCGAAGTTGTTGAATTGTTGAAAAGCAGAGATATTATATCATTTCATTAATAAGTCATGTCAGTTTCATCCGTATAAATAATTTTTGACATCACTGTGAACCTGTGAGAGTGTGCTAAAAATCTTATGTAAGTGATATTTCAATCAAAAAGTAATTGAAAGCAATCGGAAAAATTAAGATGATTTGATACCAAGAATTAAGAAAGTTTAATTGATTTGGGAGAAAATGCAGTGAAAAAGTAAAGTGACACTTGAGAATTTGGGAGATGTTGGGCCAGTGAGGTTTTAATGTTTGTATGAATAACATTTTGATTTTAGTGTCTCTGGGACATTATGGGTGTATTAAACAACTCGAGATAAAAGTCTATTCTTATACGACTTTTGGAAAAAGCAGCTATCTTAGCGGGATATAAAAGAAAAATGCAGATGTAAACGGCTTACAGTTTCTACAAATACTTCCTTTAAAATAATTGTATTTGCTAACAAAGCGACCTGTTTTAAGATTATCTAAATATGATAAATTGTGTAGTAGGATAAGTGACTTGCTATATGTATAACTAAGTACAACTCTGCTATGTATATGTATAAGTAACTCTAACCTTTCGATGTAAGTGTATATTAACTAGTATTTGAATGTAACGGCTAGCTGTTCTATTGTCTCTAGCATTTACAAGTATCTTCTGTGATAAAGCGGCCAATCTGGCAACTCTGCTAAAATGTTAAGTATCGATATTGATCGCAGCCAACTTCAAGTAATCGTATGTTAAACCCGACGCTATGTAAAACAAGGCAATTGCGAATAAGAAGTAAAAGAGAACGGTCTAATAAAGTTATTTAATTTGTGTAACAGTTTATACTGCTATAAACTTCAGAAGTGGTCCTGCCCATAAAATGGATCAATTTACGGTCGTCCAGCTCAAACGGTGGTTGGCGGCACTGAACTTGCCGACAATCGGCAATAAGACCGAACTCGCGGACCGACTAAACGGCGTGGAACCGTTAGTTCGTGGAACTCGCCCGGAGTCCCCAGTACCAACGGACGCTAAAAACGAAGACCTGGAGTATCGTCGCTACAACAAAAACGCGCTGAAATCGAAGCTAGAAGAAAGGAGAGTCAGAACATCTTTTTGCAAGTAAGAGCCGCGTCGCAAGCAGTTGCGAATGACGTCATCAACAAGCCCGAAAACTGCAATCAAGCCGTGAGCACTGAGGGAGGTAAGCAAGCAGTTCAATGCGAAAACTTCCAGATAGCTGTGAGCAAAAAAATACCAAACCCCGATGGAAGTGCTCATATCGATAGCGGCACCGACATCGATGTAGGCAACGGTGTTGGGCAACGACCAATGGCAGTGGTAAACAAAGAATTAGAATCGCCAAAGAAATGATCATGGATTACGATGGATCATCTTGCGCAAACGTTTGGACCCAGCAAATAACATTGCTGAAATGTACAACTTGGATGCAGTGTGCTTAAAAATGGTGATTGTGGCTAAACTAAAAGGCATCGCCCAGCGCTGGTTGCATGCAAATGCAACGCGTATTATGGAGCCGGCAGAGAATCTGTTGGAACAGCTGATCCTAGCATTCGGCGATAAGCTGTCCAAAGCAGAGGCGCGACGCAAATTTGAGGACTTGAAGTGGCATTATGGCGAAAAGTTCGCGGTGTATTTTGAGGCAAAGACAATGCTGGCAAGCAGCATCAACATTGATCCAGACGAATTGGTTGAGGGAATACCAGCACAGAATTTGAGGGTTCAGGCCCGGATCCAATGCTTCACAGATCCGATGCAAATTCTCCGTGCGTTTGCTGGTATCCGTTTGGAAAAGTCAAATGAGTCGGCGTCAAAGGAGCTCAACAAGAATAGGAGCAGCACCGGAGGATTCCGCTGCAGTAACTGCAACGCCAGAGGACACATCGCTAAGGATTGTCGAAAACCAGCAAGGGATCCAGGATCCTGCTATGCTTGTGGCAAGTTTGGCCACTTTGTAGCCCAATGTGAGGAAAGAAAGGGAAATGCTGTAAATAAATATCATGCATCTTAGACTCTGGCAGTCCAATTTCGTTGCATAAAATATCTTTGTTGCCCAGGGAGGCCCAATTACATGAAGTCAAAGAACAATATTTTGGTATAAATAGAAGCCCATTACAAATCTACGGAAAAATTTAATGTTTTGTATTAAAGGGAACAATAAAATGTTACTTTAATTTAACAGTTGTCGCCAATGAGTCTATAATACATGATGTGATTTTAGGTAGAAATTTTATGCAGGCTTGTGATTTAAATTTAGATTTAAGAACTTTAAAGATGATAACCGTTGAAGATACAACCAAAATGGACACAACGACTGCTGCTAGGGATCTGTCTTTGCGCGTCGCTGATGTAAATCATAATATTGAGTGTTTAGATGACTTTGTAACCGATAATGTTTTGGAGTTGTCGACTAAAGTTTTATAAGCAGAACACGCAGTCGTAAAAAATCATAATGAACAGATAGGCCACAGGGCCTTTAATACAAAGTAATGAAGAAACGAGTCATACAGTTATGAGGCAAAATAGTAAAAATGTAAGTCAAACAGACAGAATAGTAGAAGCAAAGGTCAAACAGTTATGAGACAAAAGAGTGAAAATGTAAGTCAAACATTTATGGGACAGAATAGTAGAAGCAAAGGTCAAAGGTCAGTTATGAGACAAAATAGTAAAAATGTAAGTCAAACAGTTATGAGACAAAATAGTAAAAGCATAAGTCAAACAGTTATGGGACAGAATAGTAAAACCATAGGTCAAACAGTTATAAGGTAGAACAACGAAAATATTGATCAGACAGTTATGAGATGAGATATTAACGGTGAAACAACAGAATCAACAAGTTCAAAGCAAGACAGTCCAAATACACAGAAAACGATCATTAAAGAACGAACGTACAAAAGGGCAACTGGAAATTGAAAATTTTGAAACAGAAATATTTAATATCGACTTTACAAGCAGCGAAACTATAGATTTTAACTGGGACAAAAGCACTACCTATCAAATACAATGTCGTTTCTTAGAAATACTTGAAAACAGTTATGTGAAAGCAACTAGACCTGAAAAACCAATGATTAGAAAAACCAATGCAAAACCTTTCAGTTGCAGTCCTCGACGATTATCATATACAGAAAAGGACAAGCTTCAAAAATTACTAGACGAATATTTGAAAAGCGAGATAATAAGACCAAGCGAATCAGAATTTGCATATACAGAAAAGGACAAGCTTCAAAAATTACTAGACGAATATTTGAAAAGCGAGATAATAAGACCAAGCGAATCAGAATTTGCATCTCCGATAGTATTAGTGAAGAAGAAAACAGGTGAGATTAGATTATGCATTGATTATAGGAAACTAAACAAAACACTGCTGAAAGACAATTACCCTCTGCCACACATAAATGATTTATTAGATAAATTAGTTGACCAAAAAGTATTCTCAAAGTTAGATCTTAAAAATGGATATTTCCATGTTTTTGTTGATGAGGAATATGTAACATATACTTCATTCGTAATAAAAATGCACCAGCTGTTTTTCAACGCTTTGTTATTAAAATCTTCGATGATATGATTAGAGAAAACAAATTAGTAGTGTATATGGATGATATAATGGTCGCCAGCAAAGATATAAAGGACATTTAGAAACATTGGATGAAATCTTTAAAAGGCTTACACAGAACAGATTAGAACTTAGAATGAATAAATGTGAGTTTTTGAAAGCAAATATAAAGTACTTGGGGTTTTTGATTTCTGAGAATGGCATTGGGGCAGATGATAAGGGCATTAAAGCCGTAAAAAATTTTCCAGTTCACACGAAGATTCAGGCTGTACAAAGTTTTTTGGGACTTTCTTCATATATGTATTTTATATGATCACAAGGACGATACGGAATTACATTGTGACGCAAGCGCGCTAGGATTTGGTGCTGTACTGTTGCAAAGGAAAGATTGTGATCGCGCACGCGGCAATTGTACTCGCGTCCCAATTTGATTTTGGTGCTGAGTGCTTACAGAACATTGCGGTGAACTATGTCGGACGACAAAGTGGGAACTGATACGCCGGTGCAAAACAGGGTCTCTTTTAACAAACGCAAAATGAATGCCCTTGTTCAGCGAATGCAAAGTATTACCAATGAGCTTTCCTAAGAGGCTATTGGGGAGCTTAGCACCATTAAGTGCGTTTAAATTTAATAAACCAATTAGCAATCAATGCACTTGAAGAATTGTACAACGACGAAATCGATACCCAAACTCGTGAAATTTTCGACAATTGTGTTCGACAATTATAGTTCGTGTTCGAAGCCAACTGCAGATTCGTAAGCCGGAGAGCACCAACCGTCGTTGTGGCCAACAGATCGCGCGTCCCGAAAGTAAAATGGCCAACCTTTGCTGGTGGCGTCACATCAATAATACATAACGATTCGGAATTGTCCAATATCGAGATGCTTCAATATCTGCGATCCTGTGTCCATGGCCCGGAGTTGGATACAATCCGAGCGCTGGAGATTTCTGACGAAAACTATCTTATAGAGCTAGAACTAGTAAATAAACGTTTTATTAACAGGCGTCTTGTTTTTTAGGCACACAACAAGGAGGTCAAGCTAAATGCACATTTCCGTGCTCTTCTGGGAACGGACACCTTCTGGAGCTATATTTTCCTACACACTTCTTCTAAAATTGAACAGAGCAACTCAATCAAAATGGGAAGAAAATGCAGAGATGGGGGAAATACCGAAGATGGCGAATTTCACCTTGCTTTAAAGGCCTCCAGGTTCGAGCATGCAAATCTAACAGTGCGTTTCGCGTCTGTGACTCAAGACATCACACATTGCTTCATTTCAACACACCGGATGCAGATCCAAATTTGACGAGCGTGTCCCAATGCGCAGAGTCACCTTCTCCAGTGGAAGAAACTTATTCCCCCAGCATTCTTAAGCCCAAAATCTCAATCAAGTTGTAGTGCTTCTTGCAACCGTAGTCATTATGGTAAAAATTATGCTGCAAGCCTCGTTCCATGCCGCGCTTTATTAAATTCAGGCTTGCAAGTCCATCTTATCACCTCTAAGTTTGCTCAGCAGTTGCAACTAGAGCGAACCAAGTCTACAGATGTGCTGTCTTGACTTGAAGACGCCGGATTTGCATCAGATGGCTGCACTATTAATCTAGGCCTGCACTCTCGAGTCTCTAATTATCAGGTCAATATTGCCGCTCTAGTTGCACCTAAGATCACATATCACCAGCCAAGTTTCTCCTTTGACATTGTGAATTGGAACATTCAGAATAACAATCGATGACCGGATCCTGAATTCTTCAGGCCTCAGCGCATCGATCTTTTCATTGGAGCTAATTTGTTCTTTAATCTTCTCTCGGTCGGCCAAATCAAGTTGTCGCCAGACCTACCAATACTTCAGAAAACGCGTTTCGCTTGGGTGGTTTCAGCAGGTAGCAGACAATCTCACAGTACGGCATCATTCTAAATCGTGATTTTTACGTCGATGATTTAATGACAGGAGGCGAATCTACAGAAGAAGTGGCTGAGATCAAGAAGCAGACAACAGAATTATTGAAGAAAGGCCACTTTCAAATCAAAAAGTGGTGCTCCACAACTTTTAAATGGAATTCCCAGCCAGGATAAGGAGAAGCTACTAAGGTTTCACGATGGAACAGACTTCACAAAAACCATTGGCTTACTTTGGGATCCCGTTTCAGATCGATTTCTTTTCTCTGTCTCGCCCAGATCGGTGTCACTTGGGCCAACGAAACGCTCTATTCTGTCCATCATCGCTCACTCTTAAGACCCCCTAGGATTGGACCCACATAACGAAGGCCAAATTATTTCTACAGCTTTTATGGAAGGAGCAAAGGAACTAAAGTAACTTAATCGCATCTGCTGTGCTCAAGGTCTCGTAAGGCACCTCTTAAGGGTGTGACAGTTCCAAAGCTGGAGCTGTGCGGAGCAGAGTTGCTCTTGGCTAATTAATGTACTATTGTATTGTGGTGTGTATTAAGTAGCAGGCATTAAAATGTTCGCCGGATGTTCTATTGTTGGTTCAGACTCAACCACTATTTTGTCGTGGATTCGGAGCGATCCCGCACGGTTTACTGTTTTGGATCGAATATAGTCGCCAGCATTCAGAAGCTGACTTTGACTTATGCAGATTGGCGTTACATACCCAATAAATTGAATCCAGCGACAAATTGTCAAGGGGAGCTCTTCCTTCAAAATTATGGTTTGAAGGGCCAGCTTTCCTATCCAAGGAGGAAACTTCATGGCCAGTATCTGTAATTTCAAAGGAACCATTACCAGAGCTTCGTAAACGAGTCTTCCTCGCAACATGTCCATTTGCGGATCTAACGAAAGGGCACAAATTCGTAAACTCCTTCCGCGTTATTTTGGATACATGTATAACTTTCATCAGAGGACCAAATCAAGCAGGTTGACAGTGGGCGATCAACAAGTACACCTGTGGTGCGACTTGAAATGCATACCCGAAAAGGGCCAGGTTGCGCTGTCCAGCTCAACATTTGTTAATGAATTTGGAATTCTGCGAGTCGGCGGATGACTTAACTCAACTCTGAACTTTAATGCTCGTCATCCTATTATACTTCCAATGAGCCATCCTGTCACAGTCGCTATGATCTTATATTTCCATGAAAGCAATCTCCACGCTGGACCTCGTGGACTGCTTGCTACAATTCGTCATCAGTACTGGCCGGTCGGCGGGCGCAAATTTGTGGCAAGCGTAGTTAACAAATGCATCGGGTGTTTTAGGGCCAAGCCGCGTTTTCTCCAACACATCATAACAGACCTCTCCAAGGAAAGATTGGAAGATTTCTGTGGCCCTTCTTACTACAAAAGCGAAGTGCGTACTCGCCCGCCACAACTCCACCCAAATCTCTGCCAATTCCAGACGTCACTTCAATCGCCTTGATCATTGGCAAAGACATTTTGGTCCCGCTGGAAGGAGGAGTTCCTCACCCTCTTACAGGCGAGGTCTAACAAACCTGGCTTAACTATTGGTGATATAGTCGTTATCAAGAACGAGAACTTACCGCCTCTTAGTTGGCTATTAGCAACATTGACCAAGCTAATCGACGGATCTGAGGGAGTTGCAAGAGTTGCTGAGCTTAAGACCGCACTGGGCACCACAACTAGAGCTGTTGCAAAGCTATGTCTGCTGCTTAAGATGGATGTTGGGGACCCGTGCTCTTTAACGGGGGGAGTATGTCCAGCTAAGCGCTAAGCCAAACCGCGCAGCACACCTGAGCTTTTGGAGAGTGCGAGGAAGGGGGCCGCATAACAGCTCTCCCTTATTGTTAATTTCGGCTGCTGCCGTCACCGGCTGCGTCCTCGCCACTTCGTTTCGCATGCAAACAGTAAGCATTTGCAATCATCTTAGCATTGAATTTGAATTCATAAAACACTGTATAGTTGCCAATAAACAACGAAATACTTATATTGTTAATTCGGACAATTTGTTTGTACTTAGTGGTTTACTTGGTGTAATTTTGAGCGCCGTATTGGCCAACAGTGCTAGTGAAAAGGTTCACTATAGTCGCAACATTTGTGGCGACCCCGACGTGGTATGAACAACCTTCCGATATTGTCACAATTTTGAGCGCCGTATTTGCCAACAGTGCTAGTGAAAAGGCTCACACTAGCCGCAACAAAATTCTCATTTAATTTTTTTAAAGGAAATAAATTAAAAACTTTGTCATCGAAAACTAATCACTAAACATTTTTTGTGATAATTAAATCAATAAAAAATATATTTAAGCAAACATACAATATTTAAATTACTAGATTAAATGGTTTTATAATTATGTAAGGGATACAATACAAAGTGTACAGGGCTTGCCAACGGAAATATTTTGTTTTTAATGCTCCGATGAGTATGAGTATTACAAAAAAACTTCCCTTGTTTTAATGAATGTTGTTACTTATACCCCCCATATAGAAAGATTCAACGACGTTAACTCCAAAGATGTCGGATACCGATCCAAGCTGGCAGCTAAGTAAAAGCTCTACTAGGGTATAAAAGACCTTAAACGGTTAGAAAAAGGGAGGGAATCCATTCTGGTGTCTTCCTGTCGGAGGCCGCAACCTCCGAGAAACGGCGATTTTCACACGGACTTCTCTGCCTCCAGGATCAGCTACAAGAATCCAGCAGCTCGTGAGGAGAACACAAATAGCTCGAAAGAATTTCATGTGTCGGACCACCGCCGCCATTTTAAGCAAAGAAAGAGAAGAGATCAACCACTAGGACGAAATTCAACATACTGGGATGCTTGTGGCCGCAGTACTCGAAATCCTTATGCTCCATGTATTGCCGTCGGCAATTGATGTACCCTCGGGTGGTCCCTCGCAGTTGCAGATAATCAAAAAGGAGAGGGTGACATGGTCCGCCGCTGTTGTTGTTGGTCGGCTGGCCAAGTCTTCTTCAAGGAGAACTATAGTAGGTAATCCACGGGGTGCAGGGACAAGGCCTGCCGCTATGTTTGCAGGCCGGCTGGCCGAAGAATTATGAAGATTACGGTCAAAGGGTGACTGCCCTTCTTTAGTTTTCCAATAATAAGAGTTTAAGGACGGTAGTCGGAGTAGAATTGTACGAGCAGCAGCTCTTTATTCATATAAAGTCAAATCTAAACTAAAACTTAAAGCTACAAAAAATGAGACTCATAGCGGCCGCTCCAATGGGTTGTGCTTGCCGACTATGCACGAGCTGCTGGCCAGACGCTGTGTCAGCAATTTGGCCGCAGCTTGCCTTCGGACGATCGGTCATTGCCGTCGCCCGGTTAACTTAGTTAACTACTTCCCCCTCAGAGTTAGGCCGCTCTCGGCCGACCCTATTTGGGCAATCACCTCCCTTAGTTGGGTCGTGGATCTCCTGGGTAACTCGCCGATAAGTGAGGCCGACGCAAATCAACGCGCAGCAGATCGCTCCTGCGATCAGCACTACCTGGTGTGAAAGATAGCCCCTGATATCTCCAGAATTTCATTTCTTTGATGGCAGTCTCTGCGGGCTTTTCCATCCACACACTCTCCAGGTCTGCATGATCTAATATGCTAGGGCTAACTATGTTAACTTTTGCAAGAGCTACTGCAAGCATAAGATTCTGCACTCCATTGTGATCATTCTATTCCGAGTTAATAACATCTCAAATAGATGCCCCGTATCGACTTGGGACTCTTTAGCTGACCTCAAGAGTTCATTGACAGTGGCGGAAATTTTATTGATTTGGTCCTGTACTTTGTTATTGATACTCATTTTCCTATTGTTTCCATTATTTAATTGAAATTCGTTGAATTTAATTTTTTCAAAGTCCTCAGCGTCTGGCGTTCCCGCCACTACTTTTAACGCCGCTCCCAAGAAGTCTAAACTCCTGGCTACTCTGCGATGGATGCTCAGTGACTCGAGCAGGTCACGCAGGTGAGCGACATCGACGCTGAAAAGCTTTTGCATGTGTGACTGGGGAAACATGTTAATCATGCCACCAGTTTCCTCGACCACGCGCATATACTCTCAGAGATTCGCTGAGTGTCTTAAGGATGCAAATTCTTCCCATACTAAAATCTGTCCGTCAATTACGGGAATGTATTTGGCTTGCGAGTAGTCTGTGACAAGCGCCGATGTCAGGACAAAAAAGAATAGCAGAGGTATAGGTTTGAACCTGTAATTTTGGATTTGTTGTAGTATTTTATAAAACTAGTGGGTTAGGCCACCACCAAAGCATGACGACTTAAGCATAATAAAAAAACAGCAATAATAAAAAATTATGCCAAGTGCCTAGAGATAAAAAATGGAAAAAAAGTGGTACAGAATTATCAGGCGAATGACAACGTGCTTGAGTTTCGCCTACCTAAGGTTGACCTTGTGGACCACCCTCCCCTTAATGAGGACTGTGGTCCTACACAGTTCCACAGTTTTCTCTTGGCATAACGGTGTAAGCTTGTTGCCTAGTCTCTTTTTGGATTTCACTAGAACTTTGTCGCCGACATTGAACACTCTGTTCTGTCGGGAGGCATTTTCCCTGCTTCTCAGCTTATCTTGGGCATGCCCAATTCTATCCTTTATATCGCACTGCGGGTCTCTTGATTGTGTGACTACCATGTCGGCCGGTCTCTTATCGATAATCGAATGGATAGATTTGTTGTACTTAGTCGTGGCCAGATCAACTCTACAGTGTCGCTGATGCCTTTGTCAATTTTACGGCATCTGGCAAGCTCTACCAGAGTGCTGCGGAATCGCACCACTTGTCCGTTCGAGACGCTGTGGAGTGGCGGTGCAATTGAGATGCTAACTCCGAAGTGATTACCTAGCATGGTCCGAGTGGTGTGCGAGTTTAATGAGGGTTCATTGTCGCAGTAAATAACTCTGGTTTTAGGAAAAACGTTAAGGAGTTGTAGTAAAGCCGGTTTGAGGTCCTCTTTGGTTCTAGAGGGAATTGGTTGGACCATTGCAAATTTGGAAAATTTGTCAATGTATGTGAGGAAATATTTCCTATCAGTGGAGAAAATGTCTATGTGAGACGGGACTGGCATTTCGCTGAGTTCGTGTTTTTTTAAGATACCTGTCTAATTTTGCTTTAGCGCAGGTTTTGCAGCTAGTGACAGCTTCATTCCCTAACTTGGCCATTTTTGGGAAATAGTATTCCGAAAGTACCTGCTTATGCTGTTATGACTTCTCTTGTTTCCAAAGAGCACGAAGCTGCGTTTTGACGGAAAGCGAGCTTCCTACAGAGTTATCTGGTTCTGAAAGCAATTTAAAGGCTTATCCGTGGTTTCGATGGTGTGTGTGAGCGACATTTCGCTGTGAATAGTGACGAGTAAGCATCTTCCGCCTCCACAACGTTAAGTTGCTGTCTGGAATGGGCATCCGCGGCGAAATTCTCTATGCCGGGCTTATAAAACATTTTAGCGCCGGACTCGTCGATGCGAGCTCTCCATCGTTCGATTTTTGCATTCAGTGTGGACTCCGATACTGCGAGTGTCAACGGTTGGTCGTCAGTATAGATATTTATATCTTTAACTGCATATAAGTAATGACGTTATTTGGCAAGTTCCCAAACAATGGCTAACAACTCACGCTCGTTAGTAGCGTAGTTATTCTCTCGGTCCTTTAGGGTCTTAGATATCATGGTAATGGATCTTCCCTCTTGGCATAGTACCGCGCCAATGCCAAATGCCGAGGCATCCGTCGTTAGATCGAATGCCTTCTTGTAATCAGGATAGCTGAGGATGACATCCTCTGAAGCTAGAATGTTACGCAACTTTTGGAAAGCAAGCCGTTGCTGCTCGCAAAATTGAACCTGAATATTTTTAACTCTGTGCTTACTGACACTTCCATGCTCTCCTTTAAGAATATCAAAGATGAGCCTAGCTATTGATGTAAAATCTTTAATGAAGCATAGGTAATAACTGGCCAGGCCGAGGAACGATCTCACCTCGAATACATATTTGGGTTTGGGGAATTCCTGAATGGCCTTGATTTTTTCTGGGTCAGTTGTGGCACCATTGTTGGTGACGATAAAGCCCAAAAAATAACGTTTTTTTAAACGCGATTCTTGCGTTGGCACCCACATGTTGGCGTCGTTCTGGCTCCTAAAAACCCAATCTACGTGCCGTATGTGGGCGTTTTCGTATTCTGAGAAAACGATGACATCATCACCATAGACATAGCAAAATTTGCCAACCTGCTCTCATAGTATGTCATCGATGGTTCTTTGGAAGATGCTGGCAGCATTCTTCAAACCGAACGGTAGCCGGCGAAACTTGTACTTTCCTCTGTTATCCTCCGGATAAAGAAGTTGCCAGAGTGATCTGATGGTAGCCCGACTTCAAATCAAGTGTTGTGAAGTACTGCGCTTTGTCTAAATTCCTTAGTATCATATAGATATTCGGCATGGGATAGTTATCAGGTATCGCCCTCTCGTTCAATTTGCGAAAGTCTAATACGAGCCGCATTTTGCGGTTGCCCGCTTCCTCAGTGCGCTTTTTGTTTACTATCCATATTGTGTTTTTGTAGGGGGACTTGTTTTATGCCATTTTTTAGCAACACTTGGACTTCGCCATTGACAAAATCCGCTGCCCCTATTGGGTACGGGTAAAGTTTGGTATAAATGGGCTCCTCACTAACCGTCCTGATGGTAGCTACCACCTACGTCTTTTCGTTCGCCAAGCATTTTGATAAAGGCCTAAGAAGCTAGACACAGCGATGCCCCTACCTGTTTTAACAGGTTAAGGCCAATTTTGGAATCGGAGGAGGACAAATCTGGTAATATGAAGAACGTGGCCTTCAAGTTGAATAGGGAGACAATCCCTAACGGACGCCGTTCAATCCTTTTTATGGACGGGATTTTCCCCTAAAAATTTAATGGTGTCCGAATCATATTCATGAATGGCGTCGTCATTGATTTCCTGGACCGCGCTTGGATCTGCGGCAGTGTATTTTTCATCAATGTCTGCTGCGCCCTGCGCATTGGGGTTGACCCTCTGCCTCTTGTGTGGGCCGGATCGGTCGGACCCAGCCGACTTTTTGTTTTGATAAGCCGGCGCCTGGGATGGGTTGAGCATCCTAGACATTGAAGGGTCAACCTCCATGAGCTCTGGCGTGTTTTCACGATGCCTGTCGTTGTGCGGACCGGAGGGCACATGAGCCTTGTGTTGTTTAGTGAAGTGTGGATTTTTGCCCGCACTTACTTGGGTGTGCGTTTGGCGATCTTGCGCCTTTGGAATTTCCTTCCTATCCCTATCTTCTAGGCTCTTTGCAAACGATGTTGCTAAAGTGTATCTTTCGTGGTTTGAATCCACCTCTTGAGCCAATGCCAACGCAGTTGTCATATCTTTCAGCTTTACCGAGAAAAGGAGAGGAGAGTGGCTTACCGGCTTATGCCGGCTAAAATGGTGCCTGAACATCGGACGCCTATCTCTCGGCCAAAGTCCTTTTCAGAACTCGAGCACTAATATGCATAATAATGTTTAAACCAAAAACATATAATATCAATAAGTATATATCTTAACTAATTAAGGGATCGTAAGAATTGCACTATTAACTTACAAAACTTCTGAGAACTAAGAAACGGTATCGATAGTTCCTACAACTGATATTAAGCGAACGTATTGCAGCATTGACTTACATCTGACGACCAGAATTTATGGTATCGGATAAAACCTAAATCAAACAATTATATTTTTGATATCACATTAGCAAAATTTGTCGCTATTAGAATTGTTCTACGTATGACATATGACGTACACTCAAGTTATCGGTTGTATATTTTTTCGGGAACCACACTCTCACAGTATCGCAAAACTAAGATTATATTCAGAACTCGTTAAAATCTAAAGTCCACAATCATAGAAACGGAGTCCAGAATAAAGAAAACGGCCCAGCTACTTCCCAGTTAGCTTAAATAAAACATTTGTCACCAACGGGTTCTACGTTTTAGACCGAGTCGACCCAAGCCAATGGACAAATTTAACCAATATTTCTAGTGTTTTAGTTGTTTATCGATCGTCACTATTGTCTAATCAACCGCCTACTAAATAAGGCAACCGCTTCCCTAGGCAATGGCAAATTTTCAAAATGGTTCTTCAAGTCAAGAATTATTTTCTTTTTGTTTGCTTCTTTTTCAGTTCCAACCAGACTATTACGTTTGTTGTCATCAATCTTAGGGGAAATGGACAGTTTTGGATACCGTTACCCTCAGTTCATTGCATCGGGGTGAGTTTCAATTTTCGCTAGTCTGGCATTTACTCAGTTTTTATTGTAGAGTTTTTCGTCATATTTTCATTTAGTTGTTGATGCGGTGCAAATTCGCCGTAACAAGGAAACATGTTACATCCTGTTCAATATTGCAATCCTTACCGATAGGTCTTAAGATATCGATCGGTGAACGGCCATAATGGGCGGGCTTTGATTTTCCGCCATGGTTTAAGCTTCCTCATTTATTGTCGCATTTACAGAATTGTGTTAGGTTATATTCTAAGTGAATATTTCCAGAATAAAACAGCTTTACAACGGCAGTCAGCCTGAGTACCCTTTTTACTCGCGGTGCGGAAACCGCCCGTTAAATGCAACTCCGTTGGACTAGCGACATGGTCTTTTTTTCGCAGTCTTAGAGGTCGGAACGAGGACAGTTCAAGGCGCAGGCAGCGCAGAAAAAGACGAGGGGGAGGTGTTGTTACCACGGTGTGAGTATTGTACCAGAGCAGATCCGGCCACCTCTAATGTTGGAACTCTTCAAGAGAATTGCATCGTTGGAGAAGAAGCTGGGAGTCGTAAGAGCTCGCAACAAAGTAAGTACTGGCGACGGCGGCGTGGGTAACGCAGTGTCAGGGCCGCCGACATGTTGGATCGATCCGCCATCTTTGACTAGTAGAAACGGTATCCTCCCCCATATTGAGCAACAAGTATGGTGCAGACAGCGCATGGATTTGAACCGCCGGGCATGAGTATCCGGAACATAGTGCCACCGATGTCAATAGCTGGGTCCTACGCCTGGACGACACCAAACGGGAACACTGGAAATAGCATGCCTGGTAAGCTTCCTGATCTGCCAGTATTTGGTGTCAGATCTTCTGATGTGCGGTTACCGAGAAACGTAAAACTGCACGGATCTGGGGAACAACTAAAGCTTGCTGAAGGCGCTGAAGGATGAGGTATGTGACAGCCAGCTTAGTGGTATTCAAGAGGTGTCTCCAATTTCGAAACACAACAATACGAGGAAGACAGAAGAAGAAACTGGTCGCGTTTTTTATATCCAAGTGTTATATTTCCTATTTTGTAAATCAAAGGTGAGCAATAAGTCAAAGATTGAGGCTCCTTATCCTTAAAAATCCTTAAAAACTTAACGTGGTGTTACTAAGATGAGTTATTTTTTGTAACTGCAAGGCTCGCCAAAGCTAACTTTCTTTCCTGTTTTCTTTGTGTTACCTCATACACCGTTTCCGATAAACAAAGGTATATTAAAAGCTTAAATGTAAAAGTTAGGCAAGAAGAAATAAAATAATATAGTATTATTATATAGGTTTTCTGTTGAAGGACAATTATTGTTATTAAGCCTATTTTTCTGCATCGTCAATTTGTTTTTCAAATTGTTCATTGCTGGGATGAATGTACTTTAAACTTATGAAGATCAACGCACAACATATTCCACTTAAGCTAGCTCTTACCTAACTTTATTATTTTAAAAAATATCACTTTTATTAATAAAACAAATGCTTGGCTGCGCACTATTTAAACAGCCTATTGGTTCTCTTTATATAACTCAAACCGAATGCAACAAGTCTTTTTCTTGTTTTGGTTTCTTGCTGAACATAACAGAGAGGCGCAAAAAAAAGAAAAGAGAAAGAACACGACCGCTTTTGTTTTCTATTTGCTGTTGTCGCGTGCCACTGTATCTATACCCTCTCCTAGAATAGTCGTCTGATATTTACGAGTGATACATTAATCGAAAGGTATTGCAAGAACTAAACTTATTGCATACAAAGACTTTAAAAAAATTAGGGAATGAGCGGTGAAAGTTTCAATGTGAAAATTTGGAAAGTGTGATCAGTTGGGGTCGGTGGGGATAGTTACCCCCCGCTATTAACCTAGTTTTACTATCACCTAAATTACGCTTTGAATGACATCTCAACTGTTGTCGATAAATCGGATGCTCCGTGCAAAATAACACTCAAACCAAGATTTTGGAGGACTTCTCAAAATAAAAATTTAATTATGTTTGTCAGTTTCCCCCATAATTATTTATTAGCATCCTAGAAATTGTAGACGATTAACAGCTCAACAGCTTAACAACGCAGCGCTTATATGCCATGTACGGTGACTGTTCTCCTTCGATGGCGACCGTCAAAAATTGGTTTAACGAATGTCAACGTGGTCGCACGTCGGTTTTTGATGAGCCACGCACAGATGCCCCGAAAACGGTTACTTAACAAAAATCAACGATCTGGTTCTGGCAGATCGCCGATTGAAGATATGCGAGATAGCTGAGACAGTAGGCATGTCAATAGACTGCGTGGGTCATATCCCGTATGACATTTTGGGCATGAGAAAGCTCAACAAACGCAACAGCAGTGTTTGACGCTGTTTAAGCGCATTGCGAAGGAGTTTTTGCGTCATTTCGTGACCGTCGACGAAACATGGATCCACTGGTGCACACCAGAGACCAAGGAACATTTGAAATAGTGGACTTCACCCGGCGAACCTGTTCAGAAGAAGGCGAAGACTGTCCCAACGAGGTGTGATCTACATCGACCACCTGGAGAAGGGCAAGACGGTCATAGGGCTGTACTATGCCGAATTATTGGGCCGATTCGCCGTGCTCTTCCATCATGACAACGCACCACCAAGGACAAAATGTTCGAATTGGGCTACGAACTGCTACCACATCCACCATATTCTCCAGATTTGTCCACATATGACTTATTTTTGTTTCCAATCTTGAAAAAGTCACTCGCTGGACAGAAGTTTGCGTCGAATGAGGAGGTCGTTGGCGCCACAGAGGCCTACTTTGCAGACCTCAGACGGGTTAAAGAAGAAGTTATCAAGATGAAAGGAGATTATGTTAAAAAATAAATCGCCAATTTCCAAAATTTTCGTTTTTCTTTTTATTTCAGTTTCTTATATTTCAGTTACATTTTTCCCTAGCATGTGAACTTAGATTTATACGTTTGGGCGGTTTGTAGGCGTCGTAGATGTTTTTGGGCTCAAACGATTGGTACCGATGAGACCATTACATATCAGTTGAAATATTGTTTCTTGCTTTATAGATGCAGACGCTACAGTGTTTCGGGAATTGTGGCCATTCGAGTGGGCGTGGCGCCCTGCTGATACAAATTTGCACTGCGCAGAAGGTCCAGGAATTTTCATGCCAAGTCTGACTCTTCTAGCCCTTATGGTTTCCGAGATCTTAGCGTACATACGGACTCGGCTAATGATCCTGATCAAGAATATATATACTTTACAGGGTCGGAAACGGTCTCTTCTGCCTGTTACATACTTTCCGACGAATCAAGTATACCCTTTTATTCCACGAGTAACGGGTATAACATTTTTACTTAGCAGTTCATAGCACTGTTAAAAGCTGTATTTAAAGGCCATGGAAATTTTAGGTGATGTTAAACAGCCTAATATAAGAAAAGTTTTTGGAAAAACTCGTTAGTTTGGGGGCAGAGCAGCTTTAAAAAGCTCAAAATCTTACAGTCCCTACCGTTGTTAGAGCATTAGTTATCATGGACGAAGATCTTTTGGCCCACCGTCTTAAGAAAGGATGAATTTCAACAGACGTAATATAATACATTATAAATATTGTTTAGACGAACACTAATATAAATAAAATATTATTCATTATGAGCTCTGTGCATGTCTTCTGACAATTGTTAATCGAACCAGAGCCATAAACTATGATCTTTAATTATAAACCCTACAAGGGAGCGGTGTTTGCACTTGTAATCTGTAAGGGCAGGCCACTTGAGCCTAACCGAAGATAATCACTTGAAATGTTTCTCACACTGCACCAATGTAAGGGCAGGGCACTTGAGCCTAACCGAAGATAATCACTTGAGATATTTCCCAAAATGCACCAAGGGCTTCTGTGCGGGGTCAAATGATAACTCTCCCGCTAAGATAAGACCAGAATACGAATTTCATGTTAGTTTCCTAAGCAGGGACTTAGAAAATAAAATTCAGTTTTAATACAAAACTCAACTAAAAAGGTTGTTTTTATTCAAATTATTTTCATCCCTTTCATTTTGGTCCTTCGACAACTTTACAGTTTTCCCCCACAATTTGTAAGAGACTCAGAACTTAGGCCAGCACCTAAAAAATAAAATCTGTAACACTTAAAGTTTTTGCTTAAGGTGTTAATGAATAATTGACTTTTGTTTTCCCCCACCAGTGGTAAGAAACAGAGTAAAAAATTCATAAAAATCAAAAAAATGTAAAAAATATTTTCTGATATAATTTAAAATTTACTCAATTATTGTATTACAACACAAAAGTTAAAATTTGTTGTAAAGTTTTTAAAAAAAATCGACAAATCAAAAATAAAATAAAACAAAAATATAAAGAAATACAAGCAAATAATGAATAATTGACTCCCAATATAAATCCCAAGAATATAAAAAAAAATTTAAAACGACTCTTACAATTTAAAACATCTAACCTGCAAATAAGGACTCCAGGAATTCAAGGACTTCAGCACGTCTACGACTACAAGATCAAGGACAGCATCGAAACAAATTAGCAAGCATCAACAGCGGAAAAAGCAAATAACATCGAAAATTCAGCAGCGACAACAACAGCGGCAACAATATATAGGATCAGAAAGGTCCTATCTATCAAATTAAATTTTTATTTTTTTTAAATTACAAATATTATATAAATAATATTATTTATGTTTTTGATAATTAAAGCCAAATTTAAATAATTACAAATAATATAAAAAGTAAAAAGTATTTAGAAAAATGTTGTCCCATCAAACTATCACACTGATAAAAAGGCAGGTGGAAATCACAAACTCCAGTAAGGCGCTTAAAAATCTCAAATATTTAAAGAAATTTGATGAGCTGAAAGCCGAGTGCATCGAAAACCATAAAGCTCTGGCTCATATTTGAGTATTCGACCATGACTACTTCATTAAGAGTCATTTTGAACAAATGCTCTCTATTTTTAATAGAATTAAATTAAGAATAGATATAGTGTTAGCTAAATCTGATAAGTCCGAGGAAAATTAATAGCAAACGAGCAGAAAATAGAAACAAATTTACACTGCGAAAACCAGTTAGGGATAAGCCAGTTCTTTTAAAGTGGGGAAACACTATAGACGTCACTGTTAGAAGATATAATGATATATTGTAGAAATTAGCGTTCGATATTTCAATGGTAACCAAAGACATGAAAAAAAATCTAGGAAATTGTTCCAAAAAAGGTAGAAGTTGCAAATCATAAAATTGATGGTTACTACATTTTGTGGAGATTCCAAAGATTGAGACCTATTTCATGAGTTGTTTAATGAACTCATACATTTAAGAGAGGATCTCAGTCCTTCCTTGAAATTTAACTACCTTAAAATCTCACTTAAGGGAGAAGCCAGGAATGTAGTTTCTCATTAATTGGTGGGATCAGGTGGAAATTAAGAGGCCGCTTGGGAATTATTAACCAAGCGGCAAAAAAATTAAATAAAAATTTTTTCCGATGAGATTAATCGCCTTCTTGATCTCCAAAATATAAATATGGAATCAGTTCGGCAATTAAGAATGTTTATTGACACGATTAATGAGTCATTCACATGATTAAATTAAAGGCACAAATTTCTGACGAGGTTGATTTAATTTTTGCATACATAATAATAAGAAAATTTAACAAAGAAGCTCTGCAACTGTATGAGAGCCATGTTAAAAAAAACAAAAGAAATTCAAGCGTTCGATTAGCTCAGTTCAGAATAAAAAAAAACATGGTAAAAAAGTGTTCAGTAACAATATGAAAGAGTTGTCTACTAACAGTTGTCCTATGTGCTAAAGTACGGGACAATTGATACTTCAGTGTCAAAAATGTAAGGCTTTGAATCCATCTGAACGTATTGAAAAAGTAAAAAAGGCACATTTGTTTTTAAATTCCCTAAACACTCATTTAATAGGAAATGACAAAGTGACACTTCATGTTCGATTTGTAAGAAAAATCACCATAGTATGCTTCACATTTATGTAAAGTCTAAAACATACCAAATAGGTGAAAAAAATAATGATAAAGTAAACATGTGTATGATGCCGGAACAAGCGTTTCTAGCTACAGCACGCATTAAAATTCAAACCTCTGAGGGAGGTTTCAAAAATTTTAGAGCTTTGATCGACATTGGTTCTCAAAACACAATAATTTCAGAAGAATCTGCGCAGGTTCTGAAATTACCCAAAATTTGGTCTTAAACATAGATCAGTAGAGTATCGTCCACGGGAAAGTGTATCTCCAAGCACAAGGTAAATCTTTCAATTAAACGAAATATTTCCCAAAAATCGATTAGAGTTCAAACATTAATCCATCCAAAATTAATGAGTGCTCTCCCAGTCAATACAGTAAATGTTAAAAAAACAAAGTGGCAGAAGTACAATTTGGCTGACCCAGACATTAATAAGCCGGGCCGTGTAGATCTGATAATTGGGGCAGATCTATACACTATCATTCTGCAGAATGGAGTGGTCAAATCAATGGCCTCCTCGGTCAAAAAACCGATTTGGGGTGGATTGTCTTTGGGTGCAAAAAATTGAAAGGTAAGACAGCAGTTGTAGCTATTGGGAAGTTAAGGAAGAAGACAAATCTGATGTCGAATCAGAAATATGTGAAAATCATCTCATAAAACTACAAAAAAAGGTTTAGATGGTCAAAATATTGTGTCAATTCCATTTAAAGATGATGTCACTCACCTTAGGAGATTCGAAGAATCATGCAATAGCTCGTCTCATAAATCTTGAGAAAAAACTGAAAAGAAATGAAAATCTAAGGTTAGACTATGCTAAATTCATGCATATGGATTTAGGACATATGGTCGAAGTGGAGAAAGAAGGAAAGTACTTTTTACCTCACCGGGCATTAGAGATTCAAGCGTGACGACCAAATTAAGAGTTGTTTTTGACGCTTCAGCAAAAACAACTAATAAAAAAAGTTTAAACGAACTAATGTGGGTTGGTCCACGAGTTCAAAAAGATATTTTAGACATTATCATTAAATGGCGAAAATGGTAATTTGTGGTAACTGCGGTCCTTTAAATAATGCATCGTCAGATAAATATTAATGATAATGATCAAAAGTACCAATATATTTTATGGAGAGATTCTCCATATGAAAAAATTAAAAATGATAAATTGACAACACATATGGTTCTGCATCTGCACCATATTTAGCTACAAGAGTTATAGTAGATATTGCTGATAAATTCAAAAACAATAATGTAAGTGAGATAATTAGGAATGATTTTTATATGATGGCCTAATGACTGGTGCTGATTCTATAGAAGATGCCAATAATTTAAATATATAAATTTCTCAAGAGTTACAAAAAGTGGGAATGAATTTAGGAAATGGGCTTTAAAAATAATGGAAACTGTAGAAGATACAGAAATTACAAGGTTCTCACTCTTGTAGAAAATGAAAGCGTAAAAACCCTGGGGCTTCAATGGGAACCGCAAAAGGATTTATTTCAATTCAAAGCTAATGGCGGGGAGTCGAAAAACATTAGCAAAAGGAAAGTGCTATCAACATTATCAAAAATATATGACCCTGGCTTCTGGCTCCTGTAACTATTTTAGGAAAACTTTTTATTCAAAAACTATGGATATATAAGATTGAATGGGTTCAAGAATTATCCAAGGGAGAAAAAGATTATTGGTTAAATTTTAAGGAAAATTTATTGCTTTTCGAAAAAATTCGAATCCCAAGATGGATTAGTTCCAAAAATTGTTCAATAATACAGCTTCATGGATTTGTAGACGCTTCCGAGTTACTTAGTGAACTCATCAAACGAATATATGAATCCATTGATACCACAGTAGAAATCTATGCTTGGACTGATTCCTTTATAACTTTAGCGTGGATTAAAAATGGTGATAGTAAGGTCAAATTCATTAGACCAAGAACGGATGACATTCGAGAACTAACTAATACCGAATGGAACCATGTGAAGTCTGAGGAAAAACCTGCCGATTTATCATCTAGAGGAATTAGTTCTAGCCAACCGATTACCTGTGACTTATGGTGGAAAGGTCCGAAATGGCTGTCTGAGCCAAAGGATCATTGGCCTCGACAGCAATCCAAAGAAGATGTGGTTTTGGTAAATTCTTAATATATATCAAAACCGATGATCCCATTTACAAATTTTGGAGAAGTTTTCCGGTTTTGAAAAAAAATTATACAAATAATAGTATAGTTAAATAAATTCTTTCAATAAAAAATTAAAAAAGAATCCTATCCTTCTTTTCTATCCGTGAAGGATCCGAAACGAGCTGAAAAGATCATTATTAAGAAACAACAGGAATAACATTTCAGTCTAGAAATAAAGTGCTCGGAAGCAGAAAAAGAAATTGAGACAAGTAGTATTTGTCTGTATGGCCACCAAAGCCATACATATAGAAATGGTAAGTGATTTGACCTCGGATGCGTTTCTAGCAGCCCTAAGAAGATATGTTGCTAGAAGAGGAAAAGTTGCCAATATCTATTCGGATAACAGAACCAATTTCGTAGGAACTTCAAGAAAGTTAGATCATGAGTTAGTTAAAGCAATCAAGGAAAACACAATGATTGACGCGCAGCTCGAAAAAGATAGAATTGATTGGCATTTTATCACCTCGGCAGGACCTCACTTCGGAGGTATTTGGGAGTTAAATCCATGAAGCACCATAAAGCAGAAACGTGTGATTATGGAAAATAGTCTGACATACGAAGAGATGTCAACACTTTTATATCAAATAGAAGCATGCTTGAAATCGAGGCCATTGTATACTTCTGAGAATGAAATGGATCATATTAATTCCACGTCATTTTTCTATTTGGTAGACCACCGTTAAATATTGTTGAACCAATTGAAAATGAGAAAATTGGTAATTTAGATAGGTGGAAATTAATCCAAAAAATTAGAAGAGACTTCTTGGTTAAATGGAAAGTGGAGTCCAAATATAGAAAAAGGACAAATTGTCTTGTTAAACACATCAGCTAAAGTTGATCAGCCAAGGTATGCAATAGAAAAGATAAAAAAGATATCGGCAATATATTTAGACCCAATGGGGGATGTTGAAATTGCAGACTCCTTTTGGAATTCAATAACATTTTATAATACAGACGTTTACTTTGAACTACCTAAAAAAGGTAAAGAACTAACACCAAAAATGAAGGTAATTTGCGAACGGCTTCATAGTTTTGAGGATCAATGTCTTTTAGTTCTGAGTAACACAGAAAGGTAGATCTAAGACATAGAATAAACTAATAAACTTTTTATGGTTCAGGGAAAATCAAGAAGTAAACGTGCTCCATTTGGTTTCTGGGATCGCATTATCACATTCTATTTGGAATAATTGATGAAGACGACAGGATACAAATGGAGGATAATATGAAAAACTTACTGAGCAATTAACGAGCTAAGTAGAAAACATACTTTCTTGGTCGATTCTACGGCTAACATTTTAAAAGAAAACGGCTGATTAAGCTTACTTAAATTTTAAAAGAATGAACGAAAGAATCAAGTACATGGCAGCGGTTTTGCAACAATCTTATTATGTGTACGAAGAGTCTATCAATTTTTTAGTGATAACCAAACAGCTAAGTAACATTATAGATCAATGCGAGAAAATGCAATATGGTATCATAAGCCTATTAATACACATAAATCATGGCCGAGTAAATACAAATATATTAGACCTAGTCAGTTAAGAATGAGATTTCCAGAATAAAAGACAGTTTGTCTGAAAATGTAGTCTTGCCAGGGAAAATAACTGGCACAGAAGTAGAGGTTTATTTGTGGAAAAAAAATTAATAATTAATGCCAAAATATCTTGTTTGGTAGACATTCTTCTGTACTTTATAAAATTATCCCAGTTCCCAGCTATAATTCAGTGTAGAAACTCAAAAATAGAGATAGTAGATTATCTGAACAAGGAATAATGACTTTAAGGTCAGATTGTACTGCTCGAACTGATGATAAAATATTGGTAGCTCATTGGAAAATCAGGAAACATTAGCTTTGTCTTAAATCGGAGAAGTTAAAGACAAAAGGCTTTCACCATTGTGAATTGTAAATCGAACCAGAGCCATAATCTATGATCTGTAATTTTAGACCCTGCCAGGGAGCGGTGTTAGTACTTGTAATCTGTAAGGGTAGGCGACTTGAGCCTAACCGAAGATAAACACTTGAGATGTTTTTCACACTGCACCAAGGGTTTCTGTGCGGGGGTTTCGCTCAGGCAGACGCGGCCTCTGCGTAGGCCACAGATAAGACCAGAATACGAATTTCATGTTAGTTTCCTAAGCAGGGACTTAGAAAATAAAATTCAGTTTTAATTCAGAACTCAACTGAGAAGGTTGTTTTCATTCAAATTATATTCATCCCTTTTAAATATATTGTTTCGGTTTTCCCATGACTTTGGAGGCTACCAAAATTTTGCAACCAAAAATGTTGTGTCGTTTTTTTGTATATAGTTTTTGGTTTTGAACGTCTTGTTTGTGGGTTGAACACTTAGCCTTATTTGCGAATTAGTAAAGCTACAGGCTTGTGCTTTGAAATACTTTGTACGCTTTCCCAACATGATTTGTTCAAATGCCATCGTTTAGAGATTATGTTTTTTTCCTATTTCTCAAAAGCGGCATTAATTATTTAGGGCTAAACCCTAAAGTGTATTTTCATCGACATTCCTGAAAGTTTTATATGCAACACGTTAATGTACAAAGTCACATTTGAAAATTCGTATTTAACAAAAATGTCCACGTGTAAAATGAATGGATACTGCCTGAGCGTTAAACTTTTTTGTTCGTATCCACTCATTTTACGGTCTTATAATCAGTAAAATTGATTTTAACAATTCCACATAAGAAACTAGAATTCTATGATTTTTATGAAAGTAGATAAATGATATGATTGATTTTGTAAACTACTACTCTACTAAAGCTATCGGGCTGAAACTTTCCCAAAAGTCTTCTTTCTTTTGCAAGTAGTATATTAGTCGTCACCAGCAGGATCAGACAACTATATCTTATAACTCCCATAGGAACTATCGGGGAAAGAATTAAAAAAAATGGTATCTTTGGTGTTTTGTAACATATACCTTTCTAAGCTTGGATATAACATTTTTAAATTAGTTCCGAATTTCGAATTAAATTTTATCAAAATCGGACGACTTTATCATATAGCCCCGATAGAAACAATCAGAAAATTAGTGGTAAAATAATATTGAAAAATTATATCTTCGGTGTTTTTTAACTTAAAACCTCCTGGAAATAACAATTTTTATTTGGTTTTGAATTTCGAATTAAATTTTATCAATATCGGACGACTATATCATATAGCTGCCATAGGAACGGTCGGAAAATTAGTCGGAAAACATGAAATAAAAATTATATCTTTGGTGTTTTTTAACATAAACCTTATAAGTTTGAAAATAACATTTTAATAAGTTCTGAATTTCATATTAAATTTTATTAAAATCGGACGAATATATCATATAGCTGTCATAGTAACGATCGGATAAGTGGTCGGAACAATTTGAAACAAATTATAGCTTTGGGGCTTTTTGACATGGTATCTTATAATTTTGGGAATATAAATTTTTATATTTTTAAGAATTTTGAATTTAATTTAATAAAATTATTGATTATTTTTTATAACTGCAAGGGTATACAAACTTCGGCTTGCCGAAGTTAACTTCCTTTCTTGTTTTTCATATTTTTTTCAAATGTATAATATCGTTATGAATTGATTTAACCTCATTGTGATGCACATTTATATGATTTTTATGGAAAACTGGCCGCGAGGATGTCGACTCCAACGGCTATTGTTCTGCTGGGTGTGCGGGAAAGTAGGTGTCAGGAGCGTCGAGTGCTGCCAGCAGGCGGGAAATGCCCAGCGATCTCAGCCGCAGAGAGGCGAGCGGGGGTTGCGCGGACAACCTGACTGCCTCGGAAGGATTACGAGGACATGGCGTTAGATTGGCAGACGGAAGGTGCGGCGGGATCGTTGAACAGCGGGAGGTGGAAATCGCATTCGGGAACAAGCGACTGACCATGAGCCTGCTGATACTACACAGGGGTAGTGGATTCATTGGTGTTAGGATGGAACTTTCTAACGCAGGTCGAACCCAGATAAGGTGTGCTGGACACGAGGTGATAATACCAGCCAGGAACCGATACCACGGATGGCTCGAGGACAGGCTATCGGTGGCAGTCGTACAGCAGGAAACACAATGAAGGACGACAAACCAATAAAGCAGCGGTACTACCCCAAGAAGCCGAATGTTCAAGGGCAGATCAATGCGAAGGTGGACGAGCTACTCCAAATGGGGTACATTAAGCACTCAACAAGCCCATACAGCTCTCCCTTTGTCATGGTTTAGAAGAAGACGAGCAAGTGGAGACTGTGCGTCCACTTCAAGCAAATCAACGCTAGGTCTATCAAGGTTGCCTACCTAATGTCTCTATTAAATTATGTCCTCGACCAACTGAGGGAAGCACGGTACATAAGCAAACCTGAAGGACGGCAAATCCCCCTAAAAGAAAGCAGCAGGCAGCACACTGCGCGTACAGTGTCGGGAAAGGGCTTATTCCAGTGGAGAGTAAAGCCGTTCGGACTTCATTCAGCATCTGCAACCTTCCAGAGGGTATTGGACCGTGTGATTGGTCCCGAGATGTCTCCGGATGCGTACCAGGACGATATTTTCGTGATCGGGCGCACACTAGAAGAGCACAAAGCGAACTTGAAAAAGGAGTTCCGGCGCCTGAAGGACGCAAATCTGAGGTTGAACCCGGAAAAATTCCAATTTTTGAAGAAGGATATCTTGGCCATAGAGTGCCTAGCGACGGAATAGGCACGGATCCGGAAAAGGTAGCGGCCATCGCCGAACTAGAGCCGCCGTTAATTGTTAGAGAGCTCTGACAGTACCTGGGTGTAGCATCATGGTACCGGCGATTTGTACCTGACTTCGCAAAAATAGTTAAAGAGGCGAAAAGGTGATCTCTTACTCAAGCCGAACGCTTAACGGCGCTGAGAAGAACTACTCTACGACCGAGAAGGAGTGCTTGGCAACCGTCTTGGCGATCTGGAAACTTATGGCATATCTGGAAGGGTACCACTTCAAGGTGGTAACCGACCAAATGGCGATGGCTCAACTGCATCATGAACCCTTCAGGAAGGGTCGCCAGATGGGCCCTGGAAGTGCAGCAGTACGACTTCGAAATAGCGTACGGGAAAGTCGACGTAGTGGCAGACGCATTGTCAAGACAGCCACAACTAAAAACGATGCGAGAGATCAAGGAGACATCGGCGGCGGAATGCAGAATGCAGCTGGATTCAGGATATGGGCGGAAAGTTAAGAACCCAGCCAAAAAAGTACAGCCACATATACCCCACAGGAGAACCCGACGGAGAGAGCAAATGAGACCGTGCGCAGTTCGCGGGGCAGGATCAGAGAAACTGGGACATAAAATGGCCTGATATCATGTTTGCAGTAAATACGAGTGTTTCGGAATCTACAGGCTACACACCGGCGTTCATTACTCAAGGCAGACCAGCAAGACCACCGAGCGCCCTGTACGACAGAGAGACCTTGGGAATAGGGCGACCCACTGAGACCCCAGGGGAGAAGGCCATTTGTACCTGACTTCGCAAAAATAGTCAAATCTCTTAACGATATGGTGCGCAAGGGCAACAAGTGGGCGTGGACACAGGAACATCAGTCGGCATTCGAAGAGGTAAAGGCAAGACTGGTGGCAGACCCCGGACTGGCGTGCCCGAGCTTTGAAAAGCCTTTTGTTCTGCAAAGGGACGCGAGTGATTACGGTATCGTGGCAATTTTGACCCAGGAAACTAAACGTGGCAAAAAGGTGATTTCTTACTCAAGCCGAACGCTCAACGGTGCCGAGGAAAACTACTCCACGACCGAGAAGGAGTGCTTGGCAATTGTTAGGGCGATCCCGAGACTTAAGCCATATCTGGAAGGGTACCACTGCTAGGTGGACCACATGGCAGTGAAGTTGCTTAACAGCATCGAGAGCCTTTCAGGAAGGATCGCCAGATGGGCCCTGAGTTGCAGCAGTATGACTTTGAAATAGCGTGCAGGAAAGGACAGCTCAACGTGGTGGCAGACGCATTGTCCAGGCAGACACTACCAGAAACGCTGCGAGGGATCAGGGAGACTTTGGCGGTGGAAGCCTCCTCAGCATGCAGCTGGATTCAGGGCATACGCGGAAAGATTAGGACCCAGACACAAAAGTACCCAGTCTAAGTGATAAAGGGAGACATACCACACAGAGCAGGCAGTGAGAATGTCGCGACGTGGAAGATGTGCGTTCCGAAAGCAAACATGCTGCGATCGAGAGCACCAGTAAGCCCCAAAAACCCCCATAGGAGTGGAAAAAAGTAGAACCGATGGCGAGGAAGCCCAAGGTACGTCCGCCACGAAATGACGCGATAGTTATCGCAACATCTACTGGAGGGTCCTACGCGGACATCCTAAAAAAGGTAAAGGCAGATTCGCAGCTGGAAGACCTAGGTCAAGCTGTACAGGCCGTCAGGAGAACAGCAAAGGGGGAACTGCTTATCCTCCTAAACAAGGTCTCTGACCCAAAAACCGCAGAGCTTCAGAGCAAAATGAAAGCGGTCCAATGTCGACGTCAGAGCGCTGACTGAGACAACGCTGATCGAGGTGAAGGACAACGGCGAGACCACTGACAAAACGGATGTCATATGTGCGGTTAAGTCACAGTTTGATGTGGAACTGCCAGAATCTGCGGGGGTAGGACTACGGGCGGCGTACGGGGCACCCAAACCGCCACATTAAGAGTTATGCATAGGGAGGCGTCTCATGGAAAAGGGAAAACTCAGGTTGGGATGGACCTGGTGCAGAATCCGGTCAAAGATAACACCCAAAAAGTGCTTTAAGTGTATAGAGTTCAACCATACAGCCGAGAACTGCAGATCCCAGAAGGACTACTCTAATTGCTGCTACAACTGCGGCGCGAAGGAGAAGGAGAGAAGGAGAAGGACTGTGACCACCCAACAATGAGTGGAAATTGTTCGTACTTCAGGAGGGCTTTGCAAGGGCTTAGGGCCTAATGAAGATTCTTCAGATCAACATAAGCCACTGCGAGGTTGCCCAATCGTTGCTGGAGCAAAATGTCATCGAGCAAAACGTAGACATGGCACTACGCAATATAGAAATAAAAACTCCGGTGAATGGCTAGCAAATAGTAGCAAAAAATAGGCAATATGGAGCTGCGGAAACCCAAGGCGTCAGATTAGCAGGAAAAAAGCGGAAATTGCTTCGCCAGGGCCCATGTGAATGGTATAGCTTTCTATAGCTGTTACTTGTCGCCAAGCCTTAGCCTCCCCCAGGCAATAACTGTGCTCGAAGAGATTGCAGAAGACGCCCGGGAAAATCGCCCTGCCGTAATTGCCGGGGACTTTAACGCCTGGACTACGGAGTGGGGCTCCCCCCGAACAAATGCGAGAGGAAGGGCGCTACTGGAGATCTTCGCCGCACTTTAGCTAGTACTGCTGAACTCTGGAACAAAACCGACTTTCTCTAGAGTCGGAACAAGTTCCATCATTGACCTCACATTTGTGAGTGCTGGACTGGCTTCGGACCTCTCTACAAACGAATCATCAGACGAAAGGGCAAACCGCATCGCAGATTACACCAAGGTAGCCTGTGATGCATCTATGCAGAGGAAGGGAGAAGACCTGCATACTGGTGGAACCAATTCATTGCGGAAGACAGCATGCCACAGAGCAAGACGCGCATACCAATTAGCAAGAGGAAGACTCGAATTCAGGGCACTCCAGATATACTACACGGAAAAAAGACGAGCCCTGGAAAAACTCATAAAAGAAAGCAAACGCAGGTGCTTTAATAATATATGCGAAGAAATAGTTTCCAACCCTTGGGCCTTCGCATATAAACTCGTCACAAAACGGCTTCGGGCATTTAGTAGACCGTCGCCGACATGCCCAGTCATCCTAAAAAGGATAGTCGAAACACTATTTCCTGAGCAAGAGCGTATAGCACAGATCGTAGACACGAGAAGCATAAAGTTCACAAGTCCTGAGGAAATCCTTGAGGTTCTGAAGACAATAAAAGACGACAAGCCACCGGGACCTAATGGAATCCCGAATAAAGTACTAAAAATAGCCATAAAAGCAAACATAAAACAGTATGTTGACATGTATAATGCATGCCTAACAGAAGGTGTGTTCCCTAGTCGCTGGAAAACTCAGCGGTTGGTACTCATACCAAAGGGGGACAAGCCAGCGGAGGAGCCTTCCTCGTATAGGCCACTCTGCATGCTGGATACGGTGGGTAAAATTCTTGAAAGAATAATCGACTCCCTGCTAGAAGGTGCCCACGTCGGAACCAACAGCCTCCTTGAGATGCAGTATGGTTTTCGAAAGAGACTACCTACAATCGATGCCATTGGTAAACTGTGCGAAATCGCTGACAAATCCATTGAGGGAAAAAGGTGGTTGTACGGCACTAAGCAGTAATGCATAGCGGCAGTGTGTTGGGAGGACGGCAGCCGTTTGTAACCTGGTGGAAATTATGCTTGAATCCTAGAGAGCCCTTAGGAACGTCCGGGGGCAGACGGTCATTTAGCGAGAACGCCACCATGAGCACCAGAGTGACAAGGAGCGATGCAAGGAAAGCGATGGCTGCCAGCCATCAAGGCAAGAGGTCTTGCCCGGGGCAAGGATGGTCAACCACACGGCCTACCCGAACCTCGCGGCAGATTTCGAGGCGAGGAGAGCCCGATCCGGTGATCAGCTCCGACAGCGACGTGGAGCTGAACGAAGATCCGCGGCTGGAGCAGAGGAGGTGGCGGCTTCGGAAGGCCACCAGCGGCACAGACGGCCGCATCCTACCGGCACAACCAAGGTCACAGCCAGGAGAAGCAGGTAGCAGCAGCTACGCTGGAGTTCCGGCTGAACCTGGAGGCGCGGAGGAGTACGGAGAAAACGCGGCTGCGAGAGATGGAGGAGGACCCTAATTGGCAGGCCTCTTTGCGACGAGCCGTGGAGGAGGAGCCGGCATGCCCACCCACCTCGCCGAACCGCGGGTGCCTCCGAGACCCAGGTGAAACCGTGAAATTAAATGTTGCAAAATAAACACACAAAAGCTAAGAACCGGAAGGCGGCGGGGACGCGGTTGTAAGCAAAAATAAGAAGGGGGCATACAGGGCAGCAACCTGAAACGAAGGGAAAGGGTTAGAGCGGAGGCAAAGACAAAACTCTAGCTTACTTACCCCTCTCCTCTCCACTCCCGCTTTCGAAGGGGTCCGCGTGGAGCCGGGTCAGCCAGCTGAGGGCGAATGAAGGATGAAAGTGAAGGAAAGTCGTAGAGAGGATGAGAGCGAAAGTGGGAAAGGGAAATTGAAACTCACCTGGAGAAGTCGCAAATTTTGCAGAATCACCAATAACAGGGAAGGGGGCGCCTCGATAGGCGGTTGATTGGCACTGGACGATAGTGCGATAGGCACAAGCAATATGGAAATATCGGTGATGATGAACATCGCGGCGAGCAAGTGGCAACGCCGCACCTGCGATATCGATATTGTGGGTGGAAGCGCTGACATTTCTTAAATCTTTCCCGAAGTAAGGGGGAAATGTGAGGAGTTGAATAACTCCTTACGAATTCGCGTAGTGGCGGCGCGGCGAAGAGCGCAAGGACGGAGAACGTGAGAGTTTGGAGAAAGTGAGAGTTTGGAGAACGTGGTAGTTTGTAGAGCAAGAGATTTTGGAGACAAGGGAGTTTGGAGAGCAAGAGAGTTTGAAGAACGTGAGGGCTTGGAGACCAAGAGAGTTTCGAGACCAAGAATGGAGAAAGAGAGAGCGGAGACTTGGCGGGCATTTGAACGAATACCAACCAAGCAAACTACGAACAAGCAGTGCCGTGGGAGCCTACAAGGAGCAAGATTGTCACGTCGAGACGTTCGGGATTGGGAATTACAAGGAATCTCCGAACTGAGACCACAGCCGAAAGGGCTGAGGTCTAAGGAGGCACCACACGGCTAAGTCAAGGCGGTCTGTTCATTCCTGCCAACGAAGTCCTGGCGTTACGCCTGGAGGGTTTACCAGACTTAGAGCAGTGAAAGCTGGTGACTTGAAATCGTGAGCTCGGGGGTAAGCCTGTCGAGCCCCAGTGTACCTCGCCCCAAGCACTACTTTGGCGTATCCCGGCGTGAGCCCAGTGCGCCAAGTGGAGATGAGCAGGTCCTGGCGCGATCAGCCAGAAGGGAGAGAAGTCCCGGAGCGGCGCGACCGACCCCTGAGAGTAGCGAGCCAGAAGGGAGAGAAGTCCCGGATTGGCGTATGCCCACGAACCCAGCACAGAATTCTCGCGATGTACAGCCACCCTGTCAGGAGCAGTTCACAGGACGCCGCCACCAGAGAGCAGGACACCATACCGCAACAGCCCGCAGGAACGACACGGACAGTACGTGAAAGGGTGAGGCTAGGGTGGAACCTTCGTTTACAGCTTTCTGGCCTTCCGCCGTGACTGTCCGCGCGATCTGAGCGGAAGCCCCAGTGGGACCATCTGGGACAGAACAAGGGACAGGCGGTCGTGTGTCAAAAGGAGTTATACTAGAGAGCACGTCAGTCTGTTCACCCTAGTCTGAGAACGGTGACGATTTCCTAAACCCGAGTCAACGCGTCAGGGACAAGCAGAAAACAAGGATCTTCAGGGAGCTACAACTGGAACACCGCGCCAACGAGGCGAGAAGACATCGAGACAACCAGAACCGTCGGAGACACCAAGTACAAGCGCATTACCAAGCCGTCTGTAGTTGTACACGTAATAAACCGATAACAAACCTATGAATTCTGTGCTTTCTCACTGAACTACTGGGCGGTCACGTTTATATAAATTTGGTGGGATGAACACACACAATCTACTGAGTTGGAAGTTAGACTTTTATATATTTATAATTTAATGTTATTTATGTACCTTGTGTACCCTTTATGTGCGCATACTACATCTCCTCTTTTTGAAAAATAGCGTATATAGTGGATTTATTTTCTAGAGACTACACATATAAAAGATTCTTTACAAGGCCATTTATTATTATAATTTTTTTTATTGCTTATCTCAGCTCTACAAGCATGTAGCATACTTATAAATTAAGGCGCTAGTCACAATTGTAAAATTTGATTTGAACTTATATGCAAATAATTGCCAATCTTAGCAAATACAATTTGAATACATAAGCAGTTTCGTTATTATTATTATTATTTTAAAATTTTTTATTTTTTTTGTATTTAATTTTATTTATTCGTATTTTTATTTTTAATTTGCTAATTTAAGCTTTACAATTTTAATTTTGAATTTCCATTTTTATAAGTTTTCTTTTTCTCTCTAAATTTAAATTCCAAAAATCTAAATTGTGTAGTTTAATAGTCAGGTGGTACCCTTAAATAGTCTTGCAGTGCCTTTTTAAATTGAGTTTCGTTACTGATTGCCTTTATAGTGAGTGGCAGTTGATTCCAAAACTCATTTAACTTCGCTAGCTGGCACCACATACTAAATGCATTGAAAATGCGGTCCTGATAAGTAGCAGGCAGAAAGTGGAAAGGCCACTATTAAAATTGGAGAAGCCACCATAAAATCTCGCCCAAGCTTAAAATACTTTGGGGTCATGATCGCCCACCGGCTTTCTTTCAAAGAGCATCTAGCGTACGCTAGTGGCAAGGTAGGCAGAACCGCGGCAGCAATTTCGCGAATTTTGGCGAACACTCGTGGACCGAGGCAACCAGGACGTAGATTATGAACACGGCGAGATAGCTCTTTGATGAAGGCTTTCCGCGTATTCGATGAAATGTGTGTATAGGTCCGCAGAAATCGACACCGCATTTGCTGAAGTGCTTACTGATGGCCAATCTTGCCTTGGGTAATTGACCCATTACTTGCTGCAGTGGTACGGGTCGATATCGAACGCAGTGGGTACAGGCTCGAACAATACGGCGCGCTAAATTATTTGCATTGATGATCCAGAAGTCAGACGAAGTAGCGCCATCAGCGCCTTTGGTCCGGCATGGAAGTTTCTAAT
The DNA here is from genome assembly GCF_025231255.1 of Drosophila biarmipes. Classification (NCBI taxonomy): domain Eukaryota; kingdom Metazoa; phylum Arthropoda; class Insecta; order Diptera; family Drosophilidae; genus Drosophila; species Drosophila biarmipes. The sequence continues at coordinate 2,215,606 of NW_026114526.1, read as the reverse complement.
GTGAAGGTGGCAGACATATTTAACTAGCATTGATGAGTTGCTGGGAAGTAGTAGTGGGTACATCTCACTCTCAGGCAGATCGGAATAGTCGAGTCGTTCTCCGACCTTTATGAGTTCAAATCCAGTAGAGGCGTCTACAAAAGGAGTAAGAAAGTTTAGAGGACTTTTAAGTACTTGACTTTTCCTGAGGAAAGGGAGTTCTGAAAACGAATGGGTCTGAAGATTCCAAGTTATTCAGTTTGCTGCGTGTTCTAGTTCTTCCGGACTGAGGGTTTGACCCTTGAACTTCGATGATTTCCAAACGACGTGTATGAATCGAAACATCCATGCGACAATGCGTAGACAAACTGTGATTGAGCTGTGCCTTTCGAGTGACGCCAGCAGATAGTTGTTTGTTATTGTAGTTGAAAATATGTGTTTCCGTTTCTCGCAGTTAACGATGTCCAAACCGATGGCAGCATTTTTTGCACATGCCATTTTGAAATGCATTCATACAAAAACGGAGGAACGGTGATCCATATTGATGCGTCCAGTTCGGTGACAGTGCAACCACGAGAGACAATATCGGCTGGGTTGCTTTGGGTGGGCACGAATCTCCATTTGGCGGCAGATGTTAGACTCTGGATTTCTGACACGCGATTTCCTACAAGGTTTAGAGTGTAATGGAGTGCTGCTGGAGCCAATGAAGTACGATTTGTGAGTCTGACCAGAGGTAAGACGGTATAAGTCTTTTTCCGAACAATCGTTTGTCCTTGTTGAATAGTTGAGCGAGTAAGTGTGCGGCGCAGAGTTCCAGTTTCGGAAGCGATTGTTCCTTGGCAGGAGATACTCTTGACTTTGATGTCCACAACCGAACGGTGGTGTTATTTGGTCTTTCACTTCGTACGTACACACAACATCCGTACGCCCTGATGGACGCATCGCAAAATCTATGTAGTTGAATGTTGTTGGCACTTTGCAGGCAACACCGCGGTACTTGGAGAGTTGGCAACATTTTCAAGGAATTTAAGTAGTCGGTGCATCACTTAGAGATTGTGGAACCGCCTCGTCCCAATTAAGATTGAGTATCCACAGTTCCTGAAGAAGAATTTTCGCCACGATGATGATTGGTGACAAAAGGCCAAGGGGGTCAAAGAGTGACGATGCAATGGATAAGATCTCTTACCTGGCGAGGTTTGTCGTTTTGGAGCAACGGTGAACAGAAACGCATCATCGAGTTGATTCGTCACATATATTGAGTCTCTTTGTGGGCTTGCTATCAGTGAGCTCAGGGTGGTTTGAATGCCACTTGGACAACGGAAAGTTCCCCTTTTGAAGAACTTCGATGACTTCTTGTTTGATGAGTTGCAATGTGTGTATGTCGTCTGGTCCGCAAAGCAGATCGTCCACGTAAAATGACGATTTGATAACCGATGCGCCGGTCGGGAATTCCTCCTTGTACTTGTCAGCCAAGTAGTGTAATCTGCGTAAGAGGACTTCAGCGCCTAATAGAAGATCGATGCGACGAGATTCATGGAATCTTTCATCTGCCAAAGGTGAGTTGATGGGCAGATTCCAAGACGAGATGTCAATCTCAGAATCTGGCTGATACGAGATGTGGCCGATGCCACAGAATTCAAGTGAGAAGTGATAAAGCACGTGTGGCCACGTGCTTTATATTAGTTAACGATCCTCCAACGCTGCGGATTCCCATGTTGTATTTTTCATGCCGAAGCCGAAGTTTTTTGGCGAATTACTCGTTGATGAGATTAACCTGAGAACATGCATCAAGCAATGCTCTGCCAGGCCTGTATGTTCCTGATGCGTCTTTAACCAGAACCACGGCCGTGTCTAGGATAACTTGTCCCGGTTGAGTGTGCAGATGAGAGAATTTTATCAGACCACTTGGCTGGACTGGACAGTTTGTGCGGCTCTCAGGACGTGCTCCTATGACCGGAATGTCCTTGTCATGATGCAACATTGTGTGATGAGCTTGATTGCAGCTGCGGCAACGACTCCTTGATGAGCATTGAGCGATTCGAAGACCACTGCCGAGACAATTGAGGCACAAATTAAGTTTTTTGACTGTTTAAAACCGATCAAGTGTTGTCATCAATTTAAATGTTAAGCATCCAAACAGTTTGTGGCCAGCTGACGAGCTCAGCACACATGCAGATTGAGTGATTGCGAACGATGATTAATGCCCATACGACTGATTTCGAGATAACTTGCTTAGATGGACTGATCATTTATTGCGGGTGTGCTGATCGCATTTGACAATTACGATGTAGATCAACATGGCCTGTAAATTATTTTATCCGGTACCAAGGGATTCCAGTGCTCCATACATAGCAGACGCCTTTTCCACCAATCCTTGTATCTGTGCTGTGTTTGATTTCTCGACTGGTTGAAGCTTAAACAATGCAGCTATGGTTTCTAGAAAGATAAGTGTTGGATTATCAAATCTCTCATTAAGCCGCTGCAAAGCCTTGAGATAGTTTTAGTTGGTTATTGAAAACGCCTTGATTGCCTCTAATGCTGGTCCCTTTATGCTATGCAGCAAATGGTTTAACTTTTCTAGATTAGACATGGTTTCCTCAAGAGCGATAATTTGGGTGAACGAGTTGATGAAATTTTTGTATTCTGCAAATTTTCCGTCGAACGTTGGCAAGGTAAGACGGGGAAGCTTCGACAACGACAGAGCAATCGAACTGGATTGGGCCAGCGAAAGCGGTGAATGTGGTGGTCTGGTGTTGTTGAGTTCCTCACCTAGATGATCCTCGATGGCGACTTTGGTCTCGACATATCTGTCCTCCAGTTCTCCACGACCGCTGTCGTTGGGATCCAATGTCTCAATCTCAGAGTGGACTGCCATTGCTTGCGTGAAGTAAGACTCCAGAATTCCTAGCCGGCATCGCAGTTCGGCGCTGGAAAGTCCGGTGTCTTCGCCAGCGCTTGTTGTTATGAGGGTTTTAATGCGAGTTATATTCCTTTTAATGTTAGTCCGTTGGCGTATGCACTGCTCAATAGTTGACATCGTAGAGATTAAGTAACGGAATGCTAAACGGCAATAAAATTGCCAAGTGCAATGAGCAGCTATCCTGGTGCGAAATGAGTGCGAATGCGACGAATGTAGAAGCCAACTGAAGTTTCAGTAGCTACAAGAGCGAGAGCGAGCTGAAGTCTGGCAACAGCGGCGAAACTGAAGTTTGGGCAGCGATAAGAGGGACGTGAAGATAGGCAACAGCGGCGACGAAAGGCGAGCAAAAAAACTGAAGTTTACTCAGCGACGAGAGCGATATGAAGTTTGGCAACAGAGGCGCCGAACCGTAAAGGAACGGCAACTGCGAAAGCGACAAATTGTAAGGCCTAACTGTAAACCAGTAGGATCAATGGAATAAAATAAAAGAATAAAATTAGATCCTTGAAAATCTGCCTAGTTAAACAAATATTTGATTTACATAACTTTTTTGCAAATTATGATTTTTTTATAGTAAGAGATTATTTAAAGAAGGTAAAGAAAAAATAAATTACGAAGAAGAAACAGTGATATTAAAACAAGACCGCAGTAAAATGCCTTAGTCCACCATAATTTCAAAAAATGATTGAAGGCTGTAAGATAAGATAAAGATTCAGGAAACCATACAAACACCCTCCAATTTTTATGAAGAAGTCAACAAAAAACTAAATGAAATGATTACATGGAATTATTCGTAGATCAAAATCTCCCTTTTGATCACTAATTTGGATAGTTCCAAAAAAGAGCGATCCATAAGGCAAGACGAAATTTAGATTCGTAGTAAATTACAGATATTTACTCGATATCCGTGTCAATACTAAATTTCGGGTAACCAGAATGGATGAAAAAGTATACAAATAGGGAAGGTCACATTTTACTAATATTGATGTAGCTAAAGGATTCCATCAAATTCAAAAGGAAGCAGAGTTTATAACTAAATGGGATTCTCAACAAAACACGAAGATTACGAATATACAAGAATGCCATTTGGCCTTATAAATGCCCCTGCTATTTTTTACAAATGTTTGAACAATTTATTAGAAGATTTAATCTTTAAAGATTTTTAGGTTTATCTAGACGATATTACACTTTTTTCCAGTTCATTGGAGGAACACATTCTATTATTAAAAAAGTTTTTAAAAATTTAAACAATAAGCATACAAAAATTTGAATTGACTGAATCAAGCACTGCCAGCGGACCGAGATCAAATGGATTGGACTGAAGCGATTTATCTCGTCGTGTGGGATCTCATTGTTTTCTGTTATAATAATCCCCGATTATCAAACGAATGCTCTCTATTATTTGTCATCAATTTCCAAAGAAAATTCAGCCGAATTCAAGGATATTTTAAACGTTGTCAACGTTTGCATCAAACAATTGCGATCATTAGATTGTGCATTATCTTACCACTAAGCTGCCATCGCAAAACACGCAAGCCTGTGAACACAGCCATTGAAGAACAAAGGAAATCTCAACCTTTTCCACGTTGGAATCTTTTCTCAAAACCCGACTTTTCAACGTCGATATAATTGAAGGTTCAATAGTCACCACAGCAAACACAAGGATTCAACGGCTTCCAACAAAACCTCGTCAAACATTCAGGCAACCCACACAACAGCATCATTACCTGCCGTACTTCAGAGACTACTACGAACTCTATTCACATTTACGTCGTTGGCCTGACATTTTAACAAAGGACTCCTGCTCTCGCAAACATGTCTCATTTTCCTCAGCCCCACCCATACTCTTTTAAAATGTAACAGCAGCTAATACTTTTTACAATGTGGACAACGCCATCGTAATCTATTACATTACCCGACTCAGCTAGAGGTTAGTGGTGTCTAGCATGACTTGTCTCAATTCACAAAGTCAGACAGATTCTAGCAACACCACACAAGTCATCAGCGCGTCAGCCTCACATTCAACACACCACCACGAACTGCGATGGTTCGTCTTCAATATAGTGCTACAGGTCAGTCAGAAGGCACCCTTGTTACAGAAAATGTAGTCCAAGCAGTAGTCACCTATGCCCAGATTCAGCAGAAAAATCAGGGGTAGAAAGGAAAACTACCGACAGGTGCAAATAGCGCAAAGAATTCACTTTAGCTCAACTACTAATTCGTTTACATTTGCATAGATGTGCTCCTCAGCGTCGTCACCATTCCACCGTTTATAATGAGTGGAATCAGGAGAGAGTCTTCTGATCAATTAATTGCACAATGCACGAAACTTGGGTGAATACTCTAATTCAAAAATTTTTCGAATTGAATGCAGTAAGTACAAGGCTTTTCTACACTGCAGAAGAAAAATGGTGCGAAAAACATTTAAAACGCATTCGTTCATGCCAACCATAAGGAAAGTATATGGTTTGCCTACCATTGCCTACCAACCTGAACTCTAAGAACAATACTCAAAGGAGGAATACTTCTAGCTGCGCCAAGTAACTGAAGCCATTACCTCAGGAAAACAGGATCGCCTGGCAGACAATAGAGACTCAATCAGTTATACTGCATGTACATTACTACATCATGCATTTCTGAAGAAAGACAGCAGCACCACAGAATTTCGAGTTTTTACGGGCGTCGTATGAAAAACATGAAAAGCGAATTTGCTCAACGACATTCTCCGTATTGGCCCAGCCTTACAAAAAGATCTAGGTTGGGCCATTCTTTGCTGGAGATTTTTTTAACACATATTTGCGGCCGACATTCAGAAAATGTATCTCTGCACAAGGGATACACACTTTTTGGCAAAGGGAAAAGCAATACAATAAGGGATTATTTTTTAACAACTGTGACGTTTGGACAGCATCAGACCCGAACACAGTCATTCGTATCATGCATCAGATCGCTCAGGATGAATAAGATCAATTACCATCAGCAGAACATGTTCTACGAAAAGAAATCTTTGTGAATTACAAAGTGGACGTAAGACAACTAAAGGAGATGTTCAATTTCGATGTCCTCAGTGCACTTAGATCAGCTGGTATGGATCTTCGGAAATGGGCAGCAAATCATCGCAGTCTTTTGAAATCTATTTCTCCTGGAAACATGTCAAATTCCACAATTTTGGAAATCGAAAGCCAAGTGCTCATTAAAACTTTAGGGCTATATTGGCACCCCAAGAAAGACTTTAATGGTTTTAAAATAAAATTTAAATTGAAACAATTTTAACATGTTCGAGGACTTTTTAGTAAACTCTCGACGATTTATGTTGTCGTGTTTATTGAGACCTGACTTAACCCGATTTTTGTTAATCAGAAGGATCGTAAGACCCGTCGAGGGGGAGGCGATCTTATTTAACTTCTGATATTTCCGTATTATCATGGATTGAATTTATTTCCATAAAATTATCTTTCCCAAAAAGTAACATTATTCTAATATCTATTGCCTGTCCGCGATACATTCTGTCTCCATGTTGCATGCTGAAACTAATTTAATCTTCGCAATATTTCTTGGTTGGAGAGTAAGGACTCATTGGCAATTGCAACATGATTTTATTGATGGTTTTTTTGAACTATCTTTACAGAACATTAATCATTTTCCCTATCATATTGGTCGTCTTCTTGACTTAATATTGGTTTTTGATAGTAGCAATGCCGAAATTAGTCGTATTTCTCCACTATCTTTACATGAAGATTGTTATCCTACCCTTAGAAGACTTATTAAGCTAAACTTTTGGTATCTTTATCGATAGGAAGATGGTCCTATTAAGTTGATCTTCCTGTTGATGATGCAGTTGGGAACTTTTATGAGGTCCTTTACTATCTATTTGATGAGCATGTTCCTCTTTCTTTTTTGAAGAAGCTGGTTCCTAAACAATAAAAAAAAACAATAAAATATCCGACTTGCAGACAGACTTCACCAAATATAGTTTAGCAAAGGAGGAATTTTCTTTTGTCAATTTTAAACGAAAATTTAACTGCTTTCCTCCTTCTCTTTTTCTCAATAAGAATGTAATATCTGATGATAATGCCATTTCCTGCTTATTCGCAGATTTTTTTAATCGAAATATATGAAATGGAATAGTGTTATTAATAAAGATCATCCATACTCAGCACATCATTTGAACTCTATTTTCAAACCAGTAATAAATGTATCTGATGTTCTTTAGATTCTTGAAACTCTCAAGCTCTTATTTTCAGCGGGTTCTGATAGAACACTATGTTGTATACTCAGGAATCGTTCATCCTATATGCTCTTGATATTTAAACTGTCCCTAAGTCAAAGAATACCGATATCTGTAATTATTGTAGTTTTGCTAAGCTCAGTACAATTCCTAAACTTTTCGAAAAAATTATTACCTGTCAGTTGTACCATCATTGCCGGTCTATTATATTAACTTGTCAACATGGCTTCACTAGATGTCGCTCTACTTCTAAAACCTATTTAAATTTACGTCATCAATTACTAAAGGTTTTCTAACACATCATTAAACTTATGTGATTTATACCGTTTTCTATAACACTTTTGACCAAGTGAACCATAGGCGTCTCATTAATAAATTCTCCTTCTTAGGATTTTCTGCCAACCTCCTAAAGTGGATATTTTCCTACTAATGTATGCAGATGAAGTAAAGCTATGTGTGCCTATGCGTTTACCTCATTCAGGTAATTACATTCAATTAGATCTTGATTGCGCCGTGCATAATTACCATGTTAAATTTGAACTATTCTAAATGAATCTTTATGACCTTTTATCGTCGTAACCCATTTTTGTATTCTTATTCTATCAGAAATATCGCGCTTGAAGGTATTTTTTCCGTTCAGGATTCTGGCGTTTTGTTTGATTATAAACTTAGTCTTAAAATCCAAACAAATCCAAAAGGCTCATCGCGTTTGTGAAGCGTTGATAAAGGGAGTTTGATGATTTTATTTGTTTCTCTTGTTCGTCCGCCTATGGAATATTGCACATATGGTCACCTCAAATTGGCTGTTACCTAAATATGTGCGTCCGCTCAAAAACAATTTATTTTTATTTAATTTCTAAATTTCTAAAAGATTCCCTTCCCGCAGGTCGATATTGCGACATCCAACAGATCCAGATCTGCACGGGAGCACTTCAGCGCATCAGTGGAATGGACAATGAACCCACTCATTGGCTCGCTCACTGTGTGTCTACAGCACTGCCCAAGGAGACGCATGCGGCTTGGGAAAATTATCTCAGCAGGACCATAGAGGTGGCATCATTCCTTAAACTGGAAAGTTTCTAAATGACCGCCTTGTCACGATCGATGCTATTGAAAACCGAAACGCCTCGCTTGCTCAACAGGCTCGTCTGTCCACGGACTCCACCAGACGTATCCAATGTCACAATGCGCAAGCGCGGGTTCCCAGCAACCTTCGCTGTGTGCATTGCTGGTCCAGCCACATCCTCCGGAGGTGCCCCGCATTTCTGCTATGGACTCTTATCAGCAAAAGGAGTTAGCAATCGAGTTCAACTGTGTCTTAACTGTTTGGGAACCTCACACACGCACTCACGGCGCACAAGTACTCAAAACTGTCAACAATGCCATACGCTCTTGCACCACCCACAGCGTCCGACAAACACACAAGCAACTCGAAGGAAAGTTGTGAAGGCAGAGATTGCGGTCGCGTTTTTAAATCGCTCCGTCTATTTTCCAAAGTTTGCAGCAAAAACCCATAGGTACAGCCGGCTATCCGGCCTGGAGCATCTGGACACGTACCTGGACGTCAGCTGGTGGCCAGGAGGCCGTGGACGACACCTAGGAACAACCCGGGAATTTATCCCCAACAGCTTTGGCGGCCAGGCAGGGGCCGCTCGTAGGCGAGGAAGGGGAGGCATCTTTTTGCTCTTTCTAGTTTCCACTCGTTTGTTTAGTTCTGCCAAATTTTCCACTGGCGCTTTTTGTTTCGTAAACACTAAATCAGTGGTAAAAGCGCTGGCGCAAGCCTAGGAGTTGGGCTTGTGGTGGCCGGTGGTACGCTGGCAAGCAACGGCCTGGTGGCGCCGGAAAGCGCTCCATCACAAACCCTATGCGGGACATAGTCGATGAAATTGACTATCTCCAGAGAAATTCTGTCGGCTGTGCAAGGCATACTCGAAGAACAGGAAAGAGCTAAGGTGACTGATAAAAAACCTGCGCAGAAGTGCTCGCGAGCGGCAATAGCAAGCGACCCAGGGGACATGAAACTGGGAAAACGCTAGTAATGCCAGCAAAAAAGGCGATGCATAAGGCGCCGGCAAGCGAAGCTAGCCAAGGGGGAAATAGGGGCAAATATGCTGGGGCCGAGAGCACCAGTAAGCCCAAAAAACCCCAACAGGAGTGGAAAAAAGTAGAACCGAAGGCGAGAAAGCCCAAGGTACGTCCGCCACAAAAGGACGCGATAGTTATCGCAACATCTACTGGAGGGTCCTACGCGGATATCCTTAAAAGAGTAAAGACAGATTCGCAGCTGGAGGTCCTAGGTCAAGCTGTACAGACCGTCAGGAGAACAGCAAAGGGGGAACTGCTAGTCCTCCTAAATAAGGTATCCGGCCCAAAAACCGCAGAGCTTCAGAGCAAAATGAAAGCGGTCCAATGTCGACGTCAGAGCGCTGACTGAGACAACGCTGATCGAGGTGAAGGACAACGGCGAGACCACTGACAAAACGGATGTCATATGTGCGGTTAAGTCACAGTTTGATGTGGAACTGCCAGAATCTGCGGGGGTAGGACTACGGGCGGCGTACGGGGCACCCAAACCGCCACATTAAGAGTTATGCATAGGGAGGCGTCTCATGGAAAAGGGAAAACTCAGGTTGGGATGGACCTGGTGCAGAATCCGGTCAAAGATAACACCCAAAAAGTGCTTTAAGTGTATAGAGTTCAACCATACAGCCGAGAACTGCAGATCCCAGAAGGACTACTCTAATTGCTGCTACAACTGCGGCGCGAAGGAGAAGGAGAGAAGGAGAAGGACTGTGACCACCCAACAATGAGTGGAAATTGTTCGTACTTCAGGAGGGCTTTGCAAGGGCTTAGGGCCTAATGAAGATTCTTCAGATCAACATAAGCCACTGCGAGGTTGCCCAATCGTTGCTGGAGCAAAATGTCATCGAGCAAAACGTAGACATGGCACTACGCAATATAGAAATAAAAACTCCGGTGAATGGCTAGCAAATAGTAGCAAAAAATAGGCAATATGGAGCTGCGGAAACCCAAGGCGTCAGATTAGCAGGAAAAAAGCGGAAATTGCTTCGCCAGGGCCCATGTGAATGGTATAGCTTTCTATAGCTGTTACTTGTCGCCAAGCCTTAGCCTCCCCCAGGCAATAACTGTGCTCGAAGAGATTGCAGAAGACGCCCGGGAAAATCGCCCTGCCGTAATTGCCGGGGACTTTAACGCCTGGACTACGGAGTGGGGCTCCCCCCGAACAAATGCGAGAGGAAGGGCGCTACTGGAGATCTTCGCCGCACTTTAGCTAGTACTGCTGAACTCTGGAACAAAACCGACTTTCTCTAGAGTCGGAACAAGTTCCATCATTGACCTCACATTTGTGAGTGCTGGACTGGCTTCGGACCTCTCTACAAACGAATCATCAGACGAAAGGGCAAACCGCATCGCAGATTACACCAAGGAAGCCTGTGATGCATCTATGCAGAGGAAGGGAGAAGACCTGCATACTGGTGGAACCAATTCATTGCGGAAGACAGCATGCCACAGAGCAAGACGCGCATACCAATTAGCAAGAGGAAGACTCGAATTCAGGGCACTCCAGATATACTACACGGAAAAAAGACGAGCCCTGGAAAAACTCAAGAACCCTGGAAAACGAAGAAATAGTTTCCAACCCTTGGGCCTTCGCATATAAACTCGTCACAAAACGGCTTCGGGCATTTAGTAGACCGTCGCCGACATGCCCAGTCATCCTAAAAAGGATAGTCGAAACACTATTTCCTGAGCAAGAGCGTATAGCACAGATCGTAGACACGAGAAGCATAAAGTTCACAAGTCCTGAGGAAATCCTTGAGGTTCTGAAGACAATAAAAGACGACAAGCCACCGGGACCTAATGGAATCCCGAATAAAGTACTAAAAATAGCCATAAAAGCAAACATAAAACAGTATGTTGACATGTATAATGCATGCCTAACAGAAGGTGTGTTCCCTAGTCGCTGGAAAACTCAGCGGTTGGTACTCATACCAAAGGGGGACAAGCCAGCGGAGGAGCCTTCCTCGTATAGGCCACTCTGCATGCTGGATACGGTGGGTAAAATTCTTGAAAGAATAATCGACTCCCTGCTAGAAGGTGCCCACGTCGGAACCAACAGCCTCCTTGAGATGCAGTATGGTTTTCGAAAGAGACTACCTACAATCGATGCCATTGGTAAACTGTGCGAAATCGCTGACAAATCCATTGAGGGAAAAAGGTGGTTGTACGGCACTAAGCAGTAATGCATAGCGGCAGCATTGGATGTTAAAAACTCATTCAACTTCGCTAGTTGGCACCACATACTAAATGCATTGAGCAAACTTAATGTCCCAGTGTACATACAGCGACTAATAGAGAGCTTCTTAGAAGGCCGCCTGCTCCTGTACGAAACTGAATCCGGGCAATCGACTCACAGGGTCATCGGGGGAGTCCCCCAAGGATCAGTCCTAGGCCCTTTGTTGTGGAATGTCATGTACGACGAGATCCTTAGGATCACGATGCCCAAAGGGGCACGACTCATTGGTTTCGCGGATGACGTAGCCATAGTAGTTACGGCCAAGAAACCCCCAAACGCGGAAAGAATCTGCAATCAAGCTAGGAAACGAGCAAGCGCATGGCTCGATTCTAAGGGTCTCGCCTTGGCAGCTCATTAGACCGAAGCAGTCCTGATAAGTAGCAGGCAGAAAGTGGAAAGGCCACTATTAAAATTGGAGAAGCTACCATAAAATTACGCCCAAGCCTAAAATACTTGGGGGTCATGATCGACCACCGGCTTTCTTTCAAAGAGCATCTAGCGTACGCTAATGGCAAGGCAGGCAGAACCGCAACCGCAATATATCAGGAGTAATGCCGGTGGACCTGCTAGCAGTGGAGTCAGCGGGTGGGCAAATAGCAGCAATGGACGATGGACGCATAAGCTTATCCCAGAACTGCAGAGATGGCTGGGAAGGAAACATGGACAAGTGGACTTTTACTTAACGCAACTGCTGACAGGACATGGATGCTTTAAATACTACCTGAATAGGTTTAAGCATGAACGTTATACGCACTGCTCACTCTGCGAGTGTGTTGGGAGGACGGCAGCCGTTTGTAACCTGGTGGAAATTATGCTTGAATCAGAAGTAAATTGGTCCGCTGTATGTAACATGGCCACAATAGTTCTTAAAAAACTGCGCATCGCAGAAAGACTGTGATATTCCAGTAGGATAGAATCCTAGAGAGCCCTTAGGAACGTCCGGGGGCAGACGGTCATTTAGCGAGAACGCCACCATGAGCACCAGAGTGACAAGGAGCGATGCAAGGAAAGCGATGGCTGCCAGCCATCAAGGCAAGAGGTCTTGCCCGGGGCAAGGATGGTCAACCACACGGCCTACCCGAACCTCGCGGCAGATTTCGAGGCGAGGAGAGCCCGATCCGGTGATCAGCTCCGACAGCGACGTGGAGCTGAACGAAGATCCGCGGCTGGAGCAGAGGAGGTGGCGGCTTCGAAAGGCCACCAGCGGCACAGACGGCCGCATCCTACCGGCACAACCAAGGTCACAGCCAGGAGAAGCAGGTAGCAGCAGCTACGCTGGAGTTCCGGCTGAACCTGGAGGCGCGGAGGAGTACGGAGAAAACGTGGCTGCGAGAGATGGAGGAGGACCCTAATTGGCAGGCCCGTTTGCGACGAGCCGTGGAGGAGGAGCAGCAGCTGTAGGAGGAGCCGGCATGCCCACCCACCTCGCCGAACCGCGGGTGCCTCCGAGACCCAGGTGAAACCGTGAAATTAAATGTTGCAAAATAAACACACAAAAGCTAAGAACCGGAAGGCGGCGGGGACGCGGTTGTAAGCAAAAATAAGAAGGGGGCATACAGGGCAGCAACCTGAAACGAAGGGAAAGGGTTAGAGCGGAGGCAAAGACAAAACTCCAGCTTACTTACCCCCCTCCTCTCCACTCCCGCTTTCGAAGGGGTCCGCGTGGAGCCGGGTCAGCCAGCTGAGGGCGAATGAAGGATGAAAGTGAAGGAAAGTCGTAGAGAGGATGAGAGCGAAAGTGGGAAAGGGAAATTGAAACTCACCTGGAGAAGTCGCAAATTTTGCAGAATCACCAATAACAGGGAAGGGGGCGGTTGATTGGCACTGGACGATAGTGCGATGGGCACAAGCAATATGGAAATATCGGTGATGATGAACATCGCGGCGAGCAAGTGGCAACGCCGCACCTGCGATATCGATATCGATAGCGGAGACTTGGCGGGCATTTGAACGAATACCAACCAAGCAAACTTTGAACAAGCAGCGCCGTGGGAGCCTACAAGGAGCAAGATTGTCACGTCGAGACGTTCGGGATTGGGAATTACAAGGAATCTCCGAACTGAGACCACAGCCGAATGGGCTGAGGTCTAAGGAGGCACCACACGGCTAAGTCAAGGCGGTCTGTTCATTCCTGCCAACGAAGTCCTGGCGTTACGCCTGGAGGGTTTACCAGACTTAGAGCAGTGAAAGCTGGTGACTTGAAATCGTGAGCTCGGGGGTAAGCCTGTCGAGCCCCAGTGTACCTCGCCCCAAGCACTACTTTGGCGTATCCCGGCGTGAGCCCAGTGCACCAAGTGGAGATGAGCAGGTCCTGGCGCGATCAGCCAGAAGGGAGAGAAGTCCCGGAGCGGCGCGACCGACCCCTGAGAGTAGCGAGCCAGAAGGGAGAGAAGTCCCGGATTGGCGTATGCCCACGAACCCAGCACAGAATTCTCGCGATGTACAGCCACCCTGTCAGGAGCAGTTCACAGGACGCCGCCACCAGAGAGCAGGACACCATACCGCAACAGCCCGCAGGAACGACACGGACAGTACGTGAAAGGGTGAGGCTAGGGTGGAACGTTCGTTTACAGCTTTCTGGCGTTCCGCCGTGACTGTCCGCGCGATCTGAGCGGAAGCCCCAGTGGGACCATCTGGGACAGAACAAGGGACAGGCGGTCGTGTGTCAAAAGGAGTTATACTAGAGAGCACGTCAGTCTGTTCACCCTAGTCTGAGAACGGTGACGATTTCCTAAACCCGAGTCAACGCGTCAGGGACAAGCAGAAAACAAGGATCTTCAGGGAGCTACAACTGGAACACCGCGCCAACGAGGCGAGAAGACATCGAGACAACCAGAACCGTCGGAGACACCAAGTACAAGCGCATTACCAAGCCGTCTGTAGTTGTACACGTAATAAACCGATAACAAACCTATGAATTCTGTGCTTTCTCACTGAACTACTGGGCGGTCACGTTTATATAAATTTGGTGGGATGAACACACACAATCTACTGAGCTAGCCGCACGAATATCGTTGCGAGCAAAACGTAAACAAATCAATTCGTAACAATATTAATATTCGCTATTTAAGCTTGCGCGACATTTAAATCGTTTTCAAGTAGGTAAGCCTGTGTGTGAAACATGCCAACACAGCGACAGTTGACTGCTATTACCAATGCTTTTGAAAATGTGTTGGAAGTTAGACTTTTATATATTTATAATTTAATGTTATTTATGTACCTTGTGTACCCTTTATGTGCGCATACTACATCTCCTCTTTTTGAAAAATAGCGTATATAGTGGATTTATTTTCTAGAGACTACACATATAAAAGATTCTTTACAAGGCCATTTATTATTATAATTTTTTTTATTGCTTATCTCAGCTCTACAAGCATGTAGCATACTTATAAATTAAGGCGCTAGTCACAATTGTAAAATTTGATTTGAACTTATATGCAAATAATTACCAATCTTAGCAAATACAATTTGAATACATAAGCAGTTTCGTTATTATTATTATTATTTTAAAATTTTTTATTTTTTTTGTATTTAATTTTATTTATTCGTATTTTTATTTTTAATTTGCTAATTTAAGCTTTAAAATTTTAATTTTGAATTTCCATTTTTATTAGTTTTCACTTTCTCTCTAAATTTAAATTCCAAAAATCTAAATTGTGTAGTTTAATAGTCAGGTTGTACCCTTAAATAGTCTTGCAGTGCCTTTTTAAATTGAGTTTCGTTACTGATTGCCCTTATAGTGAGTGGCAGTTGGTTCCAAGTGCGAACAGCATACGAGTATACAAGGAACTACAAGTGAGTTTTTTATACAGATACCACGGCTCTTGTCTGCTTATAATTTTATGAAGAAGTAATACAACCCTAAGGTTTATCCAGGATTTTAGTGGCATGTTAAAGATTTTAATTGTAGCGTCACTTGGTCACTATCGTCAACTCTTTATCTATTATAAATATATCTTGCCACGTTATTGAACGCTACCTGCAGAGTGCGCTGACCTACGGAGTGCAGTCACCGAATTCCTCTATTCCGTAGAAAAGTACCGGTATGAGGTACATTTTTGCAATTTGGTCGGTAAGAAATATTTGGTCAAGTATAAGTTTCTAAGTATTGCATACATTTTTCCCACAGATTAATTATTGTGATCATCTCATGTCGCGTATATTAATTGCAGTTTTTACATACTCAATAGGAGCCTTATTAATGGTTAATTTTTGCAATACATCGGTAGCCATCCCTCGTTACCTACAACAAGACGTTTACACTTATTTGATCTTTTGCCAATCCCATTGATTTTTGCCAACAGGCTAACAATTTGCAGTTCAGTTTGACAAACACTTACGAGGTGTGTTCAAAAAGTAAGGTGATTTTGTATTTTCAAGAAAAGCTATTAATTTATTTATCAATATTAATGTTGTCCCCTTTAAAGTAATTTCCCTCAGATAAAATACATTTATGCCAACGGTTTTTCCAATCCTCAAAGCACTTTCCATAAGCACTTTTCGGTATAGCCTTGAGCTCTTCCAGCGATGCAGTCTTTATCTCTTCAATCGTTACAAGTCTCCGTCCTTTCATAGGTCTCTTTAGTTTTGGGAACAAGGAAAAGTCACATGGGGCCAAATCCGATGAATATGGTGGCGAGACATTATTGTGGTGTTGTTTTTGGCCAAAAAATCTCTCACAAGCAAAGATGAGTGAGCAGGGGCATTATCGTGATGCAAAAGCCATGAATTGTTTTTCCACAATTCTGGACGTTTCTTTCGTATTGCTTCTCGCAAACGGCGCATAACTTCCAGATAATACTGTTTATTGACCGTACGACCATATGGTAAGAACTCCTGATGCACCACGCCATGGTAATCGAAGAATACAGTGATCCAAACTTTGACATTTGATCGAACTTGGCGTGCTTTTTTCGGTCTTGGCTTACCTGGGCTCTTCCATTGTGACGATTGGGCATTGGTTTCGATATCATAACCATACGAGTATGTAATGTATGTATGTCAGTATATGTAAATGATTTACCTAGTAATATGTCGAACTGTGAAGTACACATGTATGCGGAATTAGAATTAATGTATGTATACTCGTACACTAGACGTTTTAACATAATACAAAGAATTTCGTGGTTTACCGTGTAAAATGCTTTGCTATAATCTAAAAGATTCAAAAAATATCCATTTTTACCCTGATGTCTTCAACTATTTTATTTGTAGCTTTTGTACAGCTTCTGCCAACACGGAACCCTGATTGCTTATCAGTTAGAATATTATTAGCTTTAAAATAATTCGTCATCTGATCAGCCGTAAGTCGTTGGAAGACTTTTGACAGATATGGTAGGACTGAAATTGGCCTCTATTCATTTGCAGATTTTGGGATTGGTATTATTTTAGCTAATTTCCAAGAGTCGGGAATTATTTATTGTGTCAAGGCAGCATTATATATAAAAATTATGAATGGTAATATTTTTGGAAATATTATCTTTATAAATATTGGGCTTATGTCGTAGACTCTAGTTGCATTTGACTTAATCAGTACCATTGATTTAAGTTCATCAGACTCAGTAATAACCGTGAAACTTAAACTACTATCACAGGTAGCATTATAAAAGCAGCAATTTATAATATCACAATTTCGATATGTATTTTGAGGAAGGTGATCAAGATAGTCATCTTTTGTTACATCCGGTACTTTACAGTTTATAAATTGTTTATTAAGTTCATCAGGATTGGCATCACATCGGGTTGTGTTGGACTTGCCTAGTTTCTTAATATCATCCCATTTCTGCGGACTCGTTGTTGCCCTAGTAAATCTTTTAAAGAAATATTTACGTTTCTTTTGATTAATTAATTGTAAAACTTTTTTTTTCTTAGAGTTTTATATTGCGATGCGCGCTGGCTTGTCTTATATCGCTTTCATTTTTGAAATGCAGTATCCCGTTTGTCAATTGGTACCTTAATTGCTAAACTAAACCATGGATTTTTACGAGGCTTGGTCATTTTCATCACTAATGATACTGAACGGTTGTATAAGTATATTATATTATCTTGTACGACAGACAATTGAGAATTAATATTTGTACAGCCATAAATAAATTCCCAGTCACATAAATTACAGTCGGTACTTAGCAAGACGTAGTCAATATTTTTAAAGTCCCTATAAACTTTATGGTTTTCAGTTATGTCTGTATTAATATTATAAATTAAATAGATCGTGTTTCAAAAACATTGGCATTGAAAGTTGACTATACATTTTATCACAGTCAGTTACAAAAAATAAGTCAAGTGGTGTATCACAGTGGTTTGAAAAATGCGTAGGTGCTGATGGGATTACTAAATTTAAGACAATAGAATAGAATAGATCGTCCGATTATTTATTTTTATTGCTGTTGAAATCCCCAGCCAGGATAACATCCGAATAAGAGATAGACATAGGGGATAATAAGTCAATTACATTTTGGTAGTCAATAAATCCTTGTGGTCTATAAATGCAGCCAATCAAAGTTTTTGATGAGTATAAGGTATTTGTGATCTGAACAAAATATCCATTCAACGGAACTATCACTTGAATGTTTATAAACAAAATTTTGCATTGAGATTGCATTAGATCGTAGCGACTACACTCTTCTAACGAGTAACTAACATAAGACGAAAACCACGTTTCGAACAAACATATAATATTGATATTTGAATTAACAAATAAATTGTAGCATATCACGAATGATTCTAGCAGCAGCGAGTGATGGGCACGCGCTGGTTCCGGCTCTTTTTTCGTCGGTAAAGGGAGTGCGTTTCCAATTTGATCCACAGTGCTACTTGCTCGCATATGTATATACAATATCCAATTTTAATTCGCGTGCGAACTGACTTTGAGGTAAAATTGTAGGAGGAGAGAATTAATAGTGGGATAAAGAGGGAGGGAATACCTGAAAAGAAGGGTGCTGCCTTGATGGAATGGCAGCAACTGATGTATGTGTGTCGGTGTCAGCAGCGATGATGTTATTTGCCGCTGACATTGCCCACCCTACCATGATCACCGCAGCCGCATAACCTGACAGAGGTTGGTGATCCCTTTGACACACGCCTAACTCCTAACCATCTTTATTGATGCAAGCTTCCATTAGTAAAGAAATTTAGCAATTCATGTTTATAATAGGTTTAATATATATAAAAAGTAATAATGATCATTAACGTTACAAAGTTGAGTAACATATAAAGTTGTATGCTAAACTCATATCGAATCAAATAAAGGTTATCCAAACTTAAACATTAATTTTGATTATTGAATTTAACTGAGGAAGTATTTAATCGAGAGGGAATTTCTGTTATAATATTAAGAACATTGGAATATTATTATAAACAGTCAATCAAAATATATAGCATGACGACCAGAGCCGATCACTTACCCGCCATATCCAACTTTGAAAGCGCTTTCAATTTGTTGTATTATTGGCTGTCATTTTGTTTATAAATTGTAAAACTGCATTTCAATTGACTGTAGAAAGAATTGGGAAAAACACCTTTAGGGGCTTAAAAACTTGCTCTCATTTCGAGAATGCTTACTGCATTACAAATTATTTGATTACACTAGTATTTGAGATAATTTAAATTAATCTACTTATTTAACTTTACTTTAAATTTACTTTTACTTTAAATTTAGTTGTTTAATTTAATTTTAAGTTTATAGGAATTTAAAGATTTTAAATTTAAATTATGTTGTTTTAACTAGAATTGATTACAGGCGTGGGACTGCCCACTTGTGCACTTCAGCAGAGGGCTGCACTGTTGTATGTTTGTATTTGTGATACATGGTGCACTGAGAAAAGCTGATGAAACTGCCGACGATCCCGATTGTGCGCTTTATGGACTTTTTCCAGGAAAACTGAAGCCACGAGAAGGAGTAACTCGACTTCTGAGAAGTTTCTTCGAAGCTGATGATCACGTTGATGCGCTTTAGAGACTTTTTCCAGGAAAACTGTAACCATTGGAAGGAGTACCCCGAGTTCCTAGGAATTTCCACAATGCTGACGATCCCGTTTTTGCGCTTTAGGGACTTTTACCCAGGAAAACTGGAGTCAAGAGAAGGAGTACCTCGACTTCCAAGAATTTCGCACGATTCCAGGAAAACAGGAACCACCAGAAGGAGTATCTCGATTTCCCAGAATTCTCTTCGTTTATTCAACGGCAACCTTGTGGTAAAAGAAAACCTTCAAAAAGGCTGAGGATGTAAAGGATAATAACGATCCTCACACGGCCAAGGTTCAAAACGGAAAAGGTACGAAAAATCGAGGTGCGCCAGTCAGCAAGGCTTGGCTATCGAAAATTGTGGGACCAGAGTTGCTTGGAAATACCTATCAAACTCGTCTTTTTAGTGTTGGAAATTGGGAAATTATTTGAACTTTGCTCTGCTATTATAATTCCTGGCGGCAACTTTAAATCCTGGCAAAATTTTTAAATTGTGGTGGAAAATTTAAAAGTTGACAATATAAACGACAAGCGCCCTACAAACTTCTTGGCCGTTTTAAACAGAGACTTCTCGATTGCGTAAGTTGTATGACCTTTCGTTTCTATCATGCTGAGCTTGCATGGCGTGTTTAGCTTGACTTATAGTGGTGATTAATTGGTAAACCCGGTATGTAAGTAGAGTGGATCCTAATTGGAGGTGTCTTGCGTCTATAGATTTCTTGGCCGTTCTTAACAAAGACTTCTCGATTGCGTAAGTTGTATTGTAAAATTTTGGAGTTACAAAATTTATTATAATACATCCTGAGAATTTAACAAAATTAAAAATTATGTTCAACTGCTAGTCTGACAATAAATAAATTATTGTATCCACAGAACTAAACCGCTAAACTAGAAAACAATAAAAACTTCAAAGTCAGAAATAGAAACCTAGTCAGATGGAAGTGACTGTCCTTTACAAAAAATTTGCAGTCGGGCTTGCCGGTTTGGCCCCACGTTGGGCGCCAAAAATAGGATTATTATATTATATAATACTGTAGCATATCACAAATGATTCTAGCAGCAGCGAAAGATGGTGGGTGTAGCTTCAAGTGGGGCACGCGCTGGTTCCGGCTCTTTTTTTCGTCGGTAAAGGGAGTGAATTTCCAATTTGATCCACAGTGCTACTTGCTCGCATATGTATATACAATATCCTATTTTAATTCGCGTGCGAACTGACTTTGAGGTAAAATTGTAGGAGAAGAGAATTAATAGTGGGATAAAGAGTGAGGGAATACTTGAAATAGATGGAATGGCAGCAACTGATATATGTGTGTCGGTGTCAGTAGCGATGATGTTATTTGCCGCTGCCATTGCCCACCCTACCATGATCACCGCAGCCGCATAACCTGACAGAGGTTGGTGATCCCTTTGACACACGCCTAACTCCTAACCATCTTTATTGATGCAAGCTTCCATTAGTAAAGAAATTTAGCAATTCATGTTCATAATAGGTTTAATATATATAAAAAGTAATAATGATCATTAACGTTACAAAGTTGAGTAACATATAAAGTTGTATGCTAAACTCATATCGAATCAAATAAAGGTTATCCAAACTTAAACATTAATTTTGATTATTGAATTTAACTGAGGAAGTATTTAATCGAGAGGGAATTTCTGTTATAATATTAAGAACATTGGAATATTATTATAAACAGTCAATCAAAATATATAGCATGACGACCAGAGCCGATCACTTACCCGCCATATCCAACTTTGAAAGCGCTTTCAATTTGTTGTATTATTGGCTGTCATTTTGTTTATAAATTGTAAAACTGCATTTCAATTGACTGTAGGAAGAATTGGGAAAAACACCTTTAGGGGCTCAAAAACTTGCTCTCATTTCGAGAATGCTTACTGCATTACAAATTATTTGATTACACTAGTATTTGAGATAATTTAAATTAATCTACTTATTTAACTTTACTTTAAATTTACTTTTACTTTAAATTTAGTTGTTTAATTTAATTTTAAGTTTATAGGAATTTAAAGATTTTAAATTTAAATTATGTTGTTTTAACTAGAATTGATTACAGGCGTGGGACTGCCCACTTGTGCACTTCAGCAGAGGGCTGCACTGTTGTATGTTTGTATTTGTGATACATGGTGCACTGAGAAAAGCTGATGAAACTGCCGACGATCCCGATTGTGCGCTTTATGGACTTTTTCCAGGAAAACTGAAGCCACGAGAAGGAGTAACTCGACTTCTGAGAAGTTTCTTCGAAGCTGATGATCACGTTGATGCGCTTTAGAGACTTTTTCCCAGGAAAACTGTAACCACTGGAAGGAGTACCCCGAGTTCCTAGGAATTTCCATAATGCTGACGATCCCGTTTTTGCGCTTTAGGGACTTTTACCCAGGAAAACTGAAGTCAAGAGAAGGAGTACCTCGACTTCCAAGAATTTCGCACGATTCCAGGAAAACAGGAACCACCAGAAGGAGTATCTCGATTTCCCAGAATTCTCTTCGTTTATTCAACGGCAACCTTGTGGTAAAAGAAAACCTTCAAAAAGGCTGAGGATGTAAAGGATAATAACGATCCTCACACGGCCAAGGTTCAAAACGGAAAAGGTACGAAAAATCGAGGTGCGCCAGTCAGCAAGGCTTGGCTATCGAAAATTGTGGGACCAGAGTTGCTTGGGAATACCTATCAAACTCGTCTTTTTAGTGTTGGAAATTGGGAAATTATTTGAACTTTGCTCTGCTATTATAATTCCTGGCGGCAACTTTAAATCCTGGCAAAATTTTTAAATTGTGGTGGAAAATTTAAAAGTAGACAGTATAAACGACAAGCGCCCTACAAACTTCTTGGCCGTTTTAAACAGAGACTTCTCGATTGCGTAAGTTGTATGACCTTTCGTTTCTATCATGCTGAGCTTGCATGGCGTGTTTAGCTTGACTTATAGTGGTGATTAATTGGTAAACCCGGTATGTAAGTGGAGTGGATCCTAATTGGAGGTGTCTTGCGTCTATAGATTTCTTGGCCGTTCTTAACAAAGACTTCTCGATTGCGTAAGTTGTATTGTAAAATTTTGGAGTTACAAAATTTATTATAATACATCCTGAGAATTTAACAAAATTAAAAATTATGTTCAACTGCTAGTCTGACAATAAATAAATTATTGTATCCACAGAACTAAACCGCTAAACTAGAAAACAATAAAAACTTCAAAGTCAGAAATAGAAACCTAGTCAGATGGAAGTGACTGTCCTTTACAAAAAATTTGCAGTCGGGCTTGCCGGTTTGGCCCCACGTTGGGCGCCAAAAATAGGATTATTATATTATATAATACTGTAGCATATCACAAATGATTCTAGCAGCAGCGAAAGATGGTGGGTGTAGCTTCAAGTGGGGCACGCGCTGGTTCCGGCTCTTTTTTTCGTCGGTAAAGGGAGTGAATTTCCAATTTGATCCACAGTGCTACTTGCTCGCATATGTATATACAATATCCTATTTTAATTCGCGTGCGAACTGACTTTGAGGTAAAATTGTAGGAGAAGAGAATTAATAGTGGGATAAAGAGTGAGGGAATACTTGAAAAAAAGGGTGCTGCCTAGATGGAATGGCAGCAACTGATATATGTGTGTTGGTGTCAGTAGCGATGATGTTATTTGCCGCTGCCATTGCCCACCCTACCATGATCACCGCAGCCGCATAACCTGACAGAGGTTGGTGATCCCTTTGACACACGCCTAACTCCTAACCATCTTTATTGACGCAAGCTTCCATTAGTAAAGAAATTTAGCAATTCATGTTTATAATAGGTTTAATATATATAAAAAGTAATAATGATCATTAACGTTACAAAGTTGAGTAACATATAAAGTTGTATGCTAAACTCATATCGAATCAAATAAAGGTTATCCAAACTTAAACATTAATTTTGATTATTGAATTTAACTGAGGAAGTATTTAATCGAGAGGGAATTTCTGTTATAATATTAAGAACATTGGAATATTATTATAAACAGTCAATCAAAATATATAGCATGACGACCAGAGCCGATCACTTACCCGCCATATCCAACGTTGAAAGCGCTTTCAATTTGTTGTATTATTGGCTGTCATTTTGTTTATAAATTGTAAAACTGCATTTCAATTGACTGTAGAAAGAATTGGGAAAAACACCTTTAGGGGCTTAAAAACTTGCTCTCATTTCGAGATTGCTTACTGCATTACAAATTATTTGATTACACTAGTATTTGAGATAATTAAAATTAATCTACTTATTTAACTTTACTTTAAATTTACTTTTACTTTAAATTTAGTTGTTTAATTTAATTTTAAGTTTATAGGAACTTAAAGATTTTAAATTTAAATTATGTTGTTTTAACTAGAATTGATTACAGGCGTGGGACTGCCCACTTGTGCACTTCAGCAGAGGGCTGCACTGTTGTATGTTTGTATTTGTGATACATGGTGCACTGAGAAAAGCTGATGAAACTGCCGACGATCCCGATTGTGCGCTTTATGGACTTTTTCCAGGAAAACTGAAGCCACGAGAAGGAGTAACTCGACTTCTGAGAAGTTTCTTCGAAGCTGATGATCACGTTGATGCGCTTTAGAGACTTTTTCCAGGAAAACTGTAACCACTGGAAAGAGTACCCCGAGTTCCTAGAATTTTCCACAATGCTGACGATCACCTTGATGCGCTTTAGGGACTTTTTCCAGGAAATCTGGAACCACTAGAAGGAGTGCCTCGACTTTAAAGAAATTTCCACAATGCTGACGATCCCCTTTTTGCGCTTTAGGGACTTTTTCCCAGGAAAACTGAAGTCAAGAGAAGGAGTACCTCGACTTCCAAGAATTTCGCACGATTCGAGGAAAACAGAAACCACCAGAAGGAGTATCTCGATTTCCAAGAATTCTCTTCGTTTATTCAACGGCAACCTTGTGGTGAAAGAAAACCTTCAAAAAGGCTGAGAATGTCTGATATTTTTCACGATTTGGCTTTGGTAGAAATCTGAGTTTGATTCAAACACTGATGAAAATATCTTCAAGTAATAACGATCCTCACACGGCCAAGGATCAAAACGGAAAAGGAACGAAAAATCGAGATGCGCCAGTCAGCAAGTCTTGGCTATCGAAAATTGTGGTATCAGAGTTGCTTAAAAATACCTATCGAAATTGTCTTTTTAGTGCTGGTAATCGGAAAATTTTTTGAACTTTGCTCTGCTATTTTAATTCGGCAACTTCAATTCCTGGCGGAATTTTTAAATTGTGGTGGAAAATTTAAAAGCTGACAATATAAACGACAAGCGCTCTACAAAATACCTTAATTCTTCAATTTTATATACTAAGCTTTGAGTGTTAATATGGCATACACGAAGGCCAGTTCTCTGATTACCAAGTACTCTAAGCATCGCATAGCTGCTCGCACTCGGCGTGCAAACATTGTCATACATCATCAACAAACTAGACAATCAGTAACTACGCACCTATTCCTTTTGCTTTAATAATTAGTCTACGCACCACTATTAAAGACAAAAAAGAGTCTTGGGAGAGAGTGAGATACCTAATTAAGAGAGTCGTAATTTTAAGAGTTTAAAAAATCGTAAGTCTAATGAAGAGAGAATATACGAACTTAAAGTACCTAGTTATAATTAGATTAAGATACAGGAACACTATCGCGTCTAAATCCTTTACAATTCACAGAGATTCCATCCATCGTAGACGACGAAGATGCAGAGCGCAACGGGAGATGAGAAGCTGGCTTCTCAGTGCCAAGGTCTTGCGAGAGCGCCAAAAGCTGATCCATACTCCTGACTCAATAGATTTTCTCATTGCACCGGACGTGGACTAGGCCTCTGCGGGTAAAAACATCAGAGGGCAGTCTCCGCTTTTAAAGCTTCATTGCCTCTATAAAAATCATACATAGCTCTCTCAAGAGCTGCTCATTAGAACAGAGAGCGGCTTGAGAGTCCATCATATGCAAGCTAAGTTGTTGTTTTGTTGTGCGGCGATAAGCTCCGATACAGCGCAGTAGAATGATTTTTTCGTGCTGATTTTACATCCGAATTATGACCACCGGGTAAATGTTATCTTTTCAATATTTAGATATTTACATAAATCTTCGATTAATGAATTCTTGTATTTTGGACCGTACTTTAGAATAAAAGATTCGATTATAGGTTTTGCTACGGTTTTTGACCTTTTGTCTGGTATTGGAATAGCAACATGGTATTTTGTTAAGTCACAGATTAGTGTAACTGAATATATATTTCTTCGTTCTGATTTAGGGAATGGACCGATCGTATCCACTAACACTCTATCAATTGCCTTCAAAGGAGTTTCTGTAATAGTCAAGAGAGTTTTCGTATGTTTTGTTGTTTTGGCCTGTTGGCATTAATACATTTTTCACGTGCGATGTCACGCGTCATGTTTTTTCAATAGTAATGTCTTTTTATTTTCGCTAGAGTTTTTGTAATTCCTGTATGTCCACCTTGTATTGGATCATTATGTAGTCTGGACAGTATAGCTTTTTTATTATTTTATGTGGTCACCGGCTTGAGCAGCCCTAATCTTAAATTCATTATTATTTTATGTATTTGAATAAATCTATTGAAATAATATCAAAGATTTTCTTGCTCGGTGCCATCTTAAGTTGGCTTATCTTGTGTATACCGGCCGTTCTATCCAGCCTTTGGAAAAGTGTATCTAAATATTCCATTTGTATATAACTCATCAACACTTATTCTTGCATATATCTTTTTTCCTTTTTTAATGGAACCATTTGATGATGATAAATGCCAGGTCACTACTTTTTTAACGTCCTCATTGCGAACGGCGTCAAATATGTTGTCTTTCGTTGAAAACCTATATGTTAACGGTTTGTGGTCTGTTTAAATTGTGAAATTTTTGCCATATACTTACTCGTATTGTCTGAAGTGATTTGTATCACAATGTATTGCTAAATTACTTTCGCCTTTTGTAAATGTTCTTGAGGCGTATACTACCGGGAGGTCCACACCAGTATGTGATTGAGTTAGGATTGTTCCACAAGCTTGCTTACTAGCATCTGTTGTTATGCAAATTTCTTTATTGAAATCTGGGTTGAGTTAATGAATTCTTAGGGTATTCAAATGTTTTTTTTAAGTACAAGTGTCCAATCAAATGTTACATTTTTCTTGCAAAGGTAAGTTAAATGTATTGAGTAAACAGAGAACTTTGGTATAAAACGTCTGTAATAATTGCAGAAAGCGTCAAATCTTCTCGATTTATCTACATCAGAAGGAGCAGGGTATTTAGTTATTGCATAATATTTTTTATTTTCAGATAAAAATCCTTTGTTTGTGCATGTATGGCCTAAGAATGTGACTTCGTGCATAAAGAAGTGTAAACTTTTCATGGCAATTGGGTTGGAAAATATATGCAGCAGTAATTTTATAAAAAAAATTCCTTTTCGATTTTTTTAAAGGAAAAAATTTAGAAGTTTGTTATTGAAAAATAATCACTAAATATTTGTTGTAAAATGAAATTATTAAAAAATATTTTTAAACAAACATAAATTATTTAAATTACTAGATTATATGGTTTTATAATTATGTAAGGGATACAATACAAAGTGGACAGGGCTTGCCAACGGAAATATTTTGTTTTTAATGCTCGTATGAGTATGAGTATAACAAAGGAACTTCTCTTTTTAATGAGTGCTTATCAAATAAAAATATGTCTTAACGAGGCAAGGGGTCGTAAGGATTGCACCATAAAAAATGTTTGTACAATCGACGACTGAATAAGAAACGGTATCGATAGTTCTTACAACTGATATTTAGCCAACGTATTGCAGCATTGACTTACATCTGACGACCAGAATTTACGGTATCGAATAAAACCTAAATCAAACAATTATATCTTTGGTATCACATTAGCATAATTTGTCGCTATCAGAATAATTCGACGTATGGAAGAAGTCTAAAAGCAAGTTATCCGTTGTCTAAGAAATCTTTGAGAACGAAGTATAATTCGAAGTTTTTTTTGCGAATTACACTATTTGAAAACTGAGAGCATATTCAGAACTCTTAAAAATCTAAAGTCCACAAACATGGAAAAAAGAAAACGGTTTAGCTACTACCCAGCGCGTTTAGACTAGATTTCTATATTAACATTGTATAATTGGGTAATTTCAATCAAATGATGTGCGTTGCTCGTATTGCTTCTAAATTGTGTTAAAATAAAACGTTTGCCGCCAATGTGTTCTAAAATTTGAATGGCAGAGACCGAAACGAATGGAAACATTCGGCCGATATTTCTAGTCTTTTCGTTGTTTATTGATCGATATTGTCTAATCAACCGCGTACTAAATATGGCTACCGCTTCGTTTTTTCCCCATATTTTTTTTTTTAGTTGTTCGTGCGATGCAAATTCGTCGTATCATGGAAACATGTTTAACCCTGTTAAATGCCACAATCTTTACCTCACCTGTCGACGGACGATAGGTAATCTTATAAGTCTATAGATAGTTTTAGTAAATATATATAGAAATGTATGGTTTAGTTCTCGATTGGTGAAGGTCATACTGGGCAGCCATTGATTTGCCGCCATGGTTTAAGCTTCCGCATTTATTGTCGCGTGGTGAATTGAGGAGAATTTTGTTAGGTTCTAAGTGAATATTTCCTGAGCAACCTTTCTATTCGTGGTGCGGAATCCGGCCGTTAAAGGCAACTCCGTGGGGCCAGCGACATGGTCTTTTACTCGCAGTCTTTCATGTCGGAACGCGAACTGTTCAGGCAGCGCAGACAAACACTCGAACAAGGTCAGAGCGCGGACAGCGTAAATATTTGTTTAAGTTCCTGGGCAGAATACAACAATGCAACATTCCCCCAGACGAAGTAACTGGTTGTACGAGGACCAGGTCATTCCCGTATCACGAAGTGCGGGTGTGACAACCGGTAGCAGTGGCGTGGGAAATAAAAGGAGCTAAAAACGTCAGGACCGCCGTCATGTTGGATCGATCCGATCTTTGACGAGTAGTATAGAGATCCCACTTAACGGGGTCAGTACCGGCAGTTATCATCCCCCATATTGTGGAACAAGTACGGCACACACAGTGCATGGATTTGGACCGCCAGGCATGAATATCCAGAACATCGTTACGCCAACGTCAATAGCTGGGTCCTACGCCTGGACGACACCAAATGGGACAAACATGCCAAGTAAGCTTCCTGATCTGCCAGTATTTGGTGGTCAGCCAGCGGACTGGCCGATCTTCTGATGTGCGGTTACCGAGACAACTAAAGCGTAAAACTACACTGATGTGAAAAACAACCAACGATTGCTGAAGGCGCTGAGTGGTATTCCAGAGGTGTCTCCAATTTTGGAGCACAACCTGGCGAAGATTGTACCCTTCGCAACCCGTGTGAGTAGCCTCACAGTCAGCGAGGCCAGATCAGCATTTGGGGAATCCAATCGCCAAGCTCCTTACCAGCAAACGCGTGCAGTGTGCAAGGCATGCTGCTACGATTATTCCTTTACCAACCATAGTGCTTGGTTAAAAGAGTTCGCGAATGTAGTGTGTACTATAGTGGAGGTAGGGAAAAGGGAAAGAACCGAGGCGTCGATTGCTGCATGCGAGCATCGACCATAATGAAGGCGATCAACAGGGTCGCCCCAGAAGTGGTCCAAGTTGTGGAGGACAACACACAGTCATGGACTGCAGAGAATTCAGTGGAGCTCTGGACGGGTGGAGATGTGTGAAAAAGCAGTAATGATGCTTTACTTGCCTACAAAATGGTCACATGACTAGATCCTGCAATTCGCATGGTTTCACTGGTTTGGAGGTAGAGCAACTAGACAGCACACCAACGCTTTAGTCGAGTGCCTCGCCTATGAGATACCCGTTACTCAGATTAAGGGAGCAAAAAGGAAATGGAGTTATATTATTAAGCCGTTTGTGGCCGTTAGAGTGGGCGTGGCACATTTTTTTAGGTCAGTCGATAGGTATATATGAGACAAATACATTTGAGTTAAATTTTTTTTTTCTATCACAAAACCTGCACGCTCTGCAGATTTAAGTGTATTGTGGGCGTTAGAGGCACCCCGCTAAAACAAACTTGCGCTGCGTAGGTAGATTAGAAATCTTCATGAAAATTTCAAATATTCTATTTTTTATAGTTCCGAAATCTCAGCGTTTATACGGAAAGACAGATAGACAGACAGACCTACATTGCCAGATCGACTCGGCTTGTGATCCTAATCTGGAATATATATACTTTATGGGGTCGGAAACGATTCCTTCTACCTGTTACATACTTTTCGACGAATCTTATATACGCTTTTACTCTACGAGTAACGGGTATAATCATTGGATTGAGCAAGCAAGTTCGTCATGCGTTGCGAAGTGTGAATTCCGCTCCGTGCCGATGCAGACCCAGAACCGACGTGATGTTCAATGCGTGCAATGTGGCGTTTGCACGCCTACGGCATAGTTTATATCGCACTGTGTATGCCATACAAAGCGAAGAGGCTATAATCCTGTCACATCGACACAGTCTTACGGAAATGATTGTGTACCACTTTCACGCCAAGATGAAGCATTAAAATTTTAATGTGACAATTACTGAGATCCGGATGACATTCTGGGTCACGAAATTGGGAAGTGTCCTACGCAAGGTGATCTCAGCGTGTAACGTATGTAAGCTACAGTAAGCGCGGCCGGTGCCAGTGTCCCTTCTGGAGGATAGCCTGGAAGCAAATGGTTGTCAGTTTAAGAACACTAGACCGGATTAGACCAGAGAGCTCTGAGGCACAGGCATTGAGTGGGTTTTTACCTGTCCGATAAACCCAGAAAGAGTCTGGGCGCGAATTGTGCAGTGCGTGAAGAGGGTCCTGCATAACAAGCTGAAGGAGGTAACACCACGGGATCACGTATTGGAGTATTTCTTGATCAAGGCGGAGAACATAGTCAAATCGCTTCCACTGGAGTGCATGGAGAGATCCAACGCGCTAGGATACGCATGAGCGACAACGGCCTCTTTATTATTATTATGCGTATCGTCTCGCAACTTAAAGTTCTTCTCTTAAACATTTGTACTTTACGTAAGCGTAATATTCATTCAGAGTTGGTAATCTTTATTTTTATATAATCTAAAACTGGCCTACATGTGCTGACAGTTATGGATTCCAAATGGAGCTATCCAAACAGTCCTTCGGTGTGATGCCCTTCAGACCAAAGCTACTTTTGTCTTAATCCGAAGATTTCTGAAGTCCCAATATAGGCTTTTCGCGGCGCTGCTTCTGACGACATAATATTTTGTTACTGCCTTTTGAATCACTTAATGCTGGGTGATTGCTTTTGGGTAAACTTCCGTTTAGCTCCAACGACCGATTTTGTCCACACTTTTATATCTACTTTTTGAACTACGGGAAAATCAGTCAAATCAAAGTTGACGCAAATGACGGGATCATGGAATGTAACGGTAAAAACTGATTTTCGTAAAAATCTTAGAATATATTAACTTAATTAAATTAATTAAAAAGTTTGCCAGACAAAAATAAAAGAGGTTTGGAAATGAAAAACCGCTGGAACACACTAGTTAGATAATTAGTTTCTTTTTTGGTAATTTCTCTCCCCGTTCTTTCCCTCGCTTATGAAAATAATGCTGTGGATCTTATCAACATGCTCAAGCTCCAGATAAGCCCCCTGGCTTGGGTTATGTTAACACGAGGCGACAGTCCTCTTTCTAAAATTTAACTCTAAGCGCAGTTCCTAAGTCAATTTCAACGAGTATATAACGCGTAAAAAAACTGTGTCCAAACAAAACGCTTTACAATCTCGCCTTACTACTTGAATATCTCCATCTCACTTTTGCGTCCTTTTACTCAACCTAACAAAAATTGGACCAAAAATACTATTTTCAGAACGTTATTTCTTGAGGGTCCAGTGTTGATTAATGTGAAAATATCAACGTTTAAATTTACGCTCACGGCTTGATACAAACAAAATATTGTCAACAACAAATATTAGTTATAATGGATGAAGACAATAAGAAGCGACCTATATCTGGTTGTGTTCATCCGAATTTCATCCAACGTCTTAAAAAAGGTCGAGTTTCAACAGATCTTATATATACAAAAACAAAAAAGGGTACATTATAAATATATTGTTGTGCTTTTCCCTTGCGCGGTGTCTAAAATATTGCTTACATAAGCATAATTGCTTTTCAGCAGTGGCTAGAGAAATATATAAAATTAACTAATTACTGCAAGGAATTTTAGTAGGAGGCACGAAGACTGCCGTCCAAAAACTTCTCCTTTTTTAACAAATAAACTTCTTAGCATGGAAAATCATTTTTAAATTAGTTCTGAATTTTAAATTAAACTATATCAAAACGGACGACTGTATCATAAAGCTGCCATGCGAACGATCGGAAAATTGGTGAAAAAATAATATGAAACAAATTATAGCTACGGGGTTTATTTACATATTCGTATCTTATGAATATATATATCTTCACACGTCTTATAATACTGGGAAAATAATTTGTTTTATTTTTAAGAATTTCAAATTAAATTTAATAAAAAATTGACGATTTTAAAATATAGCTGTCACTAAAACGGTCAGGAAAATAACGAAATAATTTTTTTTAATATCACTAAAAGTAGCAACAATCCTTAAAAGCTAAACATGGTGTTACTAACATTGATTATTGTTAAGAAGCTCAAAATGGGAATTAGAACATTTTAAATTGTATGTGATTATGTCTCTTCTATGATCCCAAATTTATTCTAGAACTCGCTCTTCGGCTAAAGTCTTTTCGGTTTCTTTTTCGATGGAGTGTTGTCTGTAATGTGATTAGATATCCCATTTTGCATGTCAAATCCACCTGCCTGTGTACATACGTTACTTCCTTGTTCAATTTTATATCTGTACTAATGTGTTGAGCTACGCCCAAATAGCATTCCATTAAATGTTTTGAAATATCATTAAGGCAATAATCATGGCTTTCATAGGCCACGTCAAACAATATTTTAAGTTTGTCAGGCTTTTTGCTATTAGGAACTCTAAAGTGTGGCATGTAGTAGGCCAAAAAAGTGATTTTAGTTTTCTCTGTTTGTTTATACTTCTTACCGTACTCAGGGTTAGCATAACAACAATCTAGATTATAATTTGTTGTAACTTTCAGTTAGTTTAATGTCGTCACTTTTCCACAATAGAGCACATTGAAATTAAAAAAGTGGTAAAACCATTGGCTCCAGCTTCTCCAATTGGTCGTCACCCAACCATGCAGACCTGGTAACTCCCAAAGGATTATAAGAACCAGAGGCAAGCAGTTGGACAAGCTCTTAGTTGTGTGCTGTCGTGATCATCCCGCTCAAGCGTGCTCTTCCTCCAAGAGGAGTACTCATCACAATCAAGACAAAAACCCAACGGCTTGAGTTTACGAAAATTTGCTTTGAGTGATACTTGTAGTCTTAATATAATTGCCTTATCAGCGCACTCCTCTCTTAGACTTAAAAATTCCGTGGATTTCTCATCGACAGCTTTTTGTGGCTCTTTTCGATCGCTGCATTAACAAAAACATTGCCTTTCTCTTATCAACTTGGATAGATATGCTCTCTTAACGGGGACATTGCCATAGCTCTTAAGAACTAGTTGCTATTTACTAAAAGTATCTAGCAAACTTCAGGAATGCATCTATCCTAGTCTGCATGATTAAAATCGAATCGAAGTGACTACATTACTGAAGGCGCTCTGCGGGACTACAACATTGGGAACGCAAGAACAAATACTTCCTAAGGCATTGAACTATGATTTCTTAAATGCGAATCCGGAGGTTGCTGACTGTGCTATTGTGAGTACAGCCAACTAAAAGTTTATTTTCAAAACATCTCAGGAATCCGACTTTGTTGTAATAGTTTTAGTGGACACTTGGCTCAACATGAACTTGTACTTAACTGAATTCTTCGTCGCCAATTTGTACGATTCGTTCTCCAAAGACAGAGATAGGACTAAGACCCACTTTGCTAGAGGGGGTGGTGTAATTCTTGCTATTCGCTGCAACTGCTTGTCAATTGGATTTCTCGTTGAACTTTACAAGGCTCATCTGGAAAACATTACCTACGGCATATCTTTGTAATTGGAGACTTTAATCTATCATCCGTCGTTTGGTCTCAGGATCCGGACCATCACTTTTCACTGCCAAGTTAAATACATCAACCACATGAGATTCTTTTCATCGATGATATTTTCAGTATGGCCTTAATACAAGTCAATAATATATGCAATGACGTACATAAAATTTTAGAATTGGTATTCGAAAGCGCTGATATTAACTTTTGTTGTGATATTCATCATAGGCCATTGCTACTAGGTGCAAACTTTTACAGTTTTACGCCTTCAGCTGAATATTCACCAAGGTATGTTTTCAATGAAACCAGCCTTTTCGCCATCAAAAATGAGACTTTTGCCATTAACTGGAAGTCAGTTTTATGGCATGTCAGTTTGGAGTCGTGTTATGACACTTTCTTAGTTGTTAAACATTATTAAGAACAATGCTCGACAAAGGTTTCACAATTCATTTAAGATTCCTTTGGTTTGAAAAAGCTAAAAGATCTTTAAAATAAATGATATGCCTGGGAATCTTAACCAAAAAAGACAATTCCCGACACTTAATGCAACATTCCACTCACACTAATAGGTTCACAAGGAGCAATTGAGACGTATGCTTTATCTGACGAAGCCACGACATTTTCATTAATCGATGAACAACTAGCGATTGACCTACAACTAGAAAAACCGACAAAAACATTTAAGATGCGGTGGACTATAACAATGTGTATAAAAAGCGAACTCAAAAGCAGTTAGTATCAGAGATATAGAGCAGACTTTCAAAGTATTTACGCTTCGAAAAGTAAAGACGGTATCATGCCTCAATCTACAAGTACAAGACTTTTACTGAAGGACTTTTCCTTTTGCTCCCATTATTATTTATTTATTTATTTCGCGAACGGAATTTCTTTAGTGGCTTCATGTACAATTCAACAACTTATCTAACCTAAAAATGTGCAAAATTATTGACTAACCTATGCTTAAGAATTGTTTTACTTGAGAAGTACTCCAATTGCATATCATTTGGAAGTGCCTTAGACTTATAAAAGGCCCTATAGAGGAATAATTTTGGAAATAATTTGTCCACCGCAGCTCGAGAAAAAAGGGATCAAAAGATATCTAGATATCTAGATGGAGCGCGAAATCCAACTTCTGAGAGTAGTTCCGAACAGGCGATACTACAATTCACCAAATCAGAGCCGAAGCAAATGGCGAGGATGCTTCTACGATGCTTCAGAGATGGTGGTTGAACAAGCCTACATTGCTGGTGGAATGAAGGGATAGGGTCTAACAACCTTAGCGATAACAAAGCGAATCATATTTTCTGTAGTCGTTCTATTATATTTCCATGAGTGGTAGTGAAGGGATTCCAAGTAAGAGCTGCTTATTATAGTTTAGATCGGACAAATGCAAAGCAAGTCTGGCTTAGGGATCCGAACATGGCATAGGCCCTAGGTACGATGTAATTTAAGTGTTCTGCGAACGATTTCGAGTCAAACATCACACCTAGATCCAAGAATTTCTGCCGCAGTTGTAGAGGTTGACCATTGATATTATAACCGTAATGAAATTGTATACGGACATACTTTAGGTGACATAACACTTGCTTATGTTAAGAGAAAGCGAATTTCGACTACACCAAGAGCTCAACGAATCTAAGTCATGTTGAACCAATTTTGATTCTGTTTTGTAATGTTTTATTGTTTTATAGACAGAACCTCACATCATACATAAAAATGATGAAAGGAAGAGGTCCCATAGCACTCCTCTGGGAAGGGCTAGAAGTTGGCAATTGAATAGAAATTCATTAATATTAACTCTATAAAAACGATGGTATAAATATGATTTTTTCCAATTTAGTAATGTCGAATGAATACCCAAGCGGCCCAGTTTCCAGTAGGGATTTTTAGCTTACTTTGTCAAAGGCTTTCTTAAAATTAGTTTAAATAGCATTAACCTGAGATCGCATATCAAAGGCATGAATGCAATAGTTGGTAAAAATAGCAAGATTAGTCGTGGATAACTGACCTGCTACGACCTTCCATCTATCCGCAAAGTGTCCACTAGAAAGTGATTAATTAAACAGAATTTTTAGTGGTACGCATTGCATCGCATACCCAAAGTATCCAAAGGTTGTTATCGCAGAGAAACATCTTATTTGGGAATAATGTTTTCTATGATTGCAAAACAAGTTTAGAAATCAAAAGAACACCAATAAAATAAATCAAGTTAATGATTCTCAGATGTGGAAAACCGAAATTTTCGATTTCGCTTCAGAACGTTTTACTGGTAAATTGTCAAAGATTCTCTCCCTTCCACAAAGGGTCTTGAAGATATCAGCCAGAGTCAGAGACACGAACAAGGGCCCTTGTCTATTACCTGACCTCAGTAAAAGGGACACACGCAGAAGTCCGAGGGGTACGCTTATTGAGAAGGTCACTGGGCCGCAATAAAAGGGACACATGCCAATGACTTTATGCCGCACACCAGTGCGAGGTGCACGCTATACCTGTAATTTAAACTCGAAATAAAAAGTCACAAGCTTATTTTGTAGCATAATAATACATTTATTAAATTATTTTGGTATTGCGATCATGATTTGTTTCCTCATGAAATTTCATTTTATTAATTATGATTTTTTAACTCTTTCACACACTAGTCTTAACATTAAAATTATGTATATAATATTTTTTTCTTGCTACCTTTAAAAAATGTCAAAATATTGTATGCATTGTTGAGATGTTTTTGACACTATGGAAACCGATTTCTTTAAGCCTGTTTAATGACGGACAGCCCACTTCCTCGATATTGATATGCTGACGATTCCTAAAAAAAAATTTATTGAAATCGTTTATTTTAAGCACCCTTACAAATAATCAGTTTTCATTTTGTAATTGTCCTAAAAAAATTATCGAAATTGTGGAAAACTATTTTCTCTATCGTTTCAAAAAATGTTGTAATGTTTATTGGTTAACCGAATTTCAGTCTGGGTGGTTTTCTGTCGTACTTGAGTGTTTGGCACGTATCGCATAAATTAATTATTTGCATAATTTTTTGTTTCATGAAAGGGAAGTAGATTGTTCTCTTTAGGTGGTATAATGTTTCCTCAATTCCGCGATGGTTGTTTTGACTATGATAATCCCTAATCACCGATTCTTGTTCCTTTTTAGTCGTGACATCTTTCAGGAGATATTTGCATCTGATCAATTTATGCTTTTGAAAGTATTTATGTAGGTTTGCTGTATCAGTTTAAAGATTGGTTCAGGGGCAAAAATGGCATTTAATCTGTTAGTGGCTAAAATTTGTCATAAATTTTCAATAATTAAGTTTACATCAAAATTAACTTTGGTCACCATGCGTCTAAATTTATTCTGTGGTCAATATAAAGGGTATTTTGAAGTCTGGGTATCTAAATAAGGGATCGTTACAAAGTAATGTTTTACATGTTTCAAAATTCTTTTTTGTATTCTTCGGTAAGTAGTACCGGGGCTTACCTCTTTAGAACTTTGAACTTTTGAAACCAAAAAAAATGGAGCGCTCCAATGTGAAATGCTATGTTTGATTATATTTTGGTCTAAGAGTTTGTATATTTAATTATGAATTTCGGTGCACTCCGTGGGGCTAAATCTAAACGGTCTACAAAATTCCGGTTTGTCGTCTGTAGATTTGATTTCATGTTTCACCTGTTTAGTTCATGAAAGCTTGTCACCTTCATGAAATACTAGACTAGGAAACTTGGTCTAGTTGTTGCTGTTCTTGATCATTTAAATGATGTGTCCTAATGATATCAAAGCTTAGAACAGGACGTTCATTTTTGTATTTGGTATTACTTGGTATAACATTGGTAAGAGCGAAATCGTCTTCCTTGAATATACCTCTAGCCTTGAATCCAAATAAACCTTTTTAGGTTTGGTCGAGAAATTATTAGTTTCGACAAAGCCAAAATTATTGCGTGACGTATATATACCCGCCGTTATAAAAAATCCTGTTCTTTTTGAAAGTGGTCGCATAAAAAGGATCCTTTTTAAACGCTCACTGGTATTTTGATTTCAAATATCTCCGAGGAACGATTTGGTCTAATAAGCAAAGGTATTTCCACCGTTGGTGTCGTGAAGGTTAGCTGGGAAATATCAATTATTGCCGGGAGTTCAGTTAGTATGTTTAAGCCAATTAATTCGTCAAAGAATTCGTCGTTGGTTAGTTAATGAAAGCTTGTCACCTTCATAAAATACTAGACTAGGAAACTTGTTACACAGTTGGGCTAGTTGTTTCTGTTCTTCATCATTTAAATGATCTGTCCTAATGGTATCAAGGCGTGGAATAGGACGTTCATTTTAGTATTTGGTATTGCTGGTATAACATTGGTAAGAGCGAAATCGTCTTCCTTGAATATGCCTCTAGCCTTGAATACAAATAAAACATTTTAGGTTTGGTCGAGAAATTATTAGTTTCGACAAAGCCAAAATTATTGCGTGACGTATATATACCCGCCGTTATAAAAAATCCTGTTCTATTTGAAAGTGGTCGCATAAAAAGGATCCTTCTTAAACGCTCACTGGTATTTTTATTTTAAATATCTTCGAGGAACGATTTGGTCTAATAAGCAATGGTATATCCACCGTTGGTGTCGTGAAGGTTAGCTGGGAAATATCAATTATTTTTGTTGATATTAAATATGACTCGATAGGGTCGTTGCCGGGTCTAAACAGTGTTTCAGATTGCAACATAAAAGCATCCAAATGTGTGGGTACAAGTGGTCGTCCAGTCAGCGTACTAGCGTAGCTCTGGGAGGTTTGGCAGGAGGCTCGTTGCTTACCGAGTGGTCGGTAACTCCACCCATCCTGGACTGAAGTGACGGCCAAAACGAAGGAATGGAAGTCACCAAACTCGG
Source organism: Drosophila biarmipes (assembly GCF_025231255.1). NCBI lineage: Eukaryota > Metazoa > Arthropoda > Insecta > Diptera > Drosophilidae > Drosophila > Drosophila biarmipes. The sequence continues at coordinate 2,177,215 of NW_026114526.1, read as the reverse complement.
TTCTGGTATGGTAGCGAATACAATCTTCTTTTTTGTGTTGATTAACAGGATCGATGCCAGACTCCAATTAATAGTAATAGATATGCAGCTCAGAAATGGGTAGTCGTAAGCTTTTTCCAAAAAAGATTGAGTTGGAAGCATTGATGGATCGTAAATATAGGTTGTGTAGATTAATATCTTCAATGTGATTGGTGAAGTTGATGTTTTGAATAATTGGGATTGTAGCTTTTATCTTTTTCTCAAATTTTAATAAATCTTTGTCGTTGAGAATTTGGTTGATATAAACTTCTCAATTTTTGAACGTGATTAAAATTAAAAAAAATTAAGATGTGTGCTGATTCTATTTTTGTTTTTTGTATTTTTGATTCCCAAATCTTTGACTTTACAATTTGCAGTATTCAACGTGAATATATTATCGAGGCATACGGTTTGAATGTTTCTTTTGGTTAAACAAGAGTTTTCGCAGATAAAATACTTATACACTTTATTACATTTCTTCGGGAAATAGTATATGTCGCATTATGGTATGCCATATAGTTGGGTAAGATTAAAAATTTGGACCTATTTATAAATAACGAAGTAACATGTGTAAATTGGTAAATATTTTGTTGAAATGTAGGTATTTTAATTCTAAAATTTATCTTAGTCACGATTATAAAAATATCTACTTCTAACATCTCGAGGATGTGTTCGTCGGACATGTTGCGCAATTGTGGGTCATCTATCTCTTGCCTGATTATAGTTAATTCTTGTTCGGATGGAATAAAATTTGGTGCAATATTTAATTTGGCTTATAACAGGCTTTCCTCTATATTACTTAAGTAATTCGACAGTACGTTTACATTCATATTAATTCGGGAAATATATTGTAATGTATGTAGGAGATGGTGTTCAAGTTTTTTAAAACAAATATGTTTATAGTTGTTCAAGAAGCCTTGATGTCGTTATTAAATGTCTCCTGTTTGTTTGCGTTTGCTGTTAGCTCTCTTTGATGTTCTGTAATCGTCTTTAAATTATCATCGATTCTAACAGCGTCCGCCTCGTCTAAATTTCCTGTAACTATTTTAACAACTTTACTTAGTCCATTGACAAGTCCACGTGTTTGTCTCTTTTTAGATAATAAGATTTCCTTTTGGACTTTTAGTTGCTGAAGTTTCGCTGATGGACTTTCAATCGCGGCATTTGAATCTGTGTTCTTTTTTCGTTGGCTAATTGCGTTTTCGAAGTTAATGACACCATCAATAAAATCCAGTAGGTTGATTGTATGTGTAAGGTATTTGTAAGATTGTATGATTTTGGCTTGTCCCAGATTTAATTTTAGTAACGGGGTGTTGTTTCCTAAACGTTGGACCTTTTAGTTCTGGGCTGTATGGTGTATATTTGGTTGCAGAATGAATTGCGTTGTTGTACGTAGTTAGGGTTTCAAATAATGATTCCTCGTGGTCAAGTTCAAGTTTATTAGCTTTTCTGTTTTCAAAAATAATTCTATAGATTTCGGTGAGAGACGAATGTAGTCATTCTACGGGTGAGTTACTCGTAAATTGATGAAAAGATGTAACATGGGTGATGATATCATATTGCTTGCAAAAGTCGATAAAAATGTTCCCTGTAAATTCGGCACCCTGATCAAATATTAGTATTTAATGTAGGTTTGCTGTATCAGTTTAAAGATTCGTTCAGGGGCAAAAATGGAATGTAATCTGTTAGTGGTTTAAATTTCTCGTAAATTTTCAATAATTAAGTTTACATCAAAATTAACTTTGGTCACCATGCGTCTAAATTTATTCTGTGGTCAGAATAAAGGGTATTTTGAAGTCTGGGTATCTAAATAAGCGGTCGTTACAAAGTAATGTTTTACATGTTTCAAAATTCTTTTTTGTATTCTTCGGTAAGTAGTACCGGGGCTTACCTCTTTAGAACTTTGAACTTTTGAAACCAAAAAAAATGGAGCGCTTCAATGTGAAATGCTATGTTTGATTATATTTTGGTCTAAGAGTTTGTATATTTAATTATGAATTTCGGTGCACTCCGTGGGGCTAAATCTAAACGGTCTATAAAATTCCGGTTTGTCGTCTGTAGATTTGATTTCATGTTTCACCTGTTTAGTAAATGAAAGCTTGTCACCTTCATGAAATACTAGACTAGGAAACTTGGTCTAGTTGTTGCTGTTCTTGATCATTTAAATGATCTGTCCTAATGATATCAAAGCTTAGAACAGGACGTTCATTTTTGTATTTGGTATTACTTGGTATAACATTGGTAAGAGCGAAATCGTCTTCCTTGAATATACCTCTAGCCTTGAATCCAAATAAACCTTTTTAGGTTTGGTCGAGAAATTATTAATTTCGACGAAGCCGAAATTATTGTATGCGGATATATACCCGCCGTTATAAAAAATTCTGTTCTATTTGAAATTGGTCGCATAAAAAGGATCCTTCTTAAACGCTCACTGGTATTTTGATTTCAAATATCTCCGAGGAACGATTTGGTCTAATAAGCAAAGGTATTTCCACCGTTGGTGTCGTGAAGGTTAGTTGGGAAATATCAATTATTGCCGGAAGTTCAGTTAGTATGTTTAAGCCAATTAATTCGTCAAAGAATTCGTCGTTGGTTAGTTAATGAAAGCTTGTCACCTTCATAATATACTAGACTAGGAAACTTGTTACACAGTTGGGCTAGTTGTTTCTGTTCTTCATCATTTAAATGATCTGTCCTAATGGTATCAAGGCGTGGAATAGGACGTTCATTTTTGTATGGTATTGGTATTGATTTGACCGGAAACGATCGCTTTGCCTACTCGAATGTCTGTCTGCAATCAATATGTCGTATTCTCCGCATAGAACAAACTCTTCTTCTTTACGGCTTAAAGGCTCCGATATGCTGCTCAAATTTCTTTCTAAGTCCAGCAAGGAAAGTAGTCAAGCAAGTATGGCACACAACTCTCTGCCTAACTCTAATTGCAAGGGGTTCGGTTTCCTCTGTTTCGATTAATCTAAATAAAACTTACTTGATCTTAGTAGCTTGTTCGTAAGATCTTTGTAAAGACAGTTGTTTTTGTTTCAAATTTTACAGTTCCATCATCAGCGACTTTCGTCTCTCCTATCCCTACAGTGTCTAATTAGTCCGTCCCTAATGTCGTCCCAGATTAGGTTCGCTCATTCGCCTTTCCTTTTATTTTCTGTCTAATATCTCTAAACAACATTTGGCCACAGGGAGTCTGATCCGTGCCCCTGATCATCAAATTTATTTCCTCAACGTTGTTGATAAATTCGTTCGTCTTAAATGCTTCCCCTTAGTATAAAGGCAAAAAGCGAATTACGTCTGGGATCCTGGGCAAATAGTTCGACAGGGTTGACAACCGCCGTGTTGAGGTGGGACGGTGGTACTAGTGTTCATGGTCACGGGTTAAGGTGTGATAATCGGTCTTAGGGATAGAGAATTTTCCTGAGGTGTTGGTTCGCTAGGAGTCTTACTACCGCCTCTAGTGGTAATCTTGGCAGTAGGCTCTTCATTTTTAAAAAATTTGGCATCAAATTATTTTATTATTACTTGGGGAGAGAAATTCTGCTCTTAGTGTCTAGTGTTGTATGCATGTGTTTAAACTTATTATTTGTAAAATACTTAAGTAGTTAGTATGTTGATGAGTCTGTGGTATAGTGTCCATAAGGCGTTTTACTCTTGTGTCAATTTACCCGCAAGAGTGTAAAATTAGTATTCTTTTCTTTCTCTTTTTTTTTGATAACTTTTAACATGTATTGAAGCAACATTGCTATATTATTTTTTAACTCCAATGAAATTCACCTGAATTCCCTTAAAGCTGGTATGTGGGTACATTAGTGCCTGAGTCCTGAAAAGGGCTTGGGCCGAGGGAAAGGCGTCCGCTGTTCAGGCATAAGCCGGCATAAGCTATGTCGTATATGGGTCGTGGGATCTTGGTAAGCTCCTCCCCTCTCAAACATAACAAGAATAAATATTTAAAGTGCCTGGAAAAATAATATTAGAGCGTAAAGTTCGTCAGTCTTCAGTCCACACTGCACCAAAAGCTTTGCTGTCGCTCAATCGCAAAACGATCGGGCTGTGTTTTTGCCCTCCCTACACACTTTCGTATGCTAATGGATCCCCTATTGTCAAGGTTGTTTGACGAAAGTTATGTCATTGTTCTTGACCTACTCCACTTCTTACATCAGCAAACCCCACATGCTAAAGTTCTAGTTCACCATGGTTTTAAATTCGTTTTCACATTATAAGTTTATTGGTTAATATATGCATGTCGGCATATGCCGTGGATATGCAATATAAAGTTGGCTAATGCATATGTAATAATTCTACTTGACAATTATTGTTATTAGTGAAGAGTATCGAATTTACCACAGGTGAGGTGCGCACATCAGCAAAACGCTGACCATTCACGACTGCAAACGTCGCTCAGAGGGCTCTTTCAATTGTACATACAACTACAAGGCTGATACTCGCCCCTGAATTATTAATAAATAAACCATAATTTCTTATGCAAATGACTAGCAAACTGCTCTGTTTCCCTTTGAAACACAAGCTTATTGAAAATGAATTCCACGATTTATGGAAAAGTTCATTTAAGTACATTTTGTGTGAGTGCAGTCGTGTTCCTCCTGCTCTGCACTCGTTCGCAGTTATTATGCACTGGCGCCAATGGCGAAAATAAAATTAAACGATCACATTTCCTTTTCATTTGCGCACGCATTAAATTCCTGTGAGCCCGCACTCGAAGTCTGATGACTTCCGGCCCAGACGGCCTAATACGAGATCGCCCCGCCCCGTGTTCAAGGAAGCCAAGGAGTGCTACATTTTTCATGTCAAACGCATGGAATTAATTAAAAGAAACAGCCGGAAATATTGATTGGTCGGCGGAGCATGGCTCAATATGGGAACTCCCAGTGCACCGCTACGGCTGGTAATTTTAATTGGCAGCGCAAGCAGCAAATTCCGCACTTCACTGCAAGCAAATTTACTCCGAGCCGATGGGTCCGAGTGCCAGGACGATACAAGACAGCTGGATGGGCCAGGACAAGCCGCACTGGACAGCTTTATTTCGCGACACTGCATGTCAAAGTGAAATATTGGCTGGAGACATGTAATAAATTTTAAAATTTTGTATTATTCGCTGCAGCAAAAATGCGGGCAAGTTGGCATGGGACAAACCAACGCATTGCCGCCAAAGTGGTTTGCACGGCTGCCTGCGCGTCTGTCATGCGTGTCCTCACCACAGACACACACGCACATATCCTTGCACACGCACACACGACAGACGTGGTAGGGTACAAAGTAGAAACGCTAGACGTGGAGATGGTGCGGATGTTGTTCGAGGACCTCTCTACAAACGGATCAGCAGACGAAAGGGCAAACCGCATCGCAGATTACACCAAGGTAGCCTGTAATGCATCTATGCAGAGGAAGGGGAAACTCCCATCAAGGAAAAGACCGGCATACTGGTGGAACCAATCCATTGCGGAAGTCAGGAAAGAATGACATAGAGCAAGACGTGCATACCAACGAGCAAGAGGAAGATTCGAATTTGGGGCACTTCAGATATATTACAGGGAAAAAAGACGAGCCCTGGAAAAACTAATAAAAGAAAGCAAACGCAGGTGTTTTAATAATATATGCGAAGAAATAGACTCCAACCCTTGGGGCTTCGCATATAAACTCGTCACAAAACGGCTCCGGGCATTTAGTAGACCGTCGCCGACATGCCCAGTCTTCCTAAAAAGGGGAGTGAAACACTATTCCCTGAGCAAGAGGGTATGGCGCGTATAGCACAGATCGTAGACACGAGAAGCATTAAGCTCACAAGTCCTGAGGAAGTCCTTGAGGTTCTTAAGACAATAAAGGACGATAAGGCACCGGGAGCTGATGGAATCCCGAATAAAGTATTAAAAATAGCCATAAAAGCAAACACAAAACAGTATGTTGACATGTATAATGCATGCCTAACAGAAAGAGCATCTAGCGTACGCTAGTGGCAAGGCAGGCAGAACCGCGGCAGCAATTTCGCGAATTATGGCGAACACTCGTGGGCAGAGGCACCAGGACGTAGATTACTGGTTAGCGTTGTCACATCGACGCTGATGTACGCTGCTCCCATATGGGCCCGAGCCACAAAAAATGGGAGTTATTTGCAGGAGGGTGATTCCGTACAGAGACTGTGTGCCATGAGGGTTTGCTGTGCGTTCCGCACGGTATCCCATGACGCGGCACTAGTTATTTCAGGAGTAATACCGATGGACCTGCTAGGAGTGGAGTCAGTCTGTATCCGCGCAGGTAGCACAGGGGTCGAAACTGTCGAATCCCTACGAAAACAGATGCAGACAACTAACCATTGCAAAGTGGCAGGAGAGGTGGGCAAATAGCAGCAAAGGACGATGGACGCATAAGCTTATCCCAGAACTGCAGAGATGGCTGGGAAGGAAGCATGGACATGTGGACTTTTACTTAACGCAACTGCTGACAGGACATGGATGCTTTAAATACTACCTGAATAGGTTTAAGCATGAACGTTATACGCACTGCTCACTCTGCGAGTCGGATAATAAAGACGCAGAGCACGTATTTTTTGTCTGTCCGAGATTTGAAAATGAACGTCGATATCTGAGCATAAGTGTTGGGAGGACGCCAGCCGTTTGTAACCTGGTGGAAATTATGCTTGAATCAGAAGTAAATTGGTCCGCTGTATGTAACATTGCCACAATAGTTCTTAAATAACTGCGCATCGCAGAAAGGCTGCGAAATTCCAATAGGATAGTATCCTAGAGAGGCCTTAGGGCATTCCCCCCCCGGCGAAGTAATACCTAACGGCAGTTCCGCCGTGGAAGCGGGGGGGGGTTGGAGTTTTTACTGGGTTAGAGTCCCAGACTTCGGTAAGCTAGCACAGCTCCGAGTTGGCTTTCGATGCTTTAAACCAGCACTAACAAAAAAAAAAAAACACACACACATACGCACACCCTTGTATGGTCGGTTTCCTCATAGAGCGGCTCCTCAATGTGGCGTGAATCGTAAATCAACGATTAAGGCGAACACGCAGCGACTGAGGAAAGTTTTTTAACCATTTTTCATTGGCATATAAAAAAACTGTTTGGACTGCACGAATATTTATATATGTATGCTTTAAAAAATGAACCGGGTTGTTGCTGGTGTTGAGACTCGTCTTCGCTAATTGTTTATCAGGATCAGCACTACCGATTCACTTGATTTATATGTATATCAACGCATTTTTGAATGCTTCCAATGTTTTTAACATTGCATTTTAACAAGCATCCCACCATGTCGAATGTCGTCCTTGTGGTTGAAATTCCCTCCGTCTTTGATTATAATGGCGGCGATGGTCCGACACATAAACATCTTTTACGCTATTGGTGTCCTCCTCATGGGCTGCTGGATCCTGGTGGCTGATCCTGGAGGAGAGGACTCTGTGGGCGACTGCCACTGGAAAGGTCGCCTTTCCTTGAAGCCGGCGGCTTCCGTTAGAAAGACACCAGAATGGATTCTTCCCCCTTTTTCTAATCGACTAAGGTCTTTTATACCCTAGTAGAGCTTTTACTTAGCTGGCAGTTTAATGAGTATAAACTACGTGTTCCCACCTAGGGTTACTACATCTCGGTATCCGATATCTTTGCAGTCAACGGCCGGCGGTTGCATTTTGCCAGCTACCGGGGTGTGGCTACCAGTAGGTCGATCGTTGCCGTTGTTTTGGCCACGCGACATCAGTAATTTGCCGAATTGCAATTTCTTTCGACTTTATTAGCCTGAGTCTGGAAGTCAAATGCACTCCTCCCTCCGACTCAAGATTCGTCGTTGTTTCTCTATGTGAATCTTTCCTATGGAGGGCGTACGTAACAATAATCTAAACAAATATATAAATAAATAAACAAAAATAAAAACAAACATCTCTTTTTATATAATCTTATTGTTATTTCTTATTCTCGATTCAAGACATATCCAATAAAACTGAGTTATGTTATCTATTTATTGTTAATTCATTAGGATTTTTATTTTCAAAATGTGAGAATGGTATTGACACATAGAAAAAAGGAACTATTTTATAAAGCAATTGCATTGGAAATATATAATGTTTAGATCAAATGCACACAAAAAAACTACAGTTAAAGTTAATAAAAAAGTTTTTTGTGGCAAATATAACAAAAGAAAACATAATTTTAACGAAATACAATTTTTGGAGTTGAGTAATGAAAATCGTGGTACGACATCAAAAAGACATTAGACACTAATTGAAAAAGAATTTTAGAAAATGTTGAATGGTTAAAAAGTATTTCATTTTGCTCAACAATTATGTAAATGGTGGAAAATCATTAGATAACCTTAAGTTGCAAAAAGAACACATTGTAATGGAACTATTTTAGAATGGAGATGTTTTATTATGATCAAGACTTTGGAAAATGCAAATAAAAAATATTTTGAGTTTGTAAAAAGTTTATTTATTATTTTAAAATTTTATTTAAGTAAAGATTTTACAAAAATATTATTAAACTAAGTATAAGATAAGCTGAACATATAAAAAATGAAATTAAATAAATCATTTGTTATACTACAAAATGTCTTCCTTATCTATCCTTCCTTAGGTATAAACTTAAAGTAAAATTTTATTTCCTTTTCGCCTTACAACTTTTTCAACTAAGTATGTGTGGGGGAAGCGTGTTTTTTTGAGTTCTTCTTTATAGAATCCGCCCTGAATCGGACTACCATCTAAATCTTCAAGTAAGAATGTTTTAGGGTATGTATTGTTCACCTTTCTTATTTCAAAGATTTCAGTTGTATAGTTTAGTGTACATTAAGTGGTTATCTTACCGCTCTCAAGCGGACCTATGCGTGCCACCGATGTCTTGGCTTTGACAACAAAGTCAGCGAGTATCGGTACGCTCAAGAAAACCAAGTCTGCCGTCAGAGTGGACAGAATGACCACGTCGCGGCGAAATGTAAAAATGCGGTGGACTGCCGTAACTGCCGCCATAAAGGGCTACCCTCGGGGCACTATACGCTCTCGGGTGGATGCCCGATATACAGCACGGTGCTAGCCAGGGTGTAAGCTAGACATTAACATGTTCAGCTTCATCCAAGCGAATTGTGGTCGAGGACGTTGCGCTGTCATCGAGCTTGCAAAACGGATGAGAGATGCTGGCCACCTGTTCGCACACATTCAGGATGTGGGCGCAGGTAAGCGTCTCATTGGACTCCCTGGAGGCATGAGGATCTTCGCCGACAAGAGGAAGAAAGCTGCCATCATCGTGGACGACCCTGCCATCTTCATGCCCATCGAGACATTGACGACGGATTATGGAGTGTGCGTGAGTATCACAGGAAAATACGGCACCATTTTTCTGTCCTCCGTATACTGCCAGTACTCAGCTGCCCTGCAGCCTTACACTGACTACCTGGATACGGTTCTGCTGCTAGACGGCAGGACACCGACAATCCTCGGACTTGATGCGAATGAGGTTTCCCCGATGTGGTTCAGCAAAACTTCATCTAACTCTGGAGACCGTCTGAATCGCGAACGGGGACAGCTTATGGACGAGTGGATCATCGCAAGTGGTGCCTGTGTGCTCAATGCGGCCAGCCAGGTGTTCACGTTCGATAATCACCGCTCCAGAAGTGATATCGACGTGACCTTCACCAACGAAGCAGCGCGTGTGTGGGCAACATACGAATATAGAGTTGACTTCTGGGAGCTGAGTGACCACAACATCATCACTGTTGAGGTTATTCCAGATCCAAGCAGTACCGTTGAGAGCCTAGCTCCGGTACCGCAATGGAGGCTCTCCGATGCAAGTTGGCGAAGATTCAGAGTAGAACTAAGGGATGCAGCTGAATGTGTCGAGGAATTGGAGGAATGGCCGTTGGATGATCATGTGTCAGCCCTTCGCTCCATCGTACACGAAGTGTGCGAGAGGGTGATAGGGCGCAGGATACCTGCAGCAAGAAAAAAACGTAGTATGGTGGAATCCTGAACTGCGTACCAAGCGCCAAGAGGTCAAGAGACTGAGGCGCAGGCTGCAAGGAGCTCGCCGGAGTGGCACCGACGATGTTGAGCGACTTGCCGCTGGATTAAGGCTTGCCTCAGGCCAATATAAGATGCTTATCCTGACGACAAAGGAACAAAACTGGCGGGACTTCGTGGGACGGCACAAGGATGATCCATGGGGGCACGTCTACCGAATATGCCGAGGCCGGAAAAAGACAGCCGATCTTGGATGTCCAGCGTCGCGAGGCTGAGAAGCCGGCGTGCTATGGCGTGCTATCCCTCAGCAAGTGGAAACACCCGAGAGTGATACCGCTTGTAAAGGGGCTAGATAAGGACCGGAGCGATCCTGCCTCTTAACGTGGCATATGCCTTTTGCCAGTGTTCGGAAAGGCGCTGAAAGGGATCATGGTGAATCGACTGAAGGAGGCAATTTGGATTTCGGCCTGGACGCTGCGTGGAGGATACGTGGATGCACCCCAAAAACACCGTTTCCAACATTCGCGAGAGGAAGGTGCTGGGAATCTTTGTCGATTTCAAGGGAGCCTTCGACAATGTTGAGTAGAACGCGGTGCTGGATCGGCTTGTCGACGTCGGCTGTCGAGAGATAGACTTGTGGAAAAGTTATTTCTCCGGTCGAAGTGCCAGTATCATCAGCAGCTATGAAGCGGCCACAGTGTCGGTTACACGGGGCTGCCCGCAAGGGTCCGTCAGTTGTCCATTCATTTGGAACCTACTGATGGATGTGCTGCTTCAGCGCCTGGTGCCACATTGATGACTTGCTACTTTTCGTCGATGGGAATTCCCGTGCCGATCTGGAGCGAAAGGGCGAGCAGTTGATGGACATCGTGGGAGCCTGGGGAGCTGAGGTTGGAGTGAGTGTGTCAACTAGCACTAGGAGACCGTCGGTACGGTTTGCTGCAGCAAGCCTGCCATACGTCACCAAATGCCGGTACCTTGGAATCTTAGTCGGCGAGCGGATGAGTTTTCTCCCGCATATCTCTTCTCTCAGAGATCGGGTGGCTGGAGTTGCCGGAGGGCTAGCACGGGTGCTCCGAGTCGATTGGGGGCTCAGTTCCCGTACTAAGAGGACGATATACAGCGGACTCATGGTCGCCTGTGCACTCTTCGTTGCCTCAGTCTGGTACAAGGCGGCGAGCAGGGGCAAGTCCTTAAGACTCCTCACTTCGTGCCAGAGGACCATCCTATTAGGATGCCTACCGCTATGCCGCACAGTGTCCATGGTGGCACTGCAAGTGCTTGCTGGTGCTCCTCCAATGGATTTACATGCTCACAGGATGGCAGTGAAGTTTAAGCTGAGGAAGCACGTTCCCCTGGACGAGAGCGAATGGCTCCACGGACAGGACTTGTCTGTGTTAGACTGGAAATCCAAGATGGCTCTGCTAGACGAGTGCTTGCTAAATGAGTGGCAACTCAGATGGGATCAAGCTGCTCACGATTCCGTGACTCGCCAGTTCTTCCCAGAGGCAACGTTCGTCTACAAGAGGAAGAATTTTGTCTTTACCTTAAGAGCAGGAGTCTTGCTGACAGGACACGGGTCCGCATTCCTCCACAGCAGAAGGTCAGTGAGGACTGGCTTCACGTACTTTGTGAGTGCCGCCTCTATAGTGATTTGCGTGACTTGGATGCCCTTGGAGTTGTTCGAGTTCAAGAACGATGGAACGTAGCAGGAGTAGTTGAGACCCCAGAACGGATGCGTCTCCTAGGAGCTTTTGCTGATGCTGCCTTCTCAAGGCGTAGGATGGAAGCGACGAGGGATGAACCGCAGGCGCCGGGACAATAGTCCCAAAACCCCCTTGCCGTGGGGCAACGGCGAAGAATACTTCATTGCTTGTCATTATTCGGTGCCACGGGTTGAGTGGTTCTCCAAGGCTACTCATTGAAGTCGGCCCCCTAGTGGGAGTTTCGTGGTGGCTGTGGCTGACACCTATGTCGCGGGTAGAGCCTCCGGGCTCGACGTGGATGTTGCGTTAATAAAACTCGGGTGCTGCGACCCAAAGAACAGTAGAGATTTTAGATAGATCTCTCCCCTACGCAAGGGGCAGTGCTTGCCCGACAAACAAGTACTTAAATTGATACTGGGGTGGTTGCTATGTACATAGCTATACCTTCTAGTCCGGGGCGTTGGTTTGGTGCTTAACCCAGACCCCTGCATTATATACTCACTTGTGGGTATATTAGAATGCCGTGGCTGTAATCCCTTCAGTGCGGAACACGTTACGTTAAATAAGTTCGGAGGGATCTTAGAAACACCTGTGTAGTTTAGTGTATACCCTTGGAACAAATATTTTCAAGTGATTATAGGACGTTTATAATATTTGTATTTGATTGGAAGAATTGACATTACTTGAAGTAAAATGACTTGTTCTTTTAAAATATTCTTTCCATGGCTTGAGAAACATCATTAGCTCTCTCTCTACCTAACCCCAACCAAATTTGGAAAATGGGTCTATAACAGTCAACAAGTATCTGTACCTCGCCTTCGTTTAAAGTTTTTTCGATATGGTCCATGCAACTCATTTACAATTTCTCGCTTAATCATATTCTTCTAAAAGGGTGAAAAGCGACGCATTCTAACACAATTGTGTTTTTTTTTTTTATGATATCGGGCTTGATACATATTTAAAAATGTAATCCTCAATGCTTTCAATCTTTTCTAGAATTTTGGCAAAAATTTTGTCACCGCTGTCTGCCCTTTTATTATACAATTTAATTTTATTTCCTAAGCTTGAAATTTTCATGAGTCGACGATTAATATTTTGAATTATAATTAAATCTTAATGACCTCATCAGTATATTCTTTCGTTGCTAGATTATCGTTATATAAAGGTTTTGTTCCATCTTGAAACGTTCTTTTTGAGCATTTAGGATAACGTCCTCATCGATGAATAATCTCTCAGTAGACTTAACACGTCTTTTCAAATTTTCTGATCTTTCCTTATCAACAGAAAAATGTCCAAACTTGTCGAAAGACATAATGTTTATAATTGTAAAACATATGTGCACTTGCTATTTATAAAAATTATATAAAATATAATCCTTTCATCACGCAACTCCTCTAGTATGGAAAAAATTTCATTATTGTGACTAGTGTTACCCGCTGCTTTCGATGCCACCAAAATTTCCAATCGTTCGACTTACTCAATAACATCATTTCAGTATAGATAGTTTGTATTTGACTTCTGAAGGGTCATGTAACCAAAACATGTTTTAGAGCGAAGTGGAGTAGACGTTGTAGGATTGAAAGTATTGTCTATCAACTTCTTAAAAATATGGCTATTTTTGTATGCTCGTGTACCCTTGATTCGATTAGGATTAAAGCCTACTCTTTGTATATTCGTTTCTAATATAATTTTTTATACATCTTTAAATCTTGATTATCAAAATTTGCAGGTTTACTAAGAAAAATTAGGGCCAGTCAGACACAACTCATTATTTTATTATCATTTATTTTTAGTTTTTTATTCCCCAATATTAATAAATTGTGCGCAGTTTTTTTAGGTTTATAACTTAGGGCCAGACCAGGAGTCAGACACAACTCATTATTTTATTAACATTTATTTTTAGTTTTTTATTCCCCAATATTAATGAATTGTACGCAGTTTTTTTAGGTTTATAACCTTTATCCAACACATCTTCTTTGGTCAAATTACTGATATTAAAATCATAATTATAACTAGTGTTTTTATCTTCTAGATCTGCATTCACACCCATATCAACCTCTTCTGTATACATTGGTGAAGATGTTGCCCCTTCTTCTTCAATCTTTTCCGTCTCTTTTTCTCTTTTTTACTTCTTCCTCTATATTCGTCTGGAAAAATTCGTTATAGTAATTACTTTCATCGGAAGGCCTTCGTGAAATTATACTTCGATTAGATTGGAGGTCTTTCTCATTAGTTGTAAAGTATAAATCGTCCAACTCTTTCTCATCATCATCATATTTTATATATTTATTCAATTCACGTTTTACTTTTATACTGTTTTTTATTTTTTATTTTCCTTAAAAAAAAGTTTCCTCCAATTGTAATCTCTTCTGATTTCTGACTTGTTTGAGATCATCGAATTTTCGCTTCAATGCGAAAGAATTTAAATTTTTGGAAATTCATGTAGTCACTCCTCAGTTACTAAACAAATACTGTTTAGGAAACGCCATTATCTGTAATATTTATATACCATTTTCCAATAAAAAAGATTTGATATATTTTGTTCATTATATTTAAAAAAAGGGCATTTATGGTTTTATTCTTAAAATCTCAAATTTTTAATGATTATTGGCTTATTTCTAAATATAAATTGTCATTACTTTTATGAATGTTAAATTTTCCATTTACCATCTTATTGATGATATTATCCTGAATAGATGTGTACATTTTCGGCATGTAGAGGTTGTGTTTCTCCAACTCAAGATCAATAGATTCTCCAACCTTTGTTATTTTGCGCTCCGCCTTGAGGATCGGGAATCTTGCATTTTCAGGCATCCTTGTCTTCGATATCAGCGTCTTTTTATTCAATTTATTGAACTGTTAGATTATAAAATTCATCTGGTTTTCATGGTTCATGATGGTGATTGACCTTTTTGGACGTGGTAAGGTTGTCACCTGTTGTTACCTTGATGGTTTAGTCTTGGTCCTGGATGGTAATTACTTGAACAGGTGTGTACTGTTTCTGTACTGTAGCTGTACTGAAGCTGAACTGTAGTTGTACTGAATGTGTACCGAATGTGTACCACTTGATTGTGATTTATCTAGGTTTGCTATACCACACTCCCGACATTTTGGTGTTTCTGGGAGTAGATCTCTCATAAGTACACCTCTAAAATGAGGGATATGTTTCTTAGCAATAGTGGTCTATTGTGTGGCAGAGAAATAAGTTTTTCGCTTTTTAATTCCTTTTCCCTTACTATAGGGCCTGAGAAAGAAACCATAGCCCTTTCTATAGGGTTTAAGATATAATCCTTTTCCTACAGCAACACCTTCAATTTTCCTGTTGTGACGTTTCTTCTCCTCCATATCTTCTTTAGCCATTCTTGCATTTTTAATGGTGTTTGCAATTGCGGCACTGAGGGCCGTCAAGTGGGTACAATTGGTAGAGAACCTCCAATTTTGGGTACATTAATTACACGAGGTATTTTAATATTTTTCTTGGAACCCATTGATTGATCAATTGATTTACGTGCTACTTTAATCGCACTCATTATGTCTAATGGTTTTTTTTATGTCTTAGTAGCAGCATTAATAACAGTCGAAAGGTTTGTTTTTTTTATTGTATTCTTCTTCATCGTTTTCTTCTCCTTCTTTTCCGTCTTATTCAATCCCATCCCAAATTTTTTCATCGCTTTCATTATATTTGTAACAAAGTATGCTGCTGCCTTTTCACCAAGAGTGCTATCTGATGCCTTGACACGCAACCACGCTTTGTCAATCAATATGGAGTCGGCTCTATGTCGTTTACTAAATGCCTTGTTTGTAGAATATGCAATATCGTGCTCTTTGCAGGCTTCATCCAATGGGTTTATTCCTTGATTGCTGCGTTTCAAACGATTCTGTAACTTTGTACCCGGTCCACAAAAATTATATCCCGGAATATGGCCTTTAAACGGTAATGTATTGATTAGCTTATCGACAAAACCACCACGGTGTTTAAAATTCAAAATACGACTGAATCGATTATAAAAAAGGTTTCACATTTTATTGATGTTTAATCATCAAAGATTTCTCATTGAATGAAGTACATTAGATTGAAAGATGCGTTTAATAAGCCAAAAACAAGAAATTGTAGCTAGAAATGTTAATGATGAAAACGAGAAAAATCTACCGCCACGACGTAGGGTCCTCATCGAATACAATAAGAGCTTTAATTGTCGGACGCTTCAACTGTGGTAAAACTAATTATGCTAAGTTTAATAGAAAGTCCCATTGGACTAAAATGTTTATATATTTTCAAAAAGTCTATATCAACCTATATGATTGCGCTCTTATTGACTTTAATATGTATAATTCGATTTCAAATATTAACGAAAAAAATAATCTATTTCACATCGGTGACAATGTTGTTTACGATTCCTACTGGATCATACGAATTGAATGACATCACTGGTTTCACTTTCAATATACTAAACCTTGAAATAACAGTTAAAATCTAAACTAATATTAATGCATTTTAAGTTGAAATAACTACCATACGAGAGCCAGTTTACTTTAATAAGGAACGGTCGGTTGGACAACTTTTTGGCTTCCATCAAAAAGTACTAGAACCACATCCTACAAAAACCTATCAATCAGATCAGACTGTGAACATATTAAAAATTAATACAATTCGTTTGGATTGTACTATAATCATCGGTTTATATGTTGATAATACACCGAATCATGCGTAACATGAGTTTGGCATTAATGTTCCACCTGGGTATAAAATGACAGTGACACCACATAACCTTATTTATTTACCAATCAACTGTGATGAAATAAGCACACTATCTATACGCATTGTTGACCAAAACGGTGATTTGGTGAATTTACGTGGTGAAAGACTTGTACGTGCTTCCTCACGAAAATTACCCTAATTTTCAGAAATTATTAGAAAAGATTAACCGAATGGACCTACAACTGATAATATTACTACTTTTTTAAAAAAAAGAAAGAAAGAGTTTCATACTTATTCATCGTATAATCAAATATTTAAGCCAAACGATGAAATTCGAATAACTATCCATATTCAAGACTTGTGCGTGCTTCCTCAAAAAAATTACCTTAATTTTCAAGAAAATATTAGAAAAGATTCACCGAGTGGAACTACAACTGATAATGTTACCACTTTTTTTTAAATAATTGTATGGCTTACTTTTTGGATGAAACTAAGTACGAAATAAATGGATGTGAGATTTATAGAACACGATTTGTTGGCATGACTACCACCCGAAAAAATCATATATCTCTATATAAAACGTTCTGGGGCGAAAACGGAAATATGGGTTTCAAAATATTTCCCAAATCCGAGAATCATTAACTTTTGAGATTTATTTTATTGACGTTCTTTTAATTTCTAAACTTTTCTTGCAATCAAAGAAAACATTATTCCCAAACATGATCGGTCATGTTTCTCTGAGATAACAACCTTTGGATACTTTGGGTATGCGACCTTTCTCAAGTGCACAGCAACACCTGGGATAATGAGGTAAAAGGGTACGTGATAACGACCTTCGGATACTATAGGTGTGCGACCCTTTTCACGAGCACCTTTGTGACTATTAATTGCTTATGATGAGGAGGAGGATACATGATCAGTATACTCTTCATAGACATGATCGTGACATTTTTATGACCTTGAAACCCATTATGGATTATGGTAATTGTGCCATAGGCCGCATTTGCCAATGAAATGGGGGCGGGGGGTACGGGGACCATTAATATGCTAACTGTGCCAGAATCCACGTCTTCTATCTACTAATATAAATATGAGTAGGTTAAACGTTTTGGATCATACAATTGTGGACCAATAAAGTATGTGTGTGGAATTAAAGTATATGATTTAAATAACAGGGGTGGAAAACAACCTGTTGCTAGGGAAATTTTCGGTATGAGAACTGAGTCTATTGGAGCCTTGGAACTTGATTCCCTATATCTTATGGTTCATAATAAGCCCATACAATTAATTGGCAAAAACTTGAATAATTATAAGGAAATTAGTGAGACAAGTGCACATAGAATAGGTTTTAATCCAAAAAAGCAAATCAAAGAACTAGAGGATACAAGTATACAAGCAATATTAAAAAATTTACGAGTAATGAAAAAATACCTTCTTCAGTTTTATCCACTCCAATTCAAACAAAACAAAAAAAATTAAATAAAACGGGCTTTGGATACATGTTCCTACAACCCAGTTATATTTAATGGGAAAGATTGCAGCTTTTAATAGCCGCAAAGGCCGCTGGCAACACAAATCACAATAACAAGATCATGTCTATATTAGAAGAACTGCGAGAGGCTAAAATTATATATTTAATAAATAATTAAGTTGCACAAACTTTAAATTACCATTTAAACAAAATGTCTGTCGACAAGTTTGGACAAAACGCTAAAGATGTCTTAAGGGCAATGGAAATCAGATCGTGGAGCACCAAAGAATTTACAAAGGGATGATGAAACAAATTTTTTTTTAAAAACAATTTAATGTGATGATAAAAAGTTATGAAAAAAATTATTATTCTACATTTTCAAATATAAAAGTTTCAATTGTGGAACGCTTCAACAGAACTTTGAAAGAACTTATGTGGCAAGAATTTAGTTTTAGTGGCACATACAAGTGGGCTGATATGTATACAAAATTAATTGATATTTACAACAAAAGACCACATAGAAAATTTAAGGTTGCTCACAAGGCGGCTGCACTGCAGCGCAAATAAGGGCTTCATGGTACAATCGGGACAGACCAATAAGTTAGTTTAAAACTGAACTCCGCAGATAGCGCTTAACGATAAAATATCCATTGTATAAGTCTAAATATCTTTGGCTTGAAAAGGCTTAAGATAAATAAAAAAATACCTTGGTGTTTAAATAAATAAAGACTATGTAATAACTCACATACAAAGGTATTTTTATGTAAGGTGGTTTTTATAAAGAAGAACTAAAAAAAATTAGTTTCCCAGACAAAAATTTAGTGGATAAAATATTTAAGAGAGACGGGAATACAGTCCGTGTATTTTGGTTGCAAAGAAATACGATAGCTGGGAATCTCCAGATAATGTTTTATAGGAAAATTCTAATACGGATTGAAAAACAATATTTACTTTACAACTCAGCAACAGACAAATAAACTTGTTCAGACCCGCACGCACAATTTAAACAAAACAAAAAATAAGTTGAATTAGGTTAGTATATTAACATTTCATTTTATTAATTCGTTTTCCTCTCTCTCTCTCTCTCTCTCTCTCTCTCTCTCTCTCTCTCTCGCTCTCTCTTTCTCATTTAAGATGAATATGTTCATTTTTTTTTTAATTTAAATTCTAATACTAATTATAGTTTTAAATGACTTTTTCAAATGTATCACCAAATCTATACTTACTTAAGCAATAGCAATAGCAGTGAGAGTAAAGTAAATAAATATATTACTCCTGATGAAATAGTGTTGGGGTACTATCTTAACCCTTTATATGGCCGTGACGCATATCCGTTTGAATTCATATAGTTTTTAATGCATATCAAGAAAGAGGCATGTGTTAATTTGATGTCATGCTGCAAAAAGTCTCTTTTTTGGTTGTGTTTTTGTCTGTTTTCACAGGCTTACTGGCGGCCATACCGGGCAACGAGCTAAAACACTCGTTCGACATGCTTTTAAACCGTGCAAAACGCTGTATTAAAGCGGAAGGAGACTATTTTGAATAAAATAAATTGATTTTGTCGACAAAACTATTTGTTCTGCATTTTTTTTTTAAGTTATGTTTTTTTTTTAAAAGGTATTTGCTAATGTTTTACATAGGAAAAATGTCAGGAAAAGGATTAACGCCTTCGGAAATAGAAAGCTTTTTGAACAGCGTGGATATCGAGGATGATCTCCACTTTTCTGCTGATGAGGAAAGTGATTATTATCCACAAAAAGAAGATTTTGCCTAATAAATTTTTTCCCTACCTATTTCCGAAAAAAATATTCGGAAATATTTCGAATGAAACTAACCTTTACATTCATCAAAAAGACCCAAACGCAAATATAAATTTTACTCCTTTGTATATTCAACAGTTTGTTGGAATGTATTATATATGTCCTTTTTACGACTTTACTAGTCTGCAAGTATTGGAATACCGGCCATTCAAAACGTTATGTTACAAAAACATTTAAAACAATCAGACGTCACATTCATTTCAGCAACAATGGTAATAATCTGCACTTGACTGATCCCCGTCATGATTGTCATGAGCAGCATCAAATTGTGAAGTTTTGACTTTATTTTGACAATTCTTTCAATTCATTACCTCTTTTGAAATATTTAGCGGAAAGCGGAATCTTAGCTTTGGGTACAACTCGAAAGAAGAAAATCCCTTAATTTAAATTCATGGAGAATATTCACTAAAGAAAAATCCTCGCGGCACGTCTGTGGAGTATGTCGCTGATTTTTTTGGAGTAGACATATCTTGCACCTCGTGGGTTGATAATAAAATAGTTTCATTGGCACCGAACTACGGTGGAGTAGTTCCCACAGACACTGCGCGTCGATTCAATAAGGCCAAAAAGGAATATATACAAATTGACCGTCCTTTCGCTGTAGCGCAATACAACAGTTGATCTGATCGACAGTATAATCGGAAGATATACAATTTTATTGAGAAGCAAACGTTGGTAAGCCAGAATCTTTTATCATTTACTGGACGTTTTACTTTACGTTTTGATATCGCAGAAGTGCTAACAAAAGTTGTCACTAAATCAAAATTGGGTAAACGATGCTCTGTCATTGAAAATGAATTACAGCTAAAGAAGCAGAGAGATCCAGGTCAGCATGTACCACATCAAATGGTACGACAGGATCATGTTCGACAATGGCCAATTTAAGCAGACAAAATAATAAGATGCAAGTTTCCTAACTGTCCAGGATATTCTCAAGTCATGTGCAACAAATCTGGAGTAGTTTTATGCTTCAATAAAAGAAATAATTGTTTCAAAAATGTTTACTTAAATTAAACGGTAGCTCTGAAATAGAGCTTCATTGTAAATATTATAAAAAAATTAATATCGATGTAAATTGAGTACTGAAACTATTAAATATATTATGAATTTAAATATTTTGATATGAGATCCCTTTCTAATAAAACCTTATGGTGGTAAAGCACTGTAGAAAATTGATCAATTTCAACTTTTCTCTTCGTATCTTTACCATTCAGAATTATTTATGTCATTTTATAATTATTTATGGTATGAATTTTAGATCTAAAATCTGTCATATTTCCATACATTCGTTTTTCAGTTTAAAGAACCTATTTATATTTTTCAATATCTTATTATGCTGTTCTTGTTGCCCCCTTAGAATCCATAAACGATTTGCCCATAGAATCAATTTCGCAACAATAACCCTTAGGACGAAGAGCTACAAACTCGGAGGTTGGTCTACCATTAAGTTCATCTTTAAAAACACTTTATACCGCTTTATTACATATTTTAAAATCAATTAATTTAGCTCTTTTTTCGGAATGTTAATGTTTATGTAACAAATTTGAATTCATTATTCCCGAATATCTCTATAGAAGTCATCAGTTTTATTTGAATAGATGGAGAAATCTGTATCCAAGTAATTAAATCTTACATTATTTTAAAAATTTGGTTTCATATACTAATAATAGAAATTATACATGTTCCACTTTGATCACTCTAATGCTGTAAGCCCAAGATACATGGGTTTATCGTATACATATGACATTCTTCTCATTTGAATTGTATAAAAATCTGTAGTTTTGTGGCACTTTGGAAATTTAATTTTGTAAAATTATGCTCGTGCACACAATTTTTTACGACCACGTTTATTAATATTACTATTCTGTAGAGGTTTCCAATCACTAACATTCTTAATGTCAACCTGTTTCTCGATATTTTCATCACGGGCGATTTACGATTTACTACGCTATTAAAATAATACATTTTTTCTTGGTTACATAAATAGGTACCTTACATAAATAGGTGGCAAAGCATGGTAGGGCCAGAAGTTATATTTTTTCGAAATTGGAGAATTGGCAGTGTCAAGTATGTTATTTAAGCTTTAAAATTATTACAAAGATCTTCGCAACAGAAAACTTCAGGAATTTTATGTCTGCGTACATGCTAAAACATTTCTGGCGGCAGTCTCGAGTATGTTGCGCAGTAAAACATTACTGGAATTTTATATCTTCGTTTGCGTATGTATATATGTGCGTCTCTGTGTAAATGCGTAGATTTCCGTAGAAGTGTCTGTTCATTCAAACGTAAATATGTATGCATTATTGCAAGTGAGTTACCAATCAGTCGGTAGGCAACGAGCCTCCATCCAAACCTCCCAGAGCTACCCTAGGAATGGTACGCTGACTGGACCACCACTTGTACCCACACATTTGGATGCAATTATGTTGCAATCTGAAACACTGTTTAGAACCGGCAACGACCCACTAGAGTCGTTGCCCCGCTCACATTATACTGACATCGCAACAGGTTGCCCCAATTCGTTGTCTCAGGAAATATGACACAAGCGGACACTTCGAACGGATTGCTGTATAAATATTCGTTATTTCACCTTGTATTAGTGTATAAGCCCTTATGTTTAGTTTATGTTTATTTAAGATTTTATGAACAATATATGAATTCAGTCTAAAAATTCACTTCAATTGCCGAAGACATTCTTACTCTGTGAGGAGTTGAATAACTCCACACAAGTCCCAGTAGCAAATGGCCGGCCGCTCACCAGGTACCAGAGCGGTTGGAGAACTTAAGAGTTTGGAGATCAAGGACGGAGAGTTGGAGAACGTGAGAGTTTGGAGATAGTAAGAGTTTGGAGAACGTGAGGGTTTGAAGTCCAAGAGAGTTTAGAGACCAAGAATGGAGAAAAAGAGAGCGGAGACTTGGCGGGCGGAGCGAGAGTGCCGAGTGCAAAAGGGAGTAACGGGACGCCGCCGGACTTTGGACGCGGCCGTGAACTTTGGACCAAGAGAGAAGGTGCCACCGGAAGGCGTCACCGGAATAAGCGGGACGGCAGCATCGGCGGGAAGCAGTGCGTGAAGGTCAAGAGGGTCAAACAGGAGCCATGGAGTTTGGACCCTTTGTGGAGAGTTTCGGCGGGCCGTGCGCAAAAGGGAAATAAAGGTTCCCGGTGGCCCTATATAAACCCGCAGGGCGCTGGCAGCGGGACCAGCCAGTCGAGCACGACCAATAGGTCAGTGGATATCAGTCAGTCGAGATCAGTCAGTCGAGAGCAGTCAGTCGAGAGCAGTCAATCAGTGAAAATCAATCAGTCGAGTTCAAGAGAAGCATTTGAACGAATACTAACCAAGCAAACTACGAGGTAGCCACAACAAGGCGAGTCATCGGAAGCAGCGCCGTGGGAGCCTACAAGGAGCAAGATTGTCACGTCGAGACGTTCGGGATAGGGAATTACAAAGAATCTCCGAACTGAGACACAGGCTGAGGTCCAGGGAGGCACCACACGGCTATGTCAAGGCCATTCCTGCCAACGAAGTCCAGGCGTTACGCCTGGAGGGTCTACCAGACTTAGAGCAGTGAAAGCCGGTGGCTTGAAATCGTGAGCTCGGGGGTAAGCCTGTCTAGACCCAGTGTACCTCGCCCAAGCACTACGTTGGCGTATCCCAGCGTGAGCCTAGTGCGCCAAGTGGAGTTGAGCAGGTCCTGGCGCGATCAGCCAGAAGGGAGAGAAGTCCCGGAGCGGCGCGACAGAACCCCGAGAGTAGCGAGCCAGAAGGGAGAGAAGTCCCGGAGCAGCGCAACAGAACCCCGAGAATAGCGAGCCAGAAGGGAGAGAAGTCCCGGAGCGCCGCGACAGAGCCCCGAGAGTCACGAGCCAGAAGGGAGAGAAGTCCGGGAGCGGTGCAACAGAACCCCGAGAATAGCGAGCCAGAAGGGAGAGAAGTCCCGGAGCGGCGCGACAGAGCCCCGAGAGTCACGAGCCAGAAGGGAGAGAAGTCCCGGATCGGCGTATGCCCACGAACCCAGAACAGAAGTCACGTGACGTACAGCCACCCTGTCAGGAGCAGTTCGCAGGACACCGCCACCAGCAAGCAGGACACCACACCGCAACAGCCACGCAAGGAGAATCGAGCCCGCAGGAACGGCACGGACAGTACGCGAAAGGGTGAGGCTAGGGTGTAACGTTCGTTTACACGAGGCGCAGAAGCGAAGTGAAGAGCGAGGCAGCTTCCTGGCGTTCCACCTTGAGTGTCCGCACGATATGAGCGGAAGCCCCTTGGGACCATCCGGGACAGAGCAAGGGACAATCGGTCGGGTGTCGAGAGGAGTGATCCTGGAGAGCTCTTCAGTCTGTTCACCCTAGTCTGAGAACGGTGACACTTCCCCAAGTCCGCACGGCTGACCCCATAGCGAGTCTGAATCGTGACTGAGCAGTCACCGAGCCAAACGCGTCAGGAGCAAGCAGCGGTCAAGGATCTTCAGGGAGCGATAAAACTGGAGCACCGTGTCAACGAGGCGAGCGAACATCGAGACAACCCATACCGTCGGAGACAGCGAGATAAGCAAATTATAAAGCCGACTGCTGTTATACCCGCAATAAACCCACTACGAACCCTTGATTTTTGTGCCTTCTCACTGAACTACTGGGCGGTCACGTATATATAAATTTGGTGGGACGAACACACACACTCTACTGAGCTAGACGCACAAATACCGTAGCAAGCAGAAAGCAAATAAATCAGTTCGTTACAACTCTATTCAAATCGTATTATTTTCTATCAAATATAAATATTGAAATCCAAAACAACAATTCTGAGGACTCAGCAACTGAGTCTGATTCACAACCGACCTGGCAGATACCATAACTGGCGCAGCCGCACAACGACCTAGAATGGATCATATCTTTAGAATAACGCTGTAAGAAAGACACACACAAACTTACTTATACATCCGTGTCAATTCCAATATGGAAAAACAAGCAAAAGAAAGTTAAAAAGGAAAGACTAATCATACCCGTACAGTAAAACAAGACATATATATACATGTGAAAAAAAAAACGTTAAAATGTCGTACCGTTCGGCAGATAATAATAATTTAATTTTTTTGTGTTTTTATTTTAAAGCAGAAGATACATATTTCTTGTGGTAAATTTGTTCATTTGATTTCTACAAAAGAAATATATATATTATCTCTTGGTTATTTTACTTTTAAATGAAAGGGAAAGACAAAAGAAAAAAAGGAAAAATAAATCCAAAATCAATTCATAATAAAGAAGAGGATGAAAGAAAAAGTATGAAATTGAAAATTAAATTTCACAACTATATTGAGAAATGAGTATTCAGTGAAATAGTTTTACAATCCCATCGCGAGTTTTGTAAGAACGTCAGCTACAAGATTTATGATAAATGTTGTCTCATGTCGGAATAACTCAAAATAAATAAAAAAAAAGTACTTAGTAAATGAAGCAATGTTGTGTCCAATAATTACTAAACAACTCCATGGCGCGTTTTGCAAAGGGTGTACAGTTTTGTTACGTACCCTTCATATAGAAAGATTCAACGACGAGTCGTAAGTCGGAGGAAGGGGTGTATTTGACTAAACTCACTTAGGCTAATAATGTCAAAAGAAATTGCAATTCGGCAAATTACTGGTTTCGCGTGGCCAGAACAACGGCTTACTGGTAACCATACCGAGATATAGTAACCCTAGGTGGGAACACCTAGTTTATCCGCTTCAAACTGTCAGCTAAGTAAAAGCTCTACTAGGGTATAAAAGACCTTAGACGGTTAGAAAAAAGGGAAAAATCCATTCTGGTGTCTTGCGAAAGGCGACTTTTCCAGGGGCTATTGTCCACAAAGTCCTCTCCTCCAGGATGGTGCAATGTAAATGTGTCCACAGAATCAATCTAAGCTAAAGTGAACTTATGCACAACCAAAGGCAAATAGCCGCATACAATACAACCAAAACACAAGTGAAAATTAAAAACATTGGAAGCATTCAAAAATACATTAAAATACATTAAAATAAAGTGAATATGTAGTACTGATCCTGATAAACAATTAGCGAAGACGAGTCTCACCACCAGAGTAACGGACGACGCATGCCGTACGCATATATATATATATATGTGTTTAAGTGAATTGAGATTCTTAAGAGCAGCAGTATTTTAGTGCACGTATATTTTCATATATATCCAATATAATATTTTCCAAATACCAGGATCCGGATTGTCGAGATCTCATCGCACAGGATTTAAAAGGGGGTAAGTTTGTCGGAACCCGGATCCTTTCTTAAAGCATACATATATAAATATTCTTGCAGTTCAAAGAATTTTTTTATAGGATGTTATTAATATTTCAGCGGCGAGTTTCAGCCTTGTAGTTGTACGTACAATTGCAAGAGTCCTCTGAGCGACGTTTGTAGTTTGAATGGTCAGCGATTTGCTGATGTGCGCACCTCACCGGTGGTAAATTCGATATTCTCCGCTAATAAAAATAATTTTCAAGTAGTAATATTACATATGCATTAGCCAACTTTATATTGCTTATCCACAGCTTATGCCGACATACCTATATAAAACTCAATAAATTTATAATGTGAAAAACGAATTCGAATCAATGAAGTGCTGGAATTTTAGTGGAGTAGGTCAAGAACAATGACATAACTTTCGACGGACAACCTTGACAATAGGGGATCCATTAGCATACGAAAGTGTGTAGGGAGGGGAATATGGCCAAAACACAGCCCGATCGTTTTGCGATTGAGCGGCAGCAAAGCTTTTGGTGCAGTGTGGACAGACGACTGACGAACTTTACGCTCTAATATTATTTTTCCAGGCACTTTAAATATTTATTCTTGTTATGTTGGAGAGGGGAGAGGCTTACCAAGATCCCACGACCCGTATACGACGTAGCTTATGCCGGCTTATGCCTGAACAGCGGACGCCTTTCCCTCGGCCCAAGCCCTTTTCAGGACTCAGGCACTAATGTACCCACATACCAGCTTTAAGGGAATTCAGGTGAATTTCATTGGAGTTAAAAAATAATATAGCAATGTTGCTTCAATACATGTTAAAAGTTATCAAAAAAAAAAGAGAAAGAAAAGAATACTAATTTTACACTCTTGCGGGTAAATTGACACAAGAGTAAAACGCCTTATGGACACTACACCACAGACTCATCAACATACTAACTACTTAAGTATTTTACAAATAATAAGTTTAAACACATGCATACAACACTAGACACTAAGAGCAGAATTTCTCTCCCCAAGTAATAATAAAATAATTTGATGCCAAATTTTTTAAAAATGAAGAGCCTACTGCCAAGATTACCACTAGAGGCGGTAGTAAGACTCCTAGCGAACCAACACCTCAGGAAAATTCTCTATCCCTAAGACCGATTATCACACCTTCACCCGTGACCATGAACACTAGTACCACCGTCCCACCTCAACACGGCGGTTGTCAACCCTGTCGAACTATTTGCCCAGGATCCCAGACGTAATTCGCTTTTTGCCTTTATACTAAGGGGAACCATTTAAGACGAACGAATTTATCAACAACGTTGAGGAAATAATTTTGATGATCAGGGGCACGGATCAGACTCCCTGTGGCCAAATGTTGTTTAGAGATATTAGACAGATAATAAAAGGAAAGGCGAATGAGGCAGTCATCGCGTCAATAGCGAACCTAATCTGGGACGACATTAGGGACGGACTAATTAGACACCGTAGGGATAGGAGAGACGAAAGTCGCTGATGATGGAACTGTAAAATTTGAAATTTGAATTCCGTAAAGAAGAAGAGTTTGTTCTATGCGGAGATTACGACATATTGATTGCAGACAGACATTCGATTAGGCAAAGCGATCGTTTCCGGTCAAATCAATACCAATACCAGAGCAGGGACTATAACCGATCGAATTACCATAGTAATTATCGTAATCAAAGATTCCCGGCTATCACGGCCAGCGATGGTAAATCGAATGCCGCAGCTAAAAGAAACACAAATAATAACAGATTCCAGGCTGTCTGACAAAAAATGTTTAATATAGAAACAAAGAGTAAGACAGATGAAACTGAGTGACACATAATATTGACGAAGAAGAAAATTTTCAGTCAAAAGCCTCAAACAGGGTTCTTGAGCGAATTGGCCGCCCAACTACCACTTATAGAACTCTCATTTCAAGACAAACATAATTTATAATTTCTGGTAGATACGGTTGCAGAGGGCTCCCTTATAAACCCTATATACATAACAGACAAAGAAAAGATTAATCTCAAAAGACCAATTTATATCACTACTGTCTTACAAGAACATCCAATCCGACAGATGACTTGATACCCATTTTTGAAAAAATAAACGATCAAAGAAAGTTTTCTTTTCTACTATTAAGATTTACCAAATTCTTTGACGAATTAATTGGCATGAACATACTAACTGAACTCCCGGCAATAATTGATATTTCCCAGCTAACCTTCACGACACCAACGGTGGAAATACCTTTGCTTATTAGAACAAAACGTTCCTCGGAGATATTTGAAATCAAAATACCAGTGAACGTTTAAGAAGGATCCTTTTTATGCGACCACTTTCAAATAGAACAGGATTTTTTTTTAACGGCGGGTATATATACGGCATGCAATAATTTCTCGACCAAACCTAAAATGTTTTATTTGGATTCAAGGCTAGAGGCATATTCAAGGAAGACGATTTCGCTCTTACCAATGTTATACCAGTAATACAAAATATAAAAATGAACGTCCTGTTCCAAGCCTTGATACCATTAGGACAAATCATTTAAATAATGAAAACCAGAAACAACTAGCCCAACTGTGTAACAAGTTTCTAGTCTAGTATTTTATGAAGGTGACAAGCTTTCATTAACTAACCAACGACGAATTCTTTGACGAATTAATTGGTATGCACATACTAACTGAACTCCCGGCAATAATTGATATTTCCCAGCTAACCTTCACGACACCAACGGTGGAAATACCTTTGCTTATTAGACCAAATCGTTCCTCGGAGATATTTGAAATCAAAATACCAGTGAGCGTTTAAGAAGGATCCTTTTTATGCGACCACTTTCAAATAGAACAGGATTTTTTATAACGGCGGGTATATATACGTCACGCAATAATTTTGGCTTTGTCGAAACTAATAATTTCTCGACCAAACCTAAAAAGGTTTATTTGGATTCAAGGCTAGAGGTATATTCAAGGAAGACGATTTCGCTCTTACCAATGTTATACCAAGTATTACCAAATACAAAAATGAACGTCCTGTTCTAAGCTTTGATATCATTAGGACAGATC
The DNA here is from genome assembly GCF_025231255.1 of Drosophila biarmipes. Lineage (NCBI taxonomy): Eukaryota > Metazoa > Arthropoda > Insecta > Diptera > Drosophilidae > Drosophila > Drosophila biarmipes. The sequence continues at coordinate 2,148,220 of NW_026114526.1, read as the reverse complement.
ATTTAAATGATCAAGAACAGCAACAACTAGACCAAGTTTCCTAGTCTAGTATTTCATGAAGGTGACAAGCTTTCATTTACTAAACAGGTGAAACATGAAATCAAATCTACAGACGACAAACCGGAATTTTGTAGACCGTTTAGATTTAGCCCCACGGAGTGCACCGAAATTCATAATTAAATATACAAACTCTTAGACCAAAATATAAACAAACCTTGGAGCGCTCCATTTTTTTGGTTTCAAAAGTTCAAAGTTCTAAAGAGGTAAGCCCCGGTACTACTTACCGAAGAATACAAAAAAGAATTTTGAAACATGTAAAACATTACTTTGTAACGACCGCTTATTTAGATACCCAGACTTCAAAATACCCTTTATTCTGACCACAGAATAAATTTAGACGCATGGTGACCAAAGTTAATTTTGATGTAAACTTAATTATTGAAAATTTACGAGAAATTTAAACCACTAACAGATTACATTCCATTTTTGCCCCTGAACGAATCTTTAAACTGATACAGCAAACCTACATTAAATACTAATATTTGATCAGGGTGCCGAATTTACAGGGAACATTTTTATCGACTTTTGCAAGCAATATGATATTATCACCCATGTTACATCTTTTCATCAATTTACGAGTAACTCACCCGTAGAATGACTACATTCGTCTCTCACCGAAATCTATAGAATTATTTTTGAAAACAGAAAAGCTAATAAACTTGAACTTGACCACGAGGAATCATTATTTGAAACCCTTACTACGTACAACAACGCAATACATTCTGCAACCAAATATACACCATTTGAATTATACTCGTGTAGAACTTACATCCTCAATAAAAACATTGACTATAACTTACTTACAAAGACTTAACGAAGTTCAAGACACTTTGTATCCAAAGATCAAGGCACAGCTGAAAACAAAAACCAATCTCAGTTAGTGTAGGCGATGTAGTACTCAGAAAAGAGAATAAAAATCGCTTTTCCCAACACAGATTACTAAAAGACAACAAAATCACACTAATATCAACTAGAAAGAAAAAGAAAGCTAAAATAAAATACAGGATTAAAACAAACCCTACTTCTATTGATTTTACAGATTCGCGTTCATCGCAGCCCAGGACTAAAAGGTCCAACGTTTAGGAAACAACACCCCGTTACTAAAATTAAATCTGGGACAAGCCAAAATCATACAATCTTACAAATACCTTACACATACAATCAACCTACTGGATTTTATTGATGGTGTCATTAACTTCGAAAACGCAATTAGCCAACGAAAAAAGAACACAGATTCAAATGCCGCGATTGAAAGTCCATCAGCGAAACTTCAGCAACTAAAAGTCCAAAAGAAAATCTTATTATCTAAAAAGAGACAAACACGTGGACTTGTCAATGGACTAAGTAAAGTTGTTAAAATAGTTACAGGAAATTTAGACGAGGCGAACGGTCGTAGAATCGATGATAATTTAAAGACGATTACAGAACATCAAAGAGAGCTAACAGCAAACGCAAACAAACAGGAGACATTTAATAACGACATCAAGGCTTCTTGAACAACTATAAAAATATTTGTTTTCAAAAACTTGAACACCATCTCCTACATACATTACAATATATTACCCGAATTAATATGAATGTAAACGTACTGTCGAATTACTTAAGTAATATAGAGGAAAGCCTGTTATAAGCCAAATTAAATATTGCACCAAATTTTATTGCATCCGAACAAGAATTAACTATAATCAGGCAAGAGATAGATGACCCACAATTGCGCAACATGTCCGACGAACACATCCTCGAGATGTTAGAATTAGATATTTTTATAATCGGGATAAAGATCAATTTTAGAATTAAAATACCTACATTTCAACAAAATATTTACCCATTTACACATGTTACTTCGTTATTTATAAATAGGTCCAAATTTTTAATCTTACCCAACTATATGGCATACCATAGTGCGACATATACTATTTCCCGAAGAAATGTAATAAAGTGTATAAGTATTTTATCTGCGAAAACTCTTTATTAACCAAAAGAAACATTCAAACCGTATGCCTCGATAATATATTCACGTTGAATACTGCAAATTGTAAAGTCAAAGATTTGGGAATCAAAAATACAAAAAACAAAAATAGAATCAGCACACATCTTAATTTTTTTTAATTTTAATCACGTTCAAAAATTGCGAAGTTTATATCAACCAAATTCTTAACGACAAAGATTTATTAAAATTTGAGAAAAAGATAAAAGCTACAATCCCAATTATTCAAAACATAAACTTCGCCAATCACATTGAAGATATTAATCTACACAACCTATATTTACGATCCATCAATGCTGCCAACTCAATCTTTTTTGGAAAAAATTTACGACTACTCATTTCTGAGCTGCATATCTATTACTATTAATTGGAGTCTGGCATCGATCCTGTTAATCAACACAAAAAAGAAGATTGTATTCGCTACCATACCAGAACCGAGTTTGGTGACATCCATTCCTTCGTTTTGGCCGTCACTTCAGTCCAGGATGGGTGGAGTTACCGACCACTCGGTAAGCAACGAGCCTCCTGCCAAACCTCCCAGAGCTACCCTAGAAATAGTACGCTGACTGGACGACCACTTGTACCCACACATTTGGATGCTTTTATGTTGCAATCTGAAACACTGTTTAGACCCGGCAACGACCCTATCGAGTCATATTTAATATCAACAAAAATAATTGATATTTCCCAGCTAACCTTCACGACACCAACGGTGGATATACCTTTGCTTATTAGACCAAATCGTTCCTCGAAGATATTTAAAATAAAAATACCAGTGAGCGTTTAAGAAGGATCCTTTTTATGCGACCACTTTCAAATAGAACAGGATTTTTTATAACGGCGGGTATATATACGTCACGCAATAATTTTGGCTTTGTCGAAACTAATAATTTCTCGACCAAACCTAAAATGTTTTATTTGTATTCAAGGCTAGAGGCATATTCAAGGAAGACGCTTTCGCTCTTACCAATGTTATACCAAGTAATACCAAATACAAAAATGAACGTCCTATTCCACGCCTTGATACCATTAGGACAGATCCATTAAATGATGAAGAACAGAAACAACTAGCCCAACTGTGTAACAAGTTTCCTAGTCTAGTATATTATGAAGGTGACAAGCTTTCATTAACTAACCAACGACGAATTCTTTGACGAATTAATTGGCTTAAACATACTAACTGAACTCCCGGCAATAATTGATATTTCCCAACTAACCTTCACGACACCAACGGTGGAAATACCTTTGCTTATTAGACCAAATCGTTCCTCGGAGATATTTGAAATCAAAATACCAGTAAGCGTTTAAGAAGGATCCTTTTTATGCGACCAATTTCAAATAGAACAGAATTTTTTATAACGGCGCGTATATATCCGCATGCAATAATTTCGGCTTCGTCGAAATTAATAATTTCTCGACCAAACCTAAAAAGGTTTATTTGGATTCAAGGCTAGAGGTATATTCAAGGAAGACGATTTCGCTCTTACCAATGTTATACCAAGTAATACCAAATACAAAAATGAACGTCCTGTTCTAAGCTTTGATATCATTAGGACAGATCATTTAAATGATCAAGAACAGCAACAACTAGACCAAGTTTCCTAGTCTAGTATTTCATGAAGGTGACAAGCTTTCATTTACTAAACAGGTGAAACATGAAATCAAATCTACAGACGACAAACCGGAATTTTGTAGACCGTTTAGATTTAGCCCCACGGAGTGCACCGAAATTCATAATTAAATATACAAACTCTTAGACCAAAATATAAACAAACCTTGGAGCGCTCCATTTTTTTGGTTTCAAAAGTTCAAAGTTCTAAAGAGGTAAGCCCCGGTACTACTTACCGAAGAATACAAAAAAGAATTTTGAAACATGTAAAACATTACTTTGTAACGACCGCTTATTTAGATACCCAGACTTCAAAATACCCTTTATTCTGACCACAGAATAAATTTAGACGCATGGTGACCAAAGTTAATTTTGATGTAAACTTAATTATTGAAAATTTACGAGAAATTTAAACCACTAACAGATTACATTCCATTTTTGCCCCTGAACGAATCTTTAAACTGATACAGCAAACCTACATTAAATACTAATATTTGATCAGGGTGCCGAATTTACAGGGAACATTTTTATCGACTTTTGCAAGCAATATGATATTATCACCCATGTTACATCTTTTCATCAATTTACGAGTAACTCACCCGTAGAATGACTACATTCGTCTCTCACCGAAATCTATAGAATTATTTTTGAAAACAGAAAAGCTAATAAACTTGAACTTGACCACGAGGAATCATTATTTGAAACCCTTACTACGTACAACAACGCAATACATTCTGCAACCAAATATACACCATTTGAATTATACTCGTGTAGAACTTACATCCTCAATAAAAACATTGACTATAACTTACTTACAAAGACTTAACGAAGTTCAAGACACTTTGTATCCAAAGATCAAGGCACAACTGAAAACAAAAACCAATCTCAGTTAGTGTAGGCGATGTAGTACTCAGAAAAGAGAATAAAAATCGCTTTTCCCAACACAGATTACTAAAAGACAACAAAATCACACTAATATCAACTAGAAAGAAAAAGAAAGCTAAAATAAAATACAGGATTAAAACAAACCCTACTTCTATTGATTTTACAGATTCGCGTTCATCGCAGCCCAGGACTAAAAGGTCCAACGTTTAGGAAACAACACCCCGTTACTAAAATTAAATCTGGGACAAGCCAAAATCATACAATCTTACAAATACCTTACACATACAATCAACCTACTGGATTTTATTGATGGTGTCATTAACTTCGAAAACGCAATTAGCCAACGAAAAAAGAACACAGATTCAAATGCCGCGATTGAAAGTCCATCAGCGAAACTTCAGCAACTAAAAGTCCAAAAGGAAATCTTATTATCTAAAAAGAGACAAACACGTGGACTTGTCAATGGACTAAGTAAAGTTGTTAAAATAGTTACAGGAAATTTAGACGAGGCGGACGCTGTTAGAATCGATGATAATTTAAAGACGATTACAGAACATCAAAGAGAGCTAACAGCAAACGCAAACAAACAGGAGACATTTAATAACGACATCAAGGCTTCTTGAACAACTATAAACATATTTGTTTTAAAAAACTTGAACACCATCTCCTACATACATTACAATATATTTCCCGAATTAATATGAATGTAAACGTACTGTCGAATTACTTAAGTAATATAGAGGAAAGCCTGTTATAAGCCAAATTAAATATTGCACCAAATTTTATTGCATCCGAACAAGAATTAACTATAATCAGGCAAGAGATAGATGACCCACAATTGCGCAACATGTCCGACAAACACATCCTCGAGATGTTAGAATTAGATATTTTTATAATCGGGATAAAGATCAATTTTATAATTAAAATACCTACATTTCAACAAAATATTTACCCATTTACACATGTTACTTCGTTATTTATAAATAGGTCCAAATTTTTAATCTTACCCAACTATATGGCATACCATAGTGCGACATATACTATTTCCCGAAGAAATGTAATAAAGTGTATAAGTATTTTATCTGCGAAAACTCTTTATTAACCAAAAGAAACATTCAAACCGTATGCCTCGATAATATATTCACGTTGAATACTGCAAATTGTAAAGTCAAAGATTTGGGAATCAAAAATACAAAAAACAAAAATAGAATCAGCACACATCTTAATTTTTTTTTAATTTTAATCACGTTCAAAAACTGCGAAGTTTATATCAACCAAATTCTTAACGACAAAGATTTATTAAAATTTGAGAAAAAGATAAAAGCTACAATCCCAATTATTCAAAACATCAACTTCACCAATCACATTGAAGATATTAATCTACACAACCTATATATACGATCCATCAATGCTTCCAACTCAATCTTTTTTGGAAAAAGTTTACGACCACCCATTTCTGAGCTGCATATCTATTACTATTAATTGGAGTCTGGCATCGATCCTGTTAATCAACACAAAAAAGAAGATTGTATTCGCTACCATACCAGAACCGAGTTTGGTGACATCTATTCCTTCGTTTTGGCCGTCACTTCAGTCCAGGATGGGTGGAGTTACCGACCACTCGGTAAGCAATGAGCCTCCTGCCAAACCTCCCAGAGCTACCCTAGAAATAGTACGCTGACTGGACGACCACTTGTACCCACACATTTGGATGCATTTATGTTGCAATCTGAAACACTGTTTAGACCCGGCAACGACCCTATCGAGTCATATTTAATATCAACAAAAAAAAAATCTTGAATAGAAGTATCAACTCTGAGGACTACTGACGGATAATTGGAACCCCCTAGGATTTTCTCCATTAGGTGCAGTTACCATAACTCGCGTAACAACCCGAAAACTACTGCCGTGTTTTCAGCGATCAAGCCACCTTCGCTCCAACATTAACTAAGCATAACCAATAATAAATCCATAACAGGAGCTAGTAGAGGAAAATGAAGAAATCTTAAGTTAGCAATAACAAAGCCATATTCCAAAGAGACAATATAGCATTCAACGAATTACGTTAGACGTCTGCACACAGACTTTTAATACTGCAACAGCGATCAGCTGTTCCTTTCATCGATTCTCTATGTGAACAGCTGATTGGCATCAGCAAACCGTATCCAAAGGGAAAGGAGCTGCCAGTTCAGATGCATAGGAAAAATTAAAAAGACAAAAAAGATAATGTTTTCAGGGCCAAGTGATTATTTCATTCCTATAAGCAAATTGACCCGCCAGTCGCATCGCCCTGTGGCCACCGCAGCTCAGCGCGACCGTCTTCCAGCGTCAGCAACGAACACGCGCAACCCCCGCAGCCCTCTTTGAAAAAATAAGTAAGTATTAATTTCCGGTCTGCACTAAGTTACTCCATTATATACTCCGTTAAATTTTCTGTAGGATTTATCCTAAATCCAAGTCCGAAAATATAAAACCTGCGAACATTCAATTAATTCATACAGAGGTGCCACAGAGCTGCCACAGAAAACCAGCCAATTTGTTCCCGGAAAGAAAATATCGGTGTCAGAGACGCCATTTTTGACCCCCGTATTTTTACAGACGATTTGAAAAAATAAACAAACTTACAAATGCTTGCCAAGAATTAAACTTTAATTATGATAATCGATGAACTATCTACATACTACAATTTTTATATTTACTTTGCGTTATATAAAAAAAAAAATTTTATAAAACGTCTTGAACAAAGTTCATATTAAAAAAAGGGTCAGTTAGCGAAAAAAATACAAAAACATTCTGCCTTTTCCAAAAGTTGGCAGCACTGTCCTGAAAAATGTCATATTTTTTGCCGGATAGGAAGCCGGCTATGAAGAAGAGGAAAACATGTAGCTAAAAGTAAACAATTTTAGTTTATTATTAATTTAAACTATAAACTATAATTTTCAGGGCTAAACATAGGTCAGCAGAACAAGACGCATATTCTCGGGAAATTCTCGACATTATGAAAGGATTTACTCGGTGCGACCGCGTTCTGGCCTCATTTGTTCTATACATTTTGGGCAAAGAATCTAAAAGTTACAACAATATTTAATCATTTGCTTCTTCCTTTGGTTTTACATATTTTACAATAAGTTTGTTTGGTATGCACCTAAGTTTATACAATAGGTACAATGCTATAATAATAATTACAAAGGTTGTTAAAGTAATCATTTGAAATGCATTATAATATTTTGTGTGTGATTGATTCTATTATTTCTTTCGTTTAAATATACATAAGATAATGGTTATTATTTACGTAATCGCTTTGTGTGTAATCTGACATTGAACTCGAAAGAGTGTATTCGTCTTATTATGTTGAACAATTAATGATTTTAACGAGTTAACTTTAAACTATAGAAATAAGGTTTATTATATATATATATATTCCAAAAAGGGGGTTCAACATAATTAGTTTAAAATTTTTTAGAAGTTGTAGTATACTTGTAATCAGTTTTTTCTTGTCTAATTATTGGATTTATACATTCCTGTTTCTTAAATAAATACTTTATTAAAATATTTGTATTTAAATATTGTTATATAAAATTAAAATATTGTTATTTTTATCGGGATAAGGAATAATTTCAAAACGGAAGATTTAACTACCGCTAAAGGAATTTAGGAAATAATCAAAATTTAATTTGTGTCTGTTTTAAGCCAAGTAAGAATTTTATTTTTAGCAATTTATGTGGGTTCGTATTTTCCAGAAATTCGTGTTTTCAAAGTTTTGGATTTAATAAACTGATATTGTATTTCCAATGACTTCTCTTAAAGTTGTTCTAATAAATATCGTATTTAAATATCTTCATTAAATTTACTGACTCCTTTCAAAATATTCAAATGTTTTTTTCAGTTGTTGTTATGTTTACAATTACGTAGTGATATTCATAATTACTTGGGATTTCTATCAATCCTTTTTTAAATACCAGTTATTTGTTTTGAGCTTTAATGGGAATTATTTAAATGCTCTGTCCAATTGTCAGTTGAATTATATATTGTTAATTATAGTTGCTAATATTATGGAGAGCATTATTGTTTTTACTGAGTTGTTGCTAAGTCCATTCATTTCCTTCTGTTTGCCTGGATGATGATAATTCATATTTACTTTTATTATTTTCTCTTCTTTTTTAACTTTGATTGTTAGTTAACAATCTTTCATTCTGTATTTCTTTCTTTTTCAGGTTCCTGTCTTCTTAAATGGAATTGTGGCTCCAGATTTCACCAAAGGTGCCTGTTTGTATTTTTCATAATCATGACGTTTTGCATTTAATAGTTTATTTCTATTTAATTTCTTTTCCTGTGTGTCATTATCAGGAGCTTATATCAGCTGGTACCGTTTTGAATTTTTGTTTTGGAATTAGTTAAGTGGAAATTGCAACTCATAGAATATGACTACGAGGATGTATACAAAAATACGAGGTTGTATACGAAAAGAGGTCCTAAAACGTAGTGGCCTTAAGTCGTGTTATAATACAGACGAACTGTATATCCAATTCCTTATCAAATGAATAGTCCGATCCCATTATTACATCTGGTAGACCATTAAATGAGTTCAAAGCACAATATATTTTAAAAATAGGAACCGAAGAGAAAACTAGAAATTGCATTTTGTTTAAGAATAAATTTAGACGCACGGTGACCAAAGTTAATTTTGTTGTAAGCTTAATTATTGAAAATTTACGAGAAATTTTAACCACTAACAGCTTACATTTAAACTGATACAGGAAACCTACATTAAGTACTTTGAAAAGCACAAATTGATCAGATGCAAATATTTCCCAACAGATATTACGACAAAAGAGGAACAAGAATCAGTGATTATCATAGTCAAATCAACCATCGCGGAATAGAGAAAACATTAAACCACCTTTCCCTTCATTAAACAGAAAAGTACGTAAATAATTAATTTATGCGATACGTGCCAAACACTAAAGTACGACAGAAAACCACCCAGACCGATATATCAAAGACCGAAATCTTTGAAATACTGCACATGGACATTTACACTATAAATGGCCAAACAATTCTTACACTGATTGATAAGTTCTCAAAATTTGCCAGCGCCTATACAATTCCAGCAAGAAATTGTATAAACGTGGTTAAATCCTTGAAACAATATTTTGGTTTTTTTGGTATTCCAGCAAAACTAATATTTGATCAGGGTGCCGAATTTACAGGGATAATTTTTTTCGACTTTTGCTAACAATATGATATTATCACCCATGTTACATCTTTTCAACAATCTACGAGTAACTCACCCGTAGAATGACTACATTCATCTCTCACCGAAATCTATAGAATTATTTTTGAAAACAGAAAGGCTAATAAACTTGAACTTGACCACGAGGAATCATTATTTGAAACCCTTACTACGTACAACAACGCAATACATTCTGCAACCAAATATACACCATTTGAATTATTCTCGTGTAGAACTTATATCCTCAATAAAAACATTGACTATAACTTACTTACAAAGACTTAACGAAGTTCAAGACACTTTGTATCCAAAGATCAAGGCACAACTGAAAACAAAAACCAATCTCAGTTAGTGTAGGCGATGTAGTACTCAGAAAAGAGAATAAAAATCGCTTTTCCCAACACAGATTACTAAAAGACAACAAAATCACACTAATATCAACTAAAAAGAAAAAGAAAGCTAAAATAAAATACAGGATTAAAACAAACCCTAAAACTTCAGCAACTAAAAGTCCAAAAGGAAATCTTATTACCTAAAAAGAGACAAACACGTGGACTTGTCAATGGACTAAGTAAAGTTGTTAAAATAGTTACAGGAAATTTAGACGAGGCGAACGGTCGTAGAATCGATGATAATTTAAAGACGATTACAGAACATCAAAGAGAGCTAACAGCAAACGCAAACAAACAGGAGACATTTAATAACGACATCAAGGCTTCTTGAACAACTATAAAAATATTTGTTTTCAAAAACTTGAACACCATCTCCTACATACATTACAATATATTACCTGAATTAATATGAATGTAAACGTACTGTCGAATTACTTAAGTAATATAGAGGAAAGCCTGTTATAAGCCAAATTAAATATTGCACCAAATTTTATTGCATCCGAACAAGAATTAACTATAATCAGGCAAGAGATAGATGTTAGAATTAGATATTTTTATAATCGGGATAAAGATCAATTTTAGAATTAAAATACCTACATTTCAACAAAATATTTACCAATTTACACATGTTATTTCGTTATTTATAAATAGGTCCAAATTTTTAATCTTACCCAACTATATGGCATACCATAATGCGACGTATACTATTTCCCAAAGAAATGTAATAAAGTGTATAAGTATTTTATCTGTGAAAACTCTTTATCAACCAAAAGAAACATTCAAACCATATGCCTCGATAATATATTCACGTTGAATACTGCAAATTGTAAAGTCAAAGATGTGGGAATCCAAGAAGTAATTACACAAATAGAACCAGCACACATCTTAATTTTTTTTTAGTTTTAATCACGTTCAAAAATTGAGAAGTTTATATCAACCAAATTCTTAACGACAAAGATTTATTACAATTTGAGAAAAAGATAAAAGCTACAATCCCAATTATTCAAAACATAAACTTCGCCAATCACATTGAAGATATTAATCTACACAACCTATATTTACGATCCATCAATGCTTCCAACTCAATCTTTTTTGGAAAAAGTTTACGACTACCCATTTCTGAGCTGCATATCTATTGCTATTAATTGGAGTCTTGGCATCGATCCTGTTAATCAACACAAAAAAGAAGATTGTATTCGCTACCATACCAGAACCGAGTTTGGTGACATCCACTCCTTCGTTTTGGCCGTCACTTCAATGCAGGATGGGTGGAGTTACTGACCATTCGGTAAGCAACGAGCCTCCTGCCAAACCTCCCAGAGCTACCCTAGAAATAGTACGCTGACTGGACGACCACTTCTACCCACACATTTGGATGCAATTATGTTTCAATCTGAAACACTGTTTAGACCTGGCAACGACCAACTCGAATCGTTGCCCCGGTCACATTATACTGGCATCGCAACAGGTTGCCCCAACCCCTTGTCTCAGGAAATATGACACAAGCGGACACTTCGAACGAATTGTTGCATAAACAGTATAGTATATAAGATTTTATGTACACTTTTGGCAGCGACGGCTTTTCGGCCCGCGCTGAACGATATATGAATTCAGTCTAGGAATTCTCTTCAATCGACGAAGTCATTCTTACTCTTTTTAAATCGTCTCATTTTCCCACAAATATAAACAAAACACCAATTCTGAGGACTCATCAACGGATAACTGGAACCCCTTGAATCACCACCGGCCTGGCAGATACCATAACTCGTGCGCACACGCCAAGAAGTTTATGGAATGTTTGGCATAGCAGAAACACGGGATAGTGGGGCTTAAACAAAAATACAAAATAAAACTAATTAACATTATTAGAATATTAGTCATCCCCATAATTATTATAAAAAGCTTATAACTAAAAATTATAGTTGTTAATGTTAACATCTTGGTTTTTATAATAATTTCGTTGGCGTTATTTGTATTTACCAATTAATTTGTGTTATTTTTACTACAATTTGTATATTCTAAGAGAACCTTGCTATTCGATGATAAATTTGATTTAAACAAAATTTTACTGAACAAAAGGAAAAATTCTTTTAAACTATTTTGCTAAGGGAAAACGATTGATCCCAAAATATAGAAAACAATTGAGCATTTGGTGGCTAGCAATATACAACCGAAACGAAATCTGTTAAAAGAAACTTACGAAAAAATTGACTTTTTATTTGAGTCTGAGATTGAAGTAATATTTGTGAGTAAGTAAAAATGAACATACATAAATGTACCTTTTTTTATTTTAAATGCTTTCAGGACACTTTTTATATGCAAGTTAAAGTAAATAGCCTTTACTGCAATTATTATAATTTTCAATAATTTCGAAATATAAAGATTATAAAGACTAATATTAAATATCAAACTGCTCCTGATAAAGTGTTTATGGATAGTATAAAAGATAATATTGATAAATGTTGGTTAAAATTCAATGTCGAGCCGATGGAGAATGTTTTTGAAGTATGGAAAAGAACTTACGAATATAAAATAAGTAATTCCGCTTGTATGGAAGCGCGTCCAAAAATGCTTTAAATGGCATTATAGGGCTCAAAGTTTTACCAAGCTTCGTAAATAGTGTTTACAGTGGGAAAAATCCTCCAATCAATGAACCCCAAACAATAAAAATTTACTAATAACTAAAAATTAACAATTTATGAGCCATTTAAGTACTAAATAAAATTTACAATGGTTGTAACTTCAAAATTATACAAAAATTTTAGGATGTCTCCTGAAGCAAGTTATTATCTGAGGGAAGTAATTTTAAATTGTTCTTTTATACCATTGCAGAGGGTATATTGATTTCAGTCAGAAGTTTGCAACGTAATGAAGAGACTTTTCCGACCCCAAAAAGTATATATATTCTTGATCAGCGTCACTTGACGAGTCGATCTAGCCATGTCCGTCTGTCTGTCCGTCTCTACGCAAACTAGTCTCTCAGTTTTAAAGCTATCGGGCTGAATCTTGCCCAAAAGTCTTCTTTCTTTTCAGGTAGTATATAAGTCGAAACCAGCCGGATCGGACAACTATATTTTTAGCTCCCATAGGAACGATCGGAAAATTAGTAGGAAAACATGAAATAAAAATTATATCTTTTGTGTTTTTTAACATATAACCTTATAAGCTTGAAAATAACATTTTTTAATAAGTTCTGAGTTTCGAATTAAATTTTATTAAAATTGGAAGATTATATCATATAGCTGTCATAGGAACGATCGGATAACTGGTGGGAAATAATGTGAAACAAATTATAGCTTTGGGGTATACAAACTTCGGCTTGACGAAGTTAACTTTCTTTCTTGTTAACGTATACATTTCTAAGCTTGGATATAATATTTTTAAATTAGTTCTGAATTCCGAATAAAATTTTATCAAAATCGGACGACTATATCATATAGCTGCCATAGGAACAATCGGAAAATTAGTGGTAGAATAATATAAAGAAATTATTATCTTCGATGTTTTTTAACATAAAACTTTCTAAGCTTGGGAACAACATTTTTTAATAAGTTTTAAGCTTAGAAACTCAATTTTTTAAATTTTTATGAATTTCGAATTCAATTAAATAAAAATAAATAAATAGATGTCAAAAAGTGGTCTAAAAAAAAAGAATAAAATAATATATTTTTAATATCACTGAAGTCAGCAACAATCCTTAAAAATTGTACATGGTGTTACTAAAGTTGATTATTTCTTATAATTCCAAGGGTATACAAACTTCGTCTTGTTGAAGCTAACTTCCTTTCTTGATTAAATGTTTTTTAGAATTTCGAATTCAATTTAATAAAAATAAATAAATAGATGTCAAAAAGTGGTCTAAAAAAAAAGAATAAAATAATATATTTTTAATATCACTGAAGTCAGCAACAATCCTTAAAAATTGTACATGGTGTTACTAAAGTTGATTATATCTTATAATTCCAAGGGTATACAAACTTCGTCTTGTTGAAGCTAACTTCCTTTCTTGATTAAATGTTTTTTAGAATTTCGAATTCAATTTAATAAAAATCGGACTACTCTAACATATATTTGTCAAAAAAAAGGTCTAAAAAAATATAAAATAATATATTTTTAATATCACTGAACTTAGCAACAATCGTTAAAAATTTCTCATGGCATTACAAAAGTTGATTATTTCTTATTACTGCAAGGGTATACAAACTTCGGCTTGCCGAAGTTAACTTCCTTCCTTGTTTTTACTATTTCTCTGCCCAGTAATCCGATCCATATAATCGGACCGTAAAAGCACATAATTCAATATGTCTGTATTTGTAAGTATTCGTAACATTTTGCTGATATGATTCAGTCTGCATTTCTTTATTTCTTTGTTGTTCGCCTCTGCAGCTTCCTCCGAGAACTCTCCAATTAAAACAATTCTCTCTTTCTTTATAAAGCTTTTGGTTTTTGTTGGGGCCCTCTGGCCTGCCATATTTTTATGACTGCCTTATAAGAAAGGTGAATTCAAAGAATCTTATTTTTGCATGCAGTGGAAATAAGCCAAACTCGAAATATTTTGTTGATACCTTTTTGTTTAAACATTCATTCAAATTGTTCATCTCCGTTGGCTTTGCTTTGCAAATCACTTAAAGCGATCCGAACTTTCCATCTACCATAAGTAATTGTAAGCTATGCTGAACGAATATTTTTGTCTTTTGGACTTAAACACGCAAATCAAACACAGGGCTCTGCTGTACAAGTTTGACCTTGAAGTATAAAAATATGCGTTAGATTATTGATTGTTTCACACACATGTGCAAGTTTCTGCAGCTGACTTAAACACTTTTATTAAGTAAAAACTCTGATTAATACAATGAACGTTATATATATGGGGGAATCGGGGGGGAACACAACTAAAACTTTAGGTAAACATAAAAAAGACTTTCACAAAATACACAAAAAATATTAAATCGATTTTGTTAATTTCACAAAAAAAATTGTAAAAATTCTTGCTAAGTACAGCTGCGCTGCAAAAATGTACAAATGATGAAGCTTTGCATTCTATTTTTAAAATCCCTTTAGATTTCCAGACAAAACCGGTTGCCATCAAGAAGTTTTAACAGTTTAGAGACAATTTACTTGTAATTTTTTTCTATTCGTTGTTATCCCTTTTTTTGATTTTTGTCCTCTGGCGAAACCACAGTGCGCTGAGTCCTTAGGAAATATTTTTGATACCCTACCAATCCTTAAGAAGACGTTTGGGTTTGAGCTAGTAAAACAATTTTTTATTTTGTATCTTTATTTATTGACTAATTTGAATACATCAACAGATATTGGCCGATTTCAAAACCAAAAATGAAAGACTTTTTATCTATTATTTACAAACCCCTTAAACTAAAATGTTTACCGCTTTTACAATTAAAAGTAAAGGAGCTTAAAGGTAAACTTTC
Organism: Drosophila biarmipes; assembly: GCF_025231255.1. Lineage (NCBI taxonomy): Eukaryota > Metazoa > Arthropoda > Insecta > Diptera > Drosophilidae > Drosophila > Drosophila biarmipes. Next base: position 2,132,625 of record NW_026114526.1, on the reverse strand, counting down.
TCTAACAGAACTTTCCGGAAAGTGTGAGGATCAGTAATTTTCATTTTCATCATTACTCCTATTTTCTTTTAATAATTTTAATTATTCTTCTACTAAAGCTGTAGCACTCCGTGTTAGTTCCGACTTCGATACGAAGGCAAGCTGACGGATCCAAATATAAAAAACTGCTCAACAGACGATTCCAGAATTAGAGAATTGGAATCATTGGAAAACTTACATTTCTGGCGAAGTTAACTCTTGCTTTGGAAATAAGACCAGTTTTCAACCACTTATTAACTTAACTTTTTTGACGCTTAATACTAGTTCTAATTTAAAGCTGCCACGTAATAAATCTTTTAATTAATCATTAAAGAAAAACTTATTCTTATTTCTAAGCAACTAAACTCGCCCAAGGGAGTGGCTAAGACAAATGAATGAATTAAAAGATGTTATAATTTTGCGAAAATCAGCTTAAAAAAATTAATAGTGAATATGCCCTAATTAAACACATAAAAAAAATGTACTAAAACAAGAAAGGAAGTTAACTTCGGCAAGCCAAAGTTTTTATACCCTTGCAGTTATAAAAAATAATCTTTATATTTTATTTTCCCACCAATTTTCCGATCGTTCCTATGACAGATATATGATAAAGTCTTCCCATTTTGATAAATTTAATTCAAAATTCAGAACTAAATAAAAAATGTTATTTCGAAGCTTAGAAGGTAATTTTCCCCGATAGTTCATATGGGATCTATAAGATATAGTTTTCCGATCCGGCTGGTTCCGACTTATATACTACCTGCAAAAGAAAGAAGAATTTTGGGAAAGTTTTAGTCCGATAACTTCAAAACTGAGAGACTAGTTTGCGTAGAAACGGAGGGACAGACGGAAATGGCTAGATCGACTCGTCTAGTGACGCTGATCAAGAATATATACTTTATGGGGTAGGAAACCTTTTCTTCACTGCGTTGCAAACTTCTGACTCAGAAATCATTATACCCTCTGTAAGGGTATAAAAATGTGACCCTATTGAAGGAAACTTTTCTATTTATAAACAATGAACCGAGAATTTAAAAAAAATTTGTAGTTATTTTCAGAAAGAGCTTCCATAAATTCAAGAAAATTATTCACTTAATGAAGTCGATTCGCCGTGAATATCATAGCCAATTTTCTTGATTAAACGGCGATTTTCTTGAATTAAGGGAAATTTTTTATTTGGGTGTATATACGTTTTGAGCCAAGGTTTTTGCTCAAGACGTATCCCTGTATGAATTATAAATTTAATTATAAAGAATTACATAATTTTTATTATTGGCTAACTTAGTGCTTAAACAAAACGGTAAATCAATTTGTAGATCATGGATACTGTATCGCTTGGAATATTTTCTACTTCTAATTTTTTTATGTCTATGGGAGACAACCACTCAAACCCTTGATAAGGTAAAGATTGAGACATTGCCCAGCCATACAAGTTATTTGCATCTAATTACATAAAAAATCATAACTCTTTACTATCATCATAGTCTTTTAAATATTTATTATTTGGATTTGTGTATCTGTGGCAGCATTCCACCTAACCACCCCGAATTCCACTTTGTATAGATTTATACGTATCAATACCAGTTATTAACTGTAACTCAATTTGTGTGGATTTCAGCATTGCCTGCCAAGATAAACCTGGTGTTATACAAAAATGAGCTGGGTGAAGAGAATAAATTTTTATTCAAACTAAACGGAAATATTTAAAAACGTCAGTTAATAATAATACATCACGTTTGAAAAAAATCTCTAGATATTCCTTTACAGACTTACGAAAAATGTTGTCCAAACTTAAACAGCATAATTATAATCCTATTGAGAACATTTCTTTTCAGTAAACTGATTATAAAATTGGTCTCTTAATGCAAACCAGTTTCCTATCAAGATATTCCTATGGGAATACACCTGTCTTCCTAAGCCTAAAGTCATTTTCACAGTTAAAATGTGATATTAATGATTTAAGATGATCATCTATTAAATTGGATGCTAGGGCATCATGACTAGATGACATAAAACTTAATGAGTCTTAAAACTTTATCTCAAAAATGATTCCACATTAATTTTCAATGTTTTTCATTACTGAAATAAAGTGTTTCTTGTTTATAACTTAAATTTCTCCATACATACTCGTATGTGTCAATTTTTTGATATACAAGTGACAATCATACTTAGAAAAATTGTGGAAGAAAATTGGGATAAAATAAGAAGCTTCCATTAAAAATGTATCTAAACTAAAATTAGATGCACCCTTTTTAAAGTAAGCGTATGATATTGATACATGTTTGCTTGAATTAAATAGCTTAGGACTTACATTAACATTTTTACGACGAAGTATGCACTCAAAATCTGCTTACACTGCGAACGTAAATTTTAGTTGATGACGTAGTGCCGTATACTTTAAAGTCGATTTATAGGGATTTGGGAGAGTGGCATCCTTTCCAGTGCAAAACTCCTTGTAACGAGCTGCGCGACTTGCAAGACTTTTTTGTAAAGTCATTAGAAAAAATAAAACAAACAATGTAACAATGTATAAATGGTAAGATTCATACCTTGAAATATTTTTTATCCATGTATAGTGACCGAACCCGTTTCCTTCCAGGCTTTTCAACTCTAGATTGATAAAGAGGACCAATTATACTTTCACTTTCCTCGTCGTATCCAAAAACGTTAATGCTCAATGCATCGTTTTTTCGCATGTCTACCCACTGAAATCTCAATTTAATACAATTCTTTCGGCACTTATATCAACTTTATATGTGAGGCAGATACCAGGGTTACTTGTTATCTTTGTAAGTGCCGAAATCAAAGTCCATTTAAACCAGTATGATTCACTGTTATTTTGGACATTAATTATTGTTTTTTTCAAAGAAAGCTATGAGGAGTTTACGGTTTATATTGATCGAAATTCATTTACAATAAAATTATGCGGACCAGGATTTACCCGCTATCTCTTTTCTGAAACTCTTCCTTTCTTAATTTTAGTTGATCTGAGTGTTTGGTGAATATGTGGTCTAAATCCGAAAGACTTGTAACAACTTCTATTTTGCTTTGGAATTGTTTGGTCTCCGTTTTTAAATCATCCTCTTTCGCGAATATATATTCCTCAAATAGCTCAAAATATAAAGCACAATATATAAATGAGTTTTTAAAGCCTATTCTGTTTCAGTTTCTACAACAGGTTATGGGCCCAGTCTGTGCAATAATAATTTAAATTAAATTGTGATATTCCACTACGTTCCTGTGCGTACAAGTTAACAGTAAAATCCAGTAAGTTTGTGTGCGTGTGTGCAATGGAAAAGGCAAAGAGGTATATAAAGGGCATTGTTAGCAGATTTAGATGTATTAAAGGTTATAGACGAGAATATTCCAGAGTCTGTTGATGATTCGTGGAAGGCGGCAGAGCGGTCTGCAAAGGCCACGCTGAGCGAATGTTTAAGCGATTCGTTTCTAAATTTCGAAACAGGCGCCATAACGGCGCGACAGATTTTTAAGAATTTAGACGCCTCGTACGAGCGGAAAAGTTTGGCTACTCAGTTAGCAGTGCGTAAACGGTTGTTGACACTCAAACTACTGAGTAAAATGTCGTTATTAAGTCATTTTAATATTTTCGACGAACTCGTCAGTGAATTGCTAGCGTCTGGTGCCAAGTTAAAAGAAATGGACAAGGTGTCTCATACGATGGGGTAGTTACGGCTATTGAGACTCTCTCAGAGGTGAATCTTTCTTTAGCTTTTGTAAAAAATAGACTACTCGACCAGCAGATAAAAATTAAGAGTGATTGTAGTGACACTAGTAAAAAGGTAATGATAGCATCTGCCCCAAATAAGAAGCAGTTTAAAAGAAACACTTAAAGGAGGGGCAAATAAAAACAAAACATTTAAGGGGGAAGATAAAAGTTATTTTAAATGTCACCACTGTGGCAGAGTGGGACATATAAAAAAGAATTGTACCATTATAAAAGAATTTTAAATGAAAATAATAAAAATAAGGAATATAATAATAATAAGCAAGCTCAGACCGCAACATCGCAAGCCGCAACGGCACAAGTCGCACCATCACAACACGGTTTCGCGTTTATGTTTAACACGCAGGATTTTATTCTTGTTTCCGGTGCGAGTGATTATCTGATCAACGACGTATCAATGTTTGCCGACTGTGCCGATTTGCAGCAGCCTATTAAAATAGCTGCTGCAAAGGAAGGCGAATTTATATACGCTACTAGGCGCGGCGTAGTAAGATTAAAATCTCAGTTCGAAATTACTCTCGAGGATGTGCTTTATTGTAAGAAAGCATCCGCAAATTTGATCTCTGTGAAGCGTCTTCAAGGGTCTGGTTTAAAAATCTTATTTAGCAGAGCTGGCATCTACATTTTCAAAGATAAACGAACGATTGTTGAAAACACAGATATGTTTAACAATATATTGCATGCTTATACAACAAATGCAATAAATAAAAATAGTTATATGTGGCATTAGGTCACATAAGCAAGGGTAAATTATTAGAGATTAAAAGAAATAATTTGTTTAGTGCCAATAGTCTTCTTGATAATTTGGATTTAAAGTTGTCCGATAAAATTTGTGAACCTTGTTTAATTGGTAAACAAGCAAGGTTGCCGTTTAAGCAATCAAAGATAAAAGTTATATTAAGAGACCCCTATTTGATGTGTTTTAAACACATGTTTCAAGGTTTCGTGGCAAGGAGTGAAGCGCATTTTAATCTTAGAATTGTAAATTTATATATAAACAATGATAGGGAGTACCTGTCCAATGAAATGCGTAAGTTTTGTGTTCAGAAAGGCATTAGATATCATTTGACAGTGCCAGCTCGTGCTATGGTCAATGGGGCCAAATTACCCAAAAGTTTCTATGGTGAAGCGGTGCTAACCGCAACATATTTAGTAAATAGGGTAAACAGGGTACTCTTGGTAAAACTGTAAAGTTCCCATATGATATGTGGTACAATAGAAAGCCCGACTTAAAACATTTGAGAGTTCTTGGCTCTACTGTGTACGTCCACAATAAAACCAAAAAAGAAAAATTCGATGAGAAATGAAATAAAAGTAATTTGGTGGGCTATGTCCCAAATGGTTTTAAACTGTGGGACGATATAAATGAAAAGTTTATTGTTGCCAGAGATGTTGTGTTCCATGAAACAAATATGGTAAATTCTAGAGCTGTTAAATGTAAAACTGACTTCCTGAATGATAGTAAGGAATGTGAATATAAAAATTGCCCGAATGAGAGTACGGAAAGTATCCAAACAGAATTCCCGAATGAAAGTACGGAAAGTAACCAAACAGAATTCCTGAATAAGAGTACGGAAAGTAACCAAAAAGAATTCCTGAATGAAAGTACGGAAAGTAAACAAAAGTAAAAGATGAAAGTGGTAAAACAGATTTTCTGAATGATAGTAAAAGATCTGATTCTGTAAGTTTTCCGAATGAGAGTAGGAAAAGAAAACAGACCCACTTGGAAAGTGAATGTTTGGAATTCGAAATCCCGAACGATAGTACGGATTGTAAAACAGCAGAACAGTCAAGTCTTTGGGAGGAAGCCATTAAAACCGAGTTGAAAGCTCATGAAAGTAATAATACTTGGACAATTACTAAGAGGCCCGAAAATGTAAACATTGTTGATAGTAAATGGGTATTTTCTATTAAATGTAATGAATTAGGAAATCCAATTAAGTAAAAAGCAAGATTAGTTTCTCGGGGTTTCACGCAAAAATATTAAGTTGATTGTGAAGAAACATTTGCTCCTGTTGCCAGAATTTCGAGTTTTCGATTTTTATTGTCACTATCAGAGCAATATAATTTAAATTTCCATCAAATGAATGTTAAAACTGCCTTCTTAAATGGCACGTTAAATGAGGAAATATATATAGTATATGCAGCTTCCTCAAGGTGTTACATCCGATGGAGAAAATGTATGTAGATTAAACAAAGCAATTTATGGACTCAAACAAGCAGCTAGGTGTTGGTTTTAAGTGTTTGAGAAAGCTTTGAAAGAATGTGAGTTCACATCTTCCCCGGTAGATCGCTGTATATATATTCTTATTAAAGGAAGTATTGAGAAAAATATATGTTTTATTATATGTTGACGATGGGGAAATTGCAAAAGCAGACATAAAAAGAATGGTTAGTTTCCAAAGGTATTTAATGAAAAATTTAAGAATGACCGATTTAGAAGAAATACGGCATTTTATTGGCATAAGAATATAAAGGGATGAAAATACTATTTGCCTTAGTCAGGCCGCATATATTAAAAAGGTTTTAAGCAAATTTAATATGGATTGTTGTAATCCATTTAGTACCCCTTTGCCAAATAAACTTAACTATGATTTGCTTAATTCAGATACAAACTATAATGCGCCATGTCGCAACCTCATAGGTCGCTTAATGTACATAATGTTATGTACACGCCCCGATTTAGCTGCAGCAGTAAATATTCTTAGTAGATATAGCAGCAAGAATAATTTGGAACTATGGCAATGTTTAAAACGAATTCTTAGGTACTTAAAAGGTGCAATAGATGTTAAACTTATTTTCAAAAGAAATGCAGTATTTGATCATATATTAGTTGGATATGTAGATTCAGACTGGGGTGTTAATGACATTGATAGAAAAAGTATAACAGGCTTATTTAAGATGTTTGGATCTAATCTAATTTGTAGGAATATAAAAAGACAGAACTCAGTAGCAGCCTCATCAACTGAAGCTGAGTATATGGAAGTATTTGATGCCGTAAGAGAGGCAAAACATATTGATATTAAAAAGCATTTTGCTAGAGAGCATGTGGAGTATATTCCTACACAGAACCAACTTGCAGACATCTTTACAAAGCCACTGCCAGCCACTAGATTCGTGGACCTTTGGAAGAAGCTGGGACTATTTTTTTTTATGTTTTACGTTTTAACATGTTTTCTTATTGTAATTTAATGAAATTGTTGTTTAATTTGTATGTATATGTATATTTGTGATCTTATCGGGTTTTTCTGGGGTTTCCCCGCATTTGTATTGGATTGGCGTTTATTGTTTCAGTTTCTACAACAATATATATATATATATATTGTGAAACATCCATAGTTCAACATACTGCTATCACATGTCCACACACCCACACATACTCGTACACACTGTCACCCTCGAGACACCCTTTAAGAAATAGTAATCGAGTCACCCTCTAAGAAATAAGAATCCACATTTAATTGTAAGCAAGCCAATGGAAAATTACCAAGCTATAAACAATCCACAGGAAAATTACCATGAAACAGAAACAACAGCTAGTAGACTAAACAATTAGAACGAGCCGCAGTTCAGACTATTGGCACGTTCCCACAATTCATGATACTCAGATTTCGGGACCCAAGTCTGGACTCTAAAGTCCTAATTGAGAGAGTCACTCAATAGCAAAAAAACCCACTCACAAAAAGCTTTAAAGCTTAAAACCGAGGTATGATCGCAAATGAAGTAGGAGTTAGAAAGCGAGTTCAGTTTGAGATTTTTCAATATCAAGTCGGTATTTTTCAAATATAAAAAGTGTAACCAGTTTAAGAATAAGAAATTAAATAAAGTTTTTTTAAACTTAAACTTAATGCAAGAATTTAATTAAATATATATTTTTTTAAAATTAAACTCAAAAAATAATAAATACAAATATATTTTTATATTCAAATTTTTATATTTTTTTTGTTTGGGGGGTGGGGTTTTTGTTTTCAGCGTTAACCCTTCAGAACAAAAAAATTCCAAATAAACATGACCTAAATTTCAAGTGTATTTTCTTTTTTATTTGGGGTGGGTGTTTGTTTTCAGATATTACTTTTCAGTTCGAAAAATTCAATATAGGTTTCCAGTGTCAAGCAAAGGGATACTGAGACGTAAACACCCCGGGTCATAAACAGTTCGTGACCTAAACAGCTGTGAAAATTTCTAGTGGTTATGATAATTAAATGGTCACTGATCACGTACACTTTGAGAAGGCATAACCATCTCACGTGTCCTGGAGCCGTTGTCGTATTCATATCCGATGTTGTCATCTTGATCGTCTTGGCTGCCGTTATGTGCTTCGAGTTCGGTCATTTGCATATGTTCCAACTGCTTCTCTTCAATTTAAACCTGCAGCTCTTTCGATTTCCGCTCTTGTTGCTTCTGTTAGTGCTGTGAGGAGTTAAATAACTCCCCTCAAATCCCTTCAGCAGTGATAACAGATGGCCGGCCAGCCTCAATAGGCGGTCGATTTGCACTTGACGATAGTGCGATCGATGGGCACAAGCAAATGGAAATATCGGTGGTTGTAAATATCGCGGCGAGCAGGTGACAACGCCGTACCTGCGGTAACAAGTGTGAATATCGATATCATGACCAGGCCTCTGGGTATCAATAGCCGATTCTTATCGGTTCCCAGTGGGAACAGATGGAGGATCGGCCTAGAGATTCGAAGTTGCTACGTGGAGGACGAGCGCTGAAGAAAATCAACAAGTTAAAAGCGTCGATGGAGCAGCAAGGGAGTGCCGTGGGAATCGGAGGTTCGCAAGGTCTCAAAGGCTAAGATAAACAAGGAAATGCCGGAGAGTAGAAGCGATGACTTTTTAAATTTTTCCCGAAGTAGGGGGGAATGGGAGGAGTTGAATAACTCCACACAAATCCCAGCAGCAGATGGCCGACCGCTCACCAGGTTCACTGCGAATTTGCGTAGTAACGGCGCGGGAAAGCGGTTGGAGAATAAGACGAATGTTGGAGAACAAGAGAGTGTGGAGAGCAAGAGTGGAGAATTAGAGAGTTTGGAGAACAAGGTGTGGGAATGAGAAAGTGATGACATGGCGGGCAGAGCGAGAGTGACGCGTGCAAAATTTAAATAACGGTTCCCGGATTCCCTACATAAAGTCGCAGGACGCTGACAGCAGGATCATACGATCTCGAAGTGTCACACCATCAAGATCAGTCAATACATCAAAGCGAACACTCAGTCAACCAAGTAAACAGCGCTGGAAGAAGCGGCTCCCACAAGTAGTAGATACCTATTTTACGACGATCGGGATTGGTATACCAGGAATCTCTGAATTAAAACACAGGTAGCTGAGGTCCAGATCAAGGCGGCAATTTAGGATTTAGATTAGCAGACGTTGTATTATTGTATCCTCTCCCGCCACATTTTCGACAGGCCTCTTGATTGCCCCCCGTGTCCTGGGTTGTCTCCCTTTTCGAAGCTCAGACTTGACACTGGGTCAAACGCCTTTCGGCGCTTGTCAACGCTGCTGACTTTTTACAATAAATATTACGTTGCCATCCAGGGTAATATTAGGCCTTTGTGGCAAATGGGAAAATACTTTTTTTGTGAGGCGGTTAATCCCCTTCTTTCCCAATCAGCTATTGTTGTGTTAGTCCCACCAAATTTTAATAAAGTTACCTCTTGTTAGAGTGACATTTCTATCGCCTATCTTCCAGAAGTCATTTCTAAGTCACTTCTGGAAGATAGAAAGACGATAGAATACATTTTACAAAAAAAAAAATATACATATATCGCGTAGTAGTCACTTCTAAGTGACAGAATGGAGATAGCACACATTTTACAAAAACAAAATGGCTCATGATCGCGAAGAAGTAACTTCTGAGACACTTGTACACGAGAGATAGACGATAGAACACTTTTTACAAAAACAAAGCCGAGGTTTGTATACCAGTTAAAAAAAATAATCAATAATTTAATTAAATTGTATTGAAATTCTTAAAAATATAAAAATTAATATTCCCAATATTATAATATTTCAAAAAGCCCCAAAGCTATAATTTGTTTCAAATTATTTCCCTTCAATTATCCGATTTTTCCTATGACAGCTATATGAAATAGTCGTCCGATTTTAATAAAATTTAAATCGAAATTCAGAACTAATTAAAAATATTATTTCAAGCTTATAATGTTATATGTTAAAAAACGCCAAAGTTATAATTTTTATTTCATGTTTCCCGACTAATTTTCCGATCGTTCCTATGGCAGCTATATGATATAATCGTCCGATTTTGATAACATTTAATTTAAAATTCAAAACCAAATAAAAAATGTTAAGTCCAAGCGTAGGAGGTTATATTGTAAATGACACCGAAGATATAATTTTTCAATATTATTTTACTAATAATTTTCCGATTGTTCCTATGGGAGATATATTATATAGTCGTCCGATTTTGATAAAATTTAATTCGAAATTCAGAACTAATTTAAAAATGTTATATCCAAGCTTAGAAAAGTATATGTTAAAAAACACCAAAGATATAATTTTTTTTAAATTTTTCCCCCGATAGTTACTATGGCACCTATAAGATATAGTTGTCCGATCCGGCTGGTTCCGACTTATATACTACCTGCAATAGAAAGAAAACTTTTGGGAAAGTTACAGCCCGATAGCTCTAAAACTGAGAGACTAGCTTGCGTAGAAACGGACGGACAGACGGACATGGCTAGATCAGGTCGTCTAGTGACGCTGATCAATAATTCATTCACTGCGTTGCAAACTTCTGACTAAAATCATTATACCCTGAGCATTTCCTCTTCAAGCTACCGTCGGCCAAATTAAATTCATTAATCTCTTTTCGATAAAAGTCCAAACTTTTTTTGTTTGGAAAAAGCCAATTGGTCCTAATATGGCTAAAAGTGACATAAGTCAGACACCTAAAAAAGGTAGACCAAAATGAAGTGACAATTTTACCATATAAATCCGAAATTGTTCACGTCAATTTAAATAAATAATAATTATAATACATATTAAAATTATATACCAAATACACAGATAGTCAGATCGTCTAAGTTTTCATGAAAAAATCAAACAAAATATTTATTGGGTAGGGAACAAATCTACAACTCTACGAGTATTAAACTTATTTATTTCAAAGGTGAGACTTCTTTTTCGTGAACTAGAGGTCAAACTCTACCAGGAACTACCATAATCCTTCTTTGGGCATTTTGGATGTATAGTATTGTAATGTATTGTAATGGCGGAAGTAATATAGGGAAGCCGCCGTGCTTCACAAAGAGATATATGATTCCAAGTATGCAAATTTAACTCCAACTTACACTCAAGCAGGGTGATGCATCGATTTTTGTTGCCTGACATAAGGGGCGAAACTTTGAGTGCATCTGCTGCGCTGGAAAGCCGAGCTTTAAGTTATGCATCAGCTTCACTGAAAAGGTTAGCTTGACGAGTCGTCAGCTGCGTTGAAAAGCTTAGCTTGACGTTTCGACAGCTGCACCGCGCGCAAGCGCAGCCAACTTAGCTTAAGTTCAACGACGACCCAGATTTACTCAAAAGGGTCATAACTGGTGACGAATCATGGGTATATGGTTATGATACCAAAGCCCAACCGTCACAATGGAAGAACCCAGGTGAGCCAAGACCGAAAAAAGCACGCCAAGTTCGATCAAATGTCAAAGTTTTGATCACTGTATTCTTCGATTACCATGGCGTGGTGCATCAGGAGTTCTTACCATATGGTCGTACGGTCAATAAACAGTATTATCTGGAAGTTATGCGCCGTTTGCGAGAAGCAATACGAAAGAAACGTCCAGAATTGTGGAAAAACAATTCATGGCTTTCCGGTCAAATCAATTTTTTTTTTGACCGCCCGCGAGCATAGACGCGTATTTGCAATTGTGTGAAAATATTTGTGCATCGAGTCCCAATTAGGTTATTTCGTTGGATTTGAGTCTGGTAAGCGTTGGATTCTTTTAAAATATTACATACTTAGTATTGTCGATTTCGCAGGTCGTTTTCGTTGTTTTCTTGGCCTTGTGGTTTGGCTCTTTTTGAGCGCGACGGTGCCTGCACAAGCGACACTGAACGCCGTCTTTGTCGCCGCACTAGCTGCCAGCGGAGTGGCACCGAGCGCCTTCTTTGCGGCTCACTAGCGGCCGGCAGAGCGCCACTTAGTGCCATCTTTGGCGGCTCACTAGCGGCCAGCCAAGCACCAGTGAACGCCATCTTTGCCGCCGCACTAGCTGACAGCGAAGCGTCAGTGAGCGGCATTTTTGCCGCCGCCCTTGCGGCCAGCTGAGCGCCAGTGAGCGCCATCTTTGCCGCCAGAGCAGCGCACTTTGGATCAGCGCATCAGTGGCCAGCATCTGGATCTTTAACCCTCCACTTTAGTCACCGACTTCAGCGACTTGTGTGTGTGAAAAGTGAGCATACCATTGAAATAATTCCGAAGAACAAAAGTTTTAAAGTAATGCGAGCATGCATTTAAAACAATTTCAAAGTAAATTAAAGTACAAAACTTTAAAAGTGATGCTATACATTGTTTAAAAGATACAAATAGTTAAAAAGATAAATTAGAAAGGCAAAAGTAGAGCGTCACTCTGTCGCACAAATTTAAATAGAAACATATTATTAAAGTTTAGTATTGCAGAACTTTGAAATCTCACAAGAAAAAAAAAATGAAAAATTAAAACAAAGGGAAAAGTAAAAGAAAATTGTTGCGAGAGTTAAATGTAAAAATGAAGCAAGCATAAAAAGAAAAATTGAAAATTAACAATTCAAAAGAGCGCAACTGGTTTGTTCACAAAAAATTTAAAATTCGAATTAAAATTAAAGCGCTACTATATTGTATAACAAATTAAAAAGCAAAGTGCTACAAAATTATACCAATACAAATGTACCAACACAAATTAGATAGTTGATCAAAAAAAAAAAAATAAAAAATGTAGAGCAATTGTTGAAAGTGCTGCGTACAAATTAAAATAAAGTTACAATTTATAAAACAAGACAGCTAAAAGCCGCCGCTGGAGTTCTGTCTGTAAGTTTTTTTATTGAAAACACATACATTTTATTGACATGATTCATTAGGCACATACACGTAACATATATAGTTAAAAGAAACGCATGAGAAATATATTAAAATTATTAAATCGAATAGATGAAAACTAAAAGAGAAAAATTATGCAGTAAGCAAAAATAATTAGAATAAAAAGCATTCGTATACATATTTAAAAGAAAAACTATTATAATATTACAACTTATTATTGATAATTTTGTACTATTTTCTTGTTTATAATGAATTATTGTTCAACATTTATTGTTAAATAAATTTGATTAATTATGACGTAATTTAGTCTTTATTAGCCGAGACGAGACGTTGACAACATTGTCGTAGGGTTAAAAGGGATCACCAGAGCCATGCTCTGAGGCAGTGATCATAGGCTGGGAGGGGACACTAATCACATAACAGCTGTGATGACCTACCTTAATTCTCGCTCCCTCTCTCTCCCTCTCGCTTTTTCTCTCTCCTCTCTCTCTTTCTTTCTCTCCTTTCCCTCACTCTCTATTTTATATACTCTATTTTATTTTACTCTTATTATTTTTTTTTAACACATTTTCGGATTTTTCTCTTTCCGGCTAGTCTTCTAGCAATTATTTTTTTGTCGCAGCACGCTCAATTCTGATCTTTAATTAATAATAATGATTCTTTCATTAATTTCCTTCTCAAGAAAATTAGACTTTATCTCAAAAATCTTTATGGATTACAAAGAAGGAATATACAACCAGTTTCCTTTTGGCCAAAAAGAAAAAGTTGGTTTCAAATTTACCCTTCCAATATTTGCCAATAATGGGGTATTTACTTGTACGAGGAAATACAAAATTATTTAATTACGGTTGGTTATTTTGTCCCATTTAAAGTATTTTTATTATTGGTGAAACAGCACAAAATTTTGATGTCCTTCATGTCAGTCGGATGGAAAATGTAGACATTTTGTTAAGACAATGTTACAACCACGAATGACTGAAGAATATCCCCAAAATGGAATTCTTCTTCTTTAGAATTAAGGCTTCTCTGATTTGCTGGAATACAACAAAAGTATTGAAGATTGATTTGTTGTCCGTTAATCAGGCCTAAAATAAATCCCACCAGAACGTAACTTCCTTTTGATGGAAAATGTATTCTGACACACTATTTCTATTTCATTTTTTGTTGAGAATTTCGGTAGTAAATGAAATTATCCTACGATATGTGCGATGTCAGGCTTTGTTCTCGGCTAAAAATGTTTTTGATATTTCTGATTATATTTGATTTGATTTTTGAATATTTTTTTATTTCGTTTGACTTTGGAAAAGTAAAATTTTTGGGTTGTGTTTTTATTTGGTCATTCATTTATTTTTCCATTTATTTACTTATACATTTATTTATTTATTCATATATTTATTTATTTCTTTAGTTTACAATTATTTTTGGAGTTGTTATATTAGGTGTGTTCAGTCCTTCATAGTTGGCCCGTTTCTATCGATTTGTTTTTCAAATGAGTGTCCCTCGCTCGCCGAATATAGGCGCTTTAGGAAAGCCCAGCTCTTGACTGCTTTGCAAGAGTGAATTTAGATCCGTCGCAGATGTATGTAAAACACCTTTTGACCATTACTTTCATAAAAAATTCATAAAAAAAATAATTGCTCCTACATACATTACAATATATTACCTGAATTAATATGAATGTAAACGTACTGTCGAATTACTTAAGTAATATAGAGGAAAGCCTGTTATAAGCCAAATTAAATATTGCACCAAATTTTATTGCATCCGAACAAGAATTAACTATAATCAGGCAAGAGATAGATGACCCACAATTGCGCAACATGTCCGACAAACACATCCTCGAGATGTTAGAATTAGATATTTTTATAATCGGGATAAAGATCAATTTTATAATTAAAATACCTACATTTCAACAAAATATTTACCCATTTACACATGTTACTTCGTTATTTATAAATAGGTCCAAATTTTTAATCTTACCCAACTATATGGCATACCATAGTGCGACATATACTATTTCCCGAAGAAATGTAATAAAGTGTATAAGTATTTTATCTGCGAAAACTCTTTATTAACCAAAAGAAACATTCAAACCGTATGCCTCGATAATATATTCACGTTGAATACTGCAAATTGTAAAGTCAAAGATTTGGGAATCAAAAATACAAAAAACAAAAATAGAATCAGCACACATCTTAATTTTTTTTAGTTTTAATCACGTTCAAAAATTGAGAAGTTTATATCAACCAAATTCTTAACGACAAAGATTTATTACAATTTGAGAAAAAGATAAAACCTACAATCCCAATTATTCAAAACATCAACTTCGCCAATCACATTGAAGATATTAATCTACACAACCTATATTTACGATCCATCAATGCTTCCAACTCAATCTTTTTTGGAAAAAGTTTACGACTACCCATTTCTGAGCTGCATATCTATTGCTATTAATTGGAGTCTTGGCATCGATCCTGTTAATCAACACAAAAAAGAAGATTGTATTCGCTACCATACCAGAACCGAGTTTGGTGAGTTATGTTTCAATCTGAAACACTGTTTAGACCTGGCAACGACCAACTCGAATCGTTACCCCGGTCACATTATACTGGCATCGCAACAGGTTGCCCCAACCCCTTGTCTCAGGAAATATGACACAAGCGGACACTTCGAACGAATTGTTGCATAAACAGTATAGTATATAAGATTTTATGTACACTTTTGGCAGCGACGGCTTTTCGGCCCGCGCTGAACGATATATGAATTCAGTCTAGGAATTCTCTTCAATCGACGAAGTCATTCTTACTCTTTTTAAATCGTCTCATTTTCCCACAAATATAAACAAAACACCAATTCTGAGGACTCATCAACGGATAACTGGAACCCCTTGAATCACCACCGGCCTGGCAGATACCATAACTCGTGCGCACACGCCAAGAAGTTTATGGAATGTTTGGCATAGCAGAAACACGGGATAGTGGGGCTTAAACAAAAATACAAAATAAAACTAATTAACATTATTAGAATATTAGTCATCCCCATAATTATTATAAAAAGCTTATAACTAAAAATTATAGTTGTTAATGTTAACATCTTGGTTTTTATAATAATTTCGTTGGCGTTATTTGTATTTACCAATTAATTTGTGTTATTTTTACTACAATTTGTATATTTTAAGAGAACCTTGCTATTCGATGATAAATTTGATTTAAACAAAATTTTACTGAACAAAAGGAAAAATTCTTTTAAACTATTTTGCTAAGGGAAAACGATTGATCCCAAAATATAGAAAACAATTGAGCATTTGGTGGCTAGCAATATACAACCGAAACGAAATCTGTTAAAAGAAACTTACGAAAAAATTGACTTTTTATTTGAGTCTGAGATTGAAGTAATATTTGTGAGTAAGTAAAAATGAACATACATAAATGTACCTTTTTTTATTTTAAATGCTTTCAGGACACTTTTTATATGCAAGTTAAAGTAAATAGCCTTTACTGCAATTATTATAATTTTCAATAATTTCGAAATATAAAGATTATAAAGACTAATATTAAATATCAAACTGCTCCTGATAAAGTGTTTATGGATAGTATAAAAGATAATATTGATAAATGTTGGTTAAAATTCAATGTCGAGCCGATGGAGAATGTTTTTGAAGTATGGAAAAGAACTTACGAATATAAAATAAGTAATTCCGCTTGTATGGAAGCGCGTCCAAAAATGCTTTAAATGGCATTATAGGGCTCAAAGTTTTACCAAGCTTCGTAAATAGTGTTTACAGTGGGAAAAATCCTCCAATCAATGAACCCCAAACAATAAAAATTTACTAATAACTAAAAATTAACAATTTATGAGCCATTTAAGTACTAAATAAAATTTACAATGGTTGTAACTTCAAAATTATACAAAAATTTTAGGATGTCTCCTGAAGCAAGTTATTATCTGAGGGAAGTAATTTTAAATTGTTCTTTTATACCATTGCAGAGGGTATATTGATTTCAGTCAGAAGTTTGCAACGTAATGAAGAGACTTTTCCGACCCCAAAAAGTATATATATTCTTGATCAGCGTCACTTGACGAGTCGATCTAGCCATGTCCGTCTGTCTGTCCGTCTCTACGCAAACTAGTCTCTCAGTTTTAAAGCTATCGGGCTGAATCTTGCCCAAAAGTCTTCTTTCTTTTCAGGTAGTATATAAGTCGAAACCAGCCGGATCGGACAACTATATTTTTAGCTCCCATAGGAACGATCGGAAAATTAGTAGGAAAACATGAAATAAAAATTATATCTTTTGTGTTTTTTAACATATAACCTTATAAGCTTGAAAATAACATTTTTTAATAAGTTCTGAGTTTCGAATTAAATTTTATTAAAATTGGAAGATTATATCATATAGCTGTCATAGGAACGATCGGATAACTGGTGGGAAATAATGTGAAACAAATTATAGCTTTGGGGTACACAAACTTCGGCTTGACGAAGTTAACTTTCTTTCTTGTTAACGTATACATTTCTAAGCTTGGATATAATATTTTTAAATTAGTTCTGAATTCCGAATAAAATTTTATCAAAATCGGACGACTATATCATATAGCTGCCATAGGAACAATCGGAAAATTAGTGGTAGAATAATATAAAGAAATTATTATCTTCGATGTTTTTTAACATAAAACTTTCTAAGCTTGGGAACAACATTTTTTAATAAGTTTTAAGCTTAGAAACTCAATTTTTTAAATTTTTATGAATTTCGAATTCAATTAAATAAAAATAAATAAATAGATGTCAAAAAGTGGTCTAAAAAAAAAGAATAAAATAATATATTTTTAATATCACTGAAGTCAGCAACAATCCTTAAAAATTGTACATGGTGTTACTAAAGTTGATTATTTCTTATAATTCCAAGGGTATACAAACTTCGTCTTGTTGAAGCTAACTTCCTTTCTTGATTAAATGTTTTTTAGAATTTCGAATTCAATTTAATAAAAATAAATAAATAGATGTCAAAAAGTGGTCTAAAAAAAAAGAATAAAATAATATATTTTTAATATCACTGAAGTCAGCAACAATCCTTAAAAATTGTACATGGTGTTACTAAAGTTGATTATTTCTTATAATTCCAAGGGTATACAAACTTCGTCTTGTTGAAGCTAACTTCCTTTCTTGATTAAATGTTTTTTAGAATTTCGAATTCAATTTAATAAAAATCGGACTACTCTAACATATATTTGTCAAAAAAAAGGTCTAAAAAAAAATAAAATAATATATTTTTAATATCACTGAACTTAGCAACAATCGTTAAAAATTTCTCATGGCATTACAAAAGTTGATTATTTCTTATTACTGCAAGGGTATACAAACTTCGGCTTGCCGAAGTTGACTTCCTTCCTTGTTTTTACTATTTCTCTGCCCAGTAATCCGATCCATATAATCGGACCGTAAAAGCACATAATTCAATATGTCTGTATTTGTAAGTATTCGTAACATTTTGCTGATATGATTCAGTCTGCATTTCTTTATTTCTTTGTTGTTCGCCTCTGCAGCTTCCTCCGAGAACTCTCCAATTAAAACAATTCTCTCTTTCTTTATAAAGCTTTTGGTTTTTGTTGGGGCCCTCTGGCCTGCCATATTTTTATGACTGCCTTATAAGAAAGGTGAATTCAAAGAATCTTATTTTTGCATGCAGTGGAAATAAGCCAAACTCGAAATATTTTGTTGATACCTTTTTGTTTAAACATTCATTCAAATTGTTCATCTCCGTTGGCTTTGCTTTGCAAATCACTTAAAGCGATCCGAACTTTCCATCTACCATAAGTAATTGTAAGCTATGCTGAACGAATATTTTTGTCTTTTGGACTTAAACACGCAAATCAAACACAGGGCTCTGCTGTACAAGTTTGACCTTGAAGTATAAAAATATGCGTTAGATTATTGATTGTTTCACACACATGTGCAAGATTCTGCAGCTGACTTAAACACTTTTATTAAGTAAAAACTCTGATTAATACAATGAACGTTATATATATGGGGGAATCGGGGGGGAACACAACTAAAACTTTAGGTAAACATAAAAAAGACTTTCACAAAATACACAAAAAATATTAAATCGATTTTGTTAATTTCACAAAAAAAATTGTAAAAATTCTTGCTAAGTACAGCTGCGCTGCAAAAATGTACAAATGATGAAGCTTTGCATTCTATTTTTAAAATCCCTTTAGATTTCCAGACAAAACCGGTTGCCATCAAGAAGTTTTAACAGTTTAGAGACAATTTACTTGTAATTTTTTTCTATTCGTTGTTATCCCTTTTTTTGATTTTTGTCCTCTGGCGAAACCACAGTGCGCTGAGTCCTTAGGAAATATTTTTGATACCCTACCAATCCTTAAGAAGACGTTTGGGTTTGAGCTAGTAAAACAATTTTTTATTTTGTATCTTTATTTATTGACTAATTTGAATACATCAACAGATATTGGCCGATTTCAAAACCAAAAATGAAAGACTTTTTATCTATTATTTACAAACCCCTTAAACTAAAATGTTTACCGCTTTTACAATTAAAAGTAAAGGAGCTTAAAGGTAAACTTTCTCTAACAGAACTTTCCGGAAAGTGTGAGGATCAGTAATTTTCATTTTCATCATTACTCCTATTTTCTTTTAATAATTTTAATTATTCTTCTACTAAAGCTGTAGCACTCCGTGTTAGTTCCGACTTCGATACGAAGGCAAGCTGACGGATCCAAATATAAAAAACTGCTCAACAGACGATTCCAGAATTAGAGAATTGGAATCATTGGAAAACTTACATTTCTGGCGAAGTTAACTCTTGCTTTGGAAATAAAACCAGTTTTCAACCACTTATTAACTTAACTTTTTTGACGCTTAATACTAGTTCTAATTTAAAGCTGCCACGTAATAAATCTTTTAATTAATCATTAAAGAAAAACTTATTCTTATTTCTAAGCAACTAAACTCGCCCAAGGGAGTGGCTAAGACAAATGAATGAATTAAAAGATGTTATAATTTTGCGAAAATCAGCTTAAAAAAATTAATAGTGAATATGCCCTAATTAAACACATAAAAAAAATGTACTAAAACAAGAAAGGAAGTTAACTTCGGCAAGCCAAAGTTTTTATACCCTTGCAGTTATAAAAAATAATCTTTTTATTTTATTTTCCCACCAATTTTCCGATCGTTCCTATGACAGATATATGATAAAGTCTTCCCATTTTGATAAATTTAATTCAAAATTCAGAACTAAATAAAAAATGTTATTTCGAAGCTTAGAAGGTAATTTTCCCCGATAGTTCATATGGGATCTATAAGATATAGTTTTCCGATCCGGCTGGTTCCGACTTATATACTACCTGCAAAAGAAAGAAGAATTTTGGGAAAGTTTTAGTCCGATAACTTCAAAACTGAGAGACTAGTTTGCGTAGAAACGGAGGGACAGACGGAAATGGCTAGATCGACTCGTCTAGTGACGCTGATCAAGAATATATATACTTTATGGGGTAGGAAACCTTTTCTTCACTGCGTTGCAAACTTCTGACTCAGAAATCATTATACCCTCTGTAAGGGTATAAAAATGTGACCCTATTGAAGGAAACTTTTCTATTTATAAACAATGAACCGAGAATTTAAAAAAAATTTGTAGTTATTTTCAGAAAGAGCTTCCATAAATTCAAGAAAAATATTCACTTAATGAAGTCGATTCGCCGTGAATATCATAGCCAATTTTCTTGATTAAACGGCGATTTTCTTGAATTAAGGGAAATTTTTTATTTGGGTGTATATACGTTTTGAGCCAAGGTTTTTGCTCAAGACGTATCCCTGTATGAATTATAAATTTAATTATAAAGAATTACATAATTTTTATTATTGGCTAACTTAGTGCTTAAACAAAACGGTAAATCAATTTGTAGATCATGGATACTGTATCGCTTGGAATATTTTCTACTTCTAATTTTTTTATGTCTATGGGAGACAACCACTCAAACCCTTGATAAGGTAAAGATTGAGACATTGCCCAGCCATACAAGTTATTTGCATCTAATTATATAAAAAATCATAACTCTTTACTATCATCATAGTCTTTTAAATATTTATTATTTGGATTTGTGTATCTGTGGCAGCATTCCACCAAACCACCCCGAATTCCACTTTGTATAGATTTATACGTATCAATACCAGTTATTAACTGTAACTCAATTTGTGTGGATTTCAGCATTGCCTGCCAAGATAAACCTGGTGTTATACAAAAATGAGCTGGGTCAAGAGAATAAATTTTTATTCAAACTAAACGGAAATATTCAAAAACGTCAGTTAATAATAATACATCACGTTTGAAAAAAATCTCTAGATATTCCTTTACAGACTTACGAAAAATGTTGTCCAAACTTAAACAGCATAATTATAATCCTATTGAGAACATTTCTTTTCAGTAAACTGATTATAAAATTGGTCTCTTGATGCTAACCAGTTTCCTATCAAGATATTCCTATGGGAATACACCTGTCTTCCTAAGCCTAAAGTCATTTTCACAGTTAAAATGTGATATTAATGATTTAAGATGATCATCTATTAAATTGGATGCTAGGGCATCATGACTAGATGACATAAAACTTAATGAGTCTTAAAACTTTATCTCAAAAATGATTCCACATTAATTTTCAATGTTTTTCATTACTGAAATAAAGTGTTTCTTGTTTATAACTTAAATTTCTCCATACATACTCGTATGTGTCAATTTTTTGATATACAAGTGACAATCATACTTAGAAAAATTGTGGAAGAAAATTGGGATAAAATAAGAAGCTTCCATTAAAAATGTATCTAAACTAAAATTAGATGCACCCTTTTTAAAGTAAGCGTATGATATTGATACATGTTTGCTTGAATTAAATAGCTTAGGACTTACATTAACATTTTTACGACGAAGTATGCACTCAAAATCTGCTTACACTGCGAACGTAAATTTTAGTTGATGACGTAGTGCCGTATACTTTAAAGTCGATTTATAGGGATTTGGGAGAGTGGCATCCTTTCCAGTGCAAAACTCCTTGTAACGAGCTGCGCGACTTGCAAGACTTTTTTGTAAAGTCATTAGAAAAAATAAAACAAACAATGTAACAATGTATAAATGGTAAGATTCATACCTTGAAATATTTTTTATCCATGTATAGTGACCGAACCCGTTTCCTTCCAGGCTTTTCAACTCTAGATTGATAAAGAGGACCAATTATACTTTCACTTTCCTCGTCGTATCCAAAAACGTTAATGCTCAATGCATCGTTTTTTCGCATGTCTACCCACTGAAATCTCAATTTAATACAATTCTTTCGGCACTTATATCAACTTTATATGTGAGGCAGATACCAGGGTTACTTGTTATCTTTGTAAGTGCCGAAATCAAAGTCCATTTAAACCAGTATGATTCACTGTTATTTTGGACATTAATTATTGTTTTTTTCAAAGAAAGCTATGAGGAGTTTACGGTTTATATTGATCGAAATTCATTTACAATAAAATTATGCGGACCAGGATTTACCCGCTATCTCTTTTCTGAAACTCTTCCTTTCTTAATTTTAGTTGATCTGAGTGTTTGGTGAATATGTGGTCTAAATCCGAAAGACTTGTAACAACTTCTATTTTGCTTTGGAATTGTTTGGTCTCCGTTTTTAAATCATCCTCTTTCGCGAATATATATTCCTCAAATAGCTCAAAATATAAAGCACAATATATAAATGAGTTTTTAAAGCCTATTCTGTTTCAGTTTCTACAACAGGTTATGGGCCCAGTCTGTGCAATAATAATTTAAATTAAATTGTGATATTCCACTACGTTCCTGTGCGTACAAGTTAACAGTAAAATCCAGTAAGTTTGTGTGCGTGTGTGCAATGGAAAAGGCAAAGAGGTATATAAAGGGCATTGTTAGCAGATTTAGATGTATTAAAGGTTATAGACGAGAATATTCCAGAGTCTGTTGATGATTCGTGGAAGGCGGCAGAGCGGTCTGCAAAGGCCACGCTGAGCGAATGTTTAAGCGATTCGTTTCTAAATTTCGAAACAGGCGCCATAACGGCGCGACAGATTTTTAAGAATTTAGACGCCTCGTACGAGCGGAAAAGTTTGGCTACTCAGTTAGCAGTGCGTAAACGGTTGTTGACACTCAAACTACTGAGTAAAATGTCGTTATTAAGTCATTTTAATATTTTCGACGAACTCGTCAGTGAATTGCTAGCGTCTGGTGCCAAGTTAAAAGAAATGGACAAGGTGTCTCATACGATGGGGTAGTTACGGCTATTGAGACTCTCTCAGAGGTGAATCTTTCTTTAGCTTTTGTAAAAAATAGACTACTCGACCAGCAGATAAAAATTAAGAGTGATTGTAGTGACACTAGTAAAAAGGTAATGATAGCATCTGCCCCAAATAAGAAGCAGTTTAAAAGAAACACTTAAAGGAGGGGCAAATAAAAACAAAACATTTAAGGGGGAAGATAAAAGTTATTTTAAATGTCACCACTGTGGCAGAGTGGGACATATAAAAAAGAATTGTACCATTATAAAAGAATTTTAAATGAAAATAATAAAAATAAGGAATATAATAATAATAAGCAAGCTCAGACCGCAACATCGCAAGCCGCAACGGCACAAGTCGCACCATCACAACACGGTTTCGCGTTTATGTTTAACACGCAGGATTTTATTCTTGTTTCCGGTGCGAGTGATTATCTGATCAACGACGTATCAATGTTTGCCGACTGTGCCGATTTGCAGCAGCCTATTAAAATAGCTGCTGCAAAGGAAGGCGAATTTATATACGCTACTAGGCGCGGCGTAGTAAGATTAAAATCTCAGTTCGAAATTACTCTCGAGGATGTGCTTTATTGTAAGAAAGCATCCGCAAATTTGATCTCTGTGAAGCGTCTTCAAGGGTCTGGTTTAAAAATCTTATTTAGCAGAGCTGGCATCTACATTTTCAAAGATAAACGAACGATTGTTGAAAACACAGATATGTTTAACAATATATTGCATGCTTATACAACAAATGCAATAAATAAAAATAGTTATATGTGGCATTAGGTCACATAAGCAAGGGTAAATTATTAGAGATTAAAAGAAATAATTTGTTTAGTGCCAATAGTCTTCTTGATAATTTGGATTTAAAGTTGTCCGATAAAATTTGTGAACCTTGTTTAATTGGTAAACAAGCAAGGTTGCCGTTTAAGCAATCAAAGATAAAAGTTATATTAAGAGACCCCTATTTGATGTGTTTTAAACACATGTTTCAAGGTTTCGTGGCAAGGAGTGAAGCGCATTTTAATCTTAGAATTGTAAATTTATATATAAACAATGATAGGGAGTACCTGTCCAATGAAATGCGTAAGTTTTGTGTTCAGAAAGGCATTAGATATCATTTGACAGTGCCAGCTCGTGCTATGGTCAATGGGGCCAAATTACCCAAAAGTTTCTATGGTGAAGCGGTGCTAACCGCAACATATTTAGTAAATAGGGTAAACAGGGTACTCTTGGTAAAACTGTAAAGTTCCCATATGATATGTGGTACAATAGAAAGCCCGACTTAAAACATTTGAGAGTTCTTGGCTCTACTGTGTACGTCCACAATAAAACCAAAAAAGAAAAATTCGATGAGAAATGAAATAAAAGTAATTTGGTGGGCTATGTCCCAAATGGTTTTAAACTGTGGGACGATATAAATGAAAAGTTTATTGTTGCCAGAGATGTTGTGTTCCATGAAACAAATATGGTAAATTCTAGAGCTGTTAAATGTAAAACTGACTTCCTGAATGATAGTAAGGAATGTGAATATAAAAATTGCCCGAATGAGAGTACGGAAAGTATCCAAACAGAATTCCCGAATGAAAGTACGGAAAGTAACCAAACAGAATTCCTGAATAAGAGTACGGAAAGTAACCAAAAAGAATTCCTGAATGAAAGTACGGAAAGTAAACAAAAGTAAAAGATGAAAGTGGTAAAACAGATTTTCTGAATGATAGTAAGAGATCTGATTCTGTAAGTTTTCCGAATGAGAGTAGGAAAAGAAAACAGACCCACTTGGAAAGTGAATGTTTGGAATTCGAAATCCCGAACGATAGTACGGATTGTAAAACAGCAGAACAGTCAAGTCTTTGGGAGGAAGCCATTAAAACCGAGTTGAAAGCTCATGAAAGTAATAATACTTGGACAATTACTAAGAGGCCCGAAAATGTAAACATTGTTGATAGTAAATGGGTATTTTCTATTAAATGTAATGAATTAGGAAATCCAATTAAGTAAAAAGCAAGATTAGTTTCTCGGGGTTTCACGCAAAAATATTAAGTTGATTGTGAAGAAACATTTGCTCCTGTTGCCAGAATTTCGAGTTTTCGATTTTTATTGTCACTATCAGAGCAATATAATTTAAATTTCCATCAAATGAATGTTAAAACTGCCTTCTTAAATGGCACGTTAAATGAGGAAATATATATAGTATATGCAGCTTCCTCAAGGTGTTACATCCGATGGAGAAAATGTATGTAGATTAAACAAAGCAATTTATGGACTCAAACAAGCAGCTAGGTGTTGGTTTTAAGTGTTTGAGAAAGCTTTGAAAGAATGTGAGTTCACATCTTCCCCGGTAGATCGCTGTATATATATTCTTATTAAAGGAAGTATTGAGAAAAATATATGTTTTATTATATGTTGACGATGGGGAAATTGCAAAAGCAGACATAAAAAGAATGGTTAGTTTCCAAAGGTATTTAATGAAAAATTTAAGAATGACCGATTTAGAAGAAATACGGCATTTTATTGGCATAAGAATATAAAGGGATGAAAATACTATTTGCCTTAGTCAGGCCGCATATATTAAAAAGGTTTTAAGCAAATTTAATATGGATTGTTGTAATCCATTTAGTACCCCTTTGCCAAATAAACTTAACTATGATTTGCTTAATTCAGATACAAACTATAATGCGCCATGTCGCAACCTCATAGGTCGCTTAATGTACATAATGTTATGTACACGCCCCGATTTAGCTGCAGCAGTAAATATTCTTAGTAGATATAGCAGCAAGAATAATTTGGAACTATGGCAATGTTTAAAACGAATTCTTAGGTACTTAAAAGGTGCAATAGATGTTAAACTTATTTTCAAAAGAAATGCAGTATTTGATCATATATTAGTTGGATATGTAGATTCAGACTGGGGTGTTAATGACATTGATAGAAAAAGTATAACAGGCTTATTTAAGATGTTTGGATCTAATCTAATTTGTAGGAATATAAAAAGACAGAACTCAGTAGCAGCCTCATCAACTGAAGCTGAGTATATGGAAGTATTTGATGCCGTAAGAGAGGCAAAACATATTGATATTAAAAAGCATTTTGCTAGAGAGCATGTGGAGTATATTCCTACACAGAACCAACTTGCAGACATCTTTACAAAGCCACTGCCAGCCACTAGATTCGTGGACCTTTGGAAGAAGCTGGGACTATTTTTTTTTATGTTTTACGTTTTAACATGTTTTCTTATTGTAATTTAATGAAATTGTTGTTTAATTTGTATGTATATGTATATTTGTGATCTTATCGGGTTTTTCTGGGGTTTCCCCGCATTTGTATTGGATTGGCGTTTATTGTTTCAGTTTCTACAACAATATATATATATATATATTGTGAAACATCCATAGTTCAACATACTGCTATCACATGTCCACACACCCACACATACTCGTACACACTGTCACCCTCGAGACACCCTTTAAGAAATAAGAATCCACATTTAATTGTAAACAAGCCAATGGAAAATTACCAAGCTATAAACAATCCACAGGAAAATTACCATGAAACAGAAACAACAGCTAGTAGACTAAACAATTAGAACGAGCCGCAGTTCAGACTATTGGCACGTTCCCACAATTCATGATACTCAGATTTCGGGACCCAAGTCTGGACTCTAAAGTCCTAATTGAGAGAGTCACTCAATAGCAACAAAACCCACTCACAAAAAGCTTTAAAGCTTAAAACCGAGGTATGATCGCAAATGAAGTAGGAGTTAGAAAGCGAGTTCAGTTTGAGATTTTTCAATAGCAAGTCGGTATTTTTCAAATATAAAAAGTGTAACCAGTTTAAGAATAAGAAATTAAATAAAGTTTTTTTTAACTTAAACTTATAATGCAAGAATTTAATTATATATATATTTTTTTAAAATTAAACTCAAAAAATAATAAATACAAATATATTTGTATATTCAAATTTTTATATTTTTTTTGTTTGGGGGGTGGGGTTTTTGTTTTCAGCGTTAACCCTTCAGAACAAAAAAATTCCAAATAAACATGACCTAAATTTCAAGTGTATTTTCTTTTTTATTTGGGGTGGGTGTTTGTTTTCAGATATTTCTTTTCAGTTCGAAAAATTCAATATAGGTTTCCAGTGTCAAGCAAAGGGACACTGAGACGTAAACACCCCGGGTCATAAACAGCCCGTGACCTAAACAGCTGTGAAAATTTCTAGTGGTTATGATAATTAAATGGTCACTGATCACGTACACTTTGAGAAGGCATAACCATCTCACGTGTCCTGGAGCCGTTGTCGTATTCATATCCGATGTTGTCATCTTGATCGTCTTGGCTGCCGTTATGTGCTTCGAGTTCGGTCATTTGCATATGTTCCAACTGCTTCTCTTCAATTTAAACCTGCAGCTCTTTCGATTTCCGCTCTTGTTGCTTCTGTTAGTGCTGTGAGGAGTTAAATAACTCCCCTCAAATCCCTTCAGCAGTGATAACAGATGGCCGGCCAGCCTCAATAGGCGGTCGATTTGCACTTGACGATAGTGCGATCGATGGGCACAAGCAAATGGAAATATCGGTGGTTGTAAATATCGCGGCGAGCAGGTGACAACGCCGTACCTGCGGTAACAAGTGTGAATATCGATATCATGACCAGGCCTCTGGGTATCAATAGCCGATTGTTATCGGTTCCCAGTGGGAACAGATGGAGGATCGGCCTAGAGATTCGAAGTTGCTACGTGGAGGACGAGCGCTGAAGAAAATCAACAAGTTAAAAGCGTCGATGGAGCAGCAAGGGAGTGCCGTGGGAATCGGAGGTTCGCAAGGTCTCAAAGGCTAAGATAAACAAGGAAATGCCGGAGAGTAGAAGCGATGACTTTTTAAATTTTTCCCGAAGTAGGGGGGAATGGGAGGAGTTGAATAACTCCACACAAATCCCAGCAGCAGATGGCCGACCGCTCACCAGGTTCACTGCGAATTTGCGTAGTAACGGCGCGGGAAAGCGGTTGGAGAATAAGACGAATGTTGGAGAACAAGAGAGTGTGGAGAGCAAGAGTGGAGAATTAGAGAGTTTGGAGAACAAGGTGTGGGAATGAGAGAGTGATGACATGGCGGGCAGAGCGAGAGTGACGCGTGCAAAAATTAAATAACGGTTCCCGGAGTCCCTACATAAAGTCGCAGGACGCTGACAGCAGGATCATACGATCTCGAAGAGTCACACCATCAAGATCAGTCAATACATCAAAGCGAACACTCAGTCAACCAAGTAAACAGCGCTGGAAGAAGCGGCTCCCACAAGTAGTAGATACCTATTTTACGACGATCGGGATTGGTATACCAGGAATCTCTGAATTAAAACACAGGTAGCTGAGGTCCAGATCAAGGCGGCAATTTACGATTTAGATTAGCAGATTAGCAGACGTTGTATTATTGTATCCTCTCCCGCCACATTTTCGACAGGCCTCTTGATTGCCCCCCGTGTCCTGGGTTGTCTCCCTTTTCGAAGCTCAGACTTGACACTGGGTCAAACGCCTTTCGGCGCTTGTCAACGCTGCTGACTTTTTACAATAAATATTACGTTGCCATCCAGGGTAATATTAGGCCTTTGTGGCAAATGGGAAAATACTTTTTTTGTGAGGCGGTTAATCCCCTTCTTTCCCAATCAGCTATTGTTGTGTTAGTCCCACCAAATTTTAATAAAGTTACCTCTTGTTAGAGTGACATTTCTATCGCCTATCTTCCAGAAGTCATTTCTAAGTCACTTCTGGAAGATAGAAAGACGATAGAATACATTTTACAAAAAAAAAATATACATATATCGCGTAGTAGTCACTTCTAAGTGACAGAATGGAGATAGCACACATTTTACAAAAACAAAATGGCTCATGATCGCGAAGAAGTAACTTCTGAGACACTTGTACACGAGAGATAGACGATAGAACACTTTTTACAAAAACAAAGCCGAGGTTTGTATACCAGTTAAAAAAAATAATCAATAATTTAATTAAATTGTATTGAAATTCTTAAAAATATAAAAATTAATATTCCCAATATTATAATATTTCAAAAAGCCCCAAAGCTATAATTTGTTTCAAATTATTTCCCTTCAATTATCCGATTTTTCCTATGACAGCTATATGAAATAGTCGTCCGATTTTAATAAAATTTAAATCGAAATTCAGAACTAATTAAAAATATTATTTCAAGCTTATAATGTTATATGTTAAAAAACGCCAAAGTTATAATTTTTATTTCATGTTTCCCGACTAATTTTCCGATCGTTCCTATGGCAGCTATATGATATAATCGTCCGATTTTGATAACATTTAATTTAAAATTCAAAACCAAATAAAAAATGTTAAGTCCAAGCGTAGGAGGTTATATTGTAAATGACACCGAAGATATAATTTTTCAATATTATTTTACTAATAATTTTCCGATTGTTCCTATGGGAGATATATTATATAGTCGTCCGATTTTGATAAAATTTAATTCGAAATTCAGAACTAATTTAAAAATGTTATATCCAAGCTTAGAAAAGTATATGTTAAAAAACACCAAAGATATAACTTTTTTTTAATTTTTCCCCCGATAGGTACTATGGCACCTTTAAGATATAGTTGTCCGATCCGGCTGGTTCCGACTTATATACTGCCTGCAATAGAAAGAAAACTTTTGGGAAAGTTACAGCCCGATAACTGACAGACTAGTTTGCGTAGAAACGGACGGACAGACGGACGGACAGACTGACAGACGGACGGATAGACGGACGGACATGGCTAGATCGACTCGTCTTGTGATCAAAAATATATATACTTTATGGGGTCGGAAACGTCTCCTTCACTGCGTTGCAAACTTCTGACTGAAATCATTATACCCTCTTCAAGGGTATAAAAACAAAGTTATTGGAAAAACGGAAGACGATAATTGCCCTTACCTTTTTATTTCTATTCCTCTCTTCTTTATTCCCTCTAATTCCTCTCCCTTTTGACCCACGCTATTACTTTTCGTCCGAGCGGTAGGTTATTTCGCAATCTGTTTGTAGTCAGTACAGTTTTTTATCAAATTTGAGTGTTGCTTTGGCGTGACTGCAGTGAAATAAGAATTTACAAATTCTCTACATAATTTTAAAAGGTAATTCCTACATATTTTTTTATTTTGAATGAGAACAAAAAATTTTTTTCTGTTTGTTTGGTTATTATTAAATAATGGTACTAAATGGTACTAAGTGGCGCTCTGCCGGCCGCTAGTGAGCCGCAAAGAAGGCGCTCGGTGCCGCTCCGCTGGCAGCTAGTGCGGCGACAAAGACGGTGCTCAGTGTCGCTTGTGCAGGCACTGTCGCGCTCAAAAAGAGCCAAACCACAAGAAAACAACGAAAACGACCTGCGAAATCGACAATACTAAGTATGTAAAATTTTTAAAGAATCCAAAGCTTAACAGACTCAAATCCAACAAAATAACCTAATTGGGACTCGATGCACAAATATTTTTACACAACTGCAAATACGCGTCTATGCTCGCGGGCGGTCACAAAAAAAGTCATTTGACCGGAACCGCCCCAGCTTAAGTTGGCTGCGCTGGCGCGCGGTGCAGCTGTCGAAACGTCAACCTAAGCTTTTCAACGCAGCTGATGCATAACTTAAAGCTCGGTTTTCCAGCGCAGCAGATGCACTCAAAGTTTCGCCCCTTATGTCAGGCAACAAAAATCGATGCATCACCTTGCTTGAGTGTAAGTTGGAATTAAACTTGCATATTTTTAAGATGGGATATTTTTAGGCCGTATCTAATTTACATTAGCTTCAAACACCGTTACAAAACCCCCCTCTAGAATCAGGCTAGGTTATTGTAATCGTACCCTAGACTGACTCCGCCTGAAGCGAACTTACTGCCGTATGTCCTTAGCATGGTAATTACCTAACAACCGGCCCTGCAGGTCCTCTAATTCATAATACGAATTGCCAATCTTTCTCCTCGCTCGTGCTTTATTAATAAAGTCAGGCCCAAACTTGGCATTGTACCCGGTTTGAAAACAACTTTGCCTGAAGTTCCTTCTGTACACTTCTTGTCGGGTAGTAAAGGACACTTCTCTCGATCGAAGATTATACTTCCGTTTGCTTTGTTCGTGTTGTAATAAAATGAGTTTGGAGGCTTTATCGCGAATTAAATCAAATGAATCCTGCCGATTAAACGCTAAAGAGCAATCATCCAGCAAATTTATCTTCCTTAACAATCCGTAAGTTGACCCAGCCGTGATCATATGCTGTCCAAACGCCATGTAATAGGGCGAGGTTCCGATACTAGAATGAATAGAGGACCTTAATGCACAACTGATTTTGCTTAGCACTTCGTCCCAATCTTTCTCATCAGGGCGCAAGTAAGCTCTAATTCCAGCTATAACCGACCTCTTTACTCGTTTTGACGCGTTTGCTTGAGGCGAGTGAACTGCGTTCAACACACGATTTACTTCGTACTGAAGCAACAGCTTTTGAAAGGCCTCTAAGCGAAACTGGGATCCATTATCGGAAACAATTGTCTCCGGAACCCCAAAAGTCATAAACAACTCGCTTTCCAGATATTTTGTGACGAGTGATGCGTTTAACTTCTTTACAGGCTTCAGAAAAACGTATTTAGAAAAATGTACAATAACAACAAATATTCCAATATGTCCGCTTCGCGATCGTGGATAGGGCCCAAGAAAATCTACGTAAAGCCGTTGGAAAAACCTCTGGCTTTCAGGCGCTCTTCGTAATGGCGGTCGAAGTGCATAATTAGGTCTTGCACACCTCACAGGCATTAATATAGGCCTTGACGTTAGTCACCAAACCGGGCCGAAAATAGTATCGCCTTATTCTTACAACAGTTTTGTGAATACCTCCATGTGAGCACAAGGTATTGTTATGTGCTTGAAAAAGGACTTTCGAAACCAGCTCTTTCGGTATCCAAAGCTTCCAGGCATATTCATCGTGCTTACGCTCACCTATGAGATGTCCAGGAAATTTTTTCCATTTGCCTTCACTTTATAAAGCAGATCTATCGCTGCTATCGTATCTTCATTAACCCGCGACAACGAATCTGGTACTACATGCAGGGAGCCTTTGCGATGCTCAATTTGGAATCGATTAGCTAAGCGTGAACTTAAATCGTGATTTGACATGAGCCACTTTAACGAAGCGTGATCCGTCACTATTTTGAACTCATGTCCTTCTACATACGCTCGAAAATGTTTAAGAGCTACTACTGCAGCTAAGCACTCTTGCTCAGTTACCGTGTAGTTCGCTGTGCCTTATTTAATTTTTTTGAGATGAATTCGCACTCATCTCCATTTCCATCAACCTGCACCAAGACAGCGCCAACGTCCGTTTTGCTTGCGTCATCCAGACTGCACAAAACCGGAGCATCGCTACGTCGAGCCTTCAATTCAGCAAACGCTCTCAATGCTTCAGGCGTCAAACTGAATCTTCGCTTGGTCGTCAAAAAATCAGTCAATGGGGAAGCAGGTGACGCAAAATTCGGGACAAAATTGCGATACCAGCCACATAAACACATAAAACTTCTTAAACCTCTTAATGTTTTTGGCGCCGGGAAATTTAAGATGGCTTCCACCTTTTCAGGGTCTGTTCTAATGCCGACATCACCTATTATGTGGCCCAAATAGCGCACACGCCGCATGCAGAAGTGACTTTTGCCAATATTTATTGTCAGACCTGCACGCTTAATGTGTAAAGCTATTTCCCTTAGCACCTCCAGATGCCTTTCTAAGCTAGAAGAGACCACAAATACCTCGTTCCTAAAATGAGCTGGAACCACCTTATTCATCAACTTAGATATTGTTCTTGAGGCGTTGCATGAGCCAAATGACTTAAATTGGTAAAGAGGTCCACCAGGGTCTGTAAACGCTGTTTTGTCTCGCGATTGAGGCTCTAAAGGCACTTGCCAATATGCATCCTTCAAGTCCAAACTGGTTATATATTCGGCCTTTGGCAGACGGCTCAAGATGCCTTGAATTTGGGGCAGAGGATATGCGTCTTTCTCTGTGAAACTGTTTACCTTCCGACAGTCAAGACAAATTCTCACTTTTCCGGGCTTAGTGGCCATAACTATGGGAGATGACCATGCACTGTCTGACTCCTCTATTACGCCGAGCTGCAACATTCTGTCAATTTCGGCGTACATATCCTTCTCCACCGTGGGCGCACATCTATTGCATGCGATATCAAGTTGGTTTTTCCGAGACCTTCTTGAGCGAAAGAAGGAAAACTCTGTATGACATTGGCCAACTTAACTTTGTCACCGCTAGATAGTACATGTTGATCAACATCGTCACAGCACCTCTAAGCTTGGAAATTCTAAACTTTTTGGAAGAAGCTTATACAGCTTCCAAAAATCAACGCCCAAGAACAAATCTTGCTTTAACGATGGCATTACTTTCATGCGACCTACTACTTGCTGACAGCTTCCATCCGCAGTGGTAGCGCATTTCTTCATAGACTTGAAAGCCACCTTTTCCTCCAATAATTTTCTGGCCAAATTGCCTCAACAACAACTTATGGATGCACCGGAGTCAAGCTATCCAAAGACTGTGCGGTTCAATATACAAATTGCCTTCTATCGAATGATCCAGGAGAGCATTCTAATCTGATTACAGCCTTTTTAACGTGCTGCTAAAAGGACTTAATACGCTTGGAGCTTTGTGTCTTAGTTCTCTGAGTATCTGGCAAAACGACACGTTCAGGGTTTTTGGACAGGCTGTGAATTTTGAGCTTCCATCGTTTTTGTGTAAGTCTAGGAACGTGGAAAGTAATAGTCGCATGGCTCTTTGAGGTACTCGAAGTCTTCGGTCTGAACGCCGACTTCGATGTGCCGAACTTGGAGTTTTTTTAACACTTTTGCCGCTCCACAGCCGTAACAGAAAACCTTCTCACTAACAGAAAGTCCTGATAGCGGTGCCCTTCTTCTCGGCAATTCCAGCATATCAAGGATATAGCCTCCACCTCTAGATCTTCTGCTAGCTCCGTCTTGCTAACCTCTTCTGAGTCTTGGACAAACTCCGACATTTCACGCTTAAAAGGAGCCGTGAGACCGTTTTACGTCGTCTAGAAACGTTTCACGACGACTACATATCTCTCTTAGAGCGGGAACGGTTCTGATATTCACATTAAGCAACTCATATTGAATTTCCGGTCTCAGATTATTTCTAAGTATTCGGACGATCTTGGTAGCTGACCACGGAACTTCCAACTGATCGATTAAAATCGAAATGCCCTCATAAAAACTATCAAAAGCCTGGTTTGTCTTTTGCTTCCTGTTTCGGATCAACTCCTCAATATCACAATCATCTCTAGCAATGCAAAAATGCGACCGCAATGCCGAGCACAAGCTATCCCATCGAACTTCGCAAATCGACTTATGATATTGCCAGTAAAACTCTAGTGCTTTGTCTTCAAAAAGCACACTGGCATTTCTGCAAAGAACAGCAAAGTTACCTACCAGAGTTTGATGAGCCAGCGCTTCCGCTCTGTAGATGAAATTTTCTACGGACACTTCAGTTCCCGAAAATTTAATTTTCCACCCATTCAGAATTAGAACTACTTTGTCGGGCCTGTTAAAAAGATCGGATATTTGGATGGGATGGCTGAGTTGTGCTACAGGAAATCTGTATTGCCATCAGTTCTCGTGAACCTATTTTCACTATGGACGGGAGTCGCTAGCAATCTTTGCATGCTATCGACTACAGAACTTTGGATCAGTTCGGCCATTCTCTCCGTCAGAGTTGTGAGCAATTTTTGCTCCATCGAGAGCAAAGGAAATGGATCAGTCGCGTCAGCATTTCTCGGCTCTCGAGTCTGCGACATGGCAACGCCTTGTGATGTGCTAGGGCCATCACTTCCTCTCGATTGGCTATCCTGCTCTTCCATTAGAAGACTTTTGGATTGAGAGCGAGTTTGTAAGCCTTGGCTGTTTGTCGGCTTTCTTGCTGCTGGCTACACACTGCTTGACAGAATGGACACTTTTCATTTGACTTTAAATAAGCTTCGATACACTTTTTATGCCGGTCACAAGGTGTTTTACATACATCTGCGACGGATCTAAATTCACTCTTGCAAAGTAGTCAAGAGCTGGACTTTCTAAAGCGCCGTTATTCGGCGAGCGAGGGACACTCATTTGAAAAACAAATCGATAGAAACGGGCCAACTATGATGGACTGAACAGTGATAGCGATCACACCTAATATAACAACTCCAAAAATAATTATAAAATAAGGAAATAAATAAATATATGAATAATTAAATAAATGTATAAGTAAATAAATGGAAAAATAAATGAATGACCAAATAAAAACACAACCCAAAAATCGTACTTTTACAAAGTCAAACGAAAAAAAATATTCAAAAATCAAATATAATCAGAAATATCATAAACATTTTTAGCCGAGAACAGAGCCTGACATCGCACATATCGTAGGACAATTTCATTTACTACCGAAATTCTCAAAAAAAAATAAATAGAAATAGTGTGTCAGAATACATTTTCCATCAAATGGAAGTAACGTTCTAGCGGGATTTATTTTAGGTCTGATTAACGGACAACAAAGCAATCTACAATACTTTTGTTGTATTCCAGCAAATCAGAGAAGCCTAAATTCTAAAGAAGAAGAATTTAATTTTTGGATATTCTTCAGTCATTCGTGGTTGTTACATTGTCTTAACAAAATGTTTACATTTTCCATCCGACTGACATGAAGGACATCAAAATTTGTGCTGTTTCACCAATAATAAAAATAATTTAAATGGGACAAAATAACCAACCGTAGTTAAATAATTTTGTATTTCCTCGTACAAGTAAATACCCCATTATTGGCAAATATTGGAAGGGTAAATTCGAAACCAACTTTTTCTTTTTGGCCAAAAGGAAACTGGTTGTATATTCCTTCTTTGTAATCCATAAAGATTTTTGAGATAAAGTCTAATTTTCTTGAAAAGGAAATTAATGAAAGAATCATTATTATTAATTAAAGATCAGAATTGAGCGTGCTGCGACAAAAAAATAATTGCTAGAAGACTAGCCGGAAAGAGAAAAATCCGAAAATATGTCAAAAAATAATAATTAAAGTAAAACAAATAGAGAGTGAGAGAAAGAAAGAGAGAGAAAGAAGAGAGAGAGAAAAAACGAGAGGGAGAGAGAGGGAGCGAGAATTAAGGTAGGTCATCACAGCTGTTATGTGATTAGTGTCCCCTCCCAGCCTATGATCACTGCCTCAGAGCATGGCTCTGGTGATCCCTTTTAACCCTACGACAATGTTGTCAACGTCTCGTCTCGGCTAATAAAGACTAAATTACTTCATAATTAATCAAATTTAACAATAAATGTTGAACAATAATTCATTATAAACAAGAAAATAGTACAAAATTATCAATAATAAGTTGTAATATTATAATAGTTTTTCTTTTAAATATGTATACGAATGCTTTTTATTCTAATTATTTTTGCTTACTGCATAATTTTTCTCTTTTAGTTTTCATCTATTCGATTTAATAATTTTAATATATTTCTCATGCGTTTCTTTTAACTATATATGTTACGTGTATGTGCCTAATGAATCATGTCAATAAAATGTATGTGTTTTCAATAAAAAAACTTACAGACAGAACTCCAGCGGCGGCTTTTAGCTGTCTTGTTTTATAAATTGTAACTTTATTTTAATTTGTTCGCAGCACTTTCAACAATTGCTCTACATTTTTTATTTTTTTTTTTTGATCAACTATTTAATTTGTGTTGGTACATTTGTATTGGTATAATTTTGTAGCACTTTGCTTTTTAATTTGTTATACAATATAGTAGCGCTTTAATTTTAATTCGAATTTTAAATTTTTTGTGAACAAACCAGTTGCGCTCTTTTGAATTGTTAATTTTCAATTTTTCTTTTTATGCTTGCTTCATTTTTACATTTAACTCTCGCAACAATTTTCTTTTACTTTTCCCTTTGTTTTAATTTTTCATTTTTTTTTTCTTGTGCGATTTCAAAGTTCTGCAATACTAAACTTTAATAATATGTTTCTATTTAAATTTGTGCGACAGAGTGACGCTCTACTTTTGCCTTTCTAATTTATCTTTTTAACTATTTGTATCTTTTAAACAATGTATCGCATCACTTCTAAAGTTTTGTACTTTAATTTACTTTGAAATTGTTTTAAATGCATGCTCGCATTACTTTAAAACTTTTGTTCTTCGGAATTATTTCAATGGTATGCTCACTTTTCACACACACAAGTCGCTGAGGTCGGTGACTAAAGTGGAGG
Organism: Drosophila biarmipes; assembly: GCF_025231255.1. NCBI lineage: Eukaryota > Metazoa > Arthropoda > Insecta > Diptera > Drosophilidae > Drosophila > Drosophila biarmipes. The sequence goes on along the minus strand of NW_026114526.1, from coordinate 2,095,237 downwards.
GTTAAAGATCCAGATGCTGGCCACTGATGCGCTGATCCAAAGTGCGCTGCTCTGGCGGCAAAGATGGCGTTCACTGGTGCTTGGCTGGCCGCTAGTGAGCCGCCAAAGATGGCAATCAGTGGCGCTCTGCCGGCCGCTCGTGAGCCGCAAAGAAGGCGCTCGGTGCCACTCCGCTGGCAGCTAGTGCGGCGACAAAGACGGCGCTCAGTGTCGCATGTGCAGGCACCGTCGCGCTCAAAAAGAGCCAAACCACAAGGCCAAGAAAACAACGAAAACGACCTGCGAAATCGACAATACTAAGTATGTAATATTTTAACAGAATCCAACGCTTACCAGACTCAAATCCAACAAAATAACCTAATTGGGACTCCATGCACAAATATTTTCACACAATTGCAAATACGCGTCTATGCTCGCGGGCGGTCACAAAAAAAGTGTTTTGACCGGAACCGCCCCAGCTTAAGTTGGCTGCGCTTGCGCGCGGTGCAGCTGTCGAAACGTCAAGCTAAGCTTTTCAACGCAGCTGACGACTCGTCAAGCTAACCTTTTCAGTGAAGCTGATGCATAACTTAAAGCTCGGCTTTCCAGCGCAGCAGATGCACTCAAAGTTTCGCCCCTTATGTCAGGCAACAAAAATCGATGCATCACCCTGCTTGAGTGTAAGTTGGAGTTAAATTTGCATACTTGGAATCATATATCTCTTTGTGAAGCACGGCGGCTTCCCTATATTACTTCCGCCATTACCAGGTAGTATTTACAATACTATACATCCATAATGCCCAAAGAAGGATTATGGTAGTTCCTGGTAGAGTTGGACCTCTAGTTCACGAAAAAGAAGTCTCACCTTTTAAATAAATAAGTTTAATACTCGTAGAGCTGTAGATTTGTTCCCGACCCAATAAATATTTTGTTTGATTTTTTCATGAAAACTTAGACGATCTGACTATCTGTGTATTTGGTATATAATTTTAATATGTATTATAATTATTATTTATTTAAATTGACGTAAACAATTTCGGATTTATACGGTAAAATTGTCACTTCATTTTGGTCTATCATTTTTAAGGTCTCTGAGCTATGTCACTTTTAGCCATATTAGGACCAATTGGCTTTTTCCAAACAAAAAAAGGTTGGACTTTTATCGAAAAGAGATTAATGAATTTCGATCTAGCCATGTTCGTCTGTCCGTCCGTTTCTACGCAAACTAGTCTCTCAGTTTTAGAGCTATCGGACTGAAACTTTCCCAAAAGTCGTCTTTTTTTTGCAGGTAGTATATAAGTCGGAACCAGCCGGATCGGACAACTATATCTTATAGCTCCCATAGGAACTATCGGGGAAAAAATGTAAAAAATGTATAACCTTCTAAGCTTGGAAATAACATTATTTAATTAGTTCTGAATTTCGATAAAAATTTTATCAACCTCGGACGACTATATCATAGGGCTGCCATAAAATTGATCGAAAAATTAGTGGTAAAATAATATGAAAAAATGATATCTTTGGTGTTTTTTAACTTATAACCTTCTAGGCTTGCAAATGAAATATTTAGTTAGTTTTGAATTTCGAATTAAATTTTATCAAAATCGGAGGACAATATCATATAGCTGTCATAGGAACGATGGCAAAATTAGTGGGAAAATAATATATAACAAATTATAGCTTTGGTGCCTTTTGGCACATAACCTTCTTAGCTTAGAATTAACATTTTTTAATTAGTTTTAATTAGTTCTATATCATATAGCTGTCATAGGAGCGATCGGAAAACAAATTATTTACTAAAGTTGATTATTTCTTATAATTGAAAGGGTATATAAACTTTGGCTTGCAGAAGCTAACTTCATTTCTTGTTTGTGCGTGAATTTCTTTGCATAAAGCAAACAAAATCAAAAAAACATTAATTTGTTTTGCTTTGTAGGCAAGCAATAAACACATATGTTTAGAAATATTTTGTTTTATTTTAGCTATACTTTCTATACTAAACACTGTGTTTATATGTGAACAAGGATAGAATATTTGTTTATAACTCTGTTTTGCTTTGTAGGCAAGCAACAAACACATATGTTTAGAAATATTTTGTTTTATTTTAGCTATACTTTCTATACTAAACACTGTTTTTGTATGTGAACAAGGATAGAATATTTGATTATAACTATCACAAAAGTTATAATTGCATACATTGAATGTGTGAAATCAAATTGGATTTGGCCGAACTGATTTATTTTTTCCCAGCTAATATATATACCAGACGGAAACAATTAGGTTTAAGATTTTACATAAAAATTAGATTTAAATAAAATACGAAACCCAATTTCTATTTCTACTAAGTGAAGAAACAACAAAACCTTATTTATTGCGATCGGATTTTCTTTTATTTATCTGAATGAGAAGCAATGACAGAGTGCTGCTAATCATCAAATGTATCTGCTGCTAGTACATGGCTTGATTTGATTGTTTACGCTGTATTACGTATAGTATTAAAAAATTCTATCTTAGAAGGCTTATTAAAAAAGGACCTTGAATAAGACAAATTAGCTAATTACACCCATTACACGTAGAGTAAAAGGGTATACATGGCCGTTCATTAACAAACAAAAGAATATTGCAAAAAAAACACATTTTTGATTAGCCTGGCACTTGTTTTACGTGTACTGTTCGGAAAATAAGTATCTGGATTTGGCCAAAAACACAATTATTTTTGTAGTTAGAATTTTTTAAAGTTTGTAAGAAGAAGCTAGTACCCTCTGTTTGCAAGTCTAAAAAAATAGTTTTTAAAAAGTACCCTCTGCTTGCAAGTCTTTATCTCCATCTAACTGCAGAAGATTTAAAAAATATGTGTTTAAAAAGTAGAGGTTTCAGAATATTGTATGAAAAAGACATAAAATCAATCGGATAACTACAGATGGAGATATAGACTTGCAAACAGACGGTACTTTTTCACTACCCGCTTTTTTTTACAAACTTAAAAAAATTTTAACTACAAAAAATTTTTTTGGTCAAATCCTGATACACGTGTTTACTTATTTTTCAAATAGTAAACGTAAAAAAAGTTTCAGGCAAACAAAAATGTCAGCTTAAAAAAGTGTTCGGTTTGTAAAAGAACACGTCCGAGCGCAAAAAGCTGTTTTGTTTTTTTCTGCCTAAAACTGTATGCTGCTGTCGACGTCAGCAGAGAATTCAGAGCAGAAGACTTCCGACAAAAGCAGTTCGGCAAAAAAGAGAGGCAAATCTTCGGATATTACCCTCTCTTTCTGTGTCTTATAATCTGCCTGCACGCGGTTCTCAGAGAGCAACCTTCGGCCGGTCCTTGTTTTTACGTCTCTCCGTTATGTTCATAAAGAAACCAAAAGCAGACAAAGACCTGGTGCATTCTGTTAGAGTTATGGAAAGAGAAGCAGCTGTTGAAATTGTGCGCGGGGACCCATTTTAATTTATTTGTATAAGTGAAATTTTTTTAAAAAATTTGCATACTTGGAATCATATATCTCTTTGTGAAGCACGGCGGCTTCCCTATATTACTTCCGCCATTACCAGGTAGTATTTACAATACTATACATCCATAATGCCCAAAGAAGGATTATGGTAGTTCCTGGTAGAGTTGGACCTCTAGTTCACGAAAAAGAAGTCTCACCTTTTAAATAAATAAGTTTAATACTCGTAGAGCTGTAGATTTGTTCCCGACCCAATAAATATTTTGTTTGATTTTTTCATGAAAACTTAGACGATCTGACTATCTGTGTATTTGGTATATAATTTTAATATGTATTATAATTATTATTTATTTAAATTGACGTAAACAATTTCGGATTTATACGGTAAAATTGTCACTTCATTTTGGTCTATCATTTTTAAGGTCTCTGAGCTATGTCACTTTTAGCCATATTAGGACCAATTGGCTTTTTCCAAACAAAAAAAGGTTGGACTTTTATCGAAAAGAGATTAATGAATTTCGATCTAGCCATGTTCGTCTGTCCGTCCGTTTCTACGCAAACTAGTCTCTCAGTTTTAGAGCTATCGGACTGAAACTTTCCCAAAAGTCGTCTTTTTTTTGCAGGTAGTATATAAGTCGGAACCAGCCGGATCGGACAACTATATCTTATAGCTCCCATAGGAACTATCGGGGAAAAAATGTAAAAAATGTATAACCTTCTAAGCTTGGAAATAACATTATTTAATTAGTTCTGAATTTCGATAAAAATTTTATCAACCTCGGACGACTATATCATAGGGCTGCCATAAAATTGATCGAAAAATTAGTGGTAAAATAATATGAAAAAATGATATCTTTGGTGTTTTTTAACTTATAACCTTCTAGGCTTGCAAATGAAATATTTAGTTAGTTTTGAATTTCGAATTAAATTTTATCAAAATCGGAGGACAATATCATATAGCTGTCATAGGAACGATGGCAAAATTAGTGGGAAAATAATATATAACAAATTATAGCTTTGGTGCCTTTTGGCACATAACCTTCTTAGCTTAGAATTAACATTTTTTAATTAGTTTTAATTAGTTCTATATCATATAGCTGTCATAGGAGCGATCGGAAAACAAATTATTTACTAAAGTTGATTATTTCTTATAATTGAAAGGGTATATAAACTTTGGCTTGCAGAAGCTAACTTCATTTCTTGTTTGTGCGTGAATTTCTTTGCATAAAGCAAACAAAATCAAAAAAACATTAATTTGTTTTGCTTTGTAGGCAAGCAATAAACACATATGTTTAGAAATATTTTGTTTTATTTTAGCTATACTTTCTATACTAAACACTGTGTTTATATGTGAACAAGGATAGAATATTTGTTTATAACTCTGTTTTGCTTTGTAGGCAAGCAACAAACACATATGTTTAGAAATATTTTGTTTTATTTTAGCTATACTTTCTATACTAAACACTGTTTTTGTATGTGAACAAGGATAGAATATTTGATTATAACTATCACAAAAGTTATAATTGCATACATTGAATGTGTGAAATCAAATTGGATTTGGCCGAACTGATTTATTTTTTCCCAGCTAATATATATACCAGACGGAAACAATTAGGTTTAAGATTTTACATAAAAATTAGATTTAAATAAAATACGAAACCCAATTTCTATTTCTACTAAGTGAAGAAACAACAAAACCTTATTTATTGCGATCGGATTTTCTTTTATTTATCTGAATGAGAAGCAATGACAGAGTGCTGCTAATCATCAAATGTATCTGCTGCTAGTACATGGCTTGATTTGATTGTTTACGCTGTATTACGTATAGTATTAAAAAATTCTATCTTAGAAGGCTTATTAAAAAAGGACCTTGAATAAGACAAATTAGCTAATTACACCCATTACACGTAGAGTAAAAGGGTATACATGGCCGTTCATTAACAAACAAAAGAATATTGCAAAAAAAACACATTTTTGATTAGCCTGGCACTTGTTTTACGTGTACTGTTCGGAAAATAAGTATCTGGATTTGGCCAAAAACACAATTATTTTTGTAGTTAGAATTTTTTAAAGTTTGTAAGAAGAAGCTAGTACCCTCTGTTTGCAAGTCTAAAAAAATAGTTTTTAAAAAGTACCCTCTGCTTGCAAGTCTTTATCTCCATCTAACTGCAGAAGATTTAAAAAATATGTGTTTAAAAAGTAGAGGTTTCAGAATATTGTATGAAAAAGACATAAAATCAATCGGATAACTACAGATGGAGATATAGACTTGCAAACAGACGGTACTTTTTCACTACCCGCTTTTTTTTACAAACTTAAAAAAATTTTAACTACAAAAAATTTTTTTGGTCAAATCCTGATACACGTGTTTACTTATTTTTCAAATAGTAAACGTAAAAAAAGTTTCAGGCAAACAAAAATGTCAGCTTAAAAAAGTGTTCGGTTTGTAAAAGAACACGTCCGAGCGCAAAAAGCTGTTTTGTTTTTTTCTGCCTAAAACTGTATGCTGCTGTCGACGTCAGCAGAGAATTCAGAGCAGAAGACTTCCGACAAAAGCAGTTCGGCAAAAAAGAGAGGCAAATCTTCGGATATTACCCTCTCTTTCTGTGTCTTATAATCTGCCTGCACGCGGTTCTCAGAGAGCAACCTTCGGCCGGTCCTTGTTTTTACGTCTCTCCGTTATGTTCATAAAGAAACCAAAAGCAGACAAAGACCTGGTGCATTCTGTTAGAGTTATGGAAAGAGAAGCAGCTGTTGAAATTGTGCGCGGGGACCCATTTTAATTTATTTGTATAAGTGAAATTTTTTTAAAAAATCCAGTCAGGTATGTGCGTCTTTAGTTGAAGATGTTGTGCGTCGATCCATTTTTAACATGGTCCCTTTTTAAGATTTCTTCAAAAGATAACATAACCCAGAAGGTTCTGGTTCCATTACCGTTACAGTTTACACAGAAAAGCTATGACAAAAATTAAAAGCAAATTATCTGTCTGTTACATCCCTTTTTACTATAATTTGCACTATATTTTATAAAAATTGTATCATTTATACATCATCTGTATAATTGCAATTATTATTCGCAAGGCTGTTTTTTTTTTTTTTGATAATTTGATTTAAATATTTGACATCGCTTTTCTTATAGTTCGGTCCGGGACCGCGGAATCCCTGTCCTACACTCCTGAAAAAGGGGAATGTGTTTAAAAAAAATTAGTTATACTTGTATACTTGCATATTTACCTTTTCAAACTGTTTAAAACCCTTTGTGGCCACTTTCCGGTAACGGAACTAGAATTTTATGGGTTAAAAAATCTAAAAAAAAAAAGGGACGTTCTATAAACGTGGATGAAAGTACAACATCATGAACTTAAGAAAGCACTTACACTTTTATTCAAAAAATATCACTTTCATTAATAAATTAAAATGTGTCGCAGCGCACAATTTAAAGAGCCGCTGCTTCTCTTTTCATAACTTAAACAGAATGCACCAGGTTCTTCTTCTTCAAAAGCACCGAGCGATGGTTGCTCTCTGAGAGCCGCGGCAGGCAGATTATAAGACACAAAAAAATGGGGTAATATCCGAATTTCTGTCTCTCTCTTTTGCCGAAGACTTTTCGTCGGAAGTATTCTACGCTGCTCCGAATTCTCTGCTGTCGTCGACAGCAGCATACAGTTTTAGGCAGACAAAAAAAATAAAGCTCGAACATGTCCCGGGGACCGGACAGCGGAACTGGAGGGAAGCGTTTCCGACCCGGGTAAGTATATACAATCTTAATTAGGATCACTAGCAGATTCGAAATTGCAAATGTGCACCGCCCAATGCGACTCCCACAAACCACACAAAACAGTGGAGCCTACATTTTTGATACTAAAAAAAAACAAATTTAACTGAAATATATTATCCTAATCATGAATATATATACTTTATGGAGTCGGAAACGCTTCCTTTTACCTTTAAAATGCTGGCCTACACACTGCTTAACAGACTGTACACTTTTCATTTGACTTTAAATAAGCTTCGATGCACTTTTTATGAAAGTAATGGTCAAAAGGTGTTTTACATACATCTGCGACGGATCTAAATTCACTCTTGCAAAGCAGTCAAGAGCTGGGCTTTCCTAAAGCGCCTATATTCGGCGAGCGAGGGACACTCATTTAAAAACAAATCGATAGAAACGGGCCAACTATGAAGGACTAACCAGTGATAGCGATCACACCTAATATAACAACTCCAAAAATAATTGTAAACTAAAGAAATAAATAAATATATGAATAAATAAATAAATGTATAAGTAAATAAATGGAAAAATAAAGAAATGACCAAATAAAAACACAACCCAAAAATCGTACTTTTACAAAGTCAAACGAAATAAAAAAATTTTCAAAAATCAAATCAAATATAATCAGAAATATCATAAACATTTTTAGCCGAGAACAAAGCCTGACATCGCACATATCGTAGGATAATTTCATTTACTACCGAAATTCTCAAAAAAAAAAATGAAATAGAAATAGTGTGTCAGAATACATTTTCCATCAAAAGGAAGTTACGTTCTGGTGGGATTTATTTTAGGCCTGATTAACGGACAACAAAGCAATCTTCAATACTTTTGTTGTATTCCAGCAAATCAGAGAAGCCTAAATTCTAAAGAAGAAGAATTCCATTTTTGGATATTCTTCAGTCATTCGTGGTTGTAACATTGTCTTAACATAATGTTTACATTTTCCATCCGACTGACATGAAGGACATCAAAATTTGTGAAACAGCACAACACCAATAATAAAAATAATTTAAATGGGACAAAATAACCAACCGTAGTGAACTGCGGTCAGCACACGATTTACTACGTACTGAAGTAACAGCTTTTGAAAGGCCTCTGAGCGAAACTGGGATCCATTATCGGAAACAATTGTCTCCGGAACCCCAAAAGTCATAAACAACTCGCTTTCCAGATATTTTGTGACGAGTGATGCGTTTAACTTCTTTACAGGCTTCAGAAAAACGTATTTAGAAAAATTTACAATTACAACAAATATTCCAATATGTCCGCTTCGCGATCGTGGATAGGGCCCAAGAAAATCTACGTAAAGCCGTTGGAAAAACCGCTGGCTTTCAGGCGCTCTTCCTAATGGCGGTCGAAGTGCATAATTAGGTCTTGCACACCTCACAGGCATTAATATAGGCCTTGACGTTAGCCACCAAACCGGGCCGAAAATAGTATCGCCTAATTCTTTCAACAGTTTTGTGAATACCTCCATGTGAGCACAAGGTATTGTTATGTGCTTGAAAAAGGACTTTCGAAACCAGCTCTTTCGGTATCCAAAGCTTCCAGGCATATTCATCGTGCTTACGCTCACCTATGAGATGTCCAGGAAATTTTTCCATTTGCCTTCACTTTGTGAAGCAAATCTAAATAGTCTGCGGACTCAAAATGCTCGTATTTTAAATCGACAAGCGACCCATCTTGAAGATCTATCGCTGCTATCGTATCTTCATTAACCCGCGACAACGAATCTGGTACTACATGCAGGGAGCCTTTGCGATGCTCAATTTGGAATCGATTAGCTAAGCGTGAACTTAAATCGTGATTTGACATGAGCCACTTTAAAGAAGCGTGATCCGTCACTATTTTGAACTCATGTCCTTCTACATACGCTCGAAAATGTTTAAGAGCTACTACTGCAGCTAAGCACTCTTGCTCAGTTACCGTGTAGTTCGCTGTGCCTTATTTAATTTTTTTGAGATGAATTCGCACTCATCTCCATTTCCATCAACCTGCACCAAGACAGCGCCAACGTCCGTTTTGCTTGCGTCATCCAGACTGCACAAAACCGGAGCATCGCTACGTCGAGCCTTCAATTCAGCAAACGCTCTCAATGCTTCAGGCGTCAAACTGAATCTTCGCTTGGTCGTCAAAAAATCAGTCAATGGGGAAGCAGGTGACGCAAAATTCGGGACAAAATTGCGATACCAGCCACATAAACACATAAAACTTCTTAAACCTCTTAATGTTTTTGGCGCCGGGAAATTTAAGATGGCTTCCACCTTTTCAGGGTCTGTTCTAATGCCGACATCACCTATTATGTGGCCCAAATAGCGCACACGCCGCATGCAGAAGTGACTTTTGCCAATATTTATTGTCAGACCTGCACGCTTAATGTGTAAAGCTATTTCCCTTAGCACCTCCAGATGCCTTTCTAAGCTAGAAGAGACCACAAATACCTCGTTCCTAAAATGAGCTGGAACCACCTTATTCATCAACTTAGATATTGTTCTTGAGGCGTTGCATGAGCCAAATGACTTAAATTGGTAAAGAGGTCCACCAGGGTCTGTAAACGCTGTTTTGTCTCGCGATTGAGGCTCTAAAGGCACTTGCCAATATGCATCCTTCAAGTCCAAACTGGTTATATATTCGGCCTTTGGCAGACGGCTCAAGATGCCTTGAATTTGGGGCAGAGGATATGCGTCTTTCTCTGTGAAACTGTTTACCTTCCGACAGTCAAGACAATTTCTTACTTTTCCGGGCTTAGTGGCCATAACTATGGGAGATGACCATGCACTGTCTGACTCCTCTATTACGCCGAGCTGCAACATTCTGTCAATTTCGGCGTACATATCCTTCTCCACCGCGGGCGCACATCTATTGCATGCGATATCAAGTTGGTTTTTCCGAGACCTTCTTGAGCGAAAGAAGGAAAACTCTGTATGACATTGGCCAACTTAACTTTGTCGCCGCTAGACAGTACATGTTGATGAACATCGTCACAGTCACCTCTAAGCTGGGAAATTCTAAACTTTTTGGAAGAAGCTTATACAGCTTCCAAAAATCAACGCCCAAGTACAAATCTTGCTTTAACGATGGCACTATATACAAATTCAAAGACTTTATAATGTTACCGTATTCAATGTCAACTTTCATGCGACCTACTACTTGCTGACAGCTTCCGTCCGCAGTGGTAGCGCTTTTCTTCATAGACTTGAAAGCCACCTTTTCCTCCAATAATTTTCTGCCCAAATTGCCTCAACAACAACCCATGGATGCACCGGAGTCAAGCTATCCAAAGACTGTGCGGTTCAATATACGAATTGCCTTCTATCGAATGATCCAGGAGAGTTGGAGCAAACGTATTCTAATCTGATTACAGCCTTTTTAACGTGCTGCCAAAAGGACTTAATACGCTTGGAGCTTTGTGTCTTAGTTCTCTGAGTATCTGGCAAAACGACACGTTCAGGGTTTTTGGACAGGCTGTGAATTTTGTGATGTAGCAATGAGCTTCCATCGTTTTTGTGTAAGTCTAGGAACGTGGAAAGTAATAGTCGCATGGCTCTTTGAGGTACTCGAAGTCTTCGGTCTGAACGCCGACTTCGATGTGCCGAACTTGGAGTTTTTTGAACACTTTTGCCGCTCCACAGCCGTAACAGAAAACCTTCTCTCTAACAGACAGTCCTGATAGCGGTGCCCTTCTTCTCGGCAATTCCAGCATATCAAGGATATAGCCTCCACCTCTAGATCTTCTGCTAGCTCCGTCTTGCTAACCTCTTCTGAGTCTTGGACAAACTCCGACATTTCACGCTTAAAAGGAGCCGTGAGACCGTTTTACGTCGTCTAGAAACGTTTCACGACGACTACATATCTCTCTTAGAGCGGGAACGGTTCTGATATTCACATTAAGCAACTCATATTGAATTTCCGGTCTCAGATTATTTCTAAGTATTCGGACGATCTTGGTAGCTGACCACGGAACTTCCAACTGCTCGATTAAAATCGAAATGCCCTCATAAAAACTATCAAAAGCCTGGTTTGTCTTTTGCTTCATGTTTCGGATCAACTCCTCAATATCACAATCATCTCTAGCAATGCAAAAATGCGACCGCAATGCCGAGCACAAGCTATCCCGATCTTCGCAAATCGACTTATGATATTGCCAGTAAAACTCTAGTGCTTTGTCTTCAAAAAGCACACTGGCATTTCTGCAAAGAACAGCAAAGTTACCTACCAGAGTTTGATGAGCCAGCGCTTCCGCTCTGTAGATGAAATTTTCTACGGACACTTCAGTTCCCGAAAATTAAATTTTCAACCCATTCAGAATTAGAACTACTTTGTCGGGCCTGTTAAAAAGATCGGATATGTGGAAGATGAAAGTGGCTGAGTGGTGCTACAGGAAATCTGTATTGCCATCAGTTCTCGTGAACCTATTTTCACTATGGACGGGAGTCGCTAGCAATCTTTGCATGCTATCGACTACAGAACTTTGGATCAGTTCGGCCATTCTCTCCGTCAGAGTTGTGAGCAATCTTTGCTCCATCGAGAGCAAAGGAAATGGATCAGCCGCGTCAGCATTTCTCGGCTCTCGAGTCTGCGACATTGCAACGCCTTGTGATGTGCTAGGGCCATCACTTCCTGTCGATTGGCTATCCTGCCCTTCCATTTGACGACGATCTAAATTCACTCTTGCAAAGCAGTCAAGAGCTGGACTTCCTAAAGCGCCTTTATTCGGCGAGCGAGGGACACTCATTTGAAAAACAAATCGATAGAAACGGGCCAACTATGATGGACTGAACAGTGATAGCGATCACACCTAATATAACAACTCCAAAAATAATTGTAAACTAAAGAAATAAATAAATATATGAATAAATAAATAAATGTATAAGTAAATAAATGGAAAAATAAATGAATGATCAAATAAAAACACAACCCAAAAATCGTACTTTTACAAAGTCAAACGAAAAAAAAAATATTCAAAAATCAAATATAATCAGAAATATCATAAACATTTTTAGCCGAGAACAAAGCCTGGCATCGCACATATCGTAGGATAGTTTCATTTACTACCGAATGCATTACTCTCAGAATGCATTTTCCATCAAAAGGAAGTTACGTTCTGGCGGGATTTATTTTAGGCCTGATTAATGGACAACAAAGCAATCTTCAATACTTTTGTTGTATTCCAGCAAATCAGAGAAGCCTAAATTCTAAAGAAGAAGAATTTCATTTTTGGTTATTATTCAGTCATTTGTGGTTGTAACATTGTCTTAACAAAATGTCTTTTTATCCATCTGACTGACATGAAGGACATCAAAATTTGTGCTGTTTCACCAATAATAAAAATACTTTAAATGGGACAAAATAACCAACCGTAGTTAAATAATTTTGTATTTCCTCGTACAAATAAATACCCCATTATTGGCAAATATTGGAAGGGTAAATTCGAAACCAACTTTTTCTTTTTGGCCAAAAGGAAACTGATTGTATATTCCTTCTTTGTAATCCATAAAGATTTTTGATATAAAGTCTAATTTTCTTGAAAAGAAAATGAATGAAAGAAAATAAAGAGTTAATAGAGTGCGAAATTTAAACTTATCCGAGAGTCTTAATGAGTGATTTTTGTACTTACCCCACGTTGGGCGCCACCTTTCTTATTTAATAATAATTAATTTTAACAAAAATGTGCAACGGAATGGTAATGGTAATGGGATGTGCGGGGCACGCTTTAGAGTCCGTCTTTAGCTTGTCGGCTTTGGGGGTGGTGGTCATGCCTATACCAAATATATATATACCCTTTCCTTCGCTGCTCATTATTATTATTTAAGGATCAGAACTGAGCGTGCTGCGAAAAAAAAATAATTGCTAGAAGACTAGCCGGAAAGAGAAAAATACGAAAATGTGTTAAAAAAAAATAATAAGAGTAAAACAAATAGAGAGTGAGGGAAAGGAGAGAAAGAAAGAGAGAGAGAGGAGAGAGAGAGAAAAAGCGAGAGGGAGAGAGAGGGAGCGAGAATTAAGGTAGGTCATCACAGCTGTTATATGATTAGTGTCCCCTCCCAGCCTATGATCACTGCCTCAGAGCATGGCTCTGGTGATCCCTTTTAACCCTACGACAATGTTGTCAACGTCTCGTCTCGGCTAATAAAGACTAAATTACTTCATAATTAATCAAATTTAACAATAAATGTTGAACAATAATTCATTATAAACAAGAAAATAGTATAAAATTATCAATAATAAGTTGTAATATTATAATAGTTTTTCTTTTAAATATGTATACGATTTTTTTCCCAGTGCTTTTTATTCTAATTAATTTTGCTTACTGCATAATTTTTCTCTTTTAGTTTTTATGTATTCGATTTAATAATTTTAATTTATTTCTCATGCGTTTCTTTCAACTATATATGTTGCGTGTATGTGCCTAATGAATCATGACAATAAAATGTATGTGTTTTCAATAAAAAAACTTACAGACAGAACTCCAGCGGCGGCTTTTAGCTGTCTTGTTTTATAACTTTTAACTTTATTTTAATTTGTACGCAATACTTTCAACAATTGTTTAAATTTCCTAAAATTTGTGTTGGTACATTTGTATTGGTATAATTTTGTAGCACTTTGCTTTTTAATTTGTTATACAATATAGTAGCGCTTTAATTTTAATTTTCAATTTAATTTTCAATTTTTCTTTTTATGCTTGCTTCATTTTTACATTTAACTCTCGCAACAATTTTCTTTTACTTTTCCCTTTGTTTTAATTTTTAATTTTTTTTTTCTTGTGCGATTTCAAAGTTCTGCAATACTAAACTTTAATAATATGTTTCTATTTAAATTTGTGCGACAGAGTGACGCTCTACTTTTGCCTTTCTAATTTATCTTTTTAACTATTTGTATCTTTTAAACAATGTATCGCATCACTTCTAAAGTTTTGTACTTTAATTTACTTTGAAATTGTTTTAAATGCATGCTCGCATTACTTTAAAACTTTTGTTCTTCGGAATTATTTCAATGGTATGCTCACTTTTCACACACACAAGTCGCTGAGGTCGGTGGTGCTGGCCACTGATGCGCTGATCCAAAGTGCGCTGCTCTGGCGGCAAAGATGGCGTTCACTGGTGCTTGGCTGGCCGCTAGTGAGCCGCCAAAGATGGCAATCAGTGGCGCTCTGCCGGCCGCTAGTGAGCCGCAAAGAAGGCGCTCGGTGCCACTCCGCTGGCAGCTAGTGCGGCGACAAAGACGGCGCTCAGTGTCGCTTGTGCAGGCACTGTCGCGCTCAAAAAGAGCCAAACCACAAGGCCAAGTAAGCAACGAAAACGACCTGCGAAATCGAAAATACTAAGCTTGTAATATTTTAAAAGAATGCTACGCTTACCAGACTCAAATCCAACAAAATAACCTAATTGGGACTCGATGCACAAATATTTTCACACAATTGCAAATACGCGTCTATGCTCGCGGGCGGTCACAAAAAAAGTGTTTTGACCGGAACCGCCCCAGCTTAAGTTGGCTGCGCTTGCGCGCGGTGCAGCTGTCGAAACGTCAAGCTAAGCTTTTCAACGCAGCTGACGACTCGTCAAGCTAACCTTTTCAGTGAAGCTGATGCATAACTTAAAGCTCGGCTTTCCAGCGCAGCAGATGCACTCAAAGTTTCGCCCCTTATGTCAGGCAACAAAAATCGATGCATCACCCTGCTTGAGTGTAAGATGGAGTTAAATTTGCATACTTGGAATCATATATCTCTTTGTGAAGCACGGCGGCTTCCCTATATTACTTCCGCCATTACCAGGTAGTATTTACAATACTATACATCCATAATGCCCAAAGAAGGATTATGGTAGTTCCTGGTAGAGTTGGACCTCTAGTTCACGAAAAAGAAGTCTCACCTTTTAAATAAATAAGTTTAATACTCGTAGAGTTGTAGATTTGTTCCCGACCCAATAAATATTTTGTTTGATTTTTTCATGAAAACTTAGACGATCTGACTATCTGTGTATTTGGTATATAATTTTAATATGTATTATAATTATTATTTATTTAAATTGACGTAAACAATTTCGGATTTATACGGTAAAATTGTCACTTCATTTTGGTCTATCATTTTTAAGGTCTCTGACCTATGTCACTTTTAGCCATATTAGGACCAATTGGCTTTTTCCAAACAAAAAAAGGTTGGACTTTTATCGAAAAGAGATTAATGAATTTCGATCTAGCCATGTTCGTCTGTCCGTCCGTTTCTACGCAAACTAGTCTCTCAGTTTTAGAGCTATCGGACTGAAACTTTCCCAAAAGTCGTCTTTTTTTTGCAGGTAGTATATAAGTCGAAACCAGCCGGATCGGACAACTATATCTTATAGCTCCCATAGGAACTATCGGGGAAAAAATGTAAAAAAAATTATATCTTCGGTGTTTTTTAGCATATAACCTTCTAAGCTTGGAAATAACATTATTTAATTAGTTCTGAATTTCGATAAAAATTTTATCAATCTCGGACGACTATATCATAGGGCTGCCATAAAATTGATCGAAAAATTAGTGGTAAAATAATATGAAAAAATGATATCTTTGGTGTTTTTTAACTTATAACCTTCTAGGCTTGCAAATGAAATATTTAGTTAGTTTTGAATTTCGAATTAAATTTTATCAAAATCGGAGGACAATATCATATAGCTGTCATAGGAACGATGGCAAAATTAGTGGGAAAATAATATATAACAAATTATAGCTTTGGTGCCTTTTGGCACATAACCTTCTTAGCTTGGAATTAACATTTTTTAATTAGTTTTAATTAGTTCTATATCATATAGCTGTCATAGGACCGATCGGAAAACAAATTATTTACTAAAGTTGATTATTTCTTATAATTGAAAGGGTATATAAACTTTGGCTTGCAGAAGCTAACTTCATTTCTTGTTTGTGCGTGAATTTCTTTGCATAAAGCAAACAAAATCAAAAAAACATTAATTTGTTTTGCTTTGTAGGCAAGCAATAAACACATATGTTTAGATATATTTTTTTTATTTTAGCTATACTTTGTATACTAAACACTGTGTTTGTATGTGAACAAGGAGAGAATATTTGTTTATAACTATCACAAAAGTTATAATTGGATACATTAAATGCGTGAATCAAAATGGATTTGGCCGAACTGATTTATTTTTTCCCAGCTAATATATATACCAGACGGAAACAATTAGGTTTAAGATTTTACATAAAAATTAGATTTAAATAAAATACGAAACCCAATTTCTATTTCTACTAAGTGAAGAAACAACAAAACCTTATTTATTGCAATCGGATTTTCTTTTATTTATCTGAATGAGAAGCAATGACAGAGTGCTGCTAATCATCAAATGTATCTGCTGCTAGTACATGGCTTGATTTGATTGTTTACGCTGTATTACGTATAGTATTAAAAAATTCTATCTTAGAAGGCTTATTAAAAAAGGACCTTGAATAAGACAAATTAGCTAATTACACCCATTACACGTAGAGTAAAAGGGTATACATGGCCGTTCATTAACAAACAAAAGAATATTGCAAAAAAAACACATTTTTGATTAGCCTGGCACTTGTTTTACGTGTACTGTTCGGAAAATAAGTATCTGGATTTGGCCAAAAACACAATTATTTTTGTAGTTAGAATTTTTAAAAGTTTGTAAGAAGAAGCTAGTACCCTCTGTTTGGAAGTCTAAAAAAATAGTTTTTAAAAAGTACCCTCTGCTTGCAAGTCTTTATCTCCATCTAACTGCAGAAGATTAAAAAAAATGTGTTTAAAAAGTAGAGGTTTCAGAATATTGTATGCAAAAGACAAAAAATCAATCGGATAACTACAGATGGAGGTATAGACTTGCAAACGGACGGTACTTTTTAACAACCCGATTTTTTTACAAACTTAAAAAAATTTTAACTAAAAAATAATTTTTGTGGTCAAATCCTGATACACGTGTTTACTTATTTTCCAAATAGTATACGTAAAAAAAGTTTCAGGCAAACAAAAATGTCAGCTTAAAAAAGTGTTCGGTTTGTAATAGAACACGTTCGAGCGCAAAAAGCTGTTTTCAGCGCAGAAGACTTCCGACAAAAGCAGCATACTATAATAGTCGAAAAGTATCCCTTCAGTTCCGCAGTCCTATCGCCGGGACACGTCCGAGCGCAAAAAGCTGTTTTGTTTTTTTCTACCTAAAACTGTACGCTGCTGTCGACGTCAGCAGAGAATTCAGAGCAGAAGACTTCCGACAAAAGCAGTTCGGCAAAAAAGAGAGGCAAATCTTCGGATATTACCCTCTCTTTCTGTTTCTTATAATCTGCCTGCACGCGGTTCTCAGAGAGCAACATTCGGCCGGTCCTTGTTTTTACATCTCTCCGTTATGTTCATAAAGAAACCAAAAGAAGACAAAGACCTGGTGCATTAGAGTTATGGAAAGAGAAGCAGCTGTTAAAATTGTGCGCTGGGGCCCATTTTAACTTATTTATATAAGTGACATTTTTTTTTTAAATCCAGTCAGGTAAGTGTTTCTTTAGTTGAAGATGTTGTGCGTCGATCCATGTTTAAAGAACGTCCCTTTTTAAGATTTCTTTAAAAGATAACATAACCCTAAAGGTTCTGGTTCCGTTACCCGAAAGTGGCGTGATGAAATCTCTTTTACACAGTTTACACAGAAAAGCTATGACAAAAATTTAAAATCAAATTATCTGTCTGTTACATCCCTTTTTACTATAATTTGCACTATATTTTATAAAAATTGTATCATTTAAATTGTCTGTATAATTGCAATTAATATTCGCAAGGCTGTTTTTTTTTTTTTTTATAATTTGATTTAAATATTTGACATCGCTTTTCTTATAGTTCGGTCCGGGACGGCGGAATCCCTGTCCAACCCTCCTGAAAAAGGGGAATGTGTTTAAAAAAATTAGTTATACTTATATACGTGCATATTTACTTTTCAAACTGTTTAAAACCCTTTGTGGCCACTTTCGGGTAACGGAACTAGAATTTTATGGGTTAAAAAATCTAAAAAAAGGGACGTTCTTTAAACGTGGATGAAAGTACAACATCATGAACTTAAGAAAGCACTTACACTTTTATTCAAAAAATATCACTTTCATTAATAAATTAAAATGTGTCGCAGCGCACAATTTAAAGAGCCGCTGCTTCTCTTTTCATAACTTAAACAGAATGCACCAGGTTCTTCTTCTTCAAAAGCACCGAGCGATGGTTGCTCTCTGAGAGCCGCGGCAGGCAGATTATAAGACACAAAAAAATGGGGTAATATCCGAATTTCTGTCTCTCTCTTTTGCCGAAGACTTTTCGTCGGAAGTATTCTACGCTGCTCCGAATTCTCTGCTGTCGTCGACAGCAGCATACAGTTTTGGGCAGACAAAAAAAATAAAGCTCGAACATGTCCCGGGGACCGGACAGCGGAACTGGAGGGAAGCGTTTCCGACCCGGGTAAGTATATACAATCTTAATTAGGATCACTAGCAGATTCGACATTGCAAATGTGCACCGCCCAATGCGACTCCCACAAACCACACAAAACAGTGGAGCCTACATTTTTGATACTAAAAAAAAAACAAATTTAACTGAAATATATTATCCTAATCATGAATATATATACTTTATGGAGTCGGAAACGCTTCCTTTTACCTTTAAAATGCTGGCCTACACACTGCTTGACAGACTGGACACTTTTCATTTGACTTTAAATAAGCTTCGATGCACTTTTTATGAAAGTAATGGTCAAAAGGTGTTTTACATACATCTGCGACGGATCTAAATTCACTCTTGCAAAGCAGTCAAGAGCTGGGCTTTCCTAAAGCGCCTATATTCGGCGAGCGAGGGACACTCATTTAAAAACAAATCGATAGAAACGGGCCAACTATGAAGGACTAACCAGTGATAGCGATCACACCTAATATAACAACTCCAAAAATAATTGTAAACTAAAGAAATAAATAAATATATGAATAAATAAATAAATGTATAAGTAAATAAATGGAAAAATAAAGAAATGACCAAATAAAAACACAACCCAAAAATCGTACTTTTACAAAGTCAAACGAAATAAAAAAATTTTCAAAAATCAAATCAAATATAATCAGAAATATCATAAACATTTTTAGCCGAGAACAAAGCCTGACATCGCACATATCGTAGGATAATTTCATTTACTACCGAAATTCTCAAAAAAAAATGAAATAGAAAAAGTGTGTCAGAATACATTTTCCATCAAAAGGAAGTTACGTTCTGGTGGGATTTATTTTAGGCCTGATTAACGGACAACAAAGCAATCTTCAATACTTTTGTTGTATTCCAGCAAATCAGAGAAGCCTAAATTCTAAAGAAGAAGAATTCCATTTTTGGATATTCTTCAGTCATTCGTGGTTGTAACATTGTCTTAACATAATGTTTACATTTTCCATCCGACTGACATGAAGGACATCAAAATTTGTGAAACAGCACAACACAACACAATAATAAAAATAATTTAAATGGGACAAAATAACCAACCGTAGTGAACTGCGGTCAGCACACGATTTACTTCGTACTGAAGCAACAGCTTTTGAAAGGCCTCTGAGCGAAACTGGGATCCATTATCGGAAACAATTGTCTCCGGAACCCCAAAAGTCATAAACAACTCGCTTTCCAGATATTTTGTGACGAGTGATGCGTTTTACAGGCTTCAGAAAAACGTATTTAGAAAAATTTACAATAACAACAAATATTCCAATATGTCCGCTTCGCGATCGTGGATAGGGCCCAAGAAAATCTACGTAAAGCCGTTGGAAAAACCGCTGGCTTTCAGGCGCTCTTCCTAATGGCGGTCGAAGTGCATAATTAGGTCTTGCACACCTCACAGGCATTAATATAGGCCTTGACGTTAGCCACCAAACCGGGCCGAAAATAGTATCGCCTAATTCTTTCAACAGTTTTGTGAATACCTCCATGTGAGCACAAGGTATTGTTATGTGCTTGAAAAAGGACTTTCGAAACCAGCTCTTTCGGTATCCAAAGCTTCCAGGCATATTCATCGTGCTTACGCTCACCTATGAGATGTCCAGGAAATTTTTCCATTTGCCTTCACTTTGTGAAGCAAATCTAAATAGTCTGCGGACTCAAAATGCTCGTATTTTAAATCGACAAGCGACCCATCTTGCAGATCTATCGCTGCTATCGTATCTTCATTAACCCGCGACAACGAATCTGGTACTACATGCAGGGAGCCTTTGCGATGCTCAATTTGGAATCGATTAGCTAAGCGTGAACTTAAATCGTGATTTGACATGAGCCACTTTAACGAAGCGTGATCCGTCACTATTTTGAACTCATGTCCTTCTACATACGCTCGAAAATGTTTAAGAGCTACTACTGCAGCTAAGCACTCTTGCTCAGTTACCGTGTAGTTCGCTGTGTCTTATTTCCATCAACCTGCACCAAGACAGCGCCAACGTCCGTTTTGCTTGCGTCACAATGTATTGCCCAAGTACAAATCTTGCTTTAACGATGGCACTATATACAAATTCAAAAACTTTATAATGTTACCGTATTCAATGTCAACTTTCATGCGACCTACTACTTGCTGACAGCTTCCGTCCGCAGTGGTAGCGCTTTTCTTCATAGACTTGAAAGCCACCTTTTCCTCCAATAATTTTCTGCCCAAATTGCCTCAACAACAACCCATGTATGCACCTAAGTCAAGCTATCCAAAGACTGTGCGGTTCAATATACGAATTGCCTTCTATCGAATGATCCAGGAGAGTTGGAGCAAACGTATTCTAATCTGATTACAGCCTTTTTAACGTGCTGCCAAAAGGACTTAATACGCTTGGAGCTTTGTGTCTTAGTTCTCTGAGTATCTGGCAAAACGACACGTTCAGGGTTTTTGGACAGGCTGTAAATTTTGTGATGTAGCAATGAGCTTCCATCGTTTTTGTGTAAGTCTAGGAACGTGGAAAGTAATAGTCGCATGGCTCTTTGAGGTACTCGAAGTCTTCGGTCTGAACGCCGACTTCGATGTGCCGAACTTGGAGTTTTTTTAACACTTTTGGCAACTTGGCTTATATATGTTTGCCGCTCCATAGCCGTAACAGAAAACCTTCTCTCTAACAGACAGTCCTGATAGCGGTGCCCTTCTTCTCGGCAATTCCAGCATATCAAGGATATAGCCTCCACCTCTAGATCTACTACTAGATCCGTCTCGCTAACCTCTTCTGAGTCTTGGACAAACTCCGACATTTCACGCTTAAAAGGAGCCATGAGACCGTTTTACGTCGTCTAGAAACGTTTCACGACGACTACATATCTCTCTTAGAGCGGGAACGGTTCTGATATTCACATTAAGCAACTCATGTTGAATTTCCGGTCTCAGATTATTTCTAAGTATTCGGACGATCTTGGTAGCTGACCACGGAACTTCCAACTGATCGATTAAAATCGAAATGCCCTCATAAAAACTATCAAAAGCCTGGTTTGTCTTATGCTTCCTGTTTCGGATCAACTCCTCAATATCACAATCATCTCTAGCAATGCAAAAATGCGACCGCAATGCCGAGCACAAGCTATCCCGATCTTCGCAAATCGACTTATGATATTGCCAGTAAAACTCTAGTGCTTTGTCTTCAAAAAGCACACTGGCATTTCTGCAAAGAACAGCAAAGTTACCTACCAGAGTTTGATGAGCCAGCGCTTCCGCTCTGTAGATGAAATTTTCTACGGACACTTCAGTTCCCGAAAATTAAATTTTCAACCCATTCAGAATTAGAACTACTTTGTCGGGCCTGTTAAAAAGATCGGATATGTGGAAGATGAAAGTGGCTGAGTGGTGCTACAGGAAATCTGTATTGCCATCAGTTCTCGTGAACCTATATTCACTATGGACGGGAGTCGCTAGCAATCTTTGTATGCTATCGACTACAGAACTTTGGATCAGTTCGGCCATTCTCTCCGTCAGAGTTGTGAGCAATCTTTGCTCCATCGAGAGCAAAGGAAATGGATCAGCCGCGTCAGCATTTCTCGGCTCTCGAGTCTGCGACATCGCAACGCCTTGTGATGTGCTAGGGCCATCACTTCCTGTCGATTGGCTATCCTGCCCTTCCATTTGACGACGATCTAAATTCACTCTTGCAAAGCAGTCAAGAGCTGGACTTCCTAAAGCGCCTTTATTCGGCGAGCGAGGGACACTCATTTGAAAAACAAATCGATAGAAACGGGCCAACTATGATGGACTGAACAGTGATAGCGATCACACCTAATATAACAACTCCAAAAATAATTGTAAACTAAAGAAATAAATAAATATATGAATAAATAAATAAATGTATAAGTAAATAAATGGAAAAATAAATGAATGATCAAATAAAAACACAACCCAAAAATCGTACTTTTACAAAGTCAAACGAAAAAAAAATATTCAAAAATCAAATATAATCAGAAATATCATAAACATTTTTTTACATTGTCTTAACAAAATGTCTTTTTTTCCATCTGACTGACATGAAGGACATCAAAATTTGTGCTGTTTCACCAATAATAAAAATACTTTAAATGGGACAAAATAACCAACCGTAGTTAAATAATTTTGTATTTCCTCGTACAAATAAATACCCCATTATTGGCAAATATTGGAAGGGTAAATTCGAAACCAACTTTTTCTTTTTGGCCAAAAGGAAACTGATTGTATATTCCTTCTTTGTAATCCATAAAGATTTTTGATATAAAGTCTAATTTTCTTGAAAAGAAAATGAATGAAAGAAAATAAAGAGTTAATAGAGTGCGAAATTTAAACTTATCCGAGAGTCTTAATGAGTGATTATTGTACTTACCCCACGTTGGGCGTCACCTTTCTTAATTAATAATAATTAATTTTAACAAAAATGTGCAACGGAATGGTAATGGTAATGGTAATGGGATGTGCGGGGCACGCTTTAGAGTCCGTCTTTAGCTTGTCGGCTTTGGGGGTGGTGGTCATGCCTATACCAAATATATATATACCCTTTCCTTCGCTGCTCATTATTATTATTTAAGGATCAGAACTGAGCGTGCTGCGAAAAAAAAATAATTGCTAGAAGACTAGCCGGAAAGAGAAAAATACGAAAATGTGTTAAAAAAAAATAATAAGAGTAAAACAAATAGAGAGTGAGGGAAAGGAGAGAAAGAAAGAGAGAGAGGAGAGAGAGAGAAAAAGCGAGAGGGAGAGAGAGGGAGCGAGAATTAAGGTAGGTCATCACAGCTGTTATATGATTAGTGTCCCCTCCCAGCCTATGATCACTGCCTCAGAGCATGGCTCTGGTGATCCCTTTTAACCCTACGACAATGTTGTCAACGTCTCGTCTCGGCTAATAAAGACTAAATTACGTCATAATTAATCAAATTTATTTAACAATAAATGTTGAACAATAATTCATTATAAACAAGAAAATAGTACAAAATTATCAATAATAAGTTGTAATATTATAATAGTTTTTCTTTTAAATATGTATACGAATTTTTTCCCAGTGCTTTTTATTCTAATTATTTTTGCTTACTGCATAATTTTTCTCTTTTAGTTTTCATCTATTCGATTTAATAATTTTAATATATTTCTCATGCGTTTCTTTTAACTATATATGTTACGTGTATGTGCCTAATGAATCATGTCAATAAAATGTATGTGTTTTCAATAAAAAAAACTTACAGACAGAACTCCAGCGGCGGCTTTTAGCTGTCTTGTTTTATAAATTTTAATTTTATTTTAATTTGTACGTAGCACTTTCAACAATTGCTCTACATTTTTTATTTTTTTTTTTGAT
Source organism: Drosophila biarmipes (assembly GCF_025231255.1). Classification (NCBI taxonomy): domain Eukaryota; kingdom Metazoa; phylum Arthropoda; class Insecta; order Diptera; family Drosophilidae; genus Drosophila; species Drosophila biarmipes. The sequence goes on along the minus strand of NW_026114526.1, from coordinate 2,071,261 downwards.
CAACCATCTAATTTGTGTTGGTACATTTGTATTGGTATAATTTTGTAGCACTTTGCTTTTTAATTTGTTATACAATATAGTAGCGCTTTAATTTTAATTCGAATTTTAAATTTTTTGTGAACAAACCAGTTGCGCTCTTTTGAATTGTTAATTTTCAATTTTTCTTTTTATGCTTGCTTCATTTTTACATTTAACTCTCGCAACAATTTTCTTTTACTTTTCCCTTTCTTTTAATTTTTAATTTTTTTTTTCTTGTGCGATTTCAAAGTTCTGCAATACTAAACTTTAATAATATGTTTCTATTTAAATTTGTGCGACAGAGTGACGCTCTACTTTTGCCTTTCTAATTTATCTTTTTAACTATTTGTATCTTTTAAACAATGTATCGCATCACTTCTAAAGTTTTGTACTTTAATTTACTTTGAAATTGTTTTAAATGCATGCTCGCATTACTTTAAAACTTTTGTTCTTCGGAATTATTTCAATGGTATGCTCACTTTTCACACACACAAGTCGCTGAGGTCGGTGACTAAAGTGGAGGGTTAAAGATCCAGATGCTGGCCACTGATGCGCTGATCCAAAGTGCGCTGCTCTGGCGGCAAAGATGGCGTTCACTGGTGCTTGGCTGGCCGCTAGTGAGCCGCCAAAGATGGCAATCAGTGGCGCTCTGCCGGCCGCTAGTGAGCCGCAAAGAAGGCGCTCGGTGCCACTCCGCTGGCAGCTAGTGCGGCGACAAAGACGGCGCTCAGTGTCGCTTGTGCAGGCACTGTCGCGCTCAAAAAGAGCCAAACCACAAGGCCAAGTAAGCAACGAAAACGACCTGCGAAATCGAAAATACTAAGCTTGTAATATTTTAAAAGAATGCTACGCTTACCAGACTCAAATCCAACAAAATAACCTAATTGGGACTCGATGCACAAATATTTTCACACAATTGCAAATACGCGTCTATGCTCGCGGGCGGTCACAAAAAAAGTGTTTTGACCGGAACCGCCCCAGCTTAAGTTGGCTGCGCTTGCGCGCGGTGCAGCTGTCGAAACGTCAAGCTAAGCTTTTCAACGCAGCTGACGACTCGTCAAGCTAACCTTTTCAGTGAAGCTGATGCATAACTTAAAGCTCGGCTTTCCAGCGCAGCAGATGCACTCAAAGTTTCGCCCCTTATGTCAGGCAACAAAAATCGATGCATCACCCTGCTTGAGTGTAAGTTGGAGTTAAATTTGCATACTTGGAATCATATATCTCTTTGTGAAGCACGGCGGCTTCCCTATATTACTTCCGCTATTACAATACATTACAATACTATACATCCAAAATGCCCAAAGAAGGATTATGGTAGTTCCTGGTAGAGTTTGACCTCTAGTTCACGAAAAAGAAGTCTCACCTTTTAAATAAATAAGTTTAATACTCGTAGAGTTGTAGATTTGTTCCCTACCCAATAAATATTTTGTTTGATTTTTTCATGAAAACTTAGACGATCTGACTATCTGTGTATTTGGTATATAATTTTAATATGTATTATAATTATTATTTATTTAAATTGACGTGAACAATTTCGGATTTATATGGTAAAATTGTCACTTCATTTTGGTCTACCTTTTTTAGGTGTCTGACTTATGTCACTTTAAGCCATATTAGGACCAATTGGCTTTTTCCAAACAAAAAAAGTTTGGACTTTTATCGAAAAGAGATTAACGAATTTCGATCTAGCCATGTTTGTCTGTCCGTCCGTTTCTACGCAAACTAGTCTCTCAGTTTTAGAGCTATCGGGCTGAAACTTTCCCAAAAGTCGTCTTTTTTTTGCAGGTAGTATATAAGTCGGAACCAGCCGGATCGGACAACTATATCTTATAGCTCCCATAGGAACTATCGGGGAAAAAATGTAAAAAAAATTATATCTTCGGTGTTTTTTAGCATATAACCTTCTAAGCTTGGAAATAACATTATTTAATTAGTTCTGAATTTCGATATAAATTTTATAAAAAATCGGACGACTATATCATAGGGCTGCCATAAAATCGATCGAAAAATTAGTGGTAAAATAATATGAAAAAATGATATCTTTGGTGTTTTTTAACTTATAACCTTCTAGGCTTGCAAATGAAATATTTAGTTAGTTTTGAATTTCGAATTAAATTTTATCAAAATCGGAGGACAATATCATATAGCTGTCATAGGAACGATGGCAAAATTGGTGGGAAAATAATATATAACAAATTATAGCTTTGGTGCCTTTTGGCACATAACCTTCTTAGCTTAGAATTAACATTTTTTAATTAGTTTTAATTAGTTCTATATCATATAGCTGTCATAGGACCGATCGGAAAACAAATTATTTACTAAAGTTGATTATTTCTTATAACTGAAAGGGTATACAAACTTTGGCTTGCAGAAGCTAACTTCATTTCTTGTTTGTGCGTGAATTTCTTTGCATAAAGCAAACAAAATCAAAAAAACATTAATTTGTTTTGCTTTGTAGGCAAGCAATAAACAGATATGTTTAGAAATATTTTGTTTTATTTTAGCTATACTTTCTATACTAAACACTGTGTTTATATGTGAACAAGGATAGAATATTTGTTTATAACTCTGTTTTGCTTTGTAGGCAAGCAACAAACACATATGTTTAGAAATATTTTGTTTTATTTTAGCTATACTTTCTATACTAAACACTGTTTTTGTATGTGAACAAGGATAGAATATTTGATTATAACTATCACAAAAGTTATAATTGCATACATTGAATGTGTGAAATCAAATTGGATTTGGCCGAACTGATTTATTTTTTCCCAGCTAATATATATACCAGACGGAAACAATTAGGTTTAAGATTTTACATAAAAATTAGATTTAAATAAAATACGAAACCCAATTTTTATTTCTACTAAGTGAAGAAACAACAAAACCTTATTTATTGCGATCGGATTTTCTTTTATTTATCTGAATGAGAAGCAATGACAGAGTGCTGCTAATCATCAAATGTATCTGCTGTTAGTACATGGCTTGATTTGATTGTTTACGCTGTATTACGGATAGTATTAAAAAATTCTATCTTAGAAGGCTTATTAAAAAAGGACCTTGAATAAGACAAATTAGCTAATTACACCCATTACACGTAGAGTAAAAGGGTATACATGGCCGTTCATTAACAAACAAAAGATTATTGCAAAAAAAACACATTTTTGATTAGCCTGGCACTTGTTTTACGTGTACTGTTCGGAAAATAAGTATCTGGATTTGGCCAAAAACACAATTATTTTTGTAGTTAGAATTTTTAAAAGTTTGTAAGAAGAAGCTAGTACCCTCTGTTTGGAAGTCTAAAAAAATAGTTTTTAAAAAGTACCCTCTGCTTGCAAGTCTTTATCTCCATCTAACTGCAGAAGATTAAAAAAAATGTGTTTAAAAAGTAGAGGTTTCAGAATATTGTATGCAAAAGACATAAAATCAATCGGATAACTACAGATGGAGGTATAGACTTGCAAACGGACGGTACTTTTTAACAACCCGATTTTTTTACAAACTTAAAAAAATTTTAACTAAAAAATAATTTTTGTGGTCAAATCCTGATACACGTGTTTACTTATTTTCCAAATAGTATACGTAAAAAAAGTTTCAGGCAAACAAAAATGTCAGCTTAAAAAAGTGTTCGGTTTGTAATAGAACACGTTCGAGCGCAAAAAGCTGTTTTCAGCGCAGAAGACTTCCGACAAAAGCAGCATACTATAATAGTCGAAAAGTATCCCTTCAGTTCCGCAGTCCTGTCGCCGGGACACGTCCGAGCGCAAAAAGCTGTTTTGTTTTTTTTCTGCCTAAAACTGTATGCTGCTGTCGACGTCAGCAGAGAATTCAGAGCAGAAGACTTCCGACAAAAGCAGTTCGGCAAAAAAGAGAGGCAAATCTTTGGATATTACCCTCTCTTTCTGTGTCTTATAATCTGCCTGCACGCGGTTCTCAGAGAGCAACCTTCGGCCGGTCCTTGTTTTTACGTCTCTCCGTTATGTTCATAAAGAAACCAAAAGAAGACAAAGACCTGGTGCATTCTGTTAAAGTTATGGAAAGAGAAGCAGCTGTTAAAATTGTGCGCTGGGACCCATTTTAATTTATTTATATAAGTGACATTTTTTTTTTTTTAAATCCATAACCCAGACGGTTCTGGTTCCATTACCGTTATAGTTTACACAGAAAAGCTATGACAAAAATTAAAAGGAAATTATCTGTCTGTTACATCCCATTTTACTATAATTTGCACTATATTTTATAAAAATTGTATCATATAAATTTTCTGTATAATTGCAATTATTATTCGCAAGGCTGTTTTTTTTTTTTTTGATAATTTGATTTAAATATTTGACATCGCTTTTCTTATAGTTCGGTCCGGGACCGCGGAATCCCTGTCCAACCCTCCTGAAAAAGGGGAATGTGTTTAAAAAAATTAGTTATACATATATATACTTGCATATTTACCTTTTCAAACTGTTTAAAACCCTTTGTGGCCACTTTCGGGTAACGGAACTAGAATTTTATGGGTTAAAAAATCTAAAAAAAGGGACGTTCTTTAAACGTGGATGAAAGTACAACATCATGAACTTAAGAAAGCACTTACATTTTAATCAAAAAATATCACTTTCATTAATAAATTAAAATGTGTTGCGGCGCACAATTTAAAGAGCCGCTGCTTCTCTTTTCATAACTTAAACAGAATGCACCAGGTTCTTCTTCTTCAAAAGCACCAAGCGATGGTTGCTCTCTGAGAGCCGCGGCAGGCAGATTATAGGACACAAAAAAATGGGGTAATATCCGAATTTCTGTCTCTCTCTTTTGCCGAAGACTTTTCGTCGGAAGTATTCTACGCTGCTCCGAATTCTCTGCTGTCGTCGACGGCAGCATACAGTTTTAGGCAGACAAAAAAAATAAAGCTTTTTGGGCTGGAACATGTCCCGTGGACCGGACAGCGGAACTGAAGGGAAGCGTTTCCGACCCCAGTAAGTATATACAATCTTAATTAGGATCGGAATTGCAAATGTGCACCGCCCAATGCGACGCCCACAAACCACACAAAACTGTGGAGCCTCCATTTTTGATACTAAAAAAAAACAAATTTAACTGAAATATATTATCCTAATCATGAATATATATACTTTATGGAGTCGGAAACGCTTCCTTTTACCTTTAACATGCTGGCCTACACACTGCTTGACAGACTGGACACTTTTTATTTGCTTCGATGCACTTTTTATGAAAGTCATGGTCACAAGGTGTTTTACATACATCTGCGACGGATCTAAATTCACTCTTGCAAAGCAGTCAAGAGCTGGGCTTTCCTAAAGCGCCTATATTCGGCGAGCGAGGGACACTCATTTGAAAAACAAATCGATAGAAACGGGCCAACTATGAAGGACTGAACAGTGATAGCGATCACACCTAATATAACAACTCCAAAAATAATTGTAAACTAAAGAAATAAATAAATATATGAATAAATAAATAAATGTATAAGTAAATAAATGGAAAAAAAATGAATAACCAAATAAAAACACAACCCAAAAATCGTACTTTTACAAAGTCAAACGAAAAAAAAAAAATTCAAAAATCAAATATAATCAGAAATATCAAAAACATTTTTAGCCGAGAACAAAGCCTGACATCGCACATATCGTAGGATAATTTCATTTACTACCGAAATTTTCAAAAAAAAAAAGAAATAGAAATAGTGTGTCAGAATACATTTTCCATCAAAAGGAAGTAACGTTCTGGCGGGATTTATTTTAGGTCTGATTAACGGACAACAAAGCAATCTTCAATACTTTTGTTGTATTCCAGCAAATCAGAGAAGCCTAAATTCTAAAGAAGAAGAATTCCATTTTTGGATATTCTTCAGTCATTCGTGGTTGTAACATTGTCTTAACAAAATGTTTACATTTTCCATCCGACTGACATGAAGGACATCAAAATTTGTGCTGTTTCACCAATAATAAAAATAATTTAAATGGGACAAAATAACCAACCGTAGTTAAATAATTTTGTATTTCCTCGTACAAATAAATACCCCATTATTGGCAAATATTGGAAGGGTAAATTTGAAACCAACTTTTTCTTTTTGGCCAAAAGGAAACTGGTTGTATATTCCTTCTTTGTAATCCATAAAGATTTTTGAGATAAAGTCTAATTTTCTTGAAAAAGAAATGAATGAAAGAAACTAAAGAGTTAATAGAGTGCGAAATTTAAACTTATCCGAGAGTCTTAATGAGTGATTATTGTACTTACCCCACGTTGGGCGCCACCTTTCTTAATTAATAATAATTAATTTTAACAAAAATGTGCAACGGAATGGTAATGGTAATGGGATGTGCGGGGCACGCTTTAGAGTCCGTCTTTAGCTTGTCGGCTTTGGGGGTGGTGGTCAGCCTATACCAAATATATATATACCCTTTCCTTCGCTGCTCATTATTATTATTTAAGGATCAGAACTGAGCGTGCTGCGAAAAAAAAATAATTGCTAGAAGACTAGCCGGAAAGAGAAAAATCCGAAAATGTGTTAAAAAAAAATAATAAGAGTAAAACAAATAGAGAGTGAGGGAAAGGAGAGAAAGAAAGAGAGAGAGAGGAGAGAGAGAGAGAGAAAAAGCGAGAGGGAGAGAGAGGGAGCGAGAATTAAGGTAGGTCATCACAGCTGTTATGTGATTAGTGTCCCCTCCCAGCCTATGATCACTGCCTCAGAGCATGGCTCTGCTGATCCCTTTTAACCCTACGACAATGTTGTCAACGTCTCGTCTCGGCTAATAAAGACTAAATTACGTCATAATTAATCAAATTTATTTAACAATAAATGTTGAACAATAATTCATTATAAACAAGAAAATAGTACAAAATTATCAATTATAAGTTGTAATATTATAATAGTTTTTCTTTTAAATATGTATACGAATTTTTTACCAGTGCTTTTTATTCTAATTATTTTTGCTTACTGCATAATTTTTCTCTTTTAGTTTTTATCTATTCGATTTAATAATTTTAATTTATTTCTCATGCGTTTCTTTTAACTATATGTTGCTTGTATGTGCCTAATGAATCATGTCAATAAAATGTATGTGTTTTCAATAAAAAAACTTACAGACAGAACTCCAGCGGCGGCTTTTAGCTGTCTTGTTTTATAAGTTTTAACTTTATTTTAATTTGTACGCAGCACTTTCAACAATTGCTCTACATTTTTTTTTTTTTTTTTTTTGATCAACTATCTAATTTGTGTTGGTACATTGTGATGGCGCTCACTGGCGCTCAGCTGGCCGCAAGGGCGGCGGCAAAAATGCCGCTCACTGACGCTTCGCTGTCAGCTAGTGCGGCGGCAAAGATGGCGTTCACTGGTGCTTGGCTGGCCGCTAGTGAGCCGCCAAAGATGGCACTAAGTGGCGCTCTGCCGGCCGCTAGTGAGCCGCAAAGAAGGCGCTCGGTGCCACTCCGCTGGCAGCTAGTGCGGCGACAAAGACGGCGTTCAGTGTCGCTTGTGCAGGCACCGTCGCGCTCAAAAAGAGCCAAACCACAAGGCCAAGAAAACAACGAAAACGACCTGCGAAATCGACAATACTAAGTATGTAATATTTTAAAAGAATCCAACGCTTACCAGACTCAAATCCAACGAAATAACCTAATTGGGACTCGATGCACAAATATTTTCACACAATTGCAAATACGCGTCTATGCTCGCGGGCGGTCAAAAAAAAAATTGATTTGACCGGAAAGCCATGAATTGTTTTTCCACAATTCTGGACGTTTCTTTCGTATTGCTTCTCGCAAACGGCGCATAACTTCCAGATAATACTGTTTATTGACCGTACGACCATATGGTAAGAACTCCTGATGCACCACGCCATGGTAATCGAAGAATACAGTGATCAAAACTTTGACATTTGATCGAACTTGGCGTGCTTTTTTCGGTCTTGGCTCACCTGGGTTCTTCCATTGTGACGGTTGGGCTTTGGTATCATAACCATATACCCATGATTCGTCACCAGTTATGACCCTTTTGAGTAAATCTGGGTCGTCGTTGAACTTAAGCTAAGTTGGCTGCGCTTGCGCGCGGTGCAGCTGTCGAAACGTCAAGCTAAGCTTTTCAACGCAGCTGACGACTGGTCAAGCTAACCTTTTCAGTGAAGCTGATGCATAACTTAAAGCTCGGTTTTCCAGCGCAGCAGATGCACTCAAAGTTTCGCCCCTTATGTCAGGCAACAAAAATCGATGCATCACCTTGCTTGAGTGTAAGTTGGAATTAAACTTGCATATTTTTAAGATGGGATATTTTTAGGCCGTATCTAATTTACATTAGCTTCAAACACCGTTACAAAACCCCCCTCTAGAATCAGGCTAGGTTATTGTAATCGTACCCTAGACTGACTCCGCCTGAAGCGAACTTACTGCCGTATGTCCTTAGCATGGTAATTACCTAACAACCGGCCCTGCAGGTCCTCTAATTCATAATACGAATTGCCAATCTTTCTCCTCGCTCGTGCTTTATTAATAAAGTCAGGCCCAAACTTGGCATTGTACCCGGTTTGAAAACAACTTTGCCTGAAGTTCCTTCTGTACACTTCTTGTCGGGTAGTAAAGGACACTTCTCTCGATCGAAGATTATACTTCCGTTTGCTTTGTTCGTGTTGTAATAAAATGAGTTTGGAGGCTTTATCGCGAATTAAATCAAATGAATCCTGCCGATTAAACGCTAAAGAGCAATCATCCAGCAAATTTATCTTCCTTAACAATCCGTAAGTTGACCCAGCCGTGATCATATGCTGTCCAAACGCCATGTAATAGGGCGAGGTTCCGATACTAGAATGAATAGAGGACCTTAATGCACAACTGATTTTGCTTAGCACTTCGTCCCAATCTTTCTCATCAGGGCGCAAGTAAGCTCTAATTCCAGCTATAACCGACCTCTTTACTCGTTTTGACGCGTTTGCTTGAGGCGAGTGAACTGCGTTCAACACACGATTTACTTCGTACTGAAGCAACAGCTTTTGAAAGGCCTCCAAGCGAAACTGGGATCCATTATCGGAAACAATTGTCTCCGGAACCCCAAAAGTCATAAACAACTCGCTTTCCAGATATTTTGTGACGAGTGATGCGTTTAACTTCTTTACAGGCTTCAGAAAAACGTATTTAGAAAAATGTACAATTACAACAAATATTCCAATATGTCCGCTTCGCGATCGTGGATAGGGCCCAAGAAAATCTACGTAAAGCCGTTGGAAAAACCTCTGGCTTTCAGGCGCTCTTCCTAATGGCGGTCGAAGTGCATAATTAGGTCTTGCACACCTCACAGGCATTAATATAGGCCTTGACGTTAGTCACCAAACCGGGCCGAAAATAGTATCGCCTTATTCTTACAACAGTTTTGTGAATACCTCCATGTGAGCACAAGGTATTGTTATGTGCTTGAAAAAGGACTTTCGAAACCAGCTCTTTCGGTATCCAAAGCTTCCAGGCATATTCATCGTGCTAATTTTTTCCATTTGCCTTCACTTTGTGAAGAAAATCTAAATAGTCTGCGGACTCAAAATGCTCGGATTTTAAATCGACAAGCGATCGCTGCTATCGTATCTTCATTAATTTAAATGGGACAAAATAACCAACCGTAGTTAAATAATTTTGTATTTCCTCGTACAAATAAATACCCCATTATTGGCAAATATTGGAAGGGTAAATTTGAAACCAACTTTTTCTTTTTGGCCAAAAGGAAACTGGTTGTATATTCCTTCTTTGTAATCCATAAAGATTTTTGAGATAAAGTCTAATTTTCTTGAAAAAGAAATGAATGAAAGAAACTAAAGAGTTAATAGAGTGCGAAATTTAAACTTATCCGAGAGTCTTAATGAGTGATTATTGTACTTACCCCACGTTGGGCGCCACCTTTCTTAATTAATAATAATTAATTTTAACAAAAATGTGCAACGGAATGGTAATGGTAATGGGATGTGCGGGGCACGCTTTAGAGTCCGTCTTTAGCTTGTCGGCTTTGGGGGTGGTGGTCAGCCTATACCAAATATATATATACCCTTTCCTTCGCTGCTCATTATTATTATTTAAGGATCAGAACTGAGCGTGCTGCGAAAAAAAAATAATTGCTAGAAGACTAGCCGGAAAGAGAAAAATCCGAAAATGTGTTAAAAAAAAATAATAAGAGTAAAACAAATAGAGAGTGAGGGAAAGGAGAGAAAGAAAGAGAGAGAGAGGAGAGAGAGAGAGAGAGAGAGAGAAAAAGCGAGAGGGAAAGAGAGGGAGCGAGAATTAAGGTAGGTCATCACAGCTGTTATGTGATTAGTGTCCCCTCCCAGCCTATGATCACTGCCTCAGAGCATGGCTCTGGTGATCCCTTTTAACCCTACGACAATGTTGTCAACGTCTCGTCTCGGCTAATAAAGACTAAATTACGTCATAATTAATCAAATTTATTTAACAATAAATGTTGAACAATAATTCATTATAAACAAGAAAATAGTACAAAATTATCAATTATAAGTTGTAATATTATAATAGTTTTTCTTTTAAATATGTATACGAATTTTTTACCAGTGCTTTTTATTCTAATTATTTTTGCTTATTGCATAATTTTTCTCTTTTAGTTTTTATCTATTCGATTTAATAATTTTAATTTATTTCTCATGCGTTTCTTTTAACTATATGTTGCTTGTATGTGCCTAATGAATCATGTCAATAAAATGTATGTGTTTTCAATAAAAAAACTTACAGACAGAACTCCAGCGGCGGCTTTTAGCTGTTTTGTTTTATAAGTTTTAACTTTATTTTAATTTGTACGCAGCACTTTCAACAATTGCTCTACATTTTTTATTTTTTTTTTTTTGATCAACTATCTAATTTGTGTTGGTACATTTGTATTGGTATAATTTTGTAGCACTTTGCTTTTTAATTTGTTATACAATATAGTAGCGCTTTAATTTTAATTCGAATTTTAAATTTTTTGTGAACAAACCAGTTGCGCTCTTTTGAATTGTTAATTTTCAATTTTTCTTTTTATGCTTGCTTCATTTTTACATTTAACTCTCGCAACAATTTTCTTTTACTTTTCCCTTTGTTTTAATTTCTCATTTTTTTTTTTCTTGTGCGATTTCAAAGTTCTGCAATACTAAACTTTAATAATATGTTTCTATTTAAATTTGTGCGACAGAGTGACGCTCTACTTTTGCCTTTCTAATTTATCTTTTTAACTATTTGTATCTTTTAAACAATGTATAGCATCACTTTTAAAGTTTTGTACTTTAATTTACTTTGAAATTGTTTTAAATGCATGCTCGCATTACTTTAAAACTTTTGTTCTTCGGAATTATTTCAATGGTATGCTCACTTTTCACACACACAAGTCGCTGAGGTCGGTGACTAAAGTGGAGGGTTAAAGATCCAGATGCTGGCCATTGATGCGCTGATCCAAAGTGCGCTGCTCTGGCGGCAAAGATGGCGCTCACTGGCGCTTCGCTGGCAGCAAGTGCGGCGGCAAAGATGGCGCTCACTGGCGCTCAGCTGGCCGCAAGGGCGGCGGCAAAAATGCCGCTCACTGACGCTTCGCTGTCAGCTAGTGCGGCGGCAAAGATGGCGTTCACTGGTGCTTGGCTGGCCGCTAGTGAGCCGCCAAAGATGGCACTAAGTGGCGCTCTGCCGGCCGCTAGTGAGCCGCAAAGAAGGCGCTCGGTGCCACTCCGCTGGCAGCTAGTGCGGCGACAAAGACGGCGTTCAGTGTCGCTTGTGCAGGCACCGTCGCGCTCAAAAAGAGCCAAACCACAAGGCCAAGAAAACAACGAAAACGACCTGCGAAATCGACAATACTAAGTATGTAATATTTTAAAAGAATCCAACGCTTACCAGACTCAAATCCAACGAAATAACCTAATTGGGACTCGATGCACAAATATTTTCACACAATTGCAAATACGCGTCTATGCTCGCGGGCGGTCAAAAAAAAAATTGATTTGACCGGAAAGCCATGAATTGTTTTTCCACAATTCTGGACGTTTCTTTCGTATTGCTTCTCGCAAACGGCGCATAACTTCCAGATAATACTGTTTATTGACCGTACGACCATATGGTAAGAACTCCTGATGCACCACGCCATGGGAATCGAAGAATACAGTGATCAAAACTTTGACATTTGATCGAACTTGGCGTGCTTTTTTCGGTCTTGGCTCACCTGGGTTCTTCCATTGTGACGGTTGGGCTTTGGTATCATAACCATATACCCATGATTCGTCACCAGTTATGACCCTTTTGAGTAAATCTGGGTCGTCGTTGAACTTAAGCTAAGTTGGCTGCGCTTGCGCGCGGTGCAGCTGTCGAAACGTCAAGCTAAGCTTTTCAACGCAGCTGACGACTCGTCAAGCTAACCTTTTCAGTGAAGCTGATGCATAACTTAAAGCTCGGTTTTCCAGCGCAGCAGATGCACTCAAAGTTTCGCCCCTTATGTCAGGCAACAAAAATCGATGCATCACCTTGCTTGAGTGTAAGTTGGAATTAAACTTGCATATTTTTAAGATGGGATATTTTTAGGCCGTATCTAATTTACATTAGCTTCAAACACCGTTACAAAACCCCCCTCTAGAATCAGGCTAGGTTATTGTAATCGTACCCTAGACTGACTCCGCCTGAAGCGAACTTACTGCCGTATGTCCTTAGCATGGTAATTACCTAACAACCGGCCCTGCAGGTCCTCTAATTCATAATACGAATTGCCAATCTTTCTCCTCGCTCGTGCTTTATTAATAAAGTCAGGCCCAAACTTGGCATTGTACCCGGTTTGAAAACAACTTTGCCTGAAGTTCCTTCTGTACACTTCTTGTCGGGTAGTAAAGGACACTTCTCTCGATCGAAGATTATACTTCCGTTTGCTTTGTTCGTGTTGTAATAAAATGAGTTTGGAGGCTTTATCGCGAATTAAATCAAATGAATCATGCCGATTAAACGCTAAAGAGCAATCATCCAGCAAATTTATCTTCCTTAACAATCCGTAAGTTGACCCAGCCGTGATCATATGCTGTCCAAACGCCATGTAATACGGCGAGGTTCCGATACTAGAATGAATAGAGGACCTTAATGCACAACTGATTTTGCTTAGCACTTCGTCCCAATCTTTCTCATCAGGGCGCAAGTAAGCTCTAATTCCAGCTATAACCGACCTCTTTACTCGTTTTGACGCGTTTGCTTGAGGCGAGTGAACTGCGGTCAGCACACGATTTACTTCGTACTGAAGCAACAGCTTTTGAAAGGCCTCTGAGCGAAACTGGGATCCATTATCGGAAACAATTGTCTCCGGAACCCCAAAAGTCATAAACAACTCGCTTTCCAGATATTTTGTGACGAGTGATGCGTTTTACAGGCTTCAGAAAAACGTATTTAGAAAAATTTACAATAACAACAAATATTCCAATATGTCCGCTTCGCGATCGTGGATAGGGCCCAAGAAAATCTACGTAAAGCCGTTGGAAAAACCGCTGGCTTTCAGGCGCTCTTCCTAATGGCGGTCGAAGTGCATAATTAGGTCTTGCACACCTCACAGGCATTAATATAGGCCTTGACGTTAGCCACCAAACCGGGCCGAAAATAGTATCGCCTAATTCTTTCAACAGTTTTGTGAATACCTCCATGTGAGCACAAGGTATTGTTATGTGCTTGAAAAAGGACTTTCGAAACCAGCTCTTTCGGTATCCAAAGCTTCCAGGCATATTCATCGTGCTTACGCTCACCTATGAGATGTCCAGGAAATTTTTCCATTTGCCTTCACTTTGTGAAGCAAATCTAAATAGTCTGCGGACTCAAAATGCTCGTATTTTAAATCGACAAGCGACCCATCTTGCAGATCTATCGCTGCTATCGTATCTTCATTAACCCGCGACAACGAATCTGGTACTACATGCAGGGAGCCTTTGCGATGCTCAATTTGGAATCGATTAGCTAAGCGTGAACTTAAATCGTGATTTGACATGAGCCACTTTAACGAAGCGTGATCCGTCACTATTTTGAACTCATGTCCTTCTACATACGCTCGAAAATGTTTAAGAGCTACTACTGCAGCTAAGCACTCTTGCTCAGTTACCGTGTAGTTCGCTGTGTCTTATTTCCATCAACCTGCACCAAGACAGCGCCAACGTCCGTTTTGCTTGCGTCACAATGTATTGCCCAAGTACAAATCTTGCTTTAACGATGGCACTATATACAAATTCAAAAACTTTATAATGTTACCGTATTCAATGTCAACTTTCATGCGACCTACTACTTGCTGACAGCTTCCGTCCGCAGTGGTAGCGCTTTTCTTCATAGACTTGAAAGCCACCTTTTCCTCCAATAATTTTCTGCCCAAATTGCCTCAACAACAACCCATGTATGCACCTAAGTCAAGCTATCCAAAAACTGTGCGGTTCAATATACGAATTGCCTTCTATCGAATGATCCAGGAGAGTTGGAGCAAACGTATTCTAATCTGATTACAGCCTTTTTAACGTGCTGCCAAAAGGACTTAATACGCTTGGAGCTTTGTGTCTTAGTTCTCTGAGTATCTGGCAAAACGACACGTTCAGGGTTTTTGGACAGGCTGTAAATTTTGTGATGTAGCAATGAGCTTCCATCGTTTTTGTGTAAGTCTAGGAACGTGGAAAGTAATAGTCGCATGGCTCTTTGAGGTACTCGAAGTCTTCGGTCTGAACGCCGACTTCGATGTGCCGAACTTGGAGTTTTTTTAACACTTTTGGCAACTTGGCTTATATATGTTTGCCGCTCCATAGCCGTAACAGAAAACCTTCTCTCTAACAGACAGTCCTGATAGCGGTGCCCTTCTTCTCGGCAATTCCAGCATATCAAGGATATAGCCTCCACCTCTAGATCTACTACTAGATCCGTCTCGCTAACCTCTTCTGAGTCTTGGACAAACTCCGACATTTCACGCTTAAAAGGAGCCATGAGACCGTTTTACGTCGTCTAGAAACGTTTCACGACGACTACATATCTCTCTTAGAGCGGGAACGGTTCTGATATTCACATTAAGCAACTCATGTTGAATTTCCGGTCTCAGATTATTTCTAAGTCTTCGGACGATCTTGGTAGCTGACCACGGAACTTCCAACTAATCGATTAAAATCGAAATGCCCTCATAAAACCTATCAAAAGTCTGGTTTGTCTTTTGCTTCCTGTTTCGGATCAACTCCTCAATATCACAATCATCTCTAGCAATGCAAAAATGCGACCGCAATGCCGAGCACAAGCTATCCCATCGAACTTCGCAAATCGACTTATGATATTGCCAGTAAAACTCTAGTGCTTTGCCTTCAAAAAGCACACTGGCATTTCTGCAAAGAATAGCAAAGTTACCTACCAGAGTTTAATGAGTCAGCGCTTCCGCTCTGTAGATGAAATTTTCTACGGACACTTCAGTTCCTGAAAATTTAATTTTCAACCCATTCAGAATTAGAACTACTTTGTCGGGCCTGTTAAAAAGATCGGATATTTGGATGGGATAGCTGAGTGGTGCTACAGGAAATCTGTATTGCCATCAATTCTCGTGAACCTATTTTCACTATGGACGGGAGTCGCTAGCAATCTTTGCATGCTATCGACTACAGAACTTTGGATCAGTTCGGCCATTCTCTCCGTCAGAGTTGTGAGCAATCTTTGCTCCATCGAGAGCAAAGGAAATGGATCAGCCGCGTCAGCATTTCTCGGCTCTCGAGTCTGCGACATGGCAACGCCTTGTGATGTGCTAGGGCCATCACTTCCTCTCGATTGGCTATCCTGCTCTTCCATTAGACGACTTTTGGATTGAGAGCGAGTTTGTAAGCCTTGGCTGTTTGTCGGCTTTCTTGCTGCTGGCTACACACTGCTTGACAGAATGGACACTTTTCATTTGACTTTAAATAAGCTTCGATGCACTTTTTATGCCGGTCACAAGGTGTTTTACATACATCTGCGACGGATCTAAATTCACTCTTGCAAAGTAGTCAAGAGCTGGACTTTCTAAAGCGCCGTTATTCGGCGAGCGAGGGACACTCATTTGAAAAGCAAATCGATAGAAACGGGCCAACTATGAAGGACTGAACAGTGATAGCGATCACACCTAATATAACAACTCCAAAAATAATTGTAAACTAAAGAAATAAATAAATATATGAATAAATAAATAAATGTATAAGGAAATGGAAAAATAAATGAATGATCAAATAAAAACACAATCCAAAAATCGTACTTTTACAAAGTCAAACGAAAAAAAAATATTCAAAAATCAAATATAATCAGAAATATCATAAACATTTTTAGCCGAGAACAAAGCCTGGCATCGCACATATCGTAGGATAATTTCATTTACTACCGAATGCATTACTATCAGAATGCATTTTCCATCAAAAGGAAGTTACGTTCTGGCGGGATTTATTTTAGGCCTGATTAACGGACAACAAAGCAATCTTCAATACTTTTGTTGTATTCCAGCAAATCAGAGAAGCCTAAATTCTAAAGAAGAAGAATTTCATTTTTGGATATTATTCAGTCATTTGTGGTTGTAACATTGTCTTAACAAAATGTCTTTTTTTCCATCTGACTGACATGAAGGACATCAAAATTTGTGCTGTTTCACCAATAATAAAAATACTTTAAATGGGACAAAATAACCAACCGTAGTTAAATAATTTTGTATTTCCTCGTACAAATAAATACCCCATTATTGGCAAATATTGGAAGGGTAAATTCGAAACCAACTTTTTCTTTTTGGCCAAAAGGAAACTGATTGTATATTCCTTCTTTGTAATCCATAAAGATTTTTGATATAAAGTCTAATTTTCTTGAAAAGAAAATGAATGAAAGAAAATAAAGAGTTAATAGAGTGCGAAATTTAAACTTATCCGAGAGTCTTAATGAGTGATTATTGTACTTACCCCACGTTGGGCGCCACCTTTCTTAATTAATAATAATTAATTTTAACAAAAATGTGCAACGGAATGGTAATGGTAATGGGATGTGCGGGGCACGCTTTAGAGTCCGTCTTTAGCTTGTCGGCTTTGGGGGTGGTGGTCATGCCTATACCAAATATATATATACCCTTTCCTTCGCTGCTCATTATTATTATTTAAGGATCAGAACTGAGCGTGCTGCGAAAAAAAATAATTGCTAGAAGACTAGCCGGAAAGAGAAAAATCCGAAAATGTGTTAAAAAAAAATAATAAGAGTAAAACAAATAGAGAGTGAGGGAAAGGAGAGAAAGAAAGAGAGAGAGGAGAGAGAGAGAAAAAGCGAGAGGGAGAGAGAGGGAGCGAGAATTAAGGTAGGTCATCACAGCTGTTATATGATTAGTGTCCCCTCCCAGCCTATGATCACTGCCTCAGAGCATGGCTCTGGTGATCCCTTTTAACCCTACGACAATGTTGTCAACGTCTCGTCTCGGCTAATAAAGACTAAATTACTTCATAATTAATCAAATTTAACAATAAATGTTGAACAATAATTCATTATAAACAAGAAAATAGTACAAAATTATCAATAATAAGTTGTAATATTATAATAGTTTTTCTTTTAAATATGTATACGATTTTTTTCCCATACTGCATAATTTTTCTCTTTTAGTTTTTATGTATTCGATTTAATAATTTTAATTTATTTCTCATGCGTTTCTTTCAACTATATATGTTGCGTGTATGTGCCTAATGAATCATGACAATAAAATGTATGTGTTTTCAATAAAAAAACTTACAGACAGAACTCCAGCGGCGGCTTTTAGCTGTCTTGTTTTATAACTTTTAACTTTATTTTAATTTGTACGCAATACTTTCAACAATTGTTTAAATTTCCTAAAATTTGTGTTGGTACATTTGTATTGGTATAATTTTGTAGCACTTTGCTTTTTAATTTGTTATACAATATAGTAGCGCTTTAATTTTAATTTTCAATTTAATTTTCAATTTTTCTTTTTATGCTTGCTTCATTTTTACATTTAACTCTCGCAACAATTTTCTTTTACTTTTCCCTTTGTTTTAATTTTTAATTTTTTTTTTCTTGTGCGATTTCAAAGTTCTGCAATACTAAACTTTAATAATATGTTTCTATTTAAATTTGTGCGACAGAGTGACGCTCTACTTTTGCCTTTCTAATTTATCTTTTTAACTATTTGTATCTTTTAAACAATGTATCGCATCACTTCTAAAGTTTTGTACTTTAATTTACTTTGAAATTGTTTTAAATGCATGCTCGCATTACTTTAAAACTTTTGTTCTTCGGAATTATTTCAATGGTATGCTCACTTTTCACACACACAAGTCGCTGAGGTCGGTGACTAAAGTGGAGGGTTAAAGATCCAGATGCTGGCCACTGATGCGCTGATCCAAAGTGCGCTGCTCTGGCGGCAAAGATGGCGCTCACTGGCGCTTCGCTGGCAGCAAGTGCGGCGGCAAAGATGGCGCTTCGCCGCTAGTGAGCCGCAAAGAAGGCGCTCGGTGCCACTCCGCTGGCAGCTAGTGCGGCGACAAAGACGGCGCTCAGTGTCGCTTGTGCAGGCACTGTCGCGCTCAAAAAGAGCCAAACCACAAGGCCAAGAAAACAACAAAAACGACCTGCGAAATCGACAATACTAAGTATGTAATATTTTAACAGAATCCAACGCTTACCAGACTCAAATCCAACAAAATAACCTAATTGGGACTCCATGCACAAATATTTTCACACAATTGCAAATACGCGTCTATGCTTGCGGGCGGTCACAAAAACAGTGATTTGACCGGAACCGCCCCAGCTTAAGTTGGCTGCGCTTGCGCGCGGTGCAGCTGTCGAAACGTCAAGCTAAGCTTTTCAACGCTGACGACTCGTCAAGCTAACCTTTTCAGTGAAGCTGATGCATAACTTAAAGCTCGGCTTTCCAGCGCAGCAGATGCACTCAAAGTTTCGCCCCTTATGTCAGGCAACAAAAATCGATGCATCACCCTGCTTGAGTGTAAGTTGGAGTTAAATTTGCATACTTGGAATCATATATCTCTTTGTGAAGCACAGCGGCTTCCCTATATTACTTCCGCCATTACAATACATTACAATACTATACATCCAAAATGCCCAAAGAAGGATTATGGTAGTTCCTGGTAGAGTTGGACCTCTAGTTCACGAAAAAGAAGTCTCACCTTTTAAATAAATAAGTTTAATACTCGTAGAGTTGTAGATTTGTTCCCGACCCAACAAATATTTTGTTTGATTTTTTCATGAAAACTTAGACGATCTGACTATCTGTGTATTTGGTATATAATTTTAATATGTATTATAATTATTATTTATTTAAATTGACGTGAACAATTTCGGATTTATACGGTAAAATTGTCACTTCATTTTGGTCTATCATTTTTAAGGTCTCTGACCTATGTCACTTTTAGCCATATTAGGACCAATTGGCTTTTTCCAAACAAAAAAAGGTTGGACTTTTATCGAAAAGAGATTAATGAATTTCGATCTAGCCATGTTCGTCTGTCCGTCCGTTTCTACGCAAACTAGTCTCTCAGTTTTAGAGCTATCGGACTGAAACTTTCCCAAAAGTCGTCTTTTTTTTGCAGGTAGTATATAAGTCGGAACCAGCCGGATCGGACAACTATATCTTATAGCTCCCATAGGAACTATCGGGGAAAAAATGTAAAAAAAATTATATCTTCGGTGTTTTTTAGCATATAACCTTCTAAGCTTGGAAATAACATTATTTAATTAGTTCTGAATTTCGAAAAAAATTTTATCAATCTCGGACGACTATATCATAGGGCTGCCATAAAATTGATCGAAAAATTAGTGGTAAAATAATATGAAAAAATGATATCTTTGGTGTTTTTTAACTTATAACCTTCTAGGCTTGCAAATGAAATATTTAGTTAGTTTTGAATTTCGAATTAAATTTTATCAAAATCGGAGGACAATATCATATAGCTGTCATAGGAACGATGGCAAAATTGGTGGGAAAATAATATATAACAAATTATAGCTTTGGTGCCTTTTGGCACATAACCTTCTTAGCTTAGAATTAACATTTTTTAATTAGTTTTAATTAGTTCTATATCATATAGCTGTCATAGGACCGATCGGAAAACAAATTATTTACTAAAGTTGATTATTTCTTATAACTGAAAGGGTATACAAACTTTGGCTTGCAGAAGCTAACTTCATTTCTTGTTTGTGCGTGAATTTCTTTGCATAAAGCAAACAAAATCAAAAAAACATTAATTTGTTTTGCTTTGTAGGCAAGCAATAAACAGACGGTACTTTTTAACAACCCGATTTTTTTACAAACTTAAAAAAATTTTAACTAAAAAATAATTTTTGTGGTCAAATCCTGATACACGTGTTTACTTATTTTCCAAATAGTATACGTAAAAAAAGTTTCAGGCAAACAAAAATGTCAGCTTAAAAAAGTGTTCGGTTTGTAATAGAACACGTTCGAGCGCAAAAAGCTGTTTTCAGCGCAGAAGACTTCCGACAAAAGCAGCATACTATAATAGTCGAAAAGTATCCCTTCAGTTCCGCAGTCCTATCGCCGGGACACGTCCGAGCGCAAAAAGCTGTTTTGTTTTTTTCTACCTAAAACTGTACGCTGCTGTCGACGTCAGCAGATAATTCAGAGCAGAAGACTTCCGACAAAAGCAGTTCGGCAAAAAAGAGAGGCTAATCTTCGGATATTACCCTCTCTTTCTGTTTCTTATAATCTGCCTGCACGCGGTTCTCAGAGAGCAACATTCGGCCGGTCCTTGTTTTTAAGTCTCTCCGTTATGTTCATTAAGAAAACAAAAGAAGACAAAGACGTGGTGCATTCTGTTAAAGTTATGGAAAGAGAAGCAGCTGTTAAAATTGTGCGCTGGGGCCCATTTTAACTTATTTATATTAGTGACATTTTTTTTTTTTAAATCCAGTCAGGTAAGTGCTTCTTTAGTTGAAGATGTTGTGCGACGATCCATGTTTAAAGAACGTCCCTTTTTAAGATTTCTTTTAAAGATAACATAACCCTAAAGGTTCTGGTTCCGTTACCCGAAAGTGGCGTGATGAAATCTCTTTTACACAGTTTACACAGAAAAGCTATGACAAAAATTTAAAATCAAATTATCTGTCTGTTACATCCCTTTTTACTATAATTTGCACTATATTTTATAAAAATTGTATCATTTAAATTGTCTGTATAATTGCAATTAATATTCGCAAGGCTGTTTTTTTTTTTTTTTATAATTTGATTTAAATATTTGACATCGCTTTTCTTATAGTTCGGTCCGGGACGGCGGAATCCCTGTCCAACCCTCCTGAAAAAGGGGAATGTGTTTAAAAAAATTTGTTATACTTATATACTTGCATATTTACTTTTCAAACTGTTTAAAACCCTTTGTGGCCACTTTCGGGTAACGGAACTAGAATTTTATGGGTTAAAAAATCTAAAAAAAGGGACGTTCTTTAAACGTGGATGAAAGTACAACATCATGAACTTAAGAAAGCACTTACACTTTTATTCAAAAAATATCACTTTCATTAATAAATTAAAATGTGTCGCAGCGCACAATTTAAAGAGCCGCTGCTTCTCTTTTCATAACTTAAACAGAATGCACCAGGTTCTTCTTCTTCAAAAGCACCGAGCGATGGTTGCTCTCTGAGAGCCGCGGCAGGCAGATTATAAGACACAAAAAAATGGGGTAATATCCGAATTTCTGTCTCTCTCTTTTGCCGAAGACTTTTCGTCGGAAGTATTCTACGCTGCTCCGAATTCTCTGCTGTCGTCGACAGCAGCATACAGTTTTGGGCAGACAAAAAAAATAAAGCTCGAACATGTCCCGGGGACCGGACAGCGGAACTGGAGGGAAGCGTTTCCGACCCGGGTAAGTATATACAATCTTAATTAGGATCACTAGCAGATTCGACATTGCAAATGTGCACCGCCCAATGCGACTCCCACAAACCACACAAAACAGTGGAGCCTACATTTTTGATACTAAAAAAAAACTAATTTAACTGAAATATATTATCCTAATCATGAATATATATACTTTATGGAGTCGGAAACGCTTCCTTTTACCTTTAAAATGCTGGCCTACACACTGCTTGACAGACTGGACACTTTTCATTTGACTTTAAATAACCTTCGATGCACTTTTTATGAAAGTAATGGTCAAAAGGTGTTTTACATACATCTGCGACGGATCTAAATTCACTCTTGCAAAGCAGTCAAGAGCTGGGCTTTCCTAAAGCGCCTATATTCGGCGAGCGAGGGACACTCATTTAAAAACAAATCGATAGAAACGGGCCAACTATGAAGGACTAACCAGTGATAGCGATCACACCTAATATAACAACTCCAAAAATAATTGTAAACTAAAGAAATAAATAAATATATGAATAAATAAATAAATGTATAAGTAAATAAATGGAAAAATAAAGAAATGACCAAATAAAAACACAACCCAAAAATCGTACTTTTACAAAGTCAAACGAAAAAAAAAAATTTTCAAAAATCAAATCAAATATAATCAGAAATATCATAAACATTTTTAGCCGAGAACAAAGCCTGACATCGCACATATCGTAGGATAATTTCATTTACTGCCGAAATTCTCAAAAAAAAAATGAAATAGAAAAAGTGTGTCAGAATACATTTTCCATCAAAAGGAAGTTACGTTCTGGTGGGATTTATTTTAGGCCTGATTAACGGACAACAAAGCAATCTTCAATACTTTTGTTGTATTCCAGCAAATCAGAGAAGCCTAAATTCTAAAGAAGAAGAATTCCATTTTTGGATATTCTTGAGTCATTCGTGGTTGTAACATTGTCTTAACATAATGTTTACATTTTCCATCCGACTGACATGAAGGACATCAAAATTTGTGAAACAGCACAACACCAATAATAAAAATAATTTTAATGGGATAAATAACCAACCGTAGTGAACTGCGGTCAGCACACGATTTACTTCGTACTGAAGCAACAGCTTTTGAAAGGCCTCTGAGCGAAACTGGGATCCATTATCGGAAACAATTGTCTCCGGAACCCCAAAAGTCATAAACAACTCGCTTTCCAGATATTTTGTGACGAGTGATGCGTTTAACTTCTTTACAGGCTTCAGAAAAACGTATTTAGAAAAATTTACAATAACAACAAATATTCCAATATGTCCGCTTCGCGATCGTGGATAGGGCCCAAGAAAATCTACGTAAAGCCGTTGGAAAAACCGCTGGCTTTCAGGCGCTCTTCCTAATGGCGGTCGAAGTGCATAATTAGGTCTTGCACACCTCACAGGCATTAATATAGGCCTTGACGTTAGCCACCAAACCGGGCCGAAAATAGTATCGCCTAATTCTTTCAACAGTTTTGTGAATACCTCCATGTGAGCACAAGGTATTGTTATGTGCTTGAAAAAGGACTTTCGAAACCAGCTTTTTCGGTATCCAAAGCTTCCAGGCATATTCATCGTGCTTACGCTCACCTATGAGATGTCCAGGAAATTTTTTCCATTTGCCTTCACTTTGTGAAGCAAATCTAAATAGTCTGCGGACTCAAAATGCTCGGATTTTAAATCGACAAGCGACCCATCTTGCAGATCTATCGCTGCTATCGTATCTTCATTAACCCGCGACAACGAATCTGGTACTACATGCAGGGAGCCTTTGCGATGCTCAATTTGGAATCGATTAGCTAAGCGTGAACTTAAATCGTGATTTGACATGAGCCACTTTAACGAAGCGTGATCCGTCACTATTTTGAACTCATGTCCTTCTACATACGCTCGAAAATGTTTAAGAGCTACTACTGCAGCTAAGCACTCTTGCTCAGTTACCGTGTAGTTCGCTGTGCCTTATTTAATTTTTTTGAGATGAATTCGCACTCATCTCCATTTCCATCAACCTGCACCAAGACAGCGCCAACGTCCGTTTTGCTTGCATCACAATGTATTGCAAACGGCTTTGCAAAATCCGGACTGCACAGAACCGGAGCATCGCTAAGTCGAGCCTTCAATTCAGCAAACGCTCTCAATGCTTCAGGCGTCAAACTGAATCTTCGCTTGGTCGTCAAAAAATCAGTCAATGGGGAAGCAGGTGACGCAAAATTGGGGACAAAGTTGCGATACCAGCCACATAAACACATAAAACTTCTTAAACCTCTTAATGTTTTTGGCGCCGGGAAATTTAAGACGGCTTCCACCTTTTCAGGGTCTGTTCTAATGCCGACATCACCTATTATGTGGCCCAAATAGCGCACACGCCGCATGCAGAAGTGACTTTTGCCAATATTTATCGTCAGACCTGCACGCTTAATGTGTAAAGCTATTTCCCTTAGCACCTCCAGATGCCTTTCTAAGCTAGAAGAGACCACAAATACCTCGTTTCTAAAATGAGCTGGAACCACCTTTATTCATCAACTTAGATATTTTTCTTGAGGCGTTGCATAAGCCAAATGACTTAAATTGGTAAAGAGGTCTACCAGGGTCTGTAAACGCTGTTTTGTCTCGCGATTGAGGCTCTAAAGGCACTTGCCAATATGCATCCTTTAAGTCCAAACTGGTTATATATTCGGCCTTTGGCAGACGGCTCAAGATGCCTTGAATTTGTGGCAGAGGATATGCGTCTTTCTCTGTGAAACTGTTTACCTTCCGACAGTCAAGACAATTTCTTACTTTTCCGGGCTTAGTGGCCATAACTATGGGAGATGACCATGCACTGTCTGACTCCTCTATTACGCCGAGCTGCCACATTCTGTCAATTTCGGCGTACATATCCTTCTCCACCGCGGGCGCACATCTATTGCATGCGATATCAAGTTGGTTTTTCCGAGACCTTCTTGAGCGAATGAAGGAAAACTCTGTATGACATTGGCCAACTTAACTTTGTCGCCGCTAGACAGTACATGTTGATCAACATCGTCACAGTCACCTCTAAGCTTGGAAATTCTAAACTTTTTGGAAGAAGCTTATACAGCTTCCAAAAATCAACGCCCAAGTAAAAATCTTGCTTTAACGATGGCACTATATACAAATTCAAAGACTTTATAATGGTACCGTATTCAATGTCAACTTTCATGCGACCTACTACTTGCTGACAGCTTCCGTCCGCAGTGGTAGCGCTTTTCTTCATAGACTTGAAAGCCACCTTTTCCTCCAATAATTTTCTGCCCAAATTGGCTCAACAACAACCGATGGATGCACCGGAGTCAAGCTATCCAAAGACTGTGCGGTTCAATATACGAATTGCCTTCTATCGAATGATCCAGGAGAGTTGGAGCAAACGTATTCTAATCTGATTACAGCCTTTTTAACGTGCTGCCAAAAGGACTTAATACGCTTGGAGCTTTGTGTCTTAGTTCTCTGAGTATCTGGCAAAACGACACGTTCAGGGTTTTTGGACAGGCTGTGAATTTTGTGATGTAGCAATGAGCTTCCATCGTTTTTGTGTAAGTCTAGGAACGTGGAAAGTAATAGTCGCATGGCTCTTTGAGGTACTCGAAGTGTTTGGTCTGAACGCCGACTTAAATGTGCCGAACTTGGAGTTTTTTGAACACTTTTGGCAACTTGGCTTATATATGTTTGCCGCTCCATAGCCGTAACAGAAAACCTTCTCTCTAACAGACAGTCCTGATAGCGGTGCCCTTCTTCTCGGCAATTCCAGCATATCAAGGATATAGCCTCCACCTCTAGATCTACTACTAGATCCGTCTCGCTAACCTCTTCTGAGTCTTGGACAAACTCCGACATTTCACGCTTAAAAGGAGCCATGAGACCGTTTTACGTCGTCTAGAAACGTTTCACGACGACTTCATATCTCTCTTAGAGCGGGAACGGTTCTGATATTCACATTAAGCAACTCATATTGAATTTCCGGTCTCAGATTATTTCTAAGTATTCGGACGATCTTGGTAGCTGACCACGGAACTTCCAACTGATCGATTAAAATCGAAATGCCCTCATAAAAACTATCAAAAGCCTGGTTTGTCTTTTGCTTCCTGTTTCGGATCAACTCCTCAATATCACAATCATCTCTAGCAATGCAAAAATGCGACCGCAATGCCGAGCACAAGCTATCCCATCGAACTTCGCAAATCGACTTATGATATTGCCAGTAAAACTCTAGTGCTTTGTCTTCAAAAAGCACACTGGCATTTCTGCAAAGAACAGCAAAGTTACCTACCAGAGTTTGATGAGCCAGCGCTTCCGCTCTGTAGATGAAATTTTCTACGGACACTTCAGTTCCCGAAAATTTAATTTTCCACCCATTCAGAATTAGAACTACTTTGTCGGGCCTGTTAAAAAGATCGGATATGTGGAAGATGAAAGTGGCTGAGTGGTGCTACAGGAAATCTGTATTGCCATCAGTTCTCGTGAATCTATTTTCACTATGGACGAGAGTCGTTAGCAATCTTTGCATGCTATCGACTACAGAACTTTGGATCAGTTCGGCCATTCTCTCCGTCAGAGTTGTGAGCAATCTTTGCTCCATCGAGAGCAAAGGAAATGGATCAGCCGCGTCAGCATTTCTCGGCTCTCGAGTCTGCGACATTGCAACGCCTTGTGATGTGCTAGGGCCATCACTTCCTGTCGATTGGCTATCCTGCCCTTCCATTTGACGACGATCTAAATTCACTCTTGCAAAGCAGTCAAGAGCTGGACTTCCTAAAGCGCCTTTATTCGGCGAGCGAGGGACACTCATTTGAAAAACAAATCGATAGAAACGGGCCAACTATGATGGACTGAACAGTGATAGCGATCACACCTAATATAACAACTCCAAAAATAATGGTAAACTAAAGAAATAAATAAATATATGAATAAATAAATAAATGTATAAGTAAATAAATGGAAAAATAAATGAATGATCAAATAAAAACACAACCCAAAAATCGTACTTTTACAAAGTCAAACGAAAAAAAAATATTCAAAAATCAAATATAATCAGAAATATCATAAACATTTTTAGCCGAGAACAAAGCCTGGCATCGCACATATCGTAGGATAATTTCATTTACTACCGAATGCATTACTATCAGAATGCATTTTCCATAAAAAGGAAGTTACGTTCTGGCGGGATTTATTTTAGGCCTGATTAACGGACAACAAAGCAATCTTCAATACTTTTGTTGTATTCCAGCAAATCAGAGAAGCCTAAATTCTAAAGAAGAAGAATTTCATTTTTGGATATTATTCAGTCATTTGTGGTTGTAACATTGTCTTAACAAAATGTCTTTTTTTCTATCTGACTGACATGAAGGACATCAAAATTTGTGCTGTTTCACCAATAATAAAAATACTTTAAATGGGACAAAATAACCAACCGTAGTTAAATAATTTTGTATTTCCTCGTACAAATAAATACCCCATTATTGGCAAATATTGGAAGGGTAAATTCGAAACCAACTTTTTCTTTTTGGCCAAAAGGAAACTGATTGTATATTCCTTCTTTGTAATCCATAAAGATTTTTGATATAAAGTCTAATTTTCTTGAAAAGAAAATGAATGAAAGAAAATAAAGAGTTAATAGAGTGCGAAATTTAAACTTATCCGAGAGTCTTAATGAGTGATTATTGTACTTACCCCACGTTGGGCGCCACCTTTCTTAATTAATAATAATTAATTTTAACAAAAATGTGCAACGGAATGGTAATGGTAATGGGATGTGCGGGGCACGCTTTAGAGTCCGTCTTTAGCTTGTCGGCTTTGGGGGTGGTGGTCATGCCTATACCAAATATATATATACCCTTTCCTTCGCTGCTCATTATTATTATTTAAGGATCAGAACTGAGCGTGCTGCGAAAAAAAAATAATTGCTAGAAGACTAGCCGGAAAGAGAAAAATACGAAAATGTGTTAAAAAAAAATAATAAGAGTAAAACAAATAGAGAGTGAGGGAAAGGAGAGAAAGAAAGAGAGAGAGGAGAGAGAGAGAGAAAAAGCGAGAGGGAGAGAGAGGGAGCGAGAATTAAGGTAGGTCATCACAGCTGTTATATGATTAGTGTCCCCTCCCAGCCTATGATCACTGCCTCAGAGCATGGCTCTGGTGATCCCTTTTAACCCTACGACAATGTTGTCAACGTCTCGTCTCGGCTAATAAAGACTAAATTACTTCATAATTAATCAAATTTAACAATAAATGTTGAACAATAATTCATTATAAACAAGAAAATAGTACAAAATTATCAATAATAAGTTGTAATATTATAATATTTTTTCTTTTAAATATGTATACGAATGCTTTTTATTCTAATTATTTTTGCTTACTGCATAATTTTTCTCTTTTAGTTTTCATCTATTCGATTTAATAATTTTAATATATTTCTCATGCGTTTCTTTTAACTATATATGTTACGTGTATGTGCCTAATGAATCATGTCAATAAAATGTGTTTTCAATAAGAAAACGTACAGACAGAACTCCAGCGGCGGCTTTTAGCTGTCTTGTTTTATAAATTTTAACTTTATTTTAATTTGTACGCAGCACTTTCAACAATTGCTCTACATTTTTTATTTTTTTTTTTTTTGATCAACTATCTAATTTGTGTTGGTACATTTGTATTGGTATAATTTTGTAGCACTTTGCTTTTTAATTTGTTATACAATAGTAGCGCTTTAATTTTAATTCGAATTTTAAATTTTTTGTGAACAAACCAGTTGCGCTCTTTTGAATTGTTAATTTTCAATTTTTCTTTTTATGCTTGCTTCATTTTTACATTTAACTCTCGCAACAATTTTCTTTTACTTTTCCCTTTGTTTTAATTTTTCATTTTTTTTTTCTTGTGCGATTTCAAAGTTCTGCAATACTAAACTTTAATAATATGTTTCTATTTAAATTTGTGCGACAGAGTGACGCTCTACTTTTGCCTTTCTAATTTATCTTTTTAACTATTTGTATCTTTTAAACAATGTATAGCATCACTTTTAAAGTTTTGTACTTTAATTTACTTTGAAATTGTTTTAAATGCATGCTCGCATTACTTTAAAACTTTTGTTCTTCGGAATTATTTCAATGGTATGCTCACTTTTCACACACACAAGTCGCTGAGGTCGGTGACTAAAGTGGAGGGTTAAAGATCCAGATGCTGGCCATTGATGCGCTGATCCAAAGTGCGCTGCTCTGGCGGCAAAGATGGCGCTCACTGGCGCTTCGCTGGCAGCAAGTGCGGCGGCAAAGATGGCGCTCACTGGCGCTCAGCTGGCCGCAAGGGCGGCGGCAAAAATGCCGCTCACTGACGCTTCGCTGTCAGCTAGTGCGGCGGCAAAGATGGCGTTCACTGGTGCTTGGCTGGCCGCTAGTGAGCCGCCAAAGATGGCACTAAGTGGCGCTCTGCCGGCCGCTAGTGAGCCGCAAAGAAGGCGCTCGGTGCCACTCCGCTGGCAGCTAGTGCGGCGACAAAGACGGCGTTCAGTGTCGCTTGTGCAGGCACCGTCGCGCTCAAAAAGAGCCAAACCACAAGGCCAAGAAAACAACGAAAACGACCTGCGAAATCGACAATACTAAGTATGTAATATTTTAAAAGAATCCAACGCTTACCAGACTCAAATCCAACGAAATAACCTAATTGGGACTCGATGCACAAATATTTTCACACAATTGCAAATACGCGTCTATGCTCGCGGGCGGTCAAAAAAAAAATTGATTTGACCGGAAAGCCATGAATTGTTTTTCCACAATTCTGGACGTTTCTTTCGTATTGCTTCTCGCAAACGGCGCATAACTTCCAGATAATACTGTTTATTGACCGTACGACCATATGGTAAGAACTCCTGATGCACCACGCCATGGTAATCGAAGAATACAGTGATCAAAACTTTGACATTTGATCGAACTTGGCGTGCTTTTTTCGGTCTTGGCTCACCTGGGTTCTTCCATTGTGACGGTTGGGCTTTGGTATCATAACCATATACCCATGATTCGTCACCAGTTATGACCCTTTTGAGTAAATCTGGGTCGTCGTTGAACTTAAGCTAAGTTGGCTGCGCTTGCGCGCGGTGCAGTTGTCGAAACGTCAAGCTAAGCTTTTCAACGCAGCTGACGACTCGTCAAGCTAACCTTTTCAGTGAAGCTGATGCATAACTTAAAGCTCGGCTTTCCAGCGCAGCAGATGCACTCAAAGTTTCGCCCCTTATGTCAGGCAACAAAAATCGATGCATCACCCTGCTTGAGTGTAAGTTGGAGTTAAATTTGCATACTTGGAATCATATATCTCTTTGTGAAGCACGGCGGCTTCCCTATATTACTTCCGCCATTACCAGGTAGTATTTACAATACTATACATCCATAATGCCCAAAGAAGGATTATGGTAGTTCCTGGTAGAGTTGGACCTCTAGTTCACGAAAAAGAAGTCTCACCTTTTAAATAAATAAGTTTAATACTCGTAGAGTTGTAGATTTGTTCCCGACCCAATAAATATTTTGTTTGATTTTTTCATGAAAACTTAGACGATCTGACTATCTGTGTATTTGGTATATAATTTTAATATGTATTATAATTATTATTTATTTAAATTGACGTAAACAATTTCGGATTTATACGGTAAAATTGTCACTTCATTTTGGTCTATCATTTTTAAGGTCTCTGACCTATGTCACTTTTAGCCATATTAGGACCAATTGGCTTTTTCCAAACAAAAAAAGGTTGGACTTTTATCGAAAAGAGATTAATGAATTTCGATCTAGCCATGTTCGTCTGTCCGTCCGTTTCTACGCAAACTAGTCTCTCAGTTTTAGAGCTATCGGACTGAAACTTTCCCAAAAGCCAAAGGTAGTATATAAGTCGGAACCAGCCGGATCGGACAACTATATCTTATAGCTCCCATAGGAACTATCGGGGAAAAAATGTAAAAAAAATTATATCTTCGGTGTTTTTTAGCATATAACCTTCTAAGCTTGGAAATAACATTATTTAATTAGTTCTGAATTTCGATATAAATTTTATCAAAATCGGACGACTATATCATAGGGCTGCCATAAAATCGATCGAAAAATTAGTGGTAAAATAATATGAAAAAATGATATCTTTGGTGTTTTTTAACTTATAACCTTCTAGGCTTGCAAATAAAATATTTAGTTAGTTTTGAATTTCGAATTAAATTTTATCAAAATCGGAGGACAATATCATATTGCTGTCATAGGAACGATGGCAAAATTAGTGGGAAAATAATATATAACAAATTATAGCTTTGGTGCCTTTTGGTATATAACCCTCTTAGCTTGGAATTAACATTTTTTAATTAGTTTTAATTAGTTCTATATCATATAGCTGTCATAGGACCGATCGGAAAAGAAATTATTTACTAAAGTTGATTATTTCTTATAACTGAAAGGGTATACAAACTTTGGCTTGCAGAAGCTAACTTCATTTCTTGTTTGTGCGTGAATTTCTTTGCATAAAGCAAACAAAATCAAAAAAACATTAATTTGTTTTGCTTTGTAGGCAAGCAATAAACACATATGTTTAGAAATATTTTGTTTTATTTTAGCTATACTTTCTATACTAAACACTGTGTTTATATGTGAACAAGGATAGAATATTTGTTTATAACTCTGTTTTGCTTTGTAGGCAAGCAACAAACACATATGTTTAGAAATATTTTGTTTTATTTTAGCTATACTTTCTATACTAAACACTGTGTTTGTATGTGAACAAGGATAGAATATTTGATTATAACTATCACAAAAGTTATAATTGCATACATTGAATGTGTGAAATCAAATTGGATTTGGCCGAACTGATTTATTTTTTCCCAGCTAATATATATACCAGACGAAAACAATTAGGTTTAAGATTTTACATAAAAATTAGATTTAAATAAAATACGAAACCCAATTTCTATTTCTACTAAGTGAAGAAACAACAAAACCTTATTTATTGCGATCGGATTTTCTTTTATTTATCTGAATGAGAAGCAATGACAGAGTGCTGCTAATCATCAAATGTATCTGCTGCTTATACATGGCTTGATTTGATTGTTTACGCTGTATTACGGATAGTATTAAAAAATTCTATCTTAGAAGGCTTATTAAAAGAGGACCTTGAATAAGACAAATTAGCTAATTACACCCATTACACGTAGAGTAAAAGGGTATACATGGGCCGTTCATTTACAAACAAAAGAATATTGCAAAAAAAACACATTTTTGATTAGCCTGGCACTTGTTTTACGTATACTGTTCGGAAAATAAGTATCTGGATTTGGCCAAAAACACAATTATTTTTGTAGTTCGAATTTTTTAAAGTTTGTAAGAAGAAGCTAGTACCGTCTGTTTGCAAGTCTAAAAAAAATAGTTTTTAAAAAGTACCGTCTGTTTGCAAGTCATTATCTCCATCTAACTGCAGAAGATTTAAAAAATATGTGTTTAAAAAGTAGAGGTTTCAGAATATTGTATGCAAAAGACATAAAATCAATCGGATAACTACAGATGGAGATATAGACTTGCAAACAGACGGTACTTTTTCACTACCCGCTTTTTTTTACAAACTTAAAAAAATTTTAACTACAAAAAATTTTTTTGGTCAAATCCTGATACACGTGTTTACTTATTTTTCAAATAGTAAACGTAAAAAAAGTTTCAGGCAAAGAAAAATGTCAGCTTAAAAAAGTGTTCGGTTTGTAAAAGAACACATCCGAGCGCAAAAAGCTGTTTTGTTTTTTTCTGCCTAAAACTGTATGCTGCTGTCGACGTCAGCAAAGAATTCAGAGCAGAAGACTTCCGACAAAAGCAGCATACTATAATAGTGGAAAAGTATCCCTTCAGTTCCGCAGTCCTGTCGCCGGGACACGTCCGAGCGCAAAAAGCTGTTTTGTTTTTTTTCTGCCTAAAACTGTATGCTGCTGTCGACGTCAGCAGAGAATTCAGAGCAGAAGACTTCCGACAAAAGCAGTTCGGCAAAAAAGAGAGGCAAATCTTCGGATATTACCCTCTCTTTCTGTGTCTTATAATCTGCCTGCACGCGGTTCTCAGAGAGCAACCTTCGGCCGGTCCTTGTTTTTACGTCTCTCCGTTATGTTCATAAAGAAACCAAAAGAAGACAAAGACCTGGTGCATTCTGTTAAAGTTATGGAAAGAGAAGCAGCTGTTAAAATTGTGCGCTGGGACCCATTTTAATTTATTTATATAAGTGACATTTTTTTTTTTTTTAAATCCATAACCCAGGCGGTTCTGGTTCCATTACCGTTATAGTTTACACAGAAAAGCTATGACAAAAATTAAAAGCAAATTATCTGTCTGTTACATCCCATTTTACTATAATTTGCACTATATTTTATAAAAATTGTATCATATAAATTTTCTGTATAATTGCAATTATTATTCGCAAGGCTGTTTTTTTTTTTTTTGATAATTTGATTTAAATATTTGACATCGCTTTTCTTATAGTTCGGTCCGGGACCGCGGAATCCCTGTCCAACCCTCCTGAAAAAGGGGAATGTGTTTAAAAAAATTAGTTATACATATATATACTTGCATATTTACCTTTTCAAACTGTTTAAAACCCTTTGTGGCCACTTTCGGGTAACGGAACTAGAATTTTATGGGTTAAAAAATCTAAAAAAAGGGACGTTCTTTAAACGTGGATGAACGTACATCATGAACTTAAGAAAGCACTTACACTTTTATTCAAAAAATATCACTTTCATTAATAAATTAAAATGTGTCGCAGCGCACAATTTAAAGAGCCGCTGCTTCTCTTTTCATAACTTAAACAGAATGCACCAGGTTCTTCTTCTTCAAAAGCACCGAGCGATGGTTGCTCTCTGAGAGCCGCGGCAGGCAGATTATAAGACACAAAAAAATGGGGTAATATCCGAATTTCTGTCTCTCTCTTTTGCCGAAGACTTTTCGTCGGAAGTATTCTACGCTGCTCCGAATTCTCTGCTGTCGTCGACAGCAGCATACAGTTTTAGGCAGACAAAAAAAATAAAGCTTTTTGGGCTGGAACATGTCCCGTGGACCGGACAGCGGAACTGAAGGGAAGCGTTTCCGACCCCAGTAAGTATATACAATCTTAATTAGGATCGGAATTGCAAATGTGCACCGCCCAATGCGACGCCCACAAACCACACAAAACAGTGGAGCCTCCATTTTTGATACTAAAAAAAACAAATTAAACTGAAATATATTATCCTAATCATGAATATATATACTTTATGGAGTCGGAAACGCTTCCTTTTACCTTTAACATGCTGGCCTACACACTGCTTGACAGACTGGACACTTTTTATTTGCTTCGATGCACTTTTTATGAAAGTCATGGTCACAAGGTGTTTTACATACATCTGCGACGGATCTAAATTCACTCTTGCAAAGCAGTCAAGAGCTGGGCTTTCCTAAAGCGCCTATATTCGGCGAGCGAGGGACACTCATTTGAAAAACAAATCGATAGAAACGGGCCAACTATGAAGGACTGAACAGTGATAGCGATCACACCTAATATAACAACTCCAAAAATAATTGTAAACTAAAGAAATAAATAAATATATGAATAAATAAATAAATGTATAAGTAAATAAATGGAAAAAAAATGAATAACCAAATAAAAACACAACCCAAAAATCGTACTTTTACAAAGTCAAACGAAAAAAAAAAAATTCAAAAATCAAATATAATCAGAAATATCAAAAACATTTTTAGCCGAGAACAAAGCCTGACATCGCACATATCGTAGGATAATTTCATTTACTACCGAAATTTTCAAAAGAAAAAAAAGAAATAGAAATAGTGTGTCAGAATACATTTTCCATCAAAAGGAAGTAACGTTCTGGCGGGATTTATTTTAGGTCTGATTAACGGACAACAAAGCAATCTTCAATACTTTTGTTGTATTCCAGCAAATCAGAGAAGCCTAAATTCTAAAGAAGAAGAATTCCATTTTTGGATATTCTTCAGTCATTCGTGGTTGTAACATTGTCTTAACAAAATGTTTACATTTTCCATCCGACTGACATGAAGGACATCAAAATTTGTGCTGTTTCACCAATAATAAAAATAATTTAAATGGGACAAAATAACCAACCGTAGTTAAATAATTTTGTATTTCCTCGTACAAATAAATACCCCATTATTTGCAAATATTGGAAGGGTAAATTTGAAACCAACTTTTTCTTTTTGGCCAAAAGGAAACTGGTTGTATATTCCTTCTTTGTAATCCATAAAGATTTTTGAGATAAAGTCTAATTTTCTTGAAAAAGAAATGAATGAAAGAAACTAAAGAGTTAATAGAGTGCGAAATTTAAACTTATCCGAGAGTCTTAATGAGTGATTATTGTACTTACCCCACGTTGGGCGCCACCTTTCTTAATTAATAATAATTAATTGTAACAAAAATGTGCAACGGAATGGTAATGGTAATGGGATGTGCGGGGCACGCTTTAGAGTCCGTCTTTAGCTTGTCGGCTTTGGGGGTGGTGGTCATGCCTATACCAAATATATATATACCCTTTCCTTCGCTGCTCATTATTATTATTTAAGGATCAGAACTGAGCGTGCTGCGAAAAAAAATAATTGCTAGAAGACTAGCCGGAAAGAGAAAAATCCGAAAATGTGTTAAAAAAAAATAATAAGAGTAAAACAAATAGAGAGTGAGGGAAAGGAGAGAAAAAAAAAGAGAGAGAGAGGAGAGAGAGAGAGAGAAAAAGCGAGAGGGAGAGAGAGGGAGCGAGAATTAAGGTAGGTCATCACAGCTGTTATGTGATTAGTGTCCCCTCCCAGCCTATGATCACTGCCTCAGAGCATGGCTCTGGTGATCCCTTTTAACCCTACGACAATGTTGTCAACGTCTCGTCTCGGCTTATAAAGACTAAATTACGTCATAATTAATCAAATTTATTTAACAATAAATGTTGAACAATAATTCATTATAAACAAGAAAATAGTACAAAATTATCAATTATAAGTTGTAATATTATAATAGTTTTTCTTTTAAATATGTATACGAATTTTTTACCAGTGCTTTTTATTCTAATTATTTTTGCTTACTGCATAATTTTTCTCTTTTAGTTTTTATCTATTCGATTTAATAATTTTAATTTATTTCTCATGCGTTTCTTTTAACTATATGTTGCTTGTATGTGCCTAATGAATCATGTCAATAAAATGTATGTGTTTTCAATAAAAAAACTTACAGACAGAACTCCAGCGGCGGCTTTTAGCTGTCTTGTTTTATAAATTTTAACTTTATTTTAATTTGTACGCAGCACTTTCAACAATTGCTCTACATTTTTTATTTTTATTTTTTGATCAACTATCTAATTTGTGTTGGTACATTTGTATTGGTATAATTTTGTAGCACTTTGCTTTTAAATTTGTTATATAATAGTAGCGCTTTAATTTTAATTCGAATTTTAAATTTTTTGTGAACAAACCAGTTGCGCTCTTTTGAATTGTTAATTTTCAATTTTTCTTTTTATGCTTGCTTCATTTTTACATTTAACTCTCGCAACAATTTTCTTTTACTTTTCCCTTTGTTTTAAGTTTTCATTTTTTTTTCTTGTGCGATTTCAAAGTTCTGCAATACTAAACTTTAATAATATGTTTCTATTTAAATTTGTACGACAGAGTGACGCTCTACTTTTGCCTTTCTAATTTATCTTTTTAACTATTTGTCTCTTTTAAACAATGTATAGCATCACTTTTAAAGTTTTGTACTTTAATTTACTTTGAAATTGTTTTAAATGTATGCTCGCATTACTTTAAAACTTTTGTTCTTCGGAATTATTTCAATGGTATGCTCACTTTTCACACACACAAGTCGCTGAGGTCGGTGACTAAAGTGGAGGGTTAAAGATCCAGATGCTGGCCACTGATGCGCTGATCCAAAGTGCGCTGCTCTGGCGGCAAAGATGGCGCTCACTGGCGCTTCGCTGGCAGCAAGTGCGGCGGCAAAGATGGCGCTCACTGGCGCTCAGCTGGCCGCAAGGGCGGCGGCAAAAATGGCGCTCACTGACGCTTCGCTGTCAGCTAGTGCGGCGGCAAAGATGGCGTTCACTGGTGCTTGGCTGGCCGCTAGTGAGCCGCCAAAGATGGCACTAAGTGGCGCTCTGCCGGCCGCTAGTGAGCCGCAAAGAAGGCGCTCGGTGCCACTCCGCTGGCAGCTAGTGCGGCGACAAAGACGACGTTCAGTGTCGCTTGTGCAGGCACCGTCGCGCTCAAAAAGAGCCAAACCACAAGGCCAAGAAAACAACGAAAACGACCTGCGAAATCGACAATACTAAGTATGTAATATTTTAAAAGAATCCAACGCTTACCAGACTCAAATCCAACAAAATAACCTAATTGGGACTCGATGCACAAATATTTTCACACAATTGCAAATACGCGTCTATGCTCGCGGGCGGTCAAAAAAAAAATTGATTTGACCGGAAAGCCATGAATTGTTTTTCCACAATTCTGGACGTTTCTTTCGTATTGCTTCTCGCAAACGGCGCATAACTTCCAGATAATACTGTTTATTGACCGTACGACCATATGGTAAGAACTCCTGATGCACCACGCCATGGTAATCGAAGAATACAGTGATCAAAACTTTGACATTTGATCGAACTTGGCGTGCTTTTTTCGGTCTTGGCTCACCTGGGTTCTTCCATTGTGACGGTTGGGCTTTGGTATCATAACCATATACCCATGATTCGTCACCAGTTATGACCCTTTTGAGTAAATCTGGGTCGTCGTTGAACTTAAGCTAAGTTGGCTGCGCTTGCGCGCGGTGCAGCTGTCGAAACGTCAAGCTAAGCTTTTCAACGCAGCTGACGACTCGTCAAGCTAACCTTTTCAGTGAAGCTGATGCATAACTTAAAGCTCGGTTTTCCAGCGCAGCAGATGCACTCAAAGTTTCGCCCCTTATGTCAGGCAACAAAAATCGATGCATCACCTTGCTTGAGTGTAAGTTGGAATTAAAC
Organism: Drosophila biarmipes; assembly: GCF_025231255.1. Classification (NCBI taxonomy): domain Eukaryota; kingdom Metazoa; phylum Arthropoda; class Insecta; order Diptera; family Drosophilidae; genus Drosophila; species Drosophila biarmipes. The sequence continues at coordinate 2,033,405 of NW_026114526.1, read as the reverse complement.
TTGCATATTTTTAAGATGGGATATTTTTAGGCCGTATCTAATTTACATTAGCTTCAAACACCGTTACAAAACCCCCCTCTAGAATCAGGCTAGGTTATTGTAATCGTACCCTAGACTGACTCCGCCTGAAGCGAACTTACTGCCGTATGTCCTTAGCATGGTAATTACCTAACAACCGGCCCTGCAGGTCCTCTAATTCATAATACGAATTGCCAATCTTTCTCCTCGCTCGTGCTTTATTAATAAAGTCAGGCCCAAACTTGGCATTGTACCCGGTTTGAAAACAACTTTGCCTGAAGTTCCTTCTGTACACTTCTTGTCGGGTAGTAAAGGACACTTCTCTCGATCGAAGATTATACTTCGGTTTGCTTTGCTCGTGTTGTAATAAAATGAGTTTGGAGTCTTTATCGCGAATTAAATCAAATGAATCATGCCGATTAAACGCTAAAGAGCAATCATCCAGCAAATTTATCTTCCTTAACAATCCGTAAGTTGACCCAGCCGTGATCATATGCTGTCCAAGCGCCATGTAATAGGGCGAGGTTCCTATACTAGAATGAATAGAGGACCTTAATGCACAACTGATTTTGCTTAGCACTTCGTCCCAATCTTTCTGATCAGGGCGCAAGTAAGCTCTAATTCCAGCTATAACCGACCTCTTTACTCGTTCTGAGGCGTTTGCTTAAGGCGAGTGAACTGTGGTCAGCACACGATTTACTTCGTACTGAAGCAACAGCTTTTGAAAGGCCTCTGAGCGAAACTGGGATCCATTATCGGAAACAATTGTCTCCGGAACCCCAAAAGTCATAAACTACTCGCTTTCCAGATATTTTATGACGAGTGCTGCGTTTAACTTCTTTACAGGCTTCAGAAAAACGTATTTAGAAAAATTTACAATAACAACAAATATTCCAATATGTCCGCTTCGCGATCGTGGATAGGGCCCCAGAAAATCTACGTAAAGCCGTTAGAAAAACCGGTGGCTTTCAGGCGCTCTTCCTTATGGCGGTCAAAGTGCATAATTAGGTCTTGCACACCTCACAGGCATTAATATAGGCCTTGACGTTAGTCACCAAACCGGGCCGAAAATAGTATCGCCTAATTCTTTCAACAGTTTTATGAATACCTCCATGTGAGCACAAGGTATTGTTATGTGCTTGAAAAAGGACTTTCGAAACCAGCTTTTTCGGTATCCAAAGCTTCCAGGCATATTCATCGTGCTTACGCTCACCTATGAGATGTCCAGGAAATTTTTTCCATTTGCCTTCACTTTGTGAAGCAAATCTAAATAGTCTGCGGACTCAAAATGCTCGGATTTTAAATCGACAAGCGACCCATCTTGCAGATCTATCGCTGCTATCGTATCTTCATTACCCCGCGACAACGAATCTGGTACTACATGCAGGGAGCCTTTGCGATGCTCAATTTGGAATCGATTAGCTAAGCGTGAACTTAAATCGTGATTTGACATGAGCCACTTTAACGAAGCGTGATCCGTCACTATTTTGAACTCATGTCCTTCTACATACGCTCGAAAATGTTTAAGAGCTACTACTGCAGCTAAGCACTCTTGCTCAGTTACCGTGTAGTTCGCTGTGCCTTATTTAATTTTTTTGAGATGAATTCGCACTCATCTCCATTGAGTGCACATTGACTGCACAGAACCGGAGCATCGCTAAGTCGAGCTTTCAATTCAGCAAACGCTCTCAATGCTTCAGGCGTCAAACTGAATCTTCGCTTGGTCGTCAAAAAATCAGTCAATGGGGAAGCAGGTGACGCAAAATTGGGGACAAAATTGCGATACCAGCCACATAAACACATAAAACTTCTTAAACCTCTGAATGTTTTTGGCGCCGGCAAAGTTAAGATGGCTTCCACCTTTTCAGGGTCTGTTCTAATGCCGCCATCACCTATTATGTGGCCCAAATAGCGCACACGCCGCATGCAGAAGTGACTTTTGCCAATAATTATCGTCAGATCTGCACGCTTAATGTGTAAAGCTTTTTCCCTTCGTACCTCCAGATGCCTTTCTAAGCTAGAAGAGACCACAAATACCACCTTCCTAAAATGAGCTGGAACCACCTTATTCAGCAACTTAGACATTGTTCTTGAGGCGTTGCATAAGCCAAATGACTTAAATTGGTAAAGAGGTCTACCAGGGTCTGTAAACGCTGTTTTGTCTCGCGATTGAGGCTCTAAAGGCACTTGCCAATATGCATCCTTCAAGTCCAAACTGGTTATATATTCGGCCTTTGGCAGACGGCTCAAGATGCCTTGAATTTGTGCCAGAGGATATGCTTTTTTCTCTGTGAAACTGTTTACCTTCCGACATAACTATGGGAGATGACCATGCACTGTACAGTACATGTTGGTCAACATCGTCACAGTCACCTCTTAGCTTGGAAATTCTAATCTTTTTGGAAGAAGTACAAATCTTGCTTTAACGATGGCACTATATACAAATTCAAAGACTTTATAATGTTAGCGTATTCAATGTCAACTTTCATGCGACCTACTACTTGCTGACAGCTTCCGTCCGCAGTGGTAGCGCTTTTCTTCATAGACTTGAGAGCACCCTTCCATCGTTTTGTGTAATGAGCTTCCATCGTTTTTGTGTAAGTCTAGGAACGTGGCAAGTAAAACACTCGGAGCTTCCACTATTTGTCACAGTCCGTCATAGTCGCATGGCTCTTTGAGGCTCACGAAGTCTTCGGTCTGAACGCCGACTTCGATGCCGAACTTGGAGTTTTTTGAACACTTTTGGCAACTTGGCTTTTATGTGTTTGCCGCTCCACAGCCGTAACAGAAAACCTTCTCTCTAACAGACAGTCCTGATACCGGTGCCCTTCCTCTCGCAATTCCAGCATAACCTCTTCTGAGTCTTGGACAAACTCCGACATTTCACGCTTAAAAGGAGCCATGAGACCGTTTTACGTCGTCTAGAAACGTTTCACGACGACTACATATCTCTCTTAGAGCGGGAACGGTTCTGATATTCACATTAAGCAACTCATGTTGAATTTCCGGTCTCAGATTATTTCTAAGTCTTCGGACGATCTTGGTAGCTGACCACGGAACTTCCAACTAATCGATTAAAATCGAAATGCCCTCATAAAACCTATCAAAAGTCTGGTTTGTCTTTTGCTTCCTGTTTCGGATCAACTCCTCAATATCACAATCATCTCTAGCAATGCAAAAATGCGACCGCAATGCCGAGCACAAGCTATCCCATCGAACTTCGCAAATCGACTTATGATATTGCCAGTAAAACTCTAGTGCTTTGCCTTCAAAAAGCACACTGGCATTTCTGCAAAGAATAGCAAAGTTACCTACCAGAGTTTAATGAGTCAGCGCTTCCGCTCTGTAGATGAAATTTTCTACGGACACTTCAGTTCCTGAAAATTTAATTTTCAACCCATTCAGAATTAGAACTACTTTGTCGGGCCTGTTAAAAAGATCGGATATTTGGATGGGATGGCTGAGTGGTGCTACAGGAAATCTGTATTGCCATCAGTTCTCGTGAACCTATTTTCACTATGGACGGGAGTCGCTAGCAATCTTTGCATGCTATCGACTACAGAACTTTGGATCAGTTCGGCCATTCTCTCCGTCAGAGTTGTGAGCAATCTTTGCTCCATCGAGAGCAAAGGAAATGGATCAGCCGCGTCAGCATTTCTCGGCTCTCGAGTCTGCGACATGGCAACGCCTTGTGATGTGCTAGGGCCATCACTTCCTCTCGATTGGCTATCCTGCTCTTCCATTAGACGACTTTTGGATTGAGAGCGAGTTTGTAAGCCTTGGCTGTTTGTCGGCTTTCTTGCTGCTGGCTACACACTGCTTGACAGAATGGACACTTTTCATTTGACTTTAAATAAGCTTCGATGCACTTTTTATGCCGGTCACAAGGTGTTTTACATACATCTGCGACGGATCTAAATTCACTCTTGCAAAGTAGTCAAGAGCTGGACTTTCTAAAGCGCCGTTATTCGGCGAGCGAGGGACACTCATTTGAAAAACAAATCGATAGAAACGGGCCAACTATGAAGGACTGAACAGTGATAGCGATCACACCTAATATAACAACTCCAAAAATAATTGTAAACTAAAGAAATAAATAAATATATGAATAAATAAATAAATGTATAAGTAAATAAATGGAAAAATAAATGAATGATCAAATAAAAACACAACCCAAAAATCGTACTTTTACAAAGTCAAACGAAAAAAAAATATTCAAAAATCAAATATAATCAGAAATATCATAAAAATTTTTAGCCGAGAACAAAGCCTGGCATCGCACATATCGTAGGATAATTTCATTTACTACCGAATGCATTACTATCAGAATGCATTTTCCATCAAAAGAAAGTTACGTTCTGGCGGGATTTATTTTAGGCCTGATTAACGGACAACAAAGCAATCTTCAATACTTTTGTTGTATTCCAGCAAATCAGAGAAGCCTAAATTCTAAAGAAGAATAATTTCATTTTTGGATATTCTTCAGTCATTTGTGGTTATAACAATGTCTTAACAAAATGTCTTCATTTTCCATCTGACTGACATGAAGGACGTCAAAATTTGTGTTGTTTCACCAATAATAAAAATAATTTCAATGGGACATAATAACCAACCGTAGTTAAATAATTTTGTATTTCCTCGTACAAATAAATACCCCATTATTGGCAAATATTGGAAGGGTAAATTCGAACCCAACTTTTTCTTTTTGGCCAAAAGGAAACTGATTGTATATTCCTTCTTTGTAATCCATAAAGATTTTTGAGATAATGTCTAATTTTCTTGAAAAGAAAATGAATCAAAGAAAATAAAGAGTTAATAGAGTGCGAGGTTCCTATACTAGAATGAATAAAGGACCTTAATGCACAACTGATTTTGCTTAGCACTTCGCCCCAATCTTTCTGATCAGGGCGCAAGTAAGCTCTAATTCCAGCTATAACCGACCTCTTTACTCGTTCTGAGGCGTTTGCTTGAGGCGAGTGAACTGCGGTCAGCACACGATTTACTTCGTACTGAAGCAACAGCTTTTGAAAGGCCTCTGAGCGAAACTGGGATCCATTATCGGAAACAATTGTCTCTGGAACCCCAAAAGTCATAAACAACTCGCTTTCCAGATATTTTATGACGAGTGCTGCGTTTAACTTCTTTACAGGCTTCAGAAAAACGTATTTAGAAAAATTTACAATAACAACAAATATTCCAATATGTTTGCTTCGCAATCGTGGATAGGGCCCCAGAAAATCTACGTAATGCCGTTGGAAAAACCGCTGGCTTTCTTCCTAATGGCGGTCGAAGTGCATACTTAGGTCTTGCACTTCTCACAGGCATTAATATAGGCCTTGACGTTAGTCACCAAACCGGGCCGAAAATAGTATCGCCTAATTCTTTCAACAGTTTTGTGAATACCTCCATGTGAGCACAAGGTATTGTTATGTGCTTGAAAAAGGACTTTCGAAACCAGCTTTTTCGTTATCCAAAGCTTCCAGGCATATTCATCGTGATTACGGTCACCTATGAGATGTCCAGGAAATTTTTTCCATTTGCCTTCACTTTATAAAGCAGATCTATCGCTGCTATCGTATCTTCATTAACCCGCGACAACGAATCTGGTACTACATGCAGGGAGCCTTTGCGATGCTCAATTTGGAATCGATAAGCTAAGCGTGAACTTAAATCGTGATTTGACATGAGCCACTTTAACGAAGCGTGATCCGTCACTATTTTGAACTCATGTCCTTCTACATAGCTACACAGCTAAGCACTCTTGCTCAGTCACCGTGTAGTTCGCTGTGCCTTATTTAATTTTTTTGAGATGAATTCGCACTCATCTCCATTTCCATCTACCTGCACCAACACAGCGCCAACGCCCGTTTTGCTTGCGTCACTATGTATTGCAAACGGCTTTGCAAAATCCGGACTGCACAAGACCGGAGCATCGCTAAGTCGAGCCTTCAATTCAGCAAACGCTCTCAATGCTTCAGGCGTCAAACTGAATCTTCGCTTGGTCGTCAAAAAATCAGTCAATGGGGAAGCAGGTGACGCAAAATTGGGGACAAAATTGCGATACCAGCCACATAAACACATAAAACTTCTTAAACCTCTGAATGTTTTTGGCGCCGGCAAAGTTAAGATGGCTTCCACCTTTTCAGGGTCTGTTCTAATGCCGCCATCACCTATTATGTGGCCCAAATAGCGCACACGCCGCATGCAGAAATGACTTTTGCGTAAAGCTATTTCCCTTAGCACCTCCAGATGCCTTTCTGCCACTCCGCTGGCAGCTAGTGCGGCGACAAAGACGGCGCTCAGTGTCGCTTGTGCAGGCACCGTCGCGCTCAAAAAGATCCAAACCACAAGGCCAAGAAAGCAACGAAAACGACCTGCGAAATAGACAGTACTAAGTATGTAATATTTTAAAAGAATCCAACGCTTACCAGACTCAAATCCAACAAAATAACCTAATTGGGACTCGATGCACAAATATTTTTACACAATTGCAAATTCGCGTCTATGCTCGCGGGCGGTCACAAAAAAAGTGATTTGACCGGAACCGCCCCAGCTTAAGTTGGCTGCGCTTGCGCGCGGTGCAGCTGTCGAAACGTCAAGCTAAGCTTTTCAACGCTGACGACTCGTCAAACTAACCTTTTCAGTGAAGCTGATGCATAACTTAAAGCTCGGCTTTCCAGCGCAGCAGATGCACTCAAAGTTTCGCCCCTTATGTCAGGCAACAAAAATCGATGCATCACCCTGCTTGAGTGTAAGTTGGAGTTAAATTTGCATACTTGGAATCATATATCTCTTTGTGAAGCACGGCGGCTTCCCTATATTACTTCCGCCATTACCAGGTAGTATTTACAATACTATACATCCATAATGCCCAAAGAAGGATTATGGTAGTTCCTGGTAGAGTTGGACCTCTAGTTCACGAAAAAGAAGTCTCACCTTTGAAATAAATAAGTTTAATACTCGTAGAGTTGTAGATTTGTTCCCTACCCAATAAATTTTTTGTTTGATTTTTTCATGAAAACTTAGACGATCTGACTATCTGTGTATTTGGTATATAATTTTAATATGTATTATAATTATTATTTATTTAAATTGACGTGAACAATTTCGGATTTATATGGTAAAATTGTCACTTTATTTTGGTCTACCATTTTGAAGGTCTCTGACCTATGTAACTTTTAGCCATATTAGGACCAATTGGCTTTTTCCAAAAAAAAAAAGTTGGGACATTTATCGAAAAGAGATTAATGAATTTCGATCTAGCCATGTACGTCTGTCCGTCCGTTTCTACGCAAACTAGTCTCTCAGTTTTAGAGCTATCGGGCTGAAACTTTCCCAAAAGTCGTCTTTCTTTTCCAGGTAGTATATAAGTCGGAACCAGCCGGATCGGACAACTATATCTTATAGCTCCCATAGGAACTATCGGGGAAAAAATGTAAAAAAATTATATCTTCGGTGTTTTTTAGCACATAACCTTCTAAGCTTGGAAATAACATTATTTAATTAGTTCTGAATTTCGATATAAATTTTATCAAAATCGGACAACTATATCATAGGGCTGCCATAAAATCGATCAAAAAATTAGTGGTAAAATAATATGAAACAATGATATTTTTGGTATTTTTTAACTTATAACCTTCTAGGCTTGCAAATAAAATATTTAGTTAGTTTTGAATTTCGAATTAAATTTTATCAAAATCGGAGGACAATGTCATATTGCTGTCATAGGAACGATGGCAAAATTAGTGGGAAAATAATATATAACAAATTATAGCTTTGGTGCCTTTTGGCATATAACCCTCTTAGCTTGGAATTAACATTTTTTAATTAGTTTTAATTAGTTCTATATCATATAGCTGTCATAGGACCGATCGGAAAAGAAATTATTTACTAAAGTTGATTATTTCTTATAACTGAAAGAGTATACAAACTTTGGCTTGCAGAAGCTAACTTCATTTCTTGTTTGTGCGTGAATTTCTTTGCATAAAGCAAACAAAATCAAAAAAACATTAATTTGTTTTGCTTTGTAGGCAAGCAATAAACACATATGTTTAGAAATATTTTGTTTTATTTTAGCTATACTTTGTATACTAAACACTGTGTTTGTATGTGAACAAGGAGAGAATATTTGTTTATAACTATCACAAAAGTTATAATTGCATACATTGAATGCGTGAATCAAAATGGATTTGGCCGAACTGATTTATTTTTTCCCAGCTAATATATATAACAGACGGAAACAATTAGGTTTAAGATTTTACATAAAAATTAGATTTAAATAAAATACGAAACCCAATTTCTATTTCTACTAAGTGAAGAAACAACAAAACCTTATTTATTGCGATCGGATTTTCTTTTATTTATCTGAATGAGAAGCAATGACAGAGTGCTGCTAATCATCAAATGTATCTGCTGCTAATACATGGCTTGATTTGATTGTTTACGCTGTATTACGGATAGTATTCAAAAATTCTATCTTAGAAGGCTTATTAAAAGAGGACCTTGAATAAGACAAATTAGCTAATTACACCCATTACACGTAGAGTAAAAGGGTATACATGGCCGTTCATTAACAAACAAAAGAATATTGCAAAAAAAACACATTTTTGATTAGCCTGGCACTTGTTTTACGTGTACTGTTCGGAAAATAAGTATCTGGATTTGGCCAAAAACACAATTATTTTTGTAGTTAGAATTTTTAAAAGTTTGTAAGAAGAAGCTTTTACCCTCTGTTTGCAAGTCTAAAAAAATAGTTTTTAAAAAGTACCCTCTGCTTGCAAGTCTTTATCTCCATCTAACTGCAGAAGATTAAAAAAAATGTGTTTAAAAATTAGAGGTTTCAGAATATTGTATGCAAAAGACATAAAATCAATCGGATAACTACAGATGGAGATATAGACTTGCAAACAGACGGTACTTTTTAACAACCCGATTTTTTTACAAACTTAAAAAAATTTTAACTAAAAAATAAATTTTGTGGTCAAATCCTGATACACGTGTTTACTTATTTTCCAAATAGTACACGTAAAAAAAGTTTCAGGCAAACAAAAATGTCAGCTTAAAAAAGTGTTCGGTTTGTAATAGAACACGTTCGAGCGCAAAAAGCTGTTTTCAGCGCAGAAGACTTCCGACAAAAGCAGCATACTATAATAGTCGAAAAGTATCCCTTCAGTTCCGCAGTCCTATCGCCGGGACACGTCCGAGCGCAAAAAGCTGTTTTGTTTTTTTCTACCTAAAACTGTACGCTGCTGTCGACGTCAGCAGATAATTCAGAGCAGAAGACTTCCGACAAAAGCAGTTCGGCAAAAAAGAGAGGCAAATCTTCGGATATTACCCTCTCTTTCTGTTTCTTATAATCTGCCTGCACGCGGTTCTCAGAGAGCAACATTCGGCCGGTCCTTGTTTTCACATCTCTCCGTTATGTTCATAAAGAAACCAAAAGAAGACAAAGACCTGGTGCATTAGAGTTATGGAAAGAGAAGCAGCTGTTAAAATTGTGCGCTGGGGCCCATTTTAACTTATTTATATAAGTGACATTTTTTTTTTTTAAATCCAGTCAGGTAAGTGCTTCTTTAGTTGAAGATGTTGTGCGTCGATCCAAGTTTAAAGAACGTCCCTTTTTAAGATTTCTTTAAAAGATAACATAACCCTAAAGGTTCTGGTTCCGTTACCTGAAAGTGGCGTGATGAAATCTCTTTTACACAGTTTACACAGAAAAGCTATGACAAAAATTAAAAGCAAATTATCTGTCTGTTACATACTTTTTACTATAATTTGCACTATATTTTATAAAAATTGTATCATTTAAATTTTCTGTATAATTGCAACTATTATTCGCAAGGCTGTTTTTTTTTTTTTTTTAATTTGATTTAAATATTTGACATCGCTTTTCTTATAGTTCGGTCCGGGACCGCGGAATCCCTGTCCAACCCTCCTGAAAAAGGGGAATGTGTTTAAAAAAATTAGCTATACATATATATACTTGCATATTTACCTTTTCAAACTCTTTAAAACCCTTTGTGGCCACTTTCGGGTAACGGAACTAGAATTTTATGGGTTAAAAAATCTAAAAAAAAGGTTCGTTCTTTAAACATGGATGAACGTACAACATCATGAACTTAAGAAAGCACTTACACTTTTATTCAAAAAATACCACTTTCATTAATAAATTAAAATGTGTCGCAGCGCACAATTTAAAGAGCCGCTGCTTGCTTCTCTTTTCATAACTTAAACAGAATGCACCAGGTTCTTCTTCTTCAAAAGCACCGAGCGATGGTTGCTCTTTGAGAGCCACGGCAGGCAGATTATAAGACACAAAAAAATTGGGTAATATCCGAATTTCTGACTCTCTTTTTTGCTGAAGACTTTTCGTCGGAAGTATTCTACGCTGCTCCGAATTCTCTGCTGTCGTAGACAGCAGCATACAGTTTTAGGCAGACGCCCACAAACCTCACAAAACAGTGGCGCCTACATTTTTTATGGTAAAAAAAACAAATTTAACTGAAATAAATAATCATGAATATATATACTTTATGGTGTCGGAAACGCTTCCTATTACCTTTAACATACTTTCCGACGAATCTAGTATATCCTTTTACTCTACGAGTAAAGGGTATAAAAACACCGAAGCTATAATTTGTTTCATATTATTTTCGGGGATCGTTCCTATAACAGCTATGTGATACAGTCGTCGGATTTTGATAAAAGTAAGTTCAAAATTCAGAACTAATTAAAAATTTTATTTCCAAGCGTAGGTTATTTGTTAAAAAACACCAAAGCTATACATTTTTCATATTATTTTCCTATTAATTTTCCGATCGTTTCTAAGGCAGCTTTATGATACAGTCGTCCCCTTTTGACAAAGTTGATTCGAAATTCAGAACTAATTAAAAAACAAGGAAGAACGCTATAGTCGAGTGCCTCGACTATCAGATACCCGGTACTCAGCTTAAGGGAGCAAAAGGGGAATGGATATATATCAGCAGCAAAGTGATTTTTTAGGCAGCCACCTACCGGCTATTTCGGTAGAACGTATGGGGCGGCAGACAGATTTAAGCGTTTAAACCGTTTGTGGGCGTTAGAGTGGGCGTGTCGCATTTTTTTTTGGTCAGTCGGTAGGTATTGATGAGACAAATACATTTCAGTTAAAATTTTGTTTTCATCATAAAAACTGTGGGCGCTACAGATGAAACAATCTTGCGCTGCGTAGGAATCACAGGAATCTGCATGCCTAGTGTGACTGTCTTAGCCCTTATAATTTCCGAGATCTCAGCATTCATACGGACAGACAGTCATGGCTAGATCGACTCGGCTAATGATCCTGGTCAAGAATATACTACTGTGGGCAAAAAGTAAGGAATATTTGTTTTTAAAGTGAAAATTCTTTATTTATTCTTCTGAATCAATTTCATCCCCTTCAAAGTAATTTCCTCCCGATAAAATACATTTATGCCAACGTTTTTTTAAATCCTCGAAACAGGCCAAATAGTCCTTTTGTCGTGAGCGCCCTCTTCGATTCCGCTTTTATCTCTTCTATCGACTCGAAACGCGTTCCCCGCAGTGGTCTTTTGAGATTTGGGAATAGCCAGAAGTCACACGGAGCCAATCAGGGGAATATTATGGTTGCGGAACTATATGCGTCGAATTCTTGGCGAAATGGTCAAAAAGAACGAGTGCAGTGTGCGACGGTGCATTATCGTGATGCAAAAACCAGGACTTGTTGGCCCATAACTCTGGTCTTTTTCGACGAATTGCTTCACGCAAACGCTTTTCACAGATCCTTCTGATATTCCGATCATATCAGTAAGGTCTCTAACAGTCAACCGACGATTTTTGAACACTAATTCCTTCACTTCATTGACGTGTTGGTCATCTGTCGACGTCGATGGTCGTCCGGAGCGCTCCAAGTCAACAACGCGTTCCCGACCCTCTTTGAAGTCTTTTTAACACTTATAAACATTTTTCTGAGACATGGTAGAATCACCAAAGGCCTTTCGCAACATCCTCAACGTTTCCGCAGCCGAAATTTCATTCCGCAAACAAAAATTGATGTCACTTTTCTGCTCAATTAAATCAGACAAATGCACTATTGATCGTTTGGTAAACACAAACGTAAATATAGTGCTGATACTGACATTGACATGAAATAACCGCCAGATGTCATCAGCAGTCCTGCCAACTCAAGAAACAAAGAACTAGTCCGCCATCTTAAGGCCGCAAATTTTAAATTGAAAATTCACCTTACTTTTTGCTTACAGTAGTATATACTTTATTGGGTCGGAAGCGCTTCCTTCTTCCTGTTACATACTTTTCGATGAATCTAGTATACCCTTTTACTTTACGAGTAACGAGTATAATCATTTGCCAAGCTTAGGAGGTTATACGTTAAAGAGCAGCAAAGGTATTATTATTTTAAAATTTTCCGATTGTTCGTATGCCAGCTTTATGATAGAGTCGACCGCTTTTGATAAAGTTTAATTCGAAATTCAGAACTAATTAAAAAATGATTTTGTAAGCTTGAGAGGTTATACAAGGTGAGTTCCACAGTAAACAGGACTTTTTTAATCTAGCGTCCTCTAGTGGCGCCATCCTTATGTCAACTAGTGCATTAGAATCTGCTTCCAGTAAAAATTTCATGACATTTCATCTATTGGAAGTGAGGTTATTGCGTTTTAAGTGTCAGTATGTTTTTGTCATCGGTACGAAAATGAGCTTCGAACGAAGAGCCAACATTAAATTTTGTTTTAAAATTGCTAAAACTTTTACCGAAACGTTTCAATTGATGAAACAAGTTTATGGCGATGATTGCCTATCCCGTATCAGAATGCAAGAGTGGTTTCAACGTTTTCAAAGTGGTCGTGAGGACATAAGTGACGATGAACATGTGGGCCACCGAAAATTCCATAAATGCGTGAATTTATAAAAAATCAGCCGAAATCATCATTGAAATTCATGGAAATAGAATTGAACATCTCCAACACATCGATTTATCGCATTTAAACCGAACATTTGGGCGTACAAAAGGTGTGTTCACGGTTTGTTCCGCACAAATTGACGGACGTCCAACAATTGCTCAGAATTCAACATTCGAAGGACATCATTAAAAAGGCAATTAAAAGACCCGAACTTGCTTTACAAGATTGTGACTGATGACGAAACGTGGTGTTTTCTATATGATCCCAAAACAAAACGCCAGAGTGCTGAATGGAAGGCGCCGGACGAGGGTATCGCCCACAAAGACATTGTTCCACCCAGCGAAAACGTTAATGCGGTAGTCTACCTTGGAGTTTTGAAGCGTTTGGTGCGCCGTATTCGACGTGTTCGGCCCGAATATTCCGAAGATGGAAGCTGGCATTTGTTGCACGATAATGCGTCGTCTCATCGATCGACGCTTGCTTCCGACTATTTGACCAAAAATGACATTTTAACCATCAACAACTCCCCGTATTCGCCTAATATGGCACTGTGCGACTTTTACCTTTTCGGAAAAATTACCACCAATTATTCGATTGTTCGTGTGACACCTATATGATATGATCGCCCGATCATGATACAACTTTATTCGAAATTAAAAACTATATGTGATAAAAAACACCAAAAATATAAATTTTTCCGAATATTTATATAGGAGTATAGCTCCAATTCGGCTGGTCCCGACTTATATAATACATGCAAGAGAATGAAGATTTTTGGAAATGTTTCAGCCCAATAGCTTCTGACTGAAATTATAATACTCCTGCGCAAGGGTATAAAAAACGTCATAAAATTTTTGATGGCAAAATTTTGGTTGAAGTTTTTGAACGGCAGTCCTCATGCCTCTAAAAAAGTACTAAAATATCGCTCAGTAAAGCTGTTCCGCATTAACGCCGAAATGCAATTATGACTATGTAAGCAATACTTTATTAATATCCTAATTTTTTAACCCCCAATCTATTCTTAGGAACAAAAAGCGACCCTGCAAGGAAAAATCGAAAAAATATGCTTATTATAAGGTCTATTCTTGTTTATGCATATAATATATCTGTGGAAATTCTTCCTTTCTTAAGACGTTATGCGAAATACAACAACAGTAGCTATTACAGCAATTACAGCTATTTTAAGCTATTGACGCGCTTGCTGTGAACATTACCTGGCGTGTATCTGCAGAGAAAGCGTTAAAGATTCTCGTACAATATAAAAGTAAGCAAACTCTAGCCCAAAAAACCATTAATGAAGGTAACAAAGGAATACCTTATTTACAAAAAGTAGATCTGAAAGAAGAGGGTTGAAAAGCTCTTGAAATAAAAGCAAAATGTACACATATGACGGCTAGGCTTTGTTTTAAATAATTCCAGTGGGTACGCGAAGTTGCATATTCACTCGTGCATCGTCATCATTGAGCAAACTATAGTAAATATTGAAACGGAAGTGTTAGAATATAAAGTGAAGACAGGAAAGGTTAATATATTATGATTGTAAGGAAAAAATCGAAACAAGTTTAATTAAAGTCAATAATACTCTTCTATAAAAAGAATATATTTTGAAATGTAAAAGTAGTATTTTAATGGTAAAAGTTTCGAAAACACAGATTCTATATTTCAAGAAAGAAAGGAAGGGAATAGACTAGAAGAGTTTGGGATCAGTAACTCAAAGAAAACATCACCAACACCAAAAAATCACGAAATGAAATTTTCCTCACCATAAAAATGCGTTGTTAGGGATTTAAAATTATAAGCAACCTTACGTCGATTCATCCTTTAACAGAAAAGTACAAAATATTGATCCTAAAAAGTCCAAGCGAAACAAAATGAAAAAAGTTAATATGCTAAGTATTTGTATAGAAGTACTCGAGAAGAAAATATTTGACAAAATCGGAAACTAAAACATAAGGATAATATTTACTACAATTGGCCTGTCAATTTTGTGTTTAATTCATTTCGAATATCGGATCGAAATGGAATTTGTAAATTTACATTAAATCTTTATGCCCTATCAGTTTCAGATTTTATTAAGACTGAAATCAGAAGAACGCCTAATAAATGTATTACAAGACCAAGTGGAAGCCCTTATAATTCATCCGTGTTGTGGTACCCAAGAAAGGACAGAATGAAGATGGCAGTCGCAAACATAGACTAGTAATAGATTACAAAAAAGCGAACACACTTCACACGTCAGTCTACGTGGTGAAGAAGCGCTCCGTGAGGGTGTGCGAAGGCGACTACTATACACTAGTCGGCATAAGTATTTTGACAAAACAAAAGTTAAGTATACTCGTAACGTCAATGGAATGGTAATTTGATTGCCGTTTGAATGATGAAATAATTATCTTAACCCACTCAGTACTTATTGAAAAGGACGAATTTTTGTTAAAATCTACTGCATGAATTTTTATTGCTCCTCCAAAACTTAAATTTTTTGATGCAAAAAGTTTGTTTAATCTCACCAACCTTCAAAGAATTATAAAAAATATAAGAAAAATTCTTTTTGCAGTTGCTATTACTCCAAAAATGTAATGTTTGAAAACGATTAAAAATCTTGATGCAGTAGATTTTAACAAAAATTCGTCATTTTCAATAAGTAATGAATGGGCAAGTTCAAGTTACGTGTATACTTTTGTTTTGTCAAAATGCTTATGCCGACTAGTGTATATACATGAAGAAATTTAAATTTACAGTAATCGTCCGATTGTTTCGAGTGCTACATCGATCGAAAGGTATTGCAAAAACTAAACTAAAACAAGCCAAGACTTAAAGTAAATCAATTGGTTTGGGAGAGAGCTGTGAAGGTGTAAAAGTAAAAATTAAGAAAATTTAATCTTTCGGGGCCGGTTTGGATAAATACTCCCCACTTTTCATCTAGTTATATACTCACATAAAATTCGCTTAAACTAGCTTATTTTAGCGAGAAAACAGCTTTAAAAATCTCAATTTTGTATACCCGTAACTTGTGAAGTACTGGAGCTACAAGCTTGAGCTTTTTTTTAAAAAACGGCTCTTACCATTTCAAATAAAATTTTAAGATGTATATACTCGTACAGCTAAATAAAAGACACTTAATTTTTACCAATTTTTCCAAAAACTAGCTAGTTTGGCGAGAGAAAACTACAAATAGCAAAAATGTTGTACTCTAGTGAGTTAAGAAGAACTAAAGCTACAGGTGATATATGTTATTAGAATGGTATTTTGAAATGCCTTGTACGCCATTTTAACAGGATTCGTTTAGTTTCCACCGTTTAAAAATTATAGTCAAACGATTTGTTATTAAAATGTTAAGCTTTTTTTCAATTCTAAAGTGGATAACCCAACAAATTGTTGTAAAAAGTTACCGTTTAAAATTATTAGTCAACAAAAATGGCAACACTTACTACTATAGAACATCTAAAACTGTCTGAGCTTTAGATATTTTTGTGCGTATCCATACTCTATTTAGGGGTCTTGAAACCATTTAAATTCTTATAAACAGTTCATTAAAAATTTAAATTCCACCAATTTTGGGAAAGTAAATGGATTATATAAAAACTTCTGTTACCCAACAAAAACGCAATCCCACGTTCCCTTTACAAGGGATAAATAACAATTTATAACAATAAATTTGGGTTCTCCTACAAGATATGAGATCGTATCAACTAGGAGAACCCAAATTTATTGTTATTAAAAGTAAAAATGAATTCTCATTTAAAACCGTCTCACCTTTGGTTCTCGAGAAATCTTTGGACTTTGCCTGCGGAAGAAGAGTTGATTCTGTGAAAAAACCAGGGACGGCGGACTTTTGATAAAAACAATAAATAAAAAACAAAACCTCTTAAACTTACCAATTTCGCAGATATAGAATAACAGCTACTGTAATGACCTTAGATACATCGATGAAGACACAATCCTCCGAGAATTAAAACCACAGAAAGTAATTGAAGTCAATAAAATAATGAAGAGACAAACACCAACAATAACACCAACACCAACAACGACAGCCACACCACCAACAACAGAGGAGAGAGTTGTGAAAGCAGAGAGTGCGGTCGCGTTTTTAATTCGCTGCATCTATTTTCCAAAGTTTTCAGCAAAAACCCGAAGGAACAGCCGGCTATCCGGCCTGGAGCATCTGGACACATACCTTGACGTCAGCTGGTGGCCAGGAGGTCGCGGACGGCATGCAGGAACAGCCCGGGAATTTATCCCCAACAGGTTTGGCGGCCAGAAAGGGGCCGGTCGATGGCGAGGGAGGGGAGGCATCTTTTTCTTTTTCCTCTTCCTTATCTCCACTCGTTGTTTGTTTAGTTGTCGCCAAATTTTCCACTCGCGCTTTTTGTTTGTAAACACTAAATCAGTGGTGAAAAGCGCTTGCGCGACCAGCTGATCGTAGTGTGCAAAAGGGGCTGCGGGTGCCACAGAAAGCTTCGGACAGGGTGCAGGCCAAGCACATAAGTGCGTGCCGTAGCACGTAGGAACACCTTGGGCGGTATTGACCCATTCAAAAAAAGCAACGTGATGGCGAGATCGCCAGAAAAAAGGGCGGAGTGCATCGGCAAGCAGCCTGGCACCCCCCCAATAGTAGAGAAAGGCAGCCCAAAAGCTGCTGATGAAGAGCAAGGGGATGTGCTGAAACAGCTTACTGACCTTGGATCGAAGGCGCTCCATCACAAACCCTATGCGGGACATAGTCGATGAAATTGACTATCTTCAGAGAGAAGTTCTGTCGGCTGTGCAAGGCATACTCGAAGAATAGGAGAGAGCTAAGGTGACCGCTAAAAAAACCTGCGCAGAAGTGCTCGCGAGCGGCAATAGCAAGCGAACCAGGGGACATGAAACTGGGAAAACGCTAGCCATGCCAGCAAAAAAGGCTATGCATAAGGCGCCGGCAAGCGAAGCTAGCCAAGGGGGAAATAGGGGCAAACATGCTGCGACCGAAAGCACCAGTAAGCCCCAAAAACCCCCGTAGCAGTGGAAAAAAGTAGAACCGATGGCGAGGAAGCCCAAGGTACTTCCGCCACGAAATGACGCGATAGTTATCGCAACATCTACTGGAGGGTCCTACGCGGACATCCTTAAAAAGGTAAAGGCAGATCCGCAGCTGGAAGACCTAGGTCAAGCTGTACAGGCCGTCAGGAGAACAGCAAAGGGGGAACTGCTAATCCTCCTAAACAAGGTCTCTGACCCAAAAACCGCAGAGCTTCAGAGCAAAATGAAAGCGGTCCTGGGCAGCAATGTTGACGTCAGAGCGCTGAATGAGACAACGCTGATCGAGGTGAAGGACAACGGCGAGACCACTGACAAAACGGATGTCATATGTGCGGTTAAGTCACAGTTTGATGTGGAACTGCCAGAATCTGCGGTGGTAGGACTACGGGCAGCGTACGGGGCACCCAAACCGCCACATTAAAAGTTATGCCCGATATAGGGAGGCGTCTCATAGAAAAGGGAAAACTCAGGTTGGGATGGACCTGGTGCAGAATCCGGTCAAAGATAACACCCAAAAGGTGTTTCAAGTGTATGAAATTCAACCATATAGCAGGGAACTGCAAATCCCAGGAGGACTGCTCTAAATTCTTCTACAACTGCGGCGCGAAGGAGCACCAAGCCAGAGGCTGCAAAGCAAAGGCCTGCTGTATGCTCTGCAAGCGCAAAAAGGAGAAGGCCTGTGACCACCCAACAATGAGTGGATAATGTCCGTACTTCAGGAGAGCTTTGCAAGGGCTTAGGGGCTAATGAAGATTCTTCAGATCAACCTAAACCACTGCGAGGTTGCCCAATCGTTGCTGGAGCAAAATGTCATCGAGCAAAACGTAGACATGGCACTCATAAGCGAGCAATATAGAAATAAAAACTCCGGTGACTGGCTAGCAAATAGTAGCAAAAAATCGGCAATATGGAGCTGCGGAAACCCAAGGCGCCAGATTAGCAGGAAAAAAAGCGGAAATTGCTTCGCCAGGGCCCATGTGAATGGTATAGCTTTCTATAGCTGCTACCTGCCGCCAAGCCTAAGCCTCCCCCAGGCAATAAATGTGCTCGAAGAGATTGCAGAAGACGCCCGGGAAAATCGCCCTGCCATAATTGCCGGGGACTTCAACGCCTGGGCTACGGAGTGGGGCTCCCCCCGAACAAATGCGAGGGGAAGGGCGCTACTGGAGAGCTTCGCCGCACTTGACCTAGTACTGCTGAACTCTGGAACAAAACCGACTTTTACTAGAGCCGGAACAAGTTCCATCATTGACCTTACATTTGTGAGCGCTGGACTGGCTTCGGGCTCCAGCTGGGAGGTTAGTGATGCCTATATGGGTAGTGATCATGCGGCAATAATTTGCACAATTAAGTCCACAAATGGCCCACCAAGCGTTCCAAAGACCGTGGTAGGGTACAAAGTAGAAACGCTAGACGTGGAGATGGTGCAGATGTTGTTCGAAGACCTCTCTACAAACGGATCAGCAGACGAAAGGGCAAACCGCATCGCAGATTACACCAAGGTAGCCTGTGATGCATCTATGCAAAGGAAGGGGAAACTCCCATAAAGGAAAAGACCGGCATACTGGTGGAACCAATCCATTGCGGAAGCCAGGAAAGAATGCCAACAGGGAAAAAAGACGAGCCCTGGAAAAACTAATAAAAGAAAGCAAACGCAGGTGTTCTAATAATATATGCGAAGAAATAGACTCCAACCCTTGGGGCTTCGCATATAAACTCGTCACAAAACGGCTTCGGACATTTAGTAGACCGTCGCCGACATGCCCAGTCTTCCTAAAAAGGGAAGTAGAAACACTATTCCCTGAGCAAGAGGGTATGGCGCGTACAGCACAGATCGTAGATACGAGAAGCATTAAGCTCACAAGTCCTGAGGAAGTCCATGAGGTTCTTAAGACAATAAAGGACGATAAGGCACCGGGACCTGATGGAATCCCGAATAAAGTATTAAAAATAGCCATTAAAGCAAACACAAAGCAGTATGTTGACATGTATAATGCATGCCTAACAGAAGGTGTGTTCCCTAATCGCTGGAAAACTCAGCGGTTGGTACTCATACCAAAGGGGGACAAGGCAGGGGAGGAGCCTTCCTCGTATAGGCCACTCTGTATGCTGGATACGGTGGGCAAAATTTGAAAGAATTATCCACTCCCGGCTAGAAAGTGCCCTTGTCGGAACCAACGGCCTCTCTGAGATGCAGTATGGTTTTCGAAAGGGACTATCTACAATCGATGCCATTGATAAACTGTATGAGATCGCAGACAAAGCCATTGAGGGAAAAAGGTTGTACGGCACTAAGCAGTATTGCATAGCGGCAACATTGGATGTTAAAAACGCATTCAACTCCGCTAGCTGGCACCACACACTAAATGCACTAAGCAAACTTAATGTCCCAGTGTACATACAGCGAGTAATAGCGAGCTACTTCGAAGGTCGCCTGCTCCTGTACGAAACAGAATCAGGGCAATCGACTCACAGGGTCACTGGGGGAGGCCCCCAAGGATCAGTCCTAGGCCCTTTGTTGTGGAATGTCATGTACGACGAGATCCTTAGGATCACGATGCCCGAAGGGGCACGACTCATTGGCTTCGCGGATGACGTAGCCATAGTAGTTACGGCCAAGAAACTCCCAGACGCGGAGAGAATCTGCAATGAAGCTGGGAAACGAGCAAGCGCATGGCTCGACTCTAAGGGTCTCGCCTTGGCAGCTCATAAGACCGAAGCAGTCCTGATAAGTAGCAGCCAGAAAGTGGGAACGGCCACTATTAAAATTGGAGAAGCCACCATAAAATCTCGCCCAAGCTTAAAATACTTTGGGGTCATGATCGACCACCGGCTTTCTTTCAAAGAGCATCTAGCGTACGCTAGTGGCAAGGCAGGCAGAACCACGGCAGCAATTTCGCGAATTATGGCGAACACTCGTGGACCGAGGCAACCAGGACGTAGATTACTGGTTAACGTTGTCACATCGACTCTGATGTACGCTGCTC
The DNA here is from genome assembly GCF_025231255.1 of Drosophila biarmipes. Lineage (NCBI taxonomy): Eukaryota > Metazoa > Arthropoda > Insecta > Diptera > Drosophilidae > Drosophila > Drosophila biarmipes. The sequence goes on along the minus strand of NW_026114526.1, from coordinate 2,012,467 downwards.
CCATATGGGCCCGATCTACAAAAAATGGGAGTTATCTGCAGGAGGGTGATTCCGTACAGAGACTGTGTGCCCATCCCATGACGCGGCACTAGTTATTTCAGGAGTAATACCGATGGACCTGCTAGCAGTGGAGTCAGTGGGTATCCGCGCAGGTAGCACAGGGGTCGAAACTGTCGAATCCCTACGAAAAAGGTGCAGACAACTCACCATTGCAAAGTGGCAGGAGAGGTGGGCAAATAGCAGCAAAGGACGATGGACGCATAAGCTTATCCCAGAACTGCAGAGATTATTTTTTGTCTGTCCGAGATTTGAAAATGAACGTCGAGATCTGAGCATAAGGGTTGGGAGGACGCCAGCCGTTTGTAACCTGGTGGAAATTATGCTTGAATCAGAAGTAAATTGGTCCGCTGTATGTAACATGGCCACAATAGTTCTTAAAAAACTGCGCATCGCAGAAAGGCTGCGAAATTCCAATAGGATACTATCATAGAGAGCCCTTAGGGCATTCCCCAACCCCCCCCCCCCCCCCCCTTTCGATGCTTTAAACCACCACTAACAAAAAAAAAAAAAAACAAATAAAAAAAAAAAAACACCACCAACAAAAACAACCCCTAACAGAAGACGGATTCATAGTCATTACATTTGAAACCCATAAACTCCCTAAAATACTGCGAGTCGGCTATGAAACTGTTCGCGTACGCAACTACACCCCTCTCCCACTGCGTTGCAGAAAGTGCCTCTGCTTCGGATACCCTGCACCCAAGAGCACCGAAACATTTTTAAACTGCTCAGATGAAAAACACAAAACAAAAAACAAAACAAATGCCTAAATTGCGTAATCAATTCTGAAATTGACTCCCAACACAGCCCTTTGGGGCAAATGCCCCTCATTCCTTAAACAACAAGAACTCACTGCCATTAAAAGCACCGAAAAAATCTATCATAAAACTGCTCTGGGTATATACTTTGAGCGACACGAATACAAAACAAGAAACTCTTATGCAAACACACTTACAAACACCACAACCACAATAAGAAGACGATCTACAAATACGCTTACATCAACATCTTTAAATGCACAAGCTACATCCACATCCTGCGATCACAACCAAGCAAACACACCTACAACCTCATCTGCATCAATCAAAACAACACCGGCACCGGAAAAAATTCTCCAAAACCACAACCAACACGACCAGGACGACACCGAAACCATGGAAACGGACAACATGAACCCCACCAGAATATCAACCGCATAAGGATCTCTACTCACAATGGACTTTAAACTACAAATTTTCCTACTAACTTCAAACCAACTAAATCAAAAGCCAAATCCTTTAACAAAAAGAAACATATCACTAACAGCGACAGCGAATCGGCTTAAAAGCCACATATCTTCCCTACTTTAAGGTTCAACCTTAGAACTTCCTAAACTACCAGAATGTCACTAATTTTAATTCAATGGAATATTCAAGGATATACAAATAACTATAATAATCTCCTTATCCTGATTAAGAAATACTCTCCGTATATCATTACACTTTAAGAAGCACTTATACAATACAATAACAATATACCAACTCCAATAAATTACACACTACTAACAAACATAGCCACCATAGATTTGGCGGCGTAGAGCTATGAGTATACAGTAAATAAAAAGCCCTACAACGTTCCCTAATGGAACAAAAAACTAGCAGTTAAAAAAAAAAAACAATTATCTTGGAAAGCACTTAATTGCAACATCAACCTTACAAATGTTATAAGCTACAGACGCTTGATCGCCAAGTACAAGTTCTAAATTAAAGAAACATCCACCATTCAACCAAAAACTTCTTCACCTAAAATATGGAGCAACATAAGGAGCTTCTGCGGTCTTAACCCAAGCAAACAAATTCACGCCATACATAATCCCGAAAACAACACAACAACAGATACTCTCAAAATAACCAACTCCCTCTCGCAACACTTATCAGAGCTCTCAAGCGACATAAACTTCTGACAAATTACGAAATAACAAATACAAAATCAACAAAACCAATTATACACCGACCTCAACAGCCAAAACTATCGAGGAAAACATTACTCACCTTGAATTAATTGCAGCGCTACAAACACTGAAAGGATCCACTCCAGGATTAAAGAGAAATTCTTACGAACTGATACGCAACAGCTCCCTTACCTCAAAGGAATAACAGAATAAAAAACCCCTTTAACCAAATTTTCGACAGCCACATACCTCAAGCCTACAAAATAAGCTTAGTCATACCGATACTTAAACCAAAAACTGACAAAAACAAACATCTCTTCGTACAGACCCATTTGCCTCAACTGCTGTCTAGCAAAAACACTAGACAAAATCATAGCGAAAAGACTATGGTGGTGACCCACAACAAACTTTTAAATACAAACCAATTCGGCTTTAACAAGGCAAATCGACTTCGGATAGTCTTCTATACGTAGACCATCTCATAATGAAGTCGAAGAGCCACACCTCCCTCGTCACTCTTGACTTTTCCAAAGCCTTTAATTGAGTAGGTGTGGACACTATAATTGATCAACTCGAGGAATGGAAAACAGGCCCAAAAATAATCAATTATGTCAAAAATTGCATGCTCAAATGTAAAATAATTGTCAGAGTCGGTCCGCACATGTCAAATTCACTCCCATTATCATATGGTATCCCAAATGGATCACCTATATCGATAATCCTTTTTCTCATCGCTTACAATAAACTCTTAAACGTAATATCTTTATACAGAGAAATTAAATTTTTTACTCATAATAAATTTCAGAAACAACAAAAACCTTAATTTCAACCTAGAACATGACATAAGCAGCTGGTGCTCATACTCAGGGGCATCTCTATCCTTAGCTTAAATCCAATACCTCCAAATTTGCCAAAAACACAATTGCACCATAAGTTGTAGCAATACACCAACACAACAAGTAACAGCACTCAAAATCTTAGGGATAACCATAAACAGTCAATACAAATGGGACACACACATAAAATTACATATTCCACCACTACACCAAAAATTGAATATCATAAAATGCCTCTCCAACCTAAAATTCAATTGTAACACACAAACACTATTCCACGTCGCGAAAGCAACAGTCATAGCAAAAATGGAATATGGCCTGTTTCTATACGGACAGGCTCCGAAAAGCATGCTAAACAAATTTAAAAAAAACCTTTAACACTGCAATCCGTCTAGCCCTTGGCGCCTACCGAACCACACTCATAAATAACTTGCTATACGAAGCCTACGTCCACAACGAGACTTTCAAACAGCCAAACTCACAAAATCCTTATATTTTTCAAAGGTACACCAATACACAATCTTGTCAAACAAAGAAAATCAAAAAAGAACCCATCAACCATAGACAGCACAATAACCCATTGTCAAGCACTAAACATACCCTACGAACAAATACAGGTCACCTTGGGATCTCCCAAACCTCATAACAAACAACAATTAGAACGCACAAGAAACAAACCACACCACCAGATACATAGATGAAACTATACAAACATTCCAAAGACAGCCATAAAACACAAAAATTCATATTTACGGACGGATCAAAAATGAACTCAACTATATCATTTGCAATCGCAACAGATACTTATATTCTTAAATATGGTATTGTTGACGCAGGTTTTCTATTTTATTTCTATTCGTAAGTTTTATTTTAATTCAATTTTTATTCTCAGCTGAGCTTTTACGTGTTTTTCCAATCGTCTATTTTAATCAAGTGTGTCCCTACTCCGATCTTTACATAGTCCTCAGCTCCTACTTATTTCTACATTATTGAAACATCGGAATTGGAACATAAGCGCGGAATGTTATTATCATTAAATAGTCATATCTTATATCCACTTAATTTATATACAGCTTCTAATATACTGCTAACAGCTCGGCCATCCTGACAATTAGATCGTCCTCGATTGTGGGTTTCTAATATTATAAAAGTAATTCTAAATATTATACGTTTTAGTTAGTTAAAATTTTGACTAGTTATTTAATTAATTTAGCATATTTTAGGAGTTAATTTCACACTGATTACGCCAATCTGCCCATTTTCAATATCACTTTTCACATATCTATCGTTTGGCAATATCTTTTTAACGATATATGGTCCTTTGTACTTTGGTACAAATTTTTTATGTGTACCAATTGTGGTGTCAATGTTCCGCATTACAAAAAAATCGCCTTCCTCAAATTCTATATGATCTTTATGAATTTTCTGAAAATATTCCTTGCTTCTTTTCTGACACTGTTCTATTTTATCTGAAGAGTTCTTACGGACATTTTCTAAATCACACTGTGGTATATCATTTCTGTCATCTAAGTATTCTGTTAATGCGTCAAATAATAATACTGAGGGTAATTCTTTGTAGTTGAATGCATTGAATTATTAATGGCATAGTAACAGCACTCAAAATCTTAGGGATAACCATAAACAGTCAATACAAATGGGACACACACATAAAATTACATATTCCACCACTACACCAAAAATTGAATATCATAAAATGCCTCTCCAACCTAAAATTCAATTGTAACACACAAACACTATTCCACGTCGCGAAAGCAACAGTCATAGCAAAAATGGAATATGGCCTGTTTCTATACGGACAGGCTCCGAAAAGCATGCTAAACAAATTTAAAAAAAACCTTTAACACTGCAATCCGTCTAGCCCTTGGCGCCTACCGAACCACACTCATAAATAACTTGCTATACGAAGCCTACGTCCACAACGAGACTTTCAAACAGCCAAACTCACAAAATCCTTATATTTTTCAAAGGTACACCAATACACAATCTTGTCAAACAAAGAAAATCAAAAAAGAACCCATCAACCATAGACAGCACAATAACCCATTGTCAAGCACTAAACATACCCTACGAACAAATACAGGTCACCTTGGGATCTCCCAAACCTCATAACAAACAACAATTAGAACGCACAAGAAACAAACCACACCACCAGATACATAGATGAAACTATACAAACATTCCAAAGACAGCCATAAAACACAAAAATTCATATTTACGGACGGATCAAAAATGAACTCAACTATATCATTTGCAATCGCAACAGATACTTATATTCTTAAATATGGTATTGTTGACGCAGGTTTTCTATTTTATTTCTATTCGTAAGTTTTATTTTAATTCAATTTTTATTCTCAGCTGAGCTTTTACGTGTTTTTCCAATCGTCTATTTTAATCAAGTGTGTCCCTACTCCGATCTTTACATAGTCCTCAGCTCCTACTTATTTCTACATTATTGAAACATCGGAATTGGAACATAAGCGCGGAATGTTATTATCATTAAATAGTCATATCTTATATCCACTTAATTTATATACAGCTTCTAATATACTGCTAACAGCTCGGCCATCCTGACAATTAGATCGTCCTCGATTGTGGGTTTCTAATATTATAAAAGTAATTCTAAATATTATACGTTTTAGTTAGTTAAAATTTTGACTAATTATGATATATAATTTAATTAATTTAGCATATTTTAGGAGTTAATTTCACACTGATTACGCCAATCTGCCCATTTTCAATATCACTTTTCACATATCTATCGTTTGGCAATATCTTTTTAACGATATATGGTCCTTTGTACTTTGGTACAAATTTTTTATTTGTACCAATTGTGGTGTCAATGTTCCGCATTACAAAAAAATCGCCTTCCTCAAATTCTATATGATCTTTATGAATTTTCTGAAAATATTCCTTGCTTCTTTTCTGACACTGTTCTATTTTATCTGAAGAGTTCTTACGGACATTTTCTAAATCACACTGTGGTATATCATTTCTGTCATCTAAGTATTCTGTTAATGCGTCAAATAATAATACTGAGGGTAATTCTTTGTAGTTGAATGCATTGAATTATTAATGGCATAGTAACAGCACTCAAAATCTTAGGGATAACCATAAACAGTCAATACAAATGGGACACACACATAAAATTACATATTCCACCACTACACCAAAAATTGAATATCATAAAATGCCTCTCCAACCTAAAATTCAATTGTAACACACAAACACTATTCCACGCCGCGAAAGCAACAGTCATAGCAAAAATGGAATATGGCCTGTTTCTATACGGACAGGCTCCGAAAAGCATGCTAAACAAATTTAAAAAAAACCTTTAACACTGCAATCCGTCTAGCCCTTGGCGCCTACCGAACCACACTCATAAATAACTTGCTATACGAAGCCTACGTCCACAACGAGACTTTCAAACAGCCAAACTCACAAAATCCTTATATTTTTCAAAGGTACACCAATACACAATCTTGTCAAACAAAGAAAATCAAAAAAGAACCCATCAACCATAGACAGCACAATAACCCATTGTCAAGCACTAAACATACCCTACGAACAAATACAGGTCACCTTGGGATCTCCCAAACCTCATAACAAACAACAATTAGAACGCACAAGAAACAAACCACACCACCAGATACATAGATGAAACTATACAAACATTCCAAAGACAGCCATAAAACACAAAAATTCATATTTACGGACGGATCAAAAATGAACTCAACTATATCATTTGCAATCGCAACAGATACTTATATTCTTAAATATGGTATTGTTGACGCAGGTTTTCTATTTTATTTCTATTCGTAAGTTTTATTTTAATTCAATTTTTATTCTCAGCTGAGCTTTTACGTGTTTTTCCAATCGTCTATTTTAATCAAGTGTGTCCCTACTCCGATCTTTACATAGTCCTCAGCTCCTACTTATTTCTACATTATTGAAACATCGGAATTGGAACATAAGCGCGGAATGTTATTATCATTAAATAGTCATATCTTATATCCACTTAATTTATATACAGCTTCTAATATACTGCTAACAGCTCGGCCATCCTGACAATTAGATCGTCCTCGATTGTGGGTTTCTAATATTATAAAAGTAATTCTAAATATTATACGTTTTAGTTAGTTAAAATTTTGACTAGTTATTTAATTAATTTAGCATATTTTAGGAGTTAATTTCACACTGATTACGCCAATCTGCCCATTTTCAATATCACTTTTCACATATCTATCGTTTGGCAATATCTTTTTAACGATATATGGTCCTTTGTACTTTGGTACAAATTTTTTATTTGTACCAATTGTGGTGTCAATGTTCCGCATTATAAAAAAATCGCCTTCCTCAAATTCTATATGATCTTTATGAATTTTCTGAAAATATTCCTTGCTTCTTTTCTGACACTGTTCTATTTTATCTGAAGAGTTCTTACGGACATTTTCTAAATCACACTGTGGTATATCATTTCTGTCATCTAAGTATTCTGTTAATGCGTCAAATAATAATACTGAGGGTAATTCTTTGTAGTTGAATGCATTGAATTATTAATGGCATATTCGGCCCTATCTAAAAGTTTGCTCCAGTCTTCGTGCTTAATTGGTTCAGCTATCTTGGCTAGCATCGCTTTCACTGTCCTATTTACTCTCTCCACCTGACCGTTCGCTTGAGGTGACGCAGTTGCTACCTTAACGTGTTCGATATTATTTTCTAATAAAAATTTGGCAAATTCTAATGACGTAAAACAACTCTACGTGGTCGACTATAATATTTACTTCTTTTGTACTCGTTAAATTCACCGGATACAATTTAACGAATTTGGTAAATCCATCAATAATTACTAGCAAATGTTTCTTGTGTAATGTATCAAAAGGAATTGGTCGCTTGGGTATATTATGAAGTGTTTGATTATTCGCATGTGTGGGTACCGTAAACAAGATACACTTTAAACATTTTCCAATAAATGCCTCTATTTTAGCTTTCATATTCGGGAACTACTAGTGTTCCTAATTTTTTTTTCAAGCACTTCTCGGTACCTAAATGACATAAATTTTCATGAACTCTCCTAATTATATGGGATTCCATTTCAGCTGGTACATATAGCATAGCAATTCAATATCATTCACACCTAATCTATAAACAATTCCATCGGTTAATATAAAGTTCTTCACACTTCCTTGTTCTAATTGTTCTTTCAATTCCACTATAATACTATCCATATTTTGTGTTATCTGAAGCTGAAGATTAATGTCGTCACTGTCAATTACTAAAACTATTTGATCTTTGTTGTCGCTATTTTGGATATAATTGTAATTAGCCAATTGTACAGCCCATCTGGCAATGCTTGAGTTAAGGCGTCCTTTTCCTAGGCACAAAACTACTACATTACAATCTGTTACTATGTTAAATGGAATTTCTTCTAAGTATATTCTGAATTTTCGTAATGAATAAACTACAACTAATGTTTCCAATTTAAAGCTCTCATATCAAGCTTCTAGTCTTGTTGTTCCTTGTGAAAAATAGGCTATTGGGTGAAACTTATTATCATCCTGCTTTTGCAACAAAATTCCTCCAAATCCCTCACTTCTTGCGTCGCAATGCAATTCAGTTTTTTGATGTGGGTTGTACAATGATAATATGGGAGATGAAATTAATTTGTCACGAAGATATTCAAAAGTCTTTATATAATCCTCACTAAGTTCATACTTAACACCAGCTTTTGTGAGCTCTTGCAATGGCTTTGCTATTTTTGAGTATGCCGGGATAAACCTCCTAAAGTAAGAAAATAGTCCTAAATATTTCTGCATTCCATGGTTTTTTTGGTATCGGAAGATGTTTAATAGTTGATGTGTGCTCATAAATCGGACTTATTCCTTTTTCACTGAGTGTATACCCTAAAAATTCAATGTTTTTGTAAGCGAACTGGCACTTACTTATTTTAATTTCCAATCGGTACTCTGCTAAAATTCGTAATACTCTTCCTACAGTCTTGAAATGTTCCTTCAATGTTTTCGAACCTATAGCAATATCGTCTATATAAACTACTACATTTCCTTCGCGAATCAAAGGTTGCAGAATATAGTTAATAAATCTCATGAATACTGCGGGTGCATTCATGAGTCCGAAAGGCATTCTTGTATATTCACATTGACCGGAAGGTGTTACAAAAGCTGTATATTGCACGGAACTTTCTGCTACTTTCACTTAATGGTATCCATTTTTCAAATCTTACAATGTAAAATATTTATTTCCTTCTAATCTCTCTAAGCAGTCAGTCAGGGAAGGGGGTATCCGTCTCGAACAGTTATCTTATTAAGTTGTCTATAATCCACACACATACGCTTTTCTCCAGATTTTTTCTTATCAAGAACGATAGCGGAACTCATTATTCGATTTAGCGTCGCTTGTGAACAGCTGTGCTTACTTTTGTGCTCCGAGTTTTTGTCTTTTCCAGTGATTTTGTGCGAGTGTTCTGTGTGTATTTATTTACAAAGATTAGCCTAACAATTGTGCTAGTAATTCTAAATAAATCTCCCAGTAAACGGGTACGTGTTAATAGTTATTTTAGCATTTCTATTAGATTAAAAAATTATAAGATTAAAAAAATCTAATCTCATAGCTTTTGTTTTTGTAACTTACGCTCCTAAACTTGCTAAAACTCTTTTGCTCTCTCTCAATCTCCCTCGCTCTATTTTATAACTGTAACCTATTCTCTATGCACCCGATGAATTTTTAGTAGACTTTTTCGGTGCTATTTTCTGCAACTCTCTCTCTCTCTCTCTCTCTTGCTTGATTTACTTTGTATTTTGTTCTACTGAAAGTTGTTAGTGTCGCACAAGCCACTCTCAGTCGATAGAATATTTTTTTTTCTCTCGTGCTCTCTTACGTTTGATAAATTTTCGCGATTTCGCGCTCTTATTTTTTTTTTTTGAATTTGATCCCAGTGCCAAATTTACTTTGAGGTATTTTTAATATTGTATTTCATTTGTTTGTCTTATAATGGCCCTCGTCTGTTCCAAGAAAAACTGGACACTTGCGTCTTCAACGAAGGACACCTTTATTTTTTGCTGGCTCTGCGATTCGATGATGCACGTCAATTGTGCAGGTTTCACCGGCAGAGTTAAAGATTTTATTGATCTTAACTCTGGTCTTATGTGGTCATGCGGTTCCTGCAAGGAAATGGTGGTTGAGATGAGCGGCTTTATGAAGCAGTCTCGAGACAGCCTGTTGAATATCTCGGGTGCTTTTAGGCAACTCAATGAGGGGTTAAATACCGTCTGTGCCCAGTTTAATAATAAAAAATTATTAACAGAGTCGCCTAAACGCAAAAAAGCCAGCTTAACTGCCGTTAAAACCACCATGGAATCCAAACCAAATCCGAACTTGGTAGCAGCCGTTCCTGTCGACAAGGGGTTAAGCGAACCAACTGTGTGTATGGATACAGCCAGCTCGAGTGTAGTCCATGTTTCCGGACTAAAAGCTTCTGTACTGGCTAAGTCAAAGAAATCGGTGCCGACCGTTCCTATAGGTACTGTAGGCACCGATCCTCGATCTCAGCCTAGTGAGGTTCAGACTGCTGCTGGGGAGCGTAAGAAACTTTCAGTTGTTCCACAAAGGAAGCAATTATTTGTTTCTAGATTCACCCCAGATACCACATCTGATAATGTTCTGGAATTTATACGTGAAAAATTGCCATCCGAAGATATTGCAGTTGAACAATTTCGATTTTCATATGCTCGTAGGATATCTTCTTTTAAAATGTTTGCTCCGCCTGACATTTTTAATGTTTTACTTTCTGAAAGCTTTTGGCTTAATGATGGTTTATTATTTAAAGAATTTGTTCAAAATAAACCGAGAACAAATAACAGGCCCTCCACTGTGTCAAAAAACTAAAAAGTTTAATGTTGGCGTATCAAAATGTTAGGGGATTAAATATGAAGCTACCCAAGCTTTATGCTGACTCCTCTGCATTTACAGAAGATATTTTAGCTTTTACGGAAACTGGGCTGAAACCAGGGATATCCGACTCTGATGTTTTGGCTAATAACTTTAATACTTATAGGACCGGTCGCCACTCACGTAGGGGGGGCGGTGTGCTGATTGCCGTTACCTCTGGCTTAACATCTGAAAGAATTCTCATTCATATACCCAATGAAATTGAATTTCTAAGTGTAAAAGTTTCTTTGCAATCTTTATCTGTTTAGTAATTTATAAGCACCATCTGTCTGCAATAAAATCTGCTTTATCCCTTCTTTCTAACAGAGACCTTTTGATTGTTTTAGGTGACTTTAATGTACCTGATATTGGTCTTGGTCTCCTCCTACTGACTCATTTGTCGCTATGCCTTTATCCGCCCATGATTTTGTGGATGACCTTTTAGAATTATCGTTACAGCAAGTAAGCTTTATAAAAAATTTTTTAAGTGGACAATTAGATCTTGTGCTTGTTTCAGACCCGTCTAAAATCACAGTATATAGAATTGACGATCTTGTTGTACCTGAAGACTGATATCATACAACTATTAAATGAGATGTTTTGGTAAATGTGACTATAATAAAGGTAACTATATGATTTCTCATTATAATTTGAAAGACTTGTACAGTTATACAGGCATTGATAGTGCCACTGAACTATTGTATACAGTGTATAATAAAAACGCAGGTTTTCTATTTTATTTCTATTCGTAAGTTTTATTTTAATTCAATTTTTATTCTCAGCTGAGCTTTTACGTGTTTTTCAAATCGTCTATTTTAATCAAGTGTGTCCCTACTCCGATCTTTACATAGTCCTCAGCTCCTACTTATTTCTACATTATTGAAACATCGGAATTGGAACATAAGCGCGGAATGTTATTATCATTAAATAGTCATATCTTATATCCACTTAATTTATATACAGCTTCTAATATACTGCTAACAGCTCGGCCATCCTGACAATTAGATCGTCCTCGATTGTGGGTTTCTAATATTATAAAAGTAATTCTAAATATTATACGTTTTAGTTAGTTAAAATTTTGACTAGTTATGATATATAATTTAATTAATTTAGCATACTTTAGGAGTTAATTTCACACTGATTACGCCAATCTGCCCATTTTCAATATCACTTTTCACATATCTATCGTTTGGCAATATCTTTTTAACGATATATGGTCCTTTGTACTTTGGTACAAATTTTTTATGTGTACCAATTGTGGTGTCAATGTTCCGCATTACAAAAAAATCGCCTTCCTCAAAGTCTATATGATCTTTATGAATTTTCTGAAAATATTCCTTGCTTCTTTTCTGACACTGTTCTATTTTATCTGAAGAGTTCTTACGGACATTTTCTAAATCACACTGTGGTATATCATTTCTGTCATCTAAGTATTCTGTTAATGCGTCAAATAATAATACTGAGGGTAATTCTTTGTAGTTGAATGCATTGAATTATTAATGGCATATTCGGCCCTATCTAAAAGTTTGCTCCAGTCTTCGTGCTTAATTGGTTCAGCTATCTTGGCTAGCATCGCTTTCACTGTCCTATTTACTCTCTCCACCTGACCGTTCGCTTGAGGTGACGCAGTTGCTACCTTAACGTGTTCGATATTATTTTCTAATAAAAATTTGGCAAATTCTAATGACGTAAAACAACTCTACGTGGTCGACTATAATATTTACTTCTTTTGTACTCGTTAAATTCACCGGATACAATTTAACGAATTTGGTAAATCCATCAATAATTACTAGCAAATGTTTCTTGTGTAATGTATCAAAAGGAATTGGTCGCTTGGGTATATTATGAAGTGTTTGATTATTCGCATGTGTGGGTACCGTAAACAAGATACACTTTAAACAATTTCCAATAAATGCCTCTATTTTAGCTTTCATATTCGGGAACTACTAGTGTTCCTAATTTTTTTTTCAAGCACTTCTCGGTACCTAAATGACATAAATTTTCATGAACTCTCCTAATTATATGGGATTCCATTTCAGCTGGTACATATAGCATAGCAATTCAATATCATTCACACCTAATCTATAAACAATTCCATCGGTTAATATAAAGTTCTTCACACTTCCTTGTTCTAATTGTTCTTTCAATTCCACTATAATACTATCCCTATTTTGTGTTATCTGAAGCTGAAGATTAATGTCGTCACTGTCAATTACTAAAACTATTTGATCTTTGTTGTCGCTATTTTGGATATAATTGTAATTAGCCAATGGCAATGCTTGAGTTAAGGCGTCCTTTTCCTAGGCACAAAACTACTACATTACAATCTGTTACTATGTTAAATGGAATTTCTTCTAAGTATATTCTGAATTTTCGTAATGAATAAAGTACAACTAATGTTTCCAATTTAAAGCTCTCATATCAAGCTTCTAGTCTTGTTGTTCCTTGTGAAAAATAGGCTATTGGGTGAAACTTATTATCATCCTGCTTTTGCAACAAAATTCCTCCAAATCCCTCACTTCTTGCGTCGTAATGCAATTCAGTTTCTCGATTTGGGTTGTACAATGATAATATGGGAGATGAAATTAATTTGTCACGAAGATATTCAAAAGTCTTTATACAATCCTCACTAAGTTCATACTTAACACCAGCTTTTGTGAGCTCTTGCAATGGCTTTGCTATTTTTGAGTATGCCGGGATAAACCTCCTAAAGTAAGAAAATAGTCCTAAATATTTCTGCATTCCATGGTTTTTTTGGTATCGGAAGATGTTTAATAGTTGATGTGTGCTCATAAATCGGACTTATTCCTTTTTCACTGAGTGTATACCCTAAAAATTCAATGTTTTTGTAAGCGAACTGGCACTTACTTATTTTAATTTCCAATCGGTACTCTGCTAAAATTCGTAATACTCTTCCTACAGTCTTGAAATGTTCCTTCAATGTTTTCGAACCTATAGCAAATCGTCTATATAAACTACTACATTTCCTTCGCGAATCAAAGGTTGCAGAATATAGTTAATAAATCTCATGAATACTACGGGTGCATTCATGAGTCCGAAAGGCATTCTTGTATATTCACATTGACCGGAAGGTGTTACAAAAGCTGTATACTGCACGGAACTTTCTGCTACTTTCACTTAATGGTATCCATTTTTCAAATCTTACAATGTAAAATATTTATTTCCTTCTAATCTCTCTAAGCAGTCAGTCAGGGAAGGGGGTATCCGTCTCGAACAGTTATCTTATTAAGTTGTCTATAATCCACACACATACGCTTTTCTCCAGATTTTTTCTTAGCAAGAACGATAGCGGAACTCATTATTCGATTTAGCGTCGCTTGTGAACAGCTGTGCTTACTTTTGTGCTCCGAGTTTTTGTCTTTTCCAGTGATTTTGTGCGAGTGTTCTGTGTGTATTTATTTACAAAGATTAGCCTAACAATTGTGCTAGTAATTCTAAATAAATCTCCCAGTAAACGGGTACGTGTTAATAGTTATTTTAGCATTTCTATTAGATTTTTTTAATCTCATAGCTTTTGTTTTTGTAACTTACGCTCCTAAACTTGCTAAAACTCTTTTGCTCTCTCTCAATCTCCCTCGCTCTATTTTATAACTGTAACCTATTCTCTATGCACCCGATGAATTTTTAGTAGACTTTTTCGGTGCTATTTTCTGCAACTCTCTCTCTCTCTCTCTCTCTTGCTTGATTTACTTTGTATTTTGTTCTACTGAAAGTTGTTAGTGTCGCACAAGCCACTCTCAGTCGATAGAATATTTTTTTTTCTCTCGTGCTCTCTTACGTTTGATAAATTTTCGCGATTTCGCGCTCTTATTTTTTTTTTTTTGAATTTGATCCCAGTGCCAAATTTACTTTGAGGTATTTTTGATATTGTATTTCATTTGTTTGTCTTATAATGGCCCTCGTCTGTTCCAAGAAAAACTGGACACTTGCGTCTTCAACGAAGGACACCTTTATTTTTTGCTGGCTCTGCGATTCGATGATGCACGTCAATTGTGCAGGTTTCACCGGCAGAGTTAAAGATTTTATTGATCTTAACTCTGGTCTTATGTGGTCATGCGGTTCCTGCAAGGAAATGGTGGTTGAGATGAGCGGCTTTATGAAGCAGTCTCGAGACAGCCTGTTGAATATCTCGGGTGCTTTTAGGCAACTCAATGAGGGGTTAAATACCGTCTGTGCCCAGTTTAATAATAAAAAATTATTAACAGAGTCGCCTAAACGCAAAAAAGCCAGCTTAACTGCCGTTAAAACCACCATGGAATCCAAACCAAATCCGAACTTGGTAGCAGCCGTTCCTGTCGACAAGGGGTTAAGCGAACCAACTGTGTGTATGGATACAGCCAGCTCGAGTGTAGTCCATGTTTCCGGACTAAAAGCTTCTGTACTGGCTAAGTCAAAGAAATCGGTGCCTACCGTTCCTATAGGTACTGTAGGCACCGATCCTCGATCTCAGCCTAGTGAGGTTCAGACTGCTGCTGGGGAGCGTAAGAAACTTTCAGTTGTTCCACAAAGGCAGCAATTATTTGTTTCTAGATTCACCCCAGATACCACATCTGATAATGTTCTGGAATTTATACGTGAAAAATTGCCATCCGAAGATATTGCAGTTGAACAATTTCGATTTTCATATGCTCGTAGGATATCTTCTTTTAAAATGTTTGCTCCGCCTGACATTTTTAATGTTTTACTTTCTGAAAGCTTTTGGCTTAATGATGGTTTATTATTTAAAGAATTTGTTCAAAATAAACCGAGAACAAATAACAGGCCCTCCACTGTGTCAAAAAACTAAAAAGTTTAATGTTGGCGTATCAAAATGTTAGGGGATTAAATATGAAGCTACCCAAGCTTTATGCTGACTCCTCTGCATTTACAGAAGATATTTTAGCTTTTACGGAAACTGGGCTGAAACCAGGGATATCCGACTCTGATGTTCTGGCTAATAACTTTAATACTTATAGGACCGGTCGCCACTCACGTAGGGGGGGCGGTGTGCTGATTGCCGTTACCTCTGGCTTAACATCTGAAAGAATTCTCATTCATATACCCAATGAAATTGAATTTCTAAGTGTAAAAGTTTCTTTGCAATCTTTATCTGTTTAGTAATTTATAAGCACCATCTGTCTGCAATAAAATCTGCTTTATCCCTTCTTTCTAACAGAGACCTTTTGATTGTTTTAGGTGACTTTAATGTACCTGATATTGGTCTTGGTCTCCTCCTACTGACTCATTTGTCGCTATGCCTTTATCCGCCCATGATTTTGTGGATGACCTTTTAGAATTATCGTTACAGCAAGTAAGCTTTATAAAAAATTTTTTAAGTGGACAATTAGATCTTGTGCTTGTTTCAGACCCGTCTAAAATCACAGTATATAGAATTGATCTTGTTGTACCTGAAGACTGATATCATACAACTATTAAATGAGATGTTTTGGTAAATGTGACTATAATAAAGGTAACTATATGATTTCTCATTATAATTTGAAAGACTTGTACAGTTATACAGGCATTGATAGTGCCACTGAACTATTGTATACAGTGTATAATAAAAACGCAGGTTTTCTATTTTATTTCTATTCGTAAGTTTTATTTTAATTCAATTTTTATTCTCAGCTGAGCTTTTACGTGTTTTTCAAATCGTCTATTTTAATCAAGTGTGTCCCTACTCCGATCTTTACATAGTCCTCAGCTCCTACTTATTTCTACATTATTGAAACATCGGAATTGGAACATAAGCGCGGAATGTTATTATCATTAAAAAGTCATATCTTATATCCACTTAATTTATATACAGCTTCTAATATACTGCTAACAGCTCGGCCATCCTGACAATTAGATCGTCCTCGATTGTGGGTTTCTAATATTATAAAAGTAATTCTAAATATTATACGTTTTAGTTAGTTAAAATTTTGACTAGTTATGATATATAATTTAATTAATTTAGCATACTTTAGGAGTTAATTTCACACTGATTACGCCAATCTGCCCATTTTCAATATCACTTTTCACATATCTATCGTTTGGCAATATCTTTTTAACGATATATGGTCCTTTGTACTTTGGTACAAATTTTTTATGTGTACCAATTGTGGTGTCAATGTTCCGCATTACAAAAAAATCGCCTTCCTCAAATTCTATATGATCTTTATGAATTTTCTGAAAATATTCCTTGCTTCTTTTCTGACACTGTTCTATTTTATCTGAAGAGTTCTTACGGACATTTTCTAAATCACACTGTGGTATATCATTTCTGTCATCTAAGTATTCTGTTAATGCGTCAAATAATAATACTGAGGGTAATTCTTTGTAGTTGAATGCATTGAATTATTAATGGCATATTCGGCCCTATCTAAAAGTTTGCTCCAGTCTTCGTGCTTAATTGGTTCAGCTATCTTGGCTAGCATCGCTTTCACTGTCCTATTTACTCTCTCCACCTGACCGTTCGCTTGAGGTGACGCAGTTGCTACCTTAACGTGTTCGATATTATTTTCTAATAAAAATTTGGCAAATTCTAATGACGTAAAACAACTCTACGTGGTCGACTATAATATTTACTTCTTTTGTACTCGTTAAATTCACCGGATACAATTTAACGAATTTGGTAAATCCATCAATAATTACTAGCAAATGTTTCTTGTGTAATGTATCAAAAGGAATTGGTCGCTTGGGTATATTATGAAGTGTTTGATTATTCGCATGTGTGGGTACCGTAAACAAGATACACTTTAAACAATTTCCAATAAATGCCTCTATTTTAGCTTTCATATTCGGGAACTACTAGTGTTCCTAATTTTTTTTTCAAGCACTTCTCGGTACCTAAATGACATAAATTTTCATGAACTCTCCTAATTATATGGGATTCCATTTCAGCTGGTACATATAGCATAGCAATTCAATATCATTCACACCTAATCTATAAACAATTCCATCGGTTAATATAAAGTTCTTCACACTTCCTTGTTCTAATTGTTCTTTCAATTGTTATCTGAAGCTGAAGATTAATGTCGTCACTGTCAATTACTAAAACTATTTGATCTTTGTTGTCGCTATTTTGGATATAATTGTAATTAGCCAATGGCAATGCTTGAGTTAAGGCGTCCTTTTCCTAGGCACAAAACTACTACATTACAATCTGTTACTATGTTAAATGGAATTTCTTCTAAGTATATTCTGAATTTTCGTAATGAATAAAGTACAACTAATGTTTCCAATTTAAAGCTCTCATATCAAGCTTCTAGTCTTGTTGTTCCTTGTGAAAAATAGGCTATTGGGTGAAACTTATTATCATCCTGCTTTTGCAACAAAATTCCTCCAAATCCCTCACTTCTTGCGTCGTAATGCAATTCAGTTTCTCGATTTGGGTTGTACAATGATAATATGGGAGATGAAATTAATTTGTCACGAAGATATTCAAAAGTCTTTATACAATCCTCACTAAGTTCATACTTAACACCAGCTTTTGTGAGCTCTTGCAATGGCTTTGCTATTTTTGAGTATGCCGGGATAAACCTCTGCATTCCATGGTTTTTTTGGTATCGGAAGATGTTTAATAGTTGATGTGTGCTCATAAATCGGACTTATTCCTTTTTCACTGAGTGTATACCCTAAAAATTCAATGTTTTTGTAAGCGAACTGGCACTTACTTATTTTAATTTCCAATCGGTACTCTGCTAAAATTCGTAATACTCTTCCTACAGTCTTGAAATGTTCCTTCAATGTTTTCGAACCTATAGCAAATCGTCTATATAAACTACTACATTTCCTTCGCGAATCAAAGGTTGCAGAATATAGTTAATAAATCTCATGAATACTACGGGTGCATTCATGAGTCCGAAAGGCATTCTTGTATATTCACATTGACCGGAAGGTGTTACAAAAGCTGTATACTGCACGGAACTTTCTGCTACTTTCACTTAATGGTATCCATTTTTCAAATCTTACAATGTAAAATATTTATTTCCTTCTAATCTCTCTAAGCAGTCAGTCAGGGAAGGGGGTATCCGTCTCGAACAGTTATCTTATTAAGTTGTCTATAATCCACACACATACGCTTTTCTCCAGATTTTTTCTTAGCAAGAACGATAGCGGAACTCATTATTCGATTTAGCGTCGCTTGTGAACAGCTGTGCTTACTTTTGTGCTCCGAGTTTTTGTCTTTTCCAGTGATTTTGTGCGAGTGTTCTGTGTGTATTTATTTACAAAGATTAGCCTAACAATTGTGCTAGTAATTCTAAATAAATCTCCCAGTAAACGGGTACGTGTTAATAGTTATTTTAGCATTTCTATTAGATTTTTTTAATCTCATAGCTTTTGTTTTTGTAACTTACGCTCCTAAACTTGCTAAAACTCATTTGCTCTCTCTCAATCTGCCTCGCTCTATTTTATAACTGTAACCTATTCTCTATGCACCCGATGAATTTTTAGTAGACTTTTTCGGTGCTATTTTCTGCAACTCTCTCTCTCTCTCTCTCTCTTGCTTGATTTACTTTGTATTTTGTTCTACTGAAAGTTGTTAGTGTCGCACAAGCCACTCTCAGTCGATAGAATATTTTTTTTTCTCTCGTGCTCTCTTACGTTTGATAAATTTTCGCGATTTCGCGCTCTTATTTTTTTTTTTTGAATTTGATCCCAGTGCCAAATTTACTTTGAGGTATTTTTGATATTGTATTTCATTTGTTTGTCTTATAATGGCCCTCGTCTGTTCCAAGAAAAACTGGACACTTGCGTCTTCAACGAAGGACACCTTTATTTTTTGCTGGCTCTGCGATTCGATGATGCACGTCAATTGTGCAGGTTTCACCGGCAGAGTTAAAGATTTTATTGATCTTAACTCTGGTCTTATGTGGTCATGCGGTTCCTGCAAGGAAATGGTGGTTGAGATGAGCGGCTTTATGAAGCAGTCTCGAGACAGCCTGTTGAATATCTCGGGTGCTTTTAGGCAACTCAATGAGGGGTTAAATACCGTCTGTGCCCAGTTTAATAATAAAAAATTATTAACAGAGTCGCCTAAACGCAAAAAAGCCAGCTTAACTGCCGTTAAAACCACCATGGAATCCAAACCAAATCCGAACTTGGTAGCAGCCGTTCCTGTCGACAAGGGGTTAAGCGAACCAACTGTGTGTATGGATACAGCCAGCTCGAGTGTAGTCCATGTTTCCGGACTAAAAGCTTCTGTACTGGCTAAGTCAAAGAAATCGGTGCCTACCGTTCCTATAGGTACTGTAGGCACCGATCCTCGATCTCAGCCTAGTGAGGTTCAGACTGCTGCTGGGGAGCGTAAGAAACTTTCAGTTGTTCCACAAAGGAAGCAATTATTTGTTTCTAGATTCACCCCAGATACCACATCTGATAATGTTCTGGAATTTATACGTGAAAAATTGCCATCCGAAGATATTGCAGTTGAACAATTTCGATTTTCATATGCTCGTAGGATATCTTCTTTTAAAATGTTTGCTCCGCCTGACATTTTTAATGTTTTACTTTCTGAAAGCTTTTGGCTTAATGATGGTTTATTATTTAAAGAATTTGTTCAAAATAAACCGAGAACAAATAACAGGCCCTCCACTGTGTCAAAAAACTAAAAAGTTTAATGTTGGCGTATCAAAATGTTAGGGGATTAAATATGAAGCTACCCAAGCTTTATGCTGACTCCTCTGCATTTACAGAAGATATTTTAGCTTTTACGGAAACTGGGCTGAAACCAGGGATATCCGACTCTGATGTTCTGGCTAATAACTTTAATACTTATAGGACCGGTCGCCACTCACGTAGGGGGGACGGTGTGCTGATTGCCGTTACCTCTGGCTTAACATCTGAAAGAATTCTCATTCATATACCCAATGAAATTGAATTTCTAAGTGTAAAAGTTTCTTTGCAATCTTTATCTGTTTAGTAATTTATAAGCACCATCTGTCTGCAATAAAATCTGCTTTATCCCTTCTTTCTAACAGAGACCTTTTGATTGTTTTAGGTGACTTTAATGTACCTGATATTGGTCTTGGTCTCCTCCTACTGACTCATTTGTCGCTATGCCTTTATCCGCCCATGATTTTGTGGATGACCTTTTAGAATTATCGTTACAGCAAGTAAGCTTTATAAAAATTTTTTTAAGTGGAAAATAAGATCTTGTGCTTGTTTCAGACCCGTCTAAAATCACAGCATATAGAATTGACGATCTTGTTGTACCTGAAGACTGATATCATACAACTATGGAACAGACAATTTGTCTCCCCTGCTGTGATACCCTCTCACCTTTAGTGTCTCCAACTTAAATGAGATGTTTTCGTAAATGTGACTATAATAAAGGTGACTATATGATTTCTCATTATAATTTGAAAGACTTGTACAGTTATACAGGCATTGATAGTGCCACTAAACTATTGTATACAGTGTATAATAAATCCTAAACAGGCCTGCTTGGTTTACCAATGCACTTCAAAGACTTAAAAACCTTAAGTCAAACACTTATAAAATATAAAAAAAAAATCGTGAAAGCCAGCAGACTTTTTGATGTATGTGGTGACTTGTTCGGATTTAAGTGTTCTAAACAGTCATTGTTATTCTATGTATCTAAGTCGATGTAAATTTGTTTTTAGTTAATTTCAAGCGTAATTCATGGGCATCACCGTTATCGGTACGTCTTAACTCAGTGGAGCCACGGCCGCATTCTGCAATTGCTGATTTATTTGCAGGGTTTTTCCAAACTAACTACCCTAATTCCTTAAATAGGGCAAATTGTATTTTTTCCCCTGTAAATACCGAAAGCTCTCTCTTAAGAGATTTAGCAATAACAACGCCAACTTGTTCTCCCGGTCCAGATGGACTTCCTGGATGTGTGCTTAAGTTTTGTGCGTCAACCATTTGTAAACCGATTCTTCAACTTTTCAATTTGTCTATTTTATCATCAGTTTTTCCTTTTATCTGGAAGGACTCTTTTATTATTCCACGCCATAAAAAGGGTGTGAAGGCGGATGCCCAAAATTATAGAGGTATTTCTAAACTGTCGGCAATTCCTAAAACATTTAAATGTATAATCACTTCTCATTTTCAACACTTATGTTCCTCGCTCATATCAATGTGACAGCATGGTTTTGTTAAGCGAAGATCGAGCACCGCCAACCTTCTTGAATCGAAATCTTTTATAATATATGGATTTAAGAAAAAAATGCAGACTGACATTGTATATACAGATTATAGATAGTAAGACCCTTGACTCCTTTAACCACTCTCTTTCTTTATTAAAATTAGATCAGCTTGGGTTTGCTGGTAATATATTATCTTGAATTGTTACTTGAATGGCAGGACTCATCTGGAGTGCCCCAGGGTTGTCAATTGGTCCCATTGCTGTTTACTTTGTTTATTAATGATCTTCCCTTAATCATAACACATTCTCTTTTGTTTATCGCATAATGATATAGCGTCGGGACTTAACTTACAGTCAGATATTGATTGTTTTTATGGATGGTGTGAGTAAATTTGAGTTTTAAATTTGAACTGCCTTAAATGCAATGTTATGACTTTTTTTGGGGTACTTCTACGTTTATCAGTTATTTTCTTAAAAATACATAATACTACCACATTATGTCCACTGTTAACAAAACCATGAGTGTTCTTGGGTTTATAAAGCGTTGGTCAAAAGAATTTGATGACCCATATACGACCAAATTATTATTTACCACCCTTGTCCGTCCTTTTTTGGAATATTGTTCGTCGGTTTGGCGTCCACAATATCAAGTGCACAACGACCTTATTGAGTCGGAACAAAAAAATGTCTCCTATTTTCCCTGCGTAGTTTGAAATGGGATCAAAACGTAAGGCTACCTTCCTACCAGAGTAGATTACAATTGCTTAATTTTCCTACACTTCTAAAACGTAGAACAATGCTTGTTACTATTTTTATACTAAATCTTATAAGAGGTGACATTGCTTCTTCAGATCTTTTAAACCGCCTAACATTCAATGTTCCTGTTGGACCAACACGAAACTGTTATCCTCTAAATTTGCCACGAAGCACATCAAATTTTTGTCTGCACCGGCCCTTTCGCGTTCTATGTAATAACTATAACAACCTTTATCATTTAATTTGCATTTCAACTTCTATCCCGGTATTAAATACTAATATTTTAACTCATTTGCTTCATTCTTACTTCTGCCTTTTATTTTCATGTATGTTTCGTCTCTATTTGTTTTATGTATCTTCCTCGCGAACTCGCATATTTTTGCCAAAATTGATAAAAGGGCCCCGCGCGTAAGAAGCACTTGCTGGTTGTCGTTGGGCCACTTGTTTGTACTGTTCGAAGTGCATCAACGTCCATATATAAACATTTATACTATAATGTTTTTTTTCTCGAACTGTTTTATTACAGAAAAATCAATTTCAACACAGCTGTATCTAATGATATCTTGCTGACATTCGTCTAAACATGTATATGATTTCGTATATTGCAATCTTTCTCTTGCAGCACTCTGTTGTCTCATGTTTGCGAATTGTTTTCTAAGATGATTTTTATATTCAATGGATTCAATCAAGCACCATTTAAAATAATAATTATCATTGTTTTGCACATTGATCAAAGCATTTCCTGCCTTTATACGTCGCGGTGCAGTAATATATGTATCCCTTGACGGGAATGTAATTTTATAATTAATAGTTCAAAATATTTAAAGGATTTCATAGACTTGCTTGCGTTTGATAAATAATCAAGGGTTTTATTTATTTATTTATTTATTTTTTTCATCAGTAAATTTTTTATAAAATATATATATATATTGCTACTAAAATGTTTCATTGTTTTAATACAATTTTCTTCATCAGTAAATTTTATATGTAATCCAAAAACTTTGATGCTAAATTTTATTGAAATATAATTCTTACAATAAAAATGTTCCGAATTTTTAAAATATTAGCTTGACATTTACTAAACAAGTCTTTTATCTCAATCAAGTCAATACCAGGTGTAAATTCTTCAGCAAGCCACAGCAGTACCGCAAATAAATCCCTCGAAATTCGACGGAACCTACGTCGAACTTAAAAATTTTATACGTTTGTTTAACAGCTTAGTTCCCGAAGTCGAATCCGATATCCTTTTAAGGAAGCATTAGGAACAGTAAAGGCTTACCAGATCACATAAGTAAATTACGCATGTTTTTAAATTACGCCTAAAATACTTTAAATTTATCATTCGCTTGCAGAAATCCCAATAAAATCTGTTTTGTCCCTTCTTTCTAACAGAGACCTTTTGATTGTTTTAGGTGACTTTAATGTACCTGATATTGGTCTTGGTCTCCTCCTACTGACTCATTTGTCGCTATGCCTTTATCCGCCCATGATTTTGTGGATGACCTTTTAGAATTATCGTTACAGCAAGTAAGCTTTTAAAAAATTTTTTAAGTGGAAAATTAGATCTTGTGCTTGTTTCAGACCCGTCTAAAATCACAGTATATAGAATTGACGATCTTGTTGTACCTGAAGACTGATATCATACAACTATGGAACAGACAATTTGTCTCCCCTGCTGTGATACCCTCTCACCTTTAGTGTCTCCAACTTAAATGAGATGTTTTCGTAAATGTGACTATAATAAAGGTGACTATATGATTTCTCATTATAATTTGAAAGACTTGTACAGTTATACAGGCATTGATAGTGCCACTAAACTATTGTATACAGTGTATAATAAATCCTAAACAGGCCTGCTTGGTTTACCAATGCACTTCAAAGACTTAAAAACCTTAAGTCAAACACTTATAAAATATAAAAAAAAATCGTGAAAGCCAGCAGACTTTTTGATGTATGTGGTGACTTGTTCGGATTTAAGTGTTTTAAACAGTCATTGTTATTCTATGTATCTAAGTCGATGTAAATTTGTTTTTAGTTAATTTCAAGCGTAATTCATGGGCATCACCGTTATCGGTACGTCTTAACTCAGTGGAGCCACGGCCGCATTCTGCAATTGCTGATTTATTTGCAGGGTTTTTCCAAACTAACTACCCTAATTCCTTAAATAGGGCAAATTGTATTTTTTCCCCTGTAAATACCGAAAGCTCTCTCTTAAGAGATTTAGCAATAACAACGCCAACTTGTTCTCCCGGTCCAGATGGACTTCCTGGATGTGTGCTTAAGTTTTGTGCGTCAACCATTTGTAAACCGATTCTTCAACTTTTCAATTTGTCTATTTCATCATCAGTTTTTCCTTTTATCTGGAAGGACTCTTTTATTATTCATAAAAAGGGTGTGAAGGCGGATGCCCAAAATTATAGAGGTATTTCTAAACTGTCGGCAATTCCTAAAACATTTAAATGTATAATCACTTCTCATTTTCAACACTTATGTTCCTCGCTCATATCAATGTGACAGCATGGTTTTGTTAAGCGAAGATCGAGCACCGCCAACCTTCTTGAATCGAAATCTTTTATAATATATGGATTTAAGAAAAAAATGCAGACTGACATTGTATATACAGATTATAGATAGTAAGACCCTTGACTCCTTTAACCACTCTCTTTCTTTATTAAAATTAGATCAGCTTGGGTTTGCTGGTAATATATTATCTTGAATTGTTACTTGAATGGCAGGACTCATCTGGAGTGCCCCAGGGTTGTCAATTGGTCCCATTGCTGTTTACTTTGTTTATTAATGATCTTCCCTTAATCATAACACATTCTCTTTTGTTTATCGCATAATGATATAGCGTCGGGACTTAACTTACAGTCAGATATTGATTGTTTTTATGGATGGTGTGAGTACAACGTTTTAAATTTGAACTGCCTTAAATGCAATGTTATGACTTTTTTTGGGGTACTTCTACGTTTATCAGTTATTTTCTTAAAAATACATAATACTACCATATTATGTCCACTGTTAACAAAACCATGAGTGTTCTTGGGTTTATAAAGCGTTGGTCAAAAGAATTTGATGACCCATATACGACCAAATTATTATTTACCACCCTTGTCCGTCCTTTTTTGGAATATTGTTCGTCGGTTTGGAGTCCACAATATCAAGTGCACAACGACCTTATTGAGTCGGAACAAAAAAATGTCTCCTATTTTCCCTGCGTAGTTCGAAATGGGACGTAAGGCTACCTTCCTACCAGAGTAGATTACAATTGCTTAATTTTCCTACACTTCTAAAACGTAGAACAATGCTTGTTACTATTTTTATACTAAATCTTATAAGAGGTGACATTGCTTCTTCAGATCTTTTAAACCGCCTAACATTCAATGTTCCTGTTGGACCAACACGAAACTGTTATCCTCTAAATTTGCCACGAAGCACATCAAATTTTTGTCTGCACCGGCCCTTTCGCGTTCTATGTAATAACTATAACAACCTTTATCATTTAATTTGCATTTCAACTTCTATCCCGGTATTAAATACTAATATTTTAACTCATTTGCTTCATTCTTACTTCTGCCTTTTATTTTCATGTATGTTTCGTCTCTATTTGTTTTATGTATCTTCCTTGCGAACTCGCATTTTTTTGCCAAAATTGATAAAAGGGCCCCGCGCGTAAGAAGCACTTGCTGGTTGTCGTTGGGCCACTTGTTTGTACTGTTCGAACTGCATCAACGTCCATATATAAACATTTATACTATAATGTTTTTTTTCTCGAACTGTTTTATTACAGAAAAATCAATTTCAACACAGCTGTATCTAATGATATCTTGCTGACATTCGTCTAAACATGTATATGATTTCGTATATTGCAATCTTTCTCTTGCAGCACTCTGTTGTCTCATGTTTGCGAATTGTTTTCTAAGATGATTTTTATATTCAATGGATTCAATCAAGCACCATTTAAAATAATAATTATCATTGTTTTGCACATTGATCAAAGCATTTCCTGCCTTTATACGTCGCGGTGCAGTAATATATGTATCCCTTGACGGGAATGTAATTTTATAATTAATAGTTCAAAATATTTAAAGGATTTCATAGACTTGCTTGCGTTTGATAAATAATCAAGGGTTTTATTTATTTATTTATTTATTTTTTTCATCAGTAAATTTTTTATAAAATATATATATATATTGCTACTAAAATGTTTCATTGTTTTAATACAATTTTCTTCATCAGTAAATTTTATATGTAATCCAAAAACTTTGATGCTAAATTTTATTGAAATATAATTCTTACAATAAAAATGTTCCGAATTTTTAAAATATTAGCTTGACATTTACTAAACAAGTCTTTTATCTCAATCAAGTCAATACCAGGTGTAAATTCTTCAGCAAGCCACAGCAGTACCGCAAATAAATCCCTCGAAATTCGACGGAACCTACGTCGAACTTAAAAATTTTATACGTTTGTTTAACAGCTTAGTTCCCGAAGTCGAATCCGATATCCTTTTAAGAAAAGGAAGCATTAGGAACAGTAAAGGCTTACCAGATCACATAAGTAAATTACGCATGTTTTTAAATTACGCCTAAAATACTTTAAATTTATCATTCGCTTGCAGAAATCCCAATAAAATCTGTTTTGTCCCTTCTTTCTAACAGAGACCTTTTGATTGTTTTAGGTGACTTTAATGTACCTGATATTGGTCTTGGTCTCCTCCTACTGACTCATTTGTCGCTATGCCTTTATCCGCCCATGATTTTGTGGATGACCTTTTAGAATTATCGTTACAGCAAGTAAGCTTTATAAAAAATTTTTTAAGTGGACAATTAGATCTTGTGCTTGTTTCAGACCCGTCTAAAATCACAGTATATAGAATTGACGATCTTGTTGTACCTGAAGACTGATATCATACAACTATTAAATGAGATGTTTTGGTAAATGTGACTATAATAAAGGTAACTATATGATTTCTCATTATAATTTGAAAGACTTGTACAGTTGTACAGGCATTGATAGTGCCACTGAACTATTGTATACAGTGTATAATAAATACTTTTTTTTATGAATACGTTCCTGATAGGTTTCGTTCAAACCTAAACAGGCCTGCTTGGTTTACCAATACACTTCAAAGACTTAAAAACCTTAAGTCAAACACTTATAAAATATAAAAAAAAAATCGTGAAAGCCAGCAGACTTTTTGATGTATGTGGTGACTTGTTCGGATTTAAGTGTTCTAAACAGTCATTGTTATTCTATGTATCTAAGTCGATGTAAATTTGTTTTTAGTTAATTTCAAGCGTAATTCATGGGCATTGCCGTTATCATTCGCATTGCCTTCATCGGTACGTCTAAACTCAATGGAGGCATCGACGGATTCTGAAATTGCTGATTTATTTGCTGAGTTTTTCCAAACTATTTATAGTTCGACAGCTTGGTCAAATTCTAACAACCCCAATCCCTTAAATAGGGCAAATTGTATTTTCTCCCCTGTAATCACCGAAAGCTCTCTCGTAAGATATTTAGCAACAACAACGCCAACATGTTCTCCCGGTCCAAATGGACTTCCTGGATGTGTGCTTAAGTTTTGTGCGTCAACCATTTGTAAACCTTTGTCTATTTCATCATGAGTTTTTAATTCTATCTGGAAGGACTCTTTTATTATTCCACAAATAGGTGCTTTTGGGCAGATGCCCAAAATTACAGAGGTATTTCTGAATTGTCGGCAATTCCTAAAGCATTTGAACGTATTATCACTTCTCATTTGCAACATTTATGTTCCTCGCTTATATCACCGTGTCAGCATTTTGTTAAGCGAAGATCGACCACCACCAACCTTCTTGAATTGTCCTCTATTGTAATAAATGGGTTTAATAAAAAAATGCAGACTGACATTGTATATACAGATTTTAGTAAGGCCTTTGACTCCGTTAACCACACACTTCTTTTATTTAAATTAGATCAGCTTGGGTTTCCTGGTAATCAATTATCTTGGATTTCATGTTACTTGAATGGTAGGACTCGGAGGGTTATATTCAAGAATGCTGTTTCCAAATTGATCGACGTGACATCTGGAGTGCCCCAGGGTAGTCATTTGAGCCCTTTGCTGTTTACTTTGTTTATTAACGATCTTCCCTTAATCATAACACATTCTCTTTTGTTTATCACATAATGATATAGCGACGGGACTTAACTTACAGTCAGATATTGATTGTTTTTATGGATGGTGTGAGTACAACGTTTTAAATTTGAACTGCCTTAAATGCAATGTTATGACTTTTTATTGGGGTACTTCTACGTTTATCAGTTATTTTCTTAAAAATACATAATACTACCACATTATGTCCACTGTTAACAAAACCATGAGTGTTCTTGGGTTTATAAAGCGTTGGTCAAAAGAATTTGATGACCCATATACGACCAAATTATTATTTACCACCCTTGTCCGTCCTTTTTTGGAATATTGTTTGTCGGTTTGGAGTCCACAATATCAAGTGCACATCGACCGTATTGAGTTGGTACAAATTTCTTCTATTTGCCCTGCGTAGTTTGAACTGGGATCAAAACGTAAGGCTTTCTTCCTTTGCTGTTAACTGTGTTTATTAACAATCTTCCCTCAATCATAACACATTCTCGTGTACTAATGTATGCTGATGATGTTAAGCTTTGTATATCGTATAATGATACAGCGTCGGGACTTAACTTGCAGTCGGATATTGATTGTTATCATAGATAGTGTGAGTACAACCTTATAAATTTGAACTGCCTTAAATGCAACGTTATGACTTTTTATAGGGGTAATCCTACGTTTATCAGTTACTTTCTTAAAAATACGCCACTTGACCGTATATATTCAGTTAACGATTTAGGTGTTCTTCTTGACCCTAAACTTAAATTCGACTGCCACATTATGTCCACTGTTAACAAAGCCATGAGTGTTCTTGGGTTTATAAAGCGTTGGTCAAAAGAATTTGCTGACCCTTATACGACCAAATTATTATTTACCTCCCTTGTCCGTCCTATTTATGAATATAGTTCGTCGGTTTGGAGTCCACAATATCAAGTGCACATCGACCGTATTGAGTCGGTACAAAAAAAATTTCTCCTCTTTGCCCTGCGTAGTTTGAACTGGGATCAAAATGTAAGGCTTCCATCCTACGAGAGTAGATTACAATTGCTTAATTTACCTACACTTGTAAATCGTAGAACAATGCTTGGTACTATTTTTATACAAAATCTTATAAGAGGTGACATTGATTCTGCATAACTTTTAAACCGCCTTACATTCAACGTTCCCGTTAGACTAACACGAAATTATTATCCTCTAAATTTGCCACGATGTACATCAAACGCGAAAGGGCTCGCGTTCTATGTAATAACTATAATAAACTTTATCATTTAATTTGCATTTCAACATCTATCCCTTTATTAAAAACAAATATTTTTAGTAATTTGCTTAATTCTTAGTTATGCTTTATATTTTCATTTATGTTCCGTCTCTATTTGTTTTATGTATGTATCTTCCTCGCGAACTCGCATTTTTTGCCCAAATTGATAAAAGGGCCCCGCGCGTAACAAGCACGAGCTTGGGCCACTTGTTTGTACTGTTTGAAGTGCATCAACGTCCATATATATATATATAGGGTGAATTGCTTTCTCTTATAAATCCTTTTTTCAAAAACACATCAATTTTTGAATCTACTTCTTTCTTCTCCTGACACGAAAGTCTTCTTGGTACAGTGCGCACCGGTTCTTCAGACTTAAGTCTTAGCCTCATTTCATAACTATGTTGGATCGCTGGGATGTTAGATAAGCATAAGAATTTCAATCTTATTATTTCATTGAGTTCGCTTCGATCTTCATCACTTAACTTTGGGTCAATGTCAAAACTTTCATCATCCTGAAATACATCAATACTATATATATACGGAATGCTGTCATCACTAACTATTTCATTTTCTATTTTCTTTACTGCTTTCTAAATGGTCACTGTCTCGATATGTTTCACTATTCTGAAGTCTATTTATTGGTTCAATAAAATAATAATAAATAAATTCAATTCTACAATTTCTTTTACCTTATCCTTAGAAATCAATTTTATTCCAAATTTCTCAAAAAACTTACGGCCTAACAGAACATTAGTTGAAATATAATTATTGGGTACAACAAAAAATGAAATTTCTTCTTCTATGTTTTGAAAAACGAGTCTGACAAAAATTTTGCCGAATGTTTTAATTTTAAATCCATTAACTACATAGTAATTCGTCGGGACCAATATATCGTTAAAGTTTCTATAAGGAATCGCAGAGTGCTGAATTAAATTAATGCCGCTTCCCGTATCGAACATGGCAGACAGAAGAGTTACATTAGGCTTATGTTGACAATCAGTGTAAAAATATACTCTTACCTGGTTAAATATCGGAATATACATATTATGCTCCTCTTCGTCATCTCGTATCGGCTGGTTGTTGGCTGCTCCCAGCACTCTCGGATCACTTGCTGGCTTCTGTTGACAATCCTTTAGCATTTGTTGGAGGGATCCACAACGGAAACAAGATCCCTTCTCGCGTTTCGGCGCAGTGCATAAGCCCATAAGCAGAGCAATTGTAGCATCGGACTGTTTTCCGATCTCCTCCAGTATTTTCCCAGCGCTGAGGAAAATTTTTTGACTTCTTCCTTAGATTGCCATACTTCCAAACCAATCCCTTCAATTGTGCGATTGTTGCTGCTGTGTACAACAGAGCGATTTTGGCAGAACGATCGCGAAAACCATCAATGACGAACTGCACTGTCAATTTTTCGTCAATATATGCACGCATAGCAATTTTCTCCATCAGAAGTATGTATCATGCTTTCCTTAAGCAGCAATACAATATCAGCAGTTGAGCTGCCACGACCGAATGTTTTTATAAAGTTTTCCTTAAATTCGTCGTAAGTATTCGATCGGTCAACACGCACAAACAAGTCGGCATCTGTACCCGGTTTCATCAGCATTCGTACGCAGCGCAGTTGAAAATTTATACATGTGTTGATATCTCTACAGACTCTCTCGAAATTCAAAATCCACTCCAGGGCTTCCTCATTTTCAGTGGCAGAAAACGGGCTCACGAGGTGCTTCACCATTTGGAGGTAATCTTTCATTTTGTCATCGTTTTTCATCAATCCGGCCAATATTTTCTTCTTCTCAGCAATCCTTATGGCGGCGTCAAGCAGTGCTTCTTCTTCTTCCAATGTCTGGATGCCTTCGGCAGCGGCTCCTTGGCTTCATACTTCCATTTTGGAGTTCTCCTCCTCCAATATGCTTTCTGGGATTTCAGCCACCTTTTGGTAACCGGCATCCAAAGCAAGCTTACACAATTGCCTTAGAGTTGCACTTGAAGGAAACTCGATTTCGTTGGCTTGTAGCCACTCACCAATTTCAGTCTTGTCCATTTCAGAATGGCGTCTTAATTAAAAAGGATAAAAAAAATGTGTGCTCTCAGGTATGGCTATGTAGGCGAATGTATAAATGGGACTATCCCACTTCTGAAGTTGTTGACGCAGGTTTTATATTTTATTTCTATTCGTAAGTTTTATTTTAATTCAATTTTTATTCTCAGCTGAGCTTTTACGTGTGTTTCCAATCGTCTATTTTAATCAAGTGTGTCCCTACTCCGATCTTTACATAGTCCTCAGCTCCTACTTATTTCTACATTATTGAAACATCGGAATGAGAACATAATCGCGGAATGTTATTATCATTAAATAGTCATATTTTATATCCACTTCATTTATATACAGCTTCTAATATACTGCTAACAGTATCATACCCCCACACTCATCAATACTCTCCGCAGAAATAATAGCCATATTAGTAGCGATCGACCAAGTCAAAAGCACAAGGGAAGTTCATGATCTTCTCTGACTCTCAGCAATTGACGCCATAAGAAACACAACCAATAACAAAATCAGATCACTTCTTACAAAACTAGCTACAAAACAAGAAATAAACTAAACAATAAAATAAACAATCAATGGTATAAAAACATTAACAAAGACAATTCAAGCATCGACAAATCGAGCAGACATGATTAAATTAAAATAACACGTCTCAGACTTGGCCACACAAAACTTACACACGTCGCATGAAGCTAGTACCCTCTGTTTGCAAGTCTAAAAAAATAGTTTTTAAAAAGTACCCTCTGCTTGCAAGTCTTTATCTCCATCTAACTGCAGAAGAATTAAAAAAAATGTGTAAAAAGTAGAGGTTTCAGAATATTGTATGCAAAAGACATAAAATCAATCGGATAACTACAGATGGAGATATAGACTTGCAAACAGACGGTACTTTTTAACAACCCGCTTTTTTTTACAAACTTTAAAACATTTTAACTACAAAAAATTTTTTTGGTCAAATCCTGATACACGTGTTTACTTATTTTCCAAATAGTATACGTAAAAAAAGTTTCAGGCAAACAAAAATGTCAGCTTAAAAAAGTGTTCGGTTTGTAAAAGAACACGTCCGAGCGCAAAAAGCTGTTTTCAGAGCAGAAGACTTCCGACAAAAGCAGCATACTATAATAGTCGAAAAGTATCCCTTCAGTTCCGCAGTCCTGTCGCCGGGACACGTCCGAGCGCAAAAAGCTGTTTTGTTTTTTTCAGCCTAAAACTGTATGCTGCTGTCGACGTCAGCAGAGAATTCAGAGCAGAAGACTTCCGACAAAAGCAGTTCGGCAAAAAAGAGAGGCAAATCTTCGGATATTACCCCCTTTTTCTGTGTCTTATAATCTGCCTGCACTCGGCTCTCAGAGAGCAACCTTCGGCAAAGACCTGGTGCATTCTGTTAGAGTTATGGAAAGAGAAGCAGCTGTTGAAATTGTGCGCTTGGGCCCATTTTAATTTATTTATAGAAAAAGAAAAATGTCAAGTCCTTCACATATGCAGAAAACATAACTGCTCTGCCAAGATCCGTACAGGCGACACAAATCTTCCCAGTACAAACTCCCTCAGAATACTAGGACTTACTATTAACAACAAATACACCTGGAACACCCATATTACAAAATTAAAAACAGAACTATCAAAAACTCTAAATATTATTAAACATCTCTCTTCCCTTAAATATAACAGTAACACAACCACACACTCTAAAATCGATTATTGCCTGCCTTTCTACGGATATTGTCCCAAATCTAAATTAAACTGCTTAAAAACAACAATAAACGCAGCTCTAAGAGCAGCCTTAGGAGCCTACCGAACCACACCAGTAAACAACTTACTACTAGAAACTAAAACAAACACATTAGAACAAAAACGAAACTTCCTTACAGCCAAATTAAGTAAAAATATCCTTTTCGCCCACGCCACCCATATAACTAAACTAATAAAGCCACATAAAAGAAAATACAGATACCCTAGTACCATAGACAGAATAATCCTAGCATGCAACCACCTATCCCTCCCCGTTTCTCCTATCCGAATCAGTAACTGTAAAAAATTTAATATGACTACCATACATAAAGCTATCGACACCAATCTGTCATCTCATAATAAACAAAATACCCCTGCAACAACTTACCAACAACTTTTCAGGTCCTTACAATCCTCATACCCACAACACAAATTTGTATATACTGACGGTTCTAAGGCTGATGGTATATCTGGATTCAGTATTACTGATGAAAATAACCTTTTAAAATCCGATCTACTACCAATGTACTCTTCCTCCTATACAAACGAATTCATTGCCATCTTAGAAGCCACAAAACTTTGTCAAGGAAAGTCTGGAAAACATGACTTAACTCGATTAAAACCCTTAATAAACACTCCTACTACATTACATTAATAAGAAACATCATAACCAAAAACTTCCCAAAAATAAGACTTATTTGGATCCCTAGCCACATAGGAATAAAAGGCAACGAAACTGCTGACTCATTTGCCAAACTTAGCCTTCAATCCCCCCTTATATACACCCCCAACTACAATTTTACTGACATCGCTCGCCACCTAAAACAATGCTTAGATAATGAACTGATAAAAACCTTGGAAACAGCATCTCCTTGGTACCAACTTGTAAAACCCCTAACATTCCCACACAAACACGAAATGAATAGAAGACAAAAAATTATTATTAACAGAATACGACTTGGACACACCAAGTTCACCAATGCGCATTACATTAATAAAAACCTTTCCTCTATCTGCCCCCTGTGCAACATCAGCCCAATAAGCCTAACCCATATTATTACCTCATGCCCCGCCCTTACTCTCCAAAGAACTGCATCGTTCAACTCCCAAAACCCTTTCCACATTATATCAAATCCTACTTTAATCAATACCCAGAAAATCGTACTCTTTCTTAATAATTCGAACATATTATATAAGATATAATATATTGTAAAATATAATCATCACTACTAAATTACCATAAGCGAGCTTAAGGCCTTTTGTTGCTATAGCTCTGGAATAAACCCACTGTTAGCTTAAAGTTTTAACTATAAGTTAGCATTAGATAATAATAATAATAATAATAATAATTTATTTATATAAGTGAAATTTTTTTTAAAAATCCAGTCAGGTATGTGCTTCTTTAGTTGAAGATGTTGTGCGTCGATCCATGTTTAAAGAACGTCCCTTTTTAAGATTTCTTTAAAAGATAACATAACCCTAAAGGTTCTGGTTCCGTTACCTGAAAGTGGCATGATGAAATCTCTTTTACACAGTTTACACAGAAAAGCTATGACAAAAATTTAAAATCAAATTATCTGTCTGTTACATCCCTTTTTACTATAATTTGCACTATATTTTATAAAAATTGTATCATTTAAATTGTCTGTATAATTGCAATTAATATTCGCAAGGCTGTTTTTTTTTTTTTTTTATAATTTGATTTAAATATTTGACATCGCTTTTCTTATAGTTCGGTCCGGGACGGCGGAATCCCTGTCCAACCCTCCTGAAAAAGGGGAATGTGTTTAAAAAAATTTGTTATACTTATATACTTGCATATTTACTTTTCAAACTGTTTAAAACCCTTTGTGACCAATTTCGGGTAACGGAACTAGAATTTTATGGGTTAAAAAATCTAAAAAAAGGGACGTTCTTTAAACGTGGATGAAAGTACAACATCATGAACTTAAGAAAGCACTTACACTTTTATTCAAAAAATATCACTTTCATTAATAAATTAAAATGTGTCGCAGCGCACAATTTAAAGAGCCGCTGCTTCTCTTTTCATAACTTAAACAGAATGCACCAGGTTCTTCTTCTTCAAAAGCACCGAGCGATGGTTGCTCTCTGAGAGCCGCGGCAGGCAGATTATAAGACACAAAAAAATGGGTTAATATCCGAATTTCTGTCTCTCTCTTTTGCCGAAGACTTTTCGTCGGAAGTATTCTACGCTGCTCCGAATTCTCTGCTGTCGTCGACAGCAGCATACAGTTTTGGGCAGACAAAAAAAATAAAGCTCGAACATGTCCCGGGGACCGGACAGCGAAACTGGAGGGAAGCGTTTCCGACCCGGGTAAGTATATACAATCTTAATTAGGATCACTAGCAGATTCGACATTGCAAATGTGCACCGCCCAATGCGACTCCCACAAACCACACAAAACAGTGGAGCCTACATTTTTGATACTAAAAAAAAACTAATTTAACTGAAATATATTATCCTAATCATGAATATATATACTTTATGGAGTCGGAAACGCTTCCTTTTACCTTTAACGTGCTGGCCTACACACTGCTTGACAGACTGGATACTTTTTATTTGCTTCGATGCACTTTTTATGAAAGTCATGGTCACAAGGTGTTTAACATACATCTGCGACGGATCTAAATTCACTCTTGCAAAGCAGTCAAGAGCTGGGCTTTCCTAAAGCGCCTATATTCGGCGAGCGAGGGACACTCATTTGAAAAACAAATCGATAGAAACGGGCCAACTATGAAGGACTGAACAGTGATAGCGATCACACCTAATATAACAACTCCAAAAATAATTGTAAACTAAAGAAATAAATAAATATATGAATAAATAAATAAATGTATAAGTAAATAAATGGAAAAATAAATGAATGACCAAATAAAAACACAACCCAAAAATCGTACTTTTACAAAGTCAAACGAAAAAAAAAAATTCAAAAATCAAATATAATCAGAAATATCATAAGCATTTTTAGCCGAGAACAAAGCCTGACATCACACATATCGTAGGATAATTTCATTTACTACCGAAATTCTCAAAAAAAAAAAGAAATAGAAATAGTGTGTCAGAATTCATTTTCCATCAAAAGGAAGTTACGTTCTGGCGGGATTTATTTTAGGCCTGATTAACGGACAACAAAGCAATCTTCAATACTTTTGTTGTATTCCAGCAAATCAGAGAAGCCTAAATTCTAAAGAAGAAGAATTCCATTTTTGGATATTCTTCAGTCATTCGTGGTTGTAACATTGTCTTAACAAAATGTTTACATTTTCCATCCGACTGACATGAAGGACATCAAAATTTGTGCTGTTTCACCAATAATAAAAATAATTTAAATGGGACAAAATAACCAACCGTAGTTAAATAATTTTGTATTTCCTCGTACAAATAAATACCCCATTATTTGCAAATATTGGAAGGGTAAATTTGAAACCAACTTTTTCTTTTTGGCCAAAAGGAAACTGGTTGTATATTCCTTCTTTGTAATCCATAAAGATTTTTGAGATAAAGTCTAATTTTCTTGAAAAAGAAATGAATGAAAGAAACTAAAGAGTTAATAGAGTGCGAAATTTAAACTTATCCGAGAGTCTTAATGAGTGATTATTGTACTTACCCCACGTTGGGCGCCACCTTTCTTAATTAATAATAATTAATAATAACAAAAATGTTCAACGGTATGGTAGTGGTAATGGGATGTGCGGGGCACGCTTTAGAGTCCGTCTCTAGCTTGTCGGCTTTGGGGGTGGTGGTCATGCCTATACCAAATATATATATTCCCTTTCCTTCGCTGCTCATTATTATTATTTAAAGATCAGAACTGAGCGTGCTGCGATAAAAAAATAATTGCTAGAAGACTAGCCGGAAAGAGAAAAATCCGAAAATGTGTCAAAAAAAAATAAGAGTAAAACAAATAGAGAGTGAGAGGAAGGAGAGAAAGAAAGAGAGAGTAAGGAGAGAGAGAAAAAAAACGAGAGGGAGAGAGAGGGAGCGAGAAATAAGGTAGGTCATCACAGCTGTTATGTGATGAGTGTCCCCTCCCAGCCTATGATCACTGCCTCAGAGCATGGCTCTGGTGATCCCTTTTAACCCTACGACAATGCTGTCAACGGCTCGTCTCGGCTAATAAAGACTAAATTACTTCATAATTAATCAAATTTATTTAACAATAAATGTTGAACAATAATTCATTATAAACAAGAAAATAGTACAAAATTATCAATAATAAGTTGTAATATTAAAATAGTTTTTCTTTTAAATATGTATACGTATTTTTTCCCAGTGGTTTTTATTCTAGTTATTTTTGCTTACTGCATGATTTTTCTCTTTTAGTTTTTATCTATTCGATTTAATAGTTTTAATTTATTTCTCATGCGTTTCTTTCAACTATGTATGTTGCGTGTATGTGCCTAATGAATCATGTCAATAAAATGTATGTTTCCAATAAAAAAAACTTACAGACAGAACTCAGGCCGCGGCTTTTAGCTGTCTTGTTTTATAACTTTTAACTTTATTTTAATTTGTACGCAATACTTTCAACAATTGTTTAAATTTCCTAAAATTTGTGTTGGTACATTTGTATTGGTATAATTTTGTAGCACTTTGCTTTTTAATTTGTTGTACAATATAGTAGCGCTTTAATTTTAATTTAATTTTCAATTTAATTATCAATTTTTCTTTTTATGCTTGCTTCATTTTTACATTTAACTCTCGCAACAATTTTCTTTTACTTTTCCCTTTGTTTTAATTTTTCATTTTTTTTTTTCTTGTGCGATTTCAAAGTTCTGCAATACTAAACTTTAATAATATGTTTCTATTTAAATTTGTGCGACAGAGTGTCGCTCTACTTTTTCCTTTCTAATTTATCTTTTTAACTATTTGTATCTTTTAATCAATGTATCGCATCACTTTTAAACTTTTGTACTTTCATTTACTTTGAAATTGTTTTAAATGTATGCTCGCATCACTTTAAAACTTTTGTTCTTCGGAATTATTTCAATGGTATGCTCGCATCACTTTCCACACACACAAGATTTGGAATTTGCGAACAAATCGCTGAGGTCGATGACTAAAGTGGAGGTTTAAAGATCAAGATGCTGGCCACTGATGCGCCGCTCCAAAGTGCGCTGCTCTGGCGGCAAAGATGGCGCTCACTGGCGCTTGGCTGGCCGCTAGTGCGGCGACAAAGACGGCGCTCAGTGTCGCTTGTGCAGGCACCGTCGCGCTCAAAAAGAGCCAAACCACAAGGCCAAGAAAGCAACGAAAACGACCTGCGAAATCGACAATACTAAGTATGTAATATTTTAAAAAAATCCAACGCTTGCCAGACTCAAATCCAACAAAATAACCTAATTGGGACTCCATGCACAAATATTTTCACACAAATGCAAATACGCGTCTATGCTCGCGGGCGGTCACAAAAAAAGTGTTTTGACCGGAACCGCCCCAGCTTAAGTTGGCTGCGCTTGCGCGCGGTGCAGCTGTCGAAACGTCAAGCTAAGCTTTTCAACGCAGCTGACGACTCGTCAAGCTAACCTTTTCAGTGAAGCTGATGCATAACTTAAAGCTCGGCATTCCAGCGCAGCGGATGCACTCAAAGTTTCGCCCCTTATGTCAGGCAACAAAAATCGATGCATCACCCTGCTTGAGTGTAAGTTGGAGTTAAATTTGCATACTTGGAATCATATATCTCTTTGTGAAGCACGGCGGCTTCCCTATATTACTTCCGCCATTACCAGGTAGTATTTACAATACTATACATCCAAAATGCCCTAAGAAGGATTATGGTAGTTCCTGGTAGAGGTGGACCTCTACTTCACGAAAAAGAAGTCTCACCTTTTAAATAAATAAGTTTAATACTCGTAGAGTTGTAGATTTGTTCCCTACCCAATAAATTTTTTGTTTGATTTTTTCATGAAAACTTAGACGATCTGACTATCTGTGTATTTGGTATATAATTTTAATATGTATTATAATTATTATTTATTTAAATTGACGTGAACAATTTCGGATTTATATAGTAAAATTGTCACGTTATTTTGGTCTACCATTTTTAAGGTCTCTGACCTATGTAACTTTTAGCCATATTAGGACCAATTGTACGTCTGTCCGTCCGTTTTAAAGCTATCAGGCTGAAACTTTCCTTTCTATTGCATGTAGTATATAAGTAGTAGTATAACTATATCTTATAGCTCCCATAGGAACTATCGGGGAAAAAATGTAAAAAAAAATTATATCTTCGGTGTTTTTTAGCATATAACCTCATAAGCTTGGAAATAACATTATTTAATTAGTTCTGAATTTCGATATAAATTTTATCAAAGTCGGACGACTATATCATATGGGTGCCATAAAATCGATCGAAAAATTATTGGTAAAATAATATGAAAAAATGATATCTTTGGTGTTTTTTAACTTATAACCTTCTAGGCTTGCAAATAAAATATTTAGTTAGTTTTGAATTTCGAATTAAATTTTATCAAAATCGGAGGACAATATCATATAGCTGTCATAGGAACGATCGCAAAATTGGTGGGAAACTAATATATAACAAATTATAGTTTTGGTGCCTTTTGGCATATAACCTTCTTAGCTTGGAATTAACATTTTTTAATTAGTTTTAATTAGTTCTATATCATATAGCTGTCATAGGAGCGATCGGAAAACAAATTATTTGCTAAAGTTGATTATTTCTTATAACTGAAAGGGTATACAAACTTCGGCTTGCAGAAGTTAACTTCATTTCTTGTTTGTGCGTGAATTTCTTTGCATAAAGCTTTGCTTTGTAGGCAAGCAATAAACACATATGTTTAGAAATATTTTGTTTTATTTTAGCTATACTTTCTATACTAAACACTGTGTTTGTATGTGAACAAGGAGAGAATATTTGTTTATAACTATCACAAAAGTTATAAATGCATACATTGAATGCGTGAATCAAAATGGATTTGGCCGAACTGATTTATTTTTTCCCAGCTAATATATATAACAGACGGAAACAATTAGGTTTAAGATTTTACATAAAAATTAGATTTAAATAAAATACGAAACCCAATTTATATTTCTACTAAGTGAAGAAACAACAAAACCTTCTTTATTGCGATCGGATTTTCTTTTATTTATCTGAATGAGAAGCAATGACAGAGTGCTGCTAATAATTAAATGTATCTGCTGCTAATACATGGCTTGATTTGATTTGAAAAAAAATACATGGGCTGTTCATTTACAAACAAAAGAATATTGCAAAAAAAAACACATTTTTGATTAGCCTGGCACTTGTTTTACGTATACTGTTCGGAAAATAAGTATCTGGATTTGGCCAAAAACACAATTATTTTTGTAGGTAGAATTTTTTAAAGTTTGTAAGAAGCAGCTAGTATCCTCTGTTTGCAAGTCTAAAAAAAATAGTTTTTAAAAAGTACCCTCTGCTTGCAAGTCTTTATCTCCATCTAACTGCAGAAGATTAAAAAAAATGTGTTTAAAAAGTAGAGGTTTTAGAATATTGTATGGAAAAGACATAAAATCAATCGGATAACTACAGATGGAGATATAGACTTGCAAACAGACGGTACTCTTTAACAACCCTCTTTTTTTTCAAACTTTAAAAAATTTTAGTTAAAAAATAATTTTTTTGGTCAAATCCTGATACACGTGTTTACTTATTTTCCAAATAGTATACGTAAAAACAGTTTCAGGCAAACAAAAATGTCAGCTTAAAAAGTGTTCGGTGTGTAAAAGAACACGTCCGAGCGCAAAAAGCTGTTTTGTTTTTTTCTGCCTAAAACTGTATGCTGCTGTCGACGTCAGCAAAGAATTCAGAGCAGAAGACTTCCGACAAAAGCAGCATACTATAATAGTCGAAAAGTATCCCTTCAGTTCCGCAGTCCTGTCGCCGGGACACATCCGATCGCAAAAAGCTGTTTTGTTTTTTTCTGCCTAAAACTGTATGCTGCTGTCGACGTCAGCAGAGAATTCAGAGCAGAAGACTTCCGACAAAAGCAGTTCGGCAAAAAAGAGTGGCAAATCTTCGGATATTACCCTCTCTTTCTGTGTCTTATAATCTGCCTGCACGCGGTTCTCAGAGAGCAACATTCGGCCGGTCCTTGTTTTTACGTCTCTCCGTTATGTTCATTAAGAAAACAAAAGAAGACAAAGACGTGGTGCATTCTGTTAAAGTTATGGAAAGAGAAGCAGCTGTTGTGCGCT
This sequence comes from Drosophila biarmipes, assembly GCF_025231255.1. Lineage (NCBI taxonomy): Eukaryota > Metazoa > Arthropoda > Insecta > Diptera > Drosophilidae > Drosophila > Drosophila biarmipes. Next base: position 1,970,438 of record NW_026114526.1, on the reverse strand, counting down.
GGGGCCCAGTCAGGTAAGTGCTTCTTTAGTTGAAGATGTTGTGCGTCGATCCATGTTTAAAGAACGTCCCTTTTTAAGATTTCTTTAAAAGATAACATAACCCTAAAGGTTCTGGTTCCGTTACCCGAAAGTGGCGTGATGAAATCTCTTTTACACAGTTTACACAGAAAAGCTATGACAAAAATTAAAAGCAAATTATCTGCCTGTACATCCCTTTTTACTATAATTTGCACTATATTTTATAAAAATTGTATCATTTAAATTGTCTGTATAATTGCAATTAATATTCGCAAGGCTGTTTTTTTTTTTTTTATAATTTGATTTAAATATTTGACATCGCTTTTCTTATAGTTCGGTCCGGGACCGCGGAATCCCTGTCCAACCCTCCTGAAAAAGGGGAATGTGTTTAAAAAAATTAGTTATACTTATATACTTGCATATTTACCTTTTCAAACTGTTTAAAACACTTTGTGGCCACTTTCGGGTAACGGAACTAGAATTTTATGGGTTAAAAAATCTAAAAAAAGGGACGTTCTTTAAACGTGGATGAAAGTACAACATCATGAACTTAAGAAAGCACTTACACTTTTATTCAAAAAATATCACTTTCATTAATAAATTAAAATGTGTCGCAGCGCACAATTTAAAGAGCCGCTGCTTCTCTTTTCATAACTTAAACAGAATGCACCAGGTTCTTCTTCTTCAAAAGCACCGAGCGATGGTTGCTCTCTGAGAGCCGCGGCAGGCAGATTATAAGACACAAAAAAATGGGGTAATATCCGAATTTCTGAAAGTCATGGTCACAAGGTGTTTTACATACATCTGCGACGGATCTAAATTCACTCTTGCAACGCAGTCAAGAGCTGGGCTTTCCTAAAGCGCCTATATTCGGCGAGCGAGGGACACTCATTTGAAAAACAAATCGATAGAAACGGGCCAACTATGAAGGACTGAACAGTGATAGCATTCACACCTAATATAACAACTCCAAAAATAATTGTAAACTAAAGAAATAAATAAATATATGAATAAATAAATAAATGTATAAGTAAATAAATGGAAAAATAAATGAATGACCAAATAAAAACACAACCCAAAAATCGTACTTTTACAAAGTCAAACGAAAAAAAAAAATTCAAAAATCAAATATAATCAGAAATATCATAAGCATTTTTAGCCGAGAACAAAGCCTGACATCACACATATCGTAGGATAATTTCATTTACTACCGAAATTCTCAAAAAAAAAAGAAATAGAAATAGTGTGTCAGAATTCATTTTCCATCAAAAGGAAGTTACGTTCTGGCGGGATTTATTTTAGGCCTGATTAACGGACAACAAAGCAATCTTCAATACTTTTGTTGTATTCCAGCAAATCAGAGAAGCCTAAATTCTAAAGAATAAGAATTCCATTTTTGGATATTCTTCAGTCATTCGTGGTTGTAACATTGTCTTAACAAAATGTCTACATTTTCCATCCGACTGACATGAAGGACATCAAAATTTGTGCTGTTTCACCAATAATTAAAATAATTTAAATGGGACAAAATAACCAACCTTAATTAAATAATTTTGTATTTCCTCGTACAAATAAATACCCCATTATTGGCAAATATTGGAAGGGTAAATTTGAAACCAACTTTTTCTTTTTGGCCAAAAGGAAACTGGTTGTATATTCCTTCTTTGTAGTCCATAAAGATTTTTGAGATAAAGTCTAATTTTCTTGAAAAGGAAATGAATGAAAGAAAATAAAGAGTTAATAGAGTGCGAAATTTGAACTTAATTAATTATAACAAAAATGTGCAACGGAATGGTAATGGTAATGGGATGTGCGGGGCACGCTTTAGAGTCCGTCTCTAGCTTGTCGGCTTTAGGGGTGGTGGTCATGCCTATACCAAATACATATATACCCTTTCCTTCGCTGCTCATTATTATTTAAAGATCAGAACTGAGCGTGCTGCGACAAAAAAATAATTGCTAGATGACTAGCCGGAAAGAGAAAAATCCGAAAATGTGTCAAAAAAAAATAATAAGAGTAAAACAAATAGAGTGAGAGAAAGGAGAGAAAGAAAGAGAGAGTAAGGAGAGAGAGAAAAAAAACGAGAGGGAGAGAGAGGGAGCGAGAAATAAGGTAGGTCATCACAGCTGTTATGTGATGAGTGTCCCCTCCCAGCCTATGATCACTGCCTCAGAGCATGGCTCTGGTGATCCCTTTTAACCCTAGGACAATGCTGTCAACGGCTCGTCTCGGCTAATAAAGACTAAATTACTTCATAATTAATCAAATTTATTTAACAATAAATGTTGAACAATAATTCATTATAAACAAGAAAATAGTACAAAATTATCAATAATAAGTTGTAATATTAAAATAGTTTTTCTTTTAAATATGTAAACGTATTTTTTCCCAGTGGTTTTTATTCTAGTTATTTTTTCTTACTGCATGATTTTTCTCTTTTAGTTTTTATCTATTCGATTTAATAATTTTAATTTATTTCTCATGCGTTTCTTTCAACTATATATGTTGCGTGTATGTGCCTAATGAATCATGTCAATAAAATGTATGTTTTCAATAAAAAAACTTACAGACAGAACTCAAGCGGCGGCTTTTAGCTGTCTTGTTTTATAACTTTTAACTTTATTTTAATTTGTACGGAATACTTTCAACAATTGTTTAAATTGCCTAAAATTTGTGTTGGTACATTTGTATTGGTATAATTTTGTAGCACTTTGCTTTTTAATTTGTTATACAATATAGTATCGCTTTAATTTTAATTTAATTTTCAATTTAATTTTCAATTTTTCTTTTCATGCTTGCTTCATTTTTACATTTAACTCTCGCAACAATTTTCTTTTACTTTTCCCTTTGTTTTAATTTTTAATTTTTTTTTTTTTGTGCGATTTCAAAGTTCTGCAATACTAAACTTTAATAATATGTTTCTATTTAAATTTGTGCGACAGAGTGTCGCTCTACTTTTTCCTTTCTAATTTATCTTTTTAACTATTTGTATCTTTTAATCAATGTATCGCATCACTTTTAAACTTTTGTACTTTCATTTACTTTGAAATTGTTTTAAATGTATGCTCGCATCACTTTAAAACTTTTGTTCTTCGGAATTATTTCAATGGTATGCTCGCATCACTTTCCACACACACAAGATTTGGAATTTGCGAACAAATCGCTGAGGTCGATGACTAAAGTGGAGGTTTAAAGATCAAGATGCTGGCCACTGATGCGCCGCTCCAAAGTGCGCTGCTCTGGCGGCAAAGATGGCGCTCACTGGCGCTTGGCTGGCCGCTAGTGCGGCGACAAAGACGGCGCTCAGTGTCGCTTGTGCAGGCACCGTCGCGCTCAAAAAGAGCCAAACCACAAGGCCAAGAAAGCAACGAAAACGACCTGCGAAATCGACAATACTAAGTATGTAATATTTTAAAAAAATCCAACGCTTGCCAGACTCAAATCCAACAAAATAACCTAATTGGGACTCCATGCACAAATATTTTCACACAAATGCAAATACGCGTCTATGCTCGCGGGCGGTCACAAAAAAAGTGTTTTGACCGGAACCGCCCCAGCTTAAGTTGGCTGCGCTTGCGCGCGGTGCAGCTGTCGAAACGTCAAGCTAAGCTTTTCAACGCAGCTGACGACTCGTCAAGCTAACCTTTTCAGTGAAGCTGATGCATAACTTAAAGCTCGGCATTCCAGCGCAGCGGATGCACTCAAAGTTTCGCCCCTTATGTCAGGCAACAAAAATCGATGCATCACCCTGCTTGAGTGTAAGTTGGAGTTAAATTTGCATACTTGGAATCATATATCTCTTTGTGAAGCACGGCGGCTTCCCTATATTACTTCCGCCATTACCAGGTAGTATTTACAATACTATACATCCAAAATGCCCTAAGAAGGATTATGGTAGTTCCTGGTAGAGGTGGACCTCTACTTCACGAAAAAGAAGTCTCACCTTTTAAATAAATAAGTTTAATACTCGTAGAGTTGTAGATTTGTTCCCTACCCAATAAATTTTTTGTTTGATTTTTTCATGAAAACTTAGACGATCTGACTATCTGTGTATTTGGTATATAATTTTAATATGTATTATAATTATTATTTATTTAAATTGACGTGAACAATTTCGGATTTATATAGTAAAATTGTCACGTTATTTTGGTCTACCATTTTTAAGGTCTCTGACCTATGTAACTTTTAGCCATATTAGGACCAATTGTACGTCTGTCCGTCCGTTTTAAAGCTATCAGGCTGAAACTTTCCTTTCTATTGCATGTAGTATATAAGTAGTAGTATAACTATATCTTATAGCTCCCATAGGAACTATCGGGGAAAAAATGTAAAAAAAAATTATATCTTCGGTGTTTTTTAGCATATAACCTCATAAGCTTGGAAATAACATTATTTAATTAGTTCTGAATTTCGATATAAATTTTATCAAAGTCGGACGACTATATCATATGGGTGCCATAAAATCGATCGAAAAATTATTGGTAAAATAATATGAAAAAATGATATCTTTGGTGTTTTTTAACTTATAACCTTCTAGGCTTGCAAATAAAATATTTAGTTAGTTTTGAATTTCGAATTAAATTTTATCAAAATCGGAGGACAATATCATATAGCTGTCATAGGAACGATCGCAAAATTGGTGGGAAACTAATATATAACAAATTATAGTTTTGGTGCCTTTTGGCATATAACCTTCTTAGCTTGGAATTAACATTTTTTAATTAGTTTTAATTAGTTCTATATCATATAGCTGTCATAGGAGCGATCGGAAAACAAATTATTTGCTAAAGTTGATTATTTCTTATAACTGAAAGGGTATACAAACTTCGGCTTGCAGAAGTTAACTTCATTTCTTGTTTGTGCGTGAATTTCTTTGCATAAAGCTTTGCTTTGTAGGCAAGCAATAAACACATATGTTTAGAAATATTTTGTTTTATTTTAGCTATACTTTCTATACTAAACACTGTGTTTGTATGTGAACAAGGAGAGAATATTTGTTTATAACTATCACAAAAGTTATAAATGCATACATTGAATGCGTGAATCAAAATGGATTTGGCCGAACTGATTTATTTTTTCCCAGCTAATATATATAACAGACGGAAACAATTAGGTTTAAGATTTTACATAAAAATTAGATTTAAATAAAATACGAAACCCAATTTATATTTCTACTAAGTGAAGAAACAACAAAACCTTCTTTATTGCGATCGGATTTTCTTTTATTTATCTGAATGAGAAGCAATGACAGAGTGCTGCTAATCATCAAATGTATCTGCTGCTAATACATGGCTTGATTTGATTGTTCACGCTGTATTACGGATAGTATTCAAAAATTCTATCTTAGAAGGCTTATTAAAAGAGGACCTTGAATAAGACAAATTAGCTAATTACACCCATTACACGTAGATTAAAAGGGTATACATGGGCCGTTCATTTACAAACAAAAGAATATTGCAAAAAAAACACATTTTTGATTAGCCTGGCACTTGTTTTACGTATACTGTTCGGAAAATAAGTATCTGGATTTGGCCAAAAACACAATTATTTTTGTAGGTAGAATTTTTTAAAGTTTGTAAGAAGCAGCTAGTACCCTCTGTTTGCAAGTCTAAAAAAAATAGTTTTTAAAAAGTACCCTCAGCTTGCAAGTCTTTATCTCCATCTAACTGCAGAAGATTAAAAAAAATGTGTTTAAGAAGTAGAGGTTTCAGAATATTGTATGGAAAAGACATAAAATCAATCGGATAACTAGAGATGGAGATATAGACTTGCAAACAGACGGTACTCTTTAACAACCCTCTTTTTTTACAAACTTTAAAAAATTTTAATTAAAAAATAATTTTTTTGGTCAAATCCTGATACACGTGTTTACTTATTTTCCAAATAGTATACGTAAAAACAGTTTCAGGCAAACAAAAATGTCAGCTTAAAAAGTGTTCGGTTTGTAAAAGAACACGTCCGAGCGCAAAAAGCTGTTTTGTTTTTTTCTGCCTAAAACTGTATGCTGCTGTCGACGTCAGCAGAGAATTCAGAGCAGAAGACTTCCGACAAAAGCAGTTCGGCAAAAAAGAGTGGCAAATCTTCGGATATTACCCTCTCTTTCTGTGTCTTATAATCTGCCTGCACGCGGTTCTGAGAGAGCAACATTCGGCCGGTCCTTGTTTTTACGTCTCTCCGTTATGTTCATTAAGAAAACAAAAGAAGACAAAGACGTGGTGCATTCTGTTAAAGTTATGGAAAGAGAAGCAGCTGTTGAAATTGTGCGCTAGGGCCCATTTTAATTTATTTATATAAGTGACATTTTTTATTTTAAATCCAGTCAGGTAAGTGCTTCTTTAGTTGAAGATGTTGTGCGTCGATCCATGTTTAAAGAACGTCCCTTTTTAAGATTTCTTTAAAAGATAACATAACCCTAAAGGTTCTGGTTCCGTTACCCGAAAGTGGCGTGATGAAATCTCTTTTACACAGTTTACACAGAAAAGCTATGACAAAAATTAAAAGCAAATTATCTGTCTGTTACATCCCTTTTTACTATAATTTGCACTATATTTTATAAAAATTGTATCATTTAAATTGTCTGTATAATTGCAATTAATATTCGCAAGGCTGTTTTTTTTTTTTTTTATAATTTGTTTTAAATATTTGACATCGTTTTTCTTATAGTTCGGTCCGGGACGGCGGATCCCTGTCCAACCCTCCTGAAAAAGGGGAATGTGTTTAAAAAAATTAGTTATACTTATATACTTGCATATTTACTTTTCAAACTGTTTAAAACCCTTTGTGGCCACTTTCGGGTAACGGAACTAGAATTTTATGGGTTAAAAAATCTAAAAAAAGGGACGTTCTTTAAACGTGGATGAAAGTACAACATCATGAACTTAAGAAAGCACTTACACTTTTATTCAAAAAATATCACTTTCATTAATAAATTAAAATGTGTCGCAGCGCACAATTTAAAGAGCCGCTGCTTCTCTTTTCATAACTTAAACAGAATGCACCAGGTTCTTGTTCTTCAAAAGCACCGAGCGATGGTTGCTCTCTGAGAGCCGCGGCAGGCAGATTATAAGACACAAAAAAATGGGGTAATATCCGAATTTCTGAAAGTCATGGTCACAAGGTGTTTTACATACATCTGCGACGGATCTAAATTCACTCTTGCAACGCAGTCAAGAGCTGGGCTTTCCTAAAGCGCCTATATTCGGCGAGCGAGGGACACTCATTTGAAAAACAAATCGATAGAAACGGGCCAACTATGAAGGACTGAACAGTGATAGCGATCACACCTAATATAACAACTCCAAAAATAATTGTAAACTAAAGAAATAAATAAATATATGAATAAATAAATAAATGTATAAGTAAATAAATGGAAAAATAAATGAATGACCAAATAAAAACACAACCCAAAAATCGTACTTTTACAAAGTCAAACGAAAAAAAAAAATTCAAAAATCAAATATAATCAGAAATATCATAAGCATTTTTAGCCGAGAACAAAGCCTGACATCACACATATCGTAGGATAATTTCATTTACTACCGAAATTCTCAAAAAAAAAAGAAATAGAAATAGTGTGTCAGAATTCATTTTCCATCAAAAGGAAGTTACGTTCTGGCGGGATTTATTTTAGGCCTGATTAACGGACAACAAAGCAATCTTCAATACTTTTGTTGTATTCCAGCAAATCAGAGAAGCCTAAATTCTAAAGAATAAGAATTCCATTTTTGGATATTCTTCAGTCATTCGTGGTTGTAACATTGTCTTAACAAAATGTCTACATTTTCCATCCGACTGACATGAAGGACATCAAAATTTGTGCTGTTTCACCAATAATTAAAATAATTTAAATGGGACAAAATAACCAACCTTAATTAAATAATTTTGTATTTCCTCGTACAAATAAATACCCCATTATTGGCAAATATTGGAAGGGTAAATTTGAAACCAACTTTTTCTTTTTGGCCAAAAGGAAACTGGTTGTATATTCCTTCTTTGTAGTCCATAAAGATTTTTGAGATAAAGTCTAATTTTCTTGAAAAGGAAATGAATGAAAGAAAATAAAGAGTTAATAGAGTGCGAAATTTGAACTTAATTAATTATAACAAAAATGTGCAACGGAATGGTAATGGTAATGGGATGTGCGGGGCACGCTTTAGAGTCCGTCTCTAGCTTGTCGGCTTTAGGGGTGGTGGTCATGCCTATACCAAATACATATATTCCCTTTCCTTCGCTGCTCATTATTATTTAAAGATCAGAACTGAGCGTGCTGCGACAAAAAAATAATTGCTAGAAGACTAGCCGGAAAGAGAAAAATCCGAAAATGTGTCAAAAAAACTAATAAGAGTAAAACAAATAGAGTGAGAGAAAGGAGAGAAAGAAAGAGAGAGAGGAGAGAGAGAAAAAGCGAGAGGAAGAGAGAGGGAGCGAGAAATAAGGTAGGTCATCACAGCTGTTATGTGATGAGTGTCCCCTCCCAGCCTATGATCACTGCCTCAGAGCATGGCTCTGGTGATCCCTTTTAACACTAGGACAAAGCTGTCAACGGCTCGTCTCGGCTAATAAAGACTAAATTACTTCATAATTAATCAAATTTAACAATAAATGTTGAACAATAATTCATTATAAACAAGAAAATAGTACAAAATTATCAATAATAAGTTGTAATATTATAATAGTTTTTCTTTTAAATATGTATACGAATTTTTTCCCAGTGCTTTTTATTCTAATTATTTTTGCTTACTGCATGATTTTTCTCTTTTAGTTTTTATCTATTCGATTTAATAATTTTAATTTATTTCTCATGCGTTTCTTTCAACTATATATGTTGCGTGTATGTGCCTAATGAATCATGTCAATAAAATGTATGTGTTTTCAATAAAAAAAACTTACAGACAGAACTCCAGCGGCGGCTTTTAGCTGTCTTGTTTTATAACTTTTAATTTTATTTTAATTTGTACGCAATACTTTCAACAATTGTTTAAATTTCCTAAAATTTGTGTTGGTACATTTGTATTGGTATAATTTTGTAGCACTTTGCTTTTTAATTTGTTATACAATATAGTAGCGCTTTAATTTTAATTTAATTAAAAATTTTTCTTTTTATGCTTGCTTCATTTTTACATTTAACTATCGCAACAATTTTCTTTTACTTTTCCCTTTGTTTTAATTTTTAATTTTTTTTTATTGTCGATATCAAAGTTCTGCAATAATAAACTTTAATAATATGTTTCTATTTAAATTTGTGCGACAGAGTGACGCTCTACTTTTGCCTTTCTAATTTATCTTTTTAACTATTTGTATCTTTTAAACAATGTATCGCATCACTTTTAAACTTTTGTACTTTCATTTACTTTGAAATTGTTTTAAATGTATGCTCGCATCACTTTAAAACTTTTGTTCTTCGGAATAATTTTAATAGTATGCTCGCATCACTTTTCACACACACAAGTTTTGGAATTTGCGAACAAGTCGCTGAGGTCGATGACTAAAGTGGAGGGTTAAAGATCCAGATGCTGGCCACTGATGCGCCGGTCCAAAGTGCGCTGCTCTGGCGGCAAAGATGGCGCTCACTGGCGCTTCGCTGGCCGCAAGGGCGGCGGCAAAGATGTCGCTCACTTACGCTTCGCTGTCAGCTAGTGCGGCGGCAAAGATGGCGCTCACTGGCGCTTGGCTGGCCGCTAGTGAGCCGCAAAGAAGGCGCTCGGTGCCACTCCGCTGGCAGCTAGTGCGGCGACAAAGACGGCGCTCAGTGTCGCTTGTGCAGGCACCGTCGCGCTCAAAAAGAGCCAAATCACAAGGCCAAGAAAGCAACGAAAACGACCTGCGAAATCGACAATACTAAGTATGTAATATTTTAAAAGAATCCAACGCTTACCAGACTCAAATCCAACAAAATAACCTAATTGGGACTCGATGCACAAATATTTTCACACAATTGCAAATACGCGTCTATGCTCGCGGGCGGTCACAAAAAAAGTGTTTTGACCGGAACCGCCCCAGCTTAAGTTGGCTGCGCTTGCGCGCGGTGCAGCTGTCGAAACGTCAAGCTAAGCTTTTCAACGCAGCTGACGACTCGTCAAGCTAACCTTTTCAGTGAAGCTGATGCATAACTTAAAGCTCGGCTTTCCAGCGCAGCGGATGCACTCAAAGTTTCGACCCTTATGTTAGGCAACAAAAATCGATGCTTCACCCTGCTTGAGTGTAAGTTGGAGTTAAACTTTCATACTTTTAAGATGGGATATTTTTAGGCCGTATCTAATTCACATTAGCTTCAGGCGCCGTTACATGATCTACAAAAATTAAAAGCGTTAAAAGGCAATCGAACTTGCAAATAAATGGATATATCATTGTAAGAAACGGGTATAAGATATCGTAAAATTTCTACCAGAGCCTTGGATCATATATCTCTTGGTGAAACACGGCGGCTTCCCTATACTACTTCCGCCATTACCAGGTAGTATTTACAATACTATACATCCATTCCTGGTAGAGTTGGACCTCTACTTCACGAAAAAGAAGTCTCACCTTTTAAATAAATAAGTTTAATACTCGTAGAGTTGTAGATTTGTTCCCTACCCAATAAATTTTTTGTTTGATTTTTTCCTGAAAACTTAGACGATCTGACTATCTGTGTATCTGTGTATTATAATTATTATTTATTTAAATTGACGTGAACAATTTCGGATTTATACGGTAAAATTGTCACTTTATTTTGGTCTACCATTTTTAAGGTCTCTGACCTATGTAACTTTTAGCCATATTAGGACCAATTGGCTTTTTCCAAAAAAAAAAGTTGGGACTTTTATCGAAAAGAGATTAATGAATTTCGATCTAGCCATGTACGTCTGTCCGTCCGTTTCTACGCAAACTAGTCTCTCAGTTTTAGAGCTATCGGGCTGAAACTTTCCCAAAAGTCGTCTTTTTTTTGCAGGTAGTATATAAGTCGGAACCAGCCGGATCGGACAACTATATCTTATAGCTCCCATAGGAACTATCGGGGAAAAAATGTAAAAAAAATCAAATTTTCGGTATTTTTTAGCATATAACCTTCCAAGCTTGGAAATAACATTATTTTATTAGTTCTGAATTTCGATATAAATTTTATCAAAGTCGGACGACTATATCATATGGGTGCCATAAAATCGATCGAAAAATTATTGGTAAAATAATATGAAAAAATGATATCTTTGGTGTTTTTTAACTTATAACCTTCTAGGCTTGCAAATAAAATATTTAGTTAGTTTTGAATTTCGAATTAAATTTTATCAAAATCGGAGGACAATATCATATAGCTGTCATAGGAACGATGGCAAAATTGGTGGGAAAATATTATATAACAAATTATAGCTTTGGTGCCTTTTGGCATATAACCTTCTTAGCTTGGAAATAACATTTTTTAATTAGTTTTAATTAGTTCTATATCATTTAGCTGTCATAGGACCGATCGGAAACTGAAAGGGTATACAAACTTTGGCTTGCAGAAGTTAACTTCATTTCTTGTTTGTGCGTGAATTTCATTGCATAAAGCAAACAAAATCAAAAAAACATTAATTTGTTTTGCTTTGTAGGCAAGCAATAAACAGATATGTTTAGAAATATTTTGTTTTATTTTAGCTATACTTTGTATACTAAACACTGTGTTTGTATGTGAACAAGGAGAGAATATTTGTTTATAACTATCACAAAAGTTATAATTGCATACATTGAATGCGTGAATCAAAATGGATTTGGCCGAACTGATTTATTTTTTCCCAGCTAATATATATAACAGACGGAAACAATTAGGTTTAAGATTTTACATAAAAATTAGATTTAAATAAAATACGAAACCCAATTTCTATTTCTACTAAGTGAAGAAACAACAAAACCTTATTTATTGCGATCGGATTTTCTTTTATTTATCTGAATGAGAAGCAATGACAGAGTGCTGCTAATCATTAAATGTATCTGCTGCTAATACATGGCTTGATTTGATTGTTTACGCTGTATTACGGATAGTATTCAAAAATTCTATCTTAGAAGGCTTATTAAAAGAGGACCTTGAATAAGACAAATTAGCTAATTACACCCATTACACGTAGAGTAAAAGGGTATACATGGGCCGTTCATTTACAAACAAAAGAATATTGCAAAAAAAACACATTTTTGATTAGCCTGGCACTTGTTTTACGTATACTGTTCGGAAAATAAGTATCTGGATTTGGCCAAAAACACAATTATTTTTGTAGGCAGAATTTTTTAAAGTTTGTAAGAAGCAGCTAGTACCCTCTGTTTGCAAGTCTAAAAAAAATAGTTTTTAAAAAGTACCCTCTGCTTGCAAGTCTTTATCTCCATCTAACTGCAGAAGTTTTAAAAAAAAATTGTTTAAAAAGTAGAGGTTTCAGAATATTGTATGCAAAAGACATAAAATCAATCGGATAACTACAGATGGAGATATAGACTTGCAAACAGACGGTACTTTTTCACTACCCGCTTTTTTTTACAAACTTTAAAAAATTTTAACTAAAAAAAATTTTTTTGGTCAAATCCTGATACATGTGTTTACTTATTTTCCAAATAGTATACGTAAAAAAAGTTTCAGGCAAACAAAAATGTCAGCTTAAAAAAGTGTTCGGTTTGTAAAAGAACACGTCCGAGCGCAAAAAGCTGTTTTCAGAGCAGAAGACTTCCGACAAAAGCAGCATACTATAATAGTCGAAAAGTATCCCTTCAGTTCCGCAGTCCTGTCGCCGGGACACGTCCGAGCGCAAAAAGCTGTTTTGTTTTTTTCTGCCTAAAACTGTATGCTGCTGTCGACGTCAGCAGAGAATTCAGAGCAGAAGACTTCCGACAAAAGCAGGCAAAAAAGAGAGGCAAATCTTCGGATATTACCCTCTCTTTCTGTGTCTTATAATCTGCCTGCACTCGGTTCTCAGAGAGCAACCTTCGGCAAAGACCTGGTGCATTCTGTTAGAGTTATGGAAAAAGAAGCAGCTGTTGAAATTGTGCGCTGGGGCCCATTTTAATGATGAAATCTCTTTTACACAGTTTACACAGAAAAGCTATGACAAAAATTAAAAGCAAATTATCTGTCTGTTACATCCCTTTTTACTATAATTTGCACTATATTTTATAAAAATTGTATCATTTAAATTGTCTGTATAATTGCAATTAATATTCGCAAGGCTGTTTTTTTTTTTTTTTATAATTTGTTTTAAATATTTGACATCGTTTTTCTTATAGTTCGGTCCGGGACGGCGGATCCCTGTCCAACCCTCCTGAAAAAGGGGAATGTGTTTAAAAAAATTAGTTATACTTATATACTTGCATATTTACTTTTCAAACTGTTTAAAACCCTTTGTGGCCACTTTCGGGTAACGGAACTAGAATTTTATGGGTTAAAAAATCTAAAAAAAGGGACGTTCTTTAAACGTGGATGAAAGTACAACATCATGAACTTAAGAAAGCACTTACACTTTTATTCAAAAAATATCACTTTCATTAATAAATTAAAATGTGTCGCAGCGCACAATTTAAAGAGCCGCTGCTTCTCTTTTCATAACTTAAACAGAATGCACCAGGTTCTTGTTCTTCAAAAGCACCGAGCGATGGTTGCTCTCTGAGAGCCGCGGCAGGCAGATTATAAGACACAAAAAAATGGGGTAATATCCGAATTTCTGAAAGTCATGGTCACAAGGTGTTTTACATACATCTGCGACGGATCTAAATTCACTCTTGCAACGCAGTCAAGAGCTGGGCTTTCCTAAAGCGCCTATATTCGGCGAGCGAGGGACACTCATTTGAAAAACAAATCGATAGAAACGGGCCAACTATGAAGGACTGAACAGTGATAGCGATCACACCTAATATAACAACTCCAAAAATAATTGTAAACTAAAGAAATAAATAAATATATGAATAAATAAATAAATGTATAAGTAAATAAATGGAAAAATAAATGAATGACCAAATAAAAACACAACCCAAAAATCGTACTTTTACAAAGTCAAACGAAAAAAAAAAATTCAAAAATCAAATATAATCAGAAATATCATAAGCATTTTTAGCCGAGAACAAAGCCTGACATCACACATATCGTAGGATAATTTCATTTACTACCGAAATTCTCAAAAAAAAAAGAAATAGAAATAGTGTGTCAGAATTCATTTTCCATCAAAAGGAAGTTACGTTCTGGCGGGATTTATTTTAGGCCTGATTAACGGACAACAAAGCAATCTTCAATACTTTTGTTGTATTCCAGCAAATCAGAGAAGCCTAAATTCTAAAGAATAAGAATTCCATTTTTGGATATTCTTCAGTCATTCGTGGTTGTAACATTGTCTTAACAAAATGTCTACATTTTCCATCCGACTGACATGAAGGACATCAAAATTTGTGCTGTTTCACCAATAATTAAAATAATTTAAATGGGACAAAATAACCAACCTTAATTAAATAATTTTGTATTTCCTCGTACAAATAAATACCCCATTATTGGCAAATATTGGAAGGGTAAATTTGAAACCAACTTTTTCTTTTTGGCCAAAAGGAAACTGGTTGTATATTCCTTCTTTGTAGTCCATAAAGATTTTTGAGATAAAGTCTAATTTTCTTGAAAAGGAAATGAATGAAAGAAAATAAAGAGTTAATAGAGTGCGAAATTTGAACTTAATTAATTATAACAAAAATGTGCAACGGAATGGTAATGGTAATGGGATGTGCGGGGCACGCTTTAGAGTCCGTCTCTAGCTTGTCGGCTTTAGGGGTGGTGGTCATGCCTATACCAAATACATATATACCCTTTCCTTCGCTGCTCATTATTATTTAAAGATCAGAACTGAGCGTGCTGCGACAAAAAAATAATTGCTAGATGACTAGCCGGAAAGAGAAAAATCCGAAAATGTGTCAAAAAAAAATAATAAGAGTAAAACAAATAGAGTGAGAGAAAGGAGAGAAAGAAAGAGAGAGTAAGGAGAGAGAGAAAAAAAACGAGAGGGAGAGAGAGGGAGCGAGAAATAAGGTAGGTCATCACAGCTGTTATGTGATGAGTGTCCCCTCCCAGCCTATGATCACTGCCTCAGAGCATGGCTCTGGTGATCCCTTTTAACCCTAGGACAATGCTGTCAACGGCTCGTCTCGGCTAATAAAGACTAAATTACTTCATAATTAATCAAATTTATTTAACAATAAATGTTGAACAATAATTCATTATAAACAAGAAAATAGTACAAAATTATCAATAATAAGTTGTAATATTAAAATAGTTTTTCTTTTAAATATGTAAACGTATTTTTTCCCAGTGGTTTTTATTCTAGTTATTTTTTCTTACTGCATGATTTTTCTCTTTTAGTTTTTATCTATTCGATTTAATAATTTTAATTTATTTCTCATGCGTTTCTTTCAACTATATATGTTGCGTGTATGTGCCTAATGAATCATGTCAATAAAATGTATGTTTTCAATAAAAAAACTTACAGACAGAACTCAAGCGGCGGCTTTTAGCTGTCTTGTTTTATAACTTTTAACTTTATTTTAATTTGTACGGAATACTTTCAACAATTGTTTAAATTGCCTAAAATTTGTGTTGGTACATTTGTATTGGTATAATTTTGTAGCACTTTGCTTTTTAATTTGTTATACAATATAGTATCGCTTTAATTTTAATTTAATTTTCAATTTAATTTTCAATTTTTCTTTTCATGCTTGCTTCATTTTTACATTTAACTCTCGCAACAATTTTCTTTTACTTTTCCCTTTGTTTTAATTTTTAATTTTTTTTTTTTTGTGCGATTTCAAAGTTCTGCAATACTAAACTTTAATAATATGTTTCTATTTAAATTTGTGCGACAGAGTGTCGCTCTACTTTTTCCTTTCTAATTTATCTTTTTAACTATTTGTATCTTTTAATCAATGTATCGCATCACTTTTAAACTTTTGTACTTTCATTTACTTTGAAATTGTTTTAAATGTATGCTCGCATCACTTTAAAACTTTTGTTCTTCGGAATTATTTCAATGGTATGCTCGCATCACTTTCCACACACACAAGATTTGGAATTTGCGAACAAATCGCTGAGGTCGATGACTAAAGTGGAGGTTTAAAGATCAAGATGCTGGCCACTGATGCGCCGCTCCAAAGTGCGCTGCTCTGGCGGCAAAGATGGCGCTCACTGGCGCTTGGCTGGCCGCTAGTGCGGCGACAAAGACGGCGCTCAGTGTCGCTTGTGCAGGCACCGTCGCGCTCAAAAAGAGCCAAACCACAAGGCCAAGAAAGCAACGAAAACGACCTGCGAAATCGACAATACTAAGTATGTAATATTTTAAAAAAATCCAACGCTTGCCAGACTCAAATCCAACAAAATAACCTAATTGGGACTCCATGCACAAATATTTTCACACAAATGCAAATACGCGTCTATGCTCGCGGGCGGTCACAAAAAAAGTGTTTTGACCGGAACCGCCCCAGCTTAAGTTGGCTGCGCTTGCGCGCGGTGCAGCTGTCGAAACGTCAAGCTAAGCTTTTCAACGCAGCTGACGACTCGTCAAGCTAACCTTTTCAGTGAAGCTGATGCATAACTTAAAGCTCGGCATTCCAGCGCAGCGGATGCACTCAAAGTTTCGCCCCTTATGTCAGGCAACAAAAATCGATGCATCACCCTGCTTGAGTGTAAGTTGGAGTTAAATTTGCATACTTGGAATCATATATCTCTTTGTGAAGCACGGCGGCTTCCCTATATTACTTCCGCCATTACCAGGTAGTATTTACAATACTATACATCCAAAATGCCCTAAGAAGGATTATGGTAGTTCCTGGTAGAGGTGGACCTCTACTTCACGAAAAAGAAGTCTCACCTTTTAAATAAATAAGTTTAATACTCGTAGAGTTGTAGATTTGTTCCCTACCCAATAAATTTTTTGTTTGATTTTTTCATGAAAACTTAGACGATCTGACTATCTGTGTATTTGGTATATAATTTTAATATGTATTATAATTATTATTTATTTAAATTGACGTGAACAATTTCGGATTTATATAGTAAAATTGTCACGTTATTTTGGTCTACCATTTTTAAGGTCTCTGACCTATGTAACTTTTAGCCATATTAGGACGAATTGTACGTCTGTCCGTCCGTTTTAAAGCTATCAGGCTGAAACTTTCCTTTCTATTGCATGTAGTATATAAGTAGTAGTATAACTATATCTTATAGCTCCCATAGGAACTATCGGGGAAAAAATGTAAAAAAAAATTATATCTTCGGTGTTTTTTAGCATATAACCTCATAAGCTTGGAAATAACATTATTTAATTAGTTCTGAATTTCGATATAAATTTTATCAAAGTCGGACGACTATATCATATGGGTGCCATAAAATCGATCGAAAAATTATTGGTAAAATAATATGAAAAAATGATATCTTTGGTGTTTTTTAACTTATAACCTTCTAGGCTTGCAAATAAAATATTTAGTTAGTTTTGAATTTCGAATTAAATTTTATCAAAATCGGAGGACAATATCATATAGCTGTCATAGGAACGATCGCAAAATTGGTGGGAAACTAATATATAACAAATTATAGTTTTGGTGCCTTTTGGCATATAACCTTCTTAGCTTGGAATTAACATTTTTTAATTAGTTTTAATTAGTTCTATATCATATAGCTGTCATAGGAGCGATCGGAAAACAAATTATTTGCTAAAGTTGATTATTTCTTATAACTGAAAGGGTATACAAACTTCGGCTTGCAGAAGTTAACTTCATTTCTTGTTTGTGCGTGAATTTCTTTGCATAAAGCTTTGCTTTGTAGGCAAGCAATAAACACATATGTTTAGAAATATTTTGTTTTATTTTAGCTATACTTTCTATACTAAACACTGTGTTTGTATGTGAACAAGGAGAGAATATTTGTTTATAACTATCACAAAAGTTATAAATGCATACATTGAATGCGTGAATCAAAATGGATTTGGCCGAACTGATTTATTTTTTCCCAGCTAATATATATAACAGACGGAAACAATTAGGTTTAAGATTTTACATAAAAATTAGATTTAAATAAAATACGAAACCCAATTTATATTTCTACTAAGTGAAGAAACAACAAAACCTTCTTTATTGCGATCGGATTTTCTTTTATTTATCTGAATGAGAAGCAATGACAGAGTGCTGCTAATCATCAAATGTATCTGCTGCTAATACATGGCTTGATTTGATTGTTTACGCTGTATTACGGATAGTATTCAAAAATTCTATCTTAGAAGGCTTATTAAAAGAGGACCTTGAATAAGACAAATTAGCTAATTACACCCATTACACGTAGAGTAAAAGGGTATACATGGGCCGTTCATTTACAAACAAAAGAATATTGCAAAAAAAACACATTTTTGATTAGCCTGGCACTTGTTTTACGTATACTGTTCGGAAAATAAGTATCTGGATTTGGCCAAAAACACAATTATTTTTGTAGGTAGAATTTTTTAAAGTTTGTAAGAAGCAGCTAGTACCCTCTGTTTGCAAGTCTAAAAAAAATAGTTTTTAAAAAGTACCCTCAGCTTGCAAGTCTTTATCTCCATCTAACTGCAGAAGATTAAAAAAAATGTGTTTAAGAAGTAGAGGTTTCAGAATATTGTATGGAAAAGACATAAAATCAATCGGATAACTAGAGATGGAGATATAGACTTGCAAACAGACGGTACTCTTTAACAACCCTCTTTTTTTACAAACTTTAAAAAATTTTAATTAAAAAATAATTTTTTTGGTCAAATCCTGATACACGTGTTTACTTATTTTCCAAATAGTATACGTAAAAACAGTTTCAGGCAAACAAAAATGTCAGCTTAAAAAGTGTTCGGTTTGTAAAAGAACACGTCCGAGCGCAAAAAGCTGTTTTGTTTTTTTCTGCCTAAAACTGTATGCTGCTGTCGACGTCAGCAGAGAATTCAGAGCAGAAGACTTCCGACAAAAGCAGTTCGGCAAAAAAGAGTGGCAAATCTTCGGATATTACCCTCTCTTTCTGTGTCTTATAATCTGCCTGCACGCGGTTCTGAGAGAGCAACATTCGGCCGGTCCTTGTTTTTACGTCTCTCCGTTATGTTCATTAAGAAAACAAAAGAAGACAAAGACGTGGTGCATTCTGTTAAAGTTATGGAAAGAGAAGCAGCTGTTGAAATTGTGCGCTAGGGCCCATTTTAATTTATTTATATAAGTGACATTTTTTATTTTAAATCCAGTCAGGTAAGTGCTTCTTTAGTTGAAGATGTTGTGCGTCGATCCATGTTTAAAGAACGTCCCTTTTTAAGATTTCTTTAAAAGATAACATAACCCTAAAGGTTCTGGTTCCGTTACCCGAAAGTGGCGTGATGAAATCTCTTTTACACAGTTTACACAGAAAAGCTATGACAAAAATTAAAAGCAAATTATCTGTCTGTTACATCCCTTTTTACTATAATTTGCACTATATTTTATAAAAATTGTATCATTTAAATTTTCTGTATAATTGCAATTATTATTCGCAAGGCTGTTTTTTTTTTTTTTGATAATTTGATTTAAATATTTGACATCGCTTTTCTTATAGTTCGGTCCGGGACCGCGGAATCCCTGTCCAACACTCCTGAAAAAGGGGAATGTGTTTAAAAAAAATTAGTTATACTTGTATACTTGCATATTTACCTTTTCAAACTGTTTAAAACCCTTTGTGGCCACTTTCCGGTAACGGAACTAGAATTTTATGGGTTAAAAAATCTAAAAAAAAAAGGGACGTTCTATAAACGTGGATGAAAGTACAACATCATGAACTTAAGAAAGCACTTACACTTTTATTCAAAAAATATCACTTTCATTAATAAATTAAAATGTGTCGCAGCGCACAATTTAAAGAGCCGCTGCTTCTCTTTTCATAACTTAAACAGAATGCACCAGGTTCTTCTTCTTCAAAAGCACCGAGCGATGGTTGCTCTTTGAGAGACACGGCAGGCAGATTATAAGACACAAAAAAATGGGGTAATATCCGAATTTCTGTCTCTCTTTTTTGCTGAAGACTTTTCGTCGGAAGTATTCTACGCTGCTCCGAATTCTCTGCTGTCGTAGACAGCAGCATACAGTTTTAGGCAGACGCCCACAAACCTCACAAAACAGTGGCGCCTACATTTTTTATGGTAAAAAAAACAAATTTAACTGAAATATATTATCCTAATCATGAATATATATACTTTATGGTGTCGGAAACGCTTCCTATTACCTTTAACATACTTTCCGACGAATCTAGTATATCCTTTTACTCTACGAGTAAAGGGTATAAAAACACCGAAGCTATAATTTGTTTCATATTATTTTCGGGGATCGTTCCTATAACAGCTATGTGATACAGTCGTCGGATTTTGATAAAAATAAGTTCAAAATTCAGAACTAATTAAAAATTTTATTTCCAAGCGTAGGTTATTTGTTAAAAAACACCAAAGCTATACATTTTTCATATTATTTTCCTATTAATTTTCCGATCGTTTCTAAGGCAGCTTTATGATACAGTCGTCCGCTTTTGACAAAGTTGATTCGAAATTCAGAACTAATTAAAAAACAAGGAAGAACGCTATAGTCGAGTGCCTCGACTATCAGATACCCGGTACTCAGCTTAAGGGAGCAAAAGGGGAATGGATATATATAAGCAGCAAAGTGATTTTTTAGGCAGCCACCTACCGGCTATTTCGGTAGATGTTATGGGGCGGCAGACAGATTTAAGCGTTTAAGCCGTTTGTGGGCGTTAGAGTGGCCGTGTCGCATTTTTTTTTGGTCAGTCGGTAGGTATTGATGAGACAAATACATTTCAGTTAAAATTTTTTTTTCATCATAAAAACTGTGGGCGCTACAGATGAAACAATCTTGCGCTGCGTAGGAATCACAGGAATCTGCATGCCTAGTGTGACTGTCTTAGCCCTTATAATTTCCGAGATCTCAGCATTCATACGGACAGACAGTCATGGCTAGATCGACTCGGCTAATGATCCTGGTCAAGAATATACTACTGTGGGCAAAAAGTAAGGAATATTTGTTTTTAAAGTGAAAATTCTTTATTTATTCTTCTGAATCAATTTCATCCCCTTCAAAGTAATTTCCTCCCGATAAAATACATTTATGCCAACGTTTTTTTAAATCCTCGAAACAGGCCAAATAGTCCTTTTGTCGTGAGCGCCCTCTTCGATTCCGCTTTTATCTCTTCTATCGACTCGAAACGCGTTCCCCGCAGTGGTCTTTTGAGATTTGGGAATAGCCAGAAGTCACACGGAGCCAATCAGGGGAATATTATGGTTGCGGAACTATATGCGTCGAATTCTTGGCGAAATGGTCAAAAAGAACGAGTGCAGTGTGCGACGGTGCATTATCGTGATGCAAAAACCAGGACTTGTTGGCCCATAACTCTGGTCTTTTTCGACGAATTGCTTCACGCAAACGCTTTTCACAGATCCTTCTGATATTCCGATCATATCAGTAAGGTCTCTAACAGTCAACCGACGATTTTTGAACACTAATTCCTTCACTTCATTGACGTGTTGGTCATCTGTCGACGTCGATGGTCGTCCGGAGCGCTCCAAGTCAACAACGCGTTCCCGACCCTCTTTGAAGTCTTTTTAACACTTATAAACATTTTTCTGAGACATGGTAGAATCACCAAAGGCCTTTCGCAACATCCTCAACGTTTCCGCAGCCGAAATTTCATTCCGCAAACAAAAATTGATGTCACTTTTCTGCTCAATTAAATCAGACAAATGCACTATTGATCGTTTGGTAAACACAAACGTAAATATAGTGCTGATACTGACATTGACATGAAATAACCGCCAGATGTCATCAGCAGTCCTGCCAACTCAAGAAACAAAGAACTAGTCCGCCATCTTAAGGCCGCAAATTTTAAATTGAAAATTCACCTTACTTTTTGCTTACAGTAGTATATACTTTATTGGGTCGGAAGCGCTTCCTTCTTCCTGTTACATACTTTTCGATGAATCTAGTATACCCTTTTACTTTACGAGTAACGAGTATAATCATTTGCCAAGCTTAGGAGGTTATACGTTAAAGAGCAGCAAAGGTATTATTATTTTAAAATTTTCCGATTGTTCGTATGCCAGCTTTATGATAGAGTCGACCGCTTTTGATAAAGTTTAATTCGAAATTCAGAACTAATTAAAAAATGATTTTGTAAGCTTGAGAGGTTATACAAGGTGAGTTCCACAGTAAACAGGACTTTTTTAATCTAGCGTCCTCTAGTGGCGCCATCCTTATGTCAACTAGTGCATTAGAATCTGCTTCCAGTAAAAATTTCATGACATTTCATCTATTGGAAGTGAGGTTATTGCGTTTTAAGTGTCAGTATGTTTTTGTCATCGGTACGAAAATGAGCTTCGAACGAAGAGCCAACATTAAATTTTGTTTTAAAATTGCTAAAATTTTTACCGAAACGTTTCAATTGATGAAACAAGTTTATGGCGATGATTGCCTATCCCGTATCAGAATGCAAGAGTGGTTTCAACGTTTTCAAAGTGGTCGTGAGGACATAAGTGACGATGAACATGTGGGCCACCAAAAATTCCATAAATGCGTGAATTTATAAAAAATCAGCCGAAATCATCATTGAAATTCATGGAAATAGAATTGAACATCTCCAACACATCGATTTATCGCATTTAAACCGAACATTTGGGCTTACAAAAGGTGTGTTCACGGTTTGTTCCGCACAAATTGACTGACGTCCAACAATTGCTCAGAATTCAACATTCGAAGGACATCATTAAAAAGGCAATTAAAAGACCCGAACTTGCTTTACAAGATTGTGACTGATGACGAAACGTGGTGTTTTCTATATGATCCCAAAACAAAACGCCAGAGTGCTGAATGGAAGGCGCCGGACGAGGGTATCGCCCACAAAGACATTGTTCCACCCAGCGAAAACGTTAATGCGGTAGTCTACCTTGGAGTTTTGAAGCGTTTGGTGCGCCGTATTCGACGTGTTCGGCCCGAATATTGCGAATATGGAAGCTGGCATTTGTTGCACGATAATGCGTCGTCTCATCGATCGACGCTTGCTTCCGACTATTTGACCAAAAATGACATTTTAACCATCAACAACTTTCCGTATTCGCCTAATATGGCACTGTGCGACTTTTACCTTTTCGGAAAAATTACCACCAATTATTCGATTGTTCGTGTGACACCTATATGATATGATCGCCCGATCATGATACAACTTTATTCGAAATTAAAAACTATATGTGATAAAAAACACCAAAAATATAAATTTTTCCGAATATTTATATAGGAGTATAGCTCCAATTCGGCTGGTCCCGACTTATATAATACATGCAAGAGAATGAAGATTTTTGGAAATGTTTCAGCCCAATAGCTTCTGACTGAAATTATAATACTCCTGCGCAAGGGTATAAAAAACGTCATAAAATTTTTGATGGCAAAATTTTGGTTGAAGTTTTTGGACGGCAGTCCTCATGCCTCTAAAAAAGTACTAAAATATCGCTCAGTAAAGCTGTTCCGCATTAACGCCGAAATGCAATTATGACTATGTAAGCAATACTTTATTAATATCCTAATTTTTTAACCCCCAATCTATTCTTAGGAACAAAAAGCGACCCTGCAAGGAAAAATCGAAAAAATATGCTTATTATAAGGTCTATTCTTGTTTATGCATATAATATATCTGTGGAAATTCTTCCTTTCTTATGACGTTATGCGAAATACAACAACAGTAGCTATTACAGCAATTACAGCTATTTTAAGCTATTGACGCGCTTGCTGTGAACATTACCTGGCGTGTATCTGCAGAGAAAGCGTTAAAGATTCTCGTACAATATAAAAGTAAGCAAACTCTAGCCCAAAAAACCATTAATGAAGGTAACAAAGGAATACCTTATTTACAAAAAGTAGATCTGAAAGAAGAGAGTTGAAAAGCTCTTGAAATAAAAGCAAAATGTACACATATGACGGCTAGTCTTCGTTTTAAATAATTCCAGTGGGTACGCGAAGTTGCATATTCACTCGTGCATCGTCATTATTGAGCAAACTATAGTAAATATTGAAACGGAAGTGTTAGAATATAAAGTGAAGACAGGAAAGGTTAATATATTATGATTGTAAGGAAAAAATCGAAACAAGTTTAATTAAAGTCAATAATACTCTTCTATAAAAAGAATATATTTTGAAAAAATATTTTAATGGTAAAAGTTTCGAAAACACAGATTCTATATTTCAAGAAAGAAAGGAAGGGAATAAACTAGAAGAGTTTGGGATCAGTAACTCAAAGAAAACATCACCAACACCAAAAAATCACGAAATGAAATTTTCCTCACCAAAAAAAATGCGTTGTTAGGGATTTAAAATTATAAGCAACCTTACGTCGATTCATCCTTTAACAGAAAAGTACAACATATTGAAACTAAAAAGTCCAAGCGAAACAAAATGAAAAAGTTAATATGCTAAGTATTTGTATAGAAGTACTCGAGAAGAAAATATTTGACAAAATCGGAAACTGATAAGACATAAGGATAATATTTACTACAATTGGCCTGTCAATTTTGTGTTTAATTCATTTCGAATATCGGATCGAAATGGAATTTGTAAATTTACATTAAATCTTTATGCCCTATCAGTTTCAGATTTTATTAAGACTGAAATCAGAAGAACGCCTAATAAATGTATTACAAGACCAAGTGGAAGCCCTTATAATTCATCCGTGTTGTGGTACCCAAGAAAGGACAGAATAAAGATGGCAGTCGCAAACATAGACCAGTAATAGATTACAAAAAAGCGAACACACTTCACACGTCAGTCTACGTGGTGAAGAAGCGCTCCGGGAGGGTGTGCGAAGGCGACTACTATACACTAGTCGGCATAAGTATTTTGACAAAACAAAAGTTAAGTATACTCGTAACGTCAATGGAATGGTAATTTGATTGCCGTTTGAATGATGAAATAATTATCTTAACCCACTCAGTACTTATTGAAAAGGACGAATTTTTGTTAAAATCTACTGCATGAATTTTTATTGTTCCTCCAAAACTTAAATTTTTTGATGCAAAAAGTTTGTTTAATCTCACCAACCTTCAAAGAATTATAAAAAATATAAGAAAAATTCTTTTTGCAGTTGCTATTACTCCAAAAATTTAATGTTTGAAAACGATTAAAAATCTTGATGCAGTAGATTTTAACAAAAATTCGTAATTTTCAATAAGTAATGAATGGGCAAGTTCAAGTTACGTGTATACTTTTGTTTTGTCAAAATGCTTATGCCGACTAGTGTATATACATGAAGAAATTTAAATTTACAGTAATCGTCCGATTGTTTCGAGTGCTACATCGATCGAAAGGTATTGCAAAAACTAAACTAAAACAAGCCAAGACTTAAAGTAAATCAATTGGTTTGGGAGAGAGCTGTGAAGGTGTAAAAGTAAAAATTAAGAAAATTTAATCTTTCGGGGCCGGTTTGGATAAATACTCCCCACTTTTCATCTAGTTATATACTCACATAAAATTCGCTTAAACTAGCTTATTTTAGCGAGAAAACAGCTTTAAAAAGCTCAATTTTGTATACCCGTAACTTGTGAAGTACTGGAGCTACAAGCTTGAGCTTTTTTTTTAAAAAACGGCTCTTACCATTTCAAATAAAATTTTAAGATGTATATACTCGTACAGCTAAATAGAAGACACTTAATTTTTACCAATTTTTCCAAAAACTAGCTAGTTTGGCGAGAGAAAACTACAAATAGCAAAAATGTTGTACTCTAGTGAGTTAAGAAGAACTAAAGCTACAGGTGATATATGTTATTAGAATGGTATTTTGAAATGCCTTGTACGCCATTTTAACAGGATTCGTTTAGTTTCCACCGTTTAAAAATTATAGTCAAACGATTTGTTATTAAAATGTTAAGCTTTTTTTCAATTTTAAAGTGGATAACCCAACAAATTGTTGTAAAAAGTTACCGTTTAAAATTTTTAGTCAACCAAAAATGGCAACACTTACTAGTATAGAACATCTAAAACTGTCTGAGCTTTAGATATTTTTGTGCGTATCCATACTCTATTTAGGGGTCTTAAAACCATTTATATTTTTATAAACAGTTCAGCATTAAAATTTAAATTCCACCAAATGAATTATTTAAAAACTTCTGTTACCCAACAAAAACGCGTTTTACGAGGTTAAAATATAGAGACAATCTGCGAAAATGTAGTATACGATCTACTTAATAAATATTCTTACTTGGTTGCTTTTGAATGAAGTGTGCGAATGTAAACAATGAAAAACTCTATAGTCGAGTGCCTGGACTATCTGATACCTAATACCTGTTTTTAAGAATTTAGTACCACTTCAACCTTCGAAGAGACAAGTCCTATTAGAACATCATCGATCCCACGTTCCCTTTACAAAGGATAAATAACAATTTATAACAATAAATTTGGGTTCTCATACAAGATATGAGATCGTATCAACTAGGAGAACCCAAATTTATTGTTATTAAAAGTAAAAATGAATCCCCTTTTAAAACCGTCTCACCTTTGGTTCTCGAGAAATCTTTGGACTTTGCCTGCGGAAGAAGAGTTGATTCTGTGAAAAAACCAGGGACGGCGGACTTTTGATAAAAAACGACACACACTCCACAAAACTTCAAAAACTTACCAATTTCGCAGATATAGAATAACAGCTACTGTAATGACCTTAGATACATCGATGAAGAAACAATCCTCCGAGAATTAAAACCACAGAAAGTAATTGAAGTCAAAAAAATAATGAAGAGACAAACACCAACAATAGCACCAACATCAACAACTACAGCAACACCACCAACAACAACAACCCCTAACAACAACAACAACCTAACAGAAGTCGGATTCATAGTCATTACATTTGAAACCCATAAACTCCCTAAAATACTGCGAGTCGGCTATGAAACTGTTCACGTACGCAACTACATCCCTCTCCCACTGCGATGCAGAAACTTCTCAGATGAAAAACACACCAGCAAAGGAAAACTCGTCGAAAACTACAGAAATTGTCTAAATTGCGTAAACAATCCTGAAATTGACTCCCAACACAGCCGTTTGGGGCAAATGCCCCACATTCCTTAAACAACAAGAACTCACTGCCATTAAAACCACAGAAAAAATCGATCATAGAACTGCTCTGGGTATATACTTTGAGCGACACGGATACAAAACAAGAAACTCTTATGCAAACACACTTACAAACACCACAACCACAATCTTTAAATGCACAAGCTATATCCACATCCTGCGATCACAACCAAGCAAACACACCTTCAACCTCATCTGCATCAATCAAAACAACACCGGCACCGGAAAAAATTCTCCAAAACCACAACCAACACGACCAGGACGACACCGAAGCCATGGAAACGGACAACATGAACCCCACCAGAATATCAACCGCATACGGATCTCAACTCACAATGGACTTTAAACTAAAAATTTTCCTTAAAGATAAGTCAAACCGTCTGTGTACTAACTTCAAACCAACTAAATCAAAAGCCAAATCCTTTACCAAAAAGAAACATATCACTAACAGCGACAGCGAATCGGCTAAAAAGCCACATATCTTCCCTAACTAACAAACATAGCCACCATAGATTTGGCGGCGTAGAGCTATGAGTACACAAATCAATTCAATATTTTATAGTAAGCATACCAAACGACCTTGAAGCTCTAGCAGTACACATAAAATCCAAGAACATGCAAGTTATATGACACATTATTTAGGGGCTCTTACCCAATTTATAAACAACTTTGAGCCAAGAGCCAATTTCCAAATAAATCTGACAGACCCGAGATAAATCAGTGGTCAGCTATTTCTTTCAACCAGGCCTCCGAATCATTCCCACCCAGATCAATTTCACGCAGCCCATATCAAACGGATGCTGTAAACATCCAGTCCGCTAACGTAAACAAAAGATCCCCAAAGCGAGCCCCGAGTCCGTTAACGTAAACAAAAAGATCCCCAAAGCGGTCGCTAAAACTCCGCTAATGTAAACACCAATTTCCGGCCAAGATTGGACTTCAAATTTAATTGGCAAATTGCATCATCCTATTTTCCGACTGTCTTGAGCTATTCTCTTTATCAATTTTTGGGGATAAATTCTCTTAAGCTGAGGTTTGATTATTGAACTAAAGATCAGGCAGTCAGTTTTGGAGATCCGAACCGAGCAGTAGTGCTAAGTTCGACCTATTAAAAAATTGTAGTAGAGATTAAGTGATTAATAAATAAAAATAAATTTTTTTAATTAAATCACAAGTGAGAAACTTAATTGGCGCCAAACGTGGGGCCGTGAAATTAAAAAATTTTAAAAAATCAAACCTTTAAAATAAAAACAAAAACGTTTTAAAGTGAAAAAAAGAATTTAGCGCGGCAAAAAAACCCGATACAACCAACGAATAAATAAAAAGATTGTGTTGATCAAAATAACTAAGGTGGAAATTAATTAATGAAATAATTCCCTTGAAATCTCAAATTACAAAATTGTGATCGTAACATAAATTCACTGCTCGGACAATATAAAAATCAAAAAGCACAAAAAAAAAGCACCAAAAGAAGGAAGACCTAATTTAAAAACAGAAATAAAGAAGGAAGGAAGTAAGGACGACCCCAACAGGAAAAATAACAACGAGAAAAAAAATAAGGACGATTCATGAGCGATACTATTTTGTTTATTATTATTATCATACATTTTTTATTATTATTATTTTATAAAAAATTTGTAAGAAAGGAAATATAAATATACAAAGTGGAAAAGTTAATTTCTAATTTCGAAAAAGTTCTCAAAATGTCAGAACCTTCAACAAGCCAGACTGGAGCAAATAAAAGACTCCACATGAATCCGCCCCAAGAAAATACAAGCCATCAGGCAATAACAAACAACACCATGTTAAATGTAGGAGATTTATTTAAGCAAATTGTAAATTTTGAATTAAATCCATTAAAGGTGGAGATCGTTAACTTAAGATCGCAGCTTTCTCACAAAATTAAAACGGTTGAGGATTATCAGATAGGGATTGTACACCTTAACCCATAACGGTACTGTATTAAATTTCGATGCCATATTGGCCAGACTTGAGTTCGTCTTTAGCGACAAACGACCAATTCACATTATTGAACTGGAATTAAGTGTATTGAGTCAGGGAAAATTATCCATAATGGATTATTATGGTACAGTTAATAGAAAATTAACTCTGATAATTAATAAAACTATTATGACTTACGGTAGAAACAAACCTATAACAGCGGAAATGAATGAGAAACATAGGAAGACAGCTCTTAGAGTTTTCATTACCGGCCTCAACGGACATTTCAGATACTATTTTCTCAATGAATCCACCTGACCTACCAAATGCAATAGTCATAGTTAAGAAATTTGAAAGCAACAACATGAGGGTTCACTTCACAAATAGTTTCTCTACTACTCAGAGAAAACATAGCGAGCCAAACTCTAGTGGAAATGGACAAACACATTTCAACCACAAGACAAGACAGCAAAACCATAGTTACAGTAACCAGAGAAACAATAATAATTTAAGGTTTAATCATGACAAATACCAGAACAAAAATACTTACGGTTATTATAATCAGAATAAAAACAATTCTTGGAACCTGGGTAGATTTAATAATAACCAACAAAAACAGTGGAACACCTATAGGCAGCCACAAAATAACCCGGAACCAATGGAGGTAGATGAGTCTATCCAGGTTCAGAATAAGGCTAACA
Source organism: Drosophila biarmipes (assembly GCF_025231255.1). Lineage (NCBI taxonomy): Eukaryota > Metazoa > Arthropoda > Insecta > Diptera > Drosophilidae > Drosophila > Drosophila biarmipes. Next base: position 1,940,676 of record NW_026114526.1, on the reverse strand, counting down.
ATGGCTTTAATCAAGGCTATAATAAATATCAAAATAATAATTATAGTCAGAACAAGTGGGATCACACAAAAAAATTTGAGACCCAGAACACTCAGCAAGGACAAGCCCAAAATGAAAGGGTACCAACTGGAACTGTTAACCAACCGGCTAACAAGACGAAATAACATTGAGGAAAACCATTTTTTAGACAAAAGTCAGGAGTATGCTTACCCTACATAATTAGAAATGATCCAAACATAAATAAAAAATTAAAAATATTAATTGACACTGGGGCAACCTCGTGTTATATAAGAACAGGAATTTATAATAATAAGAACGAGCTTCCAATTTACAAAAGAATATCTACGGTGAATGCATATTCAATAATTAAATATTATCATATGATAACTATTTTTGACACGCGATATACTTTTCATGAAATAGATGGGCTAGACTCAGATTTACTGGTCGGCTATAAGCTATTAAAAAAAATAGGAGCGGTAATTGATACAGCTAAGGGAGTAATTAAATATAATGGAATAGAAGAAAAATTAAATTATGATAATGGAAACATATTAAACCAACATTCTTTAATAGAAGAAAACACCATTCTTCCATTAAAAGATCTTCCAGATCAAAGAAAAGATCTGAAGAGCGAAATATTAAATATTATCAATGAAGAGCATTCAAAAATAAATATGCAGATTCCATTTAGGACAGATAACCGCGGTGAAATAAACACCGTAAATGATAGGGCCATTTACATCAAACAATACCCTTATGCTCAATCAGCTTCAGATTTTGTAAATTCTGAAATAAATCGAATGTTAAATGAAGAAATTATAAGGCCAAGTAGAAGTCCTTATAATTCACCAGTACTAGTAGTACCAAAAAAGGGTTTCAATGAAGACGGAACTCCAAAACTCAGACTCGTAATTGATTATAAAAAACTTAATGAAAATACAATACCAGATAGATATCCAATGCAGGACCCTTCAGTGATTTTGTCAAATCTTGGGAAAGCCAAATACTTTTCAACAATTGAATTGGAATCTGGATTTCATCAGATTCTCATGAATGAACCAGACATTCAGAAAACCTCATTTTCAATAAACAACGGGAAATACGAATTCCTAAGAATGCCTTTCGGTTTGACCCACGCTCCAAGAATATTCCAACGAGCGATGGATGATATTTTAAGAGAACAAGTGGGTAAAACATGTCACGTTTATATGGATGACATAATTATATTTTCAAAAACAATTGAACAACATTACAAAGATTTAATTCTCATTATTAAAATTTGGCTGAACGCAAACATGAAAATTTCAATTGAAAAATCAAAGTTCTTTAAATTAGAAACCAATTTTCTCGGTTACGTTGCTTCCCACAATGTGATAAAAACCGATCCCGAAAAAATGTATACTATCGTAAAATATCCGATACCTAAAAATATTCGAGAGCTTAAAAGCTTTCTAGGCCTTACAGGATATTACAGAAAATTTGTGCAAAATTACGCAAAGATAGCTAAACCTTTAACAAAATATTTAGAAGGCCAAAACGGCAAAGTATCAAAAAAGGCATCACGTTAAACTTTAATACAGTTTGATGATCCAGCTGTAAGAGCTTTTAACGAGCTCAAAGAAAATTTAATTGCACAAGTAGAACTAGTACAACCAGACTATAATAAAAAATGTACTCTAACAACGGTTGCATCTGACTTAGCAATTGGTGCTGTTCTTTCTCAGGAAGGAAAACCAATAACATTTATTTCAAAAACTCTGACAAAAACCGAACAATTATACGCAACCAATAAAAAGAAACTTTTAGCCATTGTATGGGCTTTTAAAAATCTTCGAAATTATTTATATGGGGTTAACAACATCGATATCTATACCGATCATCAACCTCTTTCATTTTCCATTTCTCAAAAAAATCCAAATATTGAGATGAAAAGGTGGTATTCCTTTATTGAAAGCTATTCACCCAAAATTATTTACAAGTCAGGAGCAACAAATGTTGTTGCGGACGCTTTATCTAGGATTAAAATAAATAACTTAACGGAAAGTAATGAAACGGTCTCAGATTAAAATACTCAGCATTCTGCAGAGAGTAGTTTTGAGAATGTAATACAAGAAACCCAAAAACCCTTAAATCAGCTTAAGCAACAATTGCAAATAGCAACGGGGAGGTATACAATACATGAGTCGATTAATGTATTCGGAAATAATAGACATATAATAGAGTATGACACTCCAGAAAATTTAGTATAAATCTTAAGGGAATTTATTCCACCCAACATAACAATAGAAGTTCACTGTACTCTAGAGGATTTTTACAGAATTCAAAAACCACTTAAGGACAATTTTATAAATAAATTTATATACACTAAGACATTTGTCCAGGATGTCGAGAACGCTGAAGACAGATCTCTTATTATCACAGAAACTCATTGTAGAGCTCATAGAGGGCTTGATGAAAATTATAAACAAATAACTAGACTCTATTATTGGCCGAATTTATACAAAAAGCTTAAGGAGTTTATAAAGAATTGCACTATCTGCAATCAAAATCCCTAATAAACTAAATATAGAAAATAAAGTTTTAGAAATTTTACAACAATTTCCATTAGCCAAATCTTTGATGATAGATAACGAACCAAGTTTTTTTTCATCCCAATTTAAATCTATTGCACAAAGAAATGGGATATCTTTATTCTTTGCAGATCCTCGACATAGTACGTCTAACGGACAAATAGAAAGGGCACACTCTACCTTAACAGAAATTGCTCGCTGCATTAAAGATGAGCTTAATTTAATTGATTATCCCGAAATTATAATAAGAGCAGCACAAAAATACAATTTAACAATTCATTCAATAACCAATCATATCAATAAAGGAAAATCTCCCAAATAAAGTTATTATAAATAACAGAAACCGTACGATTCATAAAGATAATATTAAATAACTTGTTTCAAATTACAGATAATGATTTCAATAATGTACTTATTATTGCTGGTAGCTACAACCAAATCCGAAATTATGGATTACACGAACCATGATTTCCTTCTTTACAGGGATACCAAAGATGTTCTTATTTATGAATCACACGCAGATTTATTTCATATAACTATTATAAGTCTTTATAGAGAAATAATTAATCTTGAAACAGAATTTCTAAAGGGTCACGACAACAAGAATTTTCTTTGGGAAATATCCCACGATTTAAAAATTATCAAAATACTTATCTCTCAAGTTATACCCAGTAGATCAAAAAGAGGCATTAATGAAATAGGCACCATTTGGAAATGGATAGCGGGAACACCAGATCATGATGATTTCATAACAGTCCAAAATAAAATCGATGATTTAAAACAAATAATAACGATCAATTCGTTATTAATTCTAAAATATTTAAAGAGATAAAATCTTTGTTTGAACATTTTAAAACAGCCTTTAAAAATCAAGAAATTTCACTTAGAAAATATCGTCTGCGTTTGCTTACTTACGATCTTATGAATTTAATGGACACAATTACACTTGCCAAAATTGATTCAAGATCCATTTCACATAATGATGGAAAATTATTAATTGATAATCACGTCGCAAAATGTAGAAATAAGTTGTATGTAATGTTAAAAACAACTTTGAGTCGAGAGCCAATTTCCAAATAACTCTGACAGACACGAGATAAATCCGTGGTCAGCTATTTCTTTCAACCAGGCCTCCGAATCATTCCCACCCAGATCAATTTCACGCAGCCCAAATCAAACGGATGCTGTAAACATCCAGTCCGCTAACGTAAACAAAAGATCCCCAAAGCGAGCCCCGAGTCCGTTAACGTAAACAAAAAGATCCCCAAAGCGGTACCTAAAACTCCGCTAATGTAAACATAAATTTCCGGCCAAGATTGGACTTCAAATTTAATTGGCAAATTGCATCATCCTCTTTCCGACTCTCTTGAGCCATTCTCTTTATTAATTTTTGGGGATAAATTCTCTTAAGCCGAGGTTTGATTATTGATTATTGAACTAAAGATCAGGCAGTCAGTTTTGGAGATCCGAATCGAGCAGTAGTGCTAATCGAGAAAAAGTAAACGAGCAGTGAATTAACTAAGTTCGACCTATTACAAAATTGTAGTAGAGATTAAGTGATTAATAAATAAAAATACATTTTTTTAATTAAATCACAAGTGAGAAACTTAATTGGCGCCCAACGTGGGGCCGTGCGATTAAAAAATTATAAATAATCAAAGCTTTAAAATAAAAACAAAAAAGTTTTAAAGTGAAAAAAGGAATTTAGCGCGGCAAAAAAACCCGATACAACCGACGAATAAATAAAAAGTTTGTGTTGATCAAAAAAACTAAGGTGGAAATTAATAAATGAAATACTTCCCTTGAAATCTCAAATTACAAAATAGTGATCGTAACATAAATTCACTGCTCGGACAATATCCAAAAAAAAATAAAAAAGCGACAAAAAATTTTTCATCAAATAAATAAACATTGTGAAAAACAATTAAAAAAAAAATCTTCAAAATCAACAACAAAGACATTCTAAGAAAAAAGGCTGAAGGGCAATCCCTCGCCAAATATTGAAAAAGAAGGAAGACCTAATTAAAAAACAGAAATAAAGAAGGAAGGAAGTAAGGACGACCCCAACAGGAAAAATAACAACGAGAAAAAAAATAAGGACGATTCGTGAGCGATACTATTTTGTTTATTATTATTATCATACATTTTTTATTATTATTATTTTATAAAAAATTTTTAAGAAAGGAAATATAAATATACAAAGTGGAAAAGTTAATTTCTAATTTCGAAAAAGTTCTCAAAATGTCAGAACCTTCAACAAGCCAGACTGGAGCAAATAAAAGACTCCACATGAATCCGCCCCAAGAAAATACAAGCCATCAGGCAATAACAAACAACACCATGTTAAATGTAGGAGATTTAATTAAGCAAATTGTAAATTTTGAATTAAATCCATTAAAGGTGGAGATCGTTAACTTAAGATCGCAGCTTTCTCACAAAATTAAAACGGTTGAGGATTATCAGACAGAGATTGTAGATCCGAATATAAAATGCGACACATCTAATGAGGTCATCAAATCTGTTAGGGAATATAAAGGTAAAAAGGATAAATATGTAAGCTGGAGAGAATCGGCAGACCTACGGTAGAAACAAACCTATAACAGCGGAAATGAATGAGAAACATAGGAAGACAGCTCTTAGAGTTTTCATTACCGGCCTCAACGGCCAAATTTCAGATACTATTTTCTCAATGAATCCACCTGACCTACCAAATGCAATGGTCATAGTTAAGAAATTGGAAAGCAACAACATGAGGGCTCATTTCGCAAATAGTTTCTCTACTACTCAGAGAAAACATAGCGAGCCAAACTCTAGTGGAAATGGACAAACATATTTCAACCACAAGAAAAGACAGCAAAACCATAGTTACAGTAACCAGAGAAACAATAATAATTTAAGGTTTAATCATGACAAATACCAGAACAAAAATACTTACGGTTATTATAATCAGAATAAAAACAATTCTTGGAACCTGGGTAGATTTAATAATAACCAACAAAAACAGTGGAACACCTATAGGCAGCCACAAAATAACCCGGAACCAATGGAGGTAGATGAGTCTATCCAGGTTCAGATTAAGGCTAACTATGGCTTTAATCAAGGCTATAATAAATATCAAAATAATAATTATAGTCAGAACAAGTGGGACCACACAAAAAAATTTGAGACCCAGAACACTCAGCAAGGACAAGCCCAAAATAAAAGGGTACCAACTGGAACTGTTAACCAACCGGCTAACAAGACGAAATAACAAGACGACATAACCATTTTTTAGACAAAAGTCAGGAGTATGCTTACCCTACTTAATTAGAAATGATCCAAAAATAAATAAAAAATTAAAAATATTAATTGACACTGGGGCAACCTCATGTTATATAAGAACAGGAATTTATAATAATAAGAACGAGCTTCCAATTTACAAAAGAGTATCTACGGTGAATGCATATTCAATAATTAAATATTATCATATGATAACTATTTTTGACACGCGATATACTTTTCATGAAATAGATGGGCTAGACTCAGATTTACTGGTCGGCTATAAGCTATTAAAAAAAATAGGAGCGGTAATTGATACAGCTAAGGGAGTAATTAAATATAATGGAATAGAAGAAAAATTAAATTATGATAATGGAAACATATTAAACCAACATTCTTTAATAGAAGAAAACACCATTCTTCCATTAAAAGATCTTCCAGATCAAAGAAAAGATCTGGAGAGCGAAATATTAAATATTATCAATGAAGAGCATTCAAAAATAAATATGCAGATTCCATTTAGGACAGATAACCGCGGTGAAATAAACACCGTAAATGATAGGGCCATTTACATCAAACAATACCCTTATGCTCAATCAGCTTCATATTTTGTAAATTCTGAAATAAATCGAATGTTAAATGAAGAAATTATAAGGCCAAGTAGAAGTCCTTATAATTCACCAGTACTAGTAGTACCAAAAAAGGGTTTCAATGAAGACGGAACTCCAAAACTCAGACTCGTAATTGATTATAAAAAACTTAATGAAAATACAATACCAGATAGATATCCAATGCAGGACCCTTCAGTGATTTTGTCAAATCTTGGGAAAGCCAAATACTTTTCAACAATTGAATTGGAATCTGGATTTCATCAGATTCTCATGAATGAACCAGACATTCAGAAAACCTCATTTTCAATAAACAACGGGAAATACGAATTCCTAAGAATGCCTTTCGGTTTGACCCACGCTCCAAGAATATTCCAACGAGCGATGGATGATATTTTAAGAGAACAAGTGGGTAAAACATGTCACGTTTATATGGATGACATAATTATATTTTCAAAAACAATTGAACAACATTACAAAGATTTAATTCTCATTATTAAAATTTGGCTGAACGCAAACATGAAAATTTCAATTGAAAAATCAAAGTTCTTTAAATTAGAAACCAATTTTCTCGGTTACGTTGCTTCCCACAATGTGATAAAAACCGATCCCGAAAAAATGTATACTATCGTAAAATATCCGATACCTAAAAATATTCGAGAGCTTAAAAGCTTTCTAGGCCTTACAGGATATTACAGAAAATTTGTGCAAAATTACGCAAAGATAGCTAAACCTTTAACAAAATATTTAGAAGGCCAAAACGGCAAAGTATCAAAAAAGGCATCACGTTAAACTTTAATACAGTTTGATGATCCAGCTGTAAGAGCTTTTAACGAGCTCAAAGAAAATTTAATTGCACAAGTAGAACTAGTACAACCAGACTATAATAAAAAATGTACTCTAACAACGGTTGCATCTGACTTAGCAATTGGTGCTGTTCTTTCTCAGGAAGGAAAACCAATAACATTTATTTCAAAAACTCTGACAAAAACCGAACAATTATACGCAACCAATAAAAAGAAACTTTTAGCCATTGTATGGGCTTTTAAAAATCTTCGAAATTATTTATATGGGGTTAACAACAATGATATCTATACCGATCATCAACCTCTTTCATTTTCCATTTCTCAAAAAAATCCAAATATTGAGATGAAAAGGTGGTATTCCTTTATTGAAAGCTATTCACCCAAAATTATTTACAAGTCAGGAGCAACAAATGTTGTTGCGGACGCTTTATCTAGGATTAAAATAAATAACTTAACGGAAAGTAATGAAACGGTCTCAGATTAAAATACTCAGCATTCTGCAGAGAGTAGTTTTGAGAATGTAATACAAGAAACCCAAAAACCCTTAAATCAGCTTAAGCAACAATTGCAAATAGCAACGGGGAGGTATACAATACATGAGTCGATTAATGTATTCGGAAATAATAGACATATAATAGAGTATGACACTCCAGAAAATTTAGTATAAATCTTAAGGGAATATATTCCACCCAACATAACAATAGAAGTTCACTGTACTCTAGAGGATTTTTACAGAATTCAAAAACCACTTAAGGACAATTTTATAAATAAATTTATATACACTAAGACATTTGTCCAGGATGTCGAGAACGCTGAAGACAGATCTCTTATTATCACAGAAACTCATTGTAGAGCTCATAGAGGGCTTGATGAAAATTATAAACAAATAACTAGACTCTATTATTGGCCGAATTTATACAAAAAGCTTAAGGAGTTTATAAAGAATTGCACTATCTGCAATCAAAATCCCTAATAAACTAAATATAGAAAATAAAGTTTTAGAAATTTTACAACAATTTCCATTAGCCAAATCTTTGATGATAGATAACGAACCAAGTTTTTTTTCATCCCAATTTAAATCTTTTGCACAAAGAAATGGGATATCTTTATTCTTTGCAGATCCTCGACATAGTACGTCTAACGGACAAATAGAAAGGGCACACTCTACCTTAACAGAAATTGCTCGCTGCATTAAAGATGAGCTTAATTTAATTGATTATCCCGAAATTATAATAAGAGCAGCACAAAAATACAATTTAACAATTCATTCAATAACCAATCATATCAATAAAGGAAAATCTCCCAAATAAAGTTATTATAAATAACAGAAACCGTACGATTCATAAAGATAATATTAAATAACTTGTTTCAAATTACAGATAATGATTTCAATAATGTACTTATTATTGCTGGTAGCTACAACCAAATCCGAAATTATGGATTACACGAACCATGATTTCCTTCTTTACAGGGATACCAAAGATGTTCTTATTTATGAATCACACGCAGATTTATTTCATATAACTATTATAAGTCTTTATAGAGAAATAATTAATCTTGAAACAGAATTTCTAAAGGGTCACGACAACATGAATTTTCTTTGGGAAATATCCCACGATTTAAAAATTATCAAAATACTTATCTCTTAAGTTATACCCAGTAGATCAAAAAGAGGCATTAATGAAATAGGCACCATTTGCAAATGGATAGCGGGAACACTAGATCATGATGATTTCATAACAGTCCAAAATAAAATCGATGATTTAAAACAAAATAATAATGATCAACTCGTTATTAATTCTAAAATATTTAAAGAGATAAAATCTTTGTCTGAACAATTCAAAACAGCCTTTAAAAATCAAGAAATTCCACTTAGAAAATATCGTCTGCGTTTGCTTACTTACAATCTTATGAATTTAATGGACACATTACACTTGCCAAAATTGATTCAATATCCATTTCACATAATGATGGAAAATTATTAATTGATAATCACGTCGCAAAATGTAGAAAGAAGTACTATGTAATGTCCAATTTTAAGACAGAAATATTTAATAATTATTGCACACTTTACCCAGAAGGCTCTTGTTTCACTAGATTACTAAATCGAAAAAAATCCTTTTGTATCAAAATCCGAGAAAAAAATAAAAATGTAGATGTAATCCAAGATGGAGCCATTTTTGTAAATGGAGAAAATACAGTTAATGACACTCATTTAAATGGGTCATATTTAATAACTTTTAATGGCACCACTAAAATTAATAATATTTCCTACACCAATGTAGACAATAAGATATTGGAATACATCACAGCTCGAAAATATACAGATTTTTTAGTATCCGAATATATTATATCTAATGATTCGGAACTCACATTCGATAATATTAACATACTAAATCGATTTATTCAAATTAAACAAACTCAAATACCAGTTACGTTAATATTAATCATATTCACATTTATATATTTAACTATTATGATTATAATCAAATTCAGAAAATTTTCAATATTTCAACCATGGCAAATTCATATAGAAATTGAACCAGAAAATAATATGTCCGATAAAGAAATAAATAACATACCCGACAATGAAAATACCCTAGAAGAAAATATCATTGTCGAATTAACCCAACAATTACATCCAATATACCCATCAGTTCCAATGAATCGGGACGATTCAATTTAGAATAGGGGGAGTTATATGACACATTATTTAGGGTCTCTTACCCAATTTATAAACAACTTTGAGTCGAGAGCCAATTTCCAAATAAATCTGACAGACACGAAATAAATCCGTGGTCAGCTATTTCTTTCAACCAGGCCTCCGAATCATTCCCACCCAGATCAATTTCACGCAGCCCATATCAAACGGATGCTGTAAACATCCAGTCCGCTAACGTAAACAAAAGATCCCCAAAGCGAGCCCCGAGCCCGTTAACGTAAACAAAAAGATCCCCAAAGCGGTCGCTAAAACTCCGCTAATGTAAACACCAATTTCCGGCCAAGATTGGACTTCAAATTTAATTGGCAAATTGCATCATCCTATTTTCCGACTCTCTTGAGCCATTCTCTTTATCAATTTTTGGGGATAAATTCTCTTAAGCCGAGGTTTGATTATTGATTATTGAACTAAAGATCAGGCAGTCAGTTTTGGATATCCGAATCGAGCAGTAGTGCTAATCGAGAAAAAGTAAACGAGCAGTGAATTAACTAAGTTCGACCTATTACAAAATTGTAGTAGAGATTAAGTGATTAATAAATAAAAATAAATTTTTTTAATTAAATCACAAGTGAGAAACTTAATTGGCGCCCAACGTGGGGCCGTGCGATTAAAAAATTCTAAATAATCAAAGCTTTAAAATAAAAACAAAAAAGTTTTAAAGTGAAAAAAGGAATTTAGCGCGGCAAAAAAACCCGATACAACCGACGAATAAATAAAAAGTTTGTGTTGATCAAAAAAACTAAGGTGGAAATTAATTAATGAAATAATTCCCTTGAAATCTCAAATTACAAAATAGTGATCGTAACATAAATTCACTGCTCGGACAATATAAAAATCAAAAAGCGACAAAAAATTTTTCATCAAATAAATAAACATTGTGAAAAACAATTTAAAAAAAAATCTTCAAAATCAACAACAAAGACATTCTAAGAAAAAAGGCTGAAGGGCAATCCCTCGCCAAATATTGAAAAAGAAAAAAGACCTAATTAAAAAACAGAAATAAAGAAGGAAGGAAGTAAGGACGACCCCAACAGGAAAAATAACAACGAGAAAAAAAATAAGGACGATTCGTGAGCGATACTATTTTGTTTATTATTTTTATCATACATTTTTTATTATTATTATTTTATAAAAAATTTGTAAGAAAGGAAATATAAATATGCAAAGTGGAAAAGTTAATTTCTAATTTCGAAAAAGTTCTCAAAATGTCAGAACCTTCAACAAGCCAGACTGGAGCAAATAAAAGACTCCACATGAATCCGCCCCAAGAAAATACAAGCCATCAGGCAATAACAAACAACACCATGTTAAATGTAGGAGATTTAATTAAGCAAATTGTAAATTTTGAATTAAATCCATTAAAGGTGGAGATCGTTAACTTAAGATCGCAGCTTTCTCACAAAATTAAAACGGTTGAGGATTATCAGACAGAGATTGTAGATCCGAATATAAAATGCGACACATCTAATGAGGTCATCAAATCTGTTAGGGAATATAAAGGTAAAAAGGATAAATATGTAAGCTGGAGAGAATCGGCAGACCTACGGTAGAAACAAACCTATAACAGCGGAAATGAATGAGAAACATAGGAAGACAGCTCTTAGAGTTTTCATTACCGGCCTCAACGGCCAAATTTCAGATACTATTTTCTCAATGAATCCACCTGACCTACCAAATGCAATGGTCATAGTTAAGAAATTGGAAAGCAACAACATGAGGGCTCATTTCGCAAATAGTTTCTCTACTACTCAGAGAAAACATAGCGAGCCAAACTCTAGTGGAAATGGACAAACATATTTCAACCACAAGAAAAGACAGCAAAACCATAGTTACAGTAACCAGAGAAACAATAATAATTTAAGGTTTAATCATGACAAATACCAGAACAAAAATACTTACGGTTATTATAATCAGAATAAAAACAATTCTTGGAACCTGGGTAGATTTAATAATAACCAACAAAAACAGTGGAACACCTATAGGCAGCCACAAAATAACCCGGAACCAATGGAGGTAGATGAGTCTATCCAGGTTCAGATTAAGGCTAACTATGGCTTTAATCAAGGCTATAATAAATATCAAAATAATAATTATAGTCAGAACAAGTGGGACCACACAAAAAAATTTGAGACCCAGAACACTCAGCAAGGACAAGCCCAAAATAAAAGGGTACCAACTGGAACTGTTAACCAACCGGCTAACAAGACGAAATAACAAGACGACATAACCATTTTTTAGACAAAAGTCAGGAGTATGCTTACCCTACTTAACTAGAAATGATCCAAAAATAAATAAAAAATTAAAAATATTAATTGACACTGGGGCAACCTCATGTTATATAAGAACAGGAATTTATAATAATAAGAACGAGCTTCCAATTTACAAAAGAGTATCTACGGTGAATGCATATTCAATAATTAAATATTATCATATGATAACTATTTTTGACACGCGATATACTTTTCATGAAATAGATGGGCTAGACTCAGATTTACTGGTCGGCTATAAGCTATTAAAAAAAATAGGAGCGGTAATTGATACAGCTAAGGGAGTAATTAAATATAATGGAATAGAAGAAAAATTAAATTATGATAATGGAAACATATTAAACCAACATTCTTTAATAGAAGAAAACACCATTCTTCCATTAAAAGATCTTCCAGATCAAAGAAAAGATCTGGAGAGCGAAATATTAAATATTATCAATGAAGAGCATTCAAAAATAAATATGCAGATTCCATTTAGGACAGATAACCGCGGTGAAATAAACACCGTAAATGATAGGGCCATTTACATCAAACAATACCCTTATGCTCAATCAGCTTCATATTTTGTAAATTCTGAAATAAATCGAATGTTAAATGAAGAAATTATAAGGCCAAGTAGAAGTCCTTATAATTCACCAGTACTAGTAGTACCAAAAAAGGGTTTCAATGAAGACGGAACTCCAAAACTCAGACTCGTAATTGATTATAAAAAACTTAATGAAAATACAATACCAGATAGATATCCAATGCAGGACCCTTCAGTGATTTTGTCAAATCTTGGGAAAGCCAAATACTTTTCAACAATTGAATTGGAATCTGGATTTCATCAGATTCTCATGAATGAACCAGACATTCAGAAAACCTCATTTTCAATAAACAACGGGAAATACGAATTCCTAAGAATGCCTTTCGGTTTGACCCACGCTCCAAGAATATTCCAACGAGCGATGGATGATATTTTAAGAGAACAAGTGGGTAAAACATGTCACGTTTATATGGATGACATAATTATATTTTCAAAAACAATTGAACAACATTACAAAGATTTAATTCTCATTATTAAAATTTGGCTGAACGCAAACATGAAAATTTCAATTGAAAAATCAAAGTTCTTTAAATTAGAAACCAATTTTCTCGGTTACGTTGCTTCCCACAATGTGATAAAAACCGATCCCGAAAAAATGTATACTATCGTAAAATATCCGATACCTAAAAATATTCGAGAGCTTAAAAGCTTTCTAGGCCTTACAGGATATTACAGAAAATTTGTGCAAAATTACGCAAAGATAGCTAAACCTTTAACAAAATATTTAGAAGGCCAAAACGGCAAAGTATCAAAAAAGGCATCACGTTAAACTTTAATACAGTTTGATGATCCAGCTGTAAGAGCTTTTAACGAGCTCAAAGAAAATTTAATTGCACAAGTAGAACTAGTACAACCAGACTATAATAAAAAATGTACTCTAACAACGGTTGCATCTGACTTAGCAATTGGTGCTGTTCTTTCTCAGGAAGGAAAACCAATAACATTTATTTCAAAAACTCTGACAAAAACCGAACAATTATACGCAACCAATAAAAAGAAACTTTTAGCCATTGTATGGGCTTTTAAAAATCTTCGAAATTATTTATATGGGGTTAACAACATCGATATCTATACCGATCATCAACCTCTTTCATTTTCCATTTCTCAAAAAAATCCAAATATTGAGATGAAAAGGTGGTATTCCTTTATTGAAAGCTATTCACCCAAAATTATTTACAAGTCAGGAGCAACAAATGTTGTTGCGGACGCTTTATCTAGGATTAAAATAAATAACTTAACGGAAAGTAATGAAACGGTCTCAGATTAAAATACTCAGCATTCTGCAGAGAGTAGTTTTGAGAATGTAATACAAGAAACCCAAAAACCCTTAAATCAGCTTAAGCAACAATTGCAAATAGCAACGGGGAGGTATACAATACATGAGTCGATTAATGTATTCGGAAATAATAGACATATAATAGAGTATGACACTCCAGAAAATTTAGTATAAATCTTAAGGGAATATATTCCACCCAACATAACAATAGAAGTTCACTGTACTCTAGAGGATTTTTACAGAATTCAAAAACCACTTAAGGACAATTTTATAAATAAATTTATATACACTAAGACATTTGTCCAGGATGTCGAGAACGCTGAAGACAGATCTCTTATTATCACAGAAACTCATTGTAGAGCTCATAGAGGGCTTGATGAAAATTATAAACAAATAACTAGACTCTATTATTGGCCGAATTTATACAAAAAGCTTAAGGAGTTTATAAAGAATTGCACTATCTGCAATCAAAATCCCTAATAAACTAAATATAGAAAATAAAGTTTTAGAAATTTTACAACAATTTCCATTAGCCAAATCTTTGATGATAGATAACGAACCAAGTTTTTTTTCATCCCAATTTAAATCTTTTGCACAAAGAAATGGGATATCTTTATTCTTTGCAGATCCTCGACATAGTACGTCTAACGGACAAATAGAAAGGGCACACTCTACCTTAACAGAAATTGCTCGCTGCATTAAAGATGAGCTTAATTTAATTGATTATCCCGAAATTATAATAAGAGCAGCACAAAAATACAATTTAACAATTCATTCAATAACCAATCATATCAATAAAGGAAAATCTCCCAAATAAAGTTATTATAAATAACAGAAACCGTACGATTCATAAAGATAATATTAAATAACTTGTTTCAAATTACAGATAATGATTTCAATAATGTACTTATTATTGCTGGTAGCTACAACCAAATCCGAAATTATGGATTACACGAACCATGATTTCCTTCTTTACAGGGATACCAAAGATGTTCTTATTTATGAATCACACGCAGATTTATTTCATATAACTATTATAAGTCTTTATAGAGAAATAATTAATCTTGAAACAGAATTTCTAAAGGGTCACGACAACATGAATTTTCTTTGGGAAATATCCCACGATTTAAAAATTATCAAAATACTTATCTCTTAAGTTATACCCAGTAGATCAAAAAGAGGCATTAATGAAATAGGCACCATTTGCAAATGGATAGCGGGAACACTAGATCATGATGATTTCATAACAGTCCAAAATAAAATCGATGATTTAAAACAAAATAATAATGATCAACTCGTTATTAATTCTAAAATATTTAAAGAGATAAAATCTTTGTCTGAACAATTCAAAACAGCCTTTAAAAATCAAGAAATTCCACTTAGAAAATATCGTCTGCGTTTGCTTACTTACAATCTTATGAATTTAATGGACACATTACACTTGCCAAAATTGATTCAATATCCATTTCACATAATGATGGAAAATTATTAATTGATAATCACGTCGCAAAATGTAGAAAGAAGTACTATGTAATGTCCAATTTTAAGACAGAAATATTTAATAATTATTGCACACTTTACCCAGAAGGCTCTTGTTTCACTAGATTACTAAATCGAAAAAAATCCTTTTGTATCAAAATCCGAGAAAAAAATAAAAATGTAGATGTAATCCAAGATGGAGCCATTTTTGTAAATGGAGAAAATACAGTTAATGACACTCATTTAAATGGGTCATATTTAATAACTTTTAATGGCACCACTAAAATTAATAATATTTCCTACACCAATGTAGACAATAAGATATTGGAATACATCACAGCTCGAAAATATACAGATTTTTTAGTATCCGAATATATTATATCTAATGATTCGGAACTCACATTCGATAATATTAACATACTAAATCGATTTATTCAAATTAAACAAACTCAAATACCAGTTACGTTAATATTAATCATATTCACATTTATATATTTAACTATTATGATTATAATCAAATTCAGAAAATTTTCAATATTTCAACCATGGCAAATTCATATAGAAATTGAACCAGAAAATAATATGTCCGATAAAGAAATAAATAACATACCCGACAATGAAAATACCCTAGAAGAAAATATCATTGTCGAATTAACCCAACAATTACATCCAATATACCCATCAGTTCCAATGAATCGGGACGATTCAATTTAGAATAGGGGGAGTTATATGACACATTATTTAGGGTCTCTTACCCAATTTATAAACAACTTTGAGTCGAGAGCCAATTTCCAAATAAATCTGACAGACACGAAATAAATCCGTGGTCAGCTATTTCTTTCAACCAGGTCTCCGAATCATTTCCACCCAGATCAATTTCACGCAGCCCAAATCAAACGGATGCTGTAAACATCCAGTCCGCTAACGTAAACAAAAGATCCCCAAAGCGAGCCCCGAGCCCGTTAACGTAAACAAAAAGATCCCCAAAGCGGTCGCTAAAACTCCGCTAATGTAAACACCAATTTCCGGCCAAGATTGGACTTCAAATTTAATTGGCAAATTGCATCATCCTATTTTCCGACTCTCTTGAGCCATTCTCTTTATCAATTTTTGGGGATAAATTCTCTTAAGCCGAGGTTTGATTATTGATTATTGAACTAAAGATCAGGCAGTCAGTTTTGGATATCCGAATCGAGCAGTAGTGCTAATCGAGAAAAAGTAAACGAGCAGTGAATTAACTAAGTTCGACCTATTACAAAATTGTAGTAGAGATTAAGTGATTAATAAATAAAAATAAATTTTTTTAATTAAATCACAAGTGAGAAACTTAATTGGCGCCCAACGTGGGGCCGTGCGATTAAAAAATTCTAAATAATCAAAGCTTTAAAATAAAAACAAAAAAGTTTTAAAGTGAAAAAAGGAATTTAGCGCGGCAAAAAAACCCGATACAACCGACGAATAAATAAAAAGTTTGTGTTGATCAAAAAAACTAAGGTGGAAATTAATTAATGAAATAATTCCCTTGAAATCTCAAATTACAAAATAGTGATCGTAACATAAATTCACTGCTCGGACAATATAAAAATCAAAAAGCGACAAAAAATTTTTCATCAAATAAATAAACATTGTGAAAAACAATTTAAAAAAAAATCTTCAAAATCAACAACAAAGACATTCTAAGAAAAAAGGCTGAAGGGCAATCCCTCGCCAAATATTGAAAAAGAAAAAAGACCTAATTAAAAAACAGAAATAAAGAAGGAAGGAAGTAAGGACGACCCCAACAGGAAAAATAACAACGAGAAAAAAAATAAGGACGATTCGTGAGCGATACTATTTTGTTTATTATTTTTATCATACATTTTTTATTATTATTATTTTATAAAAAATTTGTAAGAAAGGAAATATAAATATGCAAAGTGGAAAAGTTAATTTCTAATTTCGAAAAAGTTCTCAAAATGTCAGAACCTTCAACAAGCCAGACTGGAGCAAATAAAAGACTCCACATGAATCCGCCCCAAGAAAATATAAGCCTTCAGGCAATAACAAACAACACCATGTTAAATGTAGGAGATTTAATTAAGCAAATTGTAAATTTTGAATTAAATCCATTAAAGGTGGAGATCGTTAACTTAAGATCGCAGCTTTCTCACAAAATTAAAACGGTTGAGGAATATCAGATAGAGATTGTAGATCCGAATATAAAAAGCGACACATCTTATGAGATCATCAAATCTGTTAGGGAATAAAAAGGTGAAGAGGATAAATTTGTAAGCTGGAGAGAATCGGCAGACCTACGGTAGAAACAAACCTATAACAGCGGGAATGAATGAGAAACATAGGAAGACAGCTCTTAGAGTTTTCATTACCGGCCTCAACGGCCAAATTTCAGATACTATTTTCTCAATGAATCCACCTGACCTACCAAATGCAATGGTCAAGAAATTGGAAAGCAACAACATGAGGGCTCATTTCGCAAATAGTTTCTCTACTACTCAGAGAAGACATAGCGTGCCAAACTCTAGCGGAAATGGACAAACACATTTCAACCACAAGAAAAGACAGCAAAACAATAGTTACAGTAACCAGAGAAACAATAATAATTTAAGGTTTAATCATGACAAATACCAGAACAAAAATACTTACGGTTATTATAATCAGAATAAAAACAATTCTTGGAACCTGGGTAGATTTAATAATAACCAACAAAAACAGTGGAACACCTATAGGCAGCCACAAAATAACCCGAAACCAATGGAGGTAGATGAGTCTATCCAGGTTCAGATTAAGGCTAACTATGGCTTTAATCAAGGCTATAATAAATATCAAAATAATAATTATAGTCAGAACAAGTGGGATCACACAAAAAAATTTTAGACCCAGAACACTCAGCAAGGACAAGCCCAAAATAAAAGGGTACCAACTGGAACTGTTAACCAACCGGCTAACAAGACGAAATAACATTGAGAAAAACCATTTTTTAGACAAAAGTTACTCCTGACTTACCCTACTTAATTAGAAAGGATCCAAAAATAAATAAAAAATTAAAAATATTAATTGACACTGGGGCAACCTCGTGTTATATAAGAACAGGAATTTATAATAATAAGAACGAGCTTCCAATTTACAAAAGAGTATCTACAGTGAATGCATATTCAATAATTAAATATTATCATATGATAACTATTTTTGACACGCGATATACTTTTCATGAAATAGATGGGCTAGACTCAGATTTACTGGTCGGCTATAAGCTATTAAAAAAAATAGGAGCGGTAATTGATACAGCTAAGGGAGTAATTAAATATAATGGAATAGAAGAAAAATTAAATTATGATAATGGAAACATATTAAACCAACATTCTTTAATAGAAGAAAACACCATTCTTCCATTAAAAGATCTTCCAGATCAAAGAAAAGATCTGGAGAGCGAAATATTAAATATTATCAATGAAGAGCATTCAAAAATAAATATGCAGATTCCATTTAGGACAGATAACCGCGGTGAAATAAACACCGTAAATGATAGGGCCATTTACATCAAACAATACCCTTATGCTCAATCAGCTTCAGATTTTGTAAATTCTGAAATAAATCGAATGTTAAATGAAGAAATTATAAGGCCAAGTAGAAGTCCTTATAATTCACCAGTACTAGTAGTACCAAAAAAGGGTTTCAATGAAGACGGAACTCCAAAACTCAGACTCGTAATTGATTATAAAAAACTTAATGAAAATACAATACCAGATAGATATCCAATGCACGACCCTTCAGTGATTTTGTCAAATCTTGGGAAAGCCAAATACTTTTCAACAATTGAATTGGAATCTGGATTTCATCAGATTCTCATGAATGAACCAGACATTCAGAAAACCTCATTTTCAATAAACAACGGGAAATACAAATTCCTAAGAATGCCTTTCGGTTTGACCCACGCTCCAAGAATATTCCAACGAGCGATGGATGATATTTTAAGAGAACAAGTGGGTAAAACATGTCACGTTTATATGGATGACATAATTATATTTTCAAAAACAATTGAACAACATTACAAAGATTTAATTCTCATTATTAAAATTTTGCTGAACGCAAACATGAAAATTTCAATTGAAAATCAAAGTTCTTTAAATTAGAAACCAATTTTCTCGGTTACGTTGCTTCCCAAAATGTGATCCCGAAAAAATTTCTACTATCGTAAAATATCCGATACCTAAAAATATTCGAGAGCTTAGAAGCTTCCTAGGCCTTACAGGATATTACAGAAAATTTGTGCAAAATTACGCAAAGATAGCTAAACCTTTAACAAAATATTTAGAAGGCCAAAACGGCAAAGTATCAAAAAGGGCATCACGTAAAACTTTAATACAGTTTGATGATCCAGCTGTAAGAGCTTTTAACGAGCTCAAAGAAAATTTAATTGCACAAGTAGAACTAGTACAACCAGACTATAATAAAAAATGTACTCTAACAACGGTTGCATCTGACTTAGCAATTTGTGCTGTTCTTTCTCAGGAAGGAAAACCAATAACATTTATTTAAAAAACTCTGACAAAAACCGAACAATTATACGCAAACAATAAAAAGAAACTTTTAGCCATTGTATGGGCTTTTAAAAATCTTCGGAATTACTTATATGGGGTAAAAACATCGATATCTATACCGATCATCAACCTCTTTCATTTTCCATTTCTCAAAAAAATCCATATATTGAGATGAAAAGGTGGTATTCCTCTATTGAAAGCTATTCACCCAAAATTATTTACAAGTCAGGAGCAACAAATGTTGTTGCGGACGCTTTATCTAGAATTCAAATAAATAACTTAACGGAAAGTATTGAATCGGTCTCAGATCAAAATTCTCAGCATTCTGCAGAGAGTAGTTTTGAGAATGTAATACAAGAAACCCGAAAACCCTTAAATCAGCTTAAGCAACAATTGCTAATAGCAACGGGGAGGTATACAATACATGAGTCGATTAATGTATTCGGAAATAATAGACATATAATAGAGTATGACACTCCAGAAAATTTAGTATCAATCTTGAGGGAATATATTCCATCCAACATAACAATAGAAGTTCACTGTACTCTAGAGGATTTTTACAGAATTCAAAAACCACTTAAGGACAATTTTATAAATAAATTTATATACACTAAGACATTTGTCCAGGATGTCGAGAACGCTGAAGACAGATCTCTTATTATCACAGAAACTCATTGTAGAGCTCATAGAGGGCTTGATGAAAATTATAAACAAATAACTAGACTCTATTATTGGCCGAATTTATACAAAAAGCTTAAGGAGTTTATAAAGAATTGCACTATCTGCAATCAAAATCCCTAATAAACTAAATATAGAAAATAAAGTTTCAGAAATTTTACAACAATTTCCATTAGCCAAATCTTTGATGATAGATAACGAACCAAGTTTTTCTTCATCCCAATTTAAATCTTTTGCACAAAGAAATGGGATATCTTTATTCTTTGCAGATCCTCGACATAGTACGTCTAACGGACAAATAGAAAGGGCACACTCTACCTTAACAGAAATTGCTCGCTGCATTAAAGATGAGCTTAATTTAATTGATTATCCCGAAATTATAATAAGAGCAGCACAAAAATACAATTTAACAATTCATAAAGATAATATTAAATAACTTGTTTCAAATTACAGATAATGATTTCAATAATGTACTTATTATTGCTGGTAGCTACAACCAAATCTGAAATTATGGATTACACGAACCATGATTTCCTTCTTTACAGGGATACCAAAGATGTTCTTATTTATGAATCACACGCAGATTTATTTCATATAACTATTATAAGTCTTTATAGAGAAATAATTAATCTTGAAACAGAATTTCTAAAGGGTCACGACAACAAGAATTTTCTCTGGGAAATATCCCACGATTTAAAAATTATCAAAATACTTATCTCTCAAGTTATACCCAGTAGATCAAAAAGAGGCATTAATGAAATAGGCACCATTTGGAAATGGATAGCGGGAACACCAGATCATGATGATTTCATAACAGTCCAAAATAAAATCGATGATTTAAAACAAATAATAACGATCAATTCGTTATTAATTCTAAAATATTTAAAGAGATAAAATCTTTGTCTGAACAATTCAAAACAGCCTTTAAAAATCAAGAAATTCCACTTAGAAAATATCGTTTGCGTTTGCTTACTTACGATCTTATGAATTTAATGGACACAATTACACTTGCCAAAATTGATTCAAGATCCATTTCACATAATGATGGAAAATTATTAATTGATAATCACGTTGCAAAATGTAGAAATAAGTTTTATGTAATGTTATAAAGAACTTTGAGTCGAGAGCCAATTTCCAAATAACTCTGACAGACACGAGATAAATCCGTGGTCAGCTATTTCTTTCAACCAGGCCTCCGAATCATTCCTACCCAGATCAATTTCACGCAGCCCAAATCAAAAGGATGCTGTAAACATCCAGTCCGTTAACGTAAACAAAAGATCCCCAAAGCGAGTCCCGAGTCCGTTATGATTTCCTTCTTTACAAGGATACCAAAGATGTTCTTATTTATGAATCACACCCAGATTTATTTCATATAACTATTATAAGTCTTAATAGAGAAATAATTAATCTTGAAACAGATATTCTAAAGGGTCACGACAACATGAATTTTCTTTGGGAAATATCCCACGATTTAAAAATTATCAAAATACTTATCTCTCAAGTTATACCCAGTAGATCAAAAAGAGGCATTAATGAAATAGGCACCATTTAGAAATGGATAGCGGGAACACCAGATCATGATGATTTCATAACAGTCCAAAATAAAATCGATGATTTAAAACAAATAATAACGATCAATTCGTTATTAGTTCTAAAATATTTAAAGAGATAAAATCTTTGTCTGAACAATTCAAAACAGCCTTTAAAAATCAAGAAATTTCACTTAGAAAATATCGTCTGCGTTTGCTTACTTACGATCTTATGAATTTAATGGACACAATTACACTTGCCAAAATTGATTCAAGATCCATTTCACATAATGATGAAAAATTATTAATTGATAATCACGTCGCAAAATGTAGAAATAAGTACTACGTAATGTTATAAACAACTTTGTGTCGAGAGCCAATTTCCAAATAAATCTGACAGACCCGAGATAAATCCGTGGTCAGCTATTTCTTTCAACCAGGCCTCCGAATCATTCCCACCCAGATCAATTTCACGCAGCCCAAATCAAACGGATGCTGTAAACATCCAGTCCGCTAACGTAAACAAAAGATCCCCAAAGCGAGCCCCGAGTCCGTTAACGTAAACAAAAAGATCCCCAAAGCGGTCGCTAAAACTCCGCTAATGTAAACACCAATTTCCGGCCAAGATTGGACTTCAAATTTAATTGGCAAATTGCATCATCCTATTTTCCGACTCTCTTGAGCCATTCTCTTTATCAATTTTTGGGGATAAATTCTCTTAAGCCGAGGTTTGATTATTGATTATTGAACTAAAGATCAGGCAGTCAGTTTTGGATATCCGAATCGAGCAGTAGTGCTAATCGAGAAAAAGTAAACGAGCAGTGAATTAACTAAGTTCGACCTATTACAAAATTGTAGTAGAGATTAAGTGATTAATAAATAAAAATAAATTTTTTTAATTAAATCACAAGTGAGAAACTTAATTGGCGCCCAACGTGGGGCCGTGCGATTAAAAAATTCTAAATAATCAAAGCTTTAAAATAAAAACAAAAAAGTTTTAAAGTGAAAAAAGGAATTTAGCGAGGCAAAAAAACCCGATACAACCGACGAATAAATAAAAAGTTTGTGTTGATCAAAAAAACTAAGGTGGAAATTAATTAATGAAATAATTCCCTTGAAATCTCAAATTACAAAATAGTGATCGTAACATAAATTCACTGCTCGGACAATATAAAAATCAAAAAGCGACAAAAAATTTTTCATCAAATAAATAAACATTGTGAAAAACAATTTAAAAAAAAATCTTCAAAATCAACAACAAAGATTCTAAGAAAAAAGGCTGAAGGGCAATCCCTCGCCAAATATTGAAAAAGAAAAAAGACCTAATTAAAAAACAGAAATAAAGAAGGAAGGAAGTAAGGACGACCCCAACAGGAAAAATAACAACGAGAAAAAAAATAAGGACGATTCGTGAGCGATACTATTTTGTTTATTATTTTTATCATACATTTTTTATTATTATTATTTTATAAAAAATTTGTAAGAAAGGAAATATAAATATGCAAAGTGGAAAAGTTAATTTCTAATTTCGAAAAAGTTCTCAAAATGTCAGAACCTTCAACAAGCCAGACTGGAGCAAATAAAAGACTCCACATGAATCCGCCCCAAGAAAATATAAGCCTTCAGGCAATAACAAACAACACCATGTTAAATGTAGGAGATTTAATTAAGCAAATTGTAAATTTTGAATTAAATCCATTAAAGGTGGAGATCGTTAACTTAAGATCGCAGCTTTCTCACAAAATTAAAACGGTTGAGGAATATCAGATAGAGATTGTAGATCCGAATATAAAAAGCGACACATCTTATGAGATCATCAAATCTGTTAGGGAATAAAAAGGTGAAGAGGATAAATTTGTAAGCTGGAGAGAATCGGCAGACCTACGGTAGAAACAAACCTATAACAGCGGGAATGAATGAGAAACATAGGAAGACAGCTCTTAGAGTTTTCATTACCGGCCTCAACGGCCAAATTTCAGATACTATTTTCTCAATGAATCCACCTGACCTACCAAATGCAATGGTCATAGTTAAGAAATTGGAAAGCAACAACATGAGGGCTCATTTCGCAAATAGTTTCTCTACTACTCAGAGAAAACATAGCGAGCCAAACTCTAGTGGAAATGGACAAACACATTTCAACCACAAGACAAGACAGCAAAACCATAGTTACAGTAACCAGAGAAACAATAATAATTTAAGGTTTAATCATGACAAATACCAGAACAAAAATACTTACGGTTATTATAATCAGAATAAAAACAATTCTTGGAACCTGGGTAGATTTAATAATAACCAACAAAAACAGTGGAACACCTATAGGCAGCCACAAAATAACCCGGAACCAATGGAGGTAGATGAGTCTATCCAGGTTCAGATTAAGGCTAACTATGGCTTTAATCAAGGCTATAATAAATATCAAAATAATAATTATAGTCAGAACAAGTGGGACCACACAAAAAAATTTGAGACCCAGAACACTCAGCAAGGACAAGCTCAAAATAAAAGGGTACCAACTGGAACTGTTAACCAACCGGCTAACAAGACGAAATAACAAGACGACATAACCATTTTTTAGACAAAAGTCAGGAGTATGCTTACCCTACTTAATTAGAAATGATCCAAAAATAAATAAAAAATTAAAAATATTAATTGACACTGGGGCAACCTCATGTTATATAAGAACAGGAATTTATAATAATAAGAACGAGCTTCCAATTTACAAAAGAGTATCTACGGTGAATGCATATTCAATAATTAAATATTATCATATGATAACTATTTTTGACACGCGATATACTTTTCATGAAATAGATGGGCTAGACTCAGATTTACTGGTCGGCTATAAGCTATTAAAAAAAATAGGAGCGGTAATTGATACAGCTAAGGGAGTAATTAAATATAATGGGATAGAAGAAAAATTAAATTATGATAATGGAAACATATTAAACCAACATTCTTTAATAGAAGAAAACACCATTCTTCCATTAAAAGATCTTCCAGATCAAAGAAAAGATCTGGAGAGCGAAATATTAAATATTATCAATGAAGAGCATTCAAAAATAAATATGCAGATTCCATTTAGGACAGATAACCGCGGTGAAATAAACACCGTAAATGATAGGGCCATTTACATCAAACAATACCCTTATGCTCAATCAGCTTCAGATTTTTGTAAATTCTGAAATAAATTGAATGTTAAATGAAGAAATTATAAGGCCAAGTAGAAGTCCTTATAATTCACCAGTACTAGTAGCACCAAAAAAGGGTTTCAATGAAGACGGAACTCCAAAACTCAGACTCGTAATTGATTATAAAAAACTTAATGAAAATACAATACCAGATAGATATCCAATGCAGGACCCTTCAGTGATTTTGTCAAATCTTGGGAAAGCCAAATACTTTTCAACAATTGACTTGCAATCTGGATTTCATCAGATTCTCATGAATGAACCAGACATTCAGAAAACCTCATTTTCAATAAACAACGGGAAATACGAATTCCTAAGAATGCCTTTCGGTTTGACCCACGCTCCAAGAATATTTCAACGAGCGATGGATGATATTTTAAGAGAACAAGTGTGTAAAACATGTCACGTTTATATGGATGACATAATTATATTTTCAAAAACAATTGAACAACATTACAAAGATTTAATTCTCATTATTAAAATTTGGCTGAACGCAAACATGAAAATTTCAATTGAAAAATCAAAGTTCTTTAAATTAGAAACCAATTTTCTCGGTTACGTTGTTTCCCACAATGTGATAAAAACCGATCCCGAAAAAATGTATACTATCGTAAAATATCCGATACCTAAAAATATTCGAGAGCTTAGAAGCTTCCTAGGCCTTTCAGGATATTACAGAAAATTTGTGCAAAATTACGCAAAGATAGCTAAACCTTTAACAAAATATTTAGAAGGCCAAAACGGCAAAGTATCAAAAAAGGCATCACGTAAAACTTTAATACAGTTTGATGATTCAGCTGTAAGAGCTTTTAACGAGCTCAAAGAAAATTTAATTGCACAAGTAGAACTAGTACAACCAGACTATAATAAAAAATTTACTCTAACAACGGTTGCATCTGACTTAGCAATTGGTGCTGTTCTTTCTCAGGAAGGAAAACCAATAACATTTATTTCAAAAACTCTGACAAAAACCGAACAATTATACGCAACCAATAAAAAGAAACTTTTAGCCATTGTATGGGCTTTTAAAAATCTTCGAAATTATTTATATGGGGTTAACAACATCGATATCTATACCGATCATCAACCTCTTTCATTTTCCATTTCTCAAAAAAATCCAAATATTGAGATGAAAAGGTGGTATTCCTTTATTGAAAGCTATTCACCCAAAATTATTTACAAGTCAGGAGCAACAAATGTTGTTGCGGACGCTTTATCTAGGATTAAAATAAATAACTTAACGGAAAGTAATGAAACGGTCTCAGATTAAAATACTCAGCATTCTGCAGAGAGTAGTTTTGAGAATGTAATACAAGAAACCCAAAAACCCTTAAATCAGCTTAAGCAACAATTGCAAATAGCAACGGGGAGGTATACAATACATGAGTCGATTAATGTATTCGGAAATAATAGACATATAATAGAGTATGACACTCCAGAAAATTTAGTATAAATCTTAAGGGAATATATTCCACCCAACATAACAATAGAAGTTCACTGTACTCTAGAGGATTTTTACAGAATTCAAAAACCACTTAAGGACAATTTTATAAATAAATTTATATACACTAAGACATTTGTCCAGGATGTCGAGAACGCTGAAGACAGATCTCTTATTATCACAGAAACTCATTGTAGAGCTCATAGAGGGCTTGATGAAAATTATAAACAAATAACTAGACTCTATTATTGGCCGAATTTATACAAAAAGCTTAAGGAGTTTATAAAGAATTGCACTATCTGCAATCAAAATCCCTAATAAACTAAATATAGAAAATAAAGTTTTAGAAATTTTACAACAATTTCCATTAGCCAAATCTTTGATGATAGATAACGAACCAAGTTTTTTTTCATCCCAATTTAAATCTTTTGCACAAAGAAATGGGATATCTTTATTCTTTGCAGATCCTCGACATAGTACGTCTAACGGACAAATAGAAAGGGCACACTCTACCTTAACAGAAATTGCTCGCTGCATTAAAGATGAGCTTAATTTAATTGATTATCCCGAAATTATAATAAGAGCAGCACAAAAATACAATTTAACAATTCATTCAATAACCAATCATATCAATAAACGAAAATCTCCCAAATAAAGTTATTATAAATAACAGAAACCGTACGATTCATAAAGATAATATTAAATAACTTGTTTCAAATTACAGATAATGATTTCAATAATGTACTTATTATTGCTGGTAGCTACAACCAAATCCGAAATTATGGATTACACGAACCATGATTTCCTTCTTTACAGGGATACCAAAGATGTTCTTATTTATGAATCACACGCAGATTTATTTCATATAACTATTATAAGTCTTTATAGAGAAATAATTAATCTTGAAACAGAATTTCTAAAGGGTCACGACAACATGAATTTTCTTTGGGAAATATCCCACGATTTAAAAATTATCAAAATACTTATCTCTTAAGTTATACCCAGTAGATCAAAAAGAGGCATTAATGAAATAGGCACCATTTGCAAATGGATAGCGGGAACACTAGATCATGATGATTTCATAACAGTCCAAAATAAAATCGATGATTTAAAACAAAATAATAATGATCAACTCGTTATTAATTCTAAAATATTTAAAGAGATAAAATCTTTGTCTGAACAATTCAAAACAGCCTTTAAAAATCAAGAAATTCCACTTAGAAAATATCGTCTGCGTTTGCTTACTTACAATCTTATGAATTTAATGGACACATTACACTTGCCAAAATTGATTCAATATCCATTTCACATAATGATGGAAAATTATTAATTAATAATCACGTCGCAAAATGTAGAAAGAAGTACTATGTAATGTCCAATTTTAAGACAGAAATATTTAATAATTATTGCACACTTTACCCAGAAGGCTCTTGTTTCACTAGATTACTAAATCGAAAAAAATCCTTTTGTATCAAAATCCGAGAAAAAAATAAAAATGTAGATGTAATCCAAGATGGAGCCATTTTTGTAAATGGAGAAAATACAGTTAATGACACTCATTTAAATGGGTCATATTTAATAACTTTTAATGGCACCACTAAAATTAATAATATTTCCTACACCAATGTAGACAATAAGATATTGGAATACATCACAGCTCGAAAATATACAGATTTTTTAGTATCCGAATATATTATATCTAATGATTCGGAACTCACATTCGATAATATTAACATACTAAATCGATTTATTCAAATTAAACAAACTCAAATACCAGTTACGTTAATATTAATCATATTCACATTTATATATTTAACTATTATGATTATAATCAAATTCAGAAAATTTTCAATATTTCAACCATGGCAAATTCATATAGAAATTGAACCAGAAAATAATATGTCCGATAAAGAAATAAATAACATACCCGACAATGAAAATACCCTAGAAGAAAATATCATTGTCGAATTAACCCAACAATTACATCCAATATACCCATCAGTTCCAATGAATCGGGACGATTCAATTTAGAATAGGGGGAGTTATATGACACATTATTTAGGGTCTCTTACCCAATTTATAAACAACTTTGAGTCGAGAGCCAATTTCCAAATAAATCTGACAGACACGAAATAAATCCGTGGTCAGCTATTTCTTTCAACCAGGCCTCCGAATCATTTCCACCCAGATCAATTTCACGCAGCCCAAATCAAACGGATGCTGTAAACATCCAGTCCGCTAACGTAAACAAAAGATCCCCAAAGCGAGCCCCGAGTCCGTTAACGTAAACAAAAAGATCCCCAAAGCGGTCCCTAAAACTCCGCTAATGTAAACACCAATTTCCGGCCAAGATTGGACTTCAAATTTAATTGGCAAATTGCATCATCCTATTTCCGACTCTCTTGAGCCATTCTCTTTATCAATTTTTGGGGATAAATTCTCTTAAGCCGAGGTTTGATTATTGATCATTGAACTAGAGATCAGGCAGTCCGTTTTGGAGATCCGAATTGAGCAGTAGTGCTAATCGAGAAAAAGTAAACGGGCAGTGAACTAACAAAGTTCGACCTTTTACAAAATTGTAGTAGAGATTAAGTGATTAATAAATTAATTTTTTAATTAAATCACAAGTGAGAAACTTAATTGGCGCCCAACGTGGGGCCGTGCGATTAAAAAATTCTAAAAAATCAAAGCTTTAAAATAAAAACAAAAAAGTTTTAAAGTGAAAAAAGGAATTTAACGCGGCCAAAAAAACCCGATACAAAAGACGAATAAATAAAAAGTTTGTGTTGATAAAAAAAAACTAAGGTGAAAATAATTAATGAAATAATTCCCTTGAAATCTTAAATTACAAAATAGTGATCGTAACATAAATTCACTGCCCGGACAATATAAAAATCAAAAAGTGACACAAAAATTTTCCTCAAAAAAATAAACATTGTGAAAAACAATTTAAAAAAAAAATCTTCAAAGTCAACAACAAAGACATTCTAAGAAAAAAGGCTGAATGGCAATCCCTCGCCAAATATTGGAAAAGAAGGAAGACCTAATTTAAAAACAGAAATAAAGAAGGAAGTCCCCGAGACAAAATCTAAAAACAAAAAAAGAAGGACGACCCCAATCGGGATCATCATTCAGGATAAGGACCACCCCAACAGGCAAAATAACAACGAGAAGAAAAAAAATAAGGACGATTCGTGAGCGATACTATTTTATTATTA
Source organism: Drosophila biarmipes (assembly GCF_025231255.1). Taxonomy (NCBI): domain Eukaryota; kingdom Metazoa; phylum Arthropoda; class Insecta; order Diptera; family Drosophilidae; genus Drosophila; species Drosophila biarmipes. The sequence continues at coordinate 1,910,503 of NW_026114526.1, read as the reverse complement.
TCATACATTTGTTATTATTATTATTATATTAAAAATTTTTAGGAAAGGAAATATAAATATACAAAGTGGAAGAGTTAATTTCAAATTTCGAAAAAGTTCTCAAAATGCCAGAACCTTCAACAAGCCAGACTGGAGCAAATAAAAGACTCCACATGAATCCGCCCCAAGAAAATACAAGCCATCAGGCAATAACAAACAACACCATGTTAAATGTAAGAGATTTAATTAAGCAAATTGTAAATTTTGAATTAAATCTATTAAAGGAGGAGATGTTAACTTAAGATCGCAGCTTTCTCACAAAATTAAAACGGTTGAGGATTATCAGACAGAGATTGTAGATCCGAATATAAAATGCGACACATCTTATGAGATCATCAAATCTGTTAAGGAATAAAAAGGTGAAGAGGATAAATATGTAAGATGGAGAGAATCGGCAGAAGTAGCCAGAGGGAGTGAAAGATTTTATTCTGCCTTATCTATATTACGAAACAAAATAACAGGAATGGCAAACGACGCCTTAACCCATAACGGTACTGTATTAAATTTCGATGCCATAATGGCCAGACTTGAGTTCGTCTTTAGCGACAAACGACCAATTCACATTATTGAACTGGAATTAAGTGTATTGAGTCAGGGAAAATTATCCATAATGGATTATTATGGTACAGTTAATAGAAAATTAACTCTGCTAATTAATAAAATTATTATGACCTACGGTAGAAACAAACCTATAACAGCGGAAATGAATGAGAAACATAGGAAGACAGCTCTTAGAGTTTTCATTATTATTATTATATTAAAAATTTGTAAGAAAGGTAATATAAATAAACAAAGTGAAAGAGTTAATTTCAAATTTCGAAAAAGTTCTCAAAATGCCAGAACCTTCAACAAGCCAGACTGGAGCAAATAAAAGACTCCACATGAATCCGCCCCAAGAAAATACAAGCCATCAGGCAATAACAAACAACACCATGTTAAATGTAAGAGATTTAATTAAGCAAATTGTAAATTTTGAATTAAATCCATTAAAGGTGGAGATCGTTAACTTAAGATCGCAGCTTTCTCACAAAATTAAAACGGTTGAGCATTATCAGATAGAGATTGTAGATCCGAATATAAAATGCGACACATCTTATGAGGTCTTCAAATCTGTTAGGGAATATAAAGGTGAAAAGGATAAATATGTAAGCTGGAGAGAATCGGCAGAAGTAGCCATGGGGCAATATGCCAGAGGGAGTGAAAGATTTTATTCTGCCTTATCTATATTACGAAACAAAATAACAGGAATGGCAAACGACGCCTTAACCCATAACGGTACTGTATTAAATTTCGATGCCATAATGGCCGGACTTGAGTTCGTCTTTAGCGACAAACGACCAATTCACATTATTGAACAGGAATTAAGTGTATTGAGTCATAATGGATTATTATGGTACAGTTAATAGAAAATTAACTCTGCTAATTAATAAAACTATTATGACCTACGGTAGAAACAAACCTATAACAGCGGAAATGAATGAGAAACATAGGAAGACAGCTCTTAGAGTTTTCATTACCGGCCTCAACGGCCAAATTTCAGATACTATTTTCTCAATGAATCCACCTGACCTACCAAATGCAATGGTCAAGAAATTGGAAAGCAACAACATGAGGGCTCATTTCGCAAATAGTTTCTCTACTACTCAGAGAAGACATAGCGTGCCAAACTCTAGCGGAAATGGACAAACACATTTCAACCACAAGACAAGACAGCAAAACAATAGTTACAGTAACCAGCGAAACAATAATAATTTAAGGTTTAATCATGACAACTACCAGAACAAAAATACTTACGGTTATTATAATCAGAATAAAAATAATTCTTGAAACCAGGATAGATTTAATAATAACCAACAAAACCAGTGGAGCACCTATAGGCAGCCACAAAATAACCCGGAACCAATGGAGGTAGACGAGTCTATCGAGGTTCAGAATAAGGCTAGCAACAGCCATAATCAAGGCTATAATAGTAGTCAGAACAAGTGGGATCAAACAAAAAAATTTGAGACCCAGAACACTCAGCAAGGACAAGCCCAAAATAAAAGGGTACCAACTGGAACTGTTAACCAACCGGCTAACAAGACGAAATAACAAGACGACATAACCATTTTTTAGACAAAAGTCAGGAGTATGCTTACCCTACTTAATTAGAAATGATCCAAAAATAAATAAAAAATTAAAAATATTAATTGACACTGGGGCAACCTCATGTTATATAAGAACAGGAATTTATAATAATAAGAACGAGCTTCCAATTTACAAAAGAGTATCTACGGTGAATGCATATTCAATAATTAAATATTATCATATGATAACTATTTTTGACACGCGATATACTTTTCATGAAATAGATGGGCTAGACTCAGATTTACTGGTAAGCTATAAGCTATTAAAAAAAATAGGAGCGGTAATTGATACAGCTAAGGGAGTAATTAAATATAATGGAATACAAGAAAAATTAAATTACGATAATGGAAACATATTAAACCAACATGCTTTAACAGAAGAAAACACCATTCTTCCATTAAAGGAATTTATATTAAAAAAATACTTTGATGAAAAAGCTCAAATCAGATACGATTCTGAAATGGGTAATCAAAGCGAATCTAGTTTGGGATACACAAATCCTGAACACGCCGTCGTTGAAAAATCCGACAAAAATAAAAGGTTGGAATTAAAAAATTCCGAACACGCCGTCGTTGAAATATCCGACAAAAATAAAAGTTTGGGAATTAAAAATCCTGAACAAAAATAAAAGTTTGGAATATAAAAATTCTGAACACGCCGTCGTTGAACTATCCGACAATCAAAAAATAAATAACATAAAAATATCATCTGCAGATCAAAGTAAAGATCTGGAGAAAGAAATATTAAATATTATCAATGAAGAGCATTCAAAAATAAATATGCAGATCCCATTTAGGACAGATATCCGCGGTGAAATAAACACCGTAAATGATAGGGCCATTTACAGCAAACAATACCCTTATGCTCAATCAGCTTCAGATTTTGTGAATTCTGAAATAAATCGAATGTTAAATGAAGAAATTATAAGACCAAGTAGAAATCCTTATAATTCACCAGTACTAGTAGTACCAAAAAAGGGTTTCAATGAAGACGGAACTCCAAAACTCAGACTGGTAATTGGTTATAAAAAACTTAATGAAAATACAATACCAGATAGATATCCAATGCAGGACCCTTCAGTGATTTTGTCAAATCTTGGGAAAGCCAAATACTTTTCAACAATTGACTTGCAATCTGGATTTCATCAGATTCTCATGAATGAACCAGACATTCAGAAAACTTCATTTTCAATAAACAACGGGAAATACGAATTCCTAAGAATGCCTTTCGGTTTGACCAACGCTCCATGAATATTCCAACGAGCGATGGATGATATTTTAAGAGAACAAGTGGGTAAAACATGTCACGTTTATATGGATGACATAATTATATTTTCAAAAACAATTGAACAACATTACAAAGATTTAATTCTCATTATTAAAATTTTGCTGAACGCAAACATGAAAATTTCAATTAAAAAATCAAACTTCTTTAAATTAGAAACCAATTTTCTCGGTTACGTTGTTTCCCACAATGTGATAAAAACCGATCCCGAAAAAATTTCTACTATCGTAAAATATCCGATACCTAAAAATATTCGAGAGCTTCGAAGCTTCCTAGGCCTTACAGGATATTACAGAAAATTTGTGCAAAATTACGCAAAGATAGCTAACAAAATATTTAGAAGGCCAAAACGGCAAAGTATCAAAAAAGGCATCACGTAAAACTTTAATACAGTTTGGTGATTCAGATGTAAGAGCTTTTAACGAGCTCAAAGAAAATTTAATTGCACAAGTAGAACTAGTACAACCAGACTATAATAAAAAATGTACTCTAACAACGGTTGCATCTGACTTAGCAATTTGTGCTGTTCTTTCTCAGGAAGGAAAACCAATAACATTTATTTAAAAAACTCTGACAAAAACCGAACAATTATACGCAACCAATAAAAAGGAACTTTTAGCCATTGTATGGGCTTTTAAAAATCTTCGAAATTACTTATATGGGGTTAACAACATCGAGATCTATACCGATCATCAACCTCTTTCATTTTCCATTTCTCAAAAAAATCCAAATATTGAGATAAAAAGGTGGTATTCCTCTATTGAAAGCTATTCACCCAAAATTATTTACAAGTCAGGAGCAACAAATGTTGCTGCGGACGAGTTGTTGTTCAGGATGTCGAGAACGCTAAAGACAGATCTCTTATTATCACAGAAACTCATTATAGAGCTCATAGAGGGCTTGATGAAAATTATAAACAAATAACTAGACTCTATTATTGGCCAAACTTCACAACAGACACCCAGTACAGATTCCTATCGGTCAAACACCAATTCCAGAAAGAGAAGGTGAGAATTTGCATCTTGACATATTTTACGCTCAAAATCTTATATTCATCACTTGTATAGATTCGTACTCGAAATACTTAGTAGTAAAAGAAATCCCTAATAAACTAAATATAGAAAATAAAGTTTCAGAAATTTTACAATTTACATTAGCCAAATCTTTGATGATAGATAACGGACCAAGTTTTTCTTCATCCCAATTTAAATCTTTTGCACAAAGAAATGGGATATCTTTATTCTTTGCAGATCCTCGACATAGTACGACTAACGGACAAATATAAAGCGCACACTCTACCTTAACAGAAATTGCTCGCTGCATTAAAGATGAGCTTAATTTAATTGATTATCCCGAAATTATAATAAGATATATTATTTATTTTGATATATTATTTAAAAAAATCAAACACGATGATATTCCTAAATTATTGCAGAAAGCCCAAAAGAAAATGTTGCATTTTCACAATAAAGATAGACAAAATAAGAATTATCACGTAGGAGAGGTAATTTACGAAAAGAAACACGGGGAAAGGAACAAGCTTAATTCTAGATATAAAAAACAAGTAGTTAAGAAAAATCTCCCAAATAAAGTTATTATAAATAACAGAAACCGTACGATTCATAAAGATAATATTAAATAACTTGTTTCAAATTACAGATAATGATTTCAATAATGTACTTATTATTGCTGGTAGCTACAACCAAATCCGAAATTATGGATTACACGAACCATGATTTCCTTCTTTACAGGGATACCAAAGATGTTCTTATTTATGAATCACACGCAGATTTATTTCATATAACTATTATAAGTCTTTATAGAGAAATAATTAATCTTGAAACAGAATTTCTAAAGGGTCACGACAACATGAATTTTCTTTGGGAAATATCCCACGATTTAAAAATTATCAAAATACTTATCTCTTAAGTTATACCCAGTAGATCAAAAAGAGGCATTAATGAAATAGGCACCATTTGCAAATGGATAACGGGAACACCAGATCATGATGATTTCATAACAGTCCAAAATAAAATCGATGATTTAAAACAAAATAATAATGATCAACTCGTTATTAATTCTAAAATATTTAAAGAGATAAAATCTTTGTCTGAACAATTCAAAACAGCCTTTAAAAATCAAGAAATTCCACTTAGAAAATATCGTCTGCGTTTGCTTACTTACAATCTTATGAATTTAATGGACACATTACACTTGCCAAAATTGATTCAATATCCATTTCACATAATGATGGAAAATTATTAATTGATAATCACGTCGCAGAATGTAGAAAGAAGTACTATGTAATGTCCAATTTTAAGACAGAAATATTTAATAATTATTGCACACTTTACCCAGAAGGCTCTTGTTTCACTAGATTACTAAATCGAAAAAAATCCTTTTGTATCAAAATCCGAGAAAAAAATAAAAATGTAGATGTAATCCAAGATGGAGCCATTTTTGTAAATGGAGAAAATACAGTTAATGACACTCATTTAAATGGGTCATATTTAATAACTTTTAATGGCACCACTAAAATTAATAATATTTCCTACACCAATGTAGACAATAAGATATTGGAATACATCACAGCTCGAAAATATACAGATTTTTTAGTATCCGAATATATTATATCTAATGATTCGGAACTCACATTCGATAATATTAACATACTAAATCGATTTATTCAAATTAAACAAACTCAAATACCAGTTACGTTAATATTAATCATATTCACATTTATATATTTAACTATTATGATTATAATCAAATTCAGAAAATTTTCAATATTTCAACCATGGCAAATTCATATAGAAATTGAACCAGAAAATAATATGTCCGATAAAGAAATAAATAACATACCCGACAATGAAAATACCCTAGAAGAAAATATCATTGTCGAATTAACCCAACAATTACATCCAATATACCCATCAGTTCCAATGAATCGGGACGATTCAATTTAGAATAGGGGGAGTTATATGACACATTATTTAGGGTCTCTTACCCAATTTATAAACAACTTTGAGTCGAGAGCCAATTTCCAAATAAATCTGACAGACACGAAATAAATCCGTGGTCAGCTATTTCTTTCAACCAGGTCTCCGAATCATTTCCACCCAGATCAATTTCACGCAGCCCAAATCAAACGGATGCTGTAAACATCCAGTCCGCTAACGTAAACAAAAGATCCCCAAAGCGAGCCCCGAGTCCGTTAACGTAAACAAAAAGATCCCCAAAGCGGTCCCTAAAACTCCGCTAATGTAAACACCAATTTCCGGCCAAGATTGGACTTCAAATTTAATTGGCAAATTGCATCATCCTATTTCCGACTCTCTTGAGCCATTCTCTTTATCAATTTTTGGGGATAAATTCTCTTAAGCCGAGGTTTGATTATTGATCATTGAACTAGAGATCAGGCAGTCCGTTTTGGAGATCCGAATTGAGCAGTAGTGCTAATCGAGAAAAAGTAAACGGGCAGTGAACTAACAAAGTTCGACCTTTTACAAAATTGTAGTAGAGATTAAGTGATTAATAAATTAATTTTTTAATTAAATCACAAGTGAGAAACTTAATTGGCGCCCAACGTGGGGCCGTGCGATTAAAAAATTCTAAAAAATCAAAGCTTTAAAATAAAAACAAAAAAGTTTTAAAGTGAAAAAAGGAATTTAACGCGGCCAAAAAAACCCGATACAAAAGACGAATAAATAAAAAGTTTGTGTTGATAAAAAAAAAACTAAGGTGAAAATAATTAATGAAATAATTCCCTTGAAATCTTAAATTACAAAATAGTGATCGTAACATAAATTCACTGCCCGGACAATATAAAAATCAAAAAGTGACACAAAAATTTTCCTCAAAAAAATAAACATTGTGAAAAACAATTTAAAAAAAAAAATCTTCAAAGTCAACAACAAAGACATTCTAAGAAAAAAGGCTGAATGGCAATCCCTCGCCAAATATTGGAAAAGAAGGAAGACCTAATTTAAAAACAGAAATAAAGAAGGAAGTCCCCGAGACAAAATCTAAAAACAAAAAAAGAAGGACGACCCCAATCGGGATCATCATTCAGGATAAGGACCACCCCAACAGGCAAAATAACAACGAGACGAAAAAAAATAAGGACGATTCGTGAGCGATACTATTTTATTATTATCATACATTTGTTATTATTATTATTATATTAAAAATTTTTAGGAAAGGAAATATAAATATACAAAGTGGAAGAGTTAATTTCAAATTTCGAAAAAGTTCTCAAAATGCCAGAACCTTCAACAAGCCAAGCTGGAGCAAATAAAAGACTCCAAATGAATCCGCCCCAAGAAAATACAAGCCATCAGGCAATAACAAACAAGACAATGTTAAATGTAGGAGATTTAATTAAGCAAATTGTAAATTTTGAATTAAATCTATTAAAGGAGGAGATGTTAACTTAAGATCGCAGCTTTCTCACAAAATTAAAACGGTTGAGGATTATCAGACAGAGATTGTAGATCCGAATATAAAATGCGACACATCTTATGAGATCATCAAATCTGTTAAGGAATAAAAAGGTGAAGAGGATAAATATGTAAGATGGAGAGAATCGGCAGAAGTAGCCAGAGGGAGTGAAAGATTTTATTCTGCCTTATCTATATTACGAAACAAAATAACAGGAATGGCAAACGACGCCTTAACCCATAACGGTACTGTATTAAATTTCGATGCCATAATGGCCAGACTTGAGTTCGTCTTTAGCGACAAACGACCAATTCACATTATTGAACTGGAATTAAGTGTATTGAGTCAGGGAAAATTATCCATAATGGATTATTATGGTACAGTTAATAGAAAATTAACTCTGCTAATTAATAAAATTATTATGACCTACGGTAGAAACAAACCTATAACAGCGGAAATGAATGAGAAACATAGGAAGACAGCTCTTAGAGTTTTCATTATTATTATTATATTAAAAATTTGTAAGAAAGGTAATATAAATAAACAAAGTGAAAGAGTTAATTTCAAATTTCGAAAAAGTTCTCAAAATGCCAGAACCTTCAACAAGCCAGACTGGAGCAAATAAAAGACTCCACATGAATCCGCCCCAAGAAAATACAAGCCAACAGGCAATAACAAACAACACCATGTTAAATGTAATCTAATGATTCGGAACTCACATTCGATAATATTAACATACTAAATCGATTTATTCAAATTAAACAAACTCAAATACCAGTTACGTTAATATTAATCATATTCACATTTATATATTTAACTATTATGATTATAATCAAATTCAGAAAATTTTCAATATTTCAACCATGGCAAATTCATATAGAAATTGAACCAGAAAATAATATGTCCGATAAAGAAATAAATAACATACCCGACAATGAAAATACCCTAGAAGAAAATATCATTGTCGAATTAACCCAACAATTACATCCAATATACCCATCAGTTCCAATGAATCGGGACGATTCAATTTAGAATAGGGGGAGTTATATGACACATTATTTAGGGTCTCTTACCCAATTTATAAACAACTTTGAGTCGAGAGCCAATTTCCAAATAAATCTGACAGACACGAAATAAATCCGTGGTCAGCTATTTCTTTCAACCAGGCCTCCGAATCATTTCCACCCAGATCAATTTCACGCAGCCCAAATCAAACGGATGCTGTAAACATCCAGTCCGCTAACGTAAACAAAAGATCCCCAAAGCGAGCCCCGAGTCCGTTAACGTAAACAAAAAGATCCCCAAAGCGGTCCCTAAAACTCCGCTAATGTAAACACCAATTTCCGGCCAAGATTGGACTTCAAATTTAATTGGCAAATTGCATCATCCTATTTCCGACTCTCTTGAGCCATTCTCTTTATCAATTTTTGGGGATAAATTCTCTTAAGCCGAGGTTTGATTATTGATCATTGAACTAGAGATCAGGCAGTCCGTTTTGGAGATCCGAATTGAGCAGTAGTGCTAATCGAGAAAAAGTAAACGGGCAGTGAACTAACAAAGTTCGACCTTTTACAAAATTGTAGTAGAGATTAAGTGATTAATAAATTAATTTTTTAATTAAATAACAAGTGAGAAACTTAATTGGCGCCCAACGTGGGGCCGTGCGATTAAAAAATTCTAAAAAATCAAAGCTTTAAAATAAAAACAAAAAAGTTTTAAAGTGAAAAAAGGAATTTAACGCGGCCAAAAAAACCCGATACAAAAGACGAATAAATAAAAAGTTTGTGTTGATAAAAAAAAAACTAAGGTGAAAATAATTAATGAAATAATTCCCTTGAAATCTTAAATTACAAAATAGTGATCGTAACATAAATTCACTGCCCGGACAATATAAAAATCAAAAAGTGACACAAAAATTTTCCTCAAAAAAATAAACATTGTGAAAAACAATTTAAAAAAAAAATCTTCAAAGTCAACAACAAAGACATTCTAAGAAAAAAGGCTGAATGGCAATCCCTCGCCAAATATTGGAAAAGAAGGAAGACCTAATTTAAAAACAGAAATAAAGAAGGAAGTCCCCGAGACAAAATCTAAAAACAAAAAAAGAAGGACGACCCCAATCGGGATCATCATTCAGGATAAGGACCACCCCAACAGGCAAAATAACAACGAGACGAAAAAAAATAAGGACGATTCGTGAGCGATACTATTTTATTATTATCATACATTTGTTATTATTATTATTATATTAAAAATTTTTAGGAAAGGAAATATAAATATACAAAGTGAAAGAGTTAATTTCAAATTTCGAAAAAGTTCTCAAAATGCCAGAACCTTCAACAAGCCAAGCTGGAGCAAATAAAAGACTCCAAATGAATCCGCCCCAAGAAAATACAAGCCATCAGGCAATAACAAACAAGACAATGTTAAATGTAGGAGATTTAATTAAGCAAATTGTAAATTTTGAATTAAATCTATTAAAGGAGGAGATGTTAACTTAAGATCGCAGCTTTCTCACAAAATTAAAACGGTTGAGGATTATCAGACAGAGATTGTAGATCCGAATATAAAATGCGACACATCTTATGAGATCATCAAATCTGTTAAGGAATAAAAAGGTGAAGAGGATAAATATGTAAGATGGAGAGAATCGGCAGAAGTAGCCAGAGGGAGTGAAAGATTTTATTCTGCCTTATCTATATTACGAAACAAAATAACAGGAATGGCAAACGACGCCTTAACCCATAACGGTACTGTATTAAATTTCGATGCCATAATGGCCAGACTTGAGTTCGTCTTTAGCGACAAACGACCAATTCACATTATTGAACTGGAATTAAGTGTATTGAGTCAGGGAAAATTATCCATAATGGATTATTATGGTACAGTTAATAGAAAATTAACTCTGCTAATTAATAAAATTATTATGACCTACGGTAGAAACAAACCTATAACAGCGGAAATGAATGAGAAACATAGGAAGACAGCTCTTAGAGTTTTCATTATTATTATTATATTAAAAATTTGTAAGAAAGGTAATATAAATAAACAAAGTGAAAGAGTTAATTTCAAATTTCGAAAAAGTTCTCAAAATGCCAGAACCTTCAACAAGCCAGACTGGAGCAAATAAAAGACTCCACATGAATCCGCCCCAAGAAAATACAAGCCAACAGGCAATAACAAACAACACCATGTTAAATGTAATCTAATGATTCGGAACTCACATTCGATAATATTAACATACTAAATCGATTTATTCAAATTAAACAAACTCAAATACCAGTTACGTTAATATTAATCATATTCACATTTATATATTTAACTATTATGATTATAATCAAATTCAGAAAATTTTCAATATTTCAACCATGGCAAATTCATATAGAAATTGAACCAGAAAATAATATGTCCGATAAAGAAATAAATAACATACCCGACAATGAAAATACCCTAGAAGAAAATATCATTGTCGAATTAACCCAACAATTACATCCAATATACCCATCAGTTCCAATGAATCGGGACGATTCAATTTAGAATAGGGGGAGTTATATGACACATTATTTAGGGTCTCTTACCCAATTTATAAACAACTTTGAGTCGAGAGCCAATTTCCAAATAAATCTGACAGACACGAAATAAATCCGTGGTCAGCTATTTCTTTCAACCAGGCCTCCGAATCATTTCCACCCAGATCAATTTCACGCAGCCCAAATCAAACGGATGCTGTAAACATCCAGTCCGCTAACGTAAACAAAAGATCCCCAAAGCGAGCCCCGAGTCCGTTAACGTAAACAAAAAGATCCCCAAAGCGGTCCCTAAAACTCCGCTAATGTAAACACCAATTTCCGGCCAAGATTGGACTTCAAATTTAATTGGCAAATTGCATCATCCTATTTCCGACTCTCTTGAGCCATTCTCTTTATCAATTTTTGGGGATAAATTCTCTTAAGCCGAGGTTTGATTATTGATCATTGAACTAGAGATCAGGCAGTCCGTTTTGGAGATCCGAATTGAGCAGTAGTGCTAATCGAGAAAAAGTAAACGGGCAGTGAACTAACAAAGTTCGACCTTTTACAAAATTGTAGTAGAGATTAAGTGATTAATAAATTAATTTTTTAATTAAATCACAAGTGAGAAACTTAATTGGCGCCCAACGTGGGGCCGTGCGATTAAAAAATTCTAAAAAATCAAAGCTTTAAAATAAAAACAAAAAAGTTTTAAAGTGAAAAAAGGAATTTAACGCGGCCAAAAAAACCCGTTTGTGTTGATAAAAAAAAACTAAGGTGAAAATAATTAATGAAATAATTCCCTTGAAATCTTAAATTACAAAATAGTGATCGTAACATAAATTCACTGCCCGGACAATATAAAAATCAAAAAGTGACACAAAAATTTTCCTCAAAAAAATAAACATTGTGAAAAACAATTTAAAAAAAAATCTTCAAAGTCAACAACAAAGACATTCTAAGAAAAAAGGCTGAATGGCAATCCCTCGCCAAATATTGGAAAAGAAGGAAGACCTAATTTAAAAACAGAAATAAAGAAGAAAGTCCCCGAGACAAAATCTAAAAACAAAAAAAGAAGGACGACCCCAATCGGGATCATCATTCAGGATAAGGACCACCCCAACAGGCAAAATAACAACGAGAAGAAAAAAAATAAGGACGATTCGTGAGCGATACTATTTTATTATTATCATACATTTGTTATTATTATCATTATATTAAAAATTTTTAGGAAAGGAAATATAAATATACAAAGTGGAAGAGTTAATTTCAAATTTCGAAAAAGTTCTCAAAATGCCAGAACCTTCAACAAGCCAAGCTGGAGCAAATAAAAGACTCCAAATGAATCCGCCCCAAGAAAATACAAGCCATCAGGCAATAACAAACAAGACAATGTTAAATGTAGGAGATTTAATTAGGCAAATTGTAAATTTTGAATTAAATCTATTAAAGGAGGAGATGTTAACTTAAGATCGCAGCTTTCTCACAAAATTAAAACGGTTGAGGATTATCAGACAGAGATTGTAGATCCGAATATAAAATGCGACACATCTTATGAGATCATCAAATCTGTTAAGGAATAAAAAGGTGAAGAGGATAAATATGTAAGATGGAGAGAATCGGCAGAAGTAGCCAGAGGGAGTGAAAGATTTTATTCTGCCTTATCTATATTACGAAACAAAATAACAGGAATGGCAAACGACGCCTTAACCCATAACGGTACTGTATTAAATTTCGATGCCATAATGGCCAGACTTGAGTTCGTCTTTAGCGACAAACGACCAATTCACATTATTGAACTGGAATTAAGTGTATTGAGTCAGGGAAAATTATCCATAATGGATTATTATGGTACAGTTAATAGAAAATTAACTCTACTAATTAATAAAATTATTATGACCTACGGTAGAAACAAACCTATAACAGCGGAAATGAATGAGAAACATAGGAAGACAGCTCTTAGAGTTTTCATTATTATTATTATATTAAAAATTTGTAAGAAAGGTAATATAAATAAACAAAGTGAAAGAGTTAATTTCAAATTTCGAAAAAGTTCTCAAAATGCCAGAACCTTCAACAAGCCAGACTGGAGCAAATAAAAGACTCCACATGAATCCGCCCCAAGAAAATACAAGCCATCAGGCAATAACAAACAACACCATGTTAAATGTAAGAGATTTAATTAAGCAAATTGTAAATTTTGAATTAAATCCATTAAAGGTGGAGATCGTTAACTTAAGATCGCAGCTTTCTCACAAAATTAAAACGGTTGAGCATTATCAGATAGAGATTGTAGATCCGAATATAAAATGCGACACATCTTATGAGGTCTTCAAATCTGTTAGGGAATATAAAGGTGAAAAGGATAAATATGTAAGCTGGAGAGAATCGGCAGAAGTAGCCATGGGGCAATATGCCAGAGGGAGTGAAAGATTTTATTCTGCCTTATCTATATTACGAAACAAAATAACAGGAATGGCAAACGACGCCTTAACCCATAACGGTACTGTATTAAATTTCGATGCCATAATGGCCGGACTTGAGTTCGTCTTTAGCGACAAACGACCAATTCACATTATTGAACAGGAATTAAGTGTATTGAGTCATAATGGATTATTATGGTACAGTTAATAGAAAATTAACTCTGCTAATTAATAAAACTATTATGACCTACGGTAGAAACAAACCTATAACAGCGGAAATGAATGAGAAACATAGGAAGACAGCTCTTAGAGTTTTCATTACCGGCCTCAACGGCCAAATTTCAGATACTATTTTCTCAATGAATCCACCTGACCTACCAAATGCAATGGTCAAGAAATTGGAAAGCAACAACATGAGGGCTCATTTCGCAAATAGTTTCTCTACTACTCAGAGAAGACATAGCGTGCCAAACTCTAGCGGAAATGGACAAACACATTTCAACCACAAGACAAGACAGCAAAACAATAGTTACAGTAACCAGCGAAACAATAATAATTTAAGGTTTAATCATGACAACTACCAGAACAAAAATACTTACGGTTATTATAATCAGAATAAAAATAATTCTTGAAACCAGGGTAGATTTAATAATAACCAACAAAACCAGTGGAGCACCTATAGGCAGCCACAAAATAACCCGGAACCAATGGAGGTAGACGAGTCTATCGAGGTTCAGAATAAGGCTAGCAACAGCCATAATCAAGGCTATAATAGTAGTCAGAACAAGTGGGATCAAACAAAAAAATTTGAGACCCAGAACACTCAGCAAGGACAAGCCCAAAATAAAAGGGTACCAACTGGAACTGTTAAGCAACCGGCTAACAAAACGATGAGATTAAATAACATTGAAGAGAACCATTTTTTAGACAAAAGTCAGGAGTATGCTTACCCTACTTAATTAGAAATGATCCAAAAATAAATAAAAAATTAAAAATATTAATTGACACTGGGGGAAAATCGTGTTATATAAGAACAGGAATTTATAATAATAAAAACGATCTTCCAATTTACAAAAGAGTATCTACAGTGAATGCATATTCAATAATTAAATATTATCATATGATAACTATTTTTGACACGCGATATACTTTTCATGAAATAGATGGGCTAGACTCAGATTTACTGGTCGGCTATAAGCTATTAAAAAAAATAGGAGCGGTAATTGATACAGCTAAGGGAGTAATTAAATATAATGGAATAGAAGAAAAACTAAATTACGATAATGGAAACATATTAAACCAACATTCTTTAACAGAAGAAAACACCATTCTTCCATTAAAGGAATTTATATTAAAAAAATACTTTGATGAAAAAGCTCAAATCAGATACGAATCTGAAATGGGTAATCAAAGCGAATCTAGTTTGGGATACACAAATCCTGAACACGCCGTCGTTGAAAAATCCGACAAAAATAAAAGGTTGGAATTAAAAAATTCCGAACACGCCGTCGTTGAAATATCCGACAAAAATAAAAGTTTGGGAATTAAAAATCCTGAACGCGCTGTCGTTGAGAAATCCGACAAAAATAAAAGTTTGGAATTTAAAAATTCTGAATACGCCGTCGTTGACTTACCCGACAATCAAAAAATAAACAACATAAACATATCATCTGCAGATCAAAGAAAAGATCTGGAGAACGAAATATTAAATATTATCAATGAAGAGCATTCAAAAATAAATATGCAGATCCCATTTAGGACAGATATCCGCGGTGAAATAAACACCGTAAATGATAGGGCCATTTACAGCAAACAATACCCTTATGCTCAATCAGCTTCAGATTTTTGTAAATTCTGAAATAAATTGAATGTTAAATGAAGAAATTATAAGGCCAAGTAGAAGTCCTTATAATTCACCAGTACTAGTAGCACCAAAAAAGGGTTTCAATGAAGACGGAACTCCAAAACTCAGACTCGTAATTGATTATAAAAAACTTAATGAAAATACAATACCAGATAGATATCCAATGCAGGACCCTTCAGTGATTTTGTCAAATCTTGGGAAAGCCAAATACTTTTCAACAATTGACTTGCAATCTGGATTTCATCAGATTCTCATGAATGAACCAGACATTCAGAAAACCTCATTTTCAATAAACAACGGGAAATACGAATTCCTAAGAATGCCTTTCGGTTTGACCCACGCTCCAAGAATATTTCAACGAGCGATGGATAATATTTTAAGAGAACAAGTGTGTAAAACATGTCACGTTTATATGGATGACATAATTATATTTTCAAAAACAATTGAACAACATTACAAAGATTTAATTCTCATTATTAAAATTTGGCTGAACGCAAACATGAAAATTTCAATTGAAAAATCAAAGTTCTTTAAATTAGAAACCAATTTTCTCGGTTACGTTGTTTCCCACAATGTGATAAAAACCGATCCCGAAAAAATGTATACTATCGTAAAATATCCGATACCTAAAAATATTCGAGAGCTTATAAGCTTCCTAGGCCTTTCAGGATATTACAGAAAATTTGTGCAAAATTACGCAAAGATAGCTAAACCTTTAACAAAATATTTAGAAGGCCAAAACGGCAAAGTATCAAAAAAGGCATCACGTAAAACTTTAATACAGTTTGATGATTCAGCTGTAAAAGCTTTTAACGAGCTCAAAGAAAATTTAATTGCACAAGTAGAACTAGTACAACCAGACTATAATAAAAAATTTACTCTAACAACGGTTGCATCTGACTTAGCAATTGGTGCTGTTCTTTCTCAGGAAGGAAAACCAATAACATTTATTTCAAAAACTCTGACAAAAACCGAACAATTATACGCAACCAATAAAAAGGAACTTTTAGCCATTGTATGGGCTTTTAAAAATCTTCGAAATTACTTATATGGGGTTAACAACATCGAGATCTATACCGATCATCAACCTCTTTCATTTTCCATTTCTCTAAAAAATCCAAATATTGAGATGAAAAGGTGGTATTCCTCTATTGAAAGCTATTCACCCAAAATTATTTACAAGTCAGGAGCAACAAATGTTGTTGCGGACGCTTTATCTAGGATTAAAATAAATAACTTAACGGAAAGTAATAAATCGGTCTCAGATTAAAATACTCAGCATTCTGCAGAGAGTAGTTTTGAGAATGTAATACAAGAAACCCGAAAACCCTTAAACCAGCTTAAGCAACAATTGCAAATAGCAACGGGGAGGTATACAATACATGAGTCGATTAATGTATTCGGAAATAAAAGACATATAATAGAGTATGACACTCCAAAAAATTTAGTATCAATCTTAAGGGAATATATTCCACCCAACATAACAATAGGAGTTCACTGTACTCTAGAGGATTTTTACAGAATTTGAAAACCACTTAAGGACAATTTTATAAATAAATTTATATACACTAAGACATTTGTCCAGGATGTCGAGAACGCTGAAGACAGATCTCTTATTATCACAGAAACTCATTGTAGAGCTCATAGAGGGCTTGATGAAAATTATAAACAAATAACTAGACTCTATTATTGGCCGAATTTATACAAAAAGCTTAAGGAGTTTATAAAGAATTGCACCATCTGCAATCAAAATCCCTAATAAACTAAATATAGAAAATAAAGTTTCAGAAATTTTACAACAATTTCCATTAGCCAAATCTTTGATGATAGATAACGAACCAAGTTTTTCTTCATCCCAATTTAAATCTTTTGCACAAAGAAATGGGATATCTTTATTCTTTGCAGATCCTCGACATAGTACGTCTAACGGACAAATAGAAAGGGCACACTCTACCTTAACAGAAATTGCTCGCTGCATTAAAGATGAGCTTAATTTAATTGATTATCCCGAAATTATAATAAGAGCAGCACAAAAATACAATTTAACAATTCATTCAATAACCAATCATCGACGCTAACGTAAACAAAAGATCCCCAAAGCGAGCCCCGAGTCCGTTAACGTAAACAAAAAGATCCCCAAAGCGGTCCCTAAAACTCCGCTAATGTAAACACCAATTTCCGGCCAAGACTGGACTTCAAATTTAATTGGCAAATTGCATCATCCTATTTCCGACTCTCTTGAGCCATTCTCTTTATCAATTTTTGGGGATAAATTCTCTTAAGACGAAGTGTGATTATTGATCATTGAACTAGAGATCAGGCAGTCCGTTTTTGAGATCCGAATCGAGCAGTAGTGCAAATCGAGGAAAAGTAATCGAGCAGTGAATTAACTAAGTTCGACCTATTAAAAAATTGTAGTAGAGATTAAGTGATTAATAAATAAAAATACATTTTTTTAATTAAATCACAAGTGAGAAACTTAATTTGCACACTATAATTAATCAACTCGAGGAATGAAAAACAGGTCCAAAAATAATCAATTATGTCAAAAATTTCAGAGTCGGTCCGCACATGTCAAATTCACTCCCATTATCCAATGGTATCCCACATGGATCACCTATATCGATAATCCTATTTCTCATCGCATACAATAAACTCTCAAACGTAATATCTCTACACAGAGAAATTAAATTTAACGCATACGCCGATGATTTTTTACTCATAATAAACTTCAGAAACAACAAAAGCCTTAATTTCAACATAGACAACTTATTACATGACTCCGAAAAGCGTGCTAAACAAATTAAAAACACCCTTTAACACTGCAATCCGTCTAGCCCTTGGCGTAGCCTACGTCCACAATGAGACCTTCAAACAGCCAAACTCACAAAAAACCTTATATTTTCCAAAGATACACCAATACTCAAACTTGTCAAACAAAGAAAATCAAAAAAGAACCCATCAACCATAGACAGCACAATAACCCATTGTCAAGCACTAAACATACCCTACGAACAAATACCAGTCACCTTGGGATCTCCCAAACCTCATAACAAACAACAATTAGAACGCACAAGAAGCAAACCACACCACCAGATACATAGAGGAAACTATACAAACATTCCAAAGACAGCCATAAAACACACAAATTCATATTTACGGACGGATCAATAATGAACTCAACTATATCATTTGCAATCGCAACAGATACTTATATTATTAAATATGGTATCATACCCCCACACTCATCAGTACTCTCCGCAGAAATAATAGCCATATTAGTAGCGATCGTCCAAGTCAAAAGCATAAGGGGAAAGTTCATGATCTTCTCTGACTCTCTCTCAGCAATTGACGCCATAAGAAACACAACCAACAACAATTTGTACTCCAACAAAATCAGATCACTTCTTACAAAACTAGCTCCAAAACAAGAAATAAACTAAACAATAAAATGGTATAAAAACATTAACAAAGACAATTCAAACATCGACAACTATTGCAGATCCTTCCATCCCAAATCGAGCAGACTCGATTAAATTAAAATAACACGCCTTAGACTAGGCCACAGAAAACACAAAACAAAGCGACAATACCATACCCATCCTATTAAATTCATTCCTATCACTCCTCCCTACTAAACTATCTATCTTCAAAAATACTAACCCATTAAATCTTAACGAACTCAACCCTGATAATTTAAAAAAAATATTAATTTTCTTAAAAACTTCAAACCTATACTACAAAATTTAAAAAATACCAAAAATGCACATAAATAAAATTTACCAACTAAGTAGCCTAAATACAAAGAACAATATGTAATTAAACTAATAGACTTAATATTATTAACATTAAAAGCCGAAGGCCTTGCCGCCAGCGCTTTACCAACTAAGTTAATCTAGTTTTGTTAACTTCTCTATCTTTAATAATAAATAAATAAATATTTTAAGAATTTTAAATAAAATTTAATAAAAATCGGACGACTCTTACATAAACCTGTCAAAGAAACTGTCAGAGAAAATATCACATGGTGTTACTTACGTTGATTATTTCTTTCTTTCAAGGGTATACAAACTTTTTTCTTTTAAATTTTTTTTAGATTATTCATTTGGGTGTTATAGTTGTTTTATCCGGCTGGTTTCTACTTATATACTAGCTGCAAAAGAAAAAAAACTTTTAGAGTGGACGGCTTCAACTATATAGCTTTAAAACTGAGACCGACTCGTCTAGTAATGCCGATTAAAAATATATATACTTTTTGGGGTCGGCAGCGTCTCCTTCGCTGCGTTGCAAACTTCTGACTGAAATCATTATACCCTCTGCAATGGTATAATTTACGCTTCGCTAGAAGTCATTAAATCAAAAACAATTGACTCTAAACTTTATGAAGTCCAAAAAATACAATTATTGACCACTGTCGAGTGCTTCGATTTAAGCGGTTGGCGTTATGAGCGTGTTAATCTCATTTAGATCAATTGGTGCCCTGTAGTTCTCGAGAGGTCGGTGGCTCTTTCGGGATAGAAAAGATCGACCAACGAGTGGTTAATAAGTGGCTTGTGTTTTTTTACAAGTGAAAAAGACATAGGAGAGTGAACGCTCCTATATGAACTATAAAAATATATAATTATTTTTAAAACGAATACAACTTTTTCAGCAATTTTTTTCCATTCCCAAACAAGCGGGTTTTATTGGTTCTTATATAATTAAAATAAATATATAATTACATAATTATATATAAATATAAAAAAATAAAAATAATATTAGCGTATTAGCGAAGTGTTTTTATTGCAATCGATTATTCGATATCGGTGGGCGCAATGTTAATCGTAACGGATTGCCATTACTACCAAAATTTTGTGTCATATTAAGCCACGAACAGCAACAGGCACATACGTCGGTTAGTTAAAGAGCAGAAAGAGGAATGCCAACAGAATAGAATAGATTTTGGGAAATAGAATCAGCGCAGCCGCCAAATGTATTAAAAGTGTCTGATAGTTGGGCATTCAATACAGCTGATATTATTAATCAGATGGAAGTTTTAGAAACAGAGGAGTTACGTGCAAAACTAATGACAGACCCCCAGTTTTTCAAAATAGTGATTTATTAAATGACAAGCTTTGCCAATTGCAAATGCATCAAAGAAAATTGATAACAAATTGACAAAATTTAGACGACAGTTCTTTTTATAAGTCTTCTTGTTTCCCAAGACAATTATTTCACGGGTAGCAGTTGGTCAATATTTACATATACATTGGAGTTCATTGCATAGTTATTTGCGGAACTTTTAAACGTAAAATTTTATTTTTGAGCTATAACACTTTTAAAAATGTTTTTTGTGTTAAAAAAATTTTATTTTTTATTAAATATACTTAATTTTACTCTATTTTCCGATTTCACTCTAGGTCCGAATTTTGTAACGCAGTAAAGGAGACCTTTCCGAACTTATAAAGTATATACATTTAGCCATGTCCGTCTGTCTGTCTCAATACCGTTTTCAAGTTCAGTTCAAATGCTAGCGATCTTTGTACGCAGTTCAACTTCTAAAAGCGACCTGCTCGGACGTCTATATCCTATAGCTCCCATAGGAACAATGTGGTGATTTGTTTATTATTTTATATTTATGCTTTTCTAGTCACAATTTTATTCTTGAAAACTGCAAGGGTATTAAAACTTTGGCTTACCAAAGTTAGTTTCCATTCTTGTTTTACTTTAAAACTCCAAAATTTAATATTTATTCTTTTGTTGTTTTAGAAGCTGGCAATGCAGAAACTTTGATTCCCAAGGCAAATCAATTGAAAAAAAAACGATTTCTTAAAACCAAATCAAAAACGTATAACAATAACAACGATCAAATTATTAAATTTTAAAAATAAATAAAATATCTACCGATAATAAAAAAAAATTAATTTAACAACAAAAAAGTATTTTTTCTTGTGAAGTTTTATAAAATTCAGCATTTTCGTATTAAAAATCACCAACCCCATCTCATACCCCTTTTCGGCACAAAGGTAATGCAGCACTTCGCCATATGACCACCACCTAAGATATGCCGCCGCACAAATAGGATAGGTATTGATGAGACAAATACTTTTCAGTTCATAATTTAGTATATTTATTTAGAACAATGATCAAAAACTGGGAACATGGCAAGCTCAAAACAATGCTTAAAGCTGGAACATTCACAACAATGAATGAAGCCATTGGTGGCTGATAGAGCAAGCTCCATTACTGTGGACTGCAGTGCGTGGGTATTATAAAAGAAACAATTATAATACCAATTACAAAATCAATTAGAATTGTAGCATTGGGTATTATAAAAGAAACAATTATAATACCAATTACAAAATCAATTAGAATTGTAGCATTGGAAACTATAGAGGAAATCAATGTTCAAATAGATGTAGTACCTTAAAAACTATCAGAATGAGGGGAGGTATACAATACATGAGTCGATTAATGTATTCGGAAATAAAAGACATATAATAGAGTATGACACTCCAAAAAATTTAGTATCAATCTTAAGGGAATATATTCCACCCAACATAACAATAGGAGTTCACTGTACTCTAGAGGATTTTTACAGAATTTGAAAACCACTTAAGGACAATTTTATAAATAAATTTATATACACTAAGACATTTGTCCAGGATGTCGAGAACGCTGAAGACAGATCTCTTATTATCACAGAAACTCATTGTAGAGCTCATAGAGGGCTTGATGAAAATTATAAACAAATAACTAGACTCTATTATTGGCCGAATTTATACAAAAAGCTTAAGGAGTTTATAAAGAATTGTTGAAAAGTTTCAGAAATTTTACAACAATTTCCATTAGCCAAATCTTTGATGATAGATAACGAACCAAGTTTTTCTTCATCCCAATTTAAATCTTTTGCACAAAGAAATGGGATATCTTTATTCTTTGCAGATCCTCGACATAGTACGTCTAACGGACAAATAGAAAGGGCGCACTCTACCTTAACAGAAATTGCTCGCTGCATTAAAGATGAGCTTAATTTAATTGATTATCCCGAAATTATAATAAGAGCAGCACAAAAATACAATTTAACAATTCATTCAATAACCAATCATCGACGCTAACGTAAACAAAAGATCCCCAAAGCGAGCCCCGAGTTCGTTAACGTAAACAAAAAGATCCCCAAAGCGGTCCCTAAAACTCCGCTAATGTAAACACCAATTTCCGGCCAAGACTGGACTTCAAATTTAATTGGCAAATTGCATCATCCTATTTCCGACTCTCTTGAGCCATTCTCTTTATCAATTTTTGGGGATAAATTCTCTTAAGACGAAGTGTGATTATTGATCATTGAACTAGAGATCAGGCAGTCCGTTTTTGAGATCCGAATCGAGCAGTAGTGCAAATCGAGGAAAAGTAATCGAGCAGTGAATTAACTAAGTTCGACCTATTAAAAAATTGTAGTAGAGATTAAGTGATTAATAAATAAAAATACATTTTTTTAATTAAATCACAAGTGAGAAACTTAATTTGCACACTATAATTAATCAACTCGAGGAATGAAAAACAGGTCCAAAAATAATCAATTATATCAAAAATTTCAGAGTCGGTCCGCACATGTCAAATTCACTCCCATTATCCAATGGTATCCCACATGGATCACCTATATCGATAATCCTATTTCTCATCGCATACAATAAACTCTCAAACGTAATATCTCTACACAGAGAAATTAAATTTAACGCATACGCCGATGATTTTTTACTCATAATAAACTTCAGAAACAACAAAAGCCTTAATTTCAACATAGACAACTTATTACATGACTCCGAAAAGCGTGCTAAACAAATTAAAAACACCCTTTAACACTGCAATCCGTCTAGCCCTTGGCGTAGCCTACGTCCACAATGAGACCTTCAAACAGCCAAACTCACAAAAAACCTTATATTTTCCAAAGATACACCAATACTCAAACTTGTCAAACAAAGAAAATCAAAAAAGAACCCATCAACCATAGACAGCACAATAACCCATTGTCAAGCACTAAACATACCCTACGAACAAATACCAGTCACCTTGGGATCTCCCAAACCTCATAACAAACAACAATTAGAACGCACAAGAAGCAAACCACACCACCAGATACATAGAGGAAACTATACAAACATTCCAAAGACAGCCATAAAACACACAAATTCATATTTACGGACGGATCAATAATGAACTCAACTATATCATTTGCAATCGCAACAGATACTTATATTATTAAATATGGTATCATACCCCCACACTCATCAGTACTCTCCGCAGAAATAATAGCCATATTAGTAGCGATCGTCCAAGTCAAAAGCATAAGGGGAAAGTTCATGATCTTCTCTGACTCTCTCTCAGCAATTGACGCCATAAGAAACACAACCAACAACAATTTGTACTCCAACAAAATCAGATCACTTCTTACAAAACTAGCTCCAAAACAAGAAATAAACTAAACAATAAAATGGTATAAAAACATTAACAAAGACAATTCAAACATCGACAACTATTGCAGATCCTTCCATCCCAAATCGAGCAGACTCGATTAAATTAAAATAACACGCCTTAGACTAGGCCACAGAAAACACAAAACAAAGCGACAATACCATACCCATCCTATTAAATTCATTCCTATCACTCCTCCCTACTAAACTATCTATCTTCAAAAATACTAACCCATTAAATCTTAACGAACTCAACCCTGATAATTTAAAAAAAATATTAATTTTCTTAAAAACTTCAAACCTATACTACAAAATTTAAAAAATACCAAAAATGCACATAAATAAAATTTACCAACTAAGTAGCCTAAATACAAAGAACAATATGTAATTAAACTAATAGACTTAATATTATTAACATTAAAAGCCGAAGGCCTTGCCGCCAGCGCTTTACCAACTAAGTTAATCTAGTTTTGTTAACTTCTCTATCTTTAATAATAAATAAATAAATATTTTAAGAATTTTAAATAAAATTTAATAAAAATCGGACGACTCTTACATAAACCTGTCAAAGAAACTGTCAGAGAAAATATCACATGGTGTTACTTACGTTGATTATTTCTTTCTTTCAAGGGTATACAAACTTTTTTCTTTTAAATTTTTTTTAGATTATTCATTTGGGTGTTATAGTTGTTTTATCCGGCTGGTTTCTACTTATATACTAGCTGCAAAAGAAAAAAAACTTTTAGAGTGGACGGCTTCAACTATATAGCTTTAAAACTGAGACCGACTCGTCTAGTAATGCCGATTAAAAATATATATACTTTTTGGGGTCGGCAGCGTCTCCTTCGCTGCGTTGCAAACTTCTGACTGAAATCATTATACCCTCTGCAATGGTATAATTTACGCTTCGCTAGAAGTCATTAAATCAAAAACAATTGACTCTAAACTTTATGAAGTCCAAAAAATACAATTATTGACCACTGTCGAGTGCTTCGATTTAAGCGGTTGGCGTTATGAGCGTGTTAATCTCATTTAGATCAATTGGTGCCCTGTAGTTCTCGAGAGGTCGGTGGCTCTTTCGGGATAGAAAAGATCGACCAACGAGTGGTTAATAAGTGGCTTGTGTTTTTTTACAAGTGAAAAAGACATAGGAGAGTGAACGCTCCTATATGAACTATAAAAATATATAATTATTTTTAAAACGAATACAACTTTTTCAGCAATTTTTTTCCATTCCCAAACAAGCGGGTTTTATTGGTTCTTAAATAATTAAAATAAATATATAATTACATAATTATATATAAATATAAAAAAATAAAAATAATATTAGCGTATTAGCGAAGTGTTTTTATTGCAATCGATTATTCGATATCGGTGGGCGCAATGTTAATCGTAACGGATTGCCATTACTACCAAAATTTTGTGTCATATTAAGCCACGAACAGCAACAGGCACATACGTCGGTTAGTTAAAGAGCAGAAAGAGAAATGCCAACAGAATAGAATAGATTTTGGGAAATAGAATCAGCGCAGCCGCCAAATGTATTAAAAGTGTCTGATAGTTGGGCATTCAATACAGCTGATATTATTAATCAGATGGAAGTTTTAGAAACAGAGGAGTTACGTGCAAAACTAATGACAGACCCCCAGTTTTTCAAAATAGTGATTTATTAAATGACAAGCTTTGCCAATTGCAAATGCACCAAAGAAAATTGATAACAAATTGACAAAATTTAGACGACAGTTCTTTTTATAAGTCTTCTTGTTTCCCAAGACAATTATTTCACGGGTAGCAGTTGGTCAATATTTACATATACATTGGAGTTCATTGCATAGTTATTTGCGGAACTTTTAAACGTAAAATTTTATTTTTGAGCTATAACACTTTTAAAAATGTTTTTTGTGTTAAAAAAATTTTATTTTTTATTAAATATACTTAATTTTACTCTATTTTCCGATTTCACTCTAGGTCCGAATTTTGTAACGCAGTAAAGGAGACCTTTCCGAACTTATAAAGTATATACATTTAGCCATGTCCGTCTGTCTGTCTCAATACCGTTTTCAAGTTCAGTTCAAATGCTAGCGATCTTTGTACGCAGTTCAACTTCTAAAAGCGACCTGCTCGGACGTCTATATCCTATAGCTCCCATAGGAACAATGTGGTGATTTGTTTATTATTTTATATTTATGCTTTTCTAGTCACAATTTTATTCTTGAAAACTGCAAGGGTATTAAAACTTTGGCTTACCAAAGTTAGTTTCCATTCTTGTTTTACTTTAAAACTCCAAAATTTAATATTTATTCTTTTGTTGTTTTAGAAGCTGGCAATGCAGAAACTTTGATTCCCAAGGCAAATCAATTGAAAAAAAAACGATTTCTTAAAACCAAATCAAAAACGTATAACAATAACAACGATCAAATTATTAAATTTTAAAAATAAATAAAATATCTACCGATAATAAAAAAAAATTAATTTAACAACAAAAAAGTATTTTTTCTTGTGAAGTTTTATAAAATTCAGCATTTTCGTATTAAAAATCACCAACCCCATCTCATACCCCTTTTCGGCACAAAGGTAATGCAGCACTTCGCCATATGACCACCACCTAAGATATGCCGCCGCACAAATAGGATAGGTATTGATGAGACAAATACTTTTCAGTTCATAATTTAGTATATTTATTTAGAACAATGATCAAAAACTGGGAACATGGCAAGCTCAAAACAATGCTTAAAGCTGGAACATTCACAACAATGAATGAAGCCATTGGTGGCTGATAGAGCAAGCTCCATTACTGTGGACTGCAGTGCGTGGGTATTATAAAAGAAACAATTATAATACCAATTACAAAATCAATTAGAATTGTAGCATTGGGTATTATAAAAGAAACAATTATAATACCAATTACAAAATCAATTAGAATTGTAGCATTGGAAACTATAGAGGAAATCAATGTTCAAATAGATGTAGTACCTTAAAAACTATCAGAATGACACCTCAAACAATAATATACGGTATGCTGTACGCACGCCGGAAATAGAGCAGGAACCCTTAGGAAAAATAGCTGATATAGGCACGGTGCAATTTCTGCCTGTGTTTGGCTGTACGATTTTGATGAGAAAAATATAAAAAGTAAATTTATTTAATAATATCCGTTAGCATTGACAAAACATAAAAATTAGAACATAATAATAAAATTATTATAATAATGCATTAATATACCATGATTAGCGCAAAAAAAATTATTACGTTATGTTAAATGTTGGAACACAAGGTTATTCTATTGCTCAAAATCATAAACACCAATGATTAATGACAATGATTGTGACCTCAACCTAAAATTAATTAAGTGTATTATATCTAAGAGTACCTAGCCATACCACTGTTATCAAATAACAAAAACTATGTAAACGTTTTCAATTAATTATCGAACGTTTCTTATATTTTATCGCTATCAAAAAGCACAACCTTATTTTGTTACAATTTCATATATATTCTTTATAGTAAGTGAAAATTTTGTTTAATAACAAAATCCGGTTCTTAAATAAGCATGACTTATACGTTCAGCCCGGTGAAAGATGAAAAATTAAATTATTTGTCAAGCTGTTGGCATTTAGAAAGTTCCAAATGATTTTGGCGTTTGTCGGCTAGAATAAAATCGTCTTCCTCTAGTATTTCAGAAGCAGCACGTTTTCTAGAAAGGTGCTCGTCGATAGAGCTATCCATATAGTCATCCTTATCGTTACACTGGTATTCCATATAATTGGCCTTAATATACTTGTTCGATCTTGAAATAAAAAAAGGCTGATCACATATTGGAAGAGTTATATTAGATAAATACTCACAGCTTTAACAAATAAGGATCAAATGGGAAGAAAGATTCGAGCGTCTCCTCGGGCATACATTTGTCGTGGCCGTATACAGTGGCTAGTTTACGCCGAGCGTTGCGCTCCAAAACAGTATGACAATAGGCAAGCTGGTAAGTTCTCGTAAAACCGGCAAATGCTGTAGCCACTGGGGCTAGACAGTATCGCAGAGGATTTAAATGACACATAGCGAGGCGGGATAGTTGAAGAGATTGAAGAAAGAGTAATCCTAAAAATAGTTTTAAAAAATAACAATTAAGCTATTACGGACAAAAATTGATGATGCGAAAGAATATTTAACAATTTTTTTTTATTTGAAGCTATAAGATATAACTGTCCCAATTTTTTTTTTTAATTTTCGAAATTCTCTAATATTAAAAGAATAGTATTCCCAAGACATTAGTCATTTAGTTAATTTATTTTTTTGATCATTCCTATATGAGCGATCCAATATAGGTGTCCGATCTGGCTCATTACGACTTATATAAGATAAAAGAATGGTTATTTTTTTTATATAATTTGTGACTACGCGTCGATTCATTGCTGCTATTGTTATTGTTGTATGCACTTGGCTGAGTTCGATCAACTTTGGAACCTGGCTTTTCTGCATTCCCATTTAAATTAAGTAAGTAAAATTCGTCAAACCGATGTTGACATACCCCTGCAGCTTAAAGCTTATGTTACAGAATTTGTATATTAATTTATATTAACTTATCCACAATTCCTATAAAAATAGTATAATATGAAAGTAAAAATTTATTTATTTTATGAAATCATTAAAATGAGCTGTACCCGCGACAGTTGTACATCGACGTGCCTATAATGTTGCTAATATTTTTTTCTGTGTATTACTATATAACATATTTGTCCGATCCGTCTCCTTTTGATTTATATACTATCTACAATAGAAGTACAAGTACTTTTAGAGTCCCCTTACTTTGCTTCTTTCTCTCCGCTCTGTTAAATAGTAATATTTATTTTTTTCAGATATTTGAATTATGTAACAAAAATAAACCTACTTAAAAGAGTCCGTCCGTCTGTCCGTCCGTTTTCAAGCAACTAGTCTCTCAGTCTTGAAGCTATCGGGCTGAAACTTTCCCAAAGGTCTCTTTTTTTTGCAGGTAGCTCTTTTATAGCTCCCATAGGAATAATCGGAACAACAAATTTAAAAGAATTTTCATTATTTTTTTTTTTTAACATAATACCTTCCTTGCTGGGAAACAACATTTTTTAATACGTTTTCAATTCCGAATTACATTTTATTAAAACCGGACGACTATATCATATAGCTGCCATACAATCGATCTAAAAATTGGTGGAAAAATAATATACAAAATTATTTATTTGGTGTTTTTTAACATATAACCTTCTAAGCTTGGACATAACATTTTTTTTATTAGTTTCAAATGTTAAATTAAATTTTATCAAAATCGGACGACTGTATTATATAGCTGTCACACGAACGATCAAAAAATGGGTCGGAAAATAATATAAAAAATCGGAAAATTAGTGGGAAAATAATATTAAACAAATTATAGCTTTAGTGTCCTTTGACATATTATCTTATAATAATGGGAATATTATTCTTTATATTCAATAAATTTGAATTAAATTTAATAAAATTTGGACTACTCTAACATATAGCTGTCAAAGAAACAGTCAGAGAAATAATGAAATATATATATTTATTTTTATACCACTGAAGCTAGCAACAATAATGAGTCGGTGCTTTTGAAAACCGGGAAGGTTAAGCCCGCCCAAAAAGGTGCTCAGGCGAAAAGGCAGCAATCCATAGAGCTGCGATAGTCAGCGGTAGGCCCCGAGCTCGGATTTGGCTCCCAGCTGCAATAAAGGCGCCGGAGGACATCCTCTACATGCTGCAGGAATGCAACCCGCAACTCCCCACGAAAAGTCGTCAGGGTGGAGGAGACAGAAGAGGATGTTAACCAGGCAATCGTAGTCCTGAACAAGGAGTGGGTAGCTCTAATCGAAGCTGCTCGAGAAGTGCTGAACTTCGCTTTCAGTGCCACTCCTGCCAACATTTACAAAGTCGACTCCAATGCAGCTAGCAGATCTGCCCACCTAGTGGGCCGAAGGACGGCTACTCGACCGTTTCGTCGCTGATCATACTGATGCGAGCGCTTGGACCGGCAATCGAAGACGTGGACCTGAGCGATACGGAAGAGGCCGAAGTCACCGTGGTGGAGATTGCAACTGTAGTTATCATTAAGACTTCTGCAAATCAACCTACACCACAGTAAAACAGCGTCGGCTGCACTACTGCTTCAACTGAGCGGGGGCGGAGCCAACCTGGTCCTAGTACAGGAACCTTGGGTAGTACTTTCTGACGAATCTGTACGGGTAACAAGTATAAAAAGCGGATCTATGCAAAACTCTTGAATACAGTCACACAGCCTTCGAGGCCTATGATTCCAGATAGAAAGAAATGGGAATGGCTCGTTTTTACACATGCCGGCATTCTAAAAGCAGCAAAAAAAATACTTCTGTAGAAGTGGCAGGGATGAAGAAGAAGATTAAACGGTCGAACACCTTCTCTGCTTCTGCCCCGCCATATCCAGACTCACATTAAAGCACTTAGGAATTCCCTTCATCAAAGATGTTACCGAAATATCGGAGATTAGCCTAAAAAACAAAAACGCGTTTGTAAAATCTAAAATTAACCTGATTTTAGTATGAAACATAAAAGATAGGGGACCCAAAAGATCATACCATATCACAATGGACAAACTGAGGTCTACGTGTGTCAGACCATAATCTGGCAACCTTTCTAACCTATTCTAACCTAACACAAGACTGTTAAATTTCGTTTTCGGTAAGCATAACCGTTAGTTATTCGAAATGGGACGTTACCTTAATATTTCAGTAATTAGTTATAAGTTTGCTAGCAAACGGAAATCACTTTACCTATAAAGCTCCCACGGGAACGACCGACATCGTTGTTGACGATCAGGACATAATAAGAACACACATATTTTTTGCTTGACGGTTAGTATTTTAGCTTAAGAGTATGTTTTATTTGTTTTAAAGGCTTAGATAATCGTCTCGACAAAAAGTGACCATCCTTTCTTGAGCTTTTAATCCTATATAATCATAGCTAAGTACTCGGTTAAAATTAAACATTAAATGTAAAATATATCTTGACTTAAATTATATGAAAAATTATAATAATAAAGTACATTCCAGCCTCCGTGAATCAAGGCGCCTGCCGAGATTCATCAATGATGTCGAGGATGGCTAATTTCGACGCTGGTTTTCGAAGTACTCCGGTTGCAATTTTCACCATTGCTGATCGTACTTTTCGTCCTTTGCGATATGAATTTCAATGGCGCTCGGTCGAGCCGCAAATTAGAACTACATCTCTAATTTGTATATGCTTACGATTACGATTAAACCATTTAGTGCGTCTGGTTGGAGTCGGCAAGTACCTCAGAATATAACGTATACAGAAGGTCTTCATCAACTGCTGCCGGATATGCAAGTTATATGACACATTATTTAGGGGCTCTTACCCAATTTATAAACAACTTTGAGCCGAGAGCCAATTTCCAAATAACTCTGACAGACCCGAGATAAACCCGTGGTCAGCTATTTCATTCAACCAGGCCTCCGAATCATTCCCACCCAGATCAATTTCACGCAGCCCAAATCAAATCGAGTAAAAGTAAACGAGCAGTGAATTAACTAAGTTCGACCTATTAAAAAATTGTAGTAGTGATTAAGTGATTAATAAATAAAAATAAATTTTTTTACTTAAATCACTAGTGAGAAACTTAATTTGCATTGCTTTAACGTTTTCGTCAACTAACGGTGTTTATACATGGTTTGGGCAACCAAACAAAAAATGATTTGGGGTAGGTGGATCGTCTTTGTTTGCTCCACCAGGAGCAGGATTGCCTGCCGTATTAAATACCCAGTCAATACCACAGCGACCACTCTCCTTTGCAATCGCATCCACCACCTTAATCTATTGCTCTCTGCCAACACCGATGAAGTTCCCTTTTGGGACTGGAATTGGATATGGGTTGACCATAACATTTGGGAGGAAACAAGCGTGCTGGTTTGATTTGCATAATAGTTTTTCAGAACTAGAAATTTCATCAGCTGTTAATACTGTAGACTTTTTATAGTATTTATTTAAGAACTGCTCGATGGCACGGCGAACCCAAAAATAGACTCGCATTAGTTTCTCGTATCTACTGTTTTCGTTTATCATATCGAGTGTCAGCAACAAATACAAATTTTGGACTTCTCTGTCATGGTCGTGAGATTTTATATCTTTAGGTGGTGACGTCCACTTGTAGCGCTTGCTTTAACAGAAGTGGCTCCATCTGAGGCTCATGGCACATGGATGGCGCCAGAAAATATTCTGTGGCAGTTTTCGGATTAAGTGAGAGTAACAGGGGCAAGTGTCAGGCTTTCTTGGATCTTGTTTTTCACCTCATACTCCGGGGTATGGGTTACCGCCCAAATTGTGGCATCAGAGTCGGTTTTTTAAAAGTGTTCAATCTGCAAAGTTTAGCGCGAGTGACTAAGTGCCGCCTTTTCTACGTTTGGCGTTACCGGAAAGGAAGGAAATATAGTCAGGAAGTCAGCTGCGGATCAGAGTGAGTTAAAGAGATCGGAATATTCGGGGTCTAGAGAGTGACGTTAAGCGTATTCGGCAGGCTACTGGCCGTCCGTTCGAGCGGAATCTACGGAAGTCATCCCTTATTCGGAGTCTATCAAGCTGCCGGAACGATTGGGTCGAGAAACAGAAGAAAATCTCCGCTCAGGGGCCCGCCAACAGCGTTTGCCTTTGGGCGAAGCATAAATCCATTGCGTTTGTCTAAGTTCTAAATCAAAAGCTTTTGGTTGGTTCTTAGTTTGAGCAAGAGTGAAAGAGCAGTCGCTTGACCGCGCTGTGAGACGTCGTTCCGTCGCGGAGCCGCGGCGGACATTCGCCATGGAAACGTAAACTTGCCGTAAAAATGCCCGGGAATTGAACTAAGATCTTGAAAAGGAAAGAAAGGGGGGAAAATCGGAAAAATTAAGTCCCCATCAGTTTTTTGTGGCCCCGCCCGGTGAAATATGTTGTCAAGAACGTTTGTGACCAGCTACATTCGGACATAACCTTCCGGCCAGATGAGAAAATTGTGAAAGACATACGAAAGAAAAATTATTATATAACGCAAATTAGTTTAAGTGAAGCCTAAAAAATGGGAAATCATATAGTGGATGGTGGCGAAGTAGTATAAAGTCATGCAAGGAGAAAGAGTTTTTTCCAGTTGTTTTTGGAGGTCATGGAATTTTTAAATGGATTTAAGTTTTGGTTCGGTTTTGTATTATCTATGTTTTGTATTATCTATAAATTTCCCGCAGATAGCCGCGAACGTCTCGGTGAAAGCGCTTTCATCGATGGATGTTCCTGAAAGCGGTGTGTCTAAATTTTTGCATTTAAATGATAATAAGAAAACTCAAGGCGGCGTAAAGAAATGAAGAGAAAAATCTGAATCCCACCGCACCTAAATACCCTGCAATCAGGCAGATCGAGATTTCAAGATCTCTCCTTTTAACAATTCCTTTTTGACAATTGTTTTATTTTGATTCAATGAGTATTCCTTGCATCTTTAATTATATCAGGTTGCAATTTAAATTGTATTTCCGCCACAACAAGGGATAACTATCGCCCAGTTTTTAATTGTAGATTAAAGTTTGTATTTCAAACTTAATCTATCTCATTTAATCGTACCCGTATTTTAATTATAAAATTCTGCATGTTTAGTACTAAGATAAATAATCATTTTTATTTATTTTCTTAGCTGGTAATAAATCCTTTATAATGAACTGAGTTAACAGTCTGTTGCCGGAGCTAGAATGATTCCGCGATAGGGTAGCTTGCGTTCGAAGGGGTCATTCGGACGCATGGAAAGGAATGACCAATGCACTTTGGGATGAAATGTCTTTATTTTGGCCATAACCGTAATATTAAAGCTAGAAAGTTGAAATTTGGAGAATTTGCTGCTTATATTATTTTTGAATTTCGGATTTTTTTTTTTAACACTACAACCTTGCCTCCCACATAATTGAACTGCAGTATTTATAAAATTCATATTAATTACACTTTCATATAAGTAATACTTTTCTCTTCCTTATTTTTTATCCACAGTTGTTGAAAAATTTTTATATTTTAATATTTTTGCATATTATAACATATCTTAATTAACGAAAACTTAAAAATACGTACATAAACTTGTATTAATTTAAACTTTCTTCTTCTAAATCAAGATCAAAATATAGTATACTTTCAAACTCGTCTTCAACACTATATACTTGGGCTGCATCTTCCGGTTTTGGAGGAACTAAAAGTGCAATAACTTCACTTGGCAATGGGTGTGATTTTGAGCTCTTTTTTTGAGCGATGCTTGATAAGTAAGGATCAGAAGAATCCAAAGCTCGGTGAAATACGTCTGTTAAATTGTTCACTCGGCTATTTTTCCTGGCATGCAAAATCCTATCGCGCTTGTAATATTTGTTGCGAGCCTCAGATGCGTTTTCGCCTAAGCAACCAACAGGAAGTACAGATGATTTAATTATTTCTGGACCATGAACTAAAATTTTGTGGACCGTAGCGGTCATTGGATACCACGGATATTTAATTAAATGCAAACGAAGCGTTTCTTCACAAAATTTCTTAAACTTATTAAAACAAACGTCATATTCGCATGATAAAACTATTAAAATGATATGTAGTTTGTTTAAAAGCTCTTCATCCAGTTCTAATATTGAGGCAAATAATTTAACATTCGAAAATGCTCTTCGTGCCGTATTGCCATCGTTTCAGTT
The DNA here is from genome assembly GCF_025231255.1 of Drosophila biarmipes. Taxonomy (NCBI): domain Eukaryota; kingdom Metazoa; phylum Arthropoda; class Insecta; order Diptera; family Drosophilidae; genus Drosophila; species Drosophila biarmipes. The sequence goes on along the minus strand of NW_026114526.1, from coordinate 1,875,658 downwards.
TCAATTTCCATTCTGACTTGGTTTGTTAATATGTAACCCCATTTCAGACCAAAGCTTTCGCTCAATGTCCTTCTTGCGTACCATCATTATTTCTTTGTCAGAGTCCGTACTAATTCGCCACTTTTGAATACTAACACGATATGAGATGTTGAGAAGGAATTCCAAAAACCTAATCCATGCGTGGAGAGGACTAACTCCGTACTGATAAGAATTTGGTTTAGGCTTGAACTTTTGACTGTTTACCTCTGTTTCTTTTAAAAAGTCCTTCGGACTGGCACCACAAATTGGACAGGATTGTGTTGAATTAGTGCCCGTTAATGTATTCAACACATTTCCATCGATGAGCGTCATGTGTACTTCGAATAGAACTTCCACTCTCAATTGTTCCGCCTCATACATAAATGGCTTTGAGTCTTTTATTTGCGAATCCAAAAGAAATTTGGAATTCAAAATATGATCCCGGCTTTCTTTAGCAAACTCAATTTTTAGCGGCCTTCAATATTTAACGGATTGTGGACATCTGTTTCTCCAAATAATTCTCCCAATTTGATCCACCATTTGAAGGGGAATTATGGTAGTGACAAACATAGATTGGTCCAGGAAAATGGGTTCGGTATCATTAAACCTTTGCTTATAAACGCTCTGTCCGGTTGAACCGTCAAAACCATAGCTTACTATTAGCTTTACTTTATTTATATCAATAAATTGTTGGAAAACAGGCTTTTGATATAAAATGATCCGAGATGCTGTATGGTTCAGTAAGTTCTGCATTGGCACTTCGGCAATAGTATCGGATACGCTTATATCTATAGGCCGACACTTTTCCTTAGCTTCTCTCACCTTTTCGTAGCTTGGATTTATATTGCAGTTCTTTTCGATACTTTTTAAGCGTATGTTAATATATTGCTGCTTGGAAAACAAGTTTTCTATAATAAATGCTAGGGCCTCATCAGGTGATAATGGTATAGGCTCTTTCAATGAAAGTTGTTGCCTTAATTTTGAACTGTCAGGACTATTTTTGTCGTTTTTAATATGTGAGAAATATCCGTATTTTTGACCTTCTTAGCAGACATAGCAGCTGCTTCAACAAGTAGAAGTGTTGAATTTTCCTTTGAAAGTTCGGAAGCAAGTCTTCTTTTATGCCGTAAACTTCCTTCGTCATAAGAGACCCGAGGTCGTCCACCAAGATTATGACTACAATCATCTTTTGAATAAAATATTAGCTCCGATGCAAGCCAGCTAGCATTTTCTTCTTTGAAACGACGAATATTTCTGTGCGCTTTGTTGACATTGCGATTTTTATCCAGCCAAACTTCTAGTAGGTCACCTCGACGAATAGCAACCTTGCATGAATCTGTTGAAATATTTAACCCCCCCGCAAATTCCCGCAAATTATTAAAATGCTATCTGAATATACACATAATAACTCATACTACCACATAAGTTGTTATTTGAATCCTGTTGTATGTTGCTAGATATGCTCCACGAAACACAAATATTTTTAGGTTAGAATCAACAAAACTAGTGTTTACGTATTACCTTAAAAACATGACAATACAAAAGCACATATAATTAAACACTTATACAAATATTTTCTACACACCATGCGAAATATTTTCCATTTTAAGGTATTTCAATTGGTCAAACTGTTTAAAAATACGAGAACGCCAAAATTTAGGAACTTCACTAATCAGCAAGCTTGCATGCACCACGTGGCAAGAACAGCTGACTTTCAACAGCTGGTGCAAGACGAGGGCTGCACAATAAAATACAAATTAAATATTTTCGATTTCTCGGGACATTTCTTAGCTTAAAATAATTGTAACATTATTTATATATTAACACGAACTTATTAGGTTTTGGCCAAAATAAAGGCATTTCATCCCAATGTGCAATGGTTGCGTGGGTATTATGGGACCTCGGGAACATCTAGTGAGGTCAGTTTGAGATTCAGCTAGAGTACATGGGGAATTTTTGGACTTTCTTTTAATAGGCAGCCGACAAGCAGCCAGCCGAGTATACCCGCGTGCGCTTGAATTCCATAGTACCAGCTCAGCCTGAATTTTATTTGAATGTGGCGACCCGTTACACACTCGAAGCTGTCGAGACATAAAAAAGGGTGTCCATCAATCCAGACACTTAGATCTGCCTTTGATGAGATGTGTGTGGCAGCGTCTGCGGAATTATTTGATTATTATTTATTAAGCTTTCAAAAAATTTCTGTTATTCTGTGGACGACATATTGCTTATAACGGCGGCTATCTGATTGTATAAAAATTTTTTGGGCTGATCTCATGGTTATTTTACATGGTGTGTTTAAGTCGAAATTCCTAGAACTGCAGCTAGTAGTTCGAGGCGTGTTATTCACAATGTTTTTACAGGACTACAGTTCGCTTTACCCATCACAAACACTATTGCTACTTTTTTCTCATACAAAGGCTTCTACCAAAATATAAAGTTTGCAAGTCGAGATCAAGTATGGTGAATTATTTTGAGCTGCAGTTGGTCGTAATCTAAAACGATTCATCCTTGAACATTTCACTTGCCGCTTTTTTCAGTCGACGTAGCGCCGTGTCGTAACTATCTGACATTTTAATATTAACCCATTCTAGCCATTTAATAGCCATTTTCGAATTTGTTTGTCGTCTCCTTGGCATGGTACCATTAACGTCTTGACTTCTTTTACAATTTTCATTTGGAAATAAGATAGATATCTCGAAAAATATCCTTGTAGTTCTAGGTTTATTCGCTGGGACATTTCTGGTGTTGTGTGTTACCTTTCCACTTTAATGTCATATGGCTTTTTGATCTTTTGAGACCCAGCAATTCGGCTGTTTCCTGTACGATAAGAGGTATACTTGAACCCTCGTCGATTAAAGCAATTATCGTGCATAGCGATTTTGGACCTGTAACAATTATGGCCACGATATGAAAATCGTGTTCGGTGTTTCTTTATCCATTATTGTTGTAGAAACTATGTAGGTCTTTGTTTCAGCTGGACTATTCTCAATCTTAGCGGATTTGAATCGTAAAGAAGACGATCCTTTGACAGGAATCAATTTTGCATTTTTTACGAAATGAGATATTTTGTATAGAGTATCCCGGGCAAAGATTTAATATTTAATAAAACAAACTCGTTGTTTCCTATTTTTTATGTAAGGGTTCTTCTTTAAATTGTCGCATTTATAGAGCTTGTGGTCAATTTTACAAAATCGTGTATTTACGGGAAGACTCCTGTTTATTGTCTACGGAGAAATGAAGCTCACTTCGTAGTAGCACTTTGGGTCGTCCAAAGTGGTTATGTGATATTTGCCGAATTGTTTCGACATTGTTTGGATATAACCAAATTTTTAGGTCGGCCATGCAGTGACTTTTGAAGCCGAGACAAGTTTTCCAAATTGGTATAACCGTGGGCGTTTGTAGTTGCCTTATAGATTACAGAAGACGTTGAAAGCGTTGTGAGTAAGCAGATGTGGACGGCGGATTTTAGCAAAATAGAGAAAGAGCAATATCGGTCTGTGACTCGATTTTTGTTTTTCGAACGGAAATCGCTCAGCGAAATCAAAGAGCGCTTGGATGCTGTGAGTTATTTTTGTTTCCAAATTCGAAAGTCACTCGATGGACAGAAATTTGCGTCGAATGAAGAGGTCGTCGCCGCCACAGAGGCCTATTTTGCAAACCTCGAGAAAACGTATTTTTCAGACGGTTTAAAGAAGTTGGAGCATCGCTGGGTCAAGTGTATCGAGCTAAAAGAGATTATGTTGAGAAATAAATCGTTACATTTCCAAAATTTTCGTTTTTCTTTTGGAGGCTAAGTAACCCAAGTAGTTGCCCTCGACATGAACGATGTACACAGCAGATATCTTAGGCGCTCACGCTACCCCCCTTGTCCCGCGGAGTGATCCAACCGTCGTATACGCCGGTTTTAACAAAACACATATCGCGCATCCCCGTGCCAGCGACAAGGTGCTTACTACACCCCTTGTCGGTTAGGCACAAACATTAGCTATTTATAACTGTTTTTCTGCCGAACTAGCGAGTTTCTCCAAAAGTGGCCAAAAACGGGGCCAATCTGGGAGTTTGCGAGGAGCCAGGGGCTAAGCTCAGTTTGTTAACGAGGTTCAACTCGAAGCTTCCGACAGATGGAAAGTGGTTAAGGTGAAGAAAACAGAGCGCTTCACCAAGAATGTGGTGATCCTCCTGAACCAGGCTGCCTTAGAACCCCTCGCAGCCCAACAGAACCACGAGAGTGTAGCTTCACATATACGACACAGATAAGCTAACGACAGACAACCTTGCTGCCTGCGCATCGTACAAACCGCTGGGCGACTACGAAACGGAACACGAGGAGGACATCCATACAGGGTACGTGTCAGCTGACTAGCTCTACAAAAGCCAGAAGCAGCTTTGCACTCAGGGCACGACCCTACCGGGTCGCACTGCTCTCCAGGACATAGCGGAGGAAGCGTAGTGTGCCTAGCCATTGAGCGGTCATAAAGATGGTGGCTTATTAACCCCCATATACAAGCTAGTTTACACCAAAGGTAAGGGTAAAACCAGAACCTGAATTCTTACCAAGACACACATTAACGCATATCCTTCCACAGTTTGGCGAAGGCGACCTAACCACGGTCAGAGTGGAGCTAAATGAACACACTTATCACATCATAGAACATAACACAACATCTCAAACATCACTATTTTGAGATCAACCAACTGGGAATACCACAAAAATCTCCCCAAGAGAATCTTACATGCTAAACCGACGCACGTACATTCAGTGACAACTGCGGAACAGCAGAACAGTCAAGACAAAGCAGAAACGCCCCTGGTGGAACACAACCCCGGCGACTCTGAAAAGCGAGTGCAGAGTTTACTTGAATAGTAGTAGCATAGAATCTACTACGAAGACTCAGAAGAATTTTATCAAAATCTCTAGACGCTAAATTAATTTTTATACCGAAAGCCGGAAAATTCTCCCAAAGGACTGCCGCCTAATAAGTCTCTCTTCCTTCTTTCTTGAAGACCCTGGGAAGGCTAATTGACAACAACATGCGTACGGCAAAGGAAAATCAATAGGTACCTCCCTACACTCCCTACTATCTTGTATAGAGAGAAGTTTCCGCAAAAAGGAATTCTCTCTGGCAGCAACGGCTATCACAGGCGCTCTGGCTGAACTGGGCACTGAGCAGCCTTTAGAGGGACTTATACACACCATGCTTACAAGCAAAGTATTGTACTCCACTATGGAATCTGCTCACTCGACCAGGAATGGCAGCAGAGGATCCCTGCAAGAGGGTGTAATTTTACCTCTTCTATGGGTTACTTCAAGAGGAAGCGGGCACTAAAGTGGTAGCCTACGCAGATGACGTAGTTATCCTTCTGCAGGGTACATTTCTTCAAACTCTCTGCAACAGCGCTGAGATTCCGCGAAGCATTGGCATGAACAACAGGCTCAATGTGTCACCCTAGTATCCTAACAAATCAGATAACTATACCAAACATTACAGACCACGATCTACCCTCAGTCAACATCGAAAGAAGGTATAAGATCTTCATACCCAGTCGTAAGGACTGGGACAACCTCCCACACCAATTTGAAAACGCCGTCAAAATATACAAACGACTCCAAGCTTAACTCCCAAACCGGTGGGAGAGTTTTCTCCCCCGAAATGGCCCAGTCGATCTCGCCATGTCCGTCCACAGATATTGCACTTTGTGATTCAGAAATAAGCCCTATATTCTTGTAGTTTTCTGTACGTTAATATTTTATATAAACAGCTCGTATATCAGTTCCTGATTAAATTAGGGATGCATCTTATAAGTAGATTGTACATTTCCTTATTTACACTCATTACTCTTAGAGTAAACTTTATATTATATTCGTCGAAAAATATATTACAGGTTGAAGAAAAAGTTTCCGACCTTAAAGGGGACTTTTGTAATTTATCAGGTTCACAAATGCGCTGTACAAGTTAAAGAAATACAAGTTTAACATTTTTTGCAATTTTTAGTAAAAAACAAGAAAGGAAGTTACTGTTATAGGAAATATTTAACTTAATTAACACCAATTACATTTTTAAGGATTGTTACTGACTTCAGTAATATTAAAAAAAAAAAATTATTTCATTCTTTTTTCAGACCATTTTTTTAAATATGTTATAGTAGTCAGATTTTTATTAAATGTAATTCGAAATTCTTAAAAATATAACAAATTATATTCCCTATATAATAAGATAATATGTCAAAAAGCCACAAAGCTATAATTTCTTTCATAATATTTTCCCACCACTTTTCCGATCGTTCCTATGACAGCTATATGATATAGTCGCCCGATTTTGATAAAATTTAGTTCGAAATTCAGAACTAATTAAAAAATGATATTTCCAAGCTAAGAAGGTTATATGTGAAAAAAACCAAAGATCAAATATCAAAAAAAAATGTTTTCCGATAGTTCCTATGGGATCTATAAGATATACTTGTCCGATCCGGCTGGTTCCGACTTATATACTACCTGCAATAGAAAGACGACTTTTGGGAATGTTTCAGCCCGATAGCTTTAAAACTGAGAGACTAATTTGCGTAGAAACGGACGGAAAGACAGACAGAAGGACGGAAAGACAGACGGACATGGCTAGATCTATCGTCTATTGACGCTGAACAAGAATATATATGGGGTCGGAAACGTCTCCTTCACTGCGTTGCAAACTTCTGACTGAAATCATTATACCCTCTGCAAGGGTATAAAAATGTAGTTTGACAAAGGAATACAAATTTGAAGGGCAGGACCTATCGGTGTCATGTGGAACTGCAGGGTAGGGTGTGTCTTTCTGCTTTTATTTTGTCTTTGTAACTAAAAATTTAATTTTCTAGTATTCATTTACTTTAGTAGTTGCAATTAAATTTTGTTCTTAGCCTACTTGCCACAGGTATATTCGACACCATCCAAACCTATTCTGTACTTATTTTGTATTTGTATACTTTTAAAAATAAGAACATTTTTGTCATACCTTTTGAATTAGCAGTCAAATCTCTGGCACGAAACGCAATCAAGTAGAACACAGCTTGGCAGACAGAGTAAAAAACCAAGTGAGCCTTCAAAGAGCAATTCTGGTTATATTCACCCGAGTCGTCAATGTAGTTATGAGCCCATTTGCTTAACTCTTTTAAATAGTATATTACAATTCTAAAAATAAGAAACAAACATTAAATCATCAAAACTTTTTAAAGATTGTATAATTCTTAAAAATTCTCTTACCTAAGTGGCAAAAACCTGGCGCGAGATAAAAAACTTGCCATGTATCCTACCGCAGTATGTCGAATAATGGCCGATATATTGGGATTTTGAACCTTCTTCCAAAGCAAATCAAGAAAAGACTCCGAATATGCAAATCGAATACTAGTTACATAAAATAAGACGAATTGCACATGATGAGTATTGTGACTGGGTAACAGAACTTCGTCGAATATATGAAGTAACATTTTAAATAAACGATTTGCAGTCCAGCGCTGTTGGTCGTTACTGTTTTGGTGGATGCGACATTTACTGTCAAAAAACCTATAAAGCATGAGGAGACTTATATCCAAGGTTTTGCCAACGGGATGCTTAACAGTATTTGCAGTCGGAGCCAAGGAGTCGGCGGATAAATCGTCTTTTTGAAACAAGGGAGCTGCCTTCATTTTGTCATCCTCATCATCTGATTCCGAGCCAATTTCATCTCGCGGAGCATTAACATCTAGTACTACAAGTCTGAGATACATAAAAAGATAACGTTAGATTATATCAGAAGAGCAATCGTCAAAAAGCATGGGCAATTCTTAACTCATTCTATATTGTGCCCAGCCGGACTATAAATCACTGTGTGCCAACAGAAACAGCGCTTCAAACTCTCGATATATGAAGCATAGGCAAAGGGGCTTTGCCAACACGAAAAGACAACACATTCACATTTACTTACTTTTCATATCCATTACTCGTATAGTAAAAGGGTATAATAGAATCGTCGGAAAGTATGTAACAGGCAGAAGGAAGCGTTTCCGATTTTGAATAAATGGAAAAGCTATTTATTTTGACTATCATGGCATTTGAAATCAGATAATCCGTTAATTAGGCCCAGTTGCTGGTATGCAATTGTCAGCAATCGCTTCGCTTCATATTTCCATAGCACTCTACAACAGAACCTACAATGTGTATGCTTAATGCTAGCTTTTTTAACTACGCATTATAAAATTCAGACATTTCAAGAATTTGTACAGGGTGCGCCAACTCGAGCTTTGATATAAAAACATAGAATATCTTTTACGTTTGTCAAGCGATTAGCTTGGGTAGGTACACTTTGAGCCGTGGACGTGTCGAAGTGTTGACTTTGTTTATCGAAAATAGGCGTGCAATTGTGGATATCTGAACCATAACAGAACTCAAGGAGAGTATTCGCACCGAAATGGACAATATACCGGGCGACATGCTCGAGAAAGTCATAGAAAATGATCTTAATATACACTTTTTTTCATCAAGAACAAAGGTTGCCATGTGATCGATATTGTATTCAAAAACTAACTCTAATTAATTGTAAAAAATTAATCTAAATAAACATAAAGTTTAGTTTTTTCCAAGTCTAACCCTATTTTCTTACCGAAGCTCGAGATTGCGAACCCTATGTTACGTACTTCCCGGCAAATACAACATACTCCGGTACCGAACGAGAAACGGGTATAATAAGCTATAATCGTGTTACAAATAGCTGAAACGGCTTTACATTTGTCTGCTACTTTGGTTGATTTGCGATATTCCGGTTGATGACCGGAAATTCATGTGGCAATCCAATTTATAATGTAATGTGTCAGGTTGTACAAAATCCTCTCAAACTCAACGCTGATCGCTTTCTTTGTCACTCTCGATTTACGAGGTGTGCTCAAAAAGTAAGGCCCCTTTTCTTATTCGCGGGGTAAGTATTTTCGATTTTATATACCCTTGCAGGGGGTATAATGATTTCAGTCAGAAGTTTGCAACGCAGTGAAGGAGACGTTTCCGACCCCATAAAGTATATATATTCTTGATCAGCGTCACAAGACGAGTCGATCTAGCCATGCTGATGATCCGTCTGTCCGTCCGTCTGTTCGTCTGTCCGTCCGTTTCTACGCAAACCAGTCTCTCAGTTTTAAAGCTATCGGGCTGAAACTTTTCCAAAAGCCTTCTTTCTATTGCAGGTAGTATATAAGTCGGAATTATCGGGATCGGACAACTATATCTTATAGGAACTATGGGGGAAAAAATTTAAAAATAATTATACCTTCGGTGTTATTAAACATATAACCTCCGAAGTTTGGATATTACATTTTTAAATTAGTTCTGAATTTCGAATTAAATTTTATCAAAATCGGACGACTGTATCATATAGCTCCCATAGAAACAATCGGAAAATGAGTGGTAAAATAATATTGAAAAATTATATCTTCGGTGTTTTTTAACTTATAACCTCCTACGATTGGAAATAACATTTTTTATTTGGTTTTGAATTTCGAGTTAAATTTTTATCAAAATCGGACTACTACATCATATAGCTGTCATAGGAACGATCGGATAATTAATGGGAAATAATGTGAAACAAATTATAGCTTTGGGGCTTTTTTTTGTCTTATAATATCGGGAATATAAATTTGTATATTTTTAAGAATTTCGAATTCAATTTAATAAAGTTATTGATTATTTTTTATAACTGCATACAACTGCATATACAAACTTCGGCTTGCCGAAGTTAACTTCCTTTCTTGTTTCTACTTAGAACAGTTTAACAGTATGCCACTGTCAACATTTCTAGTATTTCGCAGCACAAAATTTTATGTTTTAATACACAAAATATTATGCATATCTTTTGATTCATATTTTTTATAGAAAAAATCGCCGAGCCCACTTCTAACATTTACGTCTTTAAAAATCAAACAAAGAATGATTTACACATCACACTTGGTACAGATGTTTGGGAAGAGTGTCCCAACATAACAAAAAAAATCGATTATCGAAAATACGTAGCCCGGGAAATTAAATTTTTAAACACACCTCGTATACCTTGCACCTGTACTCATACTGGTACACCCTTAATAAATTAATAAGTAGGTATAGTATTTACTTCTGCAGAACCAACTGCAAAATTAGTTCCTCAAACATCGGCTTGTACTCGATTATCCAGAGCACGTTAAACAGATAACCAGCCGTTACATGGGCTGGTTTTTTAAAATACGGAAACTTAGCGGATATGGCATCAATGACTAAATCAAATGCCATTGGAACTGCAGTTAAAATGCGATTCAGTACTTCATGGATGGGTTTTAATACAAGTCTCGTACTTTCTGAAGGACATCCATTGAGCCAGTCTGATTCATCTAAATCGTCAGGAATCCAGTGTACAATTAATTTAGATATTCCCATAGGTAAATATCTATTGTGGGTAACCATTATATCTATATAAAATTCGGTATAAACTTGGATTATTTCGGAATTCCTTTGTTTCCAGTTCAGGGAGAGCAAACACTCTATAACATGAACAAAATCTGGAGTCAGGCTGTACACAATTTTTTTAGCATCCTTTACAATCACCAAAAAATCGTCATCCTTAAAAAAAAGAGAAGTATTAATCAGTAAAAATAAAATGAAAACCGAGAACAAAGCTTTTTTCGGCGAGCCGAATCTTTATTGCGTTTGCCGATTACATAAATTGTATTTTATTATACTATTTTACTGTATGTTTATCATATACTACGTCCATAGCTTAAATTAAAGCGGTGAAAACCATTGAAATATAAAAATATCTAGAGTAAAAAATACGTATAACTTATCTTCAAATCACGTTAAATACCTGTTTAAGTGCCAATAACCAGAAAATGCAGTTTTTTTGTTTGTTTTCGGGATTCGGCACTGATCCCATGTTTTTTTTTTTTGGCTTACGCCTTATTAAAATTGGTTTTGGTAACTTTTCTTATATATGTATATTTGAATAAACTCATTTTAATTTATTTTAAAAGGATGATTAAATATTTTACAAGCACGTCACTAGATCAGCATTGACCGGTTGTATGCTTGTTCCTCCTTTTTTTTTGGTTGAAAAAAACTGAGTTCATATTTTAAAAAAATATATTTATTTAAGAATCCTAAAAATTTAATTTTTGAAGTTTCACTGCCTTATATTCTGATTAAAAACTCAGAAATTATACTAGTTTAAGCTGATTGTGTCTCTTGGAGCTAAAGGATATGGACAGTTTTTCAACTACTTTATCCGACTGTTTTCAAAAAAAATTTGAACGTATATATTTTATATCAGTTCGAAAGTTCCAAATCTTTTAAAATGAACTTTGCAAACAGTATTAAAACAGATGGTCTGAAGGAAATGGCTACATCGACTTATCAGTGAAGGTAATAGGTATTGAGAAATAAAAATTGCAATATCCTCTCAAAAAATAATTAATAAGAAATAGAGATTAGACTGTTTACCAATTTTTAAATAAAATTCCAAGTCATTTCGGTTGGCACGCTACACGTACCTAACGGGCCTACTTGGCAGTGTGTACTAGTGACCATACAATGACTGCTTAACTTATTCATAACTTGTAAAATAATATAGCGATTGGTATTATTGGACTTAAGCGTTAATGGAGTTCGAAGGCATACGAGTAAGCGTACTTGTAAGTTCTTGCCGAAATCAAACTGCGCTGCTTAATACTATGTACAGTTTTAGCTTTTAGTTTCCGAGACCTCAGTAATTATATAGACAGATGGACAAGGCTAGATCGACTCGTATGATACCGATCAAGAATAAAATATTTGTCATATACATCACGTTAAAAAAACAAATTTTGATATCCAAACTTTTTTTTCCTATTGCCGTTATTATTCTGTAAATTAAACGTAAAAAAAATTTAACAGTTTAATTTTTTTACCTATAACGTGCTCGATATCAAATTAGCAGTACCATCTTAAACATTAAGCTTTTCAAAAATTTTTAACTGGTATTTTCAGTTATTTATTCGTAAATTATTTGTGAAAGAATTAGTTTTGTCCCTAAATTTTAAATATTTTTTTTTTAGAAAAACTTAGTTGTACTGCTAGAACAACACTCTGAACACAAAATGTTCTAAATGTTTTTAACTGGTACTTTTCCTTTATTTATCGGTGAGTTATTTGTAAAAGAAATCATTTTTCCGATATGTTTGTAAAATTTAAAAAAAAAAACCCTATTTGTTTTGATACAAAGCTAGCAGACCAGCTCTATTAAATGTTACCCTTTCCAAAAAGATTTTTAACTGGGATTTTTCCGCTAAAAGCGACAAATATATTTCTTGCACATATTTTAAAATAAAAAAGTATTTTATAAAAGGACACAAAATAAGGAAACAAATAATTAAACTACCCTTCTTATGAAGTACAACGCTGAAATCGGCAGATCCAAATAAGCAATAATTCTTCTTGCTTATTTTACATCAACTTAGCAGAACAACAAAGTTTTCTTCGGCAGTTATAAGGAAGTTTATGAGTTTATGTTAGTAACACCATGTAAAATTTTAAAGGATTGTTGCTAGCTTCAAAAAAAAATGTTACATTATTTCTCTGACCGTATCTTTGACAGCTACATGTGTATATGTTTCAGTTTTAATTCAAAATTCTTAAAAATACAAAATGATATTCCCAAGAGTAAATGGTAATATGTCAAAAAACATCAAAGATATAATTTGCTTTATATTATTTTCCCGATCGTTTCAATGCAACTATGTGATCATCCGAGTTTGATAAAAATAAATTCGAAAATCAGAACTATTTAAACAATGTTATTTTCAAGCATAGGAGGCTATATACAAAAGAAAAAAGAAAGACTGATAGCTTTAAAACTTATATACTATTTTGCGGACGGACAAATCAAAATACCCTCGGATTGAAATCAAAATACCCTCTGCAAGGGTATATAAATGGTATTTATTTCACAAATAATTTACGGATAAGTAACGTCAAAATACTAGCTAAAAACATTAAGGGATTTTCAAGTTTAACGATTTGTACTGCTTAACAGAACACCCTAATTTTTTTTATACAAATTTTGAAAATGAAGAGATTTACAAGTAAATAACGGCAAATTGTCAATACGAAAAGCTTCGATATCATATAGTGTCAGAAGCATCACCTTCAATGCGTTGCAAACTTCTGACTGAAATTAGAACAACGTCTGTTAGGGTATACCAAGTAATCTTGATAAACATACATTGAGTTCTGCTTGACGGAGAAAATTTGTGAACTCCTTAAGCAGGTGGAAATTCCCTTCTTCTAGGGCAACGCGAACAGATTCTGCAAGTCCCCTTTCTTTTGGACTGGAAAAACGAACTTTATTGACTGCCACTGCTGTGGCTCGATAGCGTTCCTCACTAGAAAACTTCTTAAAAAAGGAAGTCAAACCCGTCTTGCTTGTGTGTAAGGACATAGTGTCGTCCATAGTCACAAAACTGAATGTCTCAATGAAGAGCTACAAAAAAATTTTCTGTAGCGCAGATTCACTGTAATGCCTAATAGTCTATTGAATCTTTTTAGTTTAATCACAGAATATTCGGTCAAAAATATAGATTTTATTAAAAGCAAATGACGTTGTTGTGTGACCACGACCCGCAGGTAAGGTAATATTTTTATTATTATTTTTTGTACTGCAAAAAGCGAAACCGCATGTTCGTCAAATAAGTTTCCTTTTTGAATATACGTCAAACTAGCGTCGATGAGTTAGCAACGAAAGTGGAACGGTGGAATTAGGATAGGCAAAAGGGCGCTAATCATATCGCATATCGACCAGAAGTTACTTCTAAGTCTTACAAAAATAAAATATACATCTATCGCGTAGAAGTCACTTCTAAGCGATAGAAAGGAGATAGCACACATTTTACAAAAACTATAACGGCCGCGATTTCGAAGAAGTAACTTCTGAGACACTTCCTCTTCCTTTTGACCCAAACTTTTATTTTTTGTCCGAGCGTTAGTTTATTTTGCAATTTGCTTGTGGTCAGTCCAGCCTAATATCAAAATAATATATTTTTATATCAAATTTTTATTAGCTAAGTTCTCTTTCTCGTTGGTCTGGACAAGCTCATGGCGTGGGAAAAGCCATAATTGAAAATACTTGAATTTTCCGAAAGCTGCGGGTTTGGATCGTTTAAAATTAATACAGAAATTAGCTAAAATTAAGATCCTTCGAATGCGATACGGTGCAAGTGGGCACAACCTCTGTGAGAATTGTATGAATTAATTAAAGTTGGCATAGAAAATATGCATATTTTTATGGTTGATGTCATGGGTGCGGGTAGTCCTGCTGGCGTGGACCGTGGGAAACGACAAATTATAATATTGTATGTACTTTATACCCACCACTGAAAATCAATTTTCTCAAAACCTGTGGGTTTAATTTGTTTTACGAAACGTGATTGAGACGAACTCAAATTTACTCATATACCGTACATGCTGGCACAAAATCTAAGACTGAAGCTTAAGGTAATATTATGATGTTGCCCATTATTTTGGGACTCGACCCACAGGAAGCAAGACAACAACAAATCTAATCTATAGTAAAAGGACTTAAACATTCCAATCGAGATGCTGATTAAGACGGAGCATGTCCAATATGGATTTCGCTCCATACATGGACACGCTGTCAGAGCTGTTCACACAAAAGAAGTAAGCCTTACCTTTTTTTCAATATAATATGTAGTGGTATTGTTTCCTTTGGGTCAAGTCCCACAACATTTTGCGTCCTTGGCACAGACCTCCTGAATTTGGCATGATTTTTGTTTTTTTTCTTCCATTTTTAAATTTTGGTTTCCACAACGGTACAGCGCGAACATGGCTGAGTTTAAAGATTTTTTTATTCTTCGGGCTAGTTACAGCGCTCATCGAAGTCAAGCTCAGGAGAACTGAAAATATATGCTCTCTTGTCAAGAGAGGCGTTCGACAATTTTTTAAGCGCTGTTCCAGCAGTTACATATGTACGAGGTGTGTTCAAAAAGTAAGGTGACTTTTCAAATTTCGCGGGCAATATATTTTCGATTATCGATTTTTTTGTTTTGTTATGTTGGTACACTCTTCCCTAACATCTGTACCAAGTTTCAATTGAATCCCCTTTTTTGTTTAGTTGTGAGAGGCGTAAAGGTAACAAGTTGTTTTGCGTGCTCAGCAATTTTTTGCTATCGATCAAAGGATTTGCATCAAGTTTTGTGTAAAAAATTAAATTAAGTGCTCCGAAACACTTGAAATGTTGACAGTGGCATACGGTGAAACTGTTTTGAGTAAAAAAATGTTTACAAGTGGTACAAACTCTTCCAAGATGGCCGGGAAGATGCCAATGACGAGGCTCGCTCTGGACGCCCAAGCAAAATTGTTTTGGAAAATCGTCGAGTCACTATCAGAGAAGTTGCTGAAGATGTCGGTATATCGCTTCGCTCGTGCCATGAAAATTTTTCAAACGTTTTGGGCATTAGTCGTGTTTCAACGAAGTTTGTTCCAAAATTGCTGAATTTTGACCAAAAGAACCGTCGCATGAGCATCGCTCAAGAGCTGTTGGATAACGTCAGCGACGACCCAGATTTACTCAAAAGGGTCATAACTGGTGACGAATCATGGGTATATAGTTATGATATCGAAACCAAAGCCCAATCGTCACAATGGAAGAGCCCAGGTGAGCCATGACCGAAAAAAGCAAGCCAAGGTCGATCAAATGTCAAAGTTTTGATCACTGTATTCTTCGATTACCATGGCGTTGTGCATCAGGAGTTCTTACCACATGGTCGTACGGTCAATAAACATATTATCTGGAAGTTATGCGCCGTTTGCGAGAAGCAATACGAAAGAAACGTCCAGAATTGTGGAAAAACAATTCATGGCTTTTGCATCACGATAATGCCCCTGCTCACTCATCTTTGCTTGTGAGAGATTTTTTGGCCAAAGACAACACCACAATAATGCCTCAGCCACCATATTCACCGGATTTGGCCCCATGTGACTTTTTCTTGTTCCCAAAACTAAAGAGACGTATGAAAGGACGGAGATTTGCAACGATTGAAGAGATAAAGACTGCATCGCTGGAAGAGCTCAAGGCTATACCGAAAAGTGCTTATGGGAAGTGCTTTGAGGATTGGAAGTAAGTGTATTGTATCTGAGGGGATTACTTTGAAGGGGAAAACATTAATATTGATAAATAAATTAATAGTTTTTCTTGAAAATACAAAGTCACCTTACTTTTTGAACACACCTCGTATGTGCCTCCAGAATTATGATGTACGGCTTGTCGACTGCCTGTACCAGTTCGCATTTTTCATACGTGTTGGTACTGCTGCAACCAGGTCTAGGCAGTGGGCATAGCTAGGAAGGTGGCTTTTTCTATTATTTTACATGCTTTGATTTTGCTCACAAAAATTTGACAACAGAGCCCAGATTGTTAGCTCCGCGCTCAAAGTTGACGCGATATCGTCGGCAGAGTGAAGTGTAAAATGATAACAATTAAATTCCTGTAGATCTGTATATTTATTGGATTTGGTGGCCTGATCTATAGAAATACATACTTAAACATATTGCTTACTTTTAGGAAGTCGTTTTTTCATTCAGAAGTAATAAAACTTTATTTTTATGTCTTATTTTGCCGATATACAAAATGTAATACAAACACTTTTTCTTTAATACATTCAAGTTTATTACATGGGAATAGTAGAAAAAAAAATTCTTTAATACTCGGTCTCACCTTTTTCCACATGTCCGTTATCTCTATCAGCTGATATTAAAAAAAACATAACACCGTCGCTTTCACTCTTTTCCTTTAAAGATATTTTAATCGTCCAGGGACTCTGCTGCTCGAGCAGCATCAGGACCTTTCTCTAGGATCTTGATATGGCACACAGCTTGTGCTGACCTACGGAGCTGCAGTCACTGCAGACCTCTATTCCGTAGAAAAGTACCGATATGAGGTACATTTTTGCAATTGTCTCTTTTATTTTGGTCGGTAAGAAGTTTTTGGTCAAGTATAAGTTTCAAAGTATTGCATACATTTTTCCCACAGATTTATTAATGTGATCATCCCACGTCAATGTTTGATTAAACGTAAATCCTAGATTAATTGCTGTCTTTACATACTAAATAGGAGCCATATTAATAATTAATTTTTGCAGTACATCGGTAGCTATCCCTTTTTTCTCTCAACAAGACATTTACACTTTTTTGGGTTTAAGCCAAGCCCATTGACTCCCGCCCACTGGCTAACAATTTGCGGTTCGGTTTGACAAACACTTATTCATTTATTAATTCTACGAATAGGACGGCTTACATACATTTGATCATCATCAGCATACATGTGTACTTCACAGTTCGACATATTACTAGGTAAAATGATTTACCTACATAAACTGAGAACAGTAACGGACCTAGGACGGATCCTTGGGGCACACCACGTTTCAGACATAGAAAAGACGAATACACATTATTTACGAAAACCGACTGCCCCCGATTGTGGTAATAAAAAGAAATTAGTTGTACTGATGCACGCGAGAAATTACATAGACGTTTTAACCCTGATTGCTTATCAGTTAGAATATTATTAGCTTCAAAATAATTCGTCATCTGATCAACCATAAGTCGTTCGAAGACTTTTGACAGATATGGTAGGACTGAAATTGGCCTGTACTCATTTGCAGATTTTGGGATTGGTATTATTTTAGCTAATTTCCAAGAGTCGGGAAATATTTATTGTGTCAAGGCAGCATTATATATGAAATTATGAATGGTAATATTTTTGGTAATATTATCTTTATAAATATTAGGCTTATGTCGTAGACTCCATTTGCATTTGACTTAATCAGTACTATTGATTTAAGGACATCAGTCTCAGTAGTAACCGTGAAACTAAAACTACTATCACAGGTACCATTATAACAGCAGCAATTTATAATATCACAATTTCGATACGTATTTTTAGGAAGGTGGTCAAGATAGTCATCTTTTATTACATCAGGTACTTTACAGTCTGTAAATTGTTTATTAAGTTCATTAGGATTGACATCACATCGGGTTGTGTTGGACTTACCAACTGCCTAGTTTCTTAATATCAGGGATGTGCGCTGGCTTGTCTTATATCGCTTTCATTTTTGAAATGCAGTATCCCGTTTGTTAATTGCTACACTAAACCATGGATTTTTACGAGGCTTGGTCATTTTCGTCACTAATGATACTGAACGGTTGTATAAATATATAATATTATCTTGTAGGACAGACAATTGAGAATTAATATTTTTATAGCCATAAATAGAGTCCCAGTCACATAAATTACAGTCGGTACTTAGCAAGACGTAGTCAATATTTTTAAAGTCCCTCTAAACTATATGGTTTTCAGTTAAGTCTGTAATAATATTATAAATTAAATAAATTAGATCGTCTTTCAAAAACATTGCCATTGAAGGTTGATTATACATGGAAATTTTATTACAGTTAGTTACAAAAAAAAAAAAATAAATAAGTCAAGGAGTGTATCACAGTGGTTTGAAAAATGTGTAGGTACTGATGAGTTTACTAAATTTAAGCCAATAGAATAGAATAGATAGTCCGATTATTTATTTTAATCGTGTTGAAATCCCCAGTCAATTACATTTTGGTAGTCAATAAATCCTTCTGGTCTATAAATGCAGCCAATCAAAAGTTTTTGATGAGTATAAGGTATTTGTGATCTGAAAAAAAATATCCATTCAGCGGAACTATCACTCGGATGTTTATAAACAAACTTTTGCATTAAGACGTTTACTTACATCTATGGCTACTCCCCCAGCGTGGCTACTTCGGTCTAAACGAAAGAGATCGTAGCCACTACACTCTACTAACGAATCGCCAACATAAGGCGAAAACCACGTTTCGGACAAACATATAATATTGATATTTGAATTAACAAATAAATACCTAAATTCTTCAATTTTATTTACTAAGTTTGGAGTGTTAGTATGGCATACACGATGGCCAGTTATCTGATTACGTGATTAAGTATAGCTGCTCGCATTCGGCGTGCATACATTGTCATACATCATCAACAAACTAGACAATCAGTAACTCATACGCACCTATTGCTTTTGCTATAATAATTAGTCTATGCACTACTATTAAAGACAAAAAAGAGTCTCGAGAGAGTGTGAGATACCTTATAAAGAGAGTCGTAATTTTAAGAGTTAGAAAAATCTTATGTCTAATGAGGAGCGAATATACGAATTTAAATTACCTATTTATAATTAGATTAAGATACATGAACATTATAGCGGCGAAATCCCTTACAATTCTCAGAGATTCCATCCATCGCAGATGACGAAGATGCAGAGCGTGACGGAAGATGAGAAGCTGGCTTATCAGCGCCAAGGTCTTGCGAGAGCGCCAAAAGCTGATCCATACTCTCGACGCAGAGGATTTTCTCTGCATTGCAAAGAAATAGCGACGCGAAGAGTGTAAAGAGTGGGGACAAATATGTTCGAAGGCGGTAGGTTCGATGTTCGTACACAAATATAGAAGCGGTGTTTGACTTTAATTGTTTGTTTATTTATTTAAATCAGTTTTCATATCAATCTTGGCGGTTCTAAAGAAGATTTGCACTATTCACAGTAAAAGCGAAATCTTATTACACTTTTTACTGATGTCTACGCTTATTTTAGCTATAAGTTTATAGTTAAAACTATTTTTATTTGAAGCTTAGGAAAAAACACGTTCATTCGCTTGGATTGGCGCTGGATTCTTTTATAATATTACCAGAAAATTCAGTGCTGTATACGAATATTGGTGATTGAGCTGTTAATGTGAACTAAAACAACTGAGACTAGAATGAGAGTAGCGATTTTCTCTACTTTGGGGGTACGCGTAAAATATGTATGCTGGTCATCCCCATTAAAATTTCGTTTTGATTTTATCTAACGCATGACTTACTTTGACCCTTGCAATCGCGACGACCCAACTATTTAAATTGTTACATGAATATTTGCATTATGTTGCATATTTATTCAAACTACTTCGAGGAGATGGTAATTGAAGGTTTTTTCATGACAATAATTTAAAGAATTAACGGCTCCTATATTAACAGAGATTAAAATTAAAATAAAAATGTTATTTAATTACGCTTGGAAAAATCAAACCTGTATTAAATATCTAATGATATTGCGTTCATATCTAGCATCTAGTATATAAGAGTAAACATTGTACATTAAAGCAAAGTTAAGAACGAATACGCATTGATTTAATATTTGAATTCAAGATTACAAACGGCAATAGTAAGTCCAAAGTGCTACCGATGTTGGCTCACTTGCTAAAGCAATTCCGCACAGTAAGCCATCCAGTAGGGTGCCACCCAACAGCTGCCTCTCGACGTCGACGATTCGCCAAGGAAGCATATTAAGTCGCAAGGTAAACTTTATCTCTCAACTCTGTATTTTATTTTTCCCATAAACTCGAAAATATTCGTTACTCTGGGACCGCGTTGGATTTTTTTAAAGCCCAAATTTTTTCAGTTTTTCAGTCGGCGTTTCCATGATTCGACCCAGTATCCACCCTTGGGAAGATGTATTGTCCTCATAGATGCTAACAATTTGGCCCGGTTGAATAATGGCTGCAGGTCTGAGCCATTTGGCCCGAGCCTAAAGTTTGTGAATGTGGTCTCGCCTCCACATTTTAAGGAATTTATGTTTTAAAGTCGTTACACGGTACCACCGCGTATGATAAGACAGCCTGCTGTCGTTAGTTACGGAATCAGGTGCAGGCATCAAGGACTACCCAACTATCAGGTGCGCTGAAGAAAGGGCTTCTAGGTCGTTTGGTTCTTCTGTTAAGGGTGGCAATGGCCGAGAGTTGAGGATTGGCTCCGCCTCGATCGCGATTGTCTCTTCGTAAATGAATACAGTATATATATACAGTACAGTACATGAATACAGTATATCAATAGACTTTACTCCGACTTCCCACAAACCGGTTTCAAGCAGTGAATCCTTCCATAGTTAATTCTTCTGCATAGTTAAACAGTCTTCCGAAGTACTTCTCTGGTGCTTAAAACCCACGATCCCAATTAATGCCCTTTTTTTAGGGTGCAAATGCTAACGAAGCAGCTGTTCGACAAATTTTACTGGTGGTTGGAAGCTGAACGGATAACGGCCGTTTCGGTTCACCAATTCCTGCCAGGATCGAATTACGTTTTTTAAGTTCAGGTTTTCGAACCTTTTATTTCTTCTTTTACTTGCTAAATTTTCATACTGAAGATAAATGGGTTTGAAAGATTGCGACTACTAACAATCCCCTGCTGGTTTTAACTTAATTGAAGTCACCCATAATGAATGCTAGGATACGAAGAGTGCATCCTTGGGATGATAACCTTTTGATCACGTCATCAATTTGATTTCTTTTATTAAACTTCCTACATTTGGGAACTGCAGTTTTCGCAGCATAATTCTACTGCAAGCTTTAAGCATAAATCGGTCGGCTGCAACAATTCAACGTTGGATATTGGCACAAAGATTATTAATAGTAGCGCCTTCAGTTCTTGAGTCAATTTTTTAGGACTGATACTTCAGGAACACGAGTTAGAAATGATTGAACCAGATACTAGCGCTGGATACTTGTTTGTCAAATAGGATTTTAAGAATTTTCCTGATGTTAGCAAAAAGTTATTAAAATTACTGAGCTACGTAGGATACAATTTTTTGGTTGACAGGATAAAAGGCCTTACTATGAGAGTTTAAAAGATCACTTTTCTGTTGTGTTTTAATAAATCTGGGGCACAATTTATTTTGCCAGTTGCATTTCATTTGGCCTTGAAGATGCTATCATAACATTACGTTTACTGACCCATACAGTTGAATGCGGTGATTGATGTCTATATTAATGGCTAAGATTGGTTAAGATTTGTTGTTAAGAATACCTTACTTTTTAGGGTTCTACCAAGTTTGTTCAGTTGTTATTGGACATAAACAAATATTATTATAGTGGCCACGTTATCTCTCTTTAAGGTTTTATTGAAGATTGTTTGTTTTATATATTTTATTTTTATATTTTTCGGAGCTGTTATGACGGATATCTTTAGTTTATAGGTATTACAATTTACGATTCATAACATTCAGTATTTGACTCCATTACGAAGGCTAAGATAACAACGATATCAAATTGGACAAAATGTGTCCCAAGAGCATCACTATAGAGAGCAATATTTATAGACATTTCTTTTCTTTGCCTAATAATTGAATCTTACTACCTGCTATGAGCTGCCGTTAACTTTAATACCATGTAATCCCAGTGCAGATCATTTTCTCTAGCTTATGGGTTATTGGGTTTTATCGAACCAGTTTGTTCTTTTTGGGCTTACGCCCTTTATGGCCGCAAGGCTGGGACGTGAGTAAGCTTTCTAGGGTTAAAAGGGGTTTAAGGTTGAGCGCTGAGCAGAAGCTCAGTCTGTACGGGTAGGTATGAAGAGCTTGAACTTTTTTCGAAGTCGACTATGGGTGGAACGTAGTCTGTTATGCGTGGTATGGACTGATTCTGATTCGTTAGTACAGCGGAGTGACCAGTTGAGCCTGTTGTCCAGGCTGCTGCTTCGCGGAGCCTAAGCGCTGATGCTAATGTCCAGCTTTTGGCAAGCAAGTTCAGGGGCTTAAGGTCGAGGATTGTATTCAATGCTTGGTACGGATGCAGAGCGCCGCTCTTCTTTGAATGTCAGATGTCAGCTAAAGTTCTGACTAGAGTTTCTTATTCTTGACTTTTGAGCACGTGCGTCGATAGAGTGTTAAAGTTATTGTGAGGAGTTTTTTTGTAGTCTAGAGTTATTGTAAATTCCGCGCTTCAAACTGGTTGACTAGTGGATAAGATATTAGGGTATTGTCTATTAATTGAAGGGAATAGTCATTGTCATAGTGTAACCCACCGCTTTTGTTTGTGTTTGCGCTTTCCAATTGCGTGTGGTGTAAGTTAGCGGGTCCTCTCAGGTTAAGTTCCTAAGACAAGTGTGCGTGTATGACTTGCTGTGCTATGGTGTTTGGCATTGGCCCGTCAGGGCCGAAAGCTTGATTGAATGATGTGATGTCTGTACGCGTAGAGTTCCAGACTGACCGTAGTGAGTTTGCCTTTCCTAAACTGTGGAATTAGATAAGCGTTGATGTTTGTTTTGGTTAAAATGCAGGTCATGGTTTTTTCCCCTACTCTGGTGTGAAATAACTTGTCTACGGGTTGATAAGCAACAGATGCTGTTACCAACAATCCATTCTTTTGGATGAGGACTACGTCTATTTTGCTTGTTGCCAGGTGTTGCAGGTGAGGAGGGCAGCAGATACGTACCCAGTATGGTTGGCCTCCTAGTGTTCCATCTCGTCATCACTCATAGGTTCATAGATCGTGCAGGAACTAGGTTGTGTGCCGCTATTTTGTCCGTATCGTTGATATGGAGCTGCGCCTTGTCAAACTGTTGCGCTGCGAGGGGTTCTGGACACGCCTGTTTAAGGAAGATCATTGGAAGTTATTTTTAAGCCACTGTCGCCCGCCTAACCAGACCCCACTGATTTCTTGGGATTCTGCCGCCTTCTTCGTTCTGGTCGATGCCTCCAATGATCTTTCTATCTTTTACCACTTCTGCAAAAGACCTAGATCATGTGGCTCGGTTGGTTGTTTTGGCTTTCTTGTTCGCTGGTTGAGCTTCTTTTATCGACCTCTCTCGTTTGTTGCTTTTGCTTGTATCCAGAGCGATGTCGAAGTCTGTGATACTCGCCCTTGCCTAGGTTATGTCTTCTAAAATTTGTTGGTAATGTAGAAACTTTGTTGCCATTTTTATTAAATTTAATTTTTTTTAACTTGATCTACTTTCGTTTAAGGATTTTTACGTTGAAGCTAATCGTATTTATCGCCCGCTCTCAACTCGTTTATTTTTTTTAATTACATACAATGCTTCTGTAACACAGCCAGCGCAGCCGAGGCCTTGGACTTGAATATCTGTTCCCTTCTGCTAGCTTGGTGCATATAGCTAATGATCGCTAAGATATGCCGGCAGAGCTGCGGTCGACGCTTATGTGTAAATGCTTAAGGCTGACGGAGGGTCGTCGCATGTCAAATATGCTGACTCTGCAATCTCCAGTCCCAGTGCACTCTGATCATATAAC
Source organism: Drosophila biarmipes (assembly GCF_025231255.1). Taxonomy (NCBI): domain Eukaryota; kingdom Metazoa; phylum Arthropoda; class Insecta; order Diptera; family Drosophilidae; genus Drosophila; species Drosophila biarmipes. The sequence goes on along the minus strand of NW_026114526.1, from coordinate 1,851,505 downwards.
CGTGCACTCTGGAAATTGCTTGGCTTGTACATTTGTCTGTAAGTATTGTGGCCAAGTTCTACAATATGTTTGTACTTATATAAATGTAATAATGGTAATATTTTTGGTAATATTATCTTTATAAATATTAGGCTTATGTCGTAGACTCCATTTGCATTTGACTTAATCAGTACTATTGATTTAAGGACATCAGTCTCAGTAGTAACCGTGAAACTAAAACTACTATCACAGGTACCATTATAACAGCAGCAATTTATAATATCACAATTTCGATACGTATTTTTAGGAAGGTGGTCCAGATAGTCATCTTTTATTACATCAGGTACTTTACAGTCTGTAAATTGTTTATTAAGTTCATTAGGATTGACATCACATCGGGTTGTGTTGGACTTACCAACTGCCTAGTTTCTTAATATCAGGGATGCGCGCTGGCTTGTCTTATATCGCTTTCATTTTTGAAATGCAGTATCCCGTTTGTTAATTGCTACACTAAACCATGGATTTTTACGAGGCTTGGTCATTTTCGTCACTAATGATACTGAACGGTTGTATAAATATATAATATTATCTTGTAGGACAGACAATTGAGAATTAATATTTTTATAGCCATAAATAGAGTCCCAGTCACATAAATTACAGTCGGTACTTAGCAAGACGTAGTCAATATTTTTAAAGTCCCTCTAAACTATATGGTTTTCAGTTAAGTCTGTAATAATATTAAAAATTAAATAAATTAGATCGTGTTTCAAAAACATTGCCATTGAAGGTTGATTATACATGGAAATTTTATTACAGTTAGTTACAAAAAAAAAAAATAAATAAGTCAAGGAGTGTATCACAGTGGTTTGAAAAATGTGTAGGTACTGATGAGTTTACTAAATTTAAGCCAATAGAATAGAATAGATAGTCCGATTATTTATTTTAATCGTGTTGAAATCCCCAGTCAATTACATTTTGGTAGTCAATAAATCCTTGTGGTCTATAAATGCAGCCAATCAAAAGTTTTTGATGAGTATAAGGTATTTGTGATCTGAAAAAAAATATCCATTCAGCGGAACTATCACTCGGATGTTTATAAACAAACTTTTGCATTGAGACGTTTACTTACATCTATGGCTACTCCCCCAGCGTGGCTACTTCGGTCTAAACGAAAGAGATCGTAGCCACTACACTCTACTAACGAATCGCTAACATAAGGCGAAAACCACGTTTCGGACAAACATATAATATTGATATTTGAATTAACAAATAAATACCTAAATTCTTCAATTTTATTTACTAAGTTTAGAGTGTTAGTATGGCATACACGATGGCCAGTTATCTGATTACGTGATTAAGTATAGCTGCTCGCATTCGGCGTGCATACATTGTCATACATCATCAACAAACTAGACAATCAGTAACTCATACGCACCTATTGCTTTTGCTATAATAATTAGTCTATGCACTACTATTAAAGACAAAAAAGAGTCTCGAGAGAGTGTGAGATACCTTATAAAGAGAGTCGTAATTTTAAGAGTTAGAAAAATCTTATGTCTAATGAGGAGAGAATATACGAATTTAAATTACCTATTTATAATTAGATTAAGATACATGAACATTATAGCGGCGAAATCCCTTACAATTCTCAGAGATTCCATCCATCGCAGATGACGAAGATGCAGAGCGTGACGGAAGATGAGAAGCTGGCTTATCAGCGCCAAGGTCTTGCGAGAGCGCCAAAAGCTGATCCATACTCTCGACGCAGAGGATTTTCTCTGCATTGCAAAGAAATAGCGACGCGAAGAGTGTAAAGAGTGGGGACAAATATGTTCGAAGGCGGTAGGTTCGATGTTCGTACACAAATATAGAAGCGGTGTTTGACTTTAATTGTTTGTTTATTTATTTAAATCAGTTCATATGGCAATCTTGGCGGTTCTAAAGAAGATTTGCACTATTCACAGTAAAAGCGAAATCTTATTACACTTTTTACTGATGTCTACGCTTATTTTAGCTATAAGTTTATAGTTAAAACTATTTTTATTTGAAGCTTAGGAAAAAACACGTTCATTCGCTTGGATTGGCGCTGGATTCTTTTATAATATTACCAGAAAATTCAGTGCTGTATACGAATATTGGTGATTGAGCTATTAATGTGAACTAAAACAACTGAGACTAGAATGAGAGTAGCTATTTTCTCTACTTTGGGGGTACGCGTAAAATATGTATGCTGGTCATCCCCATTAAAATTTCGTTTTGATTTTATCTAACGCATGACTTACTTTGACCCTTGCAATCGCGACGACCCAACTATTTAAATTGTTACATGAATATTTGCATTATGTTGCATATTTATTCAAACTACTTCGAGGAGATGGTAATTGAAGGTTTTTTCATGACAATAATTTAAAGTATTAACGGCTCCTATATTAACAGAGATTAAAATTAAAATAATAATGTTATTTAATTACGCTTGGAAAAATCAAACCTGTATTAAATATCTAATGATCTTGCGTTCATATCTAGCATCTAGTATATAAGAGTAAACATTGTACATTAAAGCAAAGTTAAGAACGAATACGCATTGATTTAATATTTGAATTCAAGATTACAAACGGCAATAGTAAGTCCAAAGTGCTACCGATGTTGGCTCACTTGCTAAAGCAATTCCGCACAGTAAGCCATCCAGTAGGGTGCCACCCAACAGCTGCCTCTCGACGTCGACGATTCGCCAAGGAAGCATATTAAGTCGCAAGGTAAACTTTATCTCTCAACTCTGTATTTTATTTTTCCCATAAACTCGAAAATATTCGTTACTCTGGGACCGCGTTGGATTTTTTTAAAGCAACCTGACAACCGTTCGTTTAAGCCCAAATTTTTTCAGTTTTTCAGTCGGCGTTTCTATGATTCGACCCAGTATCCACCCTTGGGAAGATGTATTGTCCTCATAGATGCTAACAATTTGGCCCGGTTGAATGTTGGCTGCAGGTCTGAGCCATTTGGCCCGAGCCTAAAGTTTGTGAATGTGGTCTCGCCTCCACATTTTAAGGAATTTATGTTTTAAAGTCGTTACACGGTACCACCGCGTATGATAAGACAGCCTGCTGTCGTTAGTTACGGAATAAGGTGCAGGCATCAAGGACTACCCAACTATCAGGTGCGCTGAAGAAAGGGCTTCTAGGTCGTTTGGTTCTTCTGTTAAGGGTGGCAATGGCCGAGAGTTGAGGATTGGCTCCGCCTCGATCGCGATTGTCTCTTCGTAAATGAATACAGTATATATATACAGTACAGTACATGAATACAGTATATCAATAGACTTTACTCCGACTTCCCACAAACCGGTTTCAAGCAGTGAATCCTTCCATAGTTAATTCTTCTGCATAGTTAAACAGTCTTCCGAAGTACTTCTCTGGTGCTTAAAACCCACGATCCCAATTAATGCCCTTTTTTTAGGGTGCAAATGCTAACGAAGCAGCTGTTCGACAAATTTTACTGGTGGTTGGAAGCTGAACGGATAACGGCCGTTTCGGTTCACCAATTCCTGCCAGGATCGAATTACGTTTTTTAAGTTCAGGTTTTCGAACCTTTTATTTCTTCTTTTACTTGCTAAATTTTCATACTGAAGATAAATGGGTTTGAAAGATTGCGACTACTAACAATCCCCTGCTGGTTTTAACTTAATTGAAGTCACCCATAATGAATGCTAGGATACGAAGAGTGCATCCTTGGGATGATAACCTTTTGATCACGTCATCAATTTGATTTCTTTTATTAAACTTCCTACATTTGGGAACTGCAGTTTTCGCAGCATAATTCTACTGCAAGCTTTAAGCATAAATCGGTCGGCTGCAACAATTCAACGTTGGATATTGGCACAAAGTTTATTAATAGTAGCGCCTTCAGTTCTTGAGTCAATTTTTTAGGACTGATACTTCAGGAACACGAGTTAGAAATGATTGAACCAGATACTAGCGCTGGATACTTGTTTGTCAAATAGGATTTTAAGAATTTTCCTGATGTTAGCAAAAAGTTATTAAAATTACTGAGCTACGTAGGATACAATTTTTTGGTTGACAGGATAAAAGGCCTTACTATGAGAGTTTAAAAGATCACTTTTCTGTTGTGTTTTAATAAATCTGGGGCACAATTTATTTTGCCAGTTGCATTTCATTTGGCCTTGAAGATGCTATCATAACATTACGTTTACTGACCCATACAGTTGAATGCGGTGATTGATGTCTATATTAATGGCTAAGATTGGTTAAGATTTGTTGTTAAGAATACCTTACTTTTTAGGGTTCTACCAAGTTTGTTCAGTTGTTATTGGACATAAACAAATATTATTATAGTGGCCACGTTATCTCTCTTTAAGGTTTTATTGAAGATTGTTTGTTTTATATATTTTATTTTTATATTTTTCGGAGCTGTTATGATGGATATCTTTAGTTTATAGGTATTACAATTTACGATTCATAACATTCAGTATTTGACTCCATTACGAAGGCTAAGATAACAACGATATCAAATTGGACAAAATGTGTCCCAAGAGCATCACTATAGAGAGCAATATTTATAGACATTTCTTTTCTTTGCCTAATAATTGAATCTTACTACCTGCTATGAGCTGCCGTTAACTTTAATACCATGTAATCCCAGTGCAGATCATTTTCTCTAGCTTATGGGTTATTGGGTTTTATCGAACCAGTTTGTTCTTTTTGGGCTTACGCCCTTTATGGCCGCAAGGCTGGGACGTGAGTAGCTTTCTAGGGTTAAAAGGCGTTTAAGGTTGAGCGCTGAGCAGAAGCTCAGTCTGTACGGGTAGGTATGAAGACCTTGAACTTTTTTCGAAGTCGACTATGGGTGGAACGTAGTCTGTTATGCGTGGTATGGACTGATTCTGATTCGTTAGTACAGCGGAGTGACCAGTTGAGCCTGTTGTCCAGGCTGCTGCTTCGCGGAGCCTAAGCGCTGATGCTAATGTCCAGCTTTTGGCAAGCAAGTTCAGGGGCTTAAGGTCGAGGATTGTATTCAATGCTTGGTACGGATGCAGAGCGCCGCTCTTCTTTGAATGTCAGATGTCAGCTAAAGTTCTGACTAGAGTTTCTTATTCTTGACTTTTGAGCACGTGCGTCGATAGAGTGTTAAAGTTATTGTGAGGAGTTTTTTTGTAGTCTAGAGTTATTGTAAATTCCGCGCTTCAAACTGGTTGACTAGTGGATAAGATATTAGGGTATTGTCTATTAATTGAAGGGAATAGTCATTGTCATAGTGTAACCCACCGCTTTTGTTTGTGTTTGCGCTTTCCAATTGCGTGTGGTGTAAGTTAGCGGGTCCTCTCAGGTTAAGTTCCTAAGACAAGTGTGCGTGTATGACTTGCTGTGTTATGGTGTTTGGCATTGGCCCGTCAGGGCCGAAAGCTTGATTGAATGATGGATGTCTGTACGCGTAGAGTTCCAGACTGACCGTAGTGAGTTTGCCTTCCCTAAACTGTGGAATTAGATAAGCGTTGATGTTTGTTTTGGTTAAAATGCAGGTCATGGTTTTTTCCCCTACTCTGGTGTGAAATAACTTGTCTACGGGTTGATAAGCAACAGATGCTGTTACCAACAATCCATTCTTTTGGATGAGGACTACGTCTATTTTGCTTGTTGCCAGGTGTTGCAGGTGAGTAGGGCAGCAGATACGTACCCAGTATGGTTGGCCTCCTAGTGTTCCATCTCGTCATCACTCATAGGTTCATAGATCGTGCAGGAACACTGTCGCCCGCCTAACCAGACCCCACTGATTTCTTGGGATTCTGCCGCCTTCTTCGTTCTGGTCGATGCCTCCAATGATCTTTCTATCTTTTACCACTTCTGCAAAAGACCTAGATCATGTGGCTCGGTTGGTTGTTTTGGCTTTCTTGTTCGCTGGTTGAGCTTCTTTTATCGACCTCTCTCGTTTGTTGCTTTTGCTTGTATCCAGAGCGATGTCGAAGTCTGTGATACTCGCCCTTGCCTAGGTTATGTCTTCTAAAATTTGTTGGTAATGTAGAAACTTTGTTGCCATTTTTATTAACTTTAATTTTTTTTAACTTGATCTACTTTCGTTTAAGGATTTTTACGTTGAAGCTAATCGTATTTAACGCCCGCTCTCAACTCGTTTATTTTTTTCAATTACATACAATGCTTCTGTAACACAGCCAGCGCAGCCGAGGCCTTGGACTTGAATATCTGTTCCCTTCTGCTAGCTTGGTGCATATAGCTAATGATCGCTAAGATATGCCGGCAGAGCTGCGGTCGACGCTTATGTGTAAATGCTTAAGGCTGACGGAGGGTCGTCGCATGTCAAATATGCTGACTCTGCAATCTCCAGTCCCAGTGCACTCTGATCATATAACCGTGCACTCTGGAAATTGCTTGGGTTGTACATTTGTCTGTAAGTATTGTGGCCAAGTTCTACAATATGTTTGTACTTATATAAATGTAATAATGGTAATATTTTTGGTAATATTATCTTTATAAATATTAGGCTTATGTCGTAGACTCCATTTGCATTTGACTTAATCAGTACTATTGATTTAAGGACATCAGTCTCAGTAGTAACCGTGAAACTAAAACTACTATCACAGGTACCATTATAACAGCAGCAATTTATAATATCACAATTTCGATACGTATTTTTAGGAAGGTGGTCAAGATAGTCATCTTTTATTACATCAGGTACTTTACAGTCTGTAAATTGTTTATTAAGTTCATTAGGATTGACATCACATCGGGTTGTGTTGGACTTACCAACTGCCTAGTTTCTTAATATCAGGGATGCGCGCTGGCTTGTCTTATATCGCTTTCATTTTTGAAATGCAGTATCCCGTTTGTTAATTGCTACACTAAACCATGGATTTTTACGAGGCTTGGTCATTTTCGTCACTAATGATACTGAACGGTTGTATAAATATATAATATTATTTTGTAGGACAGACAATTGAGAATTAATATTTTTATAGCCATAAATAGAGTCCCAGTCACATAAATTACAGTCGGTACTTAGCAAGACGTAGTCAATATTTTTAAAGTCCCTCTAAACTATATGGTTTTCAGTTAAGTCTGTAATAATATTATAAATTAAATAAATTAGATCGTGTTTCAAAAACATTGCCATTGAAGGTTGATTATACATGGAAATTTTATTACAGTTAGTTACAAAAAAAAAAAAAATAAATAAGTCAAGGAGTGTATCACAGTGGTTTGAAAAATGTGTAGGTACTGATGAGTTTACTAAATTTAAGCCAATAGAATAGAATAGATAGTCCGATTATTTATTTTAATCGTGTTGAAATCCCCAGTCAATTACATTTTGGTAGTCAATAAATCCTTGTGGTCTATAAATGCAGCCAATCAAAAGTTTTTGATGAGTATAAGGTATTTGTGATCTGAAAAAAAATATCCATTCAGCGGAACTATCACTCGGATGTTTATAAACAAACTTTTGCATTGAGACGTTTACTTACATCTATGGCTACTCCCCCAGCGTGGCTACTTCGGTCTAAACGAAAGAGATCGTAGCCACTACACTCTACTAACGAATCGCTAACATAAGGCGAAAACCACGTTTCGGACAAACATATAATATTGATATTTGAATTAACAAATAAATACCTAAATTCTTCAATTTTATTTACTAAGTTTAGAGTGTTAGTATGGCATACACGATGGCCAGTTATCTGATTACGTGATTAAGTATAGCTGCTCGCATTCGGCGTGCATACATTGTCATACATCATCAACAAACTAGACAATCAGTAACTCATACGCACCTATTGCTTTTGCTATAATAATTAGTCTATGCACTACTATTAAAGACAAAAAAGAGTCTCGAGAGAGTGTGAGATACCTTATAAAGAGAGTCGTAATTTTAAGAGTTAGAAAAATCTTATGTCTAATGAGGAGAGAATATACGAATTTAAATTACCTATTTATAATTAGATTAAGATACATGAACATTATAGCGGCGAAATCCCTTACAATTCTCAGAGATTCCATCCATCGCAGATGACGAAGATGCAGAGCGTGACGGAAGATGAGAAGCTGGCTTATCAGCGCCAAGGTCTTGCGAGAGCGCCAAAAGCTGATCCATACTCTCGACGCAGAGGATTTTCTCTGCATTGCAAAGAAATAGCGACGCGAAGAGTGTAAAGAGTGGGGACAAATATGTTCGAAGGCGGTAGGTTCGATGTTCGTACACAAATATAGAAGCGGTGTTTGACTTTAATTGTTTGTTTATTTATTTAAATCAGTTCATATGGCAATCTTGGCGGTTCTAAAGAAGATTTGCACTATTCACAGTAAAAGCGAAATCTTATTACACTTTTTACTGATGTCTACGCTTATTTTAGCTATAAGTTTATAGTTAAAACTATTTTTATTTGAAGCTTAGGAAAAAACACGTTCATTCGCTTGGATTGGCGCTGGATTCTTTTATAATATTACCAGAAAATTCAGTGCTGTATACGAATATTGGTGATTGAGCTATTAATGTGAACTAAAACAACTGAGACTAGAATGAGAGTAGCTATTTTCTCTACTTTGGGGGTACGCGTAAAATATGTATGCTGGTCATCCCCATTAAAATTTCGTTTTGATTTTATCTAACGCATGACTTACTTTGACCCTTGCAATCGCGACGACCCAACTATTTAAATTGTTACATGAATATTTGCATTATGTTGCATATTTATTCAAACTACTTCGAGGAGATGGTAATTGAAGGTTTTTTCATGACAATAATTTAAAGTATTAACGGCTCCTATATTAACAGAGATTAAAATTAAAATAATAATGTTATTTAATTACGCTTGGAAAAATCAAACCTGTATTAAATATCTAATGATCTTGCGTTCATATCTAGCATCTAGTATATAAGAGTAAACATTGTACATTAAAGCAAAGTTAAGAACGAATACGCATTGATTTAATATTTGAATTCAAGATTACAAACGGCAATAGTAAGTCCAAAGTGCTACCGATGTTGGCTCACTTGCTAAAGCAATTCCGCACAGTAAGCCATCCAGTAGGGTGCCACCCAACAGCTGCCTCTCGACGTCGACGATTCGCCAAGGAAGCATATTAAGTCGCAAGGTAAACTTTATCTCTCAACTCTGTATTTTATTTTTCCCATAAACTCGAAACTATTCGTTACTCTGGGACCGCGTTGGATTTTTTTAAAGCAACCTGACAACCGTTCGTTTAAGCCCAAATTTTTTCAGTTTTTCAGTCGGCGTTTCCATGATTCGACCCAGTATCCACCCTTGGGAAGATGTATTGTCCTCATAGATGCTAACAATTTGGCCCGGTTGAATGTTGGCTGCAGGTCTGAGCCATTTGGCCCGAGCCTAAAGTTTGTGAATGTGGTCTCGCCTCCACATTTTAAGGAATTTATGTTTTAAAGTCGTTACACGGTACCACCGCGTATGATAAGACAGCCTGCTGTCGTTAGTTACGGAATCAGGTGCAGGCATCAAGGACTACCCAACTATCAGGTGCGCTGAAGAAAGGGCTTCTAGGTCGTTTGGTTCTTCTGTTAAGGGTGGCAATGGCCGAGAGTTGAGGATTGGCTCCGCCTCGATCGCGATTGTCTCTTCGTAAATGAATACAGTATATATATACAGTACAGTACATGAATACAGTATATCAATAGACTTTACTCCGACTTCCCACAAACCGGTTTCAAGCAGTGAATCCTTCCATAGTTAATTCTTCTGCATAGTTAAACAGTCTTCCGAAGTACTTCTCTGGTGCTTAAAACCCACGATCCCAATTAATGCCCTTTTTTTAGGGTGCAAATGCTAACGAAGCAGCTGTTCGACAAATTTTACTGGTGGTTGGAAGCTGAACGGATAACGGCCGTTTCGGTTCACCAATTCCTGCCAGGATCGAATTACGTTTTTTAAGTTCAGGTTTTCGAACCTTTTATTTCTTCTTTTACTTGCTAAATTTTCATACTGAAGATAAATGGGTTTGAAAGATTGCGACTACTAACAATCCCCTGCTGGTTTTAACTTAATTGAAGTCACCCATAATGAATGCTAGGATACGAAGAGTGCATCCTTGGGATGATAACCTTTTGATCACGTCATCAATTTGATTTCTTTTATTAAACTTCCTACATTTGGGAACTGCAGTTTTCGCAGCATAATTCTACTGCAAGCTTTAAGCATAAATCGGTCGGCTGCAACAATTCAACGTTGGATATTGGCACAAAGTTTATTAATAGTAGCGCCTTCAGTTCTTGAGTCAATTTTTTAGGACTGATACTTCAGGAACACGAGTTAGAAATGATTGAACCAGATACTAGCGCTGGATACTTGTTTGTCAAATAGGATTTTAAGAATTTTCCTGATGTTAGCAAAAAGTTATTAAAATTACTGAGCTACGTAGGATACAATTTTTTGGTTGACAGGATAAAAGGCCTTACTATGAGAGTTTAAAAGATCACTTTTCTGTTGTGTTTTAATAAATCTGGGGCACAATTTATTTTGCCAGTTGCATTTCATTTGGCCTTGAAGATGCTATCATAACATTACGTTTACTGACCCATACAGTTGAATGCGGTGATTGATGTCTATATTAATGGCTAAGATTGGTTAAGATTTGTTGTTAAGAATACCTTACTTTTTAGGGTTCTACCAAGTTTGTTCAGTTGTTATTGGACATAAACAAATATTATTATAGTGGCCACGTTATCTCTCTTTAAGGTTTTATTGAAGATTGTTTGTTTTATATATTTTATTTTTATATTTTTCGGAGCTGTTATGACGGATATCTTTAGTTTATAGGTATTACAATTTACGATTCATAACATTCAGTATTTGACTCCATTACGAAGGCTAAGATAACAACGATATCAAATTGGACAAAATGTGTCCCAAGAGCATCACTATAGAGAGCAATATTTATAGACATTTCTTTTCTTTGCCTAATAATTGAATCTTACTACCTGCTATGAGCTGCCGTTAACTTTAATACCATGTAATCCCAGTGCAGATCATTTTCTCTAGCTTATGGGTTATTGGGTTTTATCGAACCAGTTTGTTCTTTTTGGGCTTACGCCCTTTATGGCCGCAAGGCTGGGACGTGAGTAAGCTTTCTAGGGTTAAAAGGCGTTTAAGGTTGAGCGCTGAGCAGAAGCTCAGTCTGTACGGGTAGGTATGAAGACCTTGAACTTTTTTCGAAGTCGACTATGGGTGGAACGTAGTCTGTTATGCGTGGTATGGACTGATTCTGATTCGTTAGTACAGCGGAGTGACCAGTTGAGCCTGTTGTCCAGGCTGCTGCTTCGCGGAGCCTAAGCGCTGATGCTAATGTCCAGCTTTTGGCAAGCAAGTTCAGGGGCTTAAGGTCGAGGATTGTATTCAATGCTTGGTACGGATGCAGAGCGCCGCTCTTCTTTGAATGTCAGATGTCAGCTAAAGTTCTGACTAGAGTTTCTTATTCTTGACTTTTGAGCACGTGCGTCGATAGAGTGTTAAAGTTATTGTGAGGAGTTTTTTTGTAGTCTAGAGTTATTGTAAATTCCGCGCTTCAAACTGGTTGACTAGTGGATAAGATATTAGGGTATTGTCTATTAATTGAAGGGAATAGTCATTGTCATAGTGTAACCCACCGCTTTTGTTTGTGTTTGCGCTTTCCAATTGCGTGTGGTGTAAGTTAGCGGGTCCTCTCAGGTTAAGTTCCTAAGACAAGTGTGCGTGTATGACTTGCTGTGTTATGGTGTTTGGCATTGGCCCGTCAGGGCCGAAAGCTTGATTGAATGATGTGATGTCTGTACGCGTAGAGTTCCAGACTGACCGTAGTGAGTTTGCCTTCCCTAAACTGTGGAATTAGATAAGCGTTGATGTTTGTTTTGGTTAAAATGCAGGTCATGGTTTTTTCCCCTACTCTGGTGTGAAATAACTTGTCTACGGGTTGATAAGCAACAGATGCTGTTACCAACAATCCATTCTTTTGGATGAGGACTACGTCTATTTTGCTTGTTGCCAGGTGTTGCAGGTGAGGAGGGCAGCAGATACGTACCCAGTATGGTTGGCCTCCTAGTGTTCCATCTCGTCATCACTCATAGGTTCATAGATCGTGCAGGAACTAGGTTGTGTGCCGCTATTTTGTCCGTATCGTTGATATGGAGCTGCGCCTTGTCGAACTGTTGCGCTGCGAGGGGTTCTGGACACGCCTGTTTAAGGAAGATCATTGGAAGTTATTTTTAAGCCACTGTCGCCCGCCTAACCAGACCCCACTGATTTCTTGGGATTCTGCCGCCTTCTTCGTTCTGGTCGATGCCTCCAATGATCTTTCTATCTTTTACCACTTCTGCAAAAGACCTAGATCATGTGGCTCGGTTGGTTGTTTTGGCTTTCTTGTTCGCTGGTTGAGCTTCTTTTATCGACCTCTCTCGTTTGTTGCTTTTGCTTGTATCCAGAGCGATGTCGAAGTCTGTGATACTCGCCCTTGCCTAGGTTATGTCTTCTAAAATTTGTTGGTAATGTAGAAACTTTGTTGCCATTTTTATTAACTTTAATTTTTTTTAACTTGATCTACTTTCGTTTAAGGATTTTTACGTTGAAGCTAATCGTATTTATCGCCCGCTCTCAACTCGTTTATTTTTTTTAATTACATACAATGCTTCTGTAACACAGCCAGCGCAGCCGAGGCCTTGGACTTGAATATCTGTTCCCTTCTGCTAGCTTGGTGCATATAGCTAATGATCGCTAAGATATGCCGGCAGAGCTGCGGTCGACGCTTATGTGTAAATGCTTAAGGCTGACGGAGGGTCGTCGCATGTCAAATATGCTGACTCTGCAATCTCCAGTCCCAGTGCACTCTGATCATATAACCGTGCACTCTGGAAATTGCTTGGGTTGTACATTTGTCTGTAAGTATTGTGGCCAAGTTCTACAATATGTTTGTACTTATATAAATGTAATAATGGTAATATTTTTGGTAATATTATCTTTATAAATATTAGGCTTATGTCGTAGACTCCATTTGCATTTGACTTAATCAGTACTATTGATTTAAGGACATCAGTCTCAGTAGTAACCGTGAAACTAAAACTACTATCACAGGTACCATTATAACAGCAGCAATTTATAATATCACAATTTCGATACGTATTTTTAGGAAGGTGGTCAAGATAGTCATCTTTTATTACATCAGGTACTTTACAGTCTGTAAATTGTTTATTAAGTTCATTAGGATTGACATCACATCGGGTTGTGTTGGACTTACCAACTGCCTAGTTTCTTAATATCAGGGATGCGCGCTGGCTTGTCTTATATCGCTTTCATTTTTGAAATGCAGTATCCCGTTTGTTAATTGCTACACTAAACCATGGATTTTTACGAGGCTTGGTCATTTTCGTCACTAATGATACTGAACGGTTGTATAAATATATAATATTATCTTGTAGGACAGACAATTGAGAATTAATATTTTTATAGCCATAAATAGAGTCCCAGTCACATAAATTACAGTCGGTACTTAGCAAGACGTAGTCAATATTTTTAAAGTCCCTCTAAACTATATGGTTTTCAGTTAAGTCTGTAATAATATTAAAAATTAAATAAATTAGATCGTGTTTCAAAAACATTGCCATTGAAGGTTGATTATACATGGAAATTTTATTACAGTTAGTTACAAAAAAAAAAAAATAAATAAGTCAAGGAGTGTATCACAGTGGTTTGAAAAATGTGTAGGTACTGATGAGTTTACTAAATTTAAGCCAATAGAATAGAATAGATAGTCCGATTATTTATTTTAATCGTGTTGAAATCCCCAGTCAATTACATTTTGGTAGTCAATAAATCCTTGTGGTCTATAAATGCAGCCAATCAAAAGTTTTTGATAAGTATAAGGTATTTGTGATCTGAAAAAAAATATCCATTCAGCGGAACTATCACTCGGATGTTTATAAACAAACTTTTGCATTGAGACGTTTACTTACATCTATGGCTACTCCCCCAGCGTGGCTACTTCGGTCTAAACGAAAGAGATCGTAGCCACTACACTCTACTAACGAATCGCTAACATAAGGCGAAAACCACGTTTCGGACAAACATATAATTTTGATATTTGAATTAACAAATAAATACCTAAATTCTTCAATTTTATTTACTAAGTTTAGAGTGTTAGTATGGCATACACGATGGCCAGTTATCTGATTACGTGATTAAGTATAGCTGCTCGCATTCGGCGTGCATACATTGTCATACATCATCAACAAACTAGACAATCAGTAACTCATACGCACCTATTGCTTTTGCTATAATAATTAGTCTATGCACTACTATTAAAGACAAAAAAGAGTCTCGAGAGAGTGTGAGATACCTTATAAAGAGAGTCGTAATTTTAAGAGTTAGAAAAATCTTATGTCTAATGAGGAGAGAATATACGAATTTAAATTACCTATTTATAATTAGATTAAGATACATGAACATTATAGCGGCGAAATCCCTTACAATTCTCAGAGATTCCATCCATCGCAGATGACGAAGATGCAGAGCGTGACGGAAGATGAGAAGCTGGCTTATCAGCGCCAAGGTCTTGCGAGAGCGCCAAAAGCTGATCCATACTCTCGACGCAGAGGATTTTCTCTGCATTGCAAAGAAATAGCGACGCGAAGAGTGTAAAGAGTGGGGACAAATATGTTCGAAGGCGGTAGGTTCGATGTTCGTACACAAATATAGAAGCGGTGTTTGACTTTAATTGTTTGTTTATTTATTTAAATCAGTTCATATGGCAATCTTGGCGGTTCTAAAGAAGATTTGCACTATTCACAGTAAAAGCGAAATCTTATTACACTTTTTACTGATGTCTACGCTTATTTTAGCTATAAGTTTATAGTTAAAACTATTTTTATTTGAAGCTTAGGAAAAAACACGTTCATTCGCTTGGATTGGCGCTGGATTCTTTTATAATATTACCAGAAAATTCAGTGCTGTATACGAATATTGGTGATTGAGCTATTAATGTGAACTAAAACAACTGAGACTAGAATGAGAGTAGCGATTTTCTCTACTTTGGGGGTACGCGTAAAATATGTATGCTGGTCATCCCCATTAAAATTTCGTTTTGATTTTATCTAACGCATGACTTACTTTGACCCTTGCAATCGCGACGACCCAACTATTTAAATTGTTACATGAATATTTGCATTATGTTGCATATTTATTCAAACTACTTCGAGGAGATGGTAATTGAAGGTTTTTTCATGACAATAATTTAAAGTATTAACGGCTCCTATATTAACAGAGATTAAAATTAAAATAATAATGTTATTTAATTACGCTTGGAAAAATCAAACCTGTATTAAATATCTAATGATCTTGCGTTCATATCTAGCATCTAGTATATAAGAGTAAACATTGTACATTAAAGCAAAGTTAAGAACGAATACGCATTGATTTAATATTTGAATTCAAGATTACAAACGGCAATAGTAAGTCCAAAGTGCTACCGATGTTGGCTCACTTGCTAAAGCAATTCCGCACAGTAAGCCATCCAGTAGGGTGCCACCCAACAGCTGCCTCTCGACGTCGACGATTCGCCAAGGAAGCATATTAAGTCGCAAGGTAAACTTTATCTCTCAACTCTGTATTTTATTTTTCCCATAAACTCGAAACTATTCGTTACTCTGGGACCGCGTTGGATTTTTTTAAAGCAACCTGACAACCGTTCGTTTAAGCCCAAATTTTTTCAGTTTTTCAGTCGGCGTTTCCATGATTCGACCCAGTATCCACCCTTGGGAAGATGTATTGTCCTCATAGATGCTAACAATTTGGCCCGGTTGAATGTTGGCTGCAGGTCTGAGCCATTTGGCCCGAGCCTAAAGTTTGTGAATGTGGTCTCGCCTCCACATTTTAAGGAATTTATGTTTTAAAGTCGTTACACGGTACCACCGCGTATGATAAGACAGCCTGCTGTCGTTAGTTACGGAATCAGGTGCAGGCATCAAGGACTACCCAACTATCAGGTGCGCTGAAGAAAGGGCTTCTAGGTCGTTTGGTTCTTCTGTTAAGGGTGGCAATGGCCGAGAGTTGAGGATTGGCTCCGCCTCGATCGCGATTGTCTCTTCGTAAATGAATACAGTATATATATACAGTACAGTACATGAATACAGTATATCAATAGACTTTACTCCGACTTCCCACAAACCGGTTTCAAGCAGTGAATCCTTCCATAGTTAATTCTTCTGCATAGTTAAACAGTCTTCCGAAGTACTTCTCTGGTGCTTAAAACCCACGATCCCAATTAATGCCCTTTTTTTAGGGTGCAAATGCTAACGAAGCAGCTGTTCGACAAATTTTACTGGTGGTTGGAAGCTGAACGGATAACGGCCGTTTCGGTTCACCAATTCCTGCCAGGATCGAATTACGTTTTTTAAGTTCAGGTTTTCGAACCTTTTATTTCTTCTTTTACTTGCTAAATTTTCATACTGAAGATAAATGGGTTTGAAAGATTGCGACTACTAACAATCCCCTGCTGGTTTTAACTTAATTGAAGTCACCCATAATGAATGCTAGGATACGAAGAGTGCATCCTTGGGATGATAACCTTTTGATCACGTCATCAATTTGATTTCTTTTATTAAACTTCCTACATTTGGGAACTGCAGTTTTCGCAGCATAATTCTACTGCAAGCTTTAAGCATAAATCGGTCGGCTGCAACAATTCAACGTTGGATATTGGCACAAAGTTTATTAATAGTAGCGCCTTCAGTTCTTGAGTCAATTTTTTAGGACTGATACTTCAGGAACACGAGTTAGAAATGATTGAACCAGATACTAGCGCTGGATACTTGTTTGTCAAATAGGATTTTAAGAATTTTCCTGATGTTAGCAAAAAGTTATTAAAATTACTGAGCTACGTAGGATACAATTTTTTGGTTGACAGGATAAAAGGCCTTACTATGAGAGTTTAAAAGATCACTTTTCTGTTGTGTTTTAATAAATCTGGGGCACAATTTATTTTGCCAGTTGCATTTCATTTGGCCTTGAAGATGCTATCATAACATTACGTTTACTGACCCATACAGTTGAATGCGGTGATTGATGTCTATATTAATGGCTAAGATTGGTTAAGATTTGTTGTTAAGAATACCTTACTTTTTAGGGTTCTACCAAGTTTGTTCAGTTGTTATTGGACATAAACAAATATTATTATAGTGGCCACGTTATCTCTCTTTAAGGTTTTATTGAAGATTGTTTGTTTTATATATTTTATTTTTATATTTTTCGGAGCTGTTATGACGGATATCTTTAGTTTATAGGTATTACAATTTACGATTCATAACATTCAGTATTTGACTCCATTACGAAGGCTAAGATAACAACGATATCAAATTGGACAAAATGTGTCCCAAGAGCATCACTATAGAGAGCAATATTTATAGACATTTCTTTTCTTTGCCTAATAATTGAATCTTACTACCTGCTATGAGCTGCCGTTAACTTTAATACCATGTAATCCCAGTGCAGATCATTTTCTCTAGCTTATGGGTTATTGGGTTTTATCGAACCAGTTTGTTCTTTTTGGGCTTACGCCCTTTATGGCCGCAAGGCTGGGACGTGAGTAAGCTTTCTAGGGTTAAAAGGCGTTTAAGGTTGAGCGCTGAGCAGAAGCTCAGTCTGTACGGGTAGGTATGAAGACCTTGAACTTTTTTCGAAGTCGACTATGGGTGGAACGTAGTCTGTTATGCGTGGTATGGACTGATTCTGATTCGTTAGTACAGCGGAGTGACCAGTTGAGCCTGTTGTCCAGGCTGCTGCTTCGCGGAGCCTAAGCGCTGATGCTAATGTCCAGCTTTTGGCAAGCAAGTTCAGGGGCTTAAGGTCGAGGATTGTATTCAATGCTTGGTACGGATGCAGAGCGCCGCTCTTCTTTGAATGTCAGATGTCAGCTAAAGTTCTGACTAGAGTTTCTTATTCTTGACTTTTGAGCACGTGCGTCGATAGAGTGTTAAAGTTATTGTGAGGAGTTTTTTTGTAGTCTAGAGTTATTGTAAATTCCGCGCTTCAAACTGGTTGACTAGTGGATAAGATATTAGGGTATTGTCTATTAATTGAAGGGAATAGTCATTGTCATAGTGTAACCCACCGCTTTTGTTTGTGTTTGCGCTTTCCAATTGCGTGTGGTGTAAGTTAGCGGGTCCTCTCAGGTTAAGTTCCTAAGACAAGTGTGCGTGTATGACTTGCTGTGTTATGGTGTTTGGCATTGGCCCGTCAGGGCCGAAAGCTTGATTGAATGATGTGATGTCTGTACGCGTAGAGTTCCAGACTGACCGTAGTGAGTTTGCCTTCCCTAAACTGTGGAATTAGATAAGCGTTGATGTTTGTTTTGGTTAAAATGCAGGTCATGGTTTTTTCCCCTACTCTGGTGTGAAATAACTTGTCTACGGGTTGATAAGCAACAGATGCTGTTACCAACAATCCATTCTTTTGGATGAGGACTACGTCTATTTTGCTTGTTGCCAGGTGTTGCAGGTGAGGAGGGCAGCAGATACGTACCCAGTATGGTTGGCCTCCTAGTGTTCCATCTCGTCATCACTCATAGGTTCATAGATCGTGCAGGAACTAGGTTGTGTGCCGCTATTTTGTCCGTATCGTTGATATGGAGCTGCGCCTTGTCGAACTGTTGCGCTGCGAGGGGTTCTGGACACGCCTGTTTAAGGAAGATCATTGGAAGTTATTTTTAAGCCACTGTCGCCCGCCTAACCAGACCCCACTGATTTCTTGGGATTCTGCCGCCTTCTTCGTTCTGGTCGATGCCTCCAATGATCTTTCTATCTTTTACCACTTCTGCAAAAGACCTAGATCATGTGGCTCGGTTGGTTGTTTTGGCTTTCTTGTTCGCTGGTTGAGCTTCTTTTATCGACCTCTCTCGTTTGTTGCTTTTGCTTGTATCCAGAGCGATGTCGAAGTCTGTGATACTCGCCCTTGCCTAGGTTATGTCTTCTAAAATTTGTTGGTAATGTAGAAACTTTGTTGCCATTTTTATTAACTTTAATTTTTTTTAACTTGATCTACTTTCGTTTAAGGATTTTTACGTTGAAGCTAATCGTATTTATCGCCCGCTCTCAACTCGTTTATTTTTTTTAATTACATACAATGCTTCTGTAACACAGCCAGCGCAGCCGAGGCCTTGGACTTGAATATCTGTTCCCTTCTGCTAGCTTGGTGCATATAGCTAATGATCGCTAAGATATGCCGGCAGAGCTGCGGTCGACGCTTATGTGTAAATGCTTAAGGCTGACGGAGGGTCGTCGCATGTCAAATATGCTGACTCTGCAATCTCCAGTCCCAGTGCACTCTGATCATATAACCGTGCACTCTGGAAATTGCTTGGGTTGTACATTTGTCTGTAAGTATTGTGGCCAAGTTCTACAATATGTTTGTACTTATATAAATGTAATAATGGTAATATTTTTGGTAATATTATCTTTATAAATATTAGGCTTATGTCGTAGACTCCATTTGCATTTGACTTAATCAGTACTATTGATTTAAGGACATCAGTCTCAGTAGTAACCGTGAAACTAAAACTACTATCACAGGTACCATTATAACAGCAGCAATTTATAATATCACAATTTCGATACGTATTTTTAGGAAGGTGGTCAAGATAGTCATCTTTTATTACATCAGGTACTTTACAGTCTGTAAATTGTTTATTAAGTTCATTAGGATTGACATCACATCGGGTTGTGTTGGACTTACCAACTGCCTAGTTTCTTAATATCAGGGATGCGCGCTGGCTTGTCTTATATCGCTTTCATTTTTGAAATGCAGTATCCCGTTTGTTAATTGCTACACTAAACCATGGATTTTTACGAGGCTTGGTCATTTTCGTCACTAATGATACTGAACGGTTGTATAAATATATAATATTATCTTGTAGGACAGACAATTGAGAATTAATATTTTTATAGCCATAAATAGAGTCCCAGTCACATAAATTACAGTCGGTACTTAGCAAGACGTAGTCAATATTTTTAAAGTCCCTCTAAACTATATGGTTTTCAGTTAAGTCTGTAATAATATTAAAAATTAAATAAATTAGATCGTGTTTCAAAAACATTGCCATTGAAGGTTGATTATACATGGAAATTTTATTACAGTTAGTTACAAAAAAAAAAAAATAAATAAGTCAAGGAGTGTATCACAGTGGTTTGAAAAATGTGTAGGTACTGATGAGTTTACTAAATTTAAGCCAATAGAATAGAATAGATAGTCCGATTATTTATTTTAATCGTGTTGAAATCCCCAGTCAATTACATTTTGGTAGTCAATAAATCCTTGTGGTCTATAAATGCAGCCAATCAAAAGTTTTTGATGAGTATAAGGTATTTGTGATCTGAAAAAAAAAATCCATTCAGCGGAACTATCACTCGGATGTTTATAAACAAACTTTTGCATTGAGACGTTTACTTACATCTATGGCTACTCCCCCAGCGTGGCTACTTCGGTCTAAACGAAAGAGATCGTAGCCACTACACTCTACTAACGAATCGCTAACATAAGGCGAAAACCACGTTTCGGACAAACATATAATTTTGATATTTGAATTAACAAATAAATACCTAAATTCTTCAATTTTATTTACTAAGTTTAGAGTGTTAGTATGGCATACACGATGGCCAGTTATCTGATTACGTGATTAAGTATAGCTGCTCGCATTCGGCGTGCATACATTGTCATACATCATCAACAAACTAGACAATCAGTAACTCATACGCACCTATTGCTTTTGCTATAATAATTAGTCTATGCACTACTATTAAAGACAAAAAAGAGTCTCGAGAGAGTGTGAGATACCTTATAAAGAGAGTCGTAATTTTAAGAGTTAGAAAAATCTTATGTCTAATGAGGAGAGAATATACGAATTTAAATTACCTATTTATAATTAGATTAAGATACATGAACATTATAGCGGCGAAATCCCTTACAATTCTCAGAGATTCCATCCATCGCAGATGACGAAGATGCAGAGCGTGACGGAAGATGAGAAGCTGGCTTATCAGCGCCAAGGTCTTGCGAGAGCGCCAAAAGCTGATCCATACTCTCGACGCAGAGGATTTTCTCTGCATTGCAAAGAAATAGCGACGCGAAGAGTGTAAAGAGTGGGGACAAATATGTTCGAAGGCGGTAGGTTCGATGTTCGTACACAAATATAGAAGCGGTGTTTGACTTTAATTGTTTGTTTATTTATTTAAATCAGTTCATATGGCAATCTTGGCGGTTCTAAAGAAGATTTGCACTATTCACAGTAAAAGCGAAATCTTATTACACTTTTTACTGATGTCTACGCTTATTTTAGCTATAAGTTTATAGTTAAAACTATTTTTATTTGAAGCTTAGGAAAAAACACGTTCATTCGCTTGGATTGGCGCTGGATTCTTTTATAATATTACCAGAAAATTCAGTGCTGTATACGAATATTGGTGATTGAGCTATTAATGTGAACTAAAACAACTGAGACTAGAATGAGAGTAGCTATTTTCTCTACTTTGGGGGTACGCGTAAAATATGTATGCTGGTCATCCCCATTAAAATTTCGTTTTGATTTTATCTAACGCATGACTTACTTTGACCCTTGCAATCGCGACGACCCAACTATTTAAATTGTTACATAAATATTTGCATTATGTTGCATATTTATTCAAACTACTTCGAGGAGATGGTAATTGAAGGTTTTTTCATGACAATAATTTAAAGTATTAACGGCTCCTATATTAACAGAGATTAAAATTAAAATAATAATGTTATTTAATTACGCTTGGAAAAATCAAACCTGTATTAAATATCTAATGATCTTGCGTTCATATCTAGCATCTAGTATATAAGAGTAAACATTGTACATTAAAGCAAAGTTAAGAACGAATACGCATTGATTTAATATTTGAATTCAAGATTACAAACGGCAATAGTAAGTCCAAAGTGCTACCGATGTTGGCTCACTTGCTAAAGCAATTCCGCACAGTAAGCCATCCAGTAGGGTGCCACCCAACAGCTGCCTCTCGACGTCGACGATTCGCCAAGGAAGCATATTAAGTCGCAAGGTAAACTTTATCTCTCAACTCTGTATTTTATTTTTCCCATAAATTCGAAAATATTCGTTACTCTGGGACCGCGTTGGATTTTTTTAAAGCAACCTGACAACCGTTCGTTTAAGCCCAAATTTTTTTCAGTTTTTCAGTCGGCGTTTCCATGATTCGACCCAGTATCCACCCTTGGGAAGATGTATTGTCCTCATAGATGCTAACAATTTGGCCCGGTTGAATGTTGGCTGCAGGTCTGAGCCATTTGGCCCGAGCCTAAAGTTTGTGAATGTGGTCTCGCCTCCACATTTTAAGGAATTTATGTTTTAAAGTCGTTACACGGTACCACCGCGTATGATAAGACAGCCTGCTGTCGTTAGTTACGGAATCAGGTGCAGGCATCAAGGACTACCCAACTATCAGGTGCGCTGAAGAAAGGGCTTCTAGGTCGTTTGGTTCTTCTGTTAAGGGTGGCAATGGCCGAGAGTTGAGGATTGGCTCCGCCTCGATCGCGATTGTCTCTTCGTAAATGAATACAGTATATATATACAGTACAGTACATGAATACAGTATATCAATAGACTTTACTCCGACTTCCCACAAACCGGTTTCAAGCAGTGAATCCTTCCATAGTTAATTCTTCTGCATAGTTAAACAGTCTTCCGAAGTACTTCTCTGGTGCTTAAAACCCACGATCCCAATTAATGCCCTTTTTTTAGGGTGCAAATGCTAACGAAGCAGCTGTTCGACAAATTTTACTGGTGGTTGGAAGCTGAACGGATAACGGCCGTTTCGGTTCACCAATTCCTGCCAGGATCGAATTACGTTTTTTAAGTTCAGGTTTTCGAACCTTTTATTTCTTCTTTTACTTGCTAAATTTTCATACTGAAGATAAATGGGTTTGAAAGATTGCGACTACTAACAATCCCCTGCTGGTTTTAACTTAATTGAAGTCACCCATAATGAATGCTAGGATACGAAGAGTGCATCCTTGGGATGATAACCTTTTGATCACGTCATCAATTTGATTTCTTTTATTAAACTTCCTACATTTGGGAACTGCAGTTTTCGCAGCATAATTCTACTGCAAGCTTTAAGCATAAATCGGTCGGCTGCAACAATTCAACGTTGGATATTGGCACAAAGTTTATTAATAGTAGCGCCTTCAGTTCTTGAGTCAATTTTTTAGGACTGATACTTCAGGAACACGAGTTAGAAATGATTGAACCAGATACTAGCGCTGGATACTTGTTTGTCAAATAGGATTTTAAGAATTTTCCTGATGTTAGCAAAAAGTTATTAAAATTACTGAGCTACGTAGGATACAATTTTTTGGTTGACAGGATAAAAGGCCTTACTATGAGAGTTTAAAAGATCACTTTTCTGTTGTGTTTTAATAAATCTGGGGCACAATTTATTTTGCCAGTTGCATTTCATTTGGCCTTGAAGATGCTATCATAACATTACGTTTACTGACCCATACAGTTGAATGCGGTGATTGATGTCTATATTAATGGCTAAGATTGGTTAAGATTTGTTGTTAAGAATACCTTACTTTTTAGGGTTCTACCAAGTTTGTTCAGTTGTTATTGGACATAAACAAATATTATTATAGTGGCCACGTTATCTCTCTTTAAGGTTTTATTGAAGATTGTTTGTTTTATATATTTTATTTTTATATTTTTCGGAGCTGTTATGATGGATATCTTTAGTTTATAGGTATTACAATTTACGATTCATAACATTCAGTATTTGACTCCATTACGAAGGTTAAGATAACAACGATATCAAATTGGACAAAATGTGTCCCAAGAGCATCACTATAGAGAGCAATATTTATAGACATTTCTTTTCTTTGCCTAATAATTGAATCTTACTACCTGCTATGATTATTATTAGCACGGATGCAGAGCGCCGCTCTTCTTTGAATGTCAGATGTCAGCTAAAGTTCTGACTAGAGTTTCTTATTCTTGACTTTTGAGCACGTGCGTCGATAGAGTGTTAAAGTTATTGTGAGGAGTTTTTTTGTAGTCTAGAGTTATTGTAAATTCCGCGCTTCAAACTGGTTGACTAGTGGATAAGATATTAGGGTATTGTCTATTAATTGAAGGGAATAGTCATTGTCATAGTGTAACCCACCGCTTTTGTTTGTGTTTGCGCTTTCCAATTGCGTGTGGTGTAAGTTAGCGGGTCCTCTCAGGTTAAGTTCCTAAGACAAGTGTGCGTGTATGACTTGCTGTGTTATGGTGTTTGGCATTGGCCCGTCAGGGCCGAAAGCTTGATTGAATGATGTGATGTCTGTACGCGTGGAGTTCCAGACTGACCGTAGTGAGTTTGCCTTCCCTAAACTGTGGAATTAGATAAGCGTTGATGTTTGTTTTGGTTAAAATGCAGGTCATGGTTTTTTCCCCTACTCTGGTGTGAAATAACTTGTCTACGGGTTGATAAGCAACAGATGCTGTTACCAACAATCCATTCTTTTGGATGAGGACTACGTCTATTTTGCTTGTTGCCAGGTGTTGCAGGTGAGGAGGGCAGCAGATACGTACCCAGTATGGTTGGCCTCCTAGTGTTCCATCTCGTCATCACTCATAGGTTCATAGATCGTGCAGGAACTAGGTTGTGTGCCGCTATTTTGTCCGTATCGTTGATATGGAGCTGCGCCTTGTCGAACTGTTGCGCTGCGAGGGGTTCTGGACACGCCTGTTTAAGGAAGATCATTGGAAGTTATTTTTAAGCCACTGTCGCCCGCCTAACCAGACCCCACTGATTTCTTGGGATTCTGCCGCCTTCTTCGTTCTGGTCGATGCCTCCAATGATCTTTCTATCTTTTACCACTTCTGCAAAAGACCTAGATCATGTGGCTCGGTTGGTTGTTTTGGCTTTCTTGTTCGCTGGTTGAGCTTCTTTTATCGATCTCTCTCGTTTTTTGCTTTTGCTTGTATCCAGAGCGATGTCGAAGTCTGTGATACTCGCCCTTGCCTAGGTTATGTCTTCTAAAATTTGTTGGTAATGTAGAAACTTTGTTGCCATTTTTATTAACTTTAATTTTTTTTAACTTGATCTACTTTCGTTTAAGGATTTTTACGTTGAAGCTAATCGTATTTATCGCCCGCTCTCAACTCGTTTATTTTTTTTAATTACATACAATGCTTCTGTAACACAGCCAGCGCAGCCGAGGCCTTGGACTTGAATATCTGTTCCCTTCTGCTAGCTTGGTGCATATAGCTAATGATCGCTAAGATATGCCGGCAGAGCTGCGGTCGACGCTTATGTGTAAATGCTTAAGGCTGACGGAGGGTCGTCGCATGTCAAATATGCTGACTCTGCAATCTTCAGTCCCAGTGCACTCTGATCATATAACCGTGCACTCTGGAAATTGGGTTGTACATTTGTCTGTAAGTATTGTGGCCAAGTTCTACAATATGTTTGTACTTATATAAATGTAATAATGGTAATATTTTTGGTAATATTATCTTTATAAATATTAGGCTTATGTCGTAGACTCCATTTGCATTTGACTTAATCAGTACTATTGATTTAAGGACATCAGTCTCAGTAGTAACCGTGAAACTAAAACTACTATCACAGGTACCATTATAACAGCAGCAATTTATAATATCACAATTTCGATACGTATTTTTAGGAAGGTGGTCAAGATAGTCATCTTTTATTACATCAGGTACTTTACAGTCTGTAAATTGTTTATTAAGTTCATTAGGATTGACATCACATCGGGTTGTGTTGGACTTACCAACTGCCTAGTTTCTTAATATCAGGGATGCGCGCTGGCTTGTCTTATATCGCTTTCATTTTTGAAATGCAGTATCCCGTTTGTTAATTGCTACACTAAACCATGGATTTTTACGAGGCTTGGTCATTTTCGTCACTAATGATACTGAACGGTTGTATAAATATATAATATTATCTTGTAGGACAGACAATTGAGAATTAATATTTTTATAGCCATAAATAGAGTCCCAGTCACATAAATTACAGTCGGTACTTAGCAAGACGTAGTCAATATTTTTAAAGTCCCTCTAAACTATATGGTTTTCAGTTAAGTCTGTAATAATATTAAAAATTAAATAAATTAGATCGTGTTTCAAAAACATTGCCATTGAAGGTTGATTATACATGGAAATTTTATTACAGTTAGTTACAAAAAAAAAAAAATAAATAAGTCAAGGAGTGTATCACAGTGGTTTGAAAAATGTGTAGGTACTGATGAGTTTACTAAATTTAAGCCAATAGAATAGAATAGATAGTCCGATTATTTATTTTAATCGTGTTGAAATCCCCAGTCAATTACATTTTGGTAGTCAATAAATCCTTGTGGTCTATAAATGCAGCCAATCAAAAGTTTTTGATGAGTATAAGGTATTTGTGATCTGAAAAAAAATATCCATTCAGCGGAACTATCACTCGGATGTTTATAAACAAACTTTTGCATTGAGACGTTTACTTACATCTATGGCTACTCCCCCAGCGTGGCTACTTCGGTCTAAACGAAAGAGATCGTAGCCACTACACTCTACTAACGAATCGCTAACATAAGGCGAAAACCACGTTTCGGACAAACATATAATTTTGATATTTGAATTAACAAATAAATACCTAAATTCTTCAATTTTATTTACTAAGTTTAGAGTGTTAGTATGGCATACACGATGGCCAGTTATCTGATTACGTGATTAAGTATAGCTGCTCGCATTCGGCGTGCATACATTGTCATACATCATCAACAAACTAGACAATCAGTAACTCATACGCACCTATTGCTTTTGCTATAATAATTAGTCTATGCACTACTATTAAAGACAAAAAAGAGTCTCGAGAGAGTGTGAGATACCTTATAAAGAGAGTCGTAATTTTAAGAGTTAGAAAAATCTTATGTCTAATGAGGAGAGAATATACGAATTTAAATTACCTATTTATAATTAGATTAAGATACATGAACATTATAGCGGCGAAATCCCTTACAATTCTCAGAGATTCCATCCATCGCAGATGACGAAGATGCAGAGCGTGACGGAAGATGAGAAGCTGGCTTATCAGCGCCAAGGTCTTGCGAGAGCGCCAAAAGCTGATCCATACTCTCGACGCAGAGGATTTTCTCTGCATTGCAAAGAAATAGCGACGCGAAGAGTGTAAAGAGTGGGGACAAATATGTTCGAAGGCGGTAGGTTCGATGTTCGTACACAAATATAGAAGCGGTGTTTGACTTTAATTGTTTGTTTATTTATTTAAATCAGTTCATATGGCAATCTTGGCGGTTCTAAAGAAGATTTGCACTATTCACAGTAAAAGCGAAATCTTATTACACTTTTTACTGATGTCTACGCTTATTTTAGCTATAAGTTTATAGTTAAAACTATTTTTATTTGAAGCTTAGGAAAAAACACGTTCATTCGCTTGGATTGGCGCTGGATTCTTTTATAATATTACCAGAAAATTCAGTGCTGTATACGAATATTGGTGATTGAGCTATTAATGTGAACTAAAACAACTGAGACTAGAATGAGAGTAGCGATTTTCTCTACTTTGGGGGTACGCGTAAAATATGTATGCTGGTCATCCCCATTAAAATTTCGTTTTGATTTTATCTAACGCATGACTTACTTTGACCCTTGCAATCGCGACGACCCAACTATTTAAATTGTTACATGAATATTTGCATTATGTTGCATATTTATTCAAACTACTTCGAGGAGATGGTAATTGAAGGTTTTTTCATGACAATAATTTAAAGTATTAACGGCTCCTATATTAACAGAGATTAAAATTAAAATAATAATGTTATTTAATTACGCTTGGAAAAATCAAACCTGTATTAAATATCTAATGATCTTGGGTTCATATCTAGCTCTAGTATATAAGAGTAAACATTGTACATTAAAGCAAAGTTAAGAACGAATACGCATTGATTTAATATTTGAATTCAAGATTACAAACGGCAATAGTAAGTCCAAAGTGCTACCGATGTTGGCTCACTTGCTAAAGCAATTCCGCACAGTAAGCCATCCAGTAGGGTGCCACCCAACAGCTGCCTCTCGACGTCGACGATTCGCCAAGGAAGCATATTAAGTCGCAAGGTAAACTTTATCTCTCAACTCTGTATTTTATTTTTCCCATAAACTCGAAAATATTCGTTACTCTGGGACCGCGTTGGATTTTTTTAAAGCAACCTGACAACCGTTCGTTTAAGCCCAAATTTTTTCAGTTTTTCAGTCGGCGTTTCCATGATTCGACCCAGTATCCACCCTTGGGAAGATGTATTGTCCTCATAGATGCTAACAATTTGGCCCGGTTGAATGTTGGCTGCAGGTCTGAGCCATTTGGCCCGAGCCTAAAGTTTGTGAATGTGGTCTCGCCTCCACATTTTAAGGAATTTATGTTTTAAAGTCGTTACACGGTACCACCGCGTATGATAAGACAGCCTGCTGTCGTTAGTTACGGAATCAGGTGCAGGCATCAAGGACTACCCAACTATCAGGTGCGCTGAAGAAAGGGCTTCTAGGTCGTTTGGTTCTTCTGTTAAGGGTGGCAATGGCCGAGAGTTGAGGATTGGCTCCGCCTCGATCGCGATTGTCTCTTCGTAAATGAATACAGTATATATATACAGTACAGTACATGAATACAGTATATCAATAGACTTTACTCCGACTTCCCACAAACCGGTTTCAAGCAGTGAATCCTTCCATAGTTAATTCTTCTGCATAGTTAAACAGTCTTCCGAAGTACTTCTCTGGTGCTTAAAACCCACGATCCCAATTAATGCCCTTTTTTTAGGGTGCAAATGCTAACGAAGCAGCTGTTCGACAAATTTTACTGGTGGTTGGAAGCTGAACGGATAACGGCCGTTTCGGTTCACCAATTCCTGCCAGGATCGAATTACGTTTTTTAAGTTCAGGTTTTCGAACCTTTTATTTCTTCTTTTACTTGCTAAATTTTCATACTGAAGATAAATGGGTTTGAAAGATTGCGACTACTAACAATCCCCTGCTGGTTTTAACTTAATTGAAGTCACCCATAATGAATGCTAGGATACGAAGAGTGCATCCTTGGGATGATAACCTTTTGATCACGTCATCAATTTGATTTCTTTTATTAAACTTCCTACATTTGGGAACTGCAGTTTTCGCAGCATAATTCTACTGCAAGCTTTAAGCATAAATCGGTCGGCTGCAACAATTCAACGTTGGATATTGGCACAAAGTTTATTAATAGTAGCGCCTTCAGTTCTTGAGTCAATTTTTTAGGACTGATACTTCAGGAACACGAGTTAGAAATGATTGAACCAGATACTAGCGCTGGATACTTGTTTGTCAAATAGGATTTTAAGAATTTTCCTGATGTTAGCAAAAAGTTATTAAAATTACTGAGCTACGTAGGATACAATTTTTTGGTTGACAGGATAAAAGGCCTTACTATGAGAGTTTAAAAGATCACTTTTCTGTTGTGTTTTAATAAATCTGGGGCACAATTTATTTTGCCAGTTGCATTTCATTTGGCCTTGAAGATGCTATCATAACATTACGTTTACTGACCCATACAGTTGAATGCGGTGATTGATGTCTATATTAATGGCTAAGATTGGTTAAGATTTGTTGTTAAGAATACCTTACTTTTTAGGGTTCTACCAAGTTTGTTCAGTTGTTATTGGACATAAACAAATATTATTATAGTGGCCACGTTATCTCTCTTTAAGGTTTTATTGAAGATTGTTTGTTTTATATATTTTATTTTTATATTTTTCGGAGCTGTTATGATGGATATCTTTAGTTTATAGGTATTACAATTTACGATTCATAACATTCAGTATTTGACTCCATTACGAAGGTTAAGATAACAACGATATCAAATTGGACAAAATGTGTCCCAAGAGCATCACTATAGAGAGCAATATTTATAGACATTTCTTTTCTTTGCCTAATAATTGAATCTTACTACCTGCTATGAGCTGCCGTTATCTTTAATACCATGTAATCCCAGTGCAGATCATTTTCTCTAGCTTATGGGTTATTGGGTTTTATCGAACCAGTTTGTTCTTTTTGGGCTTACGCCCTTTATGGCCGCAAGGCTGGGACGTGAGTAAGCTTTCTAGGGTTAAAAGGCGTTTAAGGTTGAGGGTACGGGTAGGTATGAAGACCTTGAACTTTTTTCGAAGTCGACTATGGGTGGAACGTAGTCTGTTATGCGTGGTATGGACTGATTCTGATTCGTTAGTACAGCGGAGTGACCAGTTGAGCCTGTTGTCCAGGCTGCTGCTTCGCGGAGCCTAAGCGCTGATGCTAATGTCCAGCTTTTGGCAAGCAAGTTCAGGGGCTTAAGGTCGAGGATTGTATTCAATGCTTGGTACGGATGCAGAGCGCCGCTCTTCTTTGAATGTCAGATGTCAGCTAAAGTTCTGACTAGAGTTTCTTATTCTTGACTTTTGAGCACGTGCGTCGATAGAGTGTTAAAGTTATTGTGAGGAGTTTTTTTGTAGTCTAGAGTTATTGTAAATTCCGCGCTTCAAACTGGTTGACTAGTGGATAAGATATTAGGGTATTGTCTATTAATTGAAGGGAATAGTCATTGTCATAGTGTAACCCACCGCTTTTGTTTGTGTTTGCGCTTTCCAATTGCGTGTGGTGTAAGTTAGCGGGTCCTCTCAGGTTAAGTTCCTAAGACAAGTGTGCGTGTATGACTTGCTGTGTTATGGTGTTTGGCATTGGCCCGTCAGGGCCGAAAGCTTGATTGAATGATGTGATGTCTGTACGCGTAGAGTTCCAGACTGACCGTAGTGAGTTTGCCTTCCCTAAACTGTGGAATTAGATAAGCGTTGATGTTTGTTTTGGTTAAAATGCAGGTCATGGTTTTTTCCCCTACTCTGGTGTGAAATAACTTGTCTACGGGTTGATAAGCAACAGATGCTGTTACCAACAATCCATTCCTTTGGATGAGGACTACGTCTATTTTGCTTGTTGCCAGGTGTTGCAGGTGAGGAGGGCAGCAGATACGTACCCAGTATGGTTGGCCTCCTAGTGTTCCATCTCGTCATCACTCATAGGTTCATAGATCGTGCAGGAACTAGGTTGTGTGTTCTTGTTCGCTGGTTGAGCTTCTTTTATCGACCTCTCTCGTTTGTTGCTTTTGCTTGTATCCAGAGCGATGTCGAAGTCTGTGATACTCGCCCTTGCCTAGGTTATGTCTTCTAAAATTTGTTGGTAATGTAGAAACTTTGTTGCCATTTTTATTAACTTTAATTTTTTTTAACTTGATCTACTTTCGTTTAAGGATTTTTACGTTGAAGCTAATCGTATTTATCGCCCGCTCTCAACTCGTTTATTTTTTTTAATTACATACAATGCTTCTGTAACACAGCCAGCGCAGCCGAGGCCTTGGACTTGAATATCTGTTCCCTTCTGCTAGCTTGGTGCATATAGCTAATGATCGCTAAGATATGCCGGCAGAGCTGCGGTCGACGCTTATGTGTAAATGCTTAAGGCTGACGGATGGTCGTCGCATGTCAAATATGCTGACTCTGCAATCTCCAGTCCCAGTGCACTCTGATCATATAACCGTGCACTCTGGAAATTGCTTGGGTTGTACATTTGTCTGTAAGTATTGTGGCCAAGTTCTACAATATGTTTTTACTTATATAAATGCATAACACAGAGTACAGTGTACTTTCGAGGTGTGAACATGTTACATCTCCCTCCTTTTGGAGGGAGTTTGGAGTTATTTTCTTAGGATATATATATAAATATAAATAAACATTTTATTTTATTTTTCTTTTTTTTATTATTATTATTTTAATTTTTTTTGGTTCTAATCAGAAAGTATTGTTATAAATCAAAAAATATTTTTTTTTTTAATTAAAGAAAATTAAGAATTAAAGTGATTTTAAAATACAAATTTTTTGTCTATCCTTATGAACTGTTCGTTTCTTAATTTTATTATTTGAAATTACTATTTTAGCCTTGTCTTCTACACACTCAACTTTATAGGGTCCAGTATATTTAAAGTCTAGTTTATGTCCTGCTTCATTTTTTAATAAAACTTTATCTCCTATATATATATTTATGTAATTAGTCGAAGGGTCATAAAATTCTTTGTTTTTCCTCTTATTTACCTCTATTATAATTCTGGCTCTTTTATGTGCTACTTCTAATCTTTATTTACTCTTTCTAGCATAATCATCAATGTTATACATAGGCTCTATGCTTCTTGTAAATTCGATGTTTTTCCAAAAACTAAACTGAGGGTGTAGTATTGAAGCAGTATACGAAATATTTTAACCATACGTACCAATCATTTTTATCAATCGATATGTATGAGTGTATGTTTTTGTTAAATTTTCTGTGACTTCGTTCTACTTTCCCAACTGTCTGGTAGTGGTGTGCTTTAGATGTTATATTTTTAATTTTTAAGTATCTGCATAACTCCTTTATAATCGAATTTTTCACTCGGTTCCCTGGTCCGAAATGAACGATTTTATTGGACCGTATCTTAATATAAAAGACTTGAAAATAGCTTTTGCGACAGTGTTTGCACTTTTCTTTGCAAGCACTTATTGGAGTATCTGTGATTGTCATAGGATTTTTTGTATGCGTTGTCAGTTTTGAGTTTTTAAATTTTTTACATTTTCTTATGTAATTAGTAATATATCGGGTCATACCTTTTCAATAATAACACCTTTTGACCATGACCAAGGTGTTAGTTATTCCAGTGTGACCTCCTTGTACTGGATCTTTGTGAAATGTAAACAGTATAGCTTCTTTTTCTTTATCATTATATAATACAGTCACTGGGTTAAGTTTTGCTCTTCTCAATGATATCAGTGCTTTGTTGCCCATTTTTTTAAAATTATCTAATAAAACTTGTTCAAATATTTTTTCCCACGGTGCCACTTTTAGTTGGCTGATAACGGCTTGCATTTCAAGCCTTTGGAAGAACTGACTTAAGTCAAGAATTCCATTGGTAAATAAATCGCTAACATTATATCTTGCAATAATTTGTTTTCCACGTTTGAAGAAACAGGTCAGGTGCAAGGTCACTACTTTACGTACTTCGTCATTATTGATGACTCCGTAAACGTTGGGCCTTGAAACTTTTTCTGTAGATTGACTTGACAACTCCATTTCTTTTTCTCCTGCGCAGGATTTCTATCTATTTTGATATCTTGTAGTGGTAATGTCTTTTGGTCATGTCTTTAAGCTCTTCGATGGTTATTCTCGATAAAGTATATGGTCTGAAGAGTGTTATTGCCCAATGAATTGCAATTGATTGAATCGGAGAAAAAATTTAAAAAGAAATTATATCTTTGGTGTTTTTTAACTTATAACCTCCTACGCTTGGAAATAACATTTTTTAATTGGTTTTGAATTTCGAATTAAATTTTATCGAAATGTGACGACTATATCGTATGGTTGTCATAGGAACAATCGGAAAATTGGTGGGAAAATAATATGAAACAAATTATAGCTTATAACCTTCTTAGCTTGGAAATAACATTTTTTAATTAGTTCTAATTTTCGAATTAAATTTTATCAAAATCGGTGGGAAAATAATATGAAACAAATTATAGCTTTTTGACATATTATCTTATAATATAGGGAATATATTTCGAATTCAATTTATTAAAAATTGGACTACTCTAACATACAGATGTAAAAAAAAATGGTCTAAAAAAATAATGAAATAGGATTTATCTATAGGATCTGCTATAGTTATCATTCTATGAAAAGAGTTTGGTGCTATATTTAATCCGAAACCCTGACCTTAAGTCAAGCCATGAAAAATATTTTTCTCTACCTATTTGGTCTAAAATGTCATCAATTCTAGGTAGTGGGAACTTATCGGACAATAGTTTTTTATTGATTTTACGATAGTTAATTACTAATCGCCATTTCTTTTCATCTGAGCCCCGTATGGACTTTTTGGAACTAATAAGATTGGGCTGTTATTGCAGAAACAGATAGTTCCACAATTTTATATTTTTATAATTTATGTACCTGGGCTTGAATTTTGTTTTTTTTTTTGACTATGAGGACTTCTGTAGTTCTTGATATAGACCGGTTCATCATCCTTCAATCTCAGCTTTTGTTTACAAAAATTATTAGTACTCAACGATGCGGTTTCCAATCCGAATACACCGCTATATTGTGTGCATAGGGTTGACGGTTGTGTTCGGAATTGTGGAGGAAAATTTTTGGCAAGTTGAGATAATACAGACATTATTCTATTTTCTTTGTTTGATTGAACTAAATCGTAGTTTGAAAGTGATTCATAATTTAATTTATTTATATTGACTACCTTACCTGCATTTGTTGTGTTAAGTAGTCTCATGAAAGTATTTTCAGGGGATGCTATGATATTTGCTATATATATACTATACTCAATATCTTGGTTGGAATTCAATACAATGTCTTCCATTGAAGCTATTTTAATTTTTCGGACAACTGTATGTTATTGGAACATAAATTGAAAATTTTAAATTGATTGGTCTACTTATAAGTTCGGATGCATTGAAGTCTAGCTGACAGTTGTATTTTTTTAATAAAGTCGATTCCTAATATTCCATCACAGGGATCGAACAACTATATCTCCCCAAAGGAACTATCGGAGAAAAAATTTTAAAAAAGATTGTCTTTGGCGTTTTTTAACATATAACCTCCTACGCTTGAAAATAACATTTTTTAATAGGTTTTGAATTTCGAATTAAATTTTTTCAAAATGGGACGACAATATCGTATGGCTGTCGGAACATTCGGAACTGTAGGAACAATCGGAAAATTGGTAGGAGAATAATATGAAACAAATTATAGCTTTAGTGCTTTTTGACATATAACCTTCTTCGCTTCGAAATAACATTTTTTATTATTCCATCACAGGGAATAGCGAATGGTAAATTTTTAAAATGAAAATTATGTGGGATTATATATTTAGTAGTAGTTCCAAAGCGATTCATAATTTAATTTATTAAAATTGACTACCTTTCTGTATTTCTTGTGTTAAGTAGTGTAAAAAATGCCTGTCATTTCAGTACTACATTGTAAGTAGTTAGTGATGGCTTCGTTCGTCGTTGCGAAGTTTCCTGCCTCAAGAATTCTTTTCTTTTCTTTTTTTCATGCTCACAATTTTTAGTCATTGTACTAATGGCTTCTTTAATGCTGAATTTATCAGCATGTTCGGCTGGTAGGCCTTCGTCAATGTACGAAGCTTTAAAGAGCTTTTGTAAATTGTCTATTTCTGTTGTAAATTTCTCGGCTGTTATGCCTTTCTGGGTTGTCTTCGCTATTTTAGCTTTGACTACGTCGGATGTTTATTGAAATTTTTTTATGATACAGTTTATTGTCAGGTCCTTGTATAATGTAGATCTTCGAATGTATATTTAGTCAAGTTGACCAACTTCAAAGCTGTTACAAATCTTTGAAGGTGTATCTTTTGTCTGTTAAATTCCGGAATGGCGCTCGAGATGTCCTTTATATATGCCCTTTGGGCTGCTGGATCAGCCATTATGTATTCTTTTTTGTCTGGCGCACTTATATCTGAGTCTATATCTTCTTCTTCTTCAGCTTCTGTTACTATTATAAATTCAGGAGTTGATAGATCACGTAGATCTTTTTCTTTAATTTCCATTCCTTCGCTCGAGTCGGAATATTCATTTTCCGTTAGGTCAAAGAGGTATTTAAAATTGTCAGTATCGATATATTTAAATTATACCTATCTTTGACAGTTATCAAATTTGTTCGTAACTTGATCAATAATTTAGATCATTTTTACCGATTCGCTCTATTTATTGCTATCCTATTTTCATGCACCAAAGTTCTTGCACTATTGAAAGGATCAACAAAAATCTTTGCATGTTAAGTAATAGTGTCCTTATGTATTGGCCTATTTTGGCTTATATACTTATAAGTCTTTTCAAATATGTCTTTTATTTCACGGATATAGTTAACTGCTCCCATTCCATATTAGATTTGTATTCATTTTTTTATATCAATTGTGCGTAATTTTTAGCATATTTATGTCACTGCATACATATAATATTTTTGTATTTTCTTTTTTTTTTTAAATATATTATTATAACAATGGTTTTCATTTTAATAAATTAGATTTTATCCAGATCATCAGTCTGGCTTCTACGAGGTGTGTTCAATAAGTAAAGTGACTTTTCAAATTTCGCGGGCAACATATTTTCGATTATCGATTTTTTTGTTTTGTTATGTTGGTACACTCTTCCCTAACATCTGTACCAAGTTTCAATTGAATCACCTTTTTTGTTTAGTTGTGAGAGGCGTAAAGGTAACAAGTTGTTTTACGTGCTCAGCGATTTTTTGCTATCAAAAAATATGGATCAAAGGATTTGCATCAAATTTTGTGTAAAAAATTAAATTAAGTGCTCCGAAACACTTGAAATGTTGACAGTGGCATACGGTGAAACTGTTTTGAGTAAAAAAATGTTTACAAGTGGTACAAACTCTTCCAAGATGGACGGGAAGATGACGAGCCTCGCTCTGGACGCCCAAGCACGTCAACAACTGATGAAAACGTTCAAGCAGTGAAGAAAATTGTTTTGGAAAATCGTCGAGTCACTATCAGAGAAGTTGCTGAAGATGTCGGTATATCGCTTCGCTCGTGCCATGAAAATTTTTCAAACGTTTTGGGCATTAGTCGTGTTTCAACGAAGTTTGTTCCAAAATTGCTGAATTTTGACCAAAAGAACCGTCGCATGAGCATCGCTCAAGAGCTGTTGGATAACGTCAGCGACGACCCAGATTTACTCAAAAGGGTCATAACTGGTGACGAATCATGGGTATATAGTTATGATATCGAAACCAAAGCCCAATCGTCACAATGGAAGAGCCCAGGTGAGCGAAGACCGAAAAAAGCACGCCAAGTTCGATCAAATGTCAAAGTTTTGATCACTGTATTCTTCGATTACCATGGCGTGGTGCATCAGGAGTTCTTACCATATGGTAGTACGGTCAATAAACAGTATTATTATGAGGTATAGGAGTTATGCGCCGTTTGCGAGAAGCAATACGAAAGAAACGTCCAGAATTGTGGAAAGCAATTCATGTCTTTTGCATCACGATAATGCCCCAGCTCACTCATCTTTGCTATTGAAAGATTTTTTGGCCAAAAACAACACCACAATAATGCCCCAGCCACCATATTCACCGGATTTGGCCCCATGTGACTTTTTCTTGTTCCCAAAACTAAAGAGACGTATGAAAGGACGGAGATTTGCAACTATTGAAGAGATAAAGACTGCATCGCTGGAAGAGCTCAAGGCTATACCGAAAAGTGCTTATGGGAAGTGCTTTTAGGATTGGAAAAACCGTTGGCATAAGTGTATTGTATCTGAGGGGAATTACTTTGAAGGGGACAACATTAATATTGATAAATAAATTAATAGTTTTTCTTGAAAATACAAAGTCACCTTACTTTTTGAACACACCTCGTATAATTTCTAAGAGATATAAATTTTTGTATCTCTACCTAGCGAAAAAAAATTAGGACCCGAAGCTAGAAACTGACTTATCTGTACAATATAATACAAAAAATGTTAAAGATGTGCGCTCTTGGAAGCGCTGTCGGTTCACTTTTTCGTACTTCGGCTTGGTGCCCCGACGGGACGGGTGCTGGCTGTACAGGACATTTGGTCTCCAACGGAGGTGCAAGGGGCAGACTGCCACTCGCACAAGTATTCTTTTCTTTCTGTGCTGGCTGCACAGGGTATTTTAGTTTCCAACGGAGGTGCAAGGGGCGGACTGCCTCTCGCACAAGTCTTCTTTTTCTTCTCTTCTGCCTGCACAGGGTACTTCAGTTTCCAACAGGGGTGCAAGGGGCGGACTGCCACTCACACATCTCTTCTTCCTTTTTCTTCTGTGGCCGCACAGGGTATTTTAATTTCCCACGAAGGTGCAAGGGACGAACCGCCTCTAACACATGTCTTCTTTTTGTATTAAATTTATTTTTTGTTCTATTTTTTATTTTATTTATTATTAATTTTCTTTTCTATTTTTTCACAGGTCTTCTTTTGTATTAAATTTGTATTTGTATTTTATTTATTATTATTTTTTTGTCTATTCTTTTTTTTAGATAATTTTTATAATATATTTTCTCATTTTTTACTGCAGCTTTGAGTGTTGCCATTTTTAATAACAGTTCTTGCAGTTCTGGAATAAGCGTATACGTCCGACATTCCCTGCAACTAAGCTTTCTGCATTTTTTCCGAAGGGATTCAGCAATTTCTACCCTTTCCACTAGTGTACACAGATATTCTTTGAAAGAAAGCCGGTGGTCGATCATGACAGCCAAGTATTTTAGGCTTGTGCAAGATTTAATTGAGGCTTCTCAAATATTGATAGTAGACGTCTCCACTTTCTACATGCTACTAATCAGGACTGCTTTAGTCTTGAGCGGTGCCAAGGCGGGACCCTTAGAGTCGAGCCAAGCGGGTGCTTTTTTTAAGCTTCGTGGCAGATAAGGCAATAAGTCATGCCATTTCGGGCTTCGTAAACCTTAGGATCCCATTATACATGACATTCCACAACAAAGGGCATATGACTGATCCTTGGGGGACTCCGCCGCTGACCCTGTGGGTCAATTTCCTGGAAACAGTTTCGTACAGGAGCAGGCGGACTTCGAAGTAGCTCAATATCGGAGTTAAATGTGTTTTTAACATCCACTGCTGTCGCTATGCAATATTGCTTAGTGGCGTACAACCACCTTTTCTCCCTCAATGGCTTTGTCGGCGATTTAGTACAGTTTTCCAGGGACATCGATGGTATGGGAATCTTCTAGCCGGGAACAGATTATTCTTTCAACAATTTTACCCACCGCGGTAGGTATTTAATTTGTATTTTATTGTGCAGCCCACCAGCTGTTGAAAGTCAGCTGTTCTTGCCACGTGGTGCATGCAAGCTTGCTGATTAGTGAAGTTCCTAAATTTTGGACAGAGCGTTTATAAGCAAAGGTTTAATGATACCGAACCCATTTGCCTGGACCAATCTTTGTTTGTCACTACCATAATTCCCCTTCAAATGGTGGATCAAATTGGGAGAATTATTTGGAGAAACAGATGTCCACAATCCGTTAAATATTGAAGGCCGCTAAAAATTGAGTTTGCTAAAGAAAGCCGGGATCATATTTTGAATTCCAAATTTCTTTTGGATTCGCAAATAAAAGACTTAAAGCCATTTATGTATGAGGCGGAACAATTGAGAGTGGAAGTTCTATTCGAAGTACACATGACGCTCATCGATGGAAAGGTGTTGAATACATTAACGGGCACTAATTCAACACAATCCTGTCCAATTTGTGGTGCCAGTCCGAAGGACTTTTTAAAAGAAACAGAGGTTAACAGTCAAAAGTTCAAGCCTAAACCAAATTCTTATCAGTACGGAGTTAGTCCTCTCCACGCATGGATTAGGTTTTTGGAATTCCTTCTCAACATCTCATATCGTGTTAGTATTCAAAAGTGGCGAATTAGTACGGACTCTGACAAAGAAATAATGATGGTACGCAAGAAGGACATTGAGCGAAAGCTTTGGTCTGAAATGGGGTTACATATTAACAAACCAAGTCAGAATGGAAATTGAAACTGAAACGATGGCAATACGGCACGAAGAGCATTTTCGAATGTTAAATTATTTGCCTCAATATTAGAACTGGATGAAGAGCTTTTAAACAAACTACATATCATTTTAATAGTTTTATCATGCGAATATGACGTTTGTTTTAATAAGTTTAAGAAATTTTGTGAAGAAACGCTTCGTTTGCATTTAATTAAATATCCGTGGTATCCAATGACCGCTACGGTCCACAAAATTTTAGTTCATGGTCCAGAAATAATTAAATCATCTGTACTTCCTGTTGGTTGCTTAGGCGAAAACGCATCTGAGGCTCGCAACAAATATTACAAGCGCGATAGGATTTTGCATGCCAGGAAAAATAGCCAAGTGAACAATTTAACAGACGTATTTCACCGAGCTTTGGATTCTTCTGATCCTTACTTATCAAGCATCGCTCAAAAAAAGAGCTCAAAATCACACCCATTGCCAAGTGAAGTTATTGCACTTTTAGTTCCTCCAAAACCGGAAGATGCAGCCCAAGCATATAGTGTTGAAGACGAGTTTGAAAGTATACTATATTTTGATCTTGATTTAGAAGAAGAAAGTTTAAATTAATACAAGTTTATGTACGTATTTTTAAGTTTTCGTTAATTAAGATATGTTATAATATGCAAAA
Source organism: Drosophila biarmipes (assembly GCF_025231255.1). Taxonomy (NCBI): domain Eukaryota; kingdom Metazoa; phylum Arthropoda; class Insecta; order Diptera; family Drosophilidae; genus Drosophila; species Drosophila biarmipes. The sequence goes on along the minus strand of NW_026114526.1, from coordinate 1,811,212 downwards.
ATATTAAAATATAAAAATTTTCTAACAATTGTGGATAAAAAATAAGGAAGAGAAAAGTATTACTTATATGAAAGTGTAATTAATATGAATTTTATAAATACTGCAGTTCAATTATGTGGGAGGCAAGGTTGTAGTGTTAAAAAAAAAAATCCGAAATTCAAAAATAATATAAGCAGCAAATTCTCCAAATTTCAACTTTCTAGCTTTAATATTACGGTTATGGCCAAAATAAAGACATTTTATCCCAATGTGCACCGTATCCAGAACGCAGTGTGGTCTGTACAAATAAGGCTATTCCGCCGGCTTGTCCCCCTTTGGTATGATTACCAGTCCCAGTGTTTTCCAGCGACTAGAAACACACCTTTGTTAGGCATGCGTTATACATGTTACATACCCTTTTTTTAATGCAATTTTAAGAACTTCATTAAAGATTCCATCTGGTCTCGGTGCCTTATCTTCCAGTATTGTCTTCAGTACCCCAAGGAGTTGTGAGTTTATGCTCGCCCTGTTCACGATCTGTGAGGTTCGCGCCATACTCTCTTGCTCAGTAAATAGTGATTCAGGTATCCTTTTTAGGCTGATTGTGCATGTCGGCGATGGCCTATTAAAGCTTACGAAGCCGTTTGGTGACAAGTTAATATGCGAAGCCCCAAGGGTTGGCGTCTATTTCTTTGCATATATTATTAAAGCACCTGCGTTTGCTCTCTTTTATTATATCTTCTTCCCCTGCAAAACATATAAAGTGTGTCTCGTATTCAGACCTTCCTCTTGAGCGTTGGTATGCGTGTCTTGTCCTGTGGCAGTATTTCCTGGCTTCCACAATGGATTGATTCCATCAGTAGTGCAGTGCAGGTCTTCTTCTTGATGGGATTTTCCCCTTTATCTGCAAAGATGCATCACAGGCATCACAGTTTGTTCTTTCTTTGGCTGAACCGCTTGTGGAGAGACATTCGAACAACATTTTTTTTCTATTTTTTACCCTGACACGGTCTTAGGAAATCGTGGTGGGCCATTTGTACACCTTATCGTACAAATTATTGCTGCATGGTCATTACCCCCGTAGGTGTCACTTACCTCCCAGCTTGAGTCCGAAGCCAGCCCATCGCTCACAAATATGAGGTTAATGATAAAACTGTTGCCGGCTCTAGAAATAATCAGTTTTGTTTTAGAGTGCAGCAGTACTAGGTCAAGTGCGGCGAAAGTCTCAAGTAGCGCCTTTCCCCTCGCATTTGTTCGGGGAGAGCCCCACTTCGTAGCCCAGGCATTAAAGTCCCCGGCAATTACGGCAGAACGATTTTCCCGGGCGTCCTCTCTTCGAGCATAAGGCTAAGGCTTGTCGGCAGGTAACACATATAGACTGGTACATCACATGGGCCCTAGCGAAGCAATTTCGACAGTTTTTCCTGCTAATCTGCCGTCTTGGTTTTCCACATCTCCATATTTCCGATTTATTTGAAATTATTTTTTAGCCATCCTCGGAAGTTCTTATTTTTTATACCGGCTTCTGGGATAATTTGCATATAGTTGCTATGCATGTGAAAAAGATCGCACAGCCGAGCTATACAAAGATTGTTATCTAGAGAAACATGTCCGATCAAGTTGAGAAAAGGAAGCCAATAAAATAAATCTCACAAGTTTATGATATTTAGATGTGGGAATATTTTCAAATCCATACTGCTCATTGAGAAGATCACTGACTGCCTATCTCTGGCACGTCCCATCACGTTACGTTGAAATCACCGAGTGACAACTCACAAGTATACCTGAAGTTCAAACTCGAAATAAAAAGTCTGAAGATTATTTTGGAGCATAATTACAAATGTATTCATTTATTTTGAAAATATGTTTTCTAATATTATTGTTTTTTCCCATATTATAATATATTTTCATAATATTAAGTACTTTCTCTTTGTAATTCGTAATTCGATGGGATTCACAAGTATCTACTCCCTCGGTGGATGCATTATTGCTCCACACACAGCTGTCTGTATGATTTCCATGAAACTGAGCAAAAACTAAAAACATACAAAGTGTGCAAGTTATATGACACATTAAATAGGGGCCCTTGCCCAATTTATAAACAACTTTGAGCCAAGAGCTTTTTTCCATTCTTTAAACAAAGCCTCCGATCGATTCCCACCCAGATCAGTTTCACACTCTCCGCTCCAAACTGATTCTGTAAACATCCAAGCCGATATTGTAAACACCAGAGCCCCAAAAAGCGATACCCAAGTCCGCTAACGTAAACATCGTTTTCCGGCAGAATCTCAATTCTGCAAAATTGCAATTTCAAATTTAATTGACAATTTTCATCATCAAATTCTTCGACTCTCTTGGATGATTCTCTTAATCAAATTTTTATGATAATTCTTTTCAGCCGAGGTTTGATTATGAATTATTGAACCAAAGTCATGCAGTCCGTTTTTGAATCCGAATTGATCGGTCGACAATTTTAATATCGCGAGCAGTGAAAATTAAGTTCGGTTTTAATAAAAATTGTGTAAACTAGTGAATAAGAATTATCAAAAAAAAAAAATATTTATAAAAAGTGCTTACATCGTGAAAATAGCTAAAGGAGGAAAACAATTAATGCAATAATCCCCCTTTGTTTACAACAATCCTTAAATTAGTGACCGTAACGAAAAACACACTGCAAAAAAAAAAACATTACTCTCAAAAACAAATATTAAACAAAAATAAAGATAACAAACAGATATTTAAAAATCAAACAAATAAATAAAAAATTTTAATTAAAAATCAAATACAAATTCAACAAAAGAAGGAAGAGCTGAGGGCCATCCCTCGCTTTAAGAAGACCCCAAACAGGATCATCAGGCAAAAGGAAGACATCCCATATCCAAGGAAACTAAGAAGAACAATTAGTGAGCTGTTTAATTATAGTTTCATATATATAAATATAGTTCGAAAAAATTTTTAAATAAAAACAAACAAGGTGGAAGAGTTAATCAACGACTTTGAAAAAGTTCTAACCATGACTTCACCCTTACCTCCAGTGGCTTCTAGCAGCCAGATGGTTAATGTAAGCGATTTAATAGGACAAATAGTTAATAATGAATTGAGTCCTTAATGAATGAAATTGCGAGTTTAAAGACACAATTAAATCACAATTTAAAGAAGGTTGAGGAATTCAAAGTGGAAGCTGTTGGTCCAAACGTGAGGTGCGATACTTCATATAAAATCATTAAGTCGGTTCGAGAATATAAAGGCGAAGAAGATAGTTTTGTTAGCTGGATAGAATCGGCGGAAATAGCAATGGGACAATACAAAAGGGGAAGTGAAAAATACTTTTCGGCACTATCTATTCTTCGAAATAAAATTACAGGCATTGCCAATGATGCTTTAACTCAAATGGAACCGTATTGAATTTTGACGCCATAATGGCAAGACTAGATTTTGTTTTTAGTGACAAGCGACCTATACATATTTTAGAGCAGGACTTAAGTGTATTAAGTCAGGGGAAATTATCGATTATGGAATTTTTTTATATTGGTAAATAAAAAATTAACTCTCTTGATTAACAAAACCATTATGACACTTGGGAGGAATAAACCAATTACATCTGAACTTAATGAAAAACATAGAAAGACAGCCCTACGAGTGTTCATAACTGGCCTTAACGGCCATATCTCAGATGTAATATTTTCAATGAATCCACCCGATTTACCGTACCCGATAATAGTACAAGAACTTGATAGCAACAATTTGAGGGCCCAATTCGCGATACATTTTAATATCATCACAACGCAAGACTAATGAGTCTAACTTATATGGGCAACAAAACTCAAATAACAAACCCAGACAATATACCAATAATAATAATAATCAAAAATATACTAATAACTTAAGGTTTAATCAAGCAAAGAAATAATTATAATATATTTAATCAAAATAGAAACAATACCTGGAATCAGGGAAGATTTAATAATGACCAACAAAATCAGTAGAACTCTTTTAGACAACAAAGTAAGCCAGAGCCAACGGATGTTGATAAATTAATCCAGATGCCAAATAGACCCCATAACAGTAATAATCAGGGATATAATAATTATTAAAATAAATGGAATCAAACTAAAAAAATTTTAACACAAAACACACAACAGGAGCAACCTCAAAATAAAAGAGTACAAACAGGAACTGTTAACCAACCGGCTAACAAGACCATAAGGTTGAACAACATTGAAGAGGTCAAACTCAGGAGTAGGACTACCCTACCTAATAAGACAGGATAATAAAATAAATAAAAAATTAAAGATGTTAATTGATACAGGGGCAACTTCTTGTTATATTAAAACAAGAATTTATAAGAACAAAAAAGAACTACCAATATATAAAAGAGTATCCAAAAAAGGCATCCCGCAAAACTTCTATACAGTTGGATGAGCCAGCTGTAAGAGCTTTCAACGAGCTCAAAAATAATTTAATCGCGTTAGTTCAACCCGATTATAATAAAAAATTTACTTTAACCACCGATGCGTCTTATTTGGCTATTGGTGCGGTTCTTTCTCAGGCAGGAAAACCACTTTCTTTTATATCAAAAACCCTCACAAAAACTGAACAATTATATGCTACTAATAAGAAGAAACTTTTAGCTATAGTTTGGGCTTTTAAAAATTTACGAAGTTATTTATATGGAGTTAACAACATTGAAATCTACACAGATCATCAACCTCTTTCATTTTCAATTTCTCAAAAGAACCCTAATATCGAAATGAAAAGATGGTATTCTTTCATTGAAAGTTATTCTCCAAAAATTATTTATAAGCCAGGAGCAGCAAATGTTGTTGCAGATGCATTATCTAGGATACAAATTAATAACTTAACAGATAGTATCGAGTCGGTCTCAGATCAAAACACTCAGCATTCAGCAGAGAGTAGTTTTGAGAATGTTATACAAGAAACCCGAAGACCCTTACACCAGTTTAAGCAACAATTGCTTATAGGAACGGGGAGGTATACAATACATGAGGCGATTAACGTGTTCGGAAATACTAGACATATAATAGAGTATGCACTCCGGAAAATTTAATAACTCTCTTAAAGGAATACATTCCACCTTATATAACAATTGGAATTCATTGTAGCTTAGGAGACCTTTATATAATTCAAAAACCACTTAAGGATAATTTTATAAATAAATTTTTATTTACTAGAACACTAGAAGACAGATCGCTTATAATAACAGAAACGCAATGTCAAGCACACAGAGGGCTTGATGAAAATTATAAACAAATTAACCTGCTATGTTATTGGCCTAACTAATTTCAAAAACTAAAGGAGTTTGTTAAGAATTGCACAATCTGCAATCAGAACAAATATAACAGACATCCAGTGCAAATTCCTATCGGTCAAGCACCTATTCCGGATAGAGAAGGTGAAAGTTTGCATATTGACATTAATTACGCCCAAAATCTTATATTCATCACTTGTATAGATTCATATTCAAAATCTAATTAATTTAAATTACTTATAGAAAACAAAGTTTCAGAGATTTTACAACAATTCCCATTACCCAAAACCTTGATGATAGATATCGAACCAAGTTTTTCTTCATCCCAATTTAAATCTTTTGCACAAAGAAAGGTCATATCTTTATTTTATGCAGATCCTCAAAATAGTACTTCCAACGGACAAATTAAAAGGGCACACTCTACTTTAACAGAAATTGCACGTTGCATTAGTTGATTATTTTGAAATAGTAATTAGAGCAGCACAGAAATACAACTTATCAATTTACTCTATAACCAATCAACTACCGAATGATATATTATTTAACAAAATCAAACACGATAAAATTCCCCAATTGTTGAAGCAAGCACAGGATAAAATGTTACATTTTCATAATAAAGACAGAAAAGAAAAGGACTATCACGTAGGTGAAGTAATTTACAAAAAGAAACAAGGGGAAAGAAATAAGCTTAACTCAAGATATAAAAAACAGGTAGTTAAGGAAAATCATCCTAATAAAGTTATTATTAATAACAGAAACCGTACGATTCATAAAGATAATATTAAATTTTAAACAGATAATGAATTCAATAATTTATTTATTATTGCTGGTAGCCAAATCCGAAATTATGCATTACACAAACCATGATTTCTTTCTTTACAAGTATACCAAAGAAGTCCTCATTTATGAATCATACGCGGATTTATTTCATATAACTAACTTAAGTTTTTATAAAGATATTATTACTCTTGAAACAGAATTATTAAACAGTCATAACGTTCAGAATTCAAAATGGGAAATAACCAACGATTTAAAAATTATAAAAATGCGTATTTCTCAAATATTACCTACTAGGTCAAAAAGAGGCATTAATGAATTAGGCACAATCTGGAAATGGATAGCAGGAACACCAGATCATGATGATTTCATAACAGTTCAAAATAAAATTGATGATTTGATAAAAAACAATAACGATCAATTCCTTATTAATTCCAAAATATTTAAAGAAATAAAAACTCTATCTGACAACTTTATAACCGCCTTTAGAGATCAAGAAATTCCACTCAGAAAATACCGCCTTCGTTTGCTGACTTACGGACTTATGAATTTAATGGACACAATTACATTAGCAAAAATAGATCTTTTTAACACAAAAATTCTAAACAATGATGACAAAAACCTGTTATTATAACTGATCTTATTAATATATATCTTATTAATATATATATTAAGTACCCTATAATTATTGATCGTTTTAAAGATTACAACTCAAGATCCATTTCGCACAGTGCTGAAAAATTGTTAATCAATAATCATGTCGCAAAATGTAAAAATAAGTTTTATGTAATTTCTAATTTTAAGACCGAATTATTAAACAACTATTGCACATTAAACCCCGAAGATTCTTGTTTTACCAGATTACTAAATGGAGAAAAATCTTTATGTAATAAAATAAGAGAAACAAGAAAGGAAGTTAACTTCGGTAAGCCGAAGTTTGTATACCCTTGCAGTTATAAAAAATTATCAATAATTTTATTAAATTGAATTCGAAATTCTTAAAAATACAAAAATGTATATTTCCAATATTATAAGATAATAAGTAAAAAAGCCCCAAAGCTATAATTTGTTTCCTATTATTTCCCACCAATTATCCGATCGTTCCTATGACAGCTATATGATATATTCGTCAGATTTTAATAAAATTTTATTCGAAATTCAGAACTAATTAAAAAATGTTATTTTTAAGCTTATAAGGTTATATGTTAAAAAACACAAAAGATATAATTTTTATTTCATGTTTTCCTATTAATTTCCTATGGCAGCTATATTACATAGTCGTCAAATTTTGATAAAATTTAATTCGAAATACAAAACCAAATAAAAAATGTTATTTCCAAGCGAAGGAGGTTATTAGATAAAAACACCGAAGATGTAATTTTTAAATATTATTAGTGCTTTAGGAAGTGCTTTGAGGATTGGAAAAACCGTTGGCATAAGTGTATTGTATCTGAGGGAGATTACTTTGAAGGGGACAACATTAATATTGGTAAATAAATTAATAGTTGTTCTTGAAAATACAAATTCACCTTACTTTTTGAACACACCTCGTATGTGCGTGAGTATCATGTTATGTTCAGCTTGAAGTCGACAATTGAATTCACTTCACTTCATGCTCTGTAACAATAAAGAACAAAAGTTCTATAGTTTTGAAAAACTACGGCAGTCCGCCGTTAAATATCTTTATATTATTTGCGCTGTCTGAGTCTCTAGGCCAGTAGGAGATAGGGTCAGTTACCTCCCAACTAAATTCATCCTTATCTACAAAGCTGAAAGTACAGCCATCCGGCTAAGACAGCTGCGAGGGATCTCCAACTTCTACGTGTGAAGACGTACCCAAAACAACCCCTTCTTTCCGCAACCACGGGCGGATACCACCAGTGGCTGCTATTCGCAGTCACTTAACACCAACAGGCACAGCTAGCGGTGACCATTTCCCCCGCACCTGCGGTTGAACCTGGCAAGTGGCTACTGTTAGTAGTCATTTTACAAGTAAAGGCGCTACTAGCGACAACCACTTCCCCCGCACCGAAGATCACCCTTCAACCAATGCGGCTGAGGAAGACCACCCCAGGCCGCACACATAATAAGAATAATTTGCAATTTGTCTGTCAAACTCAACAGTCTAACCTGCAAGCAAAGTATGTACGACCTCTTCTAACCAGCCTTCTCCTTCGATCTATGATTTTCTGTCTCCTTTATCGTTTTGATGGTGTCCTAATTATTACACTTCTATCAAATATTTTTTTAGGATCTATACTTCTCAACTCTTCTAACCAATGAATAGTTAATATAACCTACTAGAATTATAGGTAATTGTTTTAAAGTTCACAAAATTTTAAATATGCACTTGTCATCTTCAATATTGTCGTACACACCGAATTTCTTTGGGTAAGTAGGCCTGGCATCGTATCGTATCTTTCATTTTTGCTGCTCTGCTTTAATGTTTTGTTCTGCTTGTTGGCGATTTACTTCAACATTGACTTGTGGTTCAGATTCCTGAGTTTAAGCCTGAGTTAACCGATTTTTGGATACATATACATTGAAGTTAAATACCAGACCGTTTGAAGTAAACCTTGTGGTAGAATTGATGTTTGTATTCATACTCCATTGAATTTTACCCAGGTTTAGATCCCAATCCTTATCGTTAGCTGTGCTCGTTTTCAATACACTTAGTATCGTTTTATTCTTACATTGCCGATGTGCTGAATTCCATTTTCATTCATAAAATTGTCGAACTCCTTTTGACGTAAACGATGCGCAAATTTTGTTTCAAGGCTTTTATAACTGGTGCCTTATTTTAATTACGTGTTGGTATTAGAAAGGTGTATTTCGTAAAAGCTCACACAACTACTAGAATGTGACAGTTTCCGGTTTTACTTCTTATGAACGGCCCAATGTGATCAATATCAATTGTTCGGAACAATATGGGTACTACTTCCTGCAGGTATAGTTCACCCTCAGACTTTCCGCCTTTTACCTTATTCACACAGCATTCAGGATAAGACGCAATGTAAGACTTGATATATCCTCGCATCCTTGGGAACCAGAAATGTTTCTTTAGCTTTTCCAAAGTCTTTTCGGTTCCAAAATGTCCTGCTGCATCATGGTTGCGCTTGGTTACCCACATGGTTACGCCATCTGATTGCTTGAGGTACCACCAACTTGCTGCCATCATCAGTTCTTCTTCCTAGAACCTTTGCTGCTTGCATCCGTATAAAGAGTCAATACGGGCTGCGATGTAAAAGCTTCCTTTAAGTTCCAGAATGCTGTTTCTTGTTCTGCTTCTCACAGGAACTCTTGACTTTTCTAGAAGCTTACTCATTATGCTATATTCTTTGACAAACTTGCGGAAGAATCTAGTAATGCCGAGAAACCTGCGTACATCAGCATCGTTTTGCAGCGTTCCATAATTGCTGATGCATATGGATTTCTCGATTCCTGGCTGAATTCTGTTTGCGGTTACTAAGTGTCCCAAAATCTTGACCTTAGTCTGCAGGAAAGAACATTTGGATGGCCGTAGAGTTAGACCAGCTGATCGGATTGCCTGCAAAAACTCGTTTAGAATGACAAGTCCTTCGTCAACTGTTTTTGATGACTTTGTCTACATAAGTTATTATGTTGCGTTGATGTTCTCGCTGTCGTAGCAAATCCATGATGACCTCCTGAAATACTATTGGTGCATTTAGCAAGCCAAATGGCATTACGTTGAATTCGTAGAATCCATCGGGAAATGTAATAAATTTCTTGCTTTCCATTGGAATCTGATAATATCCTTAAGTCATATCCAGAATTGTACATTGTATAGTACTAGTTTCCAGACAGCTTGCTTCCTCTACAATTGCCATTAGATATAGTTTTTTTTTTATCGTGACTGCGTTGAGAGCTTTTGTTTGCCTTACCTGGTATCTACGACCCAGTATGGGTGTTGCCTTTGTCACCTTGATGTCCATGCAGTGGCATTGCATCTGCCAGTATGGGAAAGGTCTTCGGCAAAACAATTTGTATATCTATGCAACATATAGCTCACCTCATTGCGCTGGGAGCTACTGACGTCAGCACTTATATTGAATTTGATTTCCGATTCCTCTGCTTGCATTATCGAGCCTGCATTTCCAATCTGTTCGTAGTCTTTACTGCGATTAAGTCTCTGTCCATGAGAACGTCGTATGGAAGAATGTCATGAATGACATGAATTTAATTTGTGTATGGACGCTGCCAGTATCGACGAATGCTGAAAACTCTCTTCTTCCAAGCTCAATAGTCTTCATTATAGGTGGTATTTTGGTATTTGCTGCGTCTACTTAAGCGATTGATGACAGCCCTGCAATCCTTAGCTTCATGCCCAACCTTTGAACATATTGAACAGTATAACTACTTCTGCGGATCTGGACACTTAGCAGCTATGTGACCCATTTGGTTACAATTAAAACATTTTGGTCCTTTAGGTTTAGCCTCGCCGCCTGCTACGTCTTGGCCTTTCGTGTAAACAGACTGAGAAGAGGCACTTTGTTGCTGCAGTGTTTGCACTGTTTTTATATTGTCCAGAGACCTGAATAGATCCGAACACGTCTGAAGATTCATAACTAACAAAGCCTTGCTGCAGTCGCTTTGGTTCAATCCGTTAATAATACAAGAATTGATGGATTGCTCCTCTATATTAGCTCGTCTTCCAATTGCCATCATGATGTAGAAGTATTCGCTAAACGATTCGTTGGATTTTCGTTATGAACATCAGCTGTGTTTACCACGCTATGAAAATCTTGTAAAAGGGCGGTCTTAAACAATTCCCATGTTTGGAACACAGTCTGTGCATCTAACCATTCCTTAGCGACACCTCTTAGTTTATTCTATACGGCAAACAATACTGTCCCATCATTCTATTCATAAACGCTTTGCAACTGATCGGTTTTGCTTATAAATTGTTGTGAAGTAATGTTGTCCCTAACTGAATCATACTCGGGAAACACAGCGATCACACCCTTGATGATGGTGTTGGTATAAGCTGTGCGTTCGGGGCTTTCTGGCCTGGTGGTGGTATGCCTAACGTGCAGGACATGCGGTGCTCCCTAAGTTAGCTTGTCCCGAAGTCGCATTTCTCTGATGAACACTTAAGGCCTGATCATCAACTGCTTCAGCTCGTCAATTTGAGATTGCACAATATTTGCATCGAATTCGTAATCATCGCGTTCGATTTCATCACATCCTGTTTGTTTTCGACGACTGGAATATTGTTTGTGCTTAGAATAATATCCAGATCGGCAACCCTTAGTTGACCTAGTTTAAGTAATATTTTAGTTAGCCTCGTGGTCCGTGGCTTCTTCTCAAGTTTTTTTCTCACTATTGGTGCTTTTTCACAGTTTTCTTCTGCGTCCTTTTTTTTCTCCAGATGCTTCTTAAAGTGTGGAGTATTGCCTTTCTGCCTTTTTACCACCTTACATTGACCGTATTGGTTTGTCCGTTGTAGCGTTGTCGTTTTGTCAAATTTTGTATTTCTCCATTCTCCTTTCTTGGTGAATAAAATAAAGCTTTTATGTCATTTTATTGCTGTTTGGAGCTCTTATCCCACTTCTGATTTCTCAAAAAAAATACCTCTGCGCTCGTTCAGGATGGTAATAAAGTATTTATTGACAAGGAATTTATTGAATTATATAAAGAACACAAAGTGTATAGAAATCTTGTTGGCTTGTGAGCGTGCGGCACACGTCCTTCTCCTTTGAAGTTGCGGTATTTTATTAGAAAGTTATACTTCAGCAACATTAAACTTTAAACTGTTTGTAGAGTTTGTAAACTCATTTCGTGGAACAATGTCCTCAGAGGAAAAGCGCTTTTGACAACAACAATGAAGTAAGATTTATAGAAATTTTTTTTACTTACTTAACTAATATACCAACTATTGCAGAATGCCCCATTAAATTTTTATAAAGTCTTCTGAAGTCCCTGTTGGACTTAACATTAATAAAGTTAGCACTAAGTATTATGGCATAAATAAGAGCCATAAAACGTTATGCTTTGTAATAAAGAATTAAAGATTAAGTTTGATTTGATAATCGTCGCTGATGAGTCCATTGGACATGAATCAATTTTGCGAAGGCATTTCATTAAAATTTGTGGTTTGAGCATTAATCTAGACACTCTTGACACTATTGAAGATAGTAATTTTAATAACAATACCAACAACTTGAAACTGTTTTATGAGAAGATTGGTCAACCCTTTAACTTCAACTTTCAACTGTTTGTAAACAACTATTAGGGGATGAGACTGTTAGGGAACCACTATTAGGAGAAGCGACTGTTAAAAAACAGTTGTTTCCTGTTAGGTGAAAAGACTGTAACGGATCTACTGTTAAAGGAAGCGACTGTTAAAGAACAACTAGTAGAAATAGAGACAAAAAAGAATTCTAATTCTAATCAAAGCCTAGGCGACTATCGAACAGTGAAAAGGAATCGTACAAAATAGCGAATCGGAATACTCTTCATAGATTGTTTTAGTAAAAAACAAGAAAGGAAATTATCTTCGGCAAGCCGAAGTTTGTATACCCTTGCAGTTCTAAAAAATAATCAATAATTTTATTAAATTGAATTCGAAATTCTTAAAAATTTAAAAATTTATATTCCCAATATTATAAGATATCAAGTCAAAAAGCCACAAAGCTATAATTTGTTTCACATTATTTCCCACCAATTATCCGATCGCTCCTATGACAGCTATATGATATAGTCGTCCGATTTTGTTAAAATTTAATTTGAAATTCAAAACCAAATTAAAAATGTTATTTCCAAGAGTAGGAGGTTATAAGTTAAAAAACCCCGAAGATATAATTTTTCAATATTATTTTACCACAAATTTTCAGATTGTTCCTATGGTAGCTATATTATATAGTCGTCCGTACACCAAAGATATCATTTTTTTTTTAAATTTTCCCCGATAGTTCCTATGGGAGCTATATAATATAGTTGTCTGATTCGGCTGGTTCCGACTTATATACTACCTGCAATAGAAAGATAGCTTTAAAACTGAGAGACTAGTTTGCGTAGAAACGGACGGACAGACGGACATGGCTAGATCGACTCGTCTTGTGACGCTGATCAATAATATATATATTTATGGGGTCGGAAACGTCTCCTTCACGTTGCAAACTTCTGACTAAAATCTTTATACCCTCTGCAAGCGTATAAAATTCCGGAAGTCTTAGGTTATGCTTAGACTATAGGAAGCTAATAAAAAAAAGGCTTTAATAGATGACCTTTTGAACAAGTAAGTCAAAAAAGATTATTCTCAAAGAGAGTGACGAATCAATAAAATGCACTATCTTTGTAACTCCGTTACCAGAGTTCGAATTTTTGAAAATGCCTATGGGCATACAAAATGACGCTTTGATTTGAGAGACTAAAGTTATCGTATATAATGATGACATTATGGTAGCAAGCAAGGATGTAGAAGAAGATTTAAAAGTTAATAATAACTTATAATTGCGATTGGACAAATGCGAATTTATGCGAACAAGCATAAATTATATAGGATTCTTTTTGGGTTTTTACTCATATTTTAGACGATTCATAAAAGACTTTTATATTTTAACCAAATAACTGTATGATATGAAGTTCCCATTTAAGGAGAGGGAGTTAAATTTTTTTTTAAACCTAAAAAAATCTTAAAGAGTCTTCTGTTTTAGCTAATTATGATCATAAAGATGATTTCGAGTTACATTTCGATTCAAGTTCTTTAGGTCTCGGTGCGGTGTAAACACAAAATGAAAAGAGATGGAAAATTTCATTCCGTTTTCTATGTCTCAAAGCAAACGAGGGAAACAGAGTCTAATACATCAGCTTTGAGTTAGAACATTTTAAAAAAAATACCATAATGAACATGGATAAAATGATAGACGCGATTTTAAAAATATATTGGTTAAAGATCATGAAACAAAAATGCAGTAGTCAAATTGAAAGTTGCTTAAAATGTGTAGTGTTTTTCCCAAAAACTGGAAAATCAGAAGGTTTCCTTAAGAGTATTCTAAAAGGGGATAAGTCAATTCCATTATTACATATAGATCATTATGGACCAGTAGCTATAGGTAGGGCGAATAAACACATATTTCTTATTGAAGATTAGTAAGATTATACACAGCTAAGACGACAAATACAAAAGAAGTTTTGAAAGCATTAAGCGCTTACTTCAGGGCTTACAGCACACCAAAGTCTATTGTTTCAGTCAGAGGCAGTTGCTTTACCTACAATGAATTTAAGCAATTGCTGTGTAAAAGAAACGTAAAACAAATAAAAATAGCTAGTGGCTAAAGGCCCATACATAATAGCAAAGGAACTTTGAAACGACAGATTCTCGTTGAGGGATGATGAGGGCTTTCAAGTTTCACGAAATCTAAGCAAGGGTGTTTGAAGTGCTAAAAATATAAGGCCGTGGATAGGTAAAAGGAAATCATTGTAATGCGTAGATTTAATATAACATGTATAGAAACATAATAATATTATAATAAGATCTAAATGTAGTCCTAAGTACACAATGATCAGGAAATCCAATACACTGGATTCCCGAATTTTAGTATGCTCATTTGATGGTCACTTTATTTCCGATAACGCTTGAAAAAGCGAGGAAAATGTATTGTTTTTAGACAATCGATACGAAAGGGATTCTGATGTGAATGGTCGAGTGCCAATTAAGCCAAAAGCTGTGTCTCGTAACCTGAAGTTGTTTTCCTTTCACAAATTCTTAACAAATACGGTTATTTTTTGAAAGTGGACTTAATATATCCCTACCGTTTACATCATCTTCATAATGATCTTCCATTTTTTCCTTCAAATTGTCTGGCCTCAAAAGAGGATGACGTGAACAAATTTATTGCTGACCTGGGAAATAAGAAATATTATGAAATAAGTTATGGGAGTTTGCAACAATGTATAGGTTAGTATTGAAAGAGATCCCCAGAAGAGTTCAGTTCTTACAAAAGTCTTGGTTAAAGAATTCTGTTGATCTAAATATTTTAGATAGAAAAAGTGCAAAAAAATTTAAAATAATTTTTTTAAAGTTATTATTATTTACGCCGAAGGCAGAGTCGACATTAAACTTGTTAGTTTTAGTACATTGTGGAAAAACTTTTATTTCAAAATCCTATTTTCATTAAGCAATTCATATAAAAAGATTTTCCATTCCACTTAATAAGCCAATGTATTTAGGATTTGCATTTGGATATTAGATTTATCGAAATAAAAAATATATGATTTTCACTACCAACATTTACTCTTAAATTAAATGGATACTGATTCATTTATCTTTCAACTGTGGATTTTTTAAAGGTATTCGTAATGTTCTCAAGCAATATTTGATACATCGGACTATTCAGATAAACCAAGGAAGAACGCTATAGACGAGTACCTCGATACACGTTACTCAGCTTGAGGGAGCAAAATGAAAAATGAGATATAAAGGCAGCAAAGGCTATTTCGGTATATGTTGTGTGAATGGCAGTTTTACACATGTCAGCGTTCATACGGACGGACGGACATGGCTAGATCGACTCAGCTATTTATCTTGATCAAGAATATATATACTTCATGGGGTCGGAAACGCTTCCTTTTACCTGTTACATACTTTCTGACGAATCTATTCTACCCTTTTAATCTACGAGTAACAGGTATAGTTATAAATCTGTATAACTTCAAAAGAGTTAATAAAAAAAAGTTTTGCGTTTTTATATCCTTGAAAGGGTATAATATTTTAAGTCAGAAGCTTGCACCGCAGTGTCCGTTTCTACGCAAACAAGCCTCTAAGTTAAAGTTATCAGCCTGAAACTTTCCCAAAAGTCTTCTTTCTATGCAGGAACTATCAGAGAAATAATTAATATACTCGTATAACCTCCTACGCTTGGAAATAACATTTTTTAATTGGTTTTGAAATTCGAACTAAATTTTATCAAAAACAGACTACTATATCAAATAGCTGCCATAGAAACGATCGGAAAATTTGTCAAAAATATAAAATATTATATCTTTGATGTTTTTTAACATACAATCTTCTATGCTTGGAAATAACATTTTTTAAGTAGTTCTGAATTTTGAATTAAATTTGATCGAAATGGGACGATTATATCGTATGGCTGTCATAGGAACGATCGAAAAATAATATGAACCAATTATAGCTTCAGTGCTTTTTGACATATAACCTTCTAAGCTTGGAAATAACATTTTTTAATTAGATCTGAATTTCGAATTTAATTTTATCAAAATCGGTCGACTATATCATATAGCTGTCATAGGAACGGAAAATTGGTGGGAAAATAATATGAAACAAATTATAGCTTTGAAGCTTTTTGACATGTTATCTTTTAAAATGTAAAAAAAAAATGGTCTGAAAAAAGAATGCAATTTTTTTTAATATCACTGAAGTCAGCAACAATCCTAAAAAATTCTTATTTCCTATAACTGCAAGGGTATACAAACTTCGGTTTGCCGAAGTTAACTTCCTTTCTTGTTTAAAGATGAGCTTGACGGAAGCCCATTACAGAATTTGTAGGTCTATGCTCAAAGGTTTATTCTTATAAAATAGATCAAGTTAAATTTTCAAATAATTAAGCAAAGTTCAGGAAATCTTACAATTGAACACTTTGAAACCGTTTTTTTATGGCAATAAAACAATGTTTAGATTAAAAGCACACAAAATAAAGTTAAATGAATAAAAAAAATTTTTCACCTTGGGTGAGAAGATACTTAATAATTATGAGCGATGGAGAATTATTACATAACCTTTAATTGCAAAAAAATATATTGAAAAGGAACTATTTTATAAATCAGTACAAGTACAAATAAAAATTAATTAATTTTATTTAAGTTAAATTTGTACAAAAATGATAATATTAAACCAAGCTTATTTTAGCTAAACATAAAAAAAATTATTAAAGAAACCATTTGGTGTGCTACATAATGTCTTCCTTATTTATACAGCTAGTTTTTGAAAATCTCAGCAACTTAATTAGAACTTTATTTCCTTTTCGCCTTACAACTTTTTTAACTAGGTACATATAGGAATCGTGTTGTCTTGAGTTCTTCTTTATGGAATCCGCCCTGCATCGGTTTACCATCTAAACCTTCAAGTAAGTATGTTTTCGGGTACGTAGTGTTCACCTTTCTAATTTTAAAGTTTCAATTATATACTTTGGTGTACCCCTTTCTCAAAGACATGTTTATATTTACTAATGCGAACGTGGTCCCTCTTACGGAGGAACAAATATACTCATTTTCCATATTTTCTTTTAGAAATATTACCCCTACATAAAAAAGGTCATAAAATTAGAATTGGTAAAGTATTTTTTACTTGCAAACCATAAAACCAAGAGTCTTGAAACTTAACAGCAATTCTAATAGTAAGAATACCTTTTTAAATGTTCCGAAAATAAAAAGTCATAGAAAATGTAAATAGAATAAGAGACTCAAAACTAATAAAAAGGGTTAGTTATAAATTTATCGTCAGCACCAAAATGATTTTAAGACCTGTTCACTGCTAAATAACTAAGTATCAAGACCAAGAGACACCACAAACGAAAGATGAGCTCTCAGAATGTTACCAGCGACATCCACGAAATGCGTGCTCGCCTCAGCTATAACAATAACAAAAATAATCTAAATAAACAAGAAGTAAACAAATATCTCTTTTTATTTAATCATATTCTTATTTCTTATTCTCGAGTCAAAACATATCCAATAGAACTGAGGTTTGTTATCTATTTATTGTTACTTCATTGGGATTTTTATTTTCAAAATGATTAATGTGAGAATGTTATTGACTAATCTCATAGAAATAATTTGTTGAAAAGGAACTATTTTATAAATCAATTGAATTGGAGATGTTTTATTATGAACCAAACTTTGGAAAATATAAATAAAAAAAATGTTGAGTTTGTAAAAAGTTTATTTATTTTTTTAAAGTTTATTTAAGTAAAGATTGTAAAAAAATATTATTAAACTAAGTATAAGATAAGCTGAACATATAAAAAATTAAATTAAATAAATTATTTGTTATACTACAGAATGTCTTCCTTATTTATCCAGCTTGTCTTTGAAAACCCCAGCTACTTAACTAAAACTTTAACTATGTAGGTATGTATGGGGAAATCGTATTTTTTTTTTTTAGTTCTTCTTTATAGAATCCGCTCTAAGTCGGACAACCATCTAAATCTTCAAGTAAGTATGTTTTAGGGTATTTATTATTCACCTCTCTAATTTTAAAGATTTCAGTTGTATAATACGAACGTGGGCCCCTTACGAAATTTACTTGGAATAAATATTTTCAAGTGATTATAGGAAGTTTGTAATATTTGTTTTGAAAGAATTGACATTACTTGAACTTATTTTAATTATTCCATGCACTCTATTATTTTATTTATTAATTGAAACTAAATTCAGTTCTTTAAGAGTTCTATTGAAACGTTAAACTACAGATGCCTTTAGACTACTGAAGGTTGAATAATGATTTATCCTATAAATTTTCATAATTAGTTTAAATTTTGAACAGTCAACCCATTTCAACCAAGTTTTTTTTACCATTGATCATGTATATTCAGTCGCCGTTGGTCCGTGCAGCACATTTACAGTTTCTAGCCTAATCATAATCAACCAATTCTGAAAAGCGAAACCGGTAATGATATCGGTTTTGTTACGTATTTAAATATGTAATCCTCAATGATTTGTTTACGTCAGTCGACGATTAATATAATGAGCTAAAAATTTTCTTAAACCTTCACCCGACTTTCTGATGTTCTCATCAGTATAGTCGTATTGTTTCCTTGCTATGTCATCGTTATCTTAAGGCTTAGTTCAGTTTTTGATACTTTTATTTTGAGCATTTAGATTATCGCGCTCATCGATGACTTAACTCGTTTTTTTCAAATTTTCTGATCTTTCCTTATCAACAGACATGAAGTTTTATAAATGTAATACATATTTGCACTGCCTACATATACCCATAAAAATATAATCCGTTGTAGGATTGAAATTATTGTCTATCAACTTCTTAATAATATGGCTATATTTGTCTGCTCGTGTACCCTTGATTCAGTTATTAAGATTAAAGCCTGTTCTATATTCGTTTCTAATATATGACAAAAAGGAAAACGTATGACCGGACGCGAAGTGCATCTTCGCTGACCAAGCGCAAAATTGCTAAAGTCGTACGATCGCTGGCCCATAGCGGTGCACTTCGCTGGCTCATCTTCTTGGACACCATAAGAGTGGTACAATATTAGGGTGGTACACTTATTACATAGAAGTATAGGTATAATGCATAAAGATTATTGACTGATATAGGATATGATATAATTAAATGTAAAATTGCCCTGCCTAACTTATGCTGGGAGCTGGTTGTTAACTTGCGCGCACCTTAAGAAAGGCACCGAGATGTGGGATTTGACCAACAGGACACCAAAATGGAAAAATCGGCTGAGATCGTTTTACTGGTGATTTTTAGATAAACAAAATACTCATATAAGTACAACGTAAAAATTTTTTTGGAAAAAACTTACTTCTTTGTCTAGACACGCCTGGTAGGAAGTTCATGAAGACAGCGAAGTTCACCAAGTCATGCTCCTCCTCAAAGAGCATATCGATTGGAATTTTTCTAGTACTTTCACTATTCTGCGAATTCGCCTTGTTTTTGTATTACTGCCTGTGGCACAAGCAAAGATTAAATTTCTTATTCTTTAAGCTGGCATTATTTACTCGGTAATATGGTACTTGTTGTGATATTTCCTTAGCTCCGACGAAAAGCATTAGGCGCCTATTTGCCTCTCTCTCACTCCTTCGGTTAGTTTAACCTCCCTTCAGTTCCAAAAATAAGGTATCACTTATAACTCAACTTGTGCATAAAGCGTGACATGTCAGCTTCCACGAGTGAAGAACAAGTTACTCTTTATAGACAATTTTATGGGATGTCCGCTTTTTCACAAGGGAAAATTTAAACACAAAGTTTTGAAGTATTTTACTTGTTCCTTTTTACTCATTTTTTGAATGGCCTATCACCTTCACGTTTTAGTTTTTAGTATTTCCATTAGAGGAAACTTGTTTTTACATTGTTTATCGCCCTCCTGAATCATATGTCCGGACCCCTGAGTAGTTAGCCAACGTTCTTGAAAATATAAATATCATATAAGTGTTAAAAGATGATTTACTTTTATAATTGTATATTTACATTTCCAACTGTGTAAAATCCTTTGCAGGTTTTGTATTGACGCAAAATATTTTATAATGCAACCTTTAGGTAACCGAACCACAATTTTCTAGGTTATATTTTAAAACCTATAAAATATTTAAAAAGCGCACGTAATGAAGCACTTACCTGTCTTTATTATTTAAAAAAATATCACTTTTGAAAACTCAAACAAGTCAAACATGTCTTCTTCTTCTTCTTTAGGTTTCTCTTCGCTATTGGTGCGTGCCACTGCACTTATAACCTTCCTTATGCGTAATACTACTGATGGAGCAAAATATAGTAAGTGTATTTTTTTTAAATGTTGATATTAAAAAGTTTTAGTTATTTAAATACATTTTAACGGACTAAATTTCTATAAACTAAAATTGATATAAAATATAAACATAACATAATGATTGAATTTAAATTATTTAATTTGTTTTGAAAATAATGAATGTTTTTTAAATAATTAACTTCTATAAACCAAGTTAGTTGTTTTAGTTCGAAATACAATATTGCTTTTAAAAATGAGGGCATTCACATGTCGCTGAGCCGCAAAAATTGTTCCACCAAAATGTTGTTGAACATAACGGAGAGACGCAAAAAAAGGACCGGCCGATGGTTGTCTCTCTATAGTTGGACTAAGGTTTTTTTTCTATGATATGATTATTTTCATCAACTCCACTATTTTGCCGATTCGATTTGTTGTGGTATAGCTTCCTGTGGGTCAATTCCCACAATAATGATTGCACCTACCTTCTGAAGGCGTCTTTGGGGCCTGTTTTTTGTAAGTATTTCCTTAAGAAGTTTAGATAAGGCTTAAGTGGAAATATCATATAAGTAGACAACTCTTTCTGGTGTACATATGCAGAGATACAAGGTATGAAAATTACGTTTCATTCCATACGTTCAAATGGTTTGGGAAACATTGATATAACAATTGGTTCTTAAAAAGTTCATGTAAAACATTTGTGTCGGTGGTATTTCGTTAATTCAAAAAAATGTTTTCGTAAAATATGTGTTTTAGCTCTATGTCAATAAATTGTTTGATTAAAAAATTTTTGTTTGATGTGACGCACAACATTGTGTTGAATTCAGACACATGCTGTGCATTTTTAGAAGTACACGCACGGGTATATGCTAAAATTCACTTCTTATCGGTTAAAAGTGAGGATGTTTGTAAGCCATGTAAGAAGAGTTAAATCTTAAACTATGCTTACTTACAATATAACGTACAATATAAATTATTGTGATATGTATGCATACATTTTATAACTTTTTATATGTACATTTATATCATAAACATAATGTTAATTAATCTTGATTTTAGAAGTAATTAAATAAATGGTGGATTTTATGCTGACTTAAAATTAAAACGGGTTCACAAACAAATATCAGAGGACAAATTTTGGAGTCCCGAAAACCATGTTCAGAGATTTTAATTGTCATCAAATTATGGTTTCTTTGTTTGAAATGACAATACTTCAAGCAATAATTATTGAAGTTCAAATAAGGCACAAGTTTACGTATTAACTGGTTCGAAATTCTAAACGAACTAGTTGTCATAGTTCAACCTGAGTATAATCCTATTGCTGAAACTTGCCTCTCAAATCATGAAGTTACTGGAGAGTTCACGTTTTGAGGCCATCAACAATGCACTTTCTATACAAACAAGTGGAATAACGATCTTTGGTCGCATAGAAAGTTATTCATGGTATGTCCCTAAAATTATTTAAAAAATGATTCAAAACTAATTAATTTTTTTAGCAAAATGGTTGCAGCTGAAAAAGTACTGTATAAACGATTTACAGCAGATACTCATGGGCATGACCTTCAGGCGTTATCACCACCCCAAACTTTGTCTGACTTTTCGCCTAACTTTCGGCAAAACAACAGTCAGTCTGGAGATGAAGGCATTACTATGTGTGATACAATTTCCAGAAAGACATTGTTTTATTTAATTGCAACTTTAAATGCTTCATTTGAGCCAGATTACGATTTTTCTGAAGCTAAGGTAAATAATTAATATTATATACATGTCTGTCGATTCTAAAAAATGGTTAAAGTCTCATGAATTTAGCAAAGAGCCATCATTACAGTGGGTAATGAACTCAATTCACTCAAATTTATCGGCATTAGCGGGAGATCAATATCAAGTTATACGACAGCCATTATGGTCTGCTGTTGATGACGAAGTTATCTTATTAGAATGTGACATATACAGTTATAATCCCGATCTGAGCTGTGATCCTTTTGGAGAACCAGGCTGTTTGTGGTCGTTTAATTATTTCTTTTACAACAAGAAATTAAAGCGGATTGTATTTTTTACAAGTCGTGCAGTAAAGTATGTATAATTTGTTCTTAAAAATAAAAACTGTTATTAATTACTATATTTCAGTTCACTATATGCTGGAGAAACCTCGGAATTTTCGATGGAAGAGGATATATATTAAGAAAATGCTGTCGCCTATTTCACAAAATTTAATATAGAATTTTTTCAAACCAATTGACTGGAGATTCCAGAATGTTTTTAAACTGGTATTGGTTTGACCGCAAATTTGCATGTCTACTGTATCCTTGAAATTTGATTGAAGAGAGATGTTAACTTCAATAAGTTAATAAATATTTAAAATAAGAAAGTTTGATACTAATTTTAAATTAAAATTTCCACATTTCCGCAGTGCTCAAGACTGAGCACAGATTTAGGCCTTTTCTAAGCACCCTTTTGAGAGCTTTTTTAATCGAAGAAAAAGCACAGATTCAGTACAGGTTGAGCGCCTAATTAAGCAACACAGATTGAGCACAGGTTAAGCGCTTAGCAAATACACAAAAATAAAATATAATTTTTGTTTTCTTGTATTGATTTAATTAAATTTTTTATTCGATTTACAACGTGGGCTCTCGTGTTATTGGGGTCGTTGGGTTCCAGGGTACCTCTGCATCAAGGTCTGAGTAACTTTCCACTTAAGGCAGCTCAAGTTCCTAACACACCTCATTGCCTTTTGCAGCTGTTTCTCCCGAGGCTCGGATGGCTCTATCTAGAATAAGAAAAAAAAAATTAGTTTTCAAAATAGAACGAGACACCAATAAGTATCATTTAAGTAAGCAATAAGTTATCCATTTTAATATAAGAAATATACATTTTGGAATTTAAAGTAAAGGATGGAGAAAGAGAGAGCGGAGACTTGGCGGGCAGAGCGAAAATGCCGTGTGCAAAAGGAAGTAACGGGATGCCGCCGGACTTTGGACGCGGTCGTAAACTTTGGACCAAGGTGCCACATCTCGGCAGCGAAGCGGCATACAAGCATGCCATATGCATCACGGGAATCAGCGGGAGGCAGCATCATGCTCGACGTCGGCGGGAAGCAGCGCATGAAGGCCAAGAGGGTCAAACAGGAGCCATGGACTATGGACCCGGTGCGGAGAGTTTCGGCGGGGCGTGCGCAAAAGGGGAATAACGGTTTTCGTAATTCAAAACCCGCAGGGCGCTGGCAGCAGGGTCAGTCGATCACGGTCAGTCGAAGATTTAGGACAAGCAGTCGATCAGATATCAAGTGAACAGAAAACCAACCAAGTAAACTACGAGAGAGCCACAACAAGGCGAGTCGTCAAAAGCAGCGCCGGAGCCTACAAGGAGCAAGATCGCTACGTCGAGACGTTCGGGATTGGGATTACAAGGAATCTCCGAACTGAGATACAGGTGGCTGAGGTCCAAGGGGAACCACACGGCTAAGTCAAAGCGATCTGCTTATTCTTGCCAACGAAGTCCTGGCGTTACGCCTGGAGGGTCTACCAGACTTGGAGCAGTGAAGGCCGGCGACAAGAAATCGTGAGCTCGGGGGTAAGCCTGTCGAACCCCAGTGTACCTCGCCCCAAGCACTACTTTGGCATGTCCCTGCGTGAGCCCCGTGCGCCAAGTGGAGTTTAGCAGGTCCTGGCGGGATCAGCCAGAAGGGAGAGCCTACGGTTCTGATTTGTGAAGGAGCGACGCGACCGAACCCCGAGAGTAAAGAGCCCGAAGGGAGAGAAGTCTTGGATCGGCGTCTGCCCGAGAACCCAACACAATGCTACGTACAGCTACCCAGTCAGGAGCAGTTCGCAGGACACCGCCATCAGCGAGCAGGGCTCCACACCGCAACAGCCACGCAATGAGAATCGAGCCCGTAGGAACGGCACGGACAGTAAGCGAAAGGGTGAGGCTACGGTGGAACGTTCGTTTCTACAAGGCGTAGAAGCGAAGTGAAGAGCGAGGCAGCTTCCTGGCGTTTCGCCTCGACTGTCCGCACGATCTGAGCGAAAACGCCAGTTGGACCATCCGGGACAGAGCAAGGGACAGGCGGTCGGGTGTCGAGAGGAGTGATCCTGAAGAACTCGTCAGTCTGTTCACCCTAGTCTGAGAACGGTGACGCTTCCCTAAGCCTGCATCTCACTGAACTACTGGGCGGTCACGTTTATATAAATTTGGTGGGACGAACACACACAATCTACTGAGCTAGCCGCACCAATCTCGTAGCGAACAGAAAGTAAATAAAATCAGTTCGTTACAAAAGTTTCAGATAGCTTTAAAACTGAGAGACTAGCTTGCGTAGAAACGGACAGACAGACGGACATGGTTAGTGATGCTGAACAAGAGTATATATATAAACTTCTGACTGCAATCATTATTCCCTCTGCAAGGGTATTAAAAGTTGATGAGCCATTAGAGAAACTGAAAGTATATACGTCACGCTTAGAAAAAACACACGCCGGCATATAATATTTAATATGTCCGTTTAATAAATTCAAGTTTCGACCAATCCGGACATAATTAAAGCCAAGCAAGCAAAGGTAAAAGCAATTCACAACAATTTAAAACAATTCAAAAACGACCGTTTCTAACTGCATGCATTGCGGTGAGCAGCTGGTCGGTAAGTCTAAAACTGCAACTCAATCTGTAACAAAGGGTTAAATTGTCGAAAGCAGTAATTTTGGACGGTTGAGCGGATCATCACGAGGCTGCTAAGTCAACTTTACAATAGTTCCGTAAGGTTGTTACGTCATAAAAAACACAGCTTTTTTTCAAGAAGCGACTTCAGAAGAAGATGATTTGAAAGTGTAGTTTTTAAAAACACACACACAGATGGTCTGCGCCGCGAGATTCAAGGTGACTTCTTATTATCTAAAGGGTTTCGTGTCTCAGTTTGAAGAACATTAAAAGTATTTTGCACTATCGACGAAAACTAGAATCAGGTCCATACAGCGGAACCATCATAACACCCCAGGCGGTACATAAACCAGAAACTTTCATTTATTTGGCCAATATACCAGAACTCAAACTCTAGAGTAACATCATCGAATGGTCCGGGTTTTTCGACGCATTCTGACGTGTGATTCATTACAGCCAACAACTTAGCGATAGTCAAAGTTTCTATTTTGTAATGGATTCTCTTTCCGCAGGTGGGAATGGGCGACGTCAAACATTTTTTCAAAATTGCCTCAAAAAAACCCAAAATAATTAAAATTAAATTTTGTTTGTACTTCAAAATATGCTTTATTTAGCTAGACTTTTTAACGTACATCAAAAATTTTAGGTAGGTAAGGAACTTTTAATACAAATTAGTTGACTGCTTTTTTTTTGGTATTTTTTAGTCCTGATGGCTTCCTCGTACGCTCACTGCTTTGATTTTTAAAGCGCCTCACGAACCTGGGACCCTCACACATGGACTCACTGTGCAAAAGTACGCGGAACTATCAACAATGCGGGTGGCGTCACAATACGCTCTTGCACCACCCTTCAGTTCCGAAAAAAGTTTCACCTGGTGAATCTGGAGTGGCATGATAGCTTGCACGAGTGCATAACAAGTGACACTCCGTAAAGAAAATTGTATGGGATATCCGCTTATTCATAAGTGAAAATGCAAAGGAAATTTTTTCGAAGTTACGTCGGATTTCACTTGTTCCTCATTTCTTGTACGGCCTGTCACCTGCAAGTGACACATCAAAGTGAAAGCACTTCGGAAATTCTAAATTCTTACAAAGAGTATTCCAAGTGAAATAACTTCGGAAATTCTCATATTTTCCATTGAGATTTCACATTTAATTGCATTTTACTTTATTTTATTTAAATTGTATTAATGATGTTTTCTTTTGAATTACATTTATTGTTAGCCTAGTATTTTGTTTTGTAAATTTCTTCATTGCCTTCCTTAAAAATTGGACTGGTTGCTTCGAATCCCTGTCCAACCCTCCTGAAAAAAAGGGCACGTCTTTTACTTCTATATTTTTATTTTCGAACTGTGTAAAACCCTTTGCGGGAATTTTTTTGGCACGAAACATTTTATCTTGCCACCTTCGGGTAACGGAACTTATAGAACACCTTAAAAAGGGACATATTTTAACGCACAACTTCTTTTACTTAAGGTTGCACTTACATGACTCAATCAAAATGTTTTGCAGCAATTTAAACAGCGTGCAC
Source organism: Drosophila biarmipes (assembly GCF_025231255.1). Classification (NCBI taxonomy): domain Eukaryota; kingdom Metazoa; phylum Arthropoda; class Insecta; order Diptera; family Drosophilidae; genus Drosophila; species Drosophila biarmipes. The sequence continues at coordinate 1,784,539 of NW_026114526.1, read as the reverse complement.
CAGCGTGTCTTTCTGAACAAACCGGAGAGACGCAAAACAAAGCGACCGGCCGAAGGTTGTCTCTCTGAGATCCGAGGGCAGTCAGATTATAAGACACTGAAAGAGGGGAATCTCTGAAGATTTGCCTCTCCTTGTTGCACAACCTCTTTTTTCTGCACCTTACGCTGCGCCGGTTTCTGTGCTGACGTCGAAAGCTGTATACAGTTTTTGACACAAAAACTCCCCAAAAAAGATTTTTGCCTATTTTGAGTTAATCCAGATAACGCAAGCTATGACTACCGAGCGACAGAGCACACAAGTAAACGCAAGATATCGATATCCTGTGTTCTTTCACATCCCGCATTTATAAAAGAAGGAAGTCTATCCACCAAACATATAATCGTGTTTAAATCATCCACGGAGACTTCGATCGCGAAATGAAACTCGGTCGTTTGCAAAATAACCTGGGTGCGGTTACTCTGAATTGGAGGAAATATCCGAGGGCAGCCGACGTCAAATGGAACATTAAAACGGTCAATTACAAAACTACGCTGTTTACCATTGGGATTCGTAACGGGACTTACGTGATTTTCTGCATCAAGGAATTTTAAAAGAAACCTTGAACTGGGATACAGTTCGAAATAAGTATTACCTATATTTCAGTATAAACTCCATAATTTGTCACCACCACAGTATCTATCGGTGGTATATTTTGTTTAATATTTAATATTTTCTTAAGCTAAAAACTCAAAACCAAAAATTTGCTAAATTACATCGATCAAGCCATCCACCGTCCTAACAGACCAATTCGTGAATTTTTTACTACTGGAATTTCCTTGGATTTTTCCCAGTAGAAACGGTGGCTCTTACCATTTCGAATTAGGTCTACTCAATATTTTTGTTTGCCAGTCATTTAGTTATTTCAACCCTATTTAGACTAACTGTCTGTGTGATATAAAGTTTAAGTCCGAATGTTAATAATCCGACGCAACAGCATTAAATATATGTATTTCAATACCGTTTTTTGTGCTCGACAATATTCCATATTCTTTTGCACACAATTGTACACTGAAAACGATTCCAGTTAGATACAAAAGATTTTCCGGCGCTACTATTTAACCCAAATATTCCAAAATCATGTTCTTTATTCCATTGTGTGTAAAATATTACCCAACTAGAGTAAAAGTTCCCGATAAAATTGTAAATTTTTACTGTGTCCCAGCTGCATGTATATATTAACGTAAATATAGTACTTCTAAGTGAAGTGAATGGAAGTGAAGTGTGTAGTCGAGTTTTTTATCAGGCTCCCAGAAAGGTTTTTTTATTTATATTTTTTATTTATTTCCCCAACGGAATACCTTTACAGGCTGCTTATAAAATTCGAACAAATTACCTTGGGTACTAAAATTTACAAAATAATTGACTAAACAATGCTTACAAATTGAATTTTTGGTAGTCGTTCTGTTCGTTTTCCATCAAAGCTAGTGAAGGGATTCCAAATAAGATCTGCATATTCTAGTTTAGATCGGACAAATGTCAATTAAAGCGGAAGTCTGGTGTAGGGATCGGTGAATAGTGATGCGTTTCTTTTCACAAATCCAAACCTGGTATAGGCTCTGGGCATGATGTAATCAAAGGTGCTGCGATATTAAAGTTCCAGTCAAACATCACACCTAGACCCAAGGATTCCTGCCGCAGTTGTAGAGGTTTACCGTTGATAATTTAGTATGTGACGAAATTGTATATGGATTTACTGTAAGTAACATACGGCTACACCAAGAGCTCAACGAATCTAAGTCCTGTTGAATTGATTGTCGCAATTTTAATAGACTTACAAATTTTAAAATCACCCGTATACAGTACATACTCTTAAGATAGACAGAACCTCACATCATTAATTCAAATGATCAAAGGCAGAGGTTCTTTAGCACTGAGGAAGGCCAAAGGTAAGTAAATAGGAATCCGAAAAAACTCCACACCATTTTCACCCTGGTGATTTTGATTTATGTAATTCAGTAATGTCCAAAAAATTTCAGTTACGAATGCCATTTTCCATCTGCACTAGAAAGTAGTTTACCAAAGAGAATTTTTAGTGGTACGCATAGCACCTCTATAGAATGTTTCAAGTTGTAAACCGGAATCGCAGCATAGTCCGCAGTGAAGTAAGAAAGTCTTCAATAGCCTAAATTTAATAGAGGAGTGATCACATTTAAGGTTTGAAAATAATTCCAATAAGCTTTTGCGGTTTTTGTATTTAAACGCGAAAATAAATTCCCTAGAAACATAGCAGGAGGCACTGATGAAGTGTTCTTCTTTGAATTGATAAACCGCAAAAAAAAAAACTTTTTTAGCCCAATATCAACATCCGCTATATTTATACCGATTTTAATGAAATATATTTATATTTATCTATTCCAATCACCCGGTTCCTGAAAGAACCTATGACTTTTAAGCTTTTTCAAACATTTTGTAGGCCAGTGCAAGTTAAATAAACTTTGGACCCTTTCTCAAGCATTGTCCCTAATGATGTTAAACAAAAAACAATGAAAAAAGTTTAAAAACACGACTCCAAACTGATATGCGATAAAACTGATTCCCAATTAATGGTACAGTTCTCATTTGTGATGAAACAATGGCTGGTTTTATTGAAAATAAATCAAAGTGAATGGTTAGCTAAAGGCGAAAAACTGTAAAAGTTTATACCTAGTTGCAATGGCGTATGGTGGGTATCAATTGCTTACTGGTGAATTAGATTGGATTGAAGAAAATTTAATATCAGCGCTAACTAATATAAAGTCCAAAATTGTATGTAAGTTTTTGATTATATTATTGACTTTTATTAAACCCATACTGAAAATATCATCGATGAAAAGAATCTTGAGTGGTTGATGTATGTTGCTTGGCAGTGAAGAGTGATGCTCTGGATCCTGAAACCAAACGAGGGATGATAGAGTAAAGTCGCCAATCACACAGTTATGCCTTTGCATCTGCAGATTAACTAAGTTTAGTCTAAGAATTAATTTGAGGAAAAGTTTATGTTGAGCCAAGTTTCAACAAAAGTATAACATCAATCTCGCATTGAAAGCGAGAGATGATTTAAAAATAAAATTCTAGTGAGGTTCTACTCACAATAGCACGAGTAACAACCTCCGGACTGGCCACCCATTGTGTCAGTTCCTGGCCGGTATTATCACCTCGTGTCCAGCGCACCTGTCGTTTCCCGCGGCCTCTGTTTTGTGTTTGGCGGTCTCCACACCGTGTTTTCTGCACGTGACCTGCGTTGGTGGTGACGACTTTGCCTTTGAGAACTTGCTTTCTTGGGCAAACGCTTCCCGCTCCTTTTCCAGTTCTTCGTATTCATCGGCTAATAGCATCAACTTGTCCAGATCCGGCACTTTGTACGCCCTTAGGAAGATCCTTAGGCTTGGGGTGCAGTTTTCCTCGATGATCTTTAAGGTGTCTCTCGCAGAATAGTTTAATGGCCTCGACATCGTCTGCATGTCGATCATGTAGTCTTTAAATGACTTACTAAAACCCTGCTTTCGTTGCCTGACCTGATCCGACAGCCTTGTAAAGAAATCTCTCGGCAGAAAGTAAGGATGGAAGCTCTCAATGAACTCTGCCCAGGTTTTCCATTGTTTATTGTTGGCGATAAACAACTTAAACGCCCTTCCTGCAACTCCGGCATCACTTGTCTCGCTGTCTCCGACGGTATGGGTTGTCTCGCCGCTCCGGAACCTCTCTCCCTTCTGGCTCGCTACTCTAGGGGTTCTTTTGCGGCGCTCCGGGACTTTTCTCCCTTCTGGCTGATCGCGCCAGGACCTGCTCAACTCCACTTGGCGCCCTGGGCTCACGCCGGGATACGCCAAAGTAGTGCTTGGGCGAGGTACACTGGGGATCGAAGGGCATACCCCCGAGCTCACGATTTCAAGACGCCGGCCTTCACTGCTCTAAGTCTGGTAGACCCTCCAGGCGTAACGCCAGGACTGCGTTGGCAGGAATGAACAGACCGCCTTGACTTAGCCGTGTGGTGCCTCCTTAGACCGCAGCCACCTGTGTCTCAGTTCGGAGATTCCTTGTAATCCCAATCCCGAACGTCTCGACGTGACAATCTTGCTCCTTGTAGGCTCCCACGGCGCTGCTTCCGATGACTCGCCTTGTTGTGGCTACCTCGTAGTTTGCTTGGTTAGTACTCGTTCAAATGCTTCTCTTGACTTGAATTTCGACTGATTGATTTCCACTGACTGACTGCTCTCGACTGAATGATCCCGCTGCCAGTGCCCTGCGGGTTTATATAGGGCCTCCGGGAACCTATATTTCCCTTTTGCACACTGCTCTCCACACCGGGTCCAAAGTCTATGGCTCCTGTTTGACCCTCTTGTCCTTCATGCACTGCTTTCCGCCGATGTCCGGCCTGATGCTGCCATTCCGGTGATGCATATGGCATGCTTTTGCCCCGCACCGCCGCCGAGATGTGGCACCTTCTCTCTCGGTCCAAAATTCAAGGCCGCGTCCAAAGTCCGGCGGCGTCCCGTTACTCTCTCACACGGCACTCTCCGCTCTCACGTTCTCCATTCTTGCTCTCCAAACTCTCTTGGTCTCCAAACCCTCACGTTCTCGCAAATTTGCCGCGTACCTGGTGAGCGTCCGGCCATCATGATTCTTAAAATCATTAAGAGTAGCGCTAAGAAATGTTATTCGTTAAGGTATTTGTGGATGCGATCGGTCCACTACCGATCAAGTCAAGGAAATCAATATGCAATCACCTTAATATGCGATCTGTCAAAATACCTTGTTATACCAGTACCGAATAAAAATGAAAAAAACAGTACACCAAAAAAATCTTTGATTGTCAATTTGATAAGTGTTGTTGAAAATGACAATACACCTAGGATCATTTTTTATACCCGTTAATTGTAGAGTAAAATGGTATATTAGATTCGTCGGAAAGTATGTAACAGGTAGAAGGAATATACGTATATCTATTCTTGATCGGGATCACTCGCCGAGTCGATCTAGCCATGTCCGTCTGTCTGTCATACTTGGCATGCAGATTCCTGGTTTTATAGGGCACTTTCACTTTAAGGCGCTTTACCAACGAAAACCATAAAATTGTTTACACTTTTTTCATATGTTAAGGGTAATTTACCTTTAAATACAGAAAAAAATTCGCCCTGGATTTAAAAAAAATCTTCCCAATGTAATACGAAAACATTTTGAAAAATGCCCTTGTTTTGTTACCCAGTCCCCATTTTCCCCCGTTTTAGAGTGATTTTCGTTATTTTTATGGAGATTTTACGGTAAAACTTCTACGAGTGTAGTTATAAACAGAATTCACTAACACAAAACTATATTCAATATATAAATTAGACGATTATGCAAACGAGTTTGAGTTTAAATTACATATAGCATATAGCATAATTTCTAGATAGAAAAAGAAAATTCAATGCGCAAAATAGAATATGATTAAAAAATAAATGATTTAAAGTTAAACCAGAAAGGAAGTTAACTTCGGCAAGCCGAAGTTTATATACCCTCGCAGTTATAAGAAATAATCAACTTTAGTAACACCATGTGATATTTTTAAATTATTGCTGGCGTCAGTGATATTAAAAAAAGTTATTTAATTCTTTTTTTTTTTAGACCATTTTTTTGAACATCTATATACTAAAGTAATCCGATTTTTATTAAATTGAATTCGAAATTCCTAAAATTTTAAAAAATTAAATTCCCAATATTATAAGATAATATGCCAAAAAGCCCCAAAACTATACTATTTTTTTCATATTATTTTCCCAACACTTTTCCGATATTTCCTATGACAGCTTTATAATATAGTCGTCCAATTTTGATAAAATTTAATTCGAAATTCAGAACTGATTTAAAATATTATTTGCAAGCTTAGAAGGTTATATGTTAAAAAAACACCAAAAATATAATTTTTAAAAATTTTTTCCTGATAGTTTTTATGGGAGCTATAAGATATAGTTGTCCGATCCAACTGGCTCCGACTTATATACTACCTGCAATAAAAACAAGACTTTTGGGAAAGTTTCAGGCCGATAGCTTTAAAACTGAGGGTATAAACAAAAAGGAAGTTAATTTTGGCAAGCCGAATTTTGTATATCCTTGCAGTTATAAGAAATAATCAAGGTTAGTAAATAATTTTTTCATAGTATTTTCCCACTAATTTCCCAACAGCTAAATGATATAGTCGTTGTAACTTTGAAACTTTCACACTTGGAAATTCAATTTCATTCGGGATATGAATGAGAATTATTTCAGATGTCAGTCTAAAGGTCACTGCAATTAAAACACCGCAAACACTTCAGGCGGAGAAAATATTTCGAAAGACGATATTCTACGAGCGTATGAAAACCGAAATTGTTCAACTGCAAAATCTCCGAATAGGATTTTTTTTATGTATAAATTCCAAAACATCCTCAGACAAGGTATCTGGGGTGAATCTAGAAACAAATAATTGCTTTCTTCGTGGAACAACTTAAAGAGTCTTACGCCCCCAGCAGCAGTCTGAACCTCACTAGGCTGCGATCCAGGAACTGTGCGAAGCTTTTGCTTCGGAAACGTTAACTTCACTCAAGCTAACTGTATCCATACGCACAGTTGGTTCGTTTACCCAGGTGTCAACAGGAACTGCTGCTACCAAGTTCGGATTTGGGCTAGATTCCATAGTCGTATTAACGGCGGTTAAGCTGGTTTTTTTGCTTAACTGGGCACAGACGGTATTGAACCCCTCATTGAGTTGCCTAAAAGCACCTGAGATATTCAATAGGCAGTCTCGAGTCTGCTTCATAAAGCCGTTCATCTCAACCACAGTTTACTTGCAGGACCCACATGACCACATAAGACCAGAGTTAAGATCAATAAAATCTATTACTCTGCCCGTGAATCCTGCACATTTGACGTGCACTATCGAATCGCAGAGCCAGCAAAAAAAAAGGGGCTTTTAGTTGAAGACGCAAGTGTACAATTTTTCTTACAACAGACAAGAGCCATTATAAGAAAACAAAACGAAAAATAAAATAAATAAAATATCAAAAATACCTCAAAGTAAATTTGGCAATAGGATCAATTAAAAAAATCACAAAGACACAAAAGACAAAAAACAAGAAAGCATGTTAAAAAACAATAAAACTAAACAGTAAAAAAAAAAACAGTAAACTCGACTCCTTTATTTTAAAAAACTACACAATAACAAAACTTATTTCCGACATGCCAAGGTCCGAAAAATAAATGCAAAATATTGTAGAACATGTGAAAACAAGTGTTTCATTAAAGATTTCCAATTGGGCAAGGCTCTTCTGGTATCTCTTATACTAACGGCTGTTAAGTCACTTCTAAGTGACTTCGGATCGCGCCTCCCTTCGGGAAGAAATTTGTCACTCAGCATTGTAGGTCAAATGCTCTCACGGTAACAATTTGAAAGGTTAAATAAAAGCAAGAAAGGAAGTTAACTTCGACAATCCGAATTAAATTGATAAAATTAAAGCGAAATTTAGAGCTAATTAAAAAACGTTATTTCCAAGCGCAGGAGGTTCAAGTCATCTGACTCTGATAAAATTGAAAACGAAAAAAATTATTAAATTATTATGTAATTTTTATACCTGTTACTGGTAGAGAAATGGGTGTATTATATATGTCAGAAAGTATGTAAAAGGTAAAAGAAGCGTTTCCGACCCCATAAAGTATATTTATTCTTGATCAGGACCCCTAGCCGAGTCGATCTAGTCATGTCCGTCTGTCCATCCGTCCATATGAACGCTGAGATCTCGAAAACTATAAGAGCTAGAATATTCATACTTGGCATGCCGATTCCTGGGCTTCCTACGCAGCGCACGCCCATTTTAACGCCCACAATCCGCGAAAATCTTTAGCGAATACAGTTTTTATGATACAAACAAAATTTTAACTGAAATGTATTTGTCTCATCTACAACTATCGACTCACCAACTATAACTCTAACGCCCATAAATGGCCAAAGCGCTTATATCTGCCTGCCGCCCACATAACTTCTACTAAAAAACCGGTAGGTGGCGCTCTAAAATATCGCTTTGCTGTTGATATATAAGCAGTTCATTATCCTCTTGCTCCCTTGAGCTAAGTAACGGGTACCTGATAGTCGTGGCACTCGACTATAGCGTTCTTCCTTGTTTCATATTATTTTCCCACCAATTTTTCGATTTTTCCAGTTACATGCCAGCTACATATATGATATAGTCGTCCGATTTTGATAAAATATTATTTTAAATTTAGAACTAATTAAAAAACGTTATTTCCAAGCGTAGGAGACTTTATTTTAAAAAACACCAAACAACACTAATATACGACCTGCAAAAGAAAGAAGACTTTTGAAAATGTTTCAATAAATATAATATAATATTATAAAATAAACATGATATGATATTAAACATATGATAATCAGTTTTTAAAAAAAAAAATTAAAAAGTACAAATAATGTATGGCATCTTTTTTTGTTAAAGTGGAAAAATCCAAAAACAATCAAAGCAAATTTGTTGCTGCTTGTATCAAAACAAATTAACAATTTCAATTGACCATATGTGACCCATATTTTGTGTTAACCGAAGACCACAAGGAGCAAGCACGCTACATCGAGACGTTCGCCTCAGAGACCAATGGGAAGTGCTAGTGTCACCACATTCCATGGCCTGAGTGCAGGCACATACAATGAATGCATATACAACTTCTCTTGCGCTTACGCGGCTATCAGCAAAATACATTTGTGACCATATACTTTGTTATAGACATAACGGCCGCTGCCAATGCAGCGCAGCCGCGAATAGCTGGTTGTAACTCGCTCTGATTTTGACCAAGCAAGAATAATGACCTTTGACGTTGGCCGATGGCGGACTGTAAATAAATAATACATGGCGACCGTGACAATGAAAATGACAACAAAAATTTAAGAAAATGGGTAAGGTACTTCAATGTACAAACAAAGCCAAATGTGAAATGCAACAGTTAAATGATTATGGTACTTCAATGTAAAAATAAAGCCAAATGTGAAATGCAAAAGTTACAAAGAATGGAATGAATGGTCAGAATGAAAAGCAAACGCCGCCCATTAGGGGGGTTATGTATCCGGTGACAAAACAACAAGATTTAGAAACGCGAAGAAGGCTACAATAGCCGACCACGCAACACTGAAGAATTACGAAGAATTTGCCTGCTGATACATCTACCTGTTCACTGCCTTTACGAGTACCAGCACCGGCGCGGCCAAGAATGAACGTAGAGGCAGTTATTAATACCTATATGTGGGACCCGAACAACAAGCGATGTTATTACCACCATCCCAGGAGTCCATGTGAGTACTAGCGTTTTAGTAGAGCACAAGAATAATTCATTTCCATATTATAATAGAATGGAGTGAATTATTAAGGTCTTAATAAATTAAAAAGCGATTTCGATAAATCGTTAACGCAAAATAGATCGATACAACAAAAAAGGTCCAAGAATGGACCCCTGCGGCACACCACGTTTTATTGACAGAATAGATGACTTAGATTCTTGTGTAGCTACTAGTTATGATCGTTGAGATAAGTAGGATTTCAGAAAACTTACTGCAGAGGTTGAAAACATATAAAGACGACTTCGTTTAGTTAAAAGACTTTCGTGGTTTACTGTGTTAAAAGCCTTACTAAGATCCAAAAGCGTCAATAAAGTAAAATTTCATTAATCCATATTTAGACTAAGTCTTCAGTAAAAACCAGACTGTTTTTTCGATAAAATATTGTGTACATCTATAAAACACACAATAAGGTTAGCAATAACCCGCTCAATAACTTTTGACAAAAAAGGCTATGGGTCGATATTCTGTACTTGATTTGGGAATTGATATTATTTTTGCTATTTTCCAGGATTTGGGAAACACTATGGAAACGGTGATGGAGCAGTTTAAAATGTGTGTTATTATAGGAAGAATTTTAAGAAGGGTTAGTTTTAAAAATTTTGGATATTATCTCATCTAAATCTGTCGCGATGGATTTAATGCTTAAAATTGACTTAAGGACATCGCACTAGCTGACACAATTTAAACTAAAAACAAGGAAGAACGTTAAAGTCGCCTCGACTATCAGAAAATGGAGATATTTAAGCAGTAAAGGAATATTGTAAAGCGCCACCTACCTGCTGTTTCGTTATATCCCTGCAAGCAAAAAGGAGATAATTCAATCGCCTATCGTCCAGAAGTCACTTCTAAGCCACTTCTGGAAGATAGAAAGACGATGGTACACATTTTACAAAAACAAAATAGACATATATCGCGTAGAAGTAACTTCTAAGAAAGAAGTAACTTCTAAGAAGATAGAAAGGCGATAGCGCACATTCCGATCGCAAAGAAGTAACTTCTGAGACACTTCTGGATGATGCGATAATTGCCGTTACCCTTTATTTCTGAAAATTCCTCTCCCTTTTTACTTACGCTGTTGTTTTTCGACCGAACGCCAGCTTATTTTGCACTTTGTTTGTGATCAGTCCAGTTTTGTATAACATTTGCGGGTTGCTTTGTTTTTGGGAATTGTTTAAAATTGTATAACACGTTAAAATGTCCAACTCAACGAAGAGTGCGAATTTACTTGAAGCTGTAACTTCAAGATATTTTAATATTACCTGGCTCGATTGCAGTGAAATAAGCATTCAAAGATTCTCCACCTAATTATAAAAGGTAATTTCTCCAAATTTATTTTTATTTGAAATATAAAAAAAATGTTGCTTTTGTTTATTTTAGAAATGGTTATTATTAAATTTCTCATGTGAACGGAGCTGAGCAAAAATAATATTATTAAGCAGCACTTCCAATATGCCAAGGACCGTGTCTACAAGCGCTCAAAGACCTTATGGAAAAAATAAATGCAAAATATTGCTTAACATGTAAAAACAAGTTTTTTTTATTCAAGATTTCCAATGGGGAAGGCCCTTTTGGTATCTTCTACAAGCGTCTTCTAAGTAACCTCCAGAAGTGACTTCAGCGAAGTAACTTCCCGAAGTGTCGCCGAAGTGGCACATTTCTTCCCGACGGGAGTGACTTCCGCGATCCGAATGCGATATCGCCGAAGTGACTTCTGGAAGTGTTGTCGAAGTAACTTCTGGAAGTGACTTCGAGAAGTGCCGCCGAAATCGCGCGGGGAAATTCCCCGGGACGCCCCATCCAAAATTTTATGTTAAAAAACACAAAAGATATAATTTTTTTATATTTTCCGACTAAATGTCCAATTGTTTTTATGGCAGCTATTTAATATAGTAGTCGGATTTTTAAAGAACTGATTTCGAAATTCAGAACTAAATAAAAAATGTTATTTCCAAGCCTAGAATATTATATATGAAAAAACATCAAAGATATAATTTTTAAAAAATTTTTTTCCCGACATGGGAGCTATAAGATATAGTTGTCCGATCCAACTGGCTCCGAATTATATACTACCTGCAATAAAATCAAGACTCTTGGGAAAGTTTCAGACCGATATCTTTAAAACTGAGGGACTAGTTTGCGTAGAAACGGACAGACAGACGGACTTGACTAAATCGACTCGTCTAGTGACGCTGATCAAGAATATAAATACTTTATGGGATCGGAAACGTTTCCTTTACTGCGTTGCAAGCAAGGGTATAAGTAGGAAATTTAGTACTACTTTAAATTTACTGAGGTCATAAGCGTGATAATCTCTACTTAGGACCCTAGAAAGTAATAAAAATATAAACAAATAATAAAAAATATAAAAAAAATAAATATAAATAAAACAAAAATAATATCATAATAAACCAGTCAAATATCATCAACCAAGAGAAACAACAGCTAAAACAAGTCGATTCAGAATATCTCCCATGCAGTGCGGTCACTACATATGTGCACAGCGCATTCCGTTTTCAGCAGCGATGTTTCGCCGCTTATATAGGCAATATGTATTCGTTTTATGTGTTGTGTATAAAACGACTTATATACAAAGGGCAGCGCTACCACCGAAGACATCGCCGTCCTAGGCTCAATTATACTTATAACCAAATGAAAAATATCATTTCAGAATAAAGTCTCGGGAGCTATAACAACATTTGCTCCTGACTTACAAACAGTAAACTTGACTCCTTCGATTTTAAAAAACTACACAATAATAAAACTTATTTCCGACATGCCAAGGGCTGTGTCTACAATCGGTCGAAGGCCGAAAAATAAATGCAAAATATTGCGAGCATGTGAAAACAAGTGTTTCATTCAAAATTTCCAATTGGGAAAGGCTCTTCTGGTATCTCTTATACTAACGGCTGTTAAGTCACTTCTAAGTGACTTCGGATCGCGCCTCCCTTCGGGAAGAATTGTGTCACTGAGCATTGTAGGTCAAATGCTCTCACTGTAACAATTTGAAAGGTTAAATAAAAGCAAGAAAGGAAGTTAACTTCGGCAATCCGAAGTTTGTATACCCTTGAATTTATAAAAAATCAACGTTAGTAAGAATTGTGGCTAAGCAATTTTTAAGAATTGTTGCTAGCTTAAGTAATATTACAAAAAAATTATTTAATTATTTCTCTGACAATTTCCTTGAGAGCTATATGTTAGAGTCGTTCGATTTTTAATTTTATTCGAAATTCTTAAAAATATCAAAAATGATTTTCCCAATATAGTAAGATAATATGTCAAAAAACACCGAAGCTAAAATTTGTTTCATATTTTTCGCCACCAATTTTCTGATCGTCCCTATGACAGCTATGTTATACAGTCGTCCGATTTTGATAAAATTAAAGCGAAATTTAGAGCTAATTAAAAAACGTTATTTCCAAGCGCAGGAGGTTTAAGTCCTCTGATTCTGATAAAATTGAAAACAAAAAAAAATTTTTTTAATTATTATATAATTTTTATACCCGTTACTCGTAGAGAAAAGGGTATATTAGATTCGTCAGAAAGTATGTAATAGGTAAAAGAAGCATTTTCGACCCCATAAAGTATATTTATTCTTGATCAGAACCCCTAGCCGAGTCGATCTAGTCATGTCCGTCTGTCTATCCGTCCGTAGACAGACGTAGATAGACGTAGCAGATTCCTGGGCAGCGCACGCCCATTTTAACGCCCACAATCCGCGAAAATCTTTATCGAATACAGTTTTTATGATACAAACTAAATTTTAACTGAAATGTATTTGTCTCATCTATACCTATCGACTCACCAACTATAACTCTAACGCCCATAAATGGCCAAAGCGGTTATATCTGCCTGCCGCCCACATAACTTCTACTAAAAAACCGGTAGGTGGCGCTCTAAAATATCGCTTTGCTGCTGATATATAAGCAGTTCATTATCCTTTTGCTCCGTTAAGCTAAGTAACGGGTACCTGATAGTCGTGGCACTCGACTATAGCGTTCTTCCTTGTTTCATATTATTTTCCCACCAATTTTTCGATTGTTCCAGCTACATATATGATATAGTCGTCCGATTTTGATAAAATATTATTTTAAATTCAGAACTAATTAAAAAATGTTATTTTTGAAGCGTAGATTTTATTTTAAAAAAACACCAAATAACACTAATATACGACCTGCAAAAGAAAGAAGACTTTTGAAAATGTTTTAATAAATATAATATTATAAAATAAACATGATATGATATTAAACATAATATGATAATAAGTTAAAAAAAAAAAAAATCAAGAAGTACAAATAATGTATGGCATCTTTTTTTGTTAAAGTAGAAAAATTCCAAAAACAATCAAAGCAAATTTGTTGCTGCTTGTATCAAAACAAATTAACAATATCAATTATGGTCAATTGTGACCCATATTTTGCGTTAACCGAAGACCACAAGGAGCAAGCTCGCTACATCGAGACGTTCGCCTCAGAGGCCAATGGGAAGTGCTAGTGTCACCACATTCCATGGCCTGAGTGCAGGCACATACAATGAATGCATATACAACTTCTCTTGCACGCGGCTATCAGCAAAATACATTTGTGACCATATACTTTGTTATAGACAAACGGCCGCTGCCAATGCAGCGCAGCCGCGAATAGCTGGTTGTAACTCGCTCTAATTTTGACCAAGCTAGAATAATGTCCCTTGACGTTGGCCGATGGCGGACTGTAAATAAATAATACATGGCGACCGTGACAATGAAAATGACAACAATAATTTAAGAAAATGTGTAAGGTACTTCAATGTACAAACAAAGCCAAATGTGAAATGCAACAGTTAAATGGTTATGGTACTTCATTGTAAAAATAAAGCCAAATGTGAAATGCAAAAGTTACGAAGAATGGAATGAATGGTCAGAATGAAAAGCAAACGCCGCCCATTAGGGGGGTTATGTATTCGGTGACAAAACAACAAGTTTTAGAAACGCGAGGAGGCTAGAAGAGCCGACCGAGCAACACTGAAGAACTACGAAGAATTCGCCTGCTGCTACATCTACCTGTTCACTGCCTTTACGAGTACCAGCACCGGCGCGGCCAAGAATGAACGTAGAGGCAGTTATTAATACCTACCCAGGAGTCCATCTGAGTACTAGCGTTTTAGTAGAACACAAGAATAATTTATTTCCATATTATAATAGAATGGAGTGAATTATTAAGGTCTAAATAAATTAAAAAGCGATTTCGATAAATCGTTAATGCAAAATAGATCGATACAACAAAAAAGGTCCAAGAATGGACCCCTGCGGCACACCACGTTTTATTGACAGAATAGATGACTTAGATTCTTGTGTAGCTTCTAGTTGTGATCGTTGAGATAGGTAGGATTTCATTAAACTTTCTGCAGAGGTTGAAAACATATAAAGACGACTTCGTTTAGTTAAAAGACTTTCGTGGTTTACTGTGTTAAAAGCCTTACTAAGATCCAAAAGCGTCAATAAAGTAAAATTGCATTAATCCATATTTAGTCTAAATTTTCAGTAAAAACCCACAAAAACTCACAATAAGGTTAGCAATAACCCGCTCAATAACTTTTGACAAAAAAGGCTATGATAGAGCTATAATTTGTTTAATATTATTTTCCTACCAATTTTCCGATCCATCCAATGACAGGTATATGATATAGTCGTCTGATTTATATAAAATTTAATTCGAAATTCTGTACTTATGAAAAAATGTTATTTCCGAACTTAGAAGGTTATATGTTTAAAAGCACCAAAGATATAATTTTTTTATATTTTCCAACTCATTTTCCGATTGTTCATATGGCAGCTATATGGTATAATCGTCTGATTTTGATAAAATTTAATACTAAATTTAGAACTAATAAAAAAATGTTATTTCCAAGCTTAGAAGGTTATATGTTTAAAAACACCGAAGATATAATTTTTTTAAAATTTTTATCCGATAGTTCCTATGGGAGCTATAAGATATAGTTGTCCGATCCAGCTCCGATTTAAATACTACCAGCAATAAAAAGAAGACTTTCGGGAAAGTTTTAGCCCGATAGTTTAGAAACTGAGGGACTAGTTTGCGTAGAAACGGACGGACATACGGCCAGACAAACAAACGGACGGACAGTCGGACATGGCTAGATCGTCTCGTCTAGTTACGCTGATGAAGAATATATGTACTTAATGGGGTCGGAAACGTCTCCTTCACTGCGTTGCACACTTCTGACTGAAGTCATTATACCCTCTGCAAGGGTATAAAAATGATTAACCGAGTATACTAAACGCAAAAAAGCCAGCTTAACCGCCATTAATACGACTATGGAATCCAACCCAAATCCGAACTTGGTAGCAGCAGTTTCTGTTGACAAACAAACCAACTGTGCGTATGGATACAGCTAGCTCGAATGAATTCCATGTTTCCACAATAAAAGCTTCTGTACTGGCTAAGTCAAAGAATTCGGTGCCAACCGTACCTATAGGTACAGCAGGCGCAGCTCCTGAATCTCAGCCCAATGAGGTTCAGACTGCTGCTGGGATGCGTAAAAAAATTTCAGTAGTTCAAAATAAGAAGCAATTATTTGTTTCTAGATTCCCCCAGATACCACATCTGAGCATATTTTGGAATTTATACGTGAAAAATTCCCATCCGAAGATATTTCAGTTGAACAATTTCGATTTTCATACGCTCGTAGGATACCGTCTTTTAAAATATTTTAATATTTTTGTTTTAAAAGTTTTACTTTCTGAAAGCTTTTGGTTTAATAATGACTTAGTAATTAAAGAATTTATTCCAAATAAACCTCCAATGTGCCAAGAAACTAAAAAGTTTAATTTTTGCGTATCAAAATGTTAGGGGACTAAATATGAAGCTACCCAAGCTTTATGCTGACTTCACTGCATTTACTTAATATATTTTAGCTTTCACGGAAACTTGGCTGAAACCAGAGATATCCGACTCTCAAGTTCTGTCTAATAACTTTAATACTTATACGATCGATCGCCACTCACATAGGGGGGCGGTGTGCTGATTGCTGTTACCTTTAGCCTAACATCTGAAAGAATTCTCACTCATATCCCGGATGAAATTGAATTTCTAAGGGTGAAAGTTTCCTTGCAATCTTTATCTGTTTTTTTTACATGTTCTTATATTCCACCTGGCTCTGATCTAGTAATTTATGATCACCATCTGTCTGCAATAAAATCTGTTCTATCCCTTCTTTCTAACAGTGACCTTGTGATTGTTTTAGGTGACTTTAATATACCTGATATTTCTTGGTCTCCTCCTACTGACTCATTTGTCTCTATGCCTTTATCCGCCCATGATTTTGTGGATGACCTTTTAGAATTATCGTTACAGCAAGTTAGCTTTATACAAAATTCCTTAAGTACACAATTAGATCTTGTATTTCTTTCATACCCGTCTGAATTCACAGTATGTAGAATTGACGCTCTCCACCAATTTTCTGATCTTCCCTATGACAGCTATGTTATACAGTCGTCCGATTTTGATAAAATTAAAGCGAAATTTAGAGATAATTAAAAAATGTTATTTCCAAGCGCAGGAGGTTAAAGTCCTCTTATTCTGATAAAATTGATAACGAAAAAAATTATTAAATTATTATATAATTTTTATACCCGTTACTCATAGAGAAAAGGGTATATTAGATTGGTCAGAAAGTTTGTAATAGGTGAAAGAAGCGTTTCCGACCCCATAAAGTATATTTATTCTTGATCAGGACCCCTAGCCGAGTCGATCTAGTCATGTCCGTCTGTCTATCCGTCCGTATGAACGCTGAAATCTCAAATACTATAAGAGCTAGAATATTCAAACTTGGCATGCAGATTCTTGGGCAGCGCACGCCCATTTTAACGCCCACAATCCGCGAAAATCTATAGGTAATACAGTTTTTATGATACAAACAAAATTTTAACTGAAATGTTTTTGTCTCATCTATACCTATCGACTCACCAACTATAACTCTAACGCCCATTAATGGCCAAAGCGCTTATATCTGCCTGCCGCCCACATAACTTCTGCTAAAAAACCGGTAGGTGGCGCTCTAAAATATCGCTTTGCTGCTGATATATAAGCAGTTCATTATCCTTTTGCTCCCTTGAGCTAAGTAACGGGTATCTGATAGTCGTGGCACTCGACTATAGCGTTCTTCCTTGTTTCATATTATTTTCCCACCAATTTTTCGATTTTTCCAGCTACATGCCAGCTACATATATGATATAGTCGTCCGATTTTGATAAAATATTATTTTAAATTCAGAACTAATTAAAAAACGTTATTTCCAAGCGTAGGAGATTTTATTTTAAAAAACACCAAACAACACTAATATACGACCTGCAAAAGAAAGAAGACTTTTGAAATTGTTTTAATAAATATAATATTATAAAATAAACATGATATGGTATTAAACATAATATGATAATCAGTTTTTTAAGAAAAAATTTTTCTAAATCAAGAAGTACAAATAATGTATAGCATCTTTTTTTGTTAAAGTGGATAAATTCCAAAAACAATCAAAGCAAATTTGTTGCTGCTTGTATCAAAACAAATTAACAATTTCAATTGACCATATGTGACCCATATTTTGTATTAACCGAAGACCGCAAGGAGCAAGCTCGCTACATCGAGACGTTCGCCTCAGAGACCAATGGGAATTGCTAGTGTCACCACATTCCATGGCCTGAGTGCAGGCACATACAATGAATGCATATACAACTTCTCTTGCACGCGGCTATCAGCAAAATACATTTGTGACCATATACTTTGTTTTAGACAAAACGGCCGCTGCCAATGCAGCGCAGCCGCGAATAGCTGGTTGTAACTCGCTCTAATTTTGACCAAGCAAGAATAATGTCCCTTGACGTTGGCCGATGGCGGACTGTAAATAAATAATACATGGCGACCGTGACAATGAAAATGACAACAATAATTTAAGAAAATGTGTAAGTTACTTCAATGTACAAACAAAGCCAAATGTGAAAAACAGTTAAATGGTTATGGTACTTCATTGTAAATAAAAATAAAGCCAAATGTGAAATGCAAAAGTTACGAAGAATGGAATGAATGGTCAGAATGAAAAGCAAACGCCGCCCATTAGGGGGGTTATGTATCCGGTGACAAAACAACAAGTTTTAGAAACGCGAGGAGGCTAGAAGAGCCGACCGAGCAACACTGAAGAACTACGAAAAATTCGCCTGCTGCTACATCTACCTGTTCACTGCCTTTACGAGTACCAGCACCGGCGCGGCCAAGAATGAACGTAGAGGCAGTTATTAATACCTATATGTGGGACCCGAACAACAAGCGATGTTATTACCACCATCCCAGGAGTCCATGTGAGTACTAGCGTTTTAGTAAAACACAAGAATAATTTATTTCCATATTATAATAGAATGGAGTGAATTATTAAGGTCTAAATAAATTAAAAAGCGATTTCGATAAATCGTTAATGCAAAATAGATCGATACAACAAAAAAGGTCCAAGAATGGACCCCTGCGGCACACCACGTTTTATTGACAGAATAGATGACTTAGATTCTTGTGTAGCTTCTAGTTGTGATCGTTGAGATAGGTAGGATTTCATTAAACTTTCTGCAGAGGTTGAAAACATATAAAGACGACTTCGTTTAGTTAAAAGACTTTCGTGGTTTACTGTGTTAAAAGCCTTACTAAGATCCAAAAGCGTCAATAAAGTAAAATTGCATTAATCCATATTTAGTCTAAATTTTCAGTAAAAACCCACAAAAACTCACAATAAGGTTAGCAATAACCCGCTCAATAACTTTTGACAAAAAAGGCTATGATAGAGCTATAATTTGTTTAATATTATTTTCCTACCAATTTTCCGATCCATCCAATGACAGGTATATGATATAGTCGTCTGATTTATATAAAATTTAATTCGAAATTCTGAACTTATGAAAAAATGTTATTTCCGAACTTAGAAGGTTATATGTTTAAAAGCACCAAAGATATAATTTTTTTATATTTTCCAACTCATTTTCCGATTGTTCATATGGCAGCTATATGGTATAATCGTCTGATTTTGATAAAATTTAATACTAAATTTAGAACTAATAAAAAAATGTTATTTCCAAGCTTAGAAGGTTATATGTTTAAAAACACCGAAGATATAATTTTTTTAAAATTTTTTCCCCGATAGTTCCTATGGGAGCTATAAGATATAGTTGTCCGATCCAGCTGGTACCGATTTATATACTACCTGCAATAAAAAGAAGACTTTCGGGAAAGTTTTAGCCCGATAGTTTAGAAACTGAGGGACTAGTTTGCGTAGAAACGGACGGACATACGGCCAGACAAACAAACGGACGGACAGTCGGACATGGCTAGATCGTCTCGTCTAGTTACGCTGATGAAGAATATATATACTTAATGGGGTCGGAAACGTCGCCTTCACTGCGTTGCACACTTCTGACTGAATTCATTATACCCTCTGCAAGGGTATAAAAATGATTAACCGAGTATACTAAACGCAAAAAAGCCAGCTTAACCGCCATTAATACGACTATGGAATCCAACCCAAATCCGAACTTGGTAGCAGCAGTTTCTGTTGACAAACAAACCAACTGTGCGTATGGATACAGCTAGCTCGAATGAATTCCATGTTTCCACAATAAAAGCTTCTGTACTGGCTAAGTCAAAGAATTCGGTGCCAACCGTACCTATAGGTACAGCAGGCGCAGCTCCTGAATCTCAGCCCAATGAGGTTCAGACTGCTGCTGGGATGCGTAAAAAAATTTCAGTAGTTCAAAATAAGAAGCAATTATTTGTTTCTAGATTCCCCCCAGATACCACATCTGAGCATATTTTGGAATTTATACGTGAAAAATTCCCATCCGAAGATATTTCAGTTGAAAAATTTCGATTTTCATACGCTCGTAGGATACCGTCTTTTATAATATTTGTTTTAAAAGTTTTACTTTCTGAAAGCTTTTGGTTTAATAATGACTTAGTAATTAAAGAATTTATTCCAAATAAACCTCCAATGTGCCAAGAAACTAAAAAGTTTAATTTTTGCGTATCAAAATGTTAGGGGACTAAATATGATGCTACCCAAGCTTTATGCTGACTCCACTGCAGTTACTTAATATATTTTAGCTTTCACGGAAACTTGGCTGAAATCAGAGATATCCGACTCTCAAGTTCTGTCTAATAACTTTAATACTTATACGATCGATCGCCACTCACATAGGGGGGCGGTGTGCTGATTGCTGTTACCTTTAGCCTAACATCTGAAAGAATTCTCACTCATATCCCGAATGAAATTGAATTTCTAAGGGTGAAAGTTTCCTTGCAATCTTTATCTGTTTTTGTTACATGTTCTTATATTCCACCTGGCTGTGATCTAGTAATTTATGATCACCATCTGTCTGCAATAAAATCTGTTCTATCCCTTCTTTCTAACAGAGACCTTGTGATTGTTTTAGGTGACTTTAATCTACCTGATATTTCTTGGTCTCGTCCTACTGACTCATTTGCCTCTATGCCTTTATCCGCCCATGATTTTGTGGATGACCTTTTAGAATTATCGTTACAGCAAGTTAGCTTTATAAAAAATTCCTTAAGTACACAATTAGATCTTGTATTTCTTTCATACCCGTCTGAATTCACAGTATGTAGAATTGACGCTCTCCACCAATTTTCTGATCTTCCCTATGACAGCTATGTTATACAGTCGTCCGATTTTGATAAAATTAAAGCGAAATTTAGAGATAATTAAAAAATGTTATTTCCAAGCGCAGGAGGTTAAAGTCCTCTTATTCTGATAAAATTGAAAACGAAAAAAATTATTAAATTATTATATAATTTTTATACCCGTTACTCATAGAGAAAAGGGTATATTAGATTGGTCAGAAAGTTTGTAATAAAGTTTAACGCCCACAATCCGCGAAAATCTATAGGTAATACAGTTTTTATGATACAAACAAAATTTTAACTGAAATGTTTTTGTCTCATCTATACCTATCGACTCACCAACTATAACTCTAACGCCCATAAATGGCCAAAGCGCTTATATCTGCCTGCCGCCCACATAACTTCTGCTAAAAAACCGGTAGGTGGCGCTCTAAAATATCGCTTTGCTGCTGATATATAAGCAGTTCATTATCCTTTTGCTCCCTTGAGCTAAGTAACGGGTATCTGATAGTCGTGGCACTCGACTATAGCGTTCTTCCTTGTTTCATATTATTTTCCCACCAATTTTTCGATTTTTCCAGCTACATGCCAGCTACATATATGATATAGTCGTCCGATTTTGACAAAATATTATTTTAAATTCAGAACTAATTAAAAAACGTTATTTCCAAGCGTAGGAGATTTTATTTTAAAAAACACCAAACAACACTAATATACGACCTGCAAAAGAAAAAAGACTTTTAAAAATGTTTTAATAAATATAATATTATAAAATAAACATGATATGATATTAAACATAATATGATAATAAGTTAAAAAAAAAAAAATCAAGAAGTACAAATAATGTATGGCATCTTTTTTTGTTAAAGTGGAAAAATTCCAAAAACAATCAAAGCAAATTTGTTGCTGCTTGTATCAAAACAAATTAACAATATCAATTATGGTCAATTGTGACCCATATTTTGCGTTAACCGAAGACCACAAGGAACAAGCTCGCTACATCGAGACGTTCGCCTCAGAGGCCAATGGGAAGTGCTAGTGTCACCACATTCCATGGGCTGAGTGCAGGCACATACAATGAATGCATATACAACTTCTCTTGCACGCGGCTATCAGCAAAATACATTTGTGACCATATACTTTGTTATAGACAAAACGGCCGCTGCCAATGCAGCGCAGCCGCGAATAGCTGGTTGTAACTCGCTCTAATTTTGACCAAGCAAGAATAATGTCCCTTGACGTTGGCCGATGGCGGACTGTAAATAAATAATACATGGCGACCGTGACAATGAAAATGACAACAATAATTTAAGAAAATGTGTAAGGTACTTCAATGTACAAACAAAGCCAAATGTGAAATGCAACAGTTAAATGGTTATGGTACTTCATTGTAAAAATAAAGCCAAATGTGAAATGCAAAAGTTACGAAGAATGAAATGAATGGTCAGAATGAAAAGCAAACGCCGCCCATTAGGGGGGTTATGTATTCGGTGACAAAACAACAAGTTTTAGAAAAGCGAGGAAGGATAGAAGAGCCGACCGAGCAACACTGAAGAACTACGAAGAATTCGCCTGCTGCTACATCTACCTGTTCACTGCCTTTACGAGTACCAGCACCGGCGCGGCCAAGAATGAACGTAGAGGCAGTTATTAATACCTACCCAGGAGTCCATCTGAGTACTAGCGTTTTAGTAGAACACAAGAATAATTTATTTCCATATTATAATAGAATGGAGTGAATTATTAAGGTCTAAATAAATTAAGAAGCGATTTCGATAAATCGTTAATGCAAAATAGATCGATACAACAAAAAAGGTCCAAGAATGGACCCCTGCGGCACACCACGTTTTATTGACAGAATAGATGACTTAGATTCTTGTGTAGCTTCTAGTTGTGATCGTTGAGATAGGTAGGATTTCATTAAACTTTCTGCAGAGGTTGAAAACATATAAAGACGACTTCGTTTAGTTAAAAGACTTTCGTGGTTTACTGTGTTAAAAGCCTTACTAAGATCCAAAAGCGTCAATAAAGTAAAATTGCATTAATCCATATTTAGTCTAAATTTTCAGTAAAAACCCACAAAAACTCACAATAAGGTTAGCAATAACCCGCTCAATAACTTTTGACAAAAAAGGCTATGATAGAGCTATAATTTGTTTAATATTATTTTCCTACCAATTTTCCGATCCATCCAATGACAGGTATATGATATAGTCGTCTGATTTATATAAAATTTAATTCGAAATTCTGAACTTATGAAAAAATGTTATTTCCGAACTTAGAAGGTTATATGTTTAAAAGCACCAAAGATATAATTTTTTTATATTTTCCAACTCATTTTCCGATTGTTCATATGGCAGCTATATGGTATAATCGTCTGATTTTGATAAAATTTAATACTAAATTTATTCATTAAACTTTCTGCAGAGGTTGAAAACATATAAAGACGACTTCGTTTAGTTAAAAGACTTTCGTGGTTTACTGTGTTAAAAGCCTTACTAAGATCCAAAAGCGTCAATAAAGTAAAATTGCATTAATCCATATTTAGTCTAAATTTTCAGTAAAAACCCACAAAAACTCACAATAAGGTTAGCAATAACCCGCTCAATAACTTTTGACAAAAAAGGCTATGATAGAGCTATAATTTGTTTAATATTATTTTCCTACCAATTTTCCGATCCATCCAATGACAGGTATATGATATAGTCGTCTGATTTATATAAAATTTAATTCGAAATTCTGAACTTATGAAAAAATGTTATTTCCGAACTTAGAAGGTTATATGTTTAAAAGCACAAAAGATATAATTTTTTTATATTTCCCAACTCATTTTCCGTTTGTTCATATGGCAGCTTTATGGTATAATCGTCTGATTTTGATAAAATTTAATACTAAATTTAGAACTAATAAAAAAATGTTATTTCCAAGCTTAGAAGTTTATATGTTTAAAAACACCGAAGATAAAATTTTTTAAAATTTTTTCCCCGATAGTTCCTATGGGAGCTATAAGATATAGTTGTCCGATCCAGCTGGTTCCGATTTATATACTACCTGCAATAAAAAGAAGACTTTCGGGAAAGTTTTAGCCCGATAGTTTAGAAACTGAGGGACTAGTTTGCGTAGAAACGGACGGACATACGGCCAGACAAACAAACGGACGTGGCTAGATCGTCTGGTCTAGTTACGCTGATGAAGAATATATATACTTAATGGGGTCGGAAACGTCTCCTTCACTGCGTTGCACACTTCTGACTGAACTCATTATACCCTCTTCAAGGGTATAAAAATGATTAACCGAGTATACTAAACGCAAAAAAGCCAGCTTAACCGCCGTTAATACGACTATGGAATCGAACCCAAATCCGAACTTGGTAGCAGCAGTTCCTGTTGACACAGGGGTAAACAAACCAACTGTGCGTATGGATACAGCTAGCTCGAATGAATTCCATGTTTCCACAATAAAAGCTTCTGTACTGGCTAAGTCAAAGAATTCGGTGCCAACCGTACCTATAGGTACAGTAGGCGCAGCTCCTGAATCTCAGCCCAATGAGGTTCAGACTGCTGCTGGGAGGCGTAAGAAAATTTCAGTAGTTAAAAATAAGAAGTAATTATTTGTTTCTAGATTCCCCCCAGATACCACATCTGAGCATATTTTGGAATTTATACGTGAAAAATTCCCATCCGAAGATATTTCAGTTGAACAATTTCGATTTTCATACGCTCGTAGGATACCGTCTTTTAAAATATTTTAATATTTTTGTTTTAAAAGTTTTACTTTCTGAAAGCTTTTGGTTTAATAATGACTTAGTAATTAAAGAATTTATTCCAAATAATCCAAGAACGCATAACAGGCCCTCCAATGTGCCAAGAAACTAAAAAGTTTAATTTTTGCGTATCAAAATGTTAGGGGACTAAATATGATGCTACCCAAGCACTGCAGTTACCTAATATATTTTAGCTTTCACGGAAACTTGGCTGAAATCAGAGATATCCGACTCTCAAGTTCTGTCTAATAACTTTAATACTTATACGATCGATCGCCACTCACATAGGGGGGCGGTGTGCTGATTGCTGTTACCTTTAGCCTAACATCTGAAAGAATTCTCACTCATATCCCGAATGAAATTGAATTTCTAAGGGTGAAAGTTTCCTTGCAATCTTTATCTGTTTTTGTTACATGTTCTTATATTCCACCTGGCTGTGATCTAGTAATTTATGATCACCATCTGTCTGCAATAAAATCTGTTCTATCCCTTCTTTCTAACAGAGACCTTGTGATTGTTTTAGGTGACTTTAATCTACCTGATATTTCTTGGTCTCGTCCTACTGACTCATTTGCCTCTATGCCTTTATCCGCCCATGATTTTGTGGATGACCTTTTAGAATTATCGTTACAGCAAGTTAGCTTTATAAAAAATTCCTTAAGTACACAATTAGATCTTGTATTTCTTTCATACCCGTCTGAATTCACAGTATGTAGAATTGACGCTCTCCACCAATTTTCTGATCTTCCCTATGACAGCTATGTTATACAGTCGTCCGATTTTGATAAAATTAAAGCGAAATTTAGAGATAATTAAAAAATGTTATTTCCAAGCGCAGGAGGTTAAAGTCCTCTTATTCTGATAAAATTGAAAACGAAAAAAATTATTAAATTATTATATAATTTTTATACCCGTTACTCATAGAGAAAAGGGTATATTAGATTGGTCAGAAAGTTTGTAATAAAGTTTAACGCCCACAATCCGCGAAAATCTATAGGTAATACAGTTTTTATGATACAAACAAAATTTTAACTGAAATGTTTTTGTCTCATCTATACCTATCGACTCACCAACTATAACTCTAACGCCCATAAATGGCCAAAGCGCTTATATCTGCCTGCCGCCCACATAACTTCTGCTAAAAAACCGGTAGGTGGCGCTCTAAAATATCGCTTTGCTGCTGATATATAAGCAGTTCATTATCCTTTTGCTCCCTTGAGCTAAGTAACGGGTATCTGATAGTCGTGGCACTCGACTATAGCGTTCTTCCTTGTTTCATATTATTTTCCCACCAATTTTTCGATTTTTCCAGCTACATGCCAGCTACATATATGATATAGTCGTCCGATTTTGACAAAATATTATTTTAAATTCAGAACTAATTAAAAAACGTTATTTCCAAGCGTAGGAGATTTTATTTTAAAAAACACCAAACAACACTAATATACGACCTGCAAAAGAAAAAAGACTTTTAAAAATGTTTTAATAAATATAATATTATAAAATAAACATGATATGATATTAAACATAATATGATAATAAGTTAAAAAAAAAAAAAATCAAGAAGTACAAATAATGTATGGCATCTGTTTTTGTTAAAGTGGAAAAATTCCAAAAACAATCAAAGCAAATTTGTTGCTGCTTGTATCAAAACAAATTAACAATATCAATTATGGTCAATTGTGACCCATATTTTGCGTTAACCGAAGACCACAAGGAACAAGCTCGCTACATCGAGACGTTCGCCTCAGAGGCCAATGGGAAGTGCTAGTGTCACCACATTCCATGGGCTGAGTGCAGGCACATACAATGAATGCATATACAACTTCTCTTGCACGCGGCTATCAGCAAAATACATTTGTGACCATATACTTTGTTATAGACAAAACGGCCGCTGCCAATGCAGCGCAGCCGCGAATAGCTGGTTGTAACTCGCTCTAATTTTGACCAAGCAAGAATAATGTCCCTTGACGTTGGCCGATGGCGGACTGTAAATAAATAATACATGGCGACCGTGACAATGAAAATGACAACAATAATTTAAGAAAATGTGTAAGGTACTTCAATGTACAAACAAAGCCAAATGTGAAATGCAACAGTTAAATGGTTATGGTACTTCATTGTAAAAATAAAGCCAAATGTGAAATGCAAAAGTTACGAAGAATGAAATGAATGGTCAGAATGAAAAGCAAACGCCGCCCATTAGGGGGGTTATGTATTCGGTGACAAAACAACAAGTTTTAGAAAAGCGAGGAAGGATAGAAGAGCCGACCGAGCAACACTGAAGAACTACGAAGAATTCGCCTGCTGCTACATCTACCTGTTCACTGCCTTTACGAGTACCAGCACCGGCGCGGCCAAGAATGAACGTAGAGGCAGTTATTAATACCTACCCAGGAGTCCATCTGAGTACTAGCGTTTTAGTAGAACACAAGAATAATTTATTTCCATATTATAATAGAATGGAGTGAATTATTAAGGTCTAAATAAATTAAAAAGCGATTTCGATAAATCGTTAATGCAAAATAGATCGATACAACAAAAAAGGTCCAAGAATGGACCCCTGCGGCACACCACGTTTTATTGACAGAATAGATGACTTAGATTCTTGTGTAGCTTCTAGTTGTGATCGTTGAGATAGGTAGGATTTCATTAAACTTTCTGCAGAGGTTGAAAACATATAAAGACGACTTCGTTTAGTTAAAAGACTTTCGTGGTTTACTGTGTTAAAAGCCTTACTAAGATCCAAAAGCGTCAATAAAGTAAAATTGCATTAATCCATATTTAGTCTAAATTTTCAGTAAAAACCCACAAAAACTCACAATAAGGTTAGCAATAACCCGCTCAATAACTTTTGACAAAAAAGGCTATGATAGAGCTATAATTTGTTTAATATTATTTTCCTACCAATTTTCCGATCCATCCAATGACAGGTATATGATATAGTCGTCTGATTTATATAAAATTTAATTCGAAATTCTGAACTTATGAAAAAATGTTATTTCCGAACTTAGAAGGTTATATGTTTAAAAGCACCAAAGATATAATTTTTTTATATTTTCCAACTCATTTTCCGATTGTTCATATGGCAGCTATATGGTATAATCGTCTGATTTTGATAAAATTTAATACTAAATTTATTCATTAAACTTTCTGCAGAGGTTGAAAACATATAAAGACGACTTCGTTTAGTTAAAAGACTTTCGTGGTTTACTGTGTTAAAAGCCTTACTAAGATCCAAAAGCGTCAATAAAGTAAAATTGCATTAATCCATATTTAGTCTAAATTTTCAGTAAAAACCCACAAAAACTCACAATAAGGTTAGCAATAACCCGCTCAATAACTTTTGACAAAAAAGGCTATGATAGAGCTATAATTTGTTTAATATTATTTTCCTACCAATTTTCCGATCCATCCAATGACAGGTATATGATATAGTCGTCTGATTTATATAAAATTTAATTCGAAATTCTGAACTTATGAAAAAATGTTATTTCCGAACTTAGAAGGTTATATGTTTAAAAGCACCAAAGATATAATTTTTTTATATTTTCCAACTCATTTTCCGATTGTTCATATGGCAGCTATATGGTATAATCGTCTGATTTTGATAAAATTTAATACTAAATTTATTCATTAAACTTTCTGCAGAGGTTGAAAACATATAAAGACGACTTCGTTTAGTTAAAAGACTTTCGTGGTTTACTGTGTTAAAAGCCTTACTAAGATCCAAAAGCGTCAATAAAGTAAAATTGCATTAATCCATATTTAGTCTAAATTTTCAGTAAAAACCCACAAAAACTCACAATAAGGTTAGCAATAACCCGCTCAATAACTTTTGACAAAAAAGGCTATGATAGAGCTATAATTTGTTTAATATTATTTTCCTACCAATTTTCCGATCCATCCAATGACAGGTATATGATATAGTCGTCTGATTTATATAAAATTTAATTCGAAATTCTGAACTTATGAAAAAATGTTATTTCCGAACTTAGAAGGTTATATGTTTAAAAGCACAAAAGATATAATTTTTTTATATTTCCCAACTCATTTTCCGTTTGTTCATATGGCAGCTTTATGGTATAATCGTCTGATTTTGATAAAATTTAATACTAAATTTAGAACTAATAAAAAAATGTTATTTCCAAGCTTAGAAGGTTATATGTTTAAAAACACCGAAGATAAAATTTTTTAAAATTTTTTCCCCGATAGTTCCTATGGGAGCTATAAGATATAGTTGTCCGATCCAGCTGGTTCCGATTTATATACTACCTGCAATAAAAAGAAGACTTTCGGGAAAGTTTTAGCCCGATAGTTTAGAAACTGAGGGACTAGTTTGCGTAGAAACGGACGGACATACGGCCAGACAAACAAACGGACGTGGCTAGATCGTCTGGTCTAGTTACGCTGATGAAGAATATATATACTTAATGGGGTCGGAAACGTCTCCTTCACTGCGTTGCACACTTCTGACTGAACTCATTATACCCTCTTCAAGGGTATAAAAATGATTAACCGAGTATACTAAACGCAAAAAAGCCAGCTTAACCGCCGTTAATACGACTATGGAATCGAACCCAAATCCGAACTTGGTAGCAGCAGTTCCTGTTGACACAGGGGTAAACAAACCAACTGTGCGTATGGATACAGCTAGCTCGAATGAATTCCATGTTTCCACAATAAAAGCTTCTGTACTGGCTAAGTCAAAGAATTCGGTGCCAACCGTACCTATAGGTACAGTAGGCGCAGCTCCTGAATCTCAGCCCAATGAGGTTCAGACTGCTGCTGGGAGGCGTAAGAAAATTTCAGTAGTTAAAAATAAGAAGTAATTATTTGTTTCTAGATTCCCCCCAGATACCACATCTGAGCATATTTTGGAATTTATACGTGAAAAATTCCCATCCGAAGATATTTCAGTTGAACAATTTCGATTTTCATACGCTCGTAGGATACCGTCTTTTAAAATATTTTAATATTTTTGTTTTAAAAGTTTTACTTTCTGAAAGCTTTTGGTTTAATAATGACTTAGTAATTAAAGAATTTATTCCAAATAATCCGAGAACGCATAACAGGCCCTCCAATGTGCCAAGAAACTAAAAAGTTGAATTTTTGCGTATCAAAATGTTAGGGGACTAAATATGATGCTACCCAAGCTTTATGCTGACTCCACTGCAGTTACCTAATATATTTTAGCTTTCACGGAAACTTGGCTGAAATCAGAGATATCCGACTCTCAAGTTCTGTCTAATAACTTTAATACTTATACGATCGATCGCCACTCACATAGGGGGGCG
The DNA here is from genome assembly GCF_025231255.1 of Drosophila biarmipes. Lineage (NCBI taxonomy): Eukaryota > Metazoa > Arthropoda > Insecta > Diptera > Drosophilidae > Drosophila > Drosophila biarmipes. The sequence continues at coordinate 1,754,445 of NW_026114526.1, read as the reverse complement.
GTGTGCTGATTGCTGTTACCTTTAGCCTAACATCTGAAAGAATTCTCACTCATATCCCGAATGAAATTGAATTTCTAAGGGTGAAAGTTTCCTTGCAATCTTTATCTGTTTTTGTTACATGTTCTTATATTCCACCTGGCTGTGATCTAGTAATTTATGATCACCATCTGTCTGCAATAAAATCTGTTCTATCCCTTCTTTCTAACAGAGACCTTGTGATTGTTTTAGGTGACTTTAATCTACCTGATATTTCTTGGTCTCGTCCTACTGACTCATTTGCCTCTATGCCTTTATCCGCCCATGATTTTGTGGATGACCTTTTAGAATTATCGTTACAGCAAGTTAGCTTTATAAAAAATTCCTTAAGTACACAATTAGATCTTGTATTTCTTTCATACCCGTCTGAATTCACAGTATGTAGAATTGACGCTCTCCACCAATTTTCTGATCTTCCCTATGACAGCTATGTTATACAGTCGTCCGATTTTGATAAAATTAAAGCGAAATTTAGAGATAATTAAAAAATGTTATTTCCAAGCGCAGGAGGTTAAAGTCCTCTTATTCTGATAAAATTGAAAACGAAAAAAATTATTAAATTATTATATAATTTTTATACCCGTTACTCATAGAGAAAAGGGTATATTAGATTGGTCAGAAAGTTTGTAATAAAGTTTAACGCCCACAATCCGCGAAAATCTATAGGTAATACAGTTTTTATGATACAAACAAAATTTTAACTGAAATGTTTTTGTCTCATCTATACCTATCGACTCACCAACTATAACTCTAACGCCCATAAATGGCCAAAGCGCTTATATCTGCCTGCCGCCCACATAACTTCTGCTAAAAAACCGGTAGGTGGCGCTCTAAAATATCGCTTTGCTGCTGATATATAAGCAGTTCATTATCCTTTTGCTCCCTTGAGCTAAGTAACGGGTATCTGATAGTCGTGGCACTCGACTATAGCGTTCTTCCTTGTTTCATATTATTTTCCCACCAATTTTTCGATTTTTCCAGCTACATGCCAGCTACATATATGATATAGTCGTCCGATTTTGACAAAATATTATTTTAAATTCAGAACTAATCAAAAAACGTTATTTCCAAGCGTAGGAGATTTTATTTTAAAAAACACCAAACAACACTAATATACGACCTGCAAAAGAAAAAAGACTTTTGAAAATGTTTTAATAAATATAATATTATAAAATAAACATGATATGATATTAAACATAATATGATAATAAGTTAAAAAAAAAAAAATCAAGAAGTACAAATAATGTATGGCATCTTTTTTTGTTAAAGTGAAAAAATTCCAAAAACAATCAAAGCAAATTTGTTGCTGCTTGTATCAAAACAAATTAACAATATCAATTATGGTCAATTGTGACCCATATTTTGCGTTAACCGAAGACCACAAGGAACAAGCTCGCTACATCGAGACGTTCGCCTCAGAGGCCAATGGGAAGTGCTAGTGTCACCACATTCCATGGGCTGAGTGCAGGCACATACAATGAATGCATATACAACTTCTCTTGCACGCGGCTATCAGCAAAATACATTTGTGACCATATACTTTGTTATAGACAAAACGGCCGCTGCCAATGCAGCGCAGCCGCGAATAGCTGGTTGTAACTCGCTCTAATTTTGACCAAGCAAGAATAATGTCCCTTGACGTTGGCCGATGGCGGACTGTAAATAAATAATACATGGCGACCGTGACAATGAAAATGACAACAATAATTTAAGAAAATGTGTAAGGTACTTCAATGTACAAACAAAGCCAAATGTGAAATGCAACAGTTAAATGGTTATGGTACTTCATTGTAAAAATAAAGCCAAATGTGAAATGCAAAAGTTACGAAGAATGAAATGAATGGTCAGAATGAAAAGCAAACGCCGCCCATTAGGGGGGTTATGTATTCGGTGACAAAACAACAAGTTTTAGAAAAGCGAGGAAGGATAGAAGAGCCGACCGAGCAACACTGAAGAACTACGAAGAATTCGCCTGCTGCTACATCTACCTGTTCACTGCCTTTACGAGTACCAGCACCGGCGCGGCCAAGAATGAACGTAGAGGCAGTTATTAATACCTACCCAGGAGTCCATCTGAGTACTAGCGTTTTAGTAGAACACAAGAATAATTTATTTCCATATTATAATAGAATGGAGTGAATTATTAAGGTCTAAATAAATTAAAAAGCGATTTCGATAAATCGTTAATGCAAAATAGATCGATACAACAAAAAAGGTCCAAGAATGGACCCCTGCGGCACACCACGTTTTATTGACAGAATAGATGACTTAGATTCTTGTGTAGCTTCTAGTTGTGATCGTTGAGATAGGTAGGATTTCATTAAACTTTCTGCAGAGGTTGAAAACATATAAAGACGACTTCGTTTAGTTAAAAGACTTTCGTGGTTTACTGTGTTAAAAGCCTTACTAAGATCCAAAAGCGTCAATAAAGTAAAATTGCATTAATCCATATTTAGTCTAAATTTTCAGTAAAAACCCACAAAAACTCACAATAAGGTTAGCAATAACCCGCTCAATAACTTTTGACAAAAAAGGCTATGATAGAGCTATAATTTGTTTAATATTATTTTCCTACCAATTTTCCGATCGATCCAATGACAGGTATATGATATAATCGTCTGATTTATATAAAATTTAATTCGAAATTCTGAACTTATGAAAAAATGTTATTTCCGAACTTAGAAGGTTATATGTTTAAAAGCACCAAAGATATAATTTTTTTATATTTTCCAACTCATTTTCCGATTGTTCATATGGCAGCTATATGGTATAATCGTCTGATTTTGATAAAATTTAATACTAAATTTAGAACTAATAAAAAAATGTTATTTCCAAGCTTAGAAGGTTATATGTTTAAAAACACCGAAGATATAATTTTTTTAAAATTTTTATCCGATAGTTCCTATGGGAGCTATAAGATATAGTTGTCCGATCCAGCTCCGATTTAAATACTACCTGCAATAAAAAGAAGACTTTCGGGAAAGTTTTAGCCCGATAGTTTAGAAACTGAGGGACTAGTTTGCGTAGAAACGGACGGACATACGGCCAGACAAACAAACGGACGGACAGTCGGACATGGCTAGATCGTCTCGTCTAGTTACGCTGATGAAGAATATATATACTTAATGGGGTCGGAAACGTCTCCTTCACTGCGTTGCACACTTCTGACTGAACTCATTATACCCTCTTCAAGGGTATAAAAATGATTAACCGAGTATACTAAACGCAAAAAAGCCAGCTTAACCGCCGTTAATACGACTATGGAATCGAAACCAAATCCGAACTTGGTAGCAGCAGTTCCTGTTGACACAGGGGTAAACAAACCAACTGTGCGTATGGATACAGCTAGCTCGAATGAATTCCATGTTTCCACAATAAAAGCTTCTGTACTGGCTAAGTCAAAGAATTCGGTGCCAACCGTACCTATAGGTACAGTAGGCGCAGCTCCTGAATCTCAGCCCAATGAGGTTCAGACTGCTGCTGGGAGGCGTAAGAAAATTTCAGTAGTTAAAAATAAGAAGTAATTATTTGTTTCTAGATTCCCCCCAGATACCACATCTGAGCATATTTTGGAATTTATACGTGAAAAATTCCCATCCGAAGATATTTCAGTTGAACAATTTCGATTTTCATACGCTCGTAGGATACCGTCTTTTAAAATATTTTAATATTTTTGTTTTAAAAGTTTTACTTTCTGAAAGCTTTTGGTTTAATAATGACGTAGTAATTAAAGAATTTATTCCAAATAATCCGAGAACGCATAACAGGCCCTCCAATGTGCCAAGAAACTAAAAAGTTTAATTTTTGCGTATCAAAATGTTAGGGGACTAAATATGATGCTACCCAAGCTTTATGCTGACTCCACTGCAGTTACTTAATATATTTTAGCTTTCACGGAAACTTGGTTGAAATCAGAGATATCCGACTCTCAAGTTCTGTCTAATAACTTTAATACTTATACGATCGATCGCCACTCACATAGGGGGGCGGTGTGCTGATTGCTGTTACCTTTAGCCTAACATCTGAAAGAATTCTCACTCATATCCCGAATGAAATTGAATTTCTAAGGGTGAAAGTTTCCTTGCAATCTTTATCTGTTTTTGTTACATGTTCTTATATTCCACCTGGCTGTGATCTAGTAATTTATGATCACCATCTGTCTGCAATAAAATCTGTTCTATCCCTTCTTTCTAACAGAGACCTTGTGATTGTTTTAGGTGACTTTAATCTACCTGATATTTCTTGGTCTCGTCCTACTGACTCATTTGCCTCTATGCCTTTATCCGCCCATGATTTTGTGGATGACCTTTTAGAATTATCGTTACAGCAAGTTAGCTTTATAAAAAATTCCTTAAGTACACAATTAGATCTTGTATTTCTTTCATACCCGTCTGAATTCACAGTATGTAGAATTGACGCTCTCCACCAATTTTCTGATCTTCCCTATGACAGCTATGTTATACAGTCGTCCGATTTTGATAAAATTAAAGCGAAATTTAGAGATAATTAAAAAATGTTATTTCCAAGCGCAGGAGGTTAAAGTCCTCTTATTCTGATAAAATTGAAAACGAAAAAAATTATTAAATTATTATATAATTTTTATACCCGTTACTCATAGAGAAAAGGGTATATTAGATTGGTCAGAAAGTTTGTAATAAAGTTTAACGCCCACAATCCGCGAAAATCTATAGGTAATACAGTTTTTATGATACAAACAAAATTTTAACTGAAATGTTTTTGTCTCATCTATACCTATCGACTCACCAACTATAACTCTAACGCCCATAAATGGCCAAAGCGCTTATATCTGCCTGCCGCCCACATAACTTCTGCTAAAAAACCGGTAGGTGGCGCTCTAAAATATCGCTTTGCTGCTGATATATAAGCAGTTCATTATCCTTTTGCTCCCTTGAGCTAAGTAACGGGTATCTGATAGTCGTGGCACTCGACTATAGCGTTCTTCCTTGTTTCATATTATTTTCCCACCAATTTTTCGATTTTTCCAGCTACATGCCAGCTACATATATGATATAGTCGTCCGATTTTGACAAAATATTATTTTAAATTCAGAACTAATTAAAAAACGTTATTTCCAAGCGTAGGAGATTTTATTTTAAAAAACACCAAACAACACTAATATACGACCTGCAAAAGAAAAAAGACTTTTAAAAATGTTTTAATAAATATAATATTATAAAATAAACATGATATGATATTAAACATAATATGATAATAAGTTAAAAAAAAAAAAAATCAAGAAGTACAAATAATGTATGGCATCTTTTTTTGTTAAAGTGAAAAAATTCCAAAAACAATCAAAGCAAATTTGTTGCTGCTTGTATCAAAACAAATTAACAATATCAATTATGGTCAATTGTGACCCATATTTTGCGTTAACCGAAGACCACAAGGAACAAGCTCGCTACATCGAGACGTTCGCCTCAGAGGCCAATGGGAAGTGCAGGCACATACAATGAATGCATATACAACTTCTCTTGCACGCGGCTATCAGCAAAATACATTTGTGACCATATACTTTGTTATAGACAAAACGGCCGCTGCCAATGCAGCGCAGCCGCGAATAGCTGGTTGTAACTCGCTCTAATTTTGACCAAGCAAGAATAATGTCCCTTGACGTTGGCCGATGGCGGACTGTAAATAAATAATACATGGCGACCGTGACAATGAAAATGACAACAATAATTTAAGAAAATGTGTAAGGTACTTCAATGTACAAACAAAGCCAAATGTGAAATGCAACAGTTAAATGGTTATGGTACTTCATTGTAAAAATAAAGCCAAATGTGAAATGCAAAAGTTACGAAGAATGAAATGAATGGTCAGAATGAAAAGCAAACGCCGCCCATTAGGGGGGTTATGTATTCGGTGACAAAACAACAAGTTTTAGAAAAGCGAGGAAGGATAGAAGAGCCGACCGAGCAACACTGAAGAACTACGAAGAATTCGCCTGCTGCTACATCTACCTGTTCACTGCCTTTACGAGTACCAGCACCGGCGCGGCCAAGAATGAACGTAGAGGCAGTTATTAATACCTACCCAGGAGTCCATCTGAGTACTAGCGTTTTAGTAGAACACAAGAATAATTTATTTCCATATTATAATAGAATGGAGTGAATTATTAAGGTCTAAATAAATTAAAAAGCGATTTCGATAAATCGTTAATGCAAAATAGATCGATACAACAAAAAAGGTCCAAGAATGGACCCCTGCGGCACACCACGTTTTATTGACAGAATAGATGACTTAGATTCTTGTGTAGCTTCTAGTTGTGATCGTTGAGATAGGTAGGATTTCATTAAACTTTCTGCAGAGGTTGAAAACATATAAAGACGACTTCGTTTAGTTAAAAGACTTTCGTGGTTTACTGTGTTAAAAGCCTTACTAAGATCCAAAAGCGTCAATAAAGTAAAATTGCATTAATCCATATTTAGTCTAAATTTTCAGTAAAAACCCACAAAAACTCACAATAAGGTTAGCAATAACCCGCTCAATAACTTTTGACAAAAAAGGCTATGATAGAGCTATAATTTGTTTAATATTATTTTCCTACCAATTTTCCGATCGATCCAATGACAGGTATATGATATAATCGTCTGATTTATATAAAATTTAATTCGAAATTCTGAACTTATGAAAAAATGTTATTTCCGAACTTAGAAGGTTATATGTTTAAAAGCACCAAAGATATAATTTTTTTATATTTTCCAACTCATTTTCCGATTGTTCATATGGCAGCTATATGGTATAATCGTCTGATTTTGATAAAATTTAATACTAAATTTAGAACTAATAAAAAATGTTATTTCCAAGCTTAGAAGGTTATATGTTTAAAAACACCGAAGATATAATTTTTTTAAAATTTTTATCCGATAGTTCCTATGGGAGCTATAAGATATAGTTGTCCGATCCAGCTCCGATTTAAATACTACCTGCAATAAAAAGAAGACTTTCGGGAAAGTTTTAGCCCGATAGTTTAGAAACTGAGGGACTAGTTTGCGTAGAAACGGACGGACATACGGCCAGACAAACAAACGGACGGACAGTCGGACATGGCTAGATCGTCTCGTCTAGTTACGCTGATGAAGAATATATATACTTAATGGGGTCGGAAACGTCTCCTTCTCTGCGTTGCACACTTCTGACTGAATTCATTATACCCTCTGCAAGGGTATAAAAATGATTAACCGAGTATACTAAACGCAAAAAAGCCAGCTTAACCGCCGTTAATACGACTATGGAATTCAACCCAAATCCGAACTTGGTAGCAGCAGTTCCTGTTGACAAACAAACCAACTGTGCGTATGGATACAGCTAGCTCGAATGAATTCCATGTTTCCACAATAAAAGCTTCTGTACTGGCTAAGTCAAAGAATTCGGTGCCAACCGTACCTATAGGTACAGCAGGCGCAGCTCCTGAATCTCAGCCCAATGAGGTTCAGACTGCTGCTGGGAGGCGTAAGAAAATTTCAGTAGTTAAAAATAAGAAGTAATTATTTGTTTCTAGATTCCCCCCAGATACCACATCTGAGCATATTTTGGAATTTATACGTGAAAAATTCCCATCCGAAGATATTTCAGTTGAACAATTTCGATTTTCATACGCTCGTAGGATACCGTCTTTTAAAATATTTTAATATTTTTGTTTTAAAAGTTTTACTTTCTGAAAGCTTTTGGTTTAATAATGACTTAGTAATTAAAGAATTTATTCCAAATAATCCGAGAACGCATAACAGGCCCTCCAATGTGCCAAGAAACTAAAAAGTTTAATTTTTGCGTATCAAAGTGTTAGGGGACTAAATATGAAGCTACCAAAGCTTTATGCTGACTCCACTGCATTTACTTAAGGTATTTTGGCTTTCACGGAAACTTGGCTGAAATCAGAGATATCCGACTCTAAAGTTCTGTCTAATAACTTTAATACTTATACGATCAATTGCCACTCACATAGGGGGGCGGTGTGCTGATTGCTGTTACCTCTAGCCTAACATCTGAAAGAATTCTGATTCATATCCCGAATGAAATTGAATTTCTAAGGGTGAAAGTTTCCTTGCAATCTTTATCTGTTTTTGTTACATGTTCTTATATTCCACCTGGCTGTGATCTAGTAATTTATGACCACCATCTGTCTGCAATAAAATCTGTTCAATCCCTTCTTTCTAACAGAGACCTTGTGATTGTTTTAGGTGACTTTAATCTACCTGATATTTCTTGGTCTCCTCCTACTGACTCATTTGCCTCTATGCCTTTATCCGCCCATGATTTTGTGGATGACCTTTTAGAATTATCGTTACAGCAAGTTAGCTTTATAAAAAATTCCTTAAGTAGACAATTAGATCTTGTATTTCTTTCATACACGTCTGAATTCACGGTATGTAGAATTGACGCTCTTGTTGTACTTGAAGACCGATATCATCCAACTATGGAACTGACCATTTGCCTCCCCTGCTCTGATACCCTGTCCCCTTTAGTTTCTTCAGCTAAAATGAGATGTTTTCGTAAATGTGACTATTATAAACTTAACGATATGATTTCTCATTATAATTGGACAGACTTGTACAATTGTACAGACATTGAAAGTGCCACTGAACTATTCGATACAATGTTAAATACGTTTTTTAATGAATGCGTACCAGATAGTTTTCCTTCAAACCTAGCAAGCCTCCTTGGTACCAATGCTCTACAAGGACTTAAAAACCTTAAATCTAACACTTATAAAAAGTATAAAAAAGTCGGGTAGACCAACAGATTTTTCGAAATATGTGGTGGCTCGAACAGATTTTAATGTTCTCAACAGTCATTGCTATTCTATGTATCTAACGATGAAAATATAAAATTTTAAAACGATCCGAAACCGTTTTACAACTTTGTTAATGCCAAGCGTAAGTCATCGGCATTGCCCTCATCGGTACGTCTAAACTCAATGGAGGCATCGACGGATTCTGAAATTGCTGATTTATTTGTTGAGTTTTTCCAAACTACTTATAGTTCGACAGCTTGGTCAAATTTTAATTACTCTAATCCCTTAAGTAGGGCAAATTGTATTTTTTCCCCTGTAATCACCGAAAGCTCTCTCTTAAGAGATTTAGCAACAACAAAGCCAACTTGTTCTCCTGGTCCAGATGGACTTCCTGGATGTGTGCATTAGTTTTGTGCGTCAACCATTTGTAAACCGATTCTTATACCTTTAAATTTGTCTACTTCATCATCAGTTGTTCCTTCTATCTTGAATGACTTTTTTATTATTTCACTTCATAAAGGCGGATGCCCAAAATTATAGAGGTGTTTTTAAATTGTTGGCAATTTCTAAAGCATTTTAACGTATTATCACTTTTCATTTGCAACATTTATGTTCCTCGCTTATATCACCGTGCATGGTTCAGCATGGTTTTGTTAAACGAAGAGCGTCCACCACCAACCTTCTTGAATTGACATCTATTGTAATATATCGGTTTAGGAAAAAAATGCAGACTGACATTGTATACACAGATTTTTGTAAAGCCTTTGACTCCGTTAACCACTCTCTTCTTTTATTTAAATTAGATCAGCTTGGGTTTCCTGGTATGTTATTATCTTGGATTTCATGTTACTTGAATGGTAGGACTAAGAGGGTTATATTCAAGATTGCTGTTTCAAAAGTAATCTACGTGACATCTGGAGTGCCTCCGGGTAGTCATTTGGTCCCTTTGCTGTTAACTTTGTTTATTAACAATCTTCCCTCAATCATAACACATTCTCGTGTACTAATGTATGCTGATGATGTTAAGCTTTGTTAATCATATAATGATACAGCGAAGGGACTTAACTTACAATCAGATATTGATTGTTTTCATGGATGGTGTGAGTACAAACTTTTAAATTTAAACTGCCTTTAAGCAACGTTATCACTACGTTTATCAGTTACTTTCCTAAAATGACGCCACTTGACCGAATATATTATGTTAACGATTTAGGTGTTTTTCTGGACCTTAAACTTAAATTTGACTGCCACATAATGTCCACCGCTAACAAAGCCATTAGTGTTCTTGGGCTTATAAGCGTAGGTCAAAAGAATTTGAAGACTCTTATACGAGCATATTATTATTTACCTCCCTTGTCCGTCCTATTTTAGAATATTTCGTTCGTCGGTTTGGAGTCCACAATATCAAGTGCACATCGCCCGTATTGAGTCGGTACAAAAAAATTTCTCTTATTTGCCCTGTGTAGTTTGAACTGGGATCAAAACGTAAGGCTTCCTTCCTACGAGAGTAGATTACAATTGCTTAATTTACCTACATTTGTAAACCGTAGAACAATGGTTGGTACTATTTTTATACAAAATCTTATAAGAGGTGACATTGATTCTGCAGATCTTTTAAGCCGCCTAACATTCAATGCTTCTGTTAAAATAACACAAAATTATTATCCTTCAAATTTGCCACGATGTACATCAAATTTTTGTCTGCACGAGCCTTTTCGCTTTCTATGTAATAACTATAATAAACTTCATCATTATCCCGGTATTAAAAACTAATATTGTAGCTCATTTGCTTTGTAGCGCTTTGCTTCATTTTATGTATCTTCTATCTTTAAAGATAAAAGACATCTTCGAAATATGCAGAAAATTTAATTTAAAATTACATTTACAAAAATGTTAATTTTTTATGCCTGACAAAGAAATATAAACAATAAAAGGTCTACAAAACACGAACAAGCAGCAATTCATTGCTTTACATAGTTTTCACCATTCATTTATGGCAAACAATTTACAGTTAAAACTAATCACAGACCACTAACATACTTATTTTCAATGGTCAATCCTAGTTCAAAACTCACACGCATGCGTCTCGAATTATAGGAATATGATTTCACAGTCGAGTATCTAAAGGGAAAAGATAACTTCGTGGCAGACGCCCCCTCTAGAATGACAAATGAAGACCCTCAAAATATTACGGCAAATATATTACAAGTTACTACAAGACAAAAAAAGTAGACAAAATTCCTGCGCAGGAAAAGATAAACTAGGCAATTTAAAATAAAAGCCCAATTTTAAGCCCAACGTATATGAAGTCATTAACAATGACGAAGAACGTAATGTAGAGACCTTGAATGTGAATAATAATAAATGTGTTTTCAAACATGGAAAGAAAATTACAACAAGATATGATGATGGAGATGTGTATACTAATGGAACACTTGACGTAGGTCAGTTTTTCCAAAGGCGTGAACTGCAGGTTAGTAAAGTAAAAATTTAAAAACTTAAAGTGACCCCATGGAATAGGTTCTTTGAAAATATATGAATAGAAAATTTTTAAAAAATGGTTAAAAATTCTTAAAGTCATTAGGAGTAGCGATACTCAACCAGGTGACCCTAATAACAACTTATAAGGAAAATGAAGGTATAACAGGTATAACAAACACCTTGGCCAAGGTCAAAATAGACTACTACCGGAAAGGAATGAGTAATGACATTACCCAGTACATACGTAAATGTCCAAAATGCCAAATGTCGAGAACGACAAGACCTACTAAAACTTCTTTAACACCTACAGAACCCCAGAAATGTTATTCGTTAAGGTAATTGGGGATACGATCGGTCCACTGCCGACCCAGTCAAGGAAATCACCCTAATATGCGATCTGTTAAAATACCTTGTTATACCGGAACGGTGAATTATAGAGCGTTTTCTATAATTAAAACTCATTTAAATCAGAGTATGGGAGTGCAGGAAATTCTCAGTATAAACTGATTGGCAATGCGCCTCGGTCTTTGTTGTCGCGCCCATTGTCCTTCCCATTCTCCATTGCTGAGGGGGCACATTATCTTCGTAAATAAGCACCATGGTACCGACATAGACTTTTGGCGATGGAGAGGTCCATTTAGTTCTTGATCGAAGTGCATTGAAATAGTCTGTAGACCAGTGATGCCAAAGGGATTGCTTCAAATAGTTGCAATGTGCTGGCCTTGGAGTCGTCGACAATACTTTCTGGCATTGAACGCAGTGAGCTTCCGTCAAAAAGTGACTTGCTGTCAGGGCTGAGAGATCGTGCGGATCTTTTGACATTGGCGTTAGTGGGCGTGAATTGAGGATGGCTTCTATCTCAACCACGACTGTTGAGAGCTCTTCGTACGTAAACTTGGTGTTTACAAAGGATCTGTTGAGTAGTCCCTTTGCGCTCTTCACTGCCGCTTCCCAGAGCCCACCAAAATGCGGAGCCCTGGGTGGGATAAAATGAAAGCTGATTAAGTCAATTGCGGTTTTAGTCTTCTCATTGAATATGAACTTTTTTAGGTCGTGCAGCTGATTGGAGGTGCCAACGAAATTGGTCGCGTTGTCACAGTAAATATCTGTGGGGAGACCGCGACGTCCAGATAATCTTTTCAGAGCCGCCAGAAATGCTTCTATGCTGAAATCTGTGACCACCTCAATATGCACGGCCTTGACGACGAGAAATATGAACACGGCGAGATAGCTCTTTGATGAAGGCTTTCCGCGTATTCGAAGATATGTGGGTATAGGTCCGCAGAAATCGACACCGCATTTGTGCATTTACTGATGGCCAATCTTGCCTTGGGTAATTAACCCATTACTTGCTGCAGTAGTACGGGTCGAAATCGAACGCAGTGGGTACAGGCTCGAACAATACGGCGCGCTAAATTCCTTGCATTGATGATCCAGAAATTCAGACTTATTAGAGCCACTTGCGCCTTTGATCCGGCATGGAAGTTTTTAATGTGAAGGTGGCGGACATATTTAACTACCATTGATGAGTTGCTGGGAAGTAGTAGTTGGTACTTCTCACTCTCAGGCAGATCGGAATAGTCGAGTCGTCCTCCGACCTTTATGAGTTCAAATCCAGTAGAGGCGTCTACAAAAGGGGAAAGAAACTTTTAAGGACCCTTAAGTACTTGATTTTTCCTGAGGTAAGGGAGTTCTTCTGGAAACGAGTGGGTCGGAAGATTCCAAGTTATGCTGTTTGCTGCGTGTTCTAGTTTTTCCTGAGGGACTGAGGGTTTGACCCTTGAACTTCGATGATTTCCGAACGACGTGTATGAATCGAAACATCCATGTGACAATGCGTAGACAAACTGTGTATGAACTGTGCCTTTTGAGGGACGCCAGCAGATAGTTGTTTGTAATTGTAGTTAAAAATATGTGTTTCCGTTTCTCGCAGTTAACAATGTCCAAATCGATGGCAGCATTTTTTGCAACAGGCCACTTTGAAATGCTTTCATACAAAAACGGAGGACCGGTGAACCATATTGATGCTCGGTTGCTTTGGGTGGGCACGAATTTTTTTAAATGGATGTTAGACTCTGGATTTCTGACACGCGATTTTCTACGAAGGTTGAGAGTGTAACGGAGTGCTGCTGGAGCCAATGGAGTACGATTTGTGATTCTGACGAGAGGTAAGACGGTACAAGTCTTTCTCCGAACAATCCTTTGAACTTGTTGAATAGTTGAGCGAGTAAGTGTGCGGCGCACAGTTCCTGTTTTGGAACGATTGTTTCTTGACAGGAGCTACTCTACTCTTTGATGTCCACAACCGAACGGTGGAGTTATTTGGTCCTTCAGTTCGCACGTACACACAACATCCGTACGCCCTAAAGGTCGCATCGCAAAAATCCTTTTAGTTGAATGTTGTTGGCACTTTGCAGGCAACACCGCGGTACTTGGAGAGTTGGCAACATGTTCAAGAAATTTAAGTAGTCAGTCCATGCATCATTTTGAAATTGTGGAACCGGTTCATCCCAATTAAGATTGAGTATCCACAGTTCTTGAAGTTCGTTTTGGAGCAACGGTGAACAGAAACGGATCATCGAGTTGATGTTGAGTCTCTTTGCGGGCTTTCTATCAGTGAGCTCAGGGTGGTTTGAATGTCACTTGGTCAACGGAAAGTTCCCCTTTTGAAGAACTTCGATGACTTCTTGTTCGATGAGTTGCAAGGTGTGTATGTCGACGATTTGATAACCAATGCACCGGTCGGGAACTCCTCCTTGTACTTGTCAGTCAAGTAGTGTAAACTGCGCACTGCTAGATACGGTTCCGTAAGTGACGGTATTTAGCTGGAACGTCTGCAGTTCTGCGTCTGGGGAGTTTCTCCAAAAAATGTATTGATATTTTCGAAAGCTTGGATCGACGAGGACTTGCCTGTACATCTTTGTCACGTTAGCTGTCATGGTATATTGAAACAGTCTGAATTTGAGAAGATGCAGATAAAGATCCGTTTGCACAGTGGAACCCACAAGCAGTAGGTCATTAAGCGACAGTTGCGTAGTTGTTGTGCACGAGGCGTCGAAAACCACTCTCAATTTGGTTGACGTGCTCGAGGGCTTCAAGACGCAGTGGTGGGGTATATAATAACGCGACTCGTGAAGGGCTGGATTGGTCACCAATGACATGTGACCTAGCGCCTGATATTCCTGCATGAATGAGACATATTCGGATCTCAACTCAGGAAATTTCAGCATGCGGCTTTCCATTCCGTAGAATCGTCGACGAGCCACTTCAGCGGAGTTTCCAAGGCGAGAGGAATCATCCTTAAAGGGATGGTTGACTATAATGCGACCGTGGGAGTCCTGAATTGTAGTTTTTGTATAGAGCGCCTCACAGATTTGGTGATGCGGATGTAGACTCTCAGGTAAGAATCGTAGAATCGTCGACGGGCCACTTCAGCGGAGTTTCCGAGGCGAGAGGAATCATCCTTAAAGGGAAGGTTGACTATAATGCGACCGTGGGAGTCCTGAACTGTAGTTTTTGTATAGAGCGCCTCACATATTTGGTGATGCGGATGTAGACTCTCAGGTAAGACAGCGATGGCTTCTAGCTCCCAAAGCTTCTGCAAGTGGTTATCAATCGAGAATGTGCTTGACATAATACATTCTAAAACTTGCTGCTGCTGTTGTCCTTGACATCGGCCGGCGATCACCCAGCCGAACAATGTTTTTTGGAGTATTGGCAAGTGAGGTGCGAGCTTTATTTGGACAACGGCAAGCTAATGGTAATGACTTCAGCGCCTAATAGAAGATCGATGAGACGAGATTCATGGAATCTTTCATCTGCCAAAGGTGTATTGGTGGGCAGATTCCAAGACGATATGTCAATCTCAGAATCTGGCTGATACAAGAAGTGGCCGGTGACACAGAATTCAAGTGAGAAGTGATATTCTGTGATACGTGATTGGATGGTTGTTGTGGCCACGTACTTTATATTAGTTAACGAGTCACCATCCAGTGCTCCATACATAGCAGACGCCTTGTCCACCAATCCTTGTAGCTGTGTTGCTTTTGATTTCTCGACTGGTTGAAGTTTAAAAAACGCAGCTATGGTTTCTAGAAAGATAAGTGTTGGATTATCAAATCTTTCATTAAGCCGCTGCAAAGCCTTGGGATAGTTTTCGTTGGTTATTGGAAACGCCTTGATTGCGTCTAATGCTGGTCCCTTTAGGCTATGCAGCAAATGACATGGTTTCCTCACGAGCGATAATTTGGGTGAACGAGTTGATGAAATTTTTGCATTCTGCAAATTTTCCGTCGAACGTTGGCAAGGTAAGACGGCGCAGCTTCGACAACGACAGAGCAATCGAACTGGATTGGGCCAGCGAAAGCGGTGAATGTGGTGGTCTGGTGTTGTTGAGTTCCTCACCTAGCTGATCCTTGATCGCGACTTTGGTCTCGACATATCGGTCCTCCAGTTCTTAGCGACCGCTGTCGTTGGGATCCAACGTCTCAATCTCAGATTGGCCTGCCATTGCTTGCGTGAAGTAAGACTCCAGAATTCCTAGCCGGCATCACAGTTCGGCGCTGGAAAGTCCGGTGCCTTTGCCAGCGCTTGTTGTTACGAGGGTTTTAATGCGAGTTATATTCCTTTTAATGTTGGTCCGTTGGCGTTTGCATTGCTCAATAGTTGACATTGTAGAGATTATGTAACGGAATGCTAAACGGCAATAAAATTGCGAAGTGCGGCGAGCAGCGATCCTGGTGCGAAATGAATGCGTATGCGACGAATGTAGAAGCCAACTGAAGTTTCAGTAGCTACGAGAGCGTGAGCGAGCTGAAGTCTGGTAACAGCGGCAAAACTAAGATGGACGTGAAGATTGGCAGCAGCGTCGACGAAAAGCGAGCAGAAAAACTGAAGTTTACGCGGCGACGAAAGCGATATGAAGTTTGGCAACAGCGGCGACGAACCGTAAAGGAACGGCAACTGAGAAAGCGACCAATTGCAAGGGCTTACTGTAAACCAGAAGCGCCGATTAGTTCTTTGCTCTTGTGGAGAACTTTGCGATGCGATGAGAGTGAGGCTGACTGCTTTTACAGCTTCAGTGACGACGAAATTGGGAGATGAGAAAATGAACGTCTATTGCTGGCCGTGAATTTCTTGACGATAATTTATGAATTGTTCAATTGTTTATAACTTTTAAATTTGCAAACGCTGCCCCAAGTTGGGCGCCAAAATGAACGGTGAATTATAGATCGTTTTCTGTAATTATAACTCATTTAAATCAGAGTATAGGGGTGAAGGAAATTCTAAGTTTAAACTGATTGAACGACCGAAAATTCATGACCGAGACGACTTTTCTCTTTCAAAGATGATATGGTACTGCTTTTATAACCGAACGCTCGCTAAGCCGAGCAGATCGGAGCGTTATAAGAGGGCTTACAGCTGTACATGTTGAGACATTAGGTGTATACAGTATTCTATTCAAAATCTGATCCAACAACAAGGCTGATACTGGCCGCTGAAATATTAGTAACAGCCTATAAAAAAAAAACTTTTTGGACTGCACGGATATTTATATAGGTATGCTTTAAGAAAGGAACCGCGTTCCGACAAACTTACCCCTTTTAAATCCTGTGCGATGAGATCTCGTCTCTCCGGATCCTGGGATTTGCAAAATATTACATTGGATATATATGTAAATATACGTGCACTAAATGACTGCTGCTCTTAAGAATACTAATTCACTTAAACACAAAAGATATATACATATATGCCTGAGGCACGCGTCGTTCGTAACGCTGGTAGTGAGACTTTTCTTCGCTAATTGTTTATCAGGATCAGCACTACCGATTCACTTGATTTAAATGTATTTTAATGCATTTTTCAATGCTTCCAAAGTTTTTGATTTACACTTGTGTTTTGGTTGTATTGTATGCGGCTATTTGCCTTTGGTTATGCATAAGTTCACTTTAGCTTAGACTTATTCAATGGACACATTTACATTGCACCACCACTTTTTCGAAGTATGCTGTCGGTCACTAAGCCTCTGATCGGGTGACTCCTACAGCTGAACAATCTTCGGAAGTATTAGGATTTTGAGTACTGCGGCTACAAGCACCCCAGCATGTCGAATGTCGTTGTTGTGGTTGATATTCCCTCCTTCTTGGATTATAATGGCGGCGATGGTTCGACACATGAAAATCTTTTGAGCTATAGGTGTCCTGGATCCTGGTGGCTGATCCTGAAGGAGAGGACTCCGTGAATGACTGCCCCTGGAAAGGTCGCCTTTCCTCGGAGCCGGCGGCTTCCGTCAGCAAGACACCAGAATGGATTCTCCCTTTTTTTCTAATCATCTTAAGTATTTCATACCCTAGTAGAGCTTTTATTTAGCTGTCAGTTTGAAGCGGATAAGCTAGGTGTTCTCAACTAGGGTTACTATATCTCGGTATCTAATATCTTTGGAGTCAACGACCGGCTGTTGCAATTTGCCAGCTACCGGGGTTTGGTTATCAGTACGTCGATCGTGGCCGTTGTTCTGGCCACGCGACACCAATTTCTTTTGACCTTATCAGCCTAAGTGTGGTTAGTCAAAGGCACCCCTTCCTCCGACATAAGATTCGTCGTTAATCTTTCTATATGGAGGGCGTACGTAACAATCTAATTATATGTCATAAAATTTCGTAAGCATTATAAATTTAACTCACTAACTAAATTATAAATTTACCTCATTTAACATCAGAACTTTGTCTCAGAATAGCGATATGACTTTGTGTGTGTAGTCTTTTAAAATCTTATACATCCACGGTGAAAATTAAATAAAAATGCTTAGAAGCGAAAAATACGAGGTCTCCGTTCATAATACTATTCAAGAAGATGCAAGACTATTTGTTTATTTGTAGGAAAATTTAATCTAGAGCTTTTCTGGCCGACGTTAATCGCTATATATATATATATATATATATATATATATATATATATATATATATACGCATAATGTCTTTAACGTCCATTACATCCAGAACCTCGAGATCTTTTCGCCAGGAGTTTAATAAGTAAGTTCATTTGAATATTATTTTCGGTTTCGATATATATATTTGTATATATTTGTATTTTCTTTCAAACTATTTAATTGCTTATTCACTAACTTCTTAGATAACTATGAAACATATGATTTTTTTTCAAATTATTTAATTACACCTTTACCTACACCTTTGTCAGCGTTCTACAAGGAAACATAACTTCAGTTGAAGCTGTTGTCATGGAAAAAGGTCAAAATGACATGGGAGCAACTGGTACCTTCGGTGGAGGCTAGTTAAATCTTAGCTTTGGGTGCTTAATTTACTATACCAGCAAAAACCATAAAATAATCTGTTTATTTCTGCAATATGCTTTTTATATTGTAGACTTTTTGTTGCAAAAAGTTTATCCAAATAAAAATAATAGTAACTGCAATAACAATTTTTCCAAAATCATTTTGTTTATTGTGCGGTCCAATCTGGACCTCCGCACCGCAACCTTATTGCACCACTCTTCTAGTGCACCGCTCTCCCGATTTCAGTCACTCATTTAATTGCATTTGGCCATACATCCATACAAGCATACGCTTATATAAAAACGAGAAAAAAATTACAAGCTTTGAAAAAAATACTGTGCAAATGTATGACAAGCATGCAGTGAGAATTATTCAATTTCATTTTCAAGATTTTCTCACGGTATATCCGCAGCGGATTACATCTACATACATATCTACATCAACATCAATACATCCACACATCCGTTGATGTTGTTATACATATCGACATATATACACATTTCATTTAAATTCCAATAATCTTTTTCCCACCAATTAAAGTAAAAAAATTTTTAAATTAAAATTTTTGTTTTTTTAAAACAAAAATAATAATAACTGAAAAAAGAATTTTAAAAAAAAATGTTTGCTTATATTTGTTTTGATTTTTTGAAAATGTTTAGAAGTACGCATTTAATCCATATTTTTCTCTTCTTCATACAAATTTTTTCGACATTGTCACCTTCAAAAAATGGTTTTTGCAGTGATGTCATGAATGATTTTCGCCGCTCGTATTAGCTCCCGATTGTTAAGTTAAAATAGGTACCCAGGGAACACCACAAGCAGGCTGCTGCTTTACAACATGGTTTTTTAAACCAAAATACAATTTGGGGACCTACAAGTCGATATAACTTGCCAAAAAAGTTTAAAAAAGTTTTAAAACTCCATGTTTATGTATGCTAACTATTTGATTTTTTGGACGAAAGGTCCAATGATAAAAAGACCTGCTCTGCTACAGGCTACTATAGTGCGGCTCCTTGCATGCCTGGACTAGTGTGAACCACCACTTTACTGTATGTAGCGCCTTGACTTTTATGAATAGTAATGGCTTCTGCAGGTACTACTGGAATCTGCCTTCGGTCAATGGTAGTAGCCTGGTTAGAATTAATTTGAAAGTTCTTTAAAATTTTAACAACTTGGGTCCATG
This sequence comes from Drosophila biarmipes, assembly GCF_025231255.1. NCBI lineage: Eukaryota > Metazoa > Arthropoda > Insecta > Diptera > Drosophilidae > Drosophila > Drosophila biarmipes. The sequence continues at coordinate 1,734,696 of NW_026114526.1, read as the reverse complement.
AAAGCTCCTGACGGTGGCTGCACTTTAATCCTGCACTAACTCCTATACATTCATCTAAACATTGTATCCAACGAAAGTTCGGATTGTTGGCGTACTGAAGCCTATCTCCCTATGAACATCTGTGGCTCCAATAACGAAACCATCTGATGTATCTACATTGACCGTCATCATAAATTTAGCAGTGGTTTTTAAAATCAAAGAGGTACACAAACCTTGTGTTTCAGATAATTTTAATGCCCTAGCTTGTTCCAGACATCTGTTCCTTTGCTCTAAGCTAACTTGTGCAGATTTAACTGAGTCTATAGCTTCCGGAATCGAGTTGACCTTCTCCCTATTGTATCGATATGTGTCCTGATTGCTTGAGAAAAAGTGAATTGCGTCAATTGGTACTTGACTTTCATCGGAAATTCGGAAATTTATATCATCAAAAGACATTTGGCCGGACGCCATGTTATTGAGTGCAATTACAAAAGGCTGGTCATCTCGCTGCCGTAAGATCCAAATATAGTACTGTATGGAGCATTGTCTAAGATCACCGAACACGATAACCGAACTACCTTCAAAAGGAATATCAACGTTGGAAAAAAATGGCTTAAAAATGGCGAGAGTCCAAATGGGAAAACATTGTTGCGCCGACCATAGAAATTTCGTCTATTATAAGTACTTTAAGATTAATAAATGTAGAACGCAAGGTATTTAACAAATCAGGGCTTCATGCAGAACCAGCCTGGTTAACGGGAAGAGAGAACATGGAATGAAGAGTAGAGCCTCCAATTTTAAAAGTAGCTTTGCCTGTGAGAGCACACAATAATATTTTAACAGAAGTTGGGTCGCATCCTGCTCTACCATTATACTCCTTGGAAAGGGACTGAAATAACGTGGAAATAAGTCTACTCTTGCCGACACCATCTTCTCCTCCTACGAACTCATAAAAACTAGCATTTTTGTTTAAATTCAAAACATTTATTTGAGAATTTATTTCCGGAAAAGCAAAGGCCCTAAACTTCTCATTAATTGCGGCATCCTCATCTTTAATTTCCTCATTATTGTCTTCTACCTCCATGGCCCTTCTAAGCGCGTTTCCAAACTTTCTATAACATTATATCAATTAAAATTGGCCTTAATAGCCTCCTCATTTACTTGGTAAAACTCCTCACAATATTTTTTTTAAGGACGTTGATGTACTTTGATCAGTACAAACAAGTGGTCCAACGACACCAAGCACGCTAGTTACGCGCGGGGCCCTTTTATCAATATGGGAAAAAAATTCGAGTTAGGGAGGAAGATACATACATAAAACAAATAGAGACAGGACACAAATGAAAATAAAAGGCACAACTAGGAATAAAGCAAATGAGTTAAAATATTAGTTTTAAATACGGGGATGGAGGTTGAAACGCAAATTAAATGATGAAGTTTATTATAGTTATTATATAGAACGCGAAAAGGCTCGTGCAGACAAAAATTTGATGTACATCGTGGCAAATTTAGAGGATAATAATTTCGTGTTAGTCTAACATGAACATTGAATGTTAGGCGGATTAAAAGATCTGCAGAGTCAATGTCACCTCTTATAAGATTTTGTATAAAAATAGTAGCAAGCACTACGTTTTACGTTTTACAAGTTAACGTTACAGTTCAAACTACGCAGGGCAAATAAGAGAAATGTTTTTTCTACCGGCTCAATACGGTCGATGTGCACTTGATATTGTGGACTCCAAACCGACGAACGAAATATTCGAAAATAGGACGGACAAGGGAGGTAAATAATAATATGCTCGTATAAGGATCTTCAAATTCTTTTGACCTACGCTTATAAGCCCAAGAACACTAATGGCTTTGTTAGCGGTGGACATTATGTGGTAGTCAAATTTAAGTTTAAGGTCCAGAAAAACACCTAAATCGTTAACATAATATATTTGGTCAAGTGGCGTCATTTTAGGAAAGTAACTGATAAACGTAGTGATAACGTTGCTTAAAGGCAGTTTAAATTTAAAAGTTTGTACTCACACCATCCATGAAAACAATCAATATCTGATTGTAAGTTAAGTCCCTTCGCTGTATCATTATATGATTAACAAAGCTTAACATCATCAGCATACATTAGTACACGAGAATGTGTTATGATTGAGGGAAGATTGTTAATAAACAAAGTTAACAGCAAAGGGACCAAATGACTACCCGGAGGCACTCCAGATGTCACGTAGATTACTTTTGAAACAGCAATCTTGAATATAACCCTCTAAGTCCTACCATTCAAGTAACATGAAATCCAAGATAATAACTTACCAGGAAACCCAAGCTGATCTAATTTAAATAAAAGAAGAGAGTGGTTAACGGAGTCAGAGGCTTTACAAAAATCTGTGTATACAAATGCTTTAGAAATTGCCAACAATTTAAAAAACACCTCTATAATTTTGGGCATCCGCCTTTATGGAGTGAAATAATAAAAGAGTCCTTCAAGATAGAAGGATCAACCGATGATGAAGTAGACCAATTAAAAAGTTTAAGAATCAGTTTACAATCCATATCCCAATCGCTCCCACACTTTTGTAAACAAAGGGCAGCACAAGAAAGATTTTTGTCACAAGAAATTGTTCTTAAGCTGAGTTCATTTGAATAAAGACATGAAACTAAATATTCGTTAATTTTTTCTTTTTAGTGTTGTCCTTAGTCAACTGATGGGACATTAGTTCGACTTATTAAATTAATAAAGAATTTTACTATATGAACATTGATGCATTTAAATAAAGAAATATTAGATACCGTTACTCAAATAACAAACTTTTAAATATATATGCCTTCATGAATGATTTTCGCCGCTCGAATTAGCTCCCGATTATTAAGTTAAAATAGGTACCCAGGGAAATAATAAAAGAGTGAAATAATAAAAGAGTCCTTCAAGATAGAAGGAACAACTGATGATGAAGTAGACACATTAAAAAGTATAAGAATCGGTTTACAATCCATATCCCAATCGCTCCCACACTTTTTTAAACAAAGGGCAGGACAAGAAAGATTTTTGTCACAAGACATTATTCTTAAGCTGAGTTCATTTGAATAAAGACGTGAAACTAAATATTCGTTAATTTATTCTTCTTAGTGTTGTCCTTAGTCAACTGATGGGTCATTAGTTCGACTTATTAAATTAATAAAGAATTTTACTATATGAACATTGATGCACTTCGAGAAGTACAAACAAGTGGCCCAACGACACCAAGCACAAGCTTGTTACGCGCGGGGCCCTTTCATCAATTTGGGCAAAAAATGCGAGTTCGCGAGGAAGATACATACATAAAACAAATAGAGACGGGACACAAATGAAAATAAAAGGCACAACTAAGAATTAAGCAAATAAGTTAAAATATTAGTTTTTAATACCGGGATAGATGTTAAAATGCAAATTAAATGATAAAGGTTGTTGTAGCTATTAAATAAAAATCGAAAGGGCTAGTGCAGACAAAAATTTGATGTACATCGTGGATAATAATTTCGTGCTAGTCTAAAAGGAACATTGAATGTTGGGCGGACTAAAAGATCTGCAGAATCAACGTCACCTCTTATAAGATTTTGTATAAAAATAGTGCAAAGCATTGTTCTACGAATTACAAGTGTAGGTAACTTAAGCAATTGTAATCTACTCTCGTACGAATGTAGCCTTACGGTTTGATCCCAGTTCAGGGATCGCAGGGCAAATAAGAGAATTTTTTTTTGTACCGACTCAATACGGTCGATGTGCACTTAATATTGTGGACTCCAAACCGACGAACGATATTTCAAAATAGGACAGGCAAGGGAGGAAAATAATAATTTGGTCGTATAAGGTTAATTAGATTCTTTTGACCACCGCTTTATAAACCCAAGAACACTCATGGCTGTGTTAACAGTGGTAGTCAAATTTAATTTTAGGGTCAAGAAGAACACCTAAATGGTTAACTGAATATATACGGTCAAGTGGCGTATTTTTAAGAAAGTAATTGATAAACGTAGGAGTACCCCTATAGAAAGTCATAACTTTGCATTTAAGGCAGTTCAAATTTATAAGGTTGTTCTCGCACTATCTATGATAACAATCAATATCCGACTGCAAGTTAAGTCCCGACGCTGTATCATTATATGATATACAAAGCTTAACATCATCAGCATACATTAGTACACGAGAATGTGTTATGATTTAGGGAAGATCGTTAATAAACAACTTAAACAGCAAAGGTCAGAAATGACTACCCTAAGGCACTCCAGAAGTCACGTAGATCAATTTTGAAACAGCATTCTTGAATATAACCCTCTGAGTCCTACCATTCAAGTAACATGAAATCCAAGATAATAACATACCAGGAAACCCAAGCTGATCTAATTTAAATAAAAGAAGAGAGTGGTTAACGGAGTCAAAGGCCTTACAAAAATCTGTATTTACAATGTCAGTCTGCATTTTTTTCTGAAACCCATTTATTACAATAGATGACAATTCAAGAAGGTTGGTGGTGGTCGATCTTCGTTTAATAAAACCTTTCTGACACGGTGATATAAGCAAGGAACATAAATGTTGCAAATGAAAAGTGATAATACGTTAAAATGCTTTAGAAATTGCCAACAATTTGAAAACACCTCTATAATTTTGGGCATCCGCCTTTATGAAGTGAAATAATAAAAAAGTCCTTCAAGATAGAAGGAACAACTGATGATGAAGTAGACAAATTAAAAAGTGTAAGAATCGGTTTACAAATGGTTGACGCACAAAACTAAAGCACACATCCAGGAAGTCTATCTGGACCAGGAGAACAAGTTGGCGTTGTTGTTGCTAAATCTCTTAAGAGAGCTTTCGGTGATTACAGGGGAAAAAATACAATTTGCCCTTCTTAAGGGATTAGGGTAATTAAAATTTGACCAAGCTGTCGAACTATAAGTAGTTTGGAAAAACTCAACAAATAAATCAGCAATTTCAGAATCCGTCGATGCCTCCATTGTGTTTAGACGTACCGCTGAGGGCAATGCCGATGACTTACGCTTGGCATTAACAAAGTTGTAAAACGGTTTCGGATCGTTTGAAAATTCATATTTTCATCGCTAGATACATAGAATAGCAATGACTGTTGAGAACATTAAAATCTGTTCGAGCCACCACATATTTCGAAAAATCTGTTGGTCTACCCGACTTTTTTATACTTTTTATAAGTGTTAGATTTAAGGTTTTTAAGTCCTTGTAGCGCATTGGTACCAAGGAGGCTTGTTTAGGTTTGAAGGAAAACTATCTGGTACGCATTCATTAAAAAACGTATTTAACACTGTATCGAATAGTTTAGTGGCACTTTCAATGTCTGTACAATTGTACAAGTCTGTCCAATTATAATGAGAAATCATATCGTTAAGTTTATAATAGTCACATTTACGAAAACATCTTATTTTAGTTGAAGAAACTAAAGGAGAGAGGGTATCAGAGCAGGGGAGGCAAATGGTCAGTTCCATTGTTGGATGATATCGGTCTTCAAGTACAACAAGAGCCTCAATTCTACATACTGTGAATTCAGACGGGTATGAAAGAAATACAAGATCTAATTGTCTACTTAAGGAATTTTTTGAAAAGCTTACTTGCTGTAACCATTGTTCTAAAAGTCCATCCGCAAAATCATGGGCGGATAAAGGCATAGCGACGATTGAGTCAGTAGTAGGAGACCATGAAATATCAGGTAGATTAAAGTCATCTAAAACAATCATAAGGTCTCTGTTAGAAAGAAGGGATAAAACAGATTTTATTGCAGACAGATGGTGATCATAAATTACTAGATCAGACCCAGGTGGAATATAAGAACATTTAACAAAAACAAATAAAGATTGCAAGGAAACTTTCACACTTAGAAATTTAATTTCATTCGGGATATGAATGAGAATTTTTTCAGATGTTAGGCTAGAGGTAACAGCAATCAGCACACCGCCCCCCTATGTGAGTGGCGATCGGTCCTATAAGTATTAAAGTTATTCGACAGAACTTCAGAGTCACTTTCCGTGAAAGCTAAAATATCTTAAGTAAATGCAGAGGAGACAGCATAAAGCTTGGGTAGCTTCATATTTAGTCCCCTAACATTTTGCTACGCCAAAATTAAACTTTCTAGTTTTTTGGCGCAGTGGAGGGCCTGTAATTTGTTCTCGGTTTATTTGGAACAAATTCTTTAAATACTTTATCATCATTAATCCTAAATATCTGTATTTATCAATAATACATAAAGCAAAACTAATGGTATAAAATAATTCTGCCTATCTATGTTAATTTTTAATCACAACCGTCGCGAAGCGCCAAATAAACTTCTCCTAAAATTGCATTTTCTACTTCCGCTTCATTGTCACTATTTGCCCCTTGACGAGTTCTTTCACGACTTTTTGAAAACTCATAGTTTGCAGCAAAATCGGCTGAGCACAGGCTTTCATGAGAATCTGGTCTTTGTTCGTATCTGTCCAGCAAAACTTTAATTTTTTCCAAAAGATGTCAGTGGAATTACGAGGCATATTTTGCAGGACGCTTTTAGGTCCTAGCATACGAACTCGTTGGAGGGAAGGTGTTGATATGAACGCATTTATTGCTAGTTTGTGACAACGCCAAGCCCAGACAACAATATACGGCCTCCTGAGCAGAGATCTCAGTGGCCGAAAGAAATTTGTGACCAAGAAACTGTAGCTTTTGACGAATGCTTGAATTGCCTCTTCAAAAGTCATTAGCTGCTTCTCGCATTAATTTCGAAATCCCCATTTGGGACTTATCAATATAATTAATTATGTAGCTACAGCAAGCAAAAGGGTCGAAAATTAACTACATATCCATATTTGCCCTTTGCAAAAAAAAGAATTTGTTTATTATAAGCATTAACTTGAATTTCTGCCAATTTCTCTTCAGAAAAATCTTTGGTTTTTTTCAAAGTATACCTAATAGCATATATGAGGCATGAGAGAGAAAATTTTCAAATAGACTAAAATGGCTAATGAACTCATCTGATTAATCGCGAAGCAAAAGACTACGAATTTTTTGAAAGTTTTCGTGGTGAAAAGAAAAGTTTGGAGTTTGTTTGGAAAGTGGCTTCAATATTTCCGTTTGGGGAATTGGAGGATATGGAATACCAAATCGACAAACAGATTTTCCGCGTTTTTCTTTTTAAGACATGAATGCCCGTGCTAATGCTTTTGGTATTCAACATACGGAGTTAAATCTGTGTTTGTAACATCGACAGTTACAAACTGATCAATGAAGCCTATTACGTTAGACATATATTCTTCATTGTTGAAATCCACTTCCGGGGCGGGATTCAGCTTAAACATACCGTGAATATGGGGTAAACCTCTCTGTTGAAACTCAACTCGCCAATAATAGGTAGTAACAAAATAACTTCCAAAGATGCCCGCAGGTTTCTTCATCAATTTAAGAACTGATGATACTAAGTATTTAATTGCGTCAGTCAATTAGCGTCAATTTTAGAATGAACATTTACAACAACTCCTTTTACAGCACTTTGGTGATCATGACCAATCGAATTAATAATCATAAATAAAAGGCGAGGGGAAATCATTCGGTCCTCCAAGGGAGTAAGCCCCATTAAGGAGGAATTTCCGGAAAATCTAAGCCGTTGGAAATGGCACCTTTAGGCTTTCTTCCAACTTTTATATTGCTGTGAAAAGTTGCACAGAACTTAAAAGAATCACCATTGAAAGCAAGCCTGCTTGCGTTTTGGTAAATCTCTTCCCTTAACTCTCAATGTTCTTCCAAATGGGCTCTAGAAAGCTTATTTATTTGCTTGGGGAACCACAATCCCTGGCAACAAAAGCAAATCTGATCGGGGTAAGCATTACTTTTCTATTAAAAGTAACAATAAGACCTTCCCATTCAATAGGGGTTATACTGGGCCTATTTTCTTGAGATATACTAATAATGCGACGCCTAAAACTCCTAGCTGTAGCTCTCCTAGCCCAGGATCCAATCGCCTTTCCAAATGCTCAGCAGTATTTTGAGCCTGCTCTGTAGCTCGTACTTAGCTTGTTCGCCGCCTAATTGAACGACGACGAGTATCGGCTGCTTGTTCATCCGCACGGAAAGCAGGATCCAAGCGCCATTCCGAGTGGTTAGCAGTATTTTGAGCCTGCTCTGTAGCTCGTACTTGGCTATTTTGCCGCCTAATTGAACGACGACGAGTATCGGCTGCTTCTTCATCCGCACGGAAAGTAGGATCCAAGCGCCTTTTCGAGTGGTCAGCAGTATTTTGAACCTGCTCTGTAGCTCGTACTTGGCTATTTCAGGATCCAAGCGTCTTTCCGCCCAATATTGTTAAAGGTATTTGCAATAAACGCTGCTCCTCTGTCCGATATTACACGCCTAGGGTTTCCAAACACTGCCGCTTGACGAGTAAGTCGATCAATTACTCCTTCTGCCATTGTATTTTTTGTCGGGTGGAGCCAGACAAACTTAGAAAACGCATCGATCACAACGAGAATGTAATTGTAGTTCTTTCTGGTCTGCTCTATTGGTCCCACATGGTCAACGTGATAGGTTTCCAACGGCCTTTCGACCTTATTGGTGGGTGTCAAGTAACCTTCATTTTTACCTGCCTTGACCTCGGAAATAATACATTCAACGCAACTCTTGACCAACCTTATAACTTTCTTCGATAAATCCGGTATGAAAAATGTCTTCTCAACTGCCTCTTGAGTTTTTCTTTATGGGCCATACGAATGATTTATTCCTCCATCAGAGACGGCACCACGATCAACTCTTTGATTGGATCCTTGTAAAGTATGCCATGCTTAACGAAGAAGTCACCATAGGTGATAGGTTTCCAACGGCCTTTAGACCATATTGTTGGGTGTCAAGTAACCTTCCTTTTTACCTGCCTTGACCTCGGAAATAATACATTCAACGTAACTCTTGACCAACCTTATAACTTTCTTCGATAAATCCGGTATGAAAAATGTCTTCTCAACTGCCTCTTGAGTTCTTCTTTATGGGCCATACGAATGATTTCTTCCTCCATCAGAGACGGCACCACGATCAACTATTTGATGGGATCCTTGTAAAGTATGCCATGCTTAACGAAAAAGTCACCATACGTGCTGTTCTCAATGGCCGCCATTACTGCCTGAACAAATTCAACCTGCGACTGTGCTTCCTGCAATTTGAGATGCAAAGTGTCTTCCAGCGTTAGACATGAAACTCGACTCTAGGCGTCCGGTGCCTCATTTTACTGGCACTTAAATGTTCGATAACTTAGTCGTAATCCTGGAGAAACTAAAACCGCGCTTTTTCATTGTTAAAGCAAATGCATTGCAGTCGGTAATGATTTTGAATTTTATGCCAAGTAAATAGACACGCCATTTTTTTAAAGCTTCGTATTGTATAGTATAAGTATTGTATAGGATGCATCTGTTGATCGTCCGGATCTTTTTGCAGGAGAACTTCTCCATAGCTCCGTCTGAGCTTTTGGATTATATAAACGTAACATCGGTGCAGATATCAGAGCTATTTTTAGTTGCTCGAATGCTGCGAGCTGTTCCTCGGCGAATCCGAATGGGATGTCCTTACGAAGCAAATCAAAAAGTGATTTGGCCTTCACCGCGTAGTCTGCAATGAATCGCCTAAAGTAGGATGTTAATCCGAGGAAACGCTGAAGACTCTTTCGATCATGTGGAAGCGAAAAGTTCCTAACTGCTTGCGTTTTGGCTTCTGACGGTCTTATAGTTCCTTCTTCGACAATATAACCTAAAAGTCAACCTTTTCCTTGAGAAACTGACATTTTCTCCACTTTATTTTCAAATTGAACTCCGAAGCTCGGTTGAGGACACGCTCTACCTTGTGGATTCCTTCGCCTACATCATTAGAGGGAATAAAGAGATTATCCATGTATGTTACAACTGTACCGTCTTGAAAATACGGCTGGTGAGTTTGATATTCCAAATGGGACGTATAAGAACGTATAAGAACGAAAGATGTATATTTTCTCGAATTCTGCTCAACCGGTACATGGAAAAATCCATTCGCTAAGTCAAGTGTTGTGAAAAAGCTGTTTCCTTGCAATGATCCTTGGCAATCTTAGCGTTTAGCAACAAAGCCGCTTGCTGCCATCCTTTTTTAGTACCAAGACAACAGGTGAGGCATACTCAGATGAACTTGGCTGAATAATTTTCTCTGATAGCCTGGTTGTCTATCTGTCTTTCTCAACCTGGTTGTCTACAGTCTATCGTAGACAACCAGGTTGAGAAATGGTCTGTATATGAAATGCGTCGAGGGCGTCTATAGACTGGGTATTCGTCATTTAGCAACATTTTCATTTGTATGGTACTGTTCTTTTTCTTTCCTGGGTTGTAGTTATTGATCAAATCTTTTAGAGTTTTTGCAATTGGTCTCTCCAGATGAGCGAAGTCGAGCAAAAGGACACACTTGAACATCTGTAGCTCTGACTCAACTGCTTTATCTGTAGTAAAGGACTCCTGGCTCTTTTTAGGTTCTCTTTTGCTTGAAATTTGTCCGACTTCTCTGAGAATGTCAAGTCCACTTGCTTTAAAATGCTATTCCCGATGACTGCTGAATACTTTATATAATTTCTGTTGGCAACATGAAAGTTTATGTCCAAACTGCTAAGCGTATTTAACTCGCTGTTGCAAATGCCAGACTTCTCGACCACTACAACCAGACAGTTCTTTTCGTTAACAAGCTCGATGTTTCCTAGCATCTTAACTACGTCATCATGGATAAGGCAGAGATCACAGCCTGCATTGATCAAAGCAGAAAATCGAACGCCATTACAGGAAATGTCCTTAAAAATGCATTTGCCACTGCTGCTAATATGGTTTGTTTTGCATCTTTTCCCTCCTTCGTTTTAGCTACCCTAGTACCTGGCCAATTCGATGCCTTGCGCCCTATCTGTTCGCACCTGTAGCATTTGATGGGTTTGTTACACTCTTTTGCGAAATGTGAAGGATCTCCACACTTAAAACATTTTTTGAAATACTGTTTGGTCACATCCGGCTTTTTATCTTCGTTGGTAATATGAGATTTTGCCGTATAAGGCACTTTGGGGCGACTACTTCGAATTTTCTCATACACCTTTATTTGCTCCTTAAGTTCCTGCAGAGTCCTGGCCTGATACAAGTTGCTATTGTCGCCCCTCGAATGCGGTATACCTTCGATGAAGTACTCTATAAGATTAGCATCTCCAAATTAACAGGCTTTCCTATTTCCATGAGCGAGTATAGGTACTCCTTGTCATCCCCATTTGGGTCTTTTCGTCGATTTTTCAGCATGCGGTGAACTTCAATTGCCGATATGTCTGATCCGAAATCAGCTTCTAGTGCTCGCTTAAGTGATGACCAGTTGGAAATGGCAGGCTGACTTCGAACGAATATTTTAGCTGCGCCCTTTAACAATTGCTTCGAATAGATAAAAATTTGAAGATTATTCCACTGGACTTCTGCCGCATTATCTTCAAACCCCTGGATTCAGCTGTGTACAGACGGCTGGCTCGAACCATTGAACTGAGAAAGGGAGTCTTCGATATCGCGCAATGTAAATGAACTGCGACCTTTGCCTGGTGTAGATCTTGAGTCATTGTAGCTGCATCTCCGTAATCGGATTCCTCGTCCTCCATCACCTCAGCTGACAAGTTGTAGTGGTCGAGAAGTCTGTCCTGCAGTGTCTGCTTCCTACCGCTTGTAGCTAAATTAAGCAGTGATAATTTCTCATTCAACGCGTTCACGTTTAACACCAAAATTTCTTCCCTCGGCATTCTGTACTTGTTATTACTCTCTGCTTACAATGGTTACAAATTAACAAATTATATTGAATTCTTAAACTTAACTTAGTGATTAGGTAATACAAATAACTTTTGGGTAATATTATAAGTTTGAAAATACAAAATAAGTGATTCAGTTCGCTCACTCTCCGTTTCTGCAAACAATGCACACCCTGTGCCGACGATAACGTTGACGCTGACTCTCAGGCTATTCCACCAGACTTGCGCTATTTTTTCAGGCTATTTTACCAGACTTGCGCTTTCCAAAAGCCTCCTTCCCGGTGTACACGATCTGCCTGTTAGCTGCTTTTCCTCCTTCGATAAACGGCTCCTTGATGCGTGAAACGCTTTCTAATTGCTAATGCGCAATTGATGTCACACTCTGATTTTAACGAATCTTTGTGCCACGGTCGCTTCTCTGCTGTTTCTTCAAGTAAATCCCACTTCTGACACCAAATTTGTAGGATCGCCGGTAAATAGTCCAATTACAACACGAAATAAAGTTTAATGACTTTTATTTGATCAGAAAAACAATAGATTTTGGGGTTTTTACATCTACTCTTCTACAAGCAAAGAAAGCAAAAGCGAGTACTTAATGCGACGATTCTTTTCGTGCAGTATCGGTACTAATATTCTTGTAAAGTTGCAAGCGATATGTTTATGTTAGAACTATTGTAGACCTGACCACTACCTGTTTTCCTTTCTTTTCCCACATGTATATCTCGGGGGTTCACTCGAATTATCCTCTACTTCTGGCTGCTCTCGGAGGTGCTTCAAACAGAAACGTTTCCTGGCGCGTGGCATTCCGTTCCGCTTCTCAACTATGAATGATCTCAATCAATGCTAGCTTTCCTTTTCTTGTGTTTCGTTCTCTTACTCTCCTTCACACTGCAACACATAAAGTTCTAAGAACTTTCCCCTATTATGAAGCGGCCACCTGCATTCTTCTATCTCACTCATACCAGCGCACAGACCAACGTTGACGACAGAAACTATCGCCTCGATTTGGAGAGCGAAGAAACAGCATAGTAGCACACGAAAATAATTGGGTAGCGGGGACAAATCACAGCTTCTCTTTTGGCGCAAAGAAATGCACAAAGATGAAAACAAATGCAAAGTACAAAAGCCCTCCCTCCCGCGCCCTTACTGTTGTTTTTCAGCAAAATAAAACTTACAATAATCAGAATTAGGTAAATGGAATTTGTAGACCAATAAATTGGTGTTAGAGTAGATAACAGGAGAGCCAAATATAAAAAAGCTTGAATTGTTAATTATTTAATAGAATAAGTTAGCCGCGCACTGTACTCTACTCCAGAAAAAAAGGCAAAACATAAGACCAACAACAAAACAGCAAACATTTATTTTTATATGTTTGTAAAACATGAACAATCATGATAAAGAGAGCAGAGAAAAAAAGAACAAATTATACAATTTTCAAAGTGTTACGAACTACTTATTTTCGGTGGCATTGCCGCTAGCTTAGTTTGCCCCAGGGCAAAGGGTACCCTTTATGTGCTGCTGGGCACCACCCAAACTCGGCCGGACGACGACCCTCCTCGCGACCACGGCGGTTCCACCTCCATACATTGCGGGCTTTACAAACACTTAAAGAATTTAATGGTAAGTACAATAATTCATCTTCATTTCCTCCTAACCGATCTATCCTTCTTAGCCTTCAAGACCAAGACTTGGCCACCATCTTCAAGAATTACGAGGTCAAAGCAAAGAATATGTTTACAGGAAAAGGCTACAAGAACAGCGAAAAGTTATATCCCAGTTACTTATTGGTAGAGCTCGCATGGAAACACGGCCCTCAAAAAATACACACGCAAGGCGTGCTTGCTAGATCACCTTATTCTGAGGAGCTTCTGGGGAAAAGAATGGAAAGGCCAAAAGGTACGTAACTGCTCTGTAAGCTGTACTATTAAACTAACACTCGCGATCCTAAATGCACAAATACACAGGGTAGTAAAGGCTAGGTATATAATCAAGGTACATGTGTTTTAATTGTGACGCCGGTGACTGGCAACCAAATTGTGGGTAGTATTCAGAGTATTGTAGTTGAACTTTAAAATATATAGTTGAACTCCAAAGTATGTAGTCGAACTCCCAAGTATGTAGTCGAACTCCCAAGTAAATCTGCCAAGAATGTAGTCGAAATTCCAAGTAAATCAGCCAAGTATGTAGTCGAATTCCCAAGTAAATCAGCCAAGTATGTAGTCAAACTCCCAAGTAAATCATCCAAGTATGTAGTCGAACTCCCAAGTAAATGAGCCTAGTATATAGTCGAACTCCCAAGTAAATCTGCCTGGGTCCTTTGTGACGGGACCCCGTTTGCCCTATAAATGATTAATATAGATTTGGAGATAGAATGGGGCTAAACCGGCACTGATTCCATCTCGCACTTAACGCAGGGGCCCACGCATGACGGGAAAAATAGCAGATGTGATGGCGATGCTCGTATGCTTTGTTTTCTTCTTTTAGATCACAGCCGTATGTTCTTGGCGTGATACACTCCCAGACTGCGGTCTTAGAGGTCTTCCAGCAAGTATGCATTGCCGCCTCACGGCTCACCTCGTATGCCCCCTCCAGTTGCTTCTGCACCTTGACGTGGATTACTCGCAGCTTGTCCTTGGTCTGCATTCTGGCCATTTCATGGTCAGTGACCTGAGTCGTCTGGATAACTTGTAGCTGGAACCCTTGAGGAACATGGATGGCCGAAGAAGAAAGGCTCTCCTCCTGTGGCTGAGTGAATAGTGTTTCGGATGGCCACCTTAATCTCCGGCAGATGTGCATCCCGGTGATCCTCGTCCAAGAGGTTGCGAATTGCGGCTAAGACGTTCTTGTTTACCCTCTCCGCAACATTGCTCGTGGTTAGTGTATTGGAGTCTTCAGGTGCTGTATACCGAAGCCGTCCATCATCTCCCCAAACACCTTGGATACGAACTGCTTACCGTTGTCCAAATGTATCGTTTCAGGCACTCCGAACATGTAAAATATCTCGTTTACCAAGAAGTTTACTACGTTCTTTGTCGTCGCCTCCTTTATCGCCTTTAAAAAGATGTTGTCCACCACGATGAATATCCAGGCGTGCCCACTCTTGGACCTCGGATAGTTGCCCAGAAAATCAATGTAAAGTTTCTGGAAAGGCCTTTCCATTTCTACCCTTCATCCGATTCCGAGCAGCATCCTGAAGATTTGCACTTTGGACTCTTTGCACACATCGCAACCCCGAACGTATTCCCGCAACTGGATAGTCATCTCTGGCCAACAGAACTGACGTCGCAGGATCTCCAAGGTATTCGTTATCCCACCATGGCCAGCCTTTAGGTCCGAATGAGCCAGCTCTATCAGCTTCTATTTGGATCCTTCCTCTACCATTTTTGGATTGCTCATGCGCTTGAAGATTAGTCTGTTATCCACCTTGAGGTCCGGTAAGTGTTCTATGTTAGACTCCACGTCCTGCACTAATTCCGTGTAATCTTCCGCCGCAAATTCGGACGTCTCGAATCTCAGTAACTCTGTCAGATCTATTCGGGTCTCCGCGATGATGCGGTATAGACTGTCGACGACTACGTTCCCGCTGCCTTTGCGATGTTCAATGCTGAAATCGTAGCCCTGCAGCTGGAGAGACCACCTTGCGAGTCGTCCGGACAGATCCTTCATCGCTATCAACCACTTCAGGCTGGCGTGATCAGTGATACAAGTGAACGGCATCCCTTTCACATTTGTTCTGAACTTTCGGATGGCTAGGATGGGCGCCAGACACTCCTTTTCCGTGACCGAGAAGTTCACCTGGTGTTTGTTCATCTTGGGCGAAAAGAACGCGATAGACTGCTCGTCTCCATCCTGGTTTCGCTGAACTAATACCGCGCCAACGCCAACGTTGCATGCGTCGCACTGGATGCAGAAATGTTTCTTGAAATCCGCATGAACCAGGACCAGCGCGCTCATCAAGGCCAGCTTCAGGTCATCTACTGCCTGAGTGGTGCTGGGATTTAGGACGAACTTTACGTTTCCAGGACTCAGAGAGTGATAGGACTAGCGTAGCGAAATTCTTGACGAACCGTCGATTCCATCCCTCTGTGCCGAGGAAGGCTCGTCCTTCCTTCATGGATTTCGGGTAAGGCATCTTCTGAATCGCCGTAACTCGTCCAGGATCCGTCCGCAGCTGTCCACCTCCGACTACAAACCCTAGGTAAGTCAGCGATTTGAAGCAACACTTTGACCTTGGATCTGAGCTCCGCTGGTATCACCCGATCCATAAGCCGCACCAAGCGTTGTGCCGCGTTGCACAGCCCGAATGGCGTCATTCGAAACTGGTACAACGGTCTACCAAAACGCAAACTTGAGGTCTACGCTGGACATGTAGTGCGTCTGATCTATCCTGGAGAGGATCCCTTCAATGCTGGGCAGAGGGTATGCATCCTTAATGGTTAATGCGTTCAACTTCCAGGCATCCAGACAGAACCTGCCTTTTCCCGGCTTTGACACTGTTGTACGATTGCTCCATGGGCTTTTGCTCTCCTCAATGACACCAAGCTCCAACATCTTATCGATTTCCTCTTCGACCACCTTTGGCTTCGCCGGCGACATTGGATACGGACGATCTTTGAAGACCCGAACTTCTTCCATCAACTCAATGGAGTGTCTCTCAACTCTGGTGACTCCGAGGCCATCCCTTTCAAAGGTAAGGAACTCCTCTTTGACCTTATCTAATGTCAGCTTTTCCTCCACAGAAAGGCTCCAGGATTCGGGTTCCTCCTTTAACTCATCATCATCTTCCTGATCGGCGTAGAGCTCCATATGACAGGCTTTCGTGACGCCTCTCGCCACTGGCTTCCATACAACGGTAGGAGCTAGTACGAACACCTTACAGAAGTCGACTTCGAAGTACGCCCTTTGCTCCAATTATGGGTAAAAGTAGAACGTGACCGGCTTACCTACGCCTTTGTACTTCACAGGCAGCTACACGCATCCGGTAATGGATCAATCCTCGCCAGAAGCCTTCCGGACAACGGAAAAGAACGATTGGGCCGTAACTCACAGCAATTCTACCAGCTCCCGACAACCGTTGCCCAGCACAATTACACTGGCCCCCGTGTTCAACAAGCGACGAAGGCTTTCCTCCTCCGGTAGGTTTCTTAACATATACTTACATCTATAAGATGGCTTTTCTTCCTTTGTACCTACTTGGTGGATTCCATGCTGGGCGAGTCCCTCCCGCTTTCGGACTGCCGACAAACGGTCGTTTTCCGCGCAATCGGGACATTTCGGCGTAATTACGCCAAGTCTGCCGCGCCGGAAACAAAACCTCCTCCACTCCGTAGCTTCGCAATCCTGGAATCCGTGCGTCGCAGCACTGCCATTCTAACAACCTGGCCTGGGCGGTAATTCCGGCGATTCTTGGCATCATCTCTCCGTCTCCTGCCGCTCACAAGTTCGAGCTGGGTCATTTGCGCCTTCTTCTGGATCTGACGGAGTGGGTACCATCGCTTGGCTACTCGCGCCCCTTCTGGAGTGGTGGCGGTCTTGTCTCGGCATTCATCGCCGACTCCGCCGCTGTATCCCGTTTCAAGTTCAGCATTTGCGAGCTCTCCTGCTCCGGATCCCGAAGTTTCTCCTGCGCCTCGGCGATCGCCTTGAAATCAAGGACCCTGGGCGAGCGATTGTGTACCGCCGGTTGATACCTAATTCGATCGAAATAATAGCAACAATAAATAACACTGAAACAAATATTCCTCACTACTAATTTCAAACTCACTTTTTCTGCTTTCACAACTCTTGACCTGGGAAGATGGAACTAACCCTCGCCGGTGGGCTCCCGACCTAAGTCGTCCTGCCCTTTCACCAAAACCACCATTCTTTTGTTACCGCCTAGCCGTTCGTCAACTGAGCTATCACTCGTGGTGATAGGCACCAATTAAGGACATCGGATGGTTTTTTAAATTCTATCTTAAGTCGCGGTCATCGTGCAGCGCATGGGGTTTCCACGGAAGACGATAACGCAATTAAGTATATACATATACCGATATAAAATTAGAAGTCGAGGACGGGTAGAAAAGCCCAGGACCCAACATACTAACAAAAATCATTTTAAATAATTAAGCAACAAAAAATACGCAATTTAAAACTACTATATCACAGAAATTATCACAGATTTTCATCAGTGTATCCCGTGATGCAAATCCTGGTTTTGACCATGATGCCATCACCGGTCCACTGGTAAACCCGTGACCAGGAGCAATGCCTTGGCAATGTTCGCCGGACAGCCTCCCGCTCTGTTTCCAATCTCCCTACTCAGCTGACTCCCCCTCCACCACTCCCTGGCAATAGCAATCTATCTAAGAAGCCAAAGTTCGGTATGAAGGCGACGTTGTCGCCGCGATCATTTATTTAGTTTTAATTGGGCGACCACGGCGGGTCCATCTCCCTCACTGGGACAAGTTACTCATACATTGTGGGTTTTACAAACATTTAATGAATTTAATGGTAAGTACAATAATTCATATTCATTTTCCTCCTAATTGAGCTATCCTTCTTAGCCTTAAAGGCCAAGACTTGGCCACCGAATTACGTGGTCAAAGCAGAGAATATGTTTTCAGGAAAAGGCTACAGGCACCGCGAAATATTATGCTCTATCAGTTACGTATTGGTAGAGCTCGCATGGAAACACGGTCCTCAAAAAGTACACACGCAGGGCGTGCGTGCTAGGTCACCTAATTCTGAGAAGCAGGAGAAGAAGGGAAAGGCCAAAAGGTACGTAACTGCACTGTAAACTGTACCATTTAAGTAACACTCGCGACCCTTCTTATTCTAGGCAAACGACGAGGACAAATTCGGCTCTCGGGTCGAAATCCGGATAAATGCACAAATACACATGGTTGTTAAGGCTAGGTATATAATCAAGGCACATGTGTATTAATTGTTTTAAATTTCCAGCCACTGCTGGTCGGGACGGAGGGCGATTGTCGTCGGCTTTTTGCTGGAGGCCAGCGGCCTCTTCAAATAGCTAACCGGCGCACTCGGCCGCCCCAAAAAGAAATGGCGGTAAAGGCGTGGTCGCCACGCCTCCGTCTGACGACGAGGAGATCCCGAGATGAGGTGGACTTTGTAGTCCGGAACGGACTCACCGGAAAGTACTGGAGGTCATCGGCTAGGATGGCGAAGGCGTTCTCGGCTGGTCTCGGCGTGACGCCGGTGTCTGGCAGCCAAATTGTGGGTGCTATGTAGAGTATTGTAGTTGAACTCTAAAGTATGTAGTCGAACTCCGAAGTATGTAGTCGAACTCCCAAGTATGTAGTCGAACTCCCAAGTAAATATGCCATGTATGTAGTCGAAATCCCAAGTAAATCAGCCAAGTATGTAGTCGAAATCCCAAGTAAATCAGACAAGTATGTAGTCGAACTCCCAAGTAAATCTGCCGTGGCCCTTTGTGT
The DNA here is from genome assembly GCF_025231255.1 of Drosophila biarmipes. Classification (NCBI taxonomy): domain Eukaryota; kingdom Metazoa; phylum Arthropoda; class Insecta; order Diptera; family Drosophilidae; genus Drosophila; species Drosophila biarmipes. Next base: position 1,715,495 of record NW_026114526.1, on the reverse strand, counting down.
CGGGACCCTGGTTGCCCTATAAATTATTAATAATAAATACTGCACTCTATGTTAACTAACATACCACCACTCACTTTTATTTTATTTTTGCTGCGGCTGCGGCTATACCCATATCTGCTAATCATCTTCGCTTTTGCACCCCGCCATATTACATGGCCTCTCCCAAAATTGGGTCATTGGACACTTGAATGACATTTAAGATTCATCCCGCTGCTGCAACTATCGCCCTATCGGCCCAACCTATCGATAGAGTCACTCCCATCATCGACTCCAATTGCAACAAAAGATAAATTTGTTAAATGTATAACTTTTTCGAACACTTTTTCATACTTAGACTGATGTTTAGGCAGAAACATCCCCTAAATACTACTCTGCTGCTTGATTACAAATTAATTTTTATTTTCAATATCTAACTTCATCCCGAAAATAGTCGAAATCGAACCATCCAAAAAAAATTGGATGTTAATTTATTTACTTATGCGTAATTGTGAACAGCTTCACTGTATATCTCCACCGCGAACTTAGCTTAGCAATGGCATTGACTATATAGTTCATTCATGATTTTAAATTTTTGTTTACACACCGCTTTTGCACAACAACAGCGGCTTACGGCCAACCGCCCATCCAAAAGCAATTGCTAAACCAGGTTATTATCAGTATTTACTTAAGTACCGAAACAACAGGCCCGAAAAGCGGTTACCTCAGAAGAAAAAGTCAGTAAGCTTGAAACCTCGTCTGTGGAAAAAGATTATTGTGAATCATGCGTTCAACGGATTGTAGTTGTTGGGCCGATCTTTGAAAGAAAATAAAACTTTCCAAACCGCCCCCTATCTTTCTATAGTCTATTAACGAGGAGTAAGATGATGGTCAAGTTATCCAGCCCGTGAAAACAGGCCGCTTTTACAATAATTTCCATCTCTGCATTTGCCTTTGGCGTTGAGGTCTGATCTTGGATCCCCAGCTAAGTTAAACAAATTAAAATTAAAGTAAACATCAGCTTTTCTTCGAAGCCCAATCAATTGCACCTTTTGCGTTCCAAGCGTCCCCAAATTGCATTGGTTAGCATAATTGAATTTCAAGCTGTTAATCTAAACATAAATTGAAGTCCTAAAGTTCCAAAAGAAAAACGAAAACTTTCGAAAAGTAGCGCTCTTTTTCTCTACGTAATCTTCTTTTAGCTCGATACAATTGACCCAGCGATGCTCAAACTTCTTTAACCCGTCTGAAAAATACGTTTTCTCGAGATCTGCAAAATAGGCCTCTTTCTTTGCCAAATGGGGCCGAATTTTCTGCAATTTGGCTTCGAATCGGAACAATAATTCGGCGTAGTACAGCCCTGTGAGCGTTTTGCCCTTCTCCAGGTAATCGATGAAGATCAGACCTTATGAATCCAAAAAACGGTGGCCATCACCTTTCCGGCCGATGGGACAGTCATCGCCTTTTTCGGAGCAGGTTCGCCGGGTGTAGCCCAGTGTTCGAGTGTTCCTTGGTCTCTGGCTTGTACCAGTCGGACTCCCTTCGTATTTATGAGAGAAAAACATTTCAGTTAAAATTTTTCTTCTAAAATACATTAAAACTGTAGGCGCTACAGTTTCGCGGATTTTGGGCGTTAGAGTCGGCGTGACACCTTGCTAAAACAAACCTGCGCTGCGTAGGAAGCCCAGGAATCTGCATGCCAAGTGTAACTGTTCTACCTTTTATAGTTTCCGAGATCTCAGCGTTCGTACGGACACATGGACATACGGATATGGCTACATTGACTCGGCTAAGGATCCTGATCAAGAATATGTATACTTCCTAAAACATGTTACGTACTTACCGACGAATTTAGAATACCCTTTAACTCTTAACGGGTATAAAAACAGGGCAATAAAGATTTAAACAAAATAAGAAGATCGCTATTACAAAAGATGACTTAAGCAGACAAAAATGAAGAACCCCAATTTGATGTAGTCCTTTTAAGATACCATATCGACCCGATAAAAGAAGGCCACTCAGCGACTTCGCGTACCCTATCCAAAATAAAAAACTATGCTATTGGCCCAAAATTATGTAAAAACGTGCGTAGAATGCCAAATAGTTAAAACTACAACACACACTAAAGCCCCAATGATGATAACAAACGCAATTGAAACAGAAAGAAGAATCACTATAGGGTATATTTATTTAAAATGTTTGCAAATTGTTCAATTTCCAGTTGTACTGAAGCAAAAACTATTTGCTGCTTCATTTATTGAAGCCAAATTTATGGTGGCCATAAATGTGTTAGAGAGGCTTTGTGGCTAAATTAAATGTTAAAATGTTAATTTCCGTTTTGATCTAATTGCGTTTACTGAGTTCAAAGTCCGCGGTTTTACTGTTCCATCTTTCGCCCTCTGCACACTCCCTTACACTCTTACTGCAAATTCCCTTTTCCCTTTCTCTCCATCTCTGTCGTACTGAATCCTCCAAACTCCCTTAAGCTACATTCTTTAAACTTTCTCGAACTAAATTTTCTAAAATATAACGAATTGAGTTCACCAAACTGTATTCTCCAAACTCTGTTTTCCCGCAGTGTCGTTACTATTCACTGCGTATCCAAAAGCTAACAGGGATCAGAACAGTTGATCTCCGCTTTTATTTGTGCTGAGTTATTTACCCCCTCACAATGACAAAACTCGTCTAAAAAATATTCTGTTGTTATTCCTTAATTTTTATAAGTATAACTTTTGAGATGGCGTTTTGAGAATAAAAAAGTCACAATGATGAGCATACATCACAGAACCTGGAAGAACTCAGAAAGATCTTTTTCTTTAGTAATGTGTAGCGTACTACTAGCTTGTAGACAACGTTAGTGTGCGGCTTTGTGAAATAAAAATTAACTTAAACGAAAATTAAAGGCTTTTTACTATTTGGAAAATCGGGCTGGTGAGTTGCTGGAGCCTGTATTAATAAATTAGATAAATTCCGGACAAAGTTATAAAACTACCTCGGGTCCTTGGAAAAAAAAAGTTTAAATAGAGTCAAATACGTGGAAAAGCAATGACTATAGAGTACATTAAAATTAGTACAAGTCACCACATATCGTGAAAAATTGGATGGCCTATCCGATTTTTTGCACTTTTTACAGAAACATATTCGGAATATTTTCATATTCTCGACATATTTTTCATATTATCGTATTATATCCCCTTGCATAAAATCATCATCATCGAAAAAACCGACCAGAGGAAAATCGTTACCGAGATAAAATAGATAAGAAGTATTAGATGGCCTTCAAAAGTTACCATGCTTCCTCAAGATTTTTTGCAAGCCATTTAAAGTCCGTTACTGATGGTCAACTTTAAACTTATGGGGTACTCCATATGGGACGCCTTTGAAGAGCTAGTGCCAAGAGCTTTAAGTATTGGTTTTATAAAAGCACAGCTAAGCGAAAGTACACTTTTGAAGAGCTTTCCACCCTCCTTACTGAAATCGAATTTGTTCCCATGTCAAATGATTTAAACGATCTACTAGTGTTGACCCCAAGGTACATTTTTGTCGGCGAGACCTCTTTTGTTTATATGGGAAAGGGTAAGGAAAGTATCCAAATCGGGGTTTCGTTACCAAGATGTTGCCTATTATTGTGGGACTTGAGCCAATGAAAGCAATACCATAACAGGGCAAATCTGCAAAAAAGTGAAAATTCCGAAGGTAGTCTAATCGATAAGCAAGTTGAAATGGAGCATAACTTGAGGGTATTTGCTATATTCTGGCGGGCGTGTTCGCGCAAAAAAAATAAGTTTTAGAAGATCTATTCACAGATCCATTCTCCATCTTCCATCCGTTGAGCGGATGGTCTATATGTCCTTGCCGTTCCGAAAATTTCCGAATTATTTCATTCCATTCAAATTTGACGGATTGTTTTATGTGATAGTTATGTGATTTTTTTTTTGGTTCAACTGCGAGCACTTCTTGTCAGTATAAACTGAAACATTCACTACGAAAACGTAAATGATGACAGGGGACAATCAAAAATTGAAGGCGCAGAAACAACAGGTTTGGTAAGATTAGCCAGATCACCTGGTCTTTAAATGAGCTGTTCTCGAATGGTACGTAGTGGATGCGCCCCGTGGGAATCGGAGTTTCACATTTGTCAAATATACTAACCGTATCGAACGGATGGACTCTGTGGGGAGGTGGTATTAAACTACTTTATAGGCATACATAAAAAAATTCCTTTGACCATTCCATTTATTTGTATATTTTTACGCATCAGCAGATTAGTCTTTATTAAATTGAGTAACTTTTTTGGCAGCTTGACAATAAGACCAACCTACATGTATTGCGGGTGAACTCATTATGTTCATTAAGGAAATTATTTTATATCCTTGTTGGCATGACCTGGCAATGGTTCAACCGCAAAATACATTATATAGAAGAAATTTAAATATTATCTATGAAAAAGGATCCTTTTTTACCCGTTTATTATCACGAAAATGCCACTAAAATTTGGATTCAACAACTGTTAAACATTTTTCAAATGTAAATTTGTAAAATGTCTAACTTTTTTAGACTTGTATCCACCGTACTAAGTTACTTTTTCTTGTATCTGAAACATCCCTCAATACCACTCTATTGCTCTCTTATCATCTCCCCGCCTTTGAATTACCATTGCGCGCTGGAGTGCATGCTTTTTTAAGATTTCAAACCAAGCAGTACTTACGAGCGTCATTTCGTCACTTTTCTTGGCATTTTTTTCGGGCTCGCGCTTCCGATCTAAGCGACCACCTTTTGAGCTTAGACTCTCTCGAGATTGAGATCCAAAACTCTCGCAGTATGTCGGAAATAAAGGTCTGATACATTTTTCTTTGTTCCACCTGATTCAGCATCCGAGATAACCCCCACAAAACAGCATGTCCTTCCCAAATTGCCAAGCTGTTCGACCCAGCAGGCTGGCTCGCTCCAAATTCTGTGTGCCAACATTTTATCCAAGATATTTGATTCCGCATTCATATGTGCGCAGATGGTAGTTCGCCAAACAAAAACAAAGATACTGGGAAAAAGAAGGACACGATAATTGCCGTTGTCTACTTATTCTGAAAATTCCTCTCCCTTTTTACCTACATACGCTGTTGTTTTTCGACCGAGCGTCAGTTTATTTCGCAATTCAGTCCAGTTTTGTATAAAATTTGTATGTTGCTTTGTTTTTCGGAATTTTTTAAATTTTATAACACATTAAAATGTCCAACTCAACGAAGAGTGCGAATTTACGTGAAGCTGTACGATTACTTCAAGATATTTTCACATTACCTGGCTCGATTACAGGGAAATAAGCATTCAAATATTTTCCACCTAATTATAAAAGGTAATTCCTCCAAATTTATTTTTATTTTAAATATAAAAACAAAATTTGCTTCTGTTTATTTTAGAAATGGATATTATTAAATTTCTCATGTGAACGGAGCTGCCCATAAATAAAATTAGTAAGCAGCAATTCCGATATGTCAAGGACCGTGTCTACAAGTGCTCAAAGACCTTATTGAAAAAATAAATGCAAAATATTGCCTAACATGTAAAAAGAATTTTTTTATTCAATATTTCCAAGATTACCTATGGGGAAAGACCCTTCTGGTATCTTCTACAAGCGTCTGTTAAGTCACTTTTAAGTAACTTCCAGAATTGACTTCGGCGATATCGCATTCGCATCGCGGAAGTCACTTCCGTCGGGAAGAAATGTGCCACATCGGCGGCACTTCTGGGAGTCACTTCATTATCGAATTAATCGCATCCGGATTTACATCCTACTGCTGGATAGCTAATTGCTCCTCTAAGTCAGCTTGAGAAGCTATAAAAGGAAAAGTTTCGGATCTAAAATCATAGATCCACTGCTCGTTTACTGACACATTAAGCTTTCCGTTAAGCTCGGTGTTTACTAAGTATCTAATAGCGTCAGTCAATTAGCGTCAAAATCATATCCAAATTCCATTCTTCTCTTGAGGTTGAGCCTGTAACCTGTATTATTGAAAGCTCCTGGGAGGGACGTCACGATATTGCCAAATGGAATTGGAAAATTAACAAAAGCTCCTTTTACAGCACTTTGACGCTCATGACCAATCGAATTAATAATCATAAATGGAAGGCGAGGGGAAGCTCCATTAAGGAAGGAGAAATTTCTGGAAAATCTAAGCCGTTAGAAATGGCACCTTTTGGCTTTCTTCCAACTTTTATATTGCTGTGACAAGTTGCACAGAACTTAAAAGAATCACCATTGAAAGCAAGCCTACTTGAGTTTTGGTAAATCTCTTCCCCGAACTCGCAATGTTCTTCCAAATAGGCTCTAGAAAGCTTATTTATTTGCTTGGGGAACCACAATCCGTGGCAACAAAAGCAAATCTGATCGGGGCCAAACATTACTTTTCTATTACAAGTAGCAATAAGACCTTGCCGTTCAGTAAGTCTTTTCCTGAGATATACTAATAATGCGACCCCTAAAACTCCTAGCTGTAGCTCTCCTAGCCCAGGATCCAATCGCCTTTCCAAATGGTCAGCAGTATTTTGAGCCTGCTCTGTAGCTCGTACTTAGCGTGTTCGCCGCCTAATTGAACGACGACGAGTATCGGCTGCTTGTTCATCCGCACGGAAAGCAGGATCCAAGCGCCTTTCCGAGTGGTTAGCAGTATTTTGAGCCTGCTCTGTAGCTCGTACTTGGCTATTTTGCCGCCTAATTGAACGACGACGAGTATCGGCTGCTTCTTCATTCGCACGGAAAGTAGGATCCAAGCGCCTTTTCGAGTGGTCAGCAGTATTTTGAACCTGCTCTGTAGCTCGTACTTGGCTATTTCAGGATCCAAGCGTCTTTCCGCCCAATATTGTTAAAGGTATTTGCAATAAACGCTGCTCCTCTGTCCGATATTACACGCCTAGGGTTTCCAAACACTGCCGCTTGACGAGTAAGTCGATCAATTACTCCTTCTGCCATTGTATTTATTGTCGGGTGGAGCCAGACAAACTTAGAAAACGCATCGATCACAACGAGAATGTATTTGTAGTTCTTTCTGGTCTGCTCTATTGGTCCCACATGGTCAACGTGATAGGTTTCCAACGGCCTTTCGACCTTATTGATGGGTGTCAAGTAACCTTCATTTTTACCTGCCTTGACCTCGGAAATAATACATTCAACGCAACTCTTGACCAACCTTATAACTTTCTTCGATAAATCCGGTATGAAAAATGTCTTCTCAACTGCCTCTTGAGTTCTTCTTTATGGGCCATACGAATGATTTATTCCTCCATCAGAGACGGCACCACGATCAACTCTTTGATTGGATCCTTGTAAAGTATGCCATGCTTAACGAAGAAGTCACCATAGGTGATAGGTTTCCAACGGCCTTTAGACCATATTGTTGGGTGTCAAGTAACCTTCCTTTTTACCTGCCTTGACCTCGGAAATAATACATTCAACGTAACTCTTGACCAACCTTATAACTTTCTTCGATAAATCCGGTATGAAAAATGTCTTCTCAACTGCCTCTTGAGTTCTTCTTTATGGGCCATACGAATGATTTCTTCCTCCATCAGAGACGGCACCACGATCAACTATTTGATGGGATCCTTGTAAAGTATGCCATGCTTAACGAAAAAGTCACCATACGTGCTGTTCTCAATGGCCGCCATTACTGCCTGAACCCATTCAACCTGCGACTGTGCTTCCTGCAATTTGAGATGCAAAGTGTCTTCCAGCGTTAGACATGAAACTCGACTCTAGGCGTCCGGTGCCTCATTTTACTGGCACTTAAATGTTCGATAACTTAGTCGTAATCCTGGAGAAACTAAAACCGCGCTTTTTCATTGTTAAAGCAAATGCATTGCAGTCGGTAATGATTTTGAATTTTATGCCAAGTAAATAGACACGCCATTTTTTTAAAGCTTCGTATTGTATAGTATAAGTATTGTATAGGATGCATCTGTTGATCGTCCGGATCTTTTTGCAGGAGAACTTCTCCATAGCTCCGTCTGAGCTTTTGGATTATATAAACGTAACATCGGTGCAGATATCAGAGCTATTTTTAGTTGCTCGAATGCTGCGAGCTGTTCCTCGGCGAATCCGAATGGGATGTCCTTACGAAGCAAATCAAAAAGTGATTTGGCCTTCACCGCGTAGTCTGCAATGAATCGCCTAAAGTAGGATGTTAATCCGAGGAAACGCTGAAGACTCTTTCGATCATGTGGAAGCGAAAAGTTCCTAACTGCTTGCGTTTTGGCTTCTGACGGTCTTATAGTTCCTTCTTCGACAATATAACCTAAAAGTCAACCTTTTCCTTGAGAAACTGACATTTTCTCCACTTTATTTTCAAATTGAACTCCGAAGCTCGGTTGAGGACACGCTCTACCTTGTGGATTCCTTCGTCTACATCATTAGAGGGAATAAAGAGATTATCCATGTATGTTACAACTGTACCGTCTTGAAAATACGGCTGGTGAGTTTCATATTCCAAATGGGACGTATAAGAACTCAAACGAAAGATGTATATTTTCTCGAATTCTGCTCAACCGGTACATGGAAAAATCCATTCGCTAAGTCAAGTGTTGTGAAAAAGCTGTTTCCTTGCAATGATCCTTGGCAATCTTAGCGTTTAGCAACAAAGCCGCTTGCTGCCATCCTTTTTCAGTACCAAGACAACAGGTGAGGCATACTCAGATGAACTTGGCTGAATAATTTTCTCTGATAGCCTGGTTGTCTATCTGTCTTTCTCAACCTGGTTGTCTACAGTCTATCGTAGAGTCTATCGTAGACAACCAGGTTGAGAAATGGTCTGTATATGAAATGCGTCGAGGGCGTCCATAGACTGGGTATTCGTCATTTAGCAACATTTTCATTTGTATGGTACTGTTCTTTTTCTTTCCTGGGTTGTAGTTATTGATCAAATCTTTTACAGTTTTTGCAATTGGTCTCTCCAGATGAGCGATGTCGAGCAAAAGGACACACTTGAACATCTGTAGCTCTGACTCAACTGCTTTATCTGTAGTAAAGGACTCCTGGCTCTCTTTAGGTTCTCTTTTGCTTGAAATTTGTCCGACTTCTCTGAGAATGTCAAGTCCACTTGCTTTAAAATGCTATTCCCGATGACTGCTGAATACTTTATATAATTTCTGTTGGCAACATGAAAGTTTATGTCCAAACTGCTAAGCGTATTTAACTCGCTGTTGCAAATGCCGTCCAGACAGTTCTTTTCGTTAACAAGCTCGATGTAAGTCGTAACTCCTGACTTCGGGTTGAGTTCCGAAGGCTTTCTGCTACCCTTTTATCACTATGACTTGTACCCTGACTAACTCTTTAACTAATAAATCTAATTGTATAGATTGTTGTTTGTCGTACACCTCGCCGATGCAGTGTATTTCTCGCCACCTCGACGACCCTGCGGTCCCTAAAACTTCTAGCTGTAGCTCTCCTAGCCGTATCCTGCGGTCTTTCCAATAGGCGATCGTGAGTTGCTCTTACCTGCGCTCGTTGCAGGGTATTTGCTCCTTGTTCACCCGCAAGTTACGTAGGATACAAGCGCCTTATAGAGTGGTGAGCAGTATTTTGAACCTGCTCTGAAGCTCGTACTTGGCTATTTCGCCGCCTAATTGAACGACGACGAGTATCTGCTGCTTGTTCATCCGCACGGAAAGCAGGATCCAAGCGCCTTTTCGAGTGGTCAGCAGTATTTTGAACCTGCTCTGTAGCTCGTACTTGGCTATTTCGACGCCTAATTGAACGACGACGAGTATCTGCTGCTTGTTCATCCGCACGGAAAGAATAAATAGGTCATCAATGCCATTCATAACTCCGTGGTTCTTATTCCTACCTTGGAGAATAGGGCTCTATAAACAATCTCAAATAGAAGCTAACCTTCGTTAGGCAGGCATTGCCTGTCTATCGTCATAGCAGTAACCATCAATATCATTGTCGCAACGCGATCAACCTGCCATCAAGCGTCGTAGTTCCTGCAACGAGTACCGTTAAGTTCACATTATGTCCACCCGTACAGGAAACCATGGACCATATAGAGTCACAGGCTGAGCAGCTTAAATCAGCTCCACAGGACACTCAGCCTAATCAGGCGTCACAGGGTCAATAGCTTCATCCTGCTTTACAGGATACTTAGCTGCACAGGATACGCGGCTGATTCATATTTATATGATACGCAGCTTATTCCAGCTTCATAGAATGCTCAGCAGTTTATGCTTGCTTACCAGAATATTAAGCTCATCCCTCATTCAGTAATCGGTCGTTTTTTTTTCGCTTCGCGAGTGCATAGCGATAGTTTTGTGTTTAAATTAACAAAATATGTTTGCACGTCTTATCTCTGCCTGTCTGCCTTCCCCTTTTCTTTCAAACGGTCTTTGCATCGAACTCCTGTATTAAACTTTGTTGTGGGAACATCAAAGACTAACGCTCCCCCAACTTACTTACTCCCGCTCCGTTCCATTCGTGCGATAATATTTTCATGCAAAGGGCCTTGGCTATTCAGGTAATCGATGCAATCGGCATAAGAAGGAGCTTGCACTACTATTGTGATGAATGCATTGCTTACGAAACCAAGGCTATCTCTATAGGGTGGCATATAAAACGCATTGTTACGTAATAAATCCGAAACAACCGAAGAAATACGGATCTGCTTGTGGCACTTGAGTCGCAGCTCACTAAATTTGAAAATTCGTCCTCAAGCACTGATCAGCCCTTTTTGCTCAGTTTTTTCAAACCACCTATTCAACATGAAGTCCTTCAGACCTGTCTAACCCATATGACATATCTATATCAAACTTTATTATTTGTCCTGTTATAAGTAAAAGATAACATCTTTTAGATTTGCAAGGAGTCAAACCATTATACTCTCCGAGTCCTGACGGAGTCCCTCACAGATTAAAGGAGTCGTTTTTATCTCGCTTCATAAAAAGGGGAGTAAATTGAACGTTTGAGAGTACAGAGGTACTTCAAATCTTTCAGCTATACTTTTGAGAACATTATTACGACCCATTTGCAGCGCAGTGGTGGGACCCTTATTTCCTCTTATCAACACGGATTTATAAAAACGTAGGTCACCCACAATCAACCTTTCGGAGCATACTTTTTTTGTGATAAGTGGTTTTACAATGATTTCAGGAAGGCGTTTGATTGTTTAAATAACCCGATTATAGGCCGGAAATTTGACCTTTAAGGGTGTCGAGGTGATCTTTTTAGGTGGATCTTAAGTTATTTGAAACACTTTTTTTTAAACACTTTTCGTCTATAATACGAGTAAAGTCCAAGAAGTCATCTTGGCCAGCTCCTGCTTACATTATTTAAAAATTACCTTCCGCTAATCTTAACAAAGACTGCGTACTTATGTAAGCAGATGACGTTAAGTTGTGTCTGCACAAAGTTTAGCTTTACAATCTAATCTTAATGGATTTCAAACATGGTGCATGGAAAATTAATTCAATCTCCATGATTCTAAGTGTAAACCAAAGACCTTTCTTCGTGTCAGCTCCTACTATTAAACTTATATTTTGAGTGTTTGTATGTCAGATGGAATAACGAATGATGATGGCCTTGGAGTTTATATGGTAAAGCTGAATTCCGATTCGATTTAGATTCGACATCGATTCTGTACCGCCAAAAAAACAATCGACTTTTGTTTCTCTCGTATCGTTTCTATTTCATATGTTTTTATTTTATACTCTCAAAACAATTCACAATAAACCAGCGTGATATGTTTTTCTGTACGTAATATCAAAACAATGAATGTGTAAACTGAAGTTTTTTTTATCATTTTTAAGTTTTTTTACTGTTTGAAGTGTTTTGTATTTTTAAGAAATACGATTTTAATGCATTATTTTTTAACTTAACCGTTCGATGCATTGATTTAATCGATTTTTTTAAGCGATAAGATCAAATGGATCGATTCTGTAAAGTAAAGAATCTGATCCAGCTCCACTAAAATACTTTTTAAATTTTCTCATTAAATTACTATCATGGTCAATAAAGCCAGTGGTTGCATTTATGCGAGTACAATGTGGCGGTGGTGGGGCGACGGTGGTGCCCTGGTGCAGCCAACCACTTGACGATGCGCTTTTTGCGGGGTTGCTGTGGCTCCTCATATTTTATTCAAGGCATGTGTCATGTGCACATGAACTTAGTCAGTCAGTCGGTGAGTGAATAGCAGCCACTACCACTTGGCCAGGCATGAACTCTGACCTCCTCCTACTCATCCCCCTCATTAGCCGTGTCTAGCTGGTAAAAGGCCCATGGAATTGGATGATCCATATGTCACAAAGACCTCGTTTTTTCATTAGTCCTATTAATTCTTGAGCACTGCGCATTTATTTAGAGTCCTCAGTATAGGGTGCATATAGTTCGGATTGAGTCTGTGGAAATGCTCAAGTAGGAGCATGCACAAAATGCTTTTCTACAGCTTATAATGTTGAGAATTGTGGATCACTGGCAAACCTTATGTTAAGAAGGACCGCAGATCTGCTATCTTTTAAGAAAATGCCACCGATTGAAGTATATAGAATCAGAATTAAGATAAGAACAGCAATCAAGTCAAAACTAAAGTTCTTGTGATGTAAATTCGATATTTAAACACCAGTAGGGATATTTAGTATTCTCACAGTCAGTTAGGGGCTAGTCTATACCCCCGCTTAGTTACCGGTTAATTTCTTAGACAAGGAACTAGTTGCTCATCCGAATCCAGTATGAACGGAATGCGTTAATTATTTAAATCGAAACTCGGAGAGTAAACACATATTGTTTTAATATTTTCCCCTTCAAGTTTTGAAATAAGGTATATTATATTTAGTTGTTTTAATAAAAAACAGAAAGCAAATTGTAACGGGTTGTATGTATTTAAGAAATAATGAATAGACCAACCAAATACTTTGTCTAAATGCCGGCAACATTAGCCGAAAAATTGTATTTCTTAAAGACTGGCTTTACAAATAGTATATAAATTCCATTGAAAACTATAAATATTTTTTTTAATAACAATATAATAGAATAATAATCAAGATCTTTTGGAACGAAGAAGAAGAATTTTAGAACATCCAACATCGAAAATAGGTCTTATGCAAACTCAGATGCAAACACAAGATATGAAGTTATATTTGAATGATTCAAAAATATAGTTAATAAAGCTACTAGCCTTTATTAAGCGTTGGGCAAAAGAGTTCAATGATCCGTATACTACTATATCCTTATACGTAAGCCTACTTCGCCCAATTATGCAGTACTGCTCTGAGGTATGGAATCCACAATATGTACACCAACAGAACTTAATGGAATCGGTTCAAAAACAATTTTTATTATATGCTTTGCGCAACCTTAATTGGGATCCTGATCGGCACTTACCACCTTATTTGTCCAGGCTAAAAGTGTAAAAGTGAACACCTTAAAACACCGCAGATTTTTTAATGGCGTAATATTTATACGCAAACTGCTGACCGGTGCGGTGTATTTTCCTACTCTGTTGAGAGACATTAATATTGTGGTCCCGTCAAGATAAACTCGAGCCTTCCATCCTATCCGTCTACCAATTGTTAGATCTAATTTGTCCCTTAATGAAACATTCTGTGTTTTATTTACTAATTATAATTTAGCCTATCAATGTATATCTTTTCTAATGATTCTATATCTTCTCAAATTTACTGTTTCCTCGATTCACTAAATGTATAAATGTATTAACTGTTAAGTTGTTAAGTTAGCTGTCCATAGTTAACTATAAGCCAAAGAAATAAAAAATCTTATTTTCTTGACTGACTGGCGAAAGAACATTGAGACCGTATAACGTCTCTTGAGGGCAGTTGGAGACAAAGAAATTTTAATAATAATGCAATAATTGTGTTCCGGAAAAAAGTTACCAATAAAATTATAAAAGTTTAGTGACTGGTCCAAAAGTTTTACACTAACGCGAAAAAACGCTCACTGCGATGAAACCGCTAATGTTTATATTGATTAATTATTTATTAATATATAACACAATATCTAAAACTCGTACTAAATAAACCTTGATTACAATTAGTCAAAACGACGTTCGCACACAATGTCAACGTGAGCAAGACGAGATACGGCTCTCAGTACAAAGAAACAACGCGTACTTCTCTTTTAAAGCAACCGATCAAGGGCGGTAAATTACCCCCAAAGAAGTGCAAAAAGCGACCCTTCTGTCGGTCGACAGCCAAAGAGCACGATCTTGCTCACCATGCATACCTATGGCTACCCGTTACTCGTTACGTCCGTATAAGCTTAGCCCGCAGAATACCGCGGTAGGTAACAACTCTAAAATAAACCGTGTCCGTGCGAATCAGTAATAGATTTGCGCTTTTTTTTTGCGCAAATACAAATACATTTTAAATACTTGGAGGAAGCTAGGAAAAGCTACTACACGTACCAACGCAATAGAAGATCAAAAAATTCGTCAGTTTCCTTATACAATTTTATTTTATTAATCTCGTTTTCTTGTAGCTCTTTGCACATCTCGTCCGATTTTAAAATGATGTTTATAAAAATATTTTCTAGTTTTTGTGCTACTTTTATATATTATCGAAATATTGTATGCATGGGTTAGGCAACAAACCCCGCCATAGAGATGTGTTTTATAACATGGAAAACGTTTTACCTTAAGCTCCGCCTCGAAATAGGCTGGTCTTGGGTTTCCAGCCGATGCCGTCTGCAACGCAAGAGATTTGAGACCCCAATTGTTAGTATCCAAAGGGAGAAGATTCAATAAATAAATAGCAAAGCATAAAATAAGTAGAGAAAAGTAACCATGAAAAGGTGTGCTGATTAAAATGATCTTATACTTGTTTCCTATTTTTCAGGGTAGCATGAAACGGCTGAATTTACGCTTAATGCTGCTGGTATACTGGTATAATATAAAAGTAAGTTATAATAAATAATATATAATATGGGACATAATTTCAAAAGCTATAATTTATTTTACGGCGATTTAAACTTGTATTTCAAGGTTAGCTAGTGGATTGAAAAACATGATAGTTGGCCACAAAAATTTGAAATCAGGCCTGGAGGACTCTATTTTGTGAAAACTGTAGTTTGCTTGCACAGTTCAACGTTGCGTGAAAGTCCATGGAAAAATTACGAATTTCCGATGGGATTTCCCTGGGACGTTTCCTTTTCAGCTGAAAACTCCATGGAAAAATCACGAATTTCCGATGGGATATTCCTGGGACGTGTCCCTTGAAGGGGCAGGCCATACAACAAATGAGTATAAGGAACAGGGGCATCCCATACAATTCTCCTGTGGGGCGTCCCGGGGAACTCCCCCGAGGGCGAGGACATGTCCCCTCGAAATCCCAGGAGAATTATCCTCAGAAACTTTTGTTGTGGAACTGAAGGGTATCTAATGGAATGCGTTAGTAGTAGTAGTTCTGTAGTTTTGCCTTTGGTTCGACATAAAAAATTGACAACTTTTTATAAGCGCCAGAATAATATATTATCGTTAAGATAATTTACAAATACATTTTTTAAATGTTCAAAGGAATACAAGCTTATAAGTTTTACGTATTAAGTGGGCACGTATATTCAAATTATATTAAATAAATAAATAAGACTATTTTACAAAGAGACTTAGATGTCGGCCAGGACGTTCAACAAAAGAAAAGCACGAACCAAAAAAAGGATGTCAGTATGTATTTCCTAACTGACGATCAGTGTAGAGCAGTTCGATAAGGTGGCGAGAAACTTCGTCGACAATGTCACTCATAGCACGATCTCGGCGGGATCTTATAGACGGGAATCCGTCTGGTTGATTGCAGCCGTTTGGGGAAATTCTGGTAAAATTATTAGTAAAAAAGATTAATTTAAACGAAAGATATTAATTTTTTGGTGCGTATCCTGCTCCAGATTCCTTCTATATTCTGTTACGGCTAAACATCGTTGATCCTTTGAACTGTCTTAGCATAGGCGGTTCTTTCCTGAAGTTTTACTAGCATGATAGTGCTCCTCCATGAAATTAAGCGTGGTAGATTTCCTTGTATGTTTGCTGTTGGACTGCTGAAAAAACTGGATAATGGCGATCTTTGAGGGGCGTGGCGCCTGGCACCAGCTCAATGGCGTGTTTCATTTAGTCAGTTCCCTCCAGTTCATGCTCCTTAAGCGACAAAAAAGACTTACGGACCATCTCCGATTTCTGTTGATCTTCCGAATTCCGGCTCACCCTTCTCCGGAGGTTTCTGTACTTTCGGCGAGGTTGAGATATCTTTTGAGACCAAAAATCTAATGCTTCCCTGAAACTTGGCCAAAAGTTAGGTACAGTTCCTGTTCCAATCTTACTTGTACACCCGAAACGGGTGTAATCAATTAATGGTGAAGTAAATAAGTTATATAGTTTGGTGGCCATTTCCACACTCTTGGCGGTAATGACCAATGCAGTCAGAGTCCAAGCAATTGGAGCAGTAGTTGTGGATGTTAGCTTCCTAGAGTAGTTTCTGGGCGCTAAGCCGCAGAAAATGGTGGCATTGCCACGTTTTTACGAGTGCCATCCAAATCGGAGTAAGGTACCGAATAATCGAATGAATTGGGGGAACCTCTTGCATGGAGGGAATTGACAGATGGGCTTGAAGGGCTCGATGGCGCTCATTCAAAAAAGAATAAAGCTCGAGCAACGAAGGAATTTTGACTTTATTTTTAATAAGAGTTTTGTAAGCAGAGCTTTAATTTATTATTTTTAGTAGTTTTAGTAGTCATTTTAGTAGTTTTATCTTTTGTCAATTTCTTTCCTTATTTTTTATGATTTTTTTCCTTCTATTTTTTCTCTCCTACCTTAAAAAATACATTTTGTTTGGTTGTGTTGCACGTATCTAAAATAGTTGACTCGATTTGATTGTCGTTGTTTTCTTCGAAGTTGGCTGGGACACAGCATCTGTGGGTTGCAAATTTGTGACTGAGTGTAGCGTTGTATTATATTTTACCGTGATTCTCATAGTCTTGACAGTCTCATCAAATTGTTTGTCAATACTATATCTGGTTATCTCCATTAGGATGCTGTGAAAGTATAGCGAGGGTGCGGTAACGATGTTTATACCATGATTTTTCAACAATTAAGTTATGGGCTCGAAATTGAATGATTGATTGAATTGGTCCCACGATTCTTTACTATCGCTTTCAAATTGTTTTTTTTAATGTGAAAATTGTATTTTCGAATATTACAAAAACATTTCTCTTTCAGCAAAATTTGTACACATATATTTTTTTAAATTAATTTTTTATAGCATTCTCTACATTACAATGTACAATGTACGGCTACAGTGCTAATGAATATGCATTTTTATTCAATATGAAGATGCTTTGGTATCCACTTACATATGTTGTTCAAATTCTTCTGTTGTGAAATCTAATAGTTGGGCGCCAATTATACAAAAGGGGAATAACGTCACTGGCTGACGTGTCCGGCTGGTCTTTTCGGTAGGAACTTCCTCCTATCCAGAGTCAAATGCTTTACTAAAATCTGTATAAACAGCGTCTGTAATTTGTTTTAAAATCCAGTTATTACAATGTATGTCAAGTAGAGCAGGTAAATGGTGTTCAATCTTCGCTTAACAAAAGTCTTTTGAGACAGTGATATTTGCAAGGAGAACCATTGTTACAAATTAAAAGAAACAATGTATTTAAATACTTAAGAGTAATATGGTAATTTATTTATTTATGGCACCTTCCCCCCTTAGTAGCTTTGTACGTGAAAAAAGTCGCACACCCAAAGTATCCAAAGTTTGTTATTTTAGGGAGCCATGTCCGATCACATTTTAAAATAATGTTTTCTATGATTGTAAGTCTAATTTATAAATCAAAAGAGCCAAATAAAATATGTCCTAATGATTAATGATTCGTAGCTGTAGGCATATTTTTAATCACATTTTTTTTCGCCCCAGAACGTTTAGCTGGTAAATTGTCAAATATTCCCTTCATTGTACAAAAGTGTCATAAGTATGTCATTCAAGCAAGAGCTACCCGAATATGGGGGTCTGTTAATTACCTAACCGCAATAGAAGACAAAAAATTCGTCAGTTTCCTCATACAATTTTATTTTATTAATCTCGTTTTCTTGTAGCTCTTTGCACATCTAGTCCGACTTTAAAATTATGTTTGTAAAAATATTTTCTTGTTTTGGTGCTACTTTTATATATTATCGAAATATTGTATGCATGGGTTTGGCCACAAACCCCGCCATAGAGATGTGTTTTACAACATGGAAACCGTTTTACCTTAAGCTTTTTTTTTTTCTCCCAAAAAATCTTTTATAGAAATTGTTTCTTTTCCACACCTTACAAATTATAATGTTTTCCTTTTGTAATTGTCTTTGGATACTTTCGAGTTGGTGGAAAATTTTTTTTCTCCATCATTCCAACAAATGTTATTATGTTTATTGGTTAACCAAATTGCAGTCTTTCGAGATGTATTTTGCAAAGTAAATTCTGAAATCAATCAAGGACCAGTTTTCACAGATTCGTGTGATCATCCCTAATAGGGGCTTTTAATTTAAATTAATTTGGCGTCAAAAATGGTTGCGATCCACGATTATTGTAACTAGATTAAAATCTTGTAATCATTTCAAAAAGGGCATTCTTACTAAAATTGACATTCAGATTATAATTTGGATACGACTCAGATTTCAAGAAAGCTTTCAAGTTAGATCAATTGATTGTCTTAGGTTCCCAATATAGTGTAAATCTAACTTTTTCGAATCGTGGTTTTTCGCGTTAGCTGACAATTTCGCGTTTTAGCTGTTTTGGCTGCCTTGCCCCTAGTTTGGCTAATAATGAATCCCAACTCCGGAATGCCATTCGTAGGTCTTCACCAATTTTATTAATATCTTACATCGAAATTTTTTCAAAAGCGCCCATGGGAAATTTGTTCTTTTTAGTTTAAACGCTAAAATGTTAAAGTGGGGTCCCGTAAATATTTCGTATCCACTGCTCTATTCGAAATTTAATAAATTCTTACTTTAAAGTTATCCAGAAATATACTACTGTGGACAAAAAGGAGGGTGAGTTTTAATTTTAAATTCGCGGGCTTAAGATGTCGGTCTAGTTCTATTTTCTTGAGTTGGCAGGACTGTTGATGACATCTGGCGCTATTTTCATGTCAATGTCAGTATCAGTACTATATTTACGCATGTGCTTACCAAATGATCAAGAGTGCATTTATCTATTTTTACAATGCATGATTTAATTTAGCAGAGAAGTGCCATCAAATTTTGTTTGAATGAATGAAATTTCGGCTACCATGTCCCATAAAAACGATTATAAGTGGTACAAAGACTTCAAATTGACAATTCGTTCAATCAATCTTCCATTCATTTATTGCGTACTTAATTTCATCTAAAAAGTAAGCCACACAAAGAAAAGTGGTAACATTACCAGTTGTAAGTCCCTTCGTTTTGCTAAGAAACATATTCCTAATTTTAGAGGTGTATTTATGAGAGATATACTCCCAGAAACACCAAAAAGTCGGTAGACTTTTTCAGTGATATTAAAAACAAAACTATTTCATTCTTTTTTTAGATCAATTTTTTGATATATTAAAGCAGTCCGATTTTAATTCAAAATCAATTAAAAAATGTTATTTCCAAGCGTAGGAGAGTTTATGTTAAAAAACACTGAAGATATAATTTATTCATATTATTTTAAAACTAATTTTTCGATCGTTCCTGCGGCAACCATTTGATATAGTCGTCCGCTTTTGATTAAATTTAATTCGAAATTCAAAACCAATTAAAAATCTTATTTCCTAGCGTAGGAGGTTATATGTTAAAAAACACCAAAATTATAATTTTTCCCCGATAGTTCCTATGAGAGCTACAAGATACAGTTGTCCAATCCGGCTGGATTCGACTTATATACTACCTGCAATTGAAATAAGACTTTTGGGAAAGTTTCAGCCCGATAGCTTTAAAACTGAGAGTCTAGTTTGGGTAAAAACGGACGGACAGACGTACGGACAGAAGTACCTGGCTAGATCGACTCGTCTAGTGAGGGGTATAAATATATCGAATCTCTTTTATTGGGATATGGTACATAAATATTACGGATAATGGCGTTCCCTAAACAGTATTTGTTAAGAAAGAAAGAAAAACAAAAGACCTCTAATGTAAAAGACAGTATGAAAGTAAACTGTGAATTGAATAAAATTACAAAATGCGACGATAATGAGAAAGAGTTAGACGATTTATACTTTACAACTAACGAGAAAGGCCTACAATCTAATCGAAATATAAATTCACGAAAGTCTTCCGATGAAAAAAATTCCTATAATGAATTCACAAACGAATATGGAGGAAGATATAGAAAAATAGGAAAAGGAGACAAAAAAGATTGAAGAAGAAGGGGCGACACCTTCACAAATGTATATAGAAGAGGTCGATATGGTTCTGGACGCAGAGTTAGAAGATAACACTAATTATAATTATGATTTAATATCAGTAAATTGACTAGAGGAAATGTGTTGGATAAAAGTTATGAACCTAAATAAAAACTGCAAACAATTCATAAACATTGGGGACCAAAGAACTATAAATTAAAGGTAATAAAATAACATTTTCTAGTGGAATGAGTTGTGATCTGACTCCTGGTCTGTACTCTCTAATTTATCTTAGTAACCCTGAAAACTATAATGTTCAAGACGGAATATGCATAGAGCAGGCTTTAATCCTAATAAGCGAATCAAGGGTATACGAGCAAGCCAATATAGCCATATTATTAAGAAGTTAATAGACAATTCTTTCAATCCTACAACGTTTACTCCACTTCGTTCAAAAACAGGTTTCGGTTACATGACCCTTCAGAGAAACACTCGCTTCGCGAATTGAAGGCCGAGAATCTGCGGCGTCGGGGTCGGCTTCTGCTTCGGTGAAATCGGCTGGTCGCTGCTAAGCTGTATGGAGAAAGACACTCTCTTCGCGATTTGCCGAAAGACCAAAAAGAACGAAACACAACTTTTGAACTTTAAAGCGCAGTCGGGGGTGCGACCGTGGTTTATTCGTATAAAGTACAAGAATCGAACTGACTAAGCCTAAGCAGACTCCTGCGCTTCAATTCGCAGTGGAGACTCCACGGAGGGGAGACAAGACAGATCCTCTCCTCTCCCACGTTGGTCGTCGGTAAACGTAACGCATCGATTGAGCTCGTCGGTGTGCACGGATCGATGAGTGCGGCGAGGAGAAGCGGGCTGGTTGGTTCCTGGAAACGCGCTCGTGCATGTGGAGCAGCGTGTAATGGTTCGGGTCGCACGTTCTGCACTGGTCACCGCTACGACAGCTTCCAGTGGAGTGCTCGTGTGCGAGACAGTTTACGCAGTACTTGTTTACCAGCACTGCCCCATTGAACCTCTGACATTTCCGAAGAGGATGAATTCCACGGCAGACTCGACATCAGTACCTCTCGTAC
Source organism: Drosophila biarmipes (assembly GCF_025231255.1). Taxonomy (NCBI): domain Eukaryota; kingdom Metazoa; phylum Arthropoda; class Insecta; order Diptera; family Drosophilidae; genus Drosophila; species Drosophila biarmipes. The sequence continues at coordinate 1,694,114 of NW_026114526.1, read as the reverse complement.
GTCTGCTATCCAATGCCTAAGCGCTACGTGGACGTAGAGCCATTTTCCTGCTAAAAGTGTGGATAGGGGAAAAAAAACAGGGCTGATTGACAATGACGTGGATATTGGTGACGGACTAAGGTCTTTAGGACATGCGGCTCGTTACAAAGTAGCTTTGGACAGCTCTCCTGGAAGGAGACTTCACTGGACGTTCAACAATGTCGCGTGCAGTTCTTATGTCAGCTAAGCGGATTTTGCCATCCTTCCGAGTCGCCACTTTGAGGGCAAATTGTCATTCTTAATGTAGGCCATGTCGCCGACGCGGAAATTTTCGGTGGGTACTTGTTACTTGTTGCACTTGTGGCGCTCTTTAAGGTACTTATCCTTCCAAAGAATGGGGAATTGTTGATGATAATGATGAGAGACTTTAAGTGCTGCCACCGGCTAAAAATGGACTTGGATTAGCCCTTTACCTCAGGTTCCACTACGGACAGAAGAGGTCCCCCGACAGTAAAGTGCCCCGGTGTCACCGCTAAGAAATCAGTTGAATCCTCGGACATGGGAGATAGTAGTCTGGAATTTAGACAAGTTTCGCTAGAAGGGTTGACAGCTCTACAAAGGTGTACTTCCGTGTAGCGGTGGACTTGTAAAGCAAGGTCTTGAAGCTCTTGACACCAGCTTCCCATAGGCCGCCCATATGTGGTGCCCCAGGTGAAATGAATTGCCAGACTCTCCGAAGAGCACGGTTGACGATAGTTTATTTTAAACCATCGATAGTGTCGATAGTGCCATCGATAGTGGCTCGATAATAGCTCGATAGTAAAGCCCAACAAAAAATTTTTTTTAAGCAATTAATTTACGATTTAAAATAAAAATAATGAAACTAATAACATAATACAATAAAACATGCTTTATTTCAGCCAAGAGTTGCGATTTCAGAATGTGAATGTTCTTTTAGACTCCACGGACGTAGCCGGAATGCAAAGATATTTGGCGAAAAGGCTACCAAAGGCAGGGAAATCAGTTTAATTTTATCATAATTTATAATATTATATTATATGGACGCTGAAGCACTTCGAACAGTACAAACAAGTGGCCCAACGACACCAAGCACGTGCTTGTTACGCGCGGGGCCCTTTTATCAAGTTGGGAAAAAATTCCAGTTCGCGAGGAAGATACATACATAAAACATTAAAAAAATAAAAGACACAACTAAGAATTAAACAAATGAGCTAAAATATTAGTTTTTAATACCGGGATAGATGTTGAAATGCAAATTAAGTTATAAAGTTTATTATAGTTATTACATAGAACGCGAAAGGGCTCGTGCTGATGTGTACATCGTGGCAAATTTAGAGGATAAAAATTTCGTGTTAGTCTAACAGAAACATTGAATGTTAGGCGGTTTACAAGATCTGCAGAATCAATGTCACCCCTTATAAGATTTTGTATAAAAATACTACCAAGCATTGTTCTACGATTTACACGTGTAGGTAAATTAAGCAATTGAAATCTACTCTGGTAAGAAGGTAGCCTTACGTTTTGATCCCAGTTCAAACTACGCAGGGCAAATAAGAGAATTTTTTTTGTACCGACTCAGTACGGTCGATGTGCACTTGATATTGTGGACTCCAAACCGACGAACAATATTCAATAATAGGACGGACAAGGGTGGTAAATAATAATTTGGTCGTATAAGGGTCATCAAATTCTTTTTACCAACGCTTTAAAAACTCATGGCTTTGGTAACAGTGGACATCATTTTTTCTCTTACCCATTTATTACAATAGATGACAATTCAAGAAGGTTGTGGTCGGTCTTCGCTTAACAAAACCATGCTGACACGGTGATATAAGCAAGGAACATAAATGTTGCAAATGAGAAGTGATAATACGTTCAAATGCTTTAGGAATTGCCGACAATTTAGAAATACCTCTATAATTTTGGGCATCCGCCTTCACACCTTTTTTATTGAGTGGAATAATAAAAGAGTCCTTCCAGGTAGAAGCAAAAACTGATGATGAAATAGACAAATTAAAAAGTTTAATAATCGGTTTACAAATGGTTGACGCACAAAACTTAAGCTCACATCCAGGAAGTCCATCTGGACCGGGACAACAAGTTGGCGTTGTTCTTGCTAAATCTTTTAAGAGAGAGCTTTTGGTGATTACAGGGGAAAAATACAATTTGCCCTATTTAAGGGATTAGCGTAGTTAGAATTTGACCAAGCTGTCGAACTATAAGTAGTTTGGAAAAACTCAGCAAATAAATCAGCAATTTCAGAATCCGTCGATGCCTACCCGAATTTTTATACTTTTTAGAAGTGTTAGATTTAAGGTTTTTAAGTCTTTGAAGCGCATTGGTAAACCAAGGAGGCCTGTTTAGAATTAAAAGAAACCCGTCAGGTACGCATTCATTGAAAAACGTATTTAAGACTGTATAGAATAGTTCAGTGGCATTTCCAATGTCTGTACAATTGTAATGAGAAATCATATCGTTTAGTTTATTATAGTCATTTACGAAAACATCTAATTTTAGTCGATACCTTGCCCGACAATTGCCTTTTCCAGGTACTGCCTCTTAGTTAAAATGGCACCCAAAAAAATTGAACAAAGTGTCCTGCAAACTTGAATCCGGTGCTACGGGTTGATTACTTTAGGTCTCGTTAACTGGAAAATTGGCCAGCACATTTTCAAAAAATTGTTCTGCTTGTTCAGCGTATGAGCTATGTTGAAATCCATTTTTTAACCGTGGATCCAAAAGCGTAGCCATCTTGCAGACTGTACTCTGCTCATATACGGAAAGACGTTTCTTGTTTGATTCCATCAAACAAACACTTTCGATTTTCCGAAAAAGTCCATGTCATGGGAATAATAAGCGATATCGTTATGTATTTTCCGCCAGAAATTTTTTACGGCTTGCTGAAAAGAAAAGCCAATAATTTTTCACTATATGCATTTCCTTAGCAGTAAATGGCATTCGTTGTTGATAGTAAAACTTTGGTAATAACATCGTTCATTTTTATAATACGCTCAATCATGAAATAAAAACTATTCCACCTAGTGGGTGTTTCTTGGAACAAAGTATATTCTGAGACTTCTTGAGCTTATTTGAGCTTTTCATTATACCCTTGTAATAATTTCAGTCAGAAGTTTGCAACGCAGTGAAGGAGACGTTTCCGACCCTATAAAGTATATATATTCTTGATGAGCGTCACAAGACGAGTCGATATAGCCATGTCCGTCTGTCCGTCCGTCTGTCCATCCGTCTGTCCGTCCCTTTGTACGCAAGCTAGTCTCTCAGATTTAAATCTATCGGGCTGAAAGTTTCCCAAAAGTCTTCTTTCTATTGCAGATAGTATATAAGTCGGAACCAGCCTGATCGGACAACTATATCATATAGCTCCTATAGGAACCTTAGGAAAAATTAAAAAAAAAATTATATCTTTCGTGTTTTTTAACATATACCTTTCTAAGCTTGGATATAACATTTTTAAATTAGTTCTGAATTTCTAAATAAATGTTATCAAAATCGGACGACAATATCATATAGCTCCCATAGGAACTATCGGAAAAGTAGTGGTAAAATAATATTGAAAAATTATATCTTCGGTGTTTTTTAACTTATAACCTCCTATGCTTGGAAATAATTTTTTTCATTTGGTTTTGAATTTCGAATTAAGTTTTGCAAAAATGCTTTGACGGCACGCAATCTCAGTCACTGGCAGATCGGTTCCCTGGGTAGGCCAATGATCACGTGGCCGTTGCAGCCAAGTAGGTTCATGCCACCAAGGCGGGTTATCCACTAGCTCCTGAAGGGGAAATCCTCGACTAGCCAAATCAGCTGGATTATGTTCGGATCAGGACGGAATAGCTCTGGAGGAAGCTGTTCCACCTTTGGGACAGCTCAGTTGGAAGTTTATCGTCCCAACCTAGATCTTGAATCCAAATCTCTTACATAAAGATTTTGGCACAGACAACAAATGGATCTAGCCAGCCTGCCTGATCGAAAAGCTTGGCAATTCGAGAAAGGACTTGACTTTTCGTGGAGGAGTTTTCCGTTGCCAGATCTGGTGGGACGAAGAAGAACTCATCGGACGTCGCGTTCCATCGTACGCCGAAAGTCTTGGCTGTGCTCTCAGTGTCGATCTCGAGGAAGTCTGTTTTCAGAAGATGATCGCTTTAGATATGAGCTAACATTTCTTTGTGGTTGTAGGTCCATTTTCTCAATGGAAAGCCCGCGGAATCTAGAGCACTTTGTAGCTCGCGAACAATGAGCTTAACGTCCTCGATGGAGTCAGCTCCCGAAAGGACATTGTCTAAATACATATGGCTTCGAATGATTCTGCTCGCTTTTGGATGGCTGAACACGTAAGTTGCAAACTGTTCTCAACTCGAATCGCCAGGAAGGGCGCGCAATTGACTTCAAAAGTTACCGTCTTCAATTCGAAATCTCGAATATGCGCCTCGCTCATGCAGAATAAGTTGCGCTGAAATGGAGAATGCTTGGGATCCACCATATCTGACGATATATTTTCTCAATATCGGCACTGTACACGTGTCGGAAATATCGCCACTTCATGATCTAGATCGTTAGATCGGACTGAAAGACTGGAAAAGCTGGAAGGATATCATTTAAACTGACCCCATTCTCTGAAGAGCTGGACGCAATGAATACCACACGCAGCTTGGAGAATTAGGAGAGCATTATGAGGACGGATTTCACTTATGTGATGTAGGTCGAGATACTCATATCTGGTTTTCAGCTTCATATTTGGTTTTCAGCTGACTCTCTTTTTCAGGCTTTGCTCGGTTTTTAGGAACTGCGACAGCGTGGAGGTTCTGGAGTGACCGAGGGCGGATTTTACGTATTCCGGATCCTGAAACGAAAGATTTACGACATACCTGCGCTATCATCTCTCGTAGTCGTCCGGACACAATTTTCATCACAGGTCAAATAGGAAGATTGTGCCACTTTTACTGGCTGATCCTCTACCTCCCAAAATTTTGTGAGAAGCTTATTCAAGGACGTGTCAATTGTGTGTGAAATTAGTGGGGAAAAGGTGGAAATCTTATTTTCCCTTGGAGCAGGAACAGGTCCTGTTAGGATCCACCCGAAAATGGTTTCTTGACCGAGGAGAGCTGCACAAATGTTTGGCCGGGCGCCGCTTAGCAGATTAGCAGTTTATTTGTAAGCCAGTCCTGGTCGGAGAACGGATGGCAAACTGACAGAGCTTTTTAGATTCAGCTGATACTGTCTGGTTTACCTGGTGATCCTGAATCTATTAGGGCACGAGCTTTAAAATTCGACCCCAGGTGACAGATGTCAATTATGGCGGCGATCAGCAGGATAAATCTATACCCCGTCGCGAAGTAATTTTAGAGTACGAAGACCCGGATGCGGTCGCAACTGGCGTATTCGGTCTTGATCTGTTTAGTAAGGTGTGATGGCGGCCGCGGCACGTAAAGCAACTATGAGTGCTTTCGCAATCACGCAACTGATGCCCTTGTGCGAAGCAGCTCAGACATAGCTACCTTCTTTTTGTATATGCCAACCGTTCGTCGACCGTTATCTAGAGAAATCGTGAACATGTGCGGACCGGATGGTTTTCCTTCCTACAAAGGTCACATCCTTTGGGCTTGGGAGCTTCCCTTGTCTCGTTAGAATTTATTTTTCGAGGAGCTGCGGTGGGGGACGGATGTCTTAGGCAGGGATTGGCTTGAACCTGACGGCAGTACATCGTCGATGGCTTCTATGGTCCAATGACGCTCCGTAAGAAATGCGTTCAGCTGGGACCTAGCCTTGTTGTGCTGGCACTGTTCCCACAGAAACTTGGGGAGCTTGGGCTATCATGTCCGCGATCTGAGCCCCAGGTCTCTCGTAAACGGAATAGCAGTAGTCGTATTTTTTTTTGAAAATGGGCAAGCTATCAGCTGCACTGTCTCCGTCTTCTGCTATGAGCCCGGTGCATTCGGCGTACTCCGCGGTGGATATTAAGCATCGAAAGAGTAGGAGGGACCGGCGAAGGAGTGTTGGCCCTCGATTCAAATTTACTCAGTCGGTCTGAGACCTTAATGAATTTGTGTAGAGCAATTCGGGAAGCTGTTAGTGCCAATTTGACGGTTGCGCGTTTGACCCTTTTTCGGGGCGACGAAGTCTAAGCGCATAGTCGCTGTGGGTGGATCTACGGATATGCCTGGGACTATTGCAGGTAGAATAGATAATTTGTTGTTATTATTTCCAACGGCCATGCCAAAAAAAACGGATTAATATTCAGGTGAAGGAAAAAATAGGAAGATGCTATTTTTTTTTGTATTTTGTATCAGGGGAGTTTTGGGATGCTCCTGTTTTTATTTAATTTCAGTCAATGTAAAAATACCAAATATATACCAATCAGCTGTTGATCGGAGGATGCGAAATATTATTCAAGTGAAGGAAAAAAAAACAAAAAATACCTGCCGGCTGTTGATCGGATGATTCTATCTATTCTTAGTTAGTACCACTGGAGTGGTGAAGGTGAAGGGAAAAAATACTAAAATAAAATCAGTTGTTGATCGGGAGATGCTATTTATTTGATGGAGCTGGAGGTGGAGCCCTGGTGTGATTATGCTTTTCCTTAATTCGTTGGTTGTATAAATAATAACAATGAACAAAAAAAAAAATTATCACGTCATAGGTGAAATTGGATGGCAGATGGAAAACTTTAATTACGAAAACATTTAATTTTAGTTGGAGAAAATAAAGGAGTAACTAAAGGTATCAGAGCAGGGGAGGCAAATTGTCAGTTTCATAGTTGGATGATATCGGTCTTCAGGTACAACAAGAGCGTCAATTCTACAAAATTCGGCACTTTTAATTCAAGCATATCTTTATCCATAATAGAGGGTCGTTACCTTGTCCGACAATTGCCTTTTCCAGGTACTTCCTCTTAGTTAAAATAGCTTCCAAAAAAATTGAACAAAGTGTCCTGTATCTTGAATCCGGTGCTACGGCTTGATTACTTTAGGTCTCGTTAACTGGAAAATTGGCCAGCTCATTTTCAAAAAACGTTTCTGCTTGTTCAGCGTATGAGCTATGTTGAAATACATTTTTTTTAACCGTGGATCCAAAAGCGTAGCCATCTTGCAGACTGTACTCTGCTCATATACGGAAAGACGTTTCTTGTTTGATTCCATCAAACAAACACTTTCGATTTTCCGAAAAAGTCCATGTCATGGGAATAATAAGCGATATCGTTATGTATTTTCCGCCAAAAATTTTTTACGGCTTGCTGAAAAGAAAAGCCAATAATTTTTCACTATATGCATTTCCTCAGCAGTAAATGTTCGTTGTTGATAGTAAAACTTTGGTAATAACATCGTTCATTTTTATAATACGCTCAATCATGTAATAAAAACTATTTCACCTAGTGGGTGTTTCTTGGAACAAAGTATATTTTGAGAATTCTTGAGCTTATTTGAGCTTTTCATTATACCCTTATAATAATTTCAGTCAGATGTTTGCAACGCAGTGAAGGAGACGTTTCGGACCCCATAAAGTATATATATTCTTGATGAGCGTCACAAGACGAGTCGATCTAGCCATGTCCGTCTGTCCGTCCGTCCGTCCATCCGTCTGTCCGTCCCTTTCCACGCAAACTAGTCTCTCAGATTTAAATCTATCGGGCTGAAAGTTTCCCAAAAGTCTTCTTTCTATTGCAGGTAGTATATAAGTCGGAACCAGCCAGATTAGGAAAAATTAAAAAAAATTATATGTTTCGTGTTTTTTAACATATACCTTTCTAAGCTTGGATATAATATTTTTAAATTAGTTCTGAATTTCTAAATAAATGTTATCATATAGCTCCCATAGGAACAATCGGAAAAGTAGTGGTAAAATAATATTAAAAAATTATATCTTCGGTGTTTTTTAACTTATAACCTCCTACGCTTGGAAATAACTTTTTTTATTTGGTTTTGAATTTCGAATTAAATTTTGCCAAAATCGGACGATTATATCATATAGCTGTCATTGGAACGATCGGATAATTGGTGGGAAATAATGTGAAAACAGATCAAATTTTTCCAAATTTTTACTTTCACACATTTACCAATTTTTCTCCCGACCCATTGTAAAACAGCCTCAAAAATTGCCGATACATGCATGTACAATTCCTACCTAAGTACATTGCTGCTGCCAAGCCGCTGCCTGGCCGCTGTTTAAATGGATAGCGCAGTAGCGAGTCACTAGACCGTATGTCACTTTTAATTCTTTGATCAAAGAATAAAGACGCCAATCTGACCAGGTGGTCAAGGCACAAAAATCATTTGACATAGTATTGAGAAGTCATTGACAAGGATTATACTGAGCATCTGGAGGGACTAAAAGTACGTAGCGACCGTACGAAGGTCCCAATTGGTTTTGTTTGTATACCTCAACGTTAGTACCACCATGTTACATTTTTAAGGATTGTCGCTAGCTTCAGTGATATATGCCAGCTATATGATATAGTCCGATTTTGATAATATTAAATTCGAAGTTTTAAAATGTTGTATTCAAGCTTAGGAGGTTGTGAGGAATTGAATAATTCCACACGAATCCCAGCAGCAGTAACAGCAAACGGCCGGCCGCCTAAGAGGGTTGGAGAGGAAGAGTGTTTGAAGATCAAGGATGGAGAACTTGAGTGATTGTAGTTCATGGACGGAGAACAAGAGAATTTGGACACCGGGAGTGTTTCGAGAACGTGAGAGTTTGGAGATCAATGACGGAGCAAGACAGTTTGGAGAAACAGGATGGAGAAATAGAGAGTGGAGACTTTGTGGGCAGAGCGAGATGTCTGTGAGCAAAAGGGAGTAACGGGACGCCGCCGTACTTTGGACTCTGCCCAAAAATATAGACCAAGAGAGAAAGTGCCACATCTCAGCAGCGGGGCGGCACACAGGCGTGGCACAGGCATCACGGGAACCTTCGGGCCGGCAGCATTAGGCAGGAAGTCGGTTGGGAGCTGCGCATGAAGGACAAGTGGGTCTAACAGGAGCCATGGACTTTGGACCCGGAGTGGAAAATTTTGAGCGGGCCGTGCGCATAAGGAAAAAACGGTTCCCAGAGGCCCTGTAGAAAGCCGCACAGCGCTGGCAAGAGGATCAGTCGATCAGAATGAGTCGATCACAGGCAGTCGAGACAAGCAGCCGACGGTCGATCAGTACGGTCTCGAGTGAATTTTTCCAAGGAAATCCTAAATTTCCGACTGGTGAAGTCCCGGAGCGGCGGGTCCGAGCCCCGAGTGTAACGAGCCAGAAGGGAGAGCGGTCGATCAGTACGGTCATTCAAGTTCGGCGGGGGGGAAAACCCGTTCGAGTTTCAAGAACAAGTTTAATGGTCCGCCAACAGCTTAGACCTTTATATGATCCCACGGGCGATGTCAGAATTTCTTATAGGAAGGACGTTGAAGTGGTTCATCGCCAACAACAAGCAATGGAAAACCAGAGAATTGAGAACTTCTATTTATACCTTCTGCCGAGAGATTTCTTCACAAGGCTGACCGATCAGGTGAGGCAACGAAGGCAGCGATTCAGTAAGTTTTTCAAAGACTAAATGATCGACATGCAGACGATGGCGAGGCCACTAAATTATTCTTCGAGAGACACCTAAAAGATCATCAAGGAACTGCACCCAAAGCTTAAGGATCTAAGGGCGTACAAAGTGCCGGACCTGGATACGCTGATGTTATTAGCCGTCGAGTACGAAGAACTGGAAAAGCAATCGGAAGCGTTCACACAAGAAAACCAGATCAAGTCATCACCACCAACGCAACGTCGAACAGAGAATCAAATCACAATCAAGAACGACAAACCAATAAAGCAGCGGTACTACCCCAAGAACCCGGATATATCAAGAGCAGATCAATGCGAAGGTGGACGAGCTATTCAAAATGGGGTACACAAAGCACTCAACAAGCTCATTCATGGGTACTTGCAAAAGAAAGCAGGCAGTAAACGGCGCTTAGTGGAGAGAAATGCCATTTGGACTTTATTCGGCGTCAGCGACCTTTCAGCGGGTGCTGGACCGTGTGATCCGTCCTGAGATGTCGCCGGACGCATTTGCGTACCAGGACGATATTGTCGTGATCGGGCCCACACTAGAAGAGCACCAAGCGAACTTGAAAGAGGTGTTCCGGCGTCTGAAAGACGCAAATCTGAGGTTGAGCCCGGAAAAATTCAATTTTTTAAGAAGGATGTCTTGGCCATAGAGTGACCATCGACGGAATAGGCACGGATCCGGAAAAGGTAGCGGCCATCGCCGAACTAGAGCCGCCGTCAACAGCTAGAGAGCTCCGACAGTACCTCGGTGTAGCGTCATGGTACCGGCGATTTGTACCTGACTTCGAAAAAATAGTCAAACCTCTCAACAATCTGCTGCGTAAGGGCAACAAGTGGGTATGGTCAAAAGAACATCAGTCGGCATTCGAAGAAGTAAAGGCAAGACTTGTGGCAGACCCCGTACTAGCGAGCACGTATTTCGACAAACCGTGCGATTACGACATCGGTGCAATTTTGACCCAGGAAACTGAAAGAGGCGAAAAGGTGATCTCTTACTCAAGCCGAACGCTCAACGGCGCTGAGAAGAACTACTCCACGACCGAGAAGGGGAGCTTGGCAACCGTCTTGGCGATCCGGAAACTTATGCCATATCTGGAAGGGTACCACTTAAAGGTGGTAACCGACCACATGGCAACGGCTCAACAGCATCGAGAGCCCTTCAGGAAGGGTCGCCAGATGGGCCCTGGAAGTGCAGCAGTACGACTTCGAAATAGCGTACGGGAAAGTCAACGTGGTGGCAGACGCATTGTCAAGGCAGCCACTACTAAAAACGCTGCGTGGAATCAAGGAGACATCGGCGCGGAAGCCTCCGCAGAATGCAGCTGTATTCAGGATATGCGCGGAAAGATAAGAACCCAGCCACAAAACTACAACCACATACACCCCGCAGGAGAACCCGACGAAGAGAGCAAATAAGACCGTGAAGACAATAATAGCGCAGTTCGCTGGGCAGGATCAGAGAAACTGGGACGAAAAATGATCTGAGATAATGTTTGCAGTAAATACGAGTGTTTCGAAATCTACAGGCTACACACCAGCGTTCATTACTCAAGGCAGAGCAGCAAAGCCCACCGAGCGCCCTACACGACACAGAGACCTTGGGAACAGGACGACCCACTGAGACCCCTGGGGAGAAGGCCAACAAACTGGGGGAAATCTTCGAGATTGTAAGGCGGAATCTGGAGAGAGCCTCCCAGGATCAGGCTAGGCATTACAACCTAAGGAGGAAGGGACGACGTATGGGCCAAGTAACATCATTTGTCAAAGGCGTCCGAAGGGTTCGTAGCGAAATTGGCCCCAAGATACGACGGACCGTACTAATTTTGTAAAATACAAGACGTGAATACAAAGAAAAACCACCCACGTCAGCGAGCTGAAACAGCAACAAGCGAAAAACACAAGTGAGCAGCTAGCTGCTGTAAGATGTAGTTGTCCGGTCCGGCTGGTTTGGACTTATATACTAGCTGCAATAGAAAGAACACTTCTGGGAAAGTTTCAGCACGATAGCTTTAAAATTGAGAGACTAGTTCGAGTAGAAACGGACGGACCCACGGACCGACGGACAGACGGACGGGCGGACGGAAGGACGGGCGAACGGACAGCGGACATGTTCATATCGACTCGTCTAGTGATTCTGATCAGGAATACATGTAATTTATGATGTGGGAAAAGTATCCTTCACTGCGTTGCAAACTTGTGACTGAAATCATTACAAGCAAGGGTATAAGAACACCAAAGATATAAGTTTATCATATTGTTTTCACGCCAATTTTCCGATCGTTTCTAAGGGAGATATATGATATATTAAATTCGAAATTCATAACTAATTAAAGCAATAATTAAAAACATAATTTTATCATATTCTTTTCTTTGATATAGTCGTGAGATTTTGAAAATGCTGTAAGTGGCAGGCAAATCGAGCCTACCCAAAATTAAGATATTTCAATAGATAAGATTAGAATAAGAGTTTAATTTAATTTGATGAAATTTAAAGTAGCTTCCTAAGCAGAGGCTTAATAAATCCTGATCATGAATATATACTTTACAAGGTCAGAAGCGCTTAGTTTTACTTGTAACGGGTATAAAAATCATGTTCTAAGCCGTCGTCGCATGCAGACGTGTATTTATTGTGCTCCGGAAATCGCTAATGGTTATTTAATTAATTAATGTAAAATATAATACCTAAAACTCTAAGTCAACCTCTATTACAATGAGTCTAAACGACGTTCGTTCACAACGTCAAAAAGAGAAAGACGAGCCACGGCTCTCAGTACAAAGAAACAACGCATACTTTTCTTTTAAAGCAACTAAAAATATTTAAGCTTTGATTAAGCGCAGTCAATTACCTCCGACTTGACCAAAATTTTAAAAGAAGATTACAAGAAAGCGCGTTCTTGCTCCCCCCGGCTACCATTGATGTCTCTGCAGCCAAAGCGGATTAACTAGTACCGCAATTTCTTTGACAACGTCAACCGTAACAACAACAATAACCGCAACTGTATTGACAGCGCGTTGAACGACATGATCAGCTAGCAGCGCAAATATTAATACGACTGCCGCTGCGATTCCCGAAAAACATAACAAAAACAATGAACATATTAAGCCGGCTGTGCTGACTGGTAAACGCCCATTAACTCGAACCGATTTAAGATCTTGGCAGACTCCGATGAAGTTGAGGCGGCGGAATCTACTGAAGTCGAGAAAAGGAATGCAAATCCTCCGCCTATTTATATACTAGAACAAAGTTCCAATGTTCTTTTTAACAAAGTTATATTATTATTAATACCCCTTGTAACGGGCAACATTCAGGAAACAAAAGTTAAAATGAAGTCTGAAGATAATTACAGAGTATTATTAAAATATCTTTCTAAAAATAAAAAGATCTTTTACACGGATCAGCTAAAAAGCAGCAAGAGCCTGCAAGTCGTACTTAAGGGCATAGAGTCTGAAGTAACGCCTTATTAGAGATAATGAAGTCGCTACAAGAGAAGGGATTTAGCGCTAAGACAGTCTTCAATGTCCTTAACATAGATAGAAAACTTGAACTAGAAAATAGACCCCTGAAGAAATACGAATATACAATCTTCAGTTCCTGCTGCACCACCGAATTACAGTTAGGGGACCGCACAAACGCAATGGCCCGGTACAATGTGGGGAATGCCAAGGCCATACAAGGTCATACTGTAATCTGCGCCCGGTGTGTGTAGTTTGTGGAGTCGCATCCACCAGAGAGGAATTTCTGCCCGCACCCAAAATAAATAGTTGACAGCCTTTAAATCAAATCCTGAAGTCTTTTTCTCGACTGCAGTTACTCACTAGGATCACAAACTCTGACAAAAATTTGACCTACGCAAGCGGCTTAAAATCAGCACTGTTTATCCCTGCCTCAAAATATTAATTTCTGTAATCAGCATACCAAGATTCGAACAAGGCTCAGCAGCATCAGTCGTCGGAGCAGCCAAAAAGCAACTTTGAAGCTATGATATGCACAAATCTATTGATTCAAATGCTGGTTTCACAACAATCCATATAGTAACTTCCCTATATCTACGTAGCTCAATTCCTACTCGACAAGCTAATTTCATTAAAGCTGACGTTGAGTTTATGCAGTTTTTCAACTCACTAGAAGACGACTTCATAGCAGCAGGAGACTACAATGCCAAGCACACGCACTGGGGAAAGCAGCTCTATAATGCAATTATCATAGCCAAGAACAAGCGCGACTATGTTTCTCCTGGAACACCAACACAATGACCGGCAGACTCATAGAAAATAAATTATTAGACCCGATTTAATAGACATTTATTTATTTATTATTTTTATATATATATAATTTTTATTTAATTTATTTATTTATTTTTTTATTTATTTATTTATTTATTATCAGCAATGGATAAATCCTTATATGAATACAACTTATCAACTAAAGTTTATTATCGGAAAGGTAATACAAAATATTCCCTAAGGGTTTGCCTTAATGTGTCTTTCTTGTCCAACCAACTCTAATGGTTGCAGTTTTTGAATCCTATTGCGATCCGAATAAACAAAGCATATTCAACCCTAGAGCGGACAAACGCAAAGTAAACAGACAGTAAGGAATACGGATCATTGAATAAGAACGTGTTTTACCTATCAAAACCTAATATTGCATAACAACAATTTTTCATCAAATAATACCCCCAGATCAACTATGTCATTCAAAACGAAGAAAGGGTGGTTATTGATGCGATTGTAATGGTTACAAGTATAAAGGGCAAATTATTCTTAGATTACCACCTACCTATACTATCGAGGTCAGATTGAAGAAATATTTAATCATATAAGGTACTGACAGTTTTATAAATCTTCAGATCATCCGCATAAAGAAGAAACTTAGAAAAATCGATACAGACACAAATGTCACTTAAAAATAATAAAGAATAGGGGGCCAAGTGAGCTACCCTGAGCTACATTGAGCTAAGTCAACATTTTTACGATGATGCCGACGTAGACAGCTTCGTTATTTTACTGGAGTCTGTAATTGTCTCTGCAGCTTAAGGTTCAACACCTCAAACTATAAATAAACAAATCTACAAATCGAACAGCTTGCCCTCGAAAAGCGATGCTTACGTCGAGAGTGGCAATTCCACAGATCGCCGTCTGCTATGCAAAGATTAATAAATGACTTACGTAAACTTACTAAAGCTCTACAGCAAGAAGAATCATATGTATACCTCCGATACATAGAGCAAATTGTCAAGTTGTATTACAAAACTCTCACTCAAAACACACTCGCAACGATGCAGACAAAGACAGCGCGTTTGCCAACCACTTTTAAAAAGTCGTTAAACCATATCCTGTCACAATTGAAATCGTTAGCATCATCAAAAACCAATTAAATCCCAAAAAGCCCCCGGGCTGCGACCACATATACATATATCGCTGCGCCCCAAAGTGATTATTGAGCTCCCATATTGCTCCGATTGCACTATCACGCAGCTTTTTAATGCCATCCCAAAACTTTTCCACTATCCAGTGAGATGGAAAAAGTTAATTATATTAATAATAGCAAAGCCGGGAAAAGACCACACAATCCCAACTTCGTATAGATCTATAAACATACATACATGCTTATCTAAACCGTCACTCCAATTTGGGTTTCGTGAAAAGCACGGAACAATTGAGCAGGACAACCGGATAACATCAGAAATTCGGAACGCGTTCGAGAAACAAGATTACTGTACTGCATTATCAGGTCTAATATTCAAGATCAAGTCAATGCTCCCCTACAACAACCACAAGCTTTTAGAGTCTTACCTTCACGACAGAATATTTGTTGTGAGATGCAACACTTCTATATCTCACTGTTGGAAGGTCTTCAAGGTAGCGTGCTTTGGCCAAGATTATATGTCCTAAACACAGCAGACATCCCGACAAGCAAACGACTAACAACTTCTACGTTTGCTGATGATACAGCTATTCTTAGCTGCTCAAAATGCCCGATGCAAGCAACTTCGCATCTAGCTCTTTATCGGGTTGATGTTGAAAAATGGTTATCAGATTGGCGAATCAAAGTGAACTTACAAAAATGCAAGAACTTTACGTTAACCCTGAACAGGCAAAACTGCCCGCCGCTTACGTTGAACAACACTACTCCCGCAAGCAAACGAAGTGACATATCTAGGATTATACCTCGACAAAGATGCCAATAGAACACACATAAAGCTAAAAGTCATCAGCCTTCACTGGGTTATTAAAGCTCGGTCCCCCTTAGCTTTGAACATAAAGTCCTGCTGTACAACTCGGTAAAACCTATATGGATGTAAATCTTCCCGTTATGGGGGAAGGCCATCAATACCAATACTGACATAGTCCAGCGAATTCAGTCTTGGAAACAATCACACCACGGTGTCCCGTGGTACCTTCACAAGTAAAACATACATCGCGACCTAAACTTTCACTAGTCAAAGAAGTCGTTGCAGAACAGATGAAAAGTACATAACAAAAATATTTTTGCACCCTACCACCTGGCGAGAGGTCTAACAAGGTTGAGAAACCAATCACGTCTTCGTCGCAATGACGTACCCACCAAGCGACCGACCTGAGGGACGCCCAACCGGAATTAAGTCTTTGTATACTGTTAGTTAAATTTTAATGTTAAGATTTGTTAAACTCAAAATTAAAAGAAAATTAAATAAATAAAAGCAAAGTTCATTAAAAATAAGAAAGGAAGTTAACTTGGCCAAGCCAAAGTTTGTATACCCTTGCAGTTATAAGAAATAATCAACTTTAGTTACACCATGTTAAATTTTTAAGGATTGTTGCTGAATTCAGTGATTCAGTCGATTGGCACTGAACGACAGTGCGATCGATGGGCACAAGCAAATGCAAATATCGATGATGGTGAATATCGCGTCGAGCAAGTGGCCGATATCGTAAGCAAGGCCAAGGCAAGCAGTGGAAACAGATGGAAGACCAGCGCATGGAAACTCAACGGAGTTAAAAGCGTCGAAGAACCGTCGAGGGAGCACGAGGGAGCGCCGAGAGGACTCAAAGGCTAGGATACACAAGGAAACGCCGGAGAATGGAAGCGCAATGGAAGCCTATAAGTAGCAAGATCGCTACTTCAAAACGTTCGGGATTAAGATTACAAGGAATATCCGAATTGAAACACAGGTAGCTGAGGTCCAGAGGGCATCACACAACTAAGTCAGGACAATCTATTTTTTCTTGTCAACGAAGTCCTGGCGTTACGCCTGAAAAGTCTGTCAGAGTTTGAGCAGTAGTGGCCGGCGACAAGAAATCGTGGGCCTGGGAATAAGCCCGTCTAAGCCCAATGTACCTCTCCCAAGCACTACTTTGGCGTGTCCCTACGGAAGCCTCGTGCGTCAGGTGGAATTGAGCAGGTCCGGGCGCGATCAGGCAGAAGGGGGAACGATCGATCAGTACGGTCTCAAGTGGAATTTTCCAGGAGAGACTACGGTTCCGAATCGTGGAGTCCCGGATCGGCGCATACTTGAAAATCCGAGAAACAGAAGCCACGCTACGTATAGCCACACAGCCAGGAGCAGTTCGCACCGCTATCAGCAAGCAAGACACCACATCGCAACAGCTATGCGAGGCAGATCGAGTCCCGCAGAAGCGGCACGGGCAGTAAGCGAAAGGGTTTATAAGCGAAATGAAGCGCGAGGCAGCTTCCTGCCGTTTGCCTTTACTGTCCGCGCGATCTGAGCAGATACCCCAGTGAGACCATCCGGGACAGAGCAAGGGACTGGCGGTCGTGTGTCGAAAGGAGTGGTTCTGGAGAGCACGTCATCCTGCTCACCCTCGTCTGAGAACGATGACGCTTCCCTAAGCCCGCACGGCTGACCCCCTAGCGAGTCTGAGTCGTTGCCAAACAGTCGCCGAGTCAACGCGTCAGGGACAAGCAGCGAGCAAGGATCTTCAGAAAGCTTCAGGACTGGAGCCTCACGAATCTCGTAGTGAGCAGAACGTAAAAAATCAGTTCGTTACTAGTTTATATATTAAAAAGCACCAAAAATATGTTTATTTCAGATAAGAGGGCAGGTGTGGCAGCTATATGATACAGTCGTCCGATTTTGATAAAATTTAATTCGAAATTCAGAACTAATTAAAAAGTGTTAGCTTAGGAGGTTTCATAGTAAAAAAGCGCAAATTAATTTTTTTAATTTTTTCCCGATTATTCCTATGGGAGCTGTAAGATGTAGTTGTCCGGTCCGGCTGGTTTGGACTTATATACTAGCTGCAATAGAAAGAACACTTCTGGGAAAGTTTCAGCACGATAGCTTTAAAATTGAGAGACTAGTTCGAGTAGAAACGGACGGACCCACGGACCGACGGACAGACGGACGGGCGGACGGAAGGACGGGCGAACGGACAGCGGACATGTTCATATCGACTCGTCTAGTGATTCTGATCAGGAATACATGTAATTTATGATGTGGGAAAAGTATCCTTCACTGCGTTGCAAAGTTGTGACTGAAATCATTACAAGCAAGGGTATAAGAACACCAAAGATATAAGTTTATCATATTGTTTTCACGCCAATTTTCCGATCGTTTCTAAGGGAGATATATGATATATTAAATTCGAAATTCATAACTAATTAAAGCAATAATTAAAAACATAATTTTATCATATTCTTTTCTTTGATATAGTCGTGAGATTTTGAAAATGCTGTAAGTGGCAGGCAAATCGAGCCTACCCAAAATTAAGATATTTCAATAGATAAGATTAGAATAAGAGTTTAATTTAATTTGATGAAATTTAAAGTAGCTTCCTAAGCAGAGGCTTAATAAATCCTGATCATGAATATATACTTTACAAGGTCAGAAGCGCTTAGTTTTACTTGTAACGGGTATAAAAATCATGTTCTAAGCCGTCGTCGCATGCAGACGTGTATTTATTGTGCTCCGGAAATCGCTAATGGTTATTTAATTAATTAATGTAAAATATAATACCTAAAACTCTAAGTCAACCTCTATTACAATGAGTCTAAACGACGTTCGTTCACAACGTCAAAAAGAGAAAGACGAGCCACGGCTCTCAGTACAAAGAAACAACGCATACTTTTCTTTTAAAGCAACTAAAAATATTTAAGCTTTGATTAAGCGCAGTCAATTACCTCCGACTTGACCAAAATTTTAAAAGAAGATTACAAGAAAGCGCGTTCTTGCTCCCCCCAGCTACCATTGATATCTCTTCAGCCAAAGCGCATTAACTAGTATCGCAATTTCTTTGACAACGTCAACCGTAACAACAACAATAACCGCAACTGTATTGACAGCGCGTTGAACGACATGATCAGCTAGCAGCGCAAATATTAATACGACTGCCGCTGCGATGCCCGAAAAACATAACAAAAACAATGAACATATTAAGCCGGCTGTGCTGACTGGTAAACGCCCATTAACTCGAACCGATTTAAGATCTTGGCAGACTCCGATGAAGTTGAGGCGGCGGAATCTACTGAAGTCGAGAAAAGGAATGCAAATCCTCCGCCTATTTATATACTAGAACAAAGTTCCAATGTTCTTTTTAACAAAGTTATATTATTATTAATACCCCTTGTAACGGGCAACATTCAGGAAACAAAAGTTAAAATTAAGTCTGAAGATAATTACAGAGTATTATTAAAATATCTTTCTAAAAATAAAAAGATCTTTTACACGGATCAGCTAAAAAGCAGCAAGAGCCTGCAAGTCGTACTTAAGGGCATAGAGTCTGAAGTAACGCCTTATTAGAGATAATGAAGTCGCTACAAGAGAAGGGATTTAGCGCTAAGACAGTCTTCAATGTCCTTAACATAGATAGAAAACTTGAACTAGAAAATAGACCCCTGAAGAAATACGAATATACAATCTTCAGTTCCTGCTGCACCACCGAATTACAGTTAGGGGACCGCACAAACGCAATGGCCCGGTACAATGTGGGGAATGCCAAGGCCATACAAGGTCATACTGTAATCTGCGCCCGGTGTGTGTAGTTTGTGGAGTCGCATCCACCAGAGAGGAATTTCTGCCCGCACCCAAAATAAATAGTTGACAGCCTTTAAATCAAATCCTGAAGTCTTTTTCTCGACTGCAGTTACTCACTAGGATCACAAACTCTGACAAAAATTTGACCTACGCAAGCGGCTTAAAATCAGCACTGTTTATCCCTGCCTCAAAATATTAATTTCTGTAATCAGCATACCAAGATTCGAACAAGGCTCAGCAGCATCAGTCGTCGGAGCAGCCAAAAAGCAACTTTGAAGCTATGATATGCACAAATCTATTGATTCAAATGCTGGTTTCACAACAATCCATATAGTAACTTCCCTATATCTACGTAGCTCAATTCCTACTCGACAAGCTAATTTCATTAAAGCTGACGTTGAGTTTATGCAGTTTTTCAACTCACTAGAAGACGACTTCATAGCAGCAGGAGACTACAATGCCAAGCACACGCACTGGGGAAAGCAGCTCTATAATGCAATTATCATAGCCAAGAACAAGCGCGACTATGTTTCTCCTGGAACACCAACACAATGACCGGCAGACTCATAGAAAATAAATTATTAGACCCGATTTAATAGACATTTATTTATTTATTATTTTTATATATATATAATTTTTATTTAATTTATTTATTTATTTTTTTATTTATTTATTTATTTATTATCAGCAATGGATAAATCCTTATATGAATACAACTTATCAACTAAAGTTTATTATCGGAAAGGTAATACAAAATATTCCCTAAGGGTTTGCCTTAATGTGTCTTTCTTGTCCAACCAACTCTAATGGTTGCAGTTTTTGAATCCTATTGCGATCCGAATAAACAAAGCATATTCAACCCTAGAGCGGACAAACGCAAAGTAAACAGACAGTAAGGAATACGGATCATTGAATAAGAACGTGTTTTACCTATCAAAACCTAATATTGCATAACAACAATTTTTCATCAAATAATACCCCCAGATCAACTATGTCATTCAAAACGAAGAAAGGGTGGTTATTGATGCGATTGTAATGGTTACAAGTATAAAGGGCAAATTATTCTTAGAACACCACCTACCTATACTATCGAGGTCAGATTGAAGAAATATTTAATCATATAAGGTACTGACAGTTTTATAAATCTTCAGATCATCCGCATAAAGAAGAAACTTAGAAAAATCGAT
This sequence comes from Drosophila biarmipes, assembly GCF_025231255.1. Lineage (NCBI taxonomy): Eukaryota > Metazoa > Arthropoda > Insecta > Diptera > Drosophilidae > Drosophila > Drosophila biarmipes. The sequence goes on along the minus strand of NW_026114526.1, from coordinate 1,673,393 downwards.
ACAGGCGCAAATGTCATTTAAAAATAATAAAGAATAGGGGGCCAAGTTAGCTACCCTGAGCTACATTGAGCTAAGTCAACATCTCAACGATGATGCCGACGTAGACAGCTTCGTTATTTTACTGGAGTCTGTACTCGTCTCTGCAGCTTAAGGTTCAACACCTCAAACTATAAATACACAAATCTACAAATCGAATAGCTTGCCCTCGAAAAGCGATGCTTACGTCGAGAGTGGCAATTCCACAGATCGCCGTCTGCTATCTACAGCAAGAAGAATCATATGTATACCTCCGATACATAGAGCAAATTGTCAAGTTGTATTACAAAACTCTCACTCAAAACACACTCGCAACGATGCAGACAAAGACATCGCGTTTGCCAACCACTTTTAAAAAGTCGTTAAACCATATCCTGTCACAATTGAAATCGTTAGCATCATCAAAAACCAATTAAATCCCAAAAAGCCCCCGGGCTGCGACCACATATACATATATCGCTGCGCCCCAAAGTGATTATTGAGCTCCCATATTGCTCCGATTGCACTATCACGCAGCTTTTTAATGCCATCCCAAAACTTTTCCACTATCCAGTGAGATGGAAAAAGTTAATTATATTAATAATAGCAAAGCCGGGAAAAGACCACACAATCCCAACTTCGTATAGATCTATAAACATACATACATGCTTATCTAAACCGTCACTCCAATTTGGGTTTCGTGAAAAGCACGGAACAATTGAGCAGGACAACCGGATAACATCAGAAACTCGGAATGCGTTCGAGAAGCAAGATTACTGTACTGCATTATCAGGTCTAATATTCAAGATCAAGTCAATGCTCCCCTACAACAACCATAAGCTTTTAGAGTCTTACCTTCACGACAGAATATTTGTTGTGAGATGCAACACTTCTATATCTCACTGTTGGAAGGTCTTCAAGGTAGCGTGCTTCGGCCAAGATTATATGTCCTAAACACAGCAGACATCCCGACAAGCAAACGACTAACAACTTCTACGTTTGCTGATGATACAGCTATTCCTAGCTGCTCAAAATGCCTGATGCAAGCAACTTCGCATCTAGCTCTTGATCTGGTTGATGTTGAAAAATGGTTATCAGATTGGCGAATCAAAGTGAACTTACAAAAATGCAAGAACTTTACGTTAACCCTGAACAGGCAAAACTGCCCGCCGCTTACGTTGAACAACACTACTCCCGCAAGCAAACGAAGTGACATATCTAGGATTATACCTCGACAAAGATGCCAATAGAACACACCTAAAGCTAAAAGTCATCAGCCTTCACTGGGTTATTAAAGCTCGGTCCCCCTTAGCTTTGAACATAAAGTCCTGCTGTACAACTCGGTAAAACCTATATGGATGTAAATCTTCCCGTTATGGGGGAAGGCCATCAATACCAATACTGACATAGTCCAGCGAATTCAGTCTTGGAAACAATCACACCACGGTGTCCCGTGGTACCTTCACAAGTAAAACATACATCGCGACCTAAACTTTCACTAGTCAAAGAAGTCGTTGCAGAACAGATGAAAAGTACATAACAAAAATATTTTTGCACCCTACCACCTGGCGAGAGGTCTAACAAGGTTGAGAAACCAATCACGTCTTCGTCGCAATGACGTACCCCCCAAGCGACCGACCTGAGGGACGCCCAACCGGAATTAAGTCTTTGTATACTGTTAGTTAAATTTTAATGTTAAGATTTGTTAAACTCAAAATTAAAAGAAAATTAAATAAATAAAAGCAAAGTTCATTAAAAATAAGAAAGGAAGTTAACTTGGCCAAGCCAAAGTTTGTATACCCTTGCAGTTATAAGAAATAATCAACTTTAGTTACACCATGTTAAATTTTTAAGGATTGTTGCTGAATTCAGTGATTCAGTCGATTGGCACTGAACGACAGTGCGATCGATGGGCACAAGCAAATGCAAATATCGATGATGGTGAATATCGCGTCGAGCAAGTGGCCGATATCGTAAGCAAGGCCAAGGCAAGCAGTGGAAACAGATGGAAGACCAGCGCATGGAAACTCAACAGAGTTAAAAGCGTCGAAGAACCGTCGAGGGAGCACGAGGGAGCGCCGAGAGGACTCAAAGGCTAGGATACACAAGGAAACGCCGGAGAATGGAAGCGCAATGGAAGCCTATAAGTAGCAAGATCGCTACTTCAAAACGTTCGGGATTAAGATTACAAGGAATATCCGAATTGAAACACAGGTAGCTGAGGTCCAGAGGGCATCACACAACTAAGTCAGGACAATCTATTTTTTCTTGTCAACGAAGTCCTGGCGTTACGCCTGAAAAGTCTGTCAGAGTTTGAGCAGTAGTGGCCGGCGACAAGAAATCGTGGGCCTGGGAATAAGCCCGTCTAAGCCCAATGTACCTCTCCCAAGCACTACTTTGGCGTGTCCCTACGGAAGCCTCGTGCGTCAGGTGGAATTGAGCAGGTCCGGGCGCTATCAGGCAGAAGGGGGAACGATCGATCAGTACGGTCTCAAGTGGAATTTTCCAGGAGAGACTACGGTTCCGAATCGTGGAGTCCCGGATCGGCGTATACTTGAAAATCCGAGAAACAGAAGCCACGCTACGTATAGCCACACAGCCAGGAGCAGTTCGCACCGCTATCAGCAAGCAAGACACCACATCGCAACAGCTATGCGAGGCAGATCGCGCCCCGCAGAAGCGGCACGGGCAGTAAGCGAAAGGGTTTATAAGCGAAATGAAGCGCGAGGCAGCTTCCTGCCGTTTGCCTTTACTGTCCGCGCGATCTGAGCAGATACCCCAGTGAGACCATCCGGGACAGAGCAAGGGACTGGCGGTCGTGTGTCGAAAGGAGTGGTTCTGGAGAGCACGTCATCCTGCTCACCCTAGTCTGAGAACGATGACGCTTCCCTAAGCCCGCACGGCTGACCCCCTAGCGAGTCTGAGTCGTTGCCAAACAGTCGCCGAGTCAACGCGTCAGGGACAAGCAGCGAGCAAGGATCTTCAGAAAGCTTCAGGACTGGAGCCTCACAAATCTCGTAGTGAGCAGAACGTAAAAAATCAGTTCGTTACTAGTTTATATATTAAAAAGCACCAAAAATATGTTTATTTCAGATAAGAGGGCAGGTGTGGCAGCTATATGATACAGTCGTCCGATTTTGATAAAATTTAATTCGAAATTCAGAACTAATTAAAAAGTGTTAGCTTAGGAGGTTTCATAGTAAAAAAGCGCAAATTAATTTTTTTAATTTTTTCCCGATTATTCCTATGGGAGCTGTAAGATGTAGTTGTCCGGTCCGGCTGGTTTGGACTTATATACTAGCTGCAATAGAAAGAACACTTCTGGGAAAGTTTCAGCACGATAGCTTTAAAATTGAGAGACTAGTTTGAGTAGAAACGGACGGACCCACGGACCGACGGACAGACGGACGGGCGGACGGAAGGACGGGCGAACGGACAGCGGACATGTTCATATCGACTCGTCTAGTGATTCTGATCAGGAATACATGTAATTTATGATGTGGGAAAAGTATCCTTCACTGCGTTGCAAACTTGTGACTGAAATCATTACAAGCAAGGGTATAAGAACACCAAAGATATAAGTTTATCATATTGTTTTCACGCCAATTTTCCGATCGTTTCTAAGGGAGATATATGATATATTAAATTCGAAATTCATAACTAATTAAAGCAATAATTAAAAACATAATTTTATCATATTCTTTTCTTTGATATAGTCGTGAGATTTTGAAAATGCTGTAAGTGGCAGGCAAATCGAGCCTACCCAAAATTAAGATATTTCAATAGATAAGATTAGAATAAGAGTTTAATTTAATTTGATGAAATTTAAAGTAGCTTCCTAAGCAGAGGCTTAATAAATCCTGATCATGAATATATACTTTACAAGGTCAGAAGCGCTTAGTTTTACTTGTAACGGGTATAAAAATCATGTTCTAAGCCGTCGTCGCATGCAGACGTGTATTTATTGTGCTCCGGAAATCGCTAATGGTTATTTAATTAATTAATGTAAAATATAATACCTAAAACTCTAAGTCAACCTCTATTACAATGAGTCTAAACGACGTTCGTTCACAACGTCAAAAAGAGAAAGACGAGCCACGGCTCTCAGTACAAAGAAACAACGCATACTTTTCTTTTAAAGCAACTAAAAATATTTAAGCTTTGATTAAGCGCAGTCAATTACCCCCGACTTGACCAAAATTTTAAAAGAAGATTACAAGAAAGCGCGTTCTTGCTCCCCCCAGCTACCATTGATATCTCTGCAGCCAAAGCGCATTAACTAGTATCGCAATTTCTTTGACAACGTCAACCGTAACAACAACAATAACCGCAACTGTATTGACAGCGCGTTGAACGACATGATCAGCTAGCAGCGCAAATATTAATACGACTGCCGCTGCGATGCCCGAAAAACATAACAAAAACAATGAACATATTAAGCCGGCTGTGCTGACTGGTAAACGCCCATTAACTCGAACCGATTTAAGATCTTGGCAGACTCCGATGAAGTTGAGGCGGCGGAATCTACTGAAGTCGAGAAAAGGAATGCAAATCCTCCGCCTATTTATATACTAGAACAAAGTTCCAATGTTCTTTTTAACAAAGTTATATTATTATTAATACCCCTTGTAACGGGCAACATTCAGGAAACAAAAGTTAAAATTAAGTCTGAAGATAATTACAGAGTATTATTAAAATATCTTTCTAAAAATAAAAAGATCTTTTACACGGATCAGCTAAAAAGCAGCAAGAGCCTGCAAGTCGTACTTAAGGGCATAGAGTCTGAAGTAACGCCTTATTAGAGATAATGAAGTCGCTACAAGAGAAGGGATTTAGCGCTAAGACAGTCTTCAATGTCCTTAACATAGATAGAAAACTTGAACTAGAAAATAGACCCCTGAAGAAATACGAATATACAATCTTCAGTTCCTGCTGCACCACCGAATTACAGTTAGGGGACCGCACAAACGCAATGGCCCGGTACAATGTGGGGAATGCCAAGGCCATACAAGGTCATACTGTAATCTGCGCCCGGTGTGTGTAGTTTGTGGAGTCGCATCCACCAGAGAGGAATTTCTGCCCGCACCCAAAATAAATAGTTGACAGCCTTTAAATCAAATCCTGAAGTCTTTTTTTCGACTGCAGTTACTCACTAGGATCACAAACTCTGACAAAAATTTGACCTACGCAAGCGGCTTAAAATCAGCACTGTTTATCCCTGCCTCAAAATATTAATTTCTGTAATCAGCATACCAAGATTCGAACAAGGCTCAGCAGTATCAGTCGTCGGAGCAGCCAAAAAGCAACTTTGAAGCTATGATATGCAACTATGCAAGATTTAATGCGAAACCCAAATCTATTGATTCAAATTCTGGTTTCACAACAATCCATATAGTAACTTCCCTATATCTACGTAGATAAATTAGCTCAATTCCTACTCGACAAGCAAATTTCATTAAAGCTGACGTTGAGTTTATGCAGCTTTTCAACTCACTAGAAGACGACTTCATAGCAGCAGGAGACTACAATGCCAAGCACACGCACTGGGGAAAGCAGCTCTATAATGCAATTATCATAGCCAAGAACAAGCGCGACTATGTTTCTCCTGGAACACCAACACAATGACCGGCAGACTCATAGAAAATAAATTATTAGACCCGATTTAATAGACATTTATTTATTTATTATTTTTATATATATATAATTTTTATTTAATTTATTTATTTATTATCGGAAAGGTAATACAAAATATTCCCTAAGGGTTTGCCTTAATGTGTCTTTCTTGTCCAACCAACTCTAATGGTTGCAGTTTTTGAATCCTATTGCGATCCGAATAAACAAAGCCTATTCAACCCTAGAGCGGACAAACGCAAAGTAAACAGACAGTAAGGAATACGGATCATTGAATAAGAACGTGTTTTACCTATCAAAACCTAATATTGCATAACAACAATTTTTCATCAAATAATACCCCCAGATCAACTATGTCATTCAAAACGAAGAAAGGGTGGTTATTGATGCGATTGTAATGGTTACAAGTATAAAGGGCAAATTATTCTTAGAACACCACCTACCTATACTATCGAGGTCAGATTGAAGAAATATTTAATCATATAAAGTACTGACAGTTTTATAAATCTTCAGATCATCCGCATAAAGAAGAAACTTAGAAAAATCGATACAGACACAAATGTCACTTAAAAATAATAAAGAATAGGGGGCCAAGTGAGCTACCCTGAGCTACATTGAGCTAAGTCAACATTTTTACGATGATGCCGACGTAGACAGCTTCGTTATTTTACTGGAGTCTGTACTCGTCTCTGCAGCTTAAGGTTCAACACCTCAAACTATAAATACACAAATCTACAAATCGAACAGCTTGCCCTCGAAAAGCGATGCTTACGTCGAGAGTGGCAATTCCACAGATCGCCGTCTGCTATGCAAAGATTAATAAATGACTTACGTCAACTTACTAAAGCTCTACAGCAAGAAGAATCATATGTATACCTCCGATACATAGAGCAAATTGTCAAGTTGTATTACAAAACTCTTACTCAAAACACACTCGCAACGATGCAGACAAAGACATCGCGTTTGCCAACCACTTTTAAAAAGTCGTTAAACCATATCCTGTCACAATTGAAATCGTTAGCATCATCAAAAACCAATTAAATCCCAAAAAGCCCCCGGGCTGCGACCACATATACATATATCGCTGCGCCCCAAAGTGATTATTGAGCTCCCATATTGCTCCGATTGCACTATCACGCAGCTTTTTAATGCCATCCCAAAACTTTTCCACTATCCAGTGAGATGGAAAAAGTTAATTATATTAATAATAGCAAAGCCGGGAAAAGACCACACAATCCCAACTTCGTATAGATCTATAAACATACATACATGCTTATCTAAACCGTCACTCCAATTTGGGTTTCGTGAAAAGCACGGAACAATTGAGCAGGACAACCGGATAACATCAGAAATTCGGAACGCGTTCGACAAACAAGATTACTGTACTGCATTATCAGGTCTAATATTCAAGATCAAGTCAATGCTCCCCTACAACAACCACAAGCTTTTAGAGTCTTACCTTCACGACAGAATATTTGTTGTGAGATGCAACACTTCTATATCTCACTGTTGGAAGGTCTTCAAGGTAGCGTGCTTCGGCCAAGATTATATGTCCTAAACACAGCAGACATCCCGACAAGCAAACGACTAACAACTTCTACGTTTGCTGATGATACAGCTATTCCTAGCTGCTCAAAATGCCTGATGCAAGCAACTTCGCATCCAGCTTTTTATCTGGTTGATGTCGAATCAAAGTGAACTTACAAAAATGCAAGAACTTTCGACAAAGATGCCAATAGAACACACCTAAAGCTAAAAGTCATCAGCCTTCACTGGGTTATTAAAGCTCGGTCCCCCTTAGCTTTGAACATAAAGTCCTGCTGTACAACTCGGTAAAACCTATATGGATGTAAATCTTCCCGTTATGGGGGAAGGCCATCAATACCAATACTGACATAGTCCAGCGAATTCAGTCTTGGAAACAATCACACCACGGTGTCCTGTGGTACCTTCACAAGTAAAACATACATCGCGACCTAAACTTTCACTAGTCAATGAAGTCGTTGCAGAACAGATGAAAAGTACATAACAAAAATATTTTTGCACCCTACCACCTGGCGAGAGGTCTAACAAGGTTGAGAAACCAATCACGTCTTCGTCGCAATGACGTACCCCCCAAGCGACCGACCTGAGGGACGCCCAACCGGAATTAAGTCTTTGTATACTGTTAGTTAAATTTTAATGTTAAGATTTGTTAAACTCAAAATTAAAAGAAAATTAAATAAATAAAAGCAAAGTTCATTAAAAATAAGAAAGGAAGTTATCTTGGCCAAGCCAAAGTTTGTATACCCTTGCAGTTATAAGAAATAATAAACTTTAGTTACACCATGTTAAATTTTTAAGGATTGTTGCTGAATTCAGTGATTCAGTCGATTGGCACTGAACGACAGTGCGATCGATGGGCACAAGCAAATGCAAATATCGATGATGGTGAATATCGCGTCGAGCAAGTGGCCGATATCGTAAGCAAGGCCAAGGCAAGCAGTGGAAACAGATGGAAGACCAGCGCAATGAAACTCAACGGAGTTAAAAGCGTCGAAGAACCGTCGAGGGAGCACGAGGGAGCGCCGAGAGGACTCAAAGGCTAGGATACACAAGGAAACGCCGGAGAATGGAAGCGCAATGGGAGCCTATAAGTAGCAAGATCGCTACTTCAAAACGTTCGGGATTAAGATTACAAGGAATATCCGAATTGAAACACAGGTAGCTGAGGTCCAGAGGGCATCACACAACTAAGTCAGGACAATCTATTTTTTCTTGTCAACGAAGTCCTGGCGTTACGCCTGAAAAGTCTGTCAGAGTTTGAGCAGTAGTGGCCGGCGACAAAAAATCGTGGGCCTGGGGATAAGCCCGTCTAAGCCCAATGTACCTCTCCCAAGCACTACTTTGGCGTGTCCCTACGGAAGCCTCGTGCGTCAGGTGGAATTGAGCAGGTCCGGGCGCGATCAGGCAGAAGGGGGAACGATCGATCAGTACGGTCTCAAGTGGAATTTTCCAGGAGAGACTACGGTTCCGAATCGTGGAGTCCCGGATCGGCGTATACTTGAAAATCCGAGAAACAGAAGCCACGCTACGTATAGCCACACAGCCAGGAGCAGTTCGCACCGCCATCAGCAAGCAAGACACCACATCGCAACAGCCATGCGAGAGAAAGCGAAAGGGTTTATAAGCGAAATGAAGCGCGAGGCAGCTTCCTGCCGTTTGCCTTGACTGTCTGCGCGATCTGAGCAGATACCCTAGTGAGACCATCCGGGACAGAGCAAGGGACTGGCGGTCGTATGTCGAAAGGAGTGATCCTGGAGAGCGCGTCATTCTGTTCACCCTAGTCTGAGAACGGTGACGCTTCCATAAGCCCGCACGGCAGACCCCCTAGTCGTTGCCAAACAGTTGCCGAGTCAACGCGTCAGGGACAAGCAGCGAGCAAGGATCTTCAGAGAGCTTCAGGACTGGAGCCGCACGAATCTCGTAGTGAGAATAACGTAAAAAATCAGTTCGTTACTAGTTTATATATTAAAAAGCACCAAAAATATGTTTATTTCAGATAAGAGGGCAGGTGTGGTAGCTATATGATACATTCGTCCGATTTTGATAAAATTTAATTCGAAATTCAGAACTAATTAAAAAGTGTTAGCTTAGGAGGTTTCATAGTAAAAAAGCGCAAATTAATTTTTTTAATTTTTTCCCGATTATTCCTATGGGAGCTGTAAGATGTAGTTGTCCGGTCCGGCTGGTTTGGACTTATATACTAGCTGCAATAGAAAGAAAACTTCTGGGAAAGTTTCAGCGCGATAGCTTTAAAATTGAGAGACTAGTTCGAGTAGAAACGGACGGATCCACGGACCGACGGACAGACGGACGGACGGACGGACGGACGGACGGAAGGACGGGCGAACGGACAGCGGACATGTTCATATCGACTCGTCTAGTGATTCTGATCAGGAATACATGTAATTTATGATGTGGGAAAAGTATCCTTCACTGCGTTGCAAACTTGTGACTGAACGACAGTGCGATCGATGGGCACAAGCAAATGCAAATATCGATGATGGTGAATATCGCGTCGAGCAAGTGGCCGATATCGTAAGCAAGGCCTCTGGGTAACAATAGCCGATTAGTATTGGTGCCCAGTGGAAACAGATGGAAGACCAGCGCATGGAAACTCAACGGAGTTAAAATCGTCGAAGAACCGTCGAGGGAGCACGAGTCAAAGGCTAGGATACACAAGGAAACGCCGGAGAATGGAAGCGCAATGGGAGCCTATAAGGAGCAAGATCGCTACTTCAAAACGTTCGGGATTAAGATTACAAGGAATATCCGAATTGAAACACAGGTAGCTGAGGTCCAGAGGGCATCACACAACTAAGTCAGGACAATCTATTTTTTCTTGTCAACGAAGTCCTGGCGTTACGCCTAAAAAGTCTGTCAGAGTTTGAGCAGTAGTGGCCGGCGACAAGAAATCGTGGGCCTGGGGAAAAGCCCGTCTAAGCCCAATGTACCTCTCCCAAGCACTACTTTGGCGTGTCCCTACGGAAGCCTCGTGCGTCAGGTGGAATTGAGCAGGTCCGGGCGCGATCAGGCAGAAGGGGGAACGATCGATCAGTACGGTCTCAAGTGGAATTTTCCAGGAGAGACTACGGTTCCGAATCGTGGAGTCCCGGATCGGCGCATACTTGAAAATCCGAGAAACAGAAGCCACGCTACGTATAGCCACACAGCCAGGAGCAGTTCGCACCGCCATCAGCAAGCAAGACACCACATCGCAACAGCCATGCGAGAGAAAGCGAAAGGGTTTATAAGCGAAATGAAGCGCGAGGCAGCTTCCTGCCGTTTGCCTTGACTGTCCGCGCGATCTGAGCAGATACCCTAGTGAGACCATCCGGGACAGAGCAAGGGACTGGCGGTCGTGTGTCGAAAGGAGTGATCCTGAAGAGCGCGTCATTCTGTTCACCCTAGTCTGAGAACGGTGACGCTTCCATAAGCCCGCACGGCTGACCCCCTAGTCGTTGCCAAACAGTTGCCGAGTCAACGCGTCAGGGACAAGCAGCGAGCAAGGATCTTCAGAGAGCTTCAGGTCTGGAGCCGCACGAATCTCGTAGTGAGCATAACGTAAAAAATCAGTTCGTTACTAGTTTATATATTAAAAAGCACCAAAAATATGTTTATTTCAGATAAGAGGGCAGGTGTGACAGCTATATGATACAGTCGTCCGATTTTGATAAAATTTAATTCGAAATTCAGAACTAATTAAAAAGTGTTAGCTTAGGAGGTTTCATAGTAAAAAAGCGCAAATTAATTTTTTTAATTTTTTCCCGATTATTCCTATGGGAGCTGTAAGATGTAGTTGTCCGGTCCGGCTGGTTTGGACTTATATACTAGCTGCAATAGAAAGAACACTTCTGGGAAAGTTTCAGCGCGATAGCTTTAAAATTGAGAGACTAGTTCGAGTAGAAACGGACGGATCCACGGACCGACGGACAGACGGACGGACGGACGGACGGAAGGACGGGCGAACGGACAGCGGACATGTTCATATCGACTCGTCTAGTGATTCTGATCAGGAATACATGTAATTTATGATGTGGGAAAAGTATCCTTCACTGCGTTGCAAACTTGTGACTGAACGACAGTGCGATCGATGGGCACAAGCAAATGCAAATATCGATGATGGTGAATATCGCGTCGAGCAAGTGGCCGATATCGTAAGCAAGGCCTCTGGGTAACAATAGCCGATTAGTATTGGTGCCCAGTGGAAACAGATGGAAGACCAGCGCATGGAAACTCAACGGAGTTAAAATCGTCGAAGAACCGTCAAGGGAGCACGAGGGAGCGCCGAGAGGACTCAAAGGCTAGGATACACAAGGAAACGCCGGAGAATGGAAGCGCAATGGGAGCCTATAAGGAGCAAGATCGCTACTTCAAAACGTTCGGGATTAAGATTACAAGGAATATCCGAATTGAAACACAGGTAGCTGAGGTCCAGAGGGCATCACACAACTAAGTCAGGACAATCTATTTTTTCTTGTCAACGAAGTCCTGGCGTTACGCCTGAAAAGTCTGTCAGAGTTTGAGCAGTAGTGGCCGGCGACAAGAAATCGTGGGCCTGGGGAAAAGCCCGTCTAAGCCCAATGTACCTCTCCCAAGCACTACTTTGGCGTGTCCCTACGGAAGCCTCGTGCGTCAGGTGGAACTGAGCAGGTCCGGCCGCGATCAGGCAGAAGGGGGAACGATCGATCAGTACGGTCTCAAGTGGAATTTTCCAGGAGAGACTACGGTTCCGAATCGTGGAGTCCCGGATCGGCGCATACTTGAAAATCCGAGAAACAGAAGCCACGCTACGTATAGCCACACAGCCAGGAGCAGTTCGCACCGCCATCAGCAAGCAAGACACCACATCGCAACAGCCATGCGAGAGAAAGCGAAAGGGTTTATAAGCGAAATGAAGCGCGAGGCAGCTTCCTGCCGTTTGCCTTGACTGTCCGCGCGATCTGAGCAGATACCCTAGTGAGACCATCCGGGACAGAGCAAGGGACTGGCGGTCGTGTGTCGAAAGGAGTGATCCTGAAGAGCGCGTCATTCTGTTCACCCTAGTCTGAGAACGGTGACGCTTCCATAAGCCCGCACGGCTGACCCCCTAGTCGTTGCCAAACAGTTGCCGAGTCAACGCGTCAGGGACAAGCAGCGAGCAAGGATCTTCAGAGAGCTTCAGGTCTGGAGCCGCACGAATCTCGTAGTGAGCATAACGTAAAAAATCAGTTCGTTACTAGTTTATATATTAAACAGCTATATGATACAGTCGTCCGATTTTGATAAAATTTAATTCGAAATTCAGAACTAATTAAAAAGTGTTAGCTTAGGAGGTTTCATAGTAAAAAAGCGCAAATTAATTTTTTTAATTTTTTCCCGATTATTCCTATGGGAGCTGTAAGATGTAGTTGTCCGGTCCGGCTGGTTTGGACTTATATACTAGCTGCAATAGAAAGAACACTTCTGGGAAAGTTTCAGCGCGATAGCTTTAAAATTGAGAGACTAGTTCGAGTAGAAACGGACGGATCCACGGACCGACGGACAGACGGACGGACGGACGGACGGACGGACGGAAGGACGGGCGAACGGACAGCGGACATGTTCATATCGACTCGTCTAGTGATTCTGATCAGGAATACATGTAATTTATGATGTGGGAAAAGTATCCTTCACTGCGTTGCAAACTTGTGACTGAACGACAGTGCGATCGATGGGCACAAGCAAATGCAAATATCGATGATGGTGAATATCGCGTCGAGCAAGTGGCCGATATCGTAAGCAAGGCCTCTGGGTAACAATAGCCGATTAGTATTGGTGCCCAGTGGAAACAGATGGAAGACCAGCGCATGGAAACTCAACGGAGTTAAAATCGTCGAAGAACCGTCGAGGGAGCACGAGGGAGCGCCGAGAGGACTCAAAGGCTAGGATACACAAGGAAACGCCGGAGAATGGAAGCGCAATGGGAGCCTATAAGGAGCAAGATCGCTACTTCAAAACGTTCGGGATTAAGATTACAAGGAATATCCGAATTGAAACACAGGTAGCTGAGGTCCAGAGGGCATCACACAACTAAGTCAGGACAATCTATTTTTTCTTGTCAACGAAGTCCTGGCGTTACGCCTGAAAAGTCTGTCAGAGTTTGAGCAGTAGTGGCCGGCGACAAGAAATCGTGGGCCTGGGGAAAAGCCCGTCTAATCCCAATGTACCTCTCCCAAGCACTACTTTGGCGTGTCCCTACGGAAGCCTCGTGCGTCAGGTGGAATTGAGCAGGTCCGGGCGCGATCAGGCAGAAGGGGGAACGATCGATCAGTACGGTCTCAAGTGGAATTTTCCAGGAGAGACTACGGTTCCGAATCGTGGAGTCCCGGATCGGCGCATACTTGAAAATCCGAGAAACAGAAGCCACGCTACGTATAGCCACACAGCCAGGAGCAGTTCGCACCGCCATCAGCAAGCAAGACACCACATCGCAACAGCCATGCGAGAGAAAGCGAAAGGGTTTATAAGCGAAATGAAGCGCGAGGCAGCTTCCTGCCGTTTGTCTTGACTGTCCGCGCGATCTGAGCAGATACCCTAGTGAGACCATCCGGGACAGAGCAAGGGACTGGCGGTCGTGTGTCGAAAGGAGTGATCCTGAAGAGCGCGTCATTCTGTTCACCCTAGTCTGAGAACGGTGACGCTTCCATAAGCCCGCACGGCTGACCCCCTAGTCGTTGCCAAACAGTTGCCGAGTCAACGCGTCAGGGACAAGCAGCGAGCAAGGATCTTCAGAGAGCTTCAGGTCTGGAGCCGCACGAATCTCGTAGTGAGCATAACGTAAAAAATCAGTTCGTTACTAGTTTATATATTAAAAAGCACCAAAAATATGTTTATTTCAGATAAGAGGGCAGGTGTGACAGCTATATGATACAGTCGTCCGATTTTGATAAAATTTAATTCGAAATTCAGAACTAATTAAAAAGTGTTAGCTTAGGAGGTTTCATAGTAAAAAAGCGCAAATTAATTTTTTTAATTTTTTCCCGATTATTCCTATGGGAGCTGTAAGATGTAGTTGTCCGGTCCGGCTGGTTTGGACTTATATACTAGCTGCAATAGAAAGAACACTTCTGGGAAAGTTTCAGCGCGATAGCTTTAAAATTGAGAGACTAGTTCGAGTAGAAACGGACGGATCCACGGACCGACGGACAGACGGACGGACGGACGGACGGAAGGACGGGCGAACGGACAGCGGACATGTTCATATCGACTCGTCTAGTGATTCTGATCAGGAATACATGTAATTTATGATGTGGGAAAAGTATCCTTCACTGCGTTGCAAACTTGTGACTGAACGACAGTGCGATCGATGGGCACAAGCAAATGCAAATATCGATGATGGTGAATATCGCGTCGAGCAAGTGGCCGATATCGTAAGCAAGGCCTCTGGGTAACAATAGCCGATTAGTATTGGTGCCCAGTGGAAACAGATGGAAGACCAGCGCATGGAAACTCAACGGAGTTAAAATCGTCGAAGAACCGTCGAGGGAGCACGAGTCAAAGGCTAGGATACACAAGGAAACGCCGGAGAATGGAAGCGCAATGGGAGCCTATAAGGAGCAAGATCGCTACTTCAAAACGTTCGGGATTAAGATTACAAGGAATATCCGAATTGAAACACAGGTAGCTGAGGTCCAGAGGGCATCACACAACTAAGTCAGGACAATCTATTTTTTCTTGTCAACGAAGTCCTGGCGTTACGCCTGAAAAGTCTGTCAGAGTTTGAGCAGTAGTGGCCGGCGACAAGAAATCGTGGGCCTGGGGAAAAGCCCGTCTAAGCCCAATGTACCTCTCCCAAGCACTACTTTGGCGTGTCCCTACGGAAGCCTCGTGCGTCAGGTGGAACTGAGCAGGTCCGGCCGCGATCAGGCAGAAGGGGGAACGATCGATCAGTACGGTCTCAAGTGGAATTTTCCAGGAGAGACTACGGTTCCGAATCGTGGAGTCCCGGATCGGCGCATACTTGAAAATCCGAGAAACAGAAGCCACGCTACGTATAGCCACACAGCCAGGAGCAGTTCGCACCGCCATCAGCAAGCAAGACACCACATCGCAACAGCCATGCGAGAGAAAGCGAAAGGGTTTATAAGCGAAATGAAGCGCGAGGCAGCTTCCTGCCGTTTGCCTTGACTGTCCGCGCGATCTGAGCAGATACCCTAGTGAGACCATCCGGGACAGAGCAAGGGACTGGCGGTCGTATGTCGAAAGGAGTGATCCTGAAGAGCGCGTCATTCTGTTCACCCTAGTCTGAGAACGGTGACGCTTCCATAAGCCCGCACGGCTGACCCCCTAGTCGTTGCCAAACAGTTGCCGAGTCAACGCGTCAGGGACAAGCAGCGAGCAAGGATCTTCAGAGAGCTTCAGGTCTGGAGCCGCACGAATCTCGTAGTGAGCATAACGTAAAAAATCAGTTCGTTACTAGTTTATATATTAAAAAGCACCAAAAATATGTTTATTTCAGATAAGAGGGCAGGTGTGACAGCTATATGATACAGTCGTCCGATTTTGATAAAATTAAATTCGAAATTCAGAACTAATTAAAAAGTGTTAGTTTAGGAGGTTTCATAGTAAAAAAGCGCAAATTAATTTTTTTAATTTTTTCCCGATTATTCCTATGGGAGCTGTAAGATGTAGTTGTCCGGTCCGGCTGGTTTGGACTTATATACTAGCTGCAATAGAAAGAACACTTCTGGGAAAGTTTCAGCACGATAGCTTTAAAATTGAGAGACTAGTTCGAGTAGAAACGGACGGACCGACGGACAGACGGACGGACGGACGGAAGGACGGGCGAACGGACAGCGGACATGTTCATATCGACTCGTCTAGTGATTCTGATCAGGAATACATGTAATTTATGATGTGGGAAAAGTATCCTTCACTGCGTTGCAAACTTGTGACTGAAATCATTACAAGCAAGGGTATAAGAACACCAAAGATATAAGTTTATCATATTGTTTTCACGCCAATTTTCCGATCGTTTCTAAGGGAGATATATGATATATTAAATTCGAAATTCATAACTAATTAAAGCAATAATTAAAAACATAATTTTATCATATTCTTTTCTTTGATACAGTCGTGAGATTTTGAAAATGCTGTAAGTGGCAGGCAAATCGAGCCTACCCAAAATTAAGATATTTCAATAGATAAGATTAGAATAAGAGTTTAATTTAATTTGATAAAATTTAAAGTAGCTTCCTAAGCAGAGGCTTAATAAATCCTGATCATGAATATATACTTTACAAGGTCAGAAGCGCTTAGTTTTACTTGTAAGGGGTATAAAAATCATGTTCTAAGCCGTCGTCGCATGCAGACGTGTATTTATTGTGCTCCGGAAATCGCCTATACCTATACCTAAAACTCTAAGTCAACCTCGATTACAATGAGTCTAAACGACGTTCGTTCACAACGTCAAAAAGAGAAAGACGAGCCACGGCTCTCAGTACAAAGAAACAACGCGTACTTTTCTTTTAAAGCAACTAAAAATATTTAAGCTTTGATTAAGCGCAGTCAATTACGCCCTACTTGTCCAAAATTTTAAAAGAAGATTACAAGAAAGCGCGTTCTTGCTCCCCCCCAGCTACCATTGATGTCTCTGCAGCCAAAGCGGATTAACTAGTACCGCAATTTCTTTGACAACGTCAACCGTAACAACAACAATAACCGCAACTGTATTGACAGCGCGTTGAACGACATGATCAGCTAGCAGCGCAAATATTAATACGACTGCCGCTGCGATTCCCGAAAAACATAACAAAAACAATGAACATATTAAGCCGGCTGTGCTGACTGGTAAACGCCCATTAACTCGAACCGATTTAAGACCTTGGCAGACTCCGATGAAGTTGAGGCGGCGGAATCTACTGAAGTCGAGAAAAGGAATGCAAATCCTCCGCCTATTTATATACAAGAACAAAGTTCCAATGTTCTTTTCAACAAAGTTATTCAGCTTATTATTAAGGATAACTTCCACAAAATACCCCTTGTAACGGGCAACATTCAGGAAACAAAAGTTAAAATTAAGTCTGAAGATAATTACAGAGTATTATTAAAATATCTTTCTAAAAATAAAAAGATCTTTTACACGGATCAGCTAAAAAGCAGCAAGAGTCTGCAAGTCGTACTTAAGGGCATAGTGTCTGAAGTAACGCCTTATTAGAGATAATGAAGTCGCTACAAGAGAAGGGATTTAGCGCTAAGACAGTCTTCAATGTCCTTAACATAGATAGAAAACTTGAACTAGAAAATAGACCCCTGAATAAATATGAATATACAATCTTTAGTTCCTGCTGCACCACCGAATTACAGTTAGGGGACCGCACAAACGCAATGGCCCGGTACAATGTGCGGAATGCCAAGGCCATACAAGGTCATACTGTAATCTGCGCCCGGTGTATGTAGTTTGTGGAGTCGCATCCACCAGAGAGGAATTTCTGCCCGCACCCAAAATAAATAGTTGACAGCCTTTAAATCAAACCCTAAAGCCTTTTTCTCGACTGCAGTTACTCACTAGGATCACAAACTCTGACAAAAATTTGACCTACGCAAGCGGCTTAAAATCAGCACTGGTTATCCCTGCCTCAAAATATAAATATATATTATTTTTATATATATATAATTTTTATTTAATTTATTTATTTATTTTTTTATTTATTTATTATCAGCAATGGATAAATCCTTATATGAATACAACTTATCAACTAAAGTTTATTATCGGAAAGGTAATACAAAATATTCCCTTAGGGTTTGCCTTAATGTGTCTTTCTTGTCCAACCAACTCTAATGGTTGCAGTTTTTGAATCCTATTGCGATCCGAATAAACAAAGCATATTCAACCCTAGAGCGGACAAACGCAAAGTAAACAGACAGTAAGGAATACGGATCATTGAATAAGAACGTGTTTTACCTATCAAAACCTAATATTGCATAACAACAATTTTTCATCAAATAATACCCCCAGATCAACTATGTCATTCAAAACGAAGAAAGGGTGGTTATTGATGCGATTGTAATGGTTACAAGTATAAAGGGCAAATTATTCTTAGAACACCACCTACCTATACTATCGAGGTCAGATTGAAGAAATATTTTCTCATATAAGGTACTGACAGTTTTATAAATCTTCAGATCATCCGCATAAAGAAGAAACTTAGAAAAATCGATACAGGCGCAAATGTCATTTAAAAATAATAAAGAATAGGGGGACAAGTGAGCTACCCTGAGCTACATTGAGCTAAGTCAACATCTCAACGATGATGCCGACGTAGAC
Organism: Drosophila biarmipes; assembly: GCF_025231255.1. Classification (NCBI taxonomy): domain Eukaryota; kingdom Metazoa; phylum Arthropoda; class Insecta; order Diptera; family Drosophilidae; genus Drosophila; species Drosophila biarmipes. The sequence continues at coordinate 1,654,918 of NW_026114526.1, read as the reverse complement.
AGCTTCGTTATTTTACTGGAGTCTGTACTCGTCTCTGCAGCTTAAGGTTCAACACCTCAAACTATAAATACACAAATCTACAAATCGAACAGCTTGCCCTCGAAAAGCGATGCTTACGTCGAGAGTGGCAATTCCACAGATCGCCGTCTGCTATGCAAAGATTAATAAATGACTTACGTCAACTTACTAAAGCTCTACAGCAAGAAGAATCATATGTATACCTCCGATACATAGAGCAAATTGTCAAGTTGTATTACAAAACTCTCACTCAAAACACACTCGCAACGATGCAGACAAAGACAGCGCGTTTGCCAACCACTTTTAAAAAGTCGTTAAACCATATCCTGTCACAATTGAAATCGTTAGCATCATCAAAAACCAATTAAATCCCAAAAAGCCCCCGGGCTGCGACCACATATACATATATCGCTGCGCCCCAAAGTGATTATTGAGCTCCCATATTGCTCCGATTGCACTATCACGCAGCTTTTTAATGCCATCCCAAAACTTTTCCACTATCCAGTGAGATGGAAAAAGTTAATTATATTAATAATAGCAAAGCCGGGAAAAGACCACACAATCCCAACTTCGTATAGATCTATAAACATACATACATGCTTATCTAAACCGTCACTCCAATTTGGGTTTCGTGAAAAGCACGGAACAATTGAGCAGGACAACCGGATAACATCAGAAATTCGGAACGCGTTCGACAAACAAGATTACTGTACTGCATTATCAGGTCTAATATTCAAGATCAAGTCAATGCTCCCCTACAACAACCACAAGCTTTTAGAGTCTTACCTTCACGACAGAATATTTGTTGTGAGATGCAACACTTCTATATCTCACTGTTGGAAGGTCTTCAAGGTAGCGTGCTTCGGCCAAGATTATATGTCCTAAACACAGCAGACATCCCGACAAGCAAACGACTAACAACTTCTACGTTTGCTGATGATACAGCTATTCTTAGCTGCTCAAAATGCCCGATGCAAGCAACTTCGCATCTAGCTCTTTATCGGGTTGATGTTGAAAAATGGTTATCAGATTGGCGAATCAAAGCGAACTCACAAAAATGCAAGAACTTTACGTTAACCCTGAAAAGGCAAAACTGCCCGCCGCCTACGTTGAACAACACTACTCCCGCAAGCAAACAAAGTGACATATCTATTATTATACCTTGACAAAGATGCAAATAGAACACACCTAAAGCTAAAAGTCAGCAGCCTTCACTGGGTTATTAAAGCTCGGTCCCCCTTAGCTTTGAACATAAAGTCCTGCTGTACAACTCGGTAAAACCTATATGGATGTAAATCTTCCCGTTATGGGGGAAAGCCATCAATACTAATACTGACATAGTCCAGCGAATTCAGTCTTGGAAACAATCACACCACGGTGTCCCGTGGTACCTTCACAAGTAAAACATACATCGCGACCTAAACTTTCACTAGTCAAAGAAGTCGTTGCAGAACAGATGAAAAGTACATAACAAAAATATTTTTGCACCCTACCACCTGGCGAGAGGTCTAACAAGGTTGAGAAACCAATCACGTCTTCGTCGCAATGACGTACCCACCCAGCGACCGACCTGAGGAACGCCCAACCGGAATTCAGTCTTGGTATATGGTTAGTTAAATGTTAATGTTAAGATTTGTAACCTTATTGTTAGTCTCAAAATTAAAAGAAAATTAAATAAATAAAAGCAAAGTTCATTAAAAACAAGAAAGGGAGTTAACTTGGCCAAGCCGAAGTTTGTATACCCTTGCAGTTATAAGAAATAATAAACTTTAGTTACACCATGTGAAATTTTTAAGGATTGTTGCTGAATTTAGTTATATTAAAGAAAAAATGATTTCATTGTTTTTCATACATTTTTTTTATTTGACATCTTTATGTTAGAGTAGTCCGATTTTTATTAAATTGAATTAGAAATTCATAAAAATATTTAAAACTATATTCCCAAAACTATAAGATAATATTTCAAAGAAAACCAAAGTTTTAATTTGTTTCATATTATTTTCACACCAATTTTCCGATCGTTCCTATGACAGCTACATGATATAGTCGTCCGATTTCGATACAATTTAATTAGAAATTCAGAACTAATTAAAAAATCTTAATTTCAAGCTTAGAAGTTTATATGTTAAAAACACGAAAGATATACTTTTTTCATACTTTTTGACTAATTTTCCAATTGTGTTTATGGCAGCTATATTTGATTTGATAAAATATAATTCGAAATAAATTATAAAATGTTATTTCCAAGCGTAGGAGGCTGTATGTTAAAAACACCAAAGATAAAATTTTTTTCCTATTTTTTCCGCGATAGTTCCTTTGGGAGCTATAAGATATAGTTGTCTTATCCGGCTGGTTCCGACTTATAAACTACCTGCAATACAAAGAAGACTCTTAAGAAAGTTTCAGCCCGAAAGCTTTAAAACTGAGAGACTAGTTTGCGTAGAAACGTATAGACAGACGGACATGGCTAGATCGACTCGTCTAGTGACGCTGATTAAGAAGATATATACTTTATGGTGTTGGAAACGTCTCCTTCACTGCGTTGCAAACTTCTGACTGAAATTCTTATACCTTCTGCAAGGGTATAAAAATCATGGAAAATATATCACCTATGTTAGAAGTGAAAAAATGTCATGACTTGGAATCTTTACCTAAGGTTCAGGTACCGACATTACTTGCAGATGTTAATGACTCTCGCCTGTTTTTATGAGTTTTTAAATGAATTCACTAATTTAAAAGAGGCCTTAATCCTACCTAAAAATTTAGTTAGCTGCTGATTTATCTAAAGAGAACAAGATATGTCGTTTCTCATTTTTTATGGGTTTCTCGGGTAATTTTGATTCCGCTTGGTAATTATTACCAAAGCTCTACGAAAAAAACATGAAAAATTTTGTCCGAATAATTAAGTTGCCCTCTTGAGCTGTAAAACTTATGTCTTGACACAGGAAAGCATTGAAGAATAATTTTTGACACTGTCGTGGAACTGATTAACATAATGCTGGAGATTTAGTAATTTAACTCTAGCGCCAAATATGGGAGCTATATTAAAGAGATTATGTTGTATGTAGAAATCAAAGAGGCCAGACTACGATATATAAAGCTGATTCTGAAATAAGGTTAAAACTGGGCTATGTATTTCGTTCGAGGCAACTCTGAGGGGATCTCTTCCGGTAAGCGTCCTTTCTCTTATTCGCCCTACTTTATCACGCAATGCCGACTTCACATTCACCCAAGTTTGCAGTGCTAATGGAAAGGATCGCATGTGGACGAATGAGCAACTGATACGAAGCCAACTGGAAAGCGTGCAAGATGGGCAACTGATCCAAGAGCACAACATAATAAAGATCGTGCCGTTTGCCACACTGGTCAGCAATATCGCAGCGTTTCTACAGTCAAGCCCGGACGGGGAACAGCACTTAGGAAATTCTACCCTAATGGAGGAGTTGATCACCAAGCTACCACTGAGCAAAAGCCCTGCAACCAAAAGGGCGATAATTCTATCGCCTATCGTCCAAGAGTCACTTCTGAAAGATAGAAAGACAATTGTAAACAATTTACAAAAACAAATTATACATATATCGAGTAGAAGTCACTTCGAAGACACTTCTGAGCAATAGAAAGGCGAAAGCACACATTTTACGAAAACAATGTTATTGGGAAAAAGGAGGATAATTGTCGTCACCCCTTTATTTTTGAAAATTCCTATCCATTTTGACCAAAGTAATTGTTTTTCGTCCGAGCGTCAGTTTATTTCACAATTTGTCTATGGTCAGTCCAGTTTCGTATCAAATTTGTATTTTGCTTTGTTTTTCGGAATTTTTTCAATTGTATAACATATTAAAATGTCCAACTCAACCAAGAGAGCGAAATTACGTGAAGCTGCGATTGCGTGATTGCAGTGAAATAAACATTAAAAGATTCTTTACATAATTATAAAAGGTAAGACTAAGAAAAAAAATGTTTCTTTCTGTCTATTTAAGAAATAGTTGTTATTGAATTTCTCATATCAACGGAGCTGGACATTAAGATGAATTTCCGCTGTGCCTAGGAACGTGTCTTCAAGCGTTCAAAGACTTTATAGGAAAAATAAATGTAAAATATTGGGAAGGCCCTTATGGTCTGTAAAGTCACTTCTAAGTAACTTCCAGAAGTGACTTGGGCGATATAGTGATATAGCCCAATTTGGGAGGGGCAGCACGCAAACACGGAGTGCAAGGAATTCAACCATGCTACTCCAACCGCCCATAAGCATCGGATTTGTTTATCGTGCTACGGTCACATGTCCAGGTTCTGGCTGATGAGGCTGTTTGATGGAGCAGGAGCGTTTTCCTGACCCACATGAGACTGTAGAGAGTCGGGGGATAGTTAAGTTAGTGAAGCAAATCCAACCAAAATTGAACCCTTTATTCTTACGTCGTATAATAGCCTTCGTGGCTAGTGTGGTGAAATACATGAGAGCGTGAGCTTTAGCTTTACCGCTGAGAGCGTAGCTCAGGTTAACAAATTAGATAAATACATTTCAAGAAAGATCAATACTTCAAAATTACATTCATGTTTTTCTCGATTCAATAGTGGCCCAACTTTCCGGCCCCATTGAAAGTACCTAGTTACTTTACATTACTTGGTAAACGGGGCAATTTGTGAATCGGTCGCTTTATAACTCCTTTCGAAGTTCGGACATCCGCGACTCGGACGTCGTTGTCCTGACCTGGTATAGTTGCTTCGATGCGACCCAACAGCCATCGATGAAGAGGGACATGGTCTTCGTGGATTAGGACCATTTCGTTGACTGCAATATTCGAAGAACCAGTCTTCAAGTTTTATTTGGCCTGAAGCTCGTGAAGCTACTCAGTAGACCACCGCCTCCAGGTGTGTTGCTCGATGGCGCTAACACGATTCTATCGTAGAGAGCAGTTGAGCTGATCATCCTTGAGAGACCAGTCTATGAGTGATCGAAGAGAATCCCCGGGTAAGAAATGACCATGCGGGCGCGAGTTTAGGATCGCCTCAGTCTTAGCAGCGACAGTTGAGAGCTCCTTGAAGGTCAGTCGGGCATTCTTGAGAGTGCGGTACAAGAGCTTCCTGGCGCTCTTAACAGCAGCCTCCCAGAGGCCGCCAAAGTGTGGAGCCCTAGGTGGTATAAAATAGAACGTTACAAATTTGTTTGTAATGTTTTGCTGGTTCTTGGTGCTGAAGAAAAAGTCCTTCAGGTCAAAGCGTAGATAGGTATGAACCGGCCCTCAGAAGTCTCTTCCACACCGAGCGAATAGTCTTACCAGGGTAAGTCTCTCGACTGGGAGGTTGTCCATAAGTTGTTGCATCAGTTTAGGCCTGTAGCGCACACAGTGGACACAGTTGCGTACAACACGACGAGCGACATCTCGGGCATTCACGACCCAAAACTCCAGTCCCACCAGGACCTTTGGACCAGCGTGGTAGTTCCGCAGGTGTAAGTGACGTACGTAGTTGACGACAACAACATCCTTAGCGGGAAGCAATATCGTGCCCCGACGAAAAGTAGGTGAAATCCATCTGTGATCTGCAAGAAGAGCGATAAGAATGTAATATAGCTACGAATCGGCGCGCCTTTTTGTAAAAGAGTTATTTTCTGGATGAAATATCGCTGTTCTAGGTTCCATGCGACGCAAAGCACGGCCCTTCGCAGTTCCATTGGGAAAAGTGACTGTACGATTTCGACTTAGCGGAAATTCGTTCGCTTCTGATAACTACTTTGACCTAAATAAATAGGTAGGTGATATCTTGGTCTGCGCACATCTGTATGTGATAAACGGGTCACAAACCATATGCATCCAGCCGACGGACGTGTTTCACACCATTTGGTAGAATTAATTGCTTACATAGGATATTTTCCTGTAATCTGTTAATAAACCATGTGGTCCATTTGTATCTAGATTAGACCAAAGTAAATATTCTTGTAACCCCAAATCATGTATATGTATAAGCCCGGATCCATGCTCAATAAAATCAGTACGAAAAGAATTCTTGACGTATTCACTTCTCCGCAGCCCAATTGGCTCTGTACTTATGGCGGCGACTATTGCCACTGGTTCTGTACTTGAGGCACGCAAAAAAAAAAACACTTTTCAGCAAACCCGATTCCGGTAAAAATCCGACATTTGGTGGCCACCGACTTTGAACCGCAACAATTTTTTAAATTGGGACTCCAATTTGAACATTCATCATTGATCATAGTTTGATCAACCAAAGGTCAATTTGGTAAAAAATTAGAACCGCATATATCGGTTAAATATAATATCTATTTGATCCGACTTCACGACGTCAATTACAGTCTTCAACGATCAATAATGCGACCAAAAGACGGTAAGTTCAACTACTTCAGGTGTGTGATTAGCTTGGCGATCAAATACAGTGAGGATTTAAGTTGAAAAAGACAGGTTCTGATCAACCATGCGATTTGAACCAGATATACTGCTGTTTCACTGATCGATCTGTTCAAAGCCATATATATATCCAACGATGTGAGTTGAGGCACATCATTACAAATACCTCTTAATCGGATCATATAAAAAAGGTAAAAATAGCACCGAACAATATTCATCAGTTGTTGACAGGACAGTTATCGATAAAAGATTTAACGAACTGATTTATTTGGTTTCTGCTCGCTACGGTATTTTTGCGGCTAGCTCAGTAGATTATATGTGTTCGTCCCACCAAATTTATATAAACGTGACCGCCCAGTAGTTCAGTGAAAAAGCACAGAATTCTCGGGTTCGGAATGGTTTTATTGCGGGTATAACTGCAGTCGGCTTTATACTTTGCTTGTCTTGGTGTCTCCGACGGTGTGGGTTGTCTCGATGTTCGCTCGCCTCGTTGACACGGTGTTCCCGTTTTATTGCTCCCTGAAGATCCTTGACCGTTGCTTTCTCCTGACCCGTTTGTCTCGGTGACTGCTCGGCCACGATTCAAACTCGTTATGGGGTCAGCCGTGCGGGCTTAGGGAAGCGTCACCGTTCTCAGACTACGATGAACAGACTGACGAGCTCTCCAGGATCACTCATCTCGATACCCGATACCCCACGGGGCTCCCGCTCAGATCGTGCGGATCGTGCCTCGCTCTTCACTTCGCTTCTGCGCCTCGTATAAATGAACGTTCCACCCTAGCCTCACCCTTTCGCGTACTGTCCGTGCCGTTCCTGCGGGCTCGATTCTCCTTGCGTGGCTGTTGCGGTGTGGTGTCCTGCTTGCTGGTGGCGATGTCCTGCGTACTGCTCCAGGGTGGCTAGGCCGATCCGGGACTTCTCTCCCTTCTGGCTCGCTACTCTCGGGGTTCTGCTGCGCCGCTCCGGGACTTCTCTCCCTTCTGGCTCGCTACTCTCGGGGTTCTTTCGCGCCGCTCCGGGACTTCTCTTCCTTCTGGCTGATCGCGCCAGGACCTGCTTAAGTCTACTTGGCGCACTGGGCTCACGCCGGGATACGTCCACGTAGTGCTAGGGCGAGGTACACTGGGGCTCGACAGGCTTACCCCCGAGCTCACGATTTCAAGTCCCTGGCTTTCACTGTTCTAAGTCTAGTAGATCCTCCAGGCGTAACGCCAGGATTTTGTTGGCAGTAAAGAACAGAACTTAGCCGTGTGGTGCCTCCTTAGACCTCAGCCACCTGTGTCTCAGTTCGGAGATTCCTAGTAATCGCAATCCCGAACGTTTCGACGTGACGATCTTGCTCCTTGCGCTGCTTCCGACGACTCGCCCTGGTGTGGCTCCCTCGTAGCTTGCTTGGTGTTCGTTCGACTGCTTGTCTTAACTCTTGACGATCGTACTCGACTGATGCTCTCGACTGACTGCTCTCTTTTCACTGACTGCTCTCGACTGAATCATCTTGACTGACTGATCGGTCTTGACTCACTGATCTCGACTGAATGATCTCGCTGCCTGCGCCCTGCAGGCTTATATCGGGCCTCTGGGAAACGTTATTTCCCATTTGCACACGGCCCGCCAAAACTCTCCACACCGGGTCCAAAGTCCATGGCCCCTGTTTGACCCTCTTGTCCTTGACTGCTTCCCGCCGCCGTCCAGCCTGATGCTGCCGTCCTGCTGATTCCGGAGAGGCATGTGGCATGTTTGTGTGCCGCACCGCTGCCGAGATGTGGCACCTTCTTTCTCGGTCCAAAGTTCACGGCCGCGTCCAAAGTCCGGCGGCGTCCCGTTACTCTCGCTCACGGCACTCTCGCTCCGCCCGCCAAGTCTCCGCTCTCTATTTCTCCATTGTTAGTCTCCAAACTCTTTGGGTCTCCGAACCCTCTTGCTCTCCAAACTCTCTCGCTCTCCAAATTCCCTTGTCTTGAAACTCTCTTGCTCTCCAAACTCTCATGCTCTCCAAACACTCACGTTCTCCAAACTCTCACTTTCTCCAAACTCACACGTTCTCCAACTCTCACGTTCTCCTTCCTCGATCTCCAAACTCTCTCGTTCTCCGTCCTCGATCTCCAAACTCTCTCGTTCTCCGACCTCGCGTTTCGCCGCGCCGCCACTACGCGAATGCGCCGCGTACCTGGTGAGCGGCCGGCCATCTGCTGCTGGGATTTGTGTGGAGTTATTCAACTCCTCACAAAGAGCAAGTTCAGAATGTCATTCGGAATTACAAAAAGGATTCCGTCGTCAGGAAGACTAAGCCAGACTACTATAGAGAACGTTATTTTAATAATGAATTCTGTAATAAAATTAAGCAATTGATTGAGGATTATAAGACAGAATTCAACAATAAGTTGTCTCTCTTGGAAGCGGATGTTACATCCATCGCATCCACAGCAGACAACATCGAAATAGAATCGATGTTCAGAGAACAGAGGGTGTTGCTTGACAGTTTAAAGCGCATCATGAATAAAATGACAGAAAAAACAAAAAAAAAATTCACAAACGTCAATACACAATACTGTAATGAAATAAAAGATATTCATGTCCAAATTATTAAAAAATTTAAGGACCCGAAGGAACTTAGATATGATGACAGCAGATTCATGGCAGCAGACGATGCAGTCATAAACAAACAAACCGAAATGTATGTGAAAAAGGAGACAACAAATAGTTCTCCACCAAGTGCTGTTCAAAGTGCATTACATTTTCCAAAGGTAGCCATACCCAAATTTAAAAAGGATTATTTAAAATGGTAACAGTTTTATGATATATTCAGAAAAATGATTCATAAATCAATGGAGAGGCAGAGCGCCTAATTCGCCATTTATCACTAACGGAGGCAAATTATTCAACTGCGTGGAAAACACTTGCTCTCAATAATATCGGCATAGAGACAGACAAGTGGGATCCACCTTTACTCTGTCTTCTAACATCTTCTTGATCGACAATACCACTTGTTGTATAAACAATCCGTTCAAAATACAAGGGAAATTCAACCTTTGAACCCATTTTTAAACTTTCTTAAACAAAGGTTTCTCACGCTTGATGCCATTGGATCAGAAAAAGGAAGAAAACAAAATACATGTGCATCAGTTGGAGCTGAGACACAATATAAATTTTTCTTTTGTAAGAAACCAAATCACAGCATATAAAAATGCAATGAGTTTTTAAAGAAAACCCCAGCAGAACTTCTTAATTTTGTTCAAAAACAAAAATTATGTGTTAAATGTCTAAGCCAAAATCACCGGTCAAAGACATGCACTAAGTGAGATTGCTTTAAATGCAGTGAAAAGCACAATACATAGTTGCATTTGGAAACAAAACCGGACCTCTCGGGTAGTATCACGGCCGCATCTGCAAGTGGAAAGCAATCCAGCTATATTCTCCTGGCAACCGCCCGTGTAATTATTCAAGGAATAAATGGACAAAAGGCAGAATTCAGAGCCCTGCTTGACTCTGGATCCCAAATTAATGCCATTTGCCATGGCATACTCACTGAAAACCAAAAATTCGATGCTGAAAATAAATGGCATTGGCGGAAAATCTCCGACTTCCAATGCAAGGATCAACGTTCAGCTAAAGTCAAAAAAAGTCGATTTTAGTGCACGGCTTGAAGCAATGGTTTTGCCTTACATAGTCGCTGATCATCCAACGTATACAATTTTAACTGATAATTGGAAAATACCATAAAATATAATGTTGGCTGGCCCTTAATTTGGAAAGCCTGGAAAAATTGATATTCTTCTTGGAGCCGAGTATTTTTTCAATATAATACAAGCCGAGTGCATGAGCTTAAAGAATGGACTCCCCAAGCTACAGAATACAAAATTTGGATTGATTGTAGCCAGGAAAATTTCGGAGAGAGCACCTACATCATCAGTATGTGCTGTACTTACGGGAGGAGAAAAGATTGATGAGCATTTCGCTAAATTCTGGGAATTGGATAATTTTCAACCAGAGTCAAAATGCTATTCACCAATGGAGAAACAGTGTGAAGATCACTTCCTTCAGAACGTTCAGAAGGCTCAGGATTCTAGACTGATTGTTAAGTTGCCCTTTTTGGAGCATACTTCAGGGCTGGGGGAGAGTCCTGCCACAAGACGGTTTCTATCATTGGAGAATCAGGCAATAAAACAAGGATACATAGAGTTTATGAAGGAGTATGAAGCTCTTGGGCATATAAAGGAAGTACCGCATATACATATCCCGAAGTCCCACTACTTTATACCGCATCATTGTGTTTTCAAAACCCGATAGTAAGACATTAAATTTAAGAATTGTATCTGACGCATCTGTAGTCACATCTTCCGGGTAATATTTGAACGATTTAATGCACAAAGGTCCTGCAGTGCAAAACAGTTTGTCAATACCTCTTCGATTTAGAATGTATAAATATGCATTCACTGGTGACATAGAAAAAATGTACAGGCAGATTTGGCTAAATCCAAGTGATCAACAATATCAAATGATCGTCTGAAGAAATTATCCGGCAGAAAGGCTTAAGTTTTATCGGTTGAAAACCATCACTTATGGCACTGGCGACGAAATGCTTGGAGTATTTAGCAAGCAAGGAAATACAGAAATATCCTATATCGTCTGCTCTTTAAAATGATTTTTATGTCGACTAGTGCATCACCGGAGCTGATACAATACCAGGGGCCTTCAAATTCAAAAGGAACTTAATCACATACTATTAAATTCCGGATTTAAATTAAGAAAATGGTGCGCAAATAGTTACCATCTTCTTCAAGGACTGGATAGGAAAGATATCATTCCTACAGTACAATTTGAAGATGCTGCCTATGAGGACTGCAGCGTTAAAACCTTGGGAATCACTTGTAATCCTACGATTGACAAACTCTGTGGAAAAACACAAACGGTGAACACAGACAAAATAACAAGACGCAGTGTTGTTTCAAAAATATTCAAAATATTCGATCCTCTCGGACTATTTTCTCCAGTAGATATAAAGCCTAAAAATTCATGCAAGGCTTAACAAAGGAGAAATTTGATTATAATGAAAAATTGGCAACGCAATGACAATCAGAATGAAAGTAATTCCGGGAAGAGTTAAATGACAATAAAAGTCCTCGACATGTGTTTGATGGAGAGATTCCGGAATCAAAGGAAATACATACGTTCGTCGACGCTTCAGAAAATGCGTATGCCGCAGCCATTTATCTACGTGCAATTCACAAGGATAAACGAGTAACTGTACAGTTATTATGTGCAAAGTAGCGTTTGGCCCCAGTAAATGCGATCACACTCCCGAGACTAGAATTGAAGGCAGCAGTTTTAGGAGCTCAGTTAACAGCGACCATAAAGGAACAATTTTCGCTGCAAGGAACTGCAACATTTTTTTGGGCAGATTCCGAAATTGCGTTGTCCTGAATAAATAACCCAAAGACAATAAAGGACAAATTTGTGGCTACTAGAATCACCTCCATTCAAGAAGCATCGTTGCAAAGAGAATGTCGCCATGTTCCATCGGAAAGCAATGCTGCATGTATAGCATCAACAGGAATAAGTGGTTCCAAGTTCGACAAATTCAGTCTTTGGTTTTATGGTCCACTGTTTTTTGCATGGTCCAGCCTTAAAATGGCCATTACCATTTGTTGCGGCGAAATCAGAACGGCGTCAATGCCCTAGGAAAACCCAGAAATTTTGGTAGCTACCACGCAAAGTCCGAATTGGCTTTACGGTATAAACTACGGGAATTCATTCGATAAATTACTTAGAATAGTAGCCTACATCATGCGTTTCAAAAGGAAATCTTCAGACACAACGACAATGGTGAAATTTGAAGAAAGAAAGTTCAACGTTTAATTCAGCACAACAATTTTAACGCTAAAATCAAAGAATTAAGGAAATCCCGGGAGGTTGGACGAGGCACTAATCTCAGCGCCCTAACGCCTTTCTTGGATCAGGATGATCTCATTCGAGTTGGAGGCAGATTGAAAGCATCTGAGCTTTCATTCGATGCAAAATCATGTACTATGGCCATATAATGATCCAATAGTCAAATTAATATTTAAAAAAATCCACAAGGAAAATATGCATTGTGGTGCCCAAACTCTAATAGCCACATCAAGGCAAAGATTTTGGGCAATAAAGGCAAAAACAATAGGTCGAAATGTCAATTTAAAATGTGTCAATTTCACCAGAGCTAAACCAAAATTAATGGAACAAAAACCACCCATTAGAGTCACACAAGCTCAACCGTTTCTTAATTCTGGAGTTGACTATTGTGGACCATTTAAGATTCACTATAAAATTCGTGGAATGAAACCACATACTGCCTACATAGCAATCTTTTGTTGCTTTGCGACCAAAGCAGTACAGTGAATTAACCACAGAAGCATTCTTTTTAGACTTTACACTGCGATAACGCTACGAATTTTGTTGGAGCAAGGAATAAGCTTCAAGAATTGGAAAAAGCTATCTTCTCAGAAAGGCCAAGAGATCATGCAATAATAAAAGAGTCAACTTTAAGTTTATCCCACCAAGAGCACCGCATTTTGGAGGACTTTGGGAAGTAGCGGTAAAATCCGAGCCAATACATTTGGAATTTGTCAGCGAATTAACCATAGAAGCAATCTTGGCAGCACTTCGTCGATTCATACGTCGTCGGGGGAAATGTCAGATTTCACACTGCGTTAACGCTACGAATTTTGTTGGAGCAAGGTATAAGCTTCAAGAATTGGACGAAGCTATCTTCTCAGAAAAAGCCAAGAGGGGTATAGTGGAGACATGCAATAATAAAGGAGTCAACTTTAAGTTTATCCCACCAAGAGCACCGAATATTGAAGGACTTTTGGAAACGGCGGTTAAATCGACAAAACATTTATTGCTAAAGAATATTTCTACAGCGGATCTAACCTATGAAGAATTAGAAACTGTGATAATAGAAATAGAAGCTATCATGAATTCAAGACCATATCGAGCGATCCTCGGCAAACGTAAAGGAAGGAGAATTAGTGTTGATAAAGGAAGACAATACTCCAGTTTTACAATGGCCATTGGGATGAATAATTAAGACAATTCATGGCAAGGATAATTTTGACAGAGTTGTAGAAGTTAAATCGAGTAAAGGAATATATATATTCAACATATCGGCCTACTATTCTCAGAGGATGAACCTTTTTATAAGCATCCAGCTGCCTTAAAGGAAGGTGAGAATACACCTGATAGGAGGCAGGCGAAAAGGCCGAAGGAATGAAAACTGTCTTCACTAACAATGGCGTTAAGGCGAATGAAAAGCATTTGCTCACTTTGTTAAAAAATCAAACATCTTGGATTTACTCTACAATTAATGTCATTAAAAGGGATGAGATCTCGAATTCTAAGCGTTTAAAAAGGATAGAGAATTATATCGCGGAAACAACTGGTACTGAAAGTAGGTAGGTAAGACTTGCGAAACAACTCTCCCTATTAGACTCCAATTTTCAAAGAATGCAAACCGAGATCATAAACGTTTTAATAGATATTCGGCATAACACAATAATTCCAATGTTGCTGTCACCAAGGCAATTAAAGGATCAGTTAGATAATAACATATCAGAAGATGGGGGCTGAGGAAAGGAGCATGTTATCATCAAGGTAAATTTGCCTTTGGTATCTACTCACCAATTCCGTTTCTGGCTGAAGATGGAACCAGCATTATTGCAATTAAAACCCCATACATTGCAATCAACAGTCATCGAGATGAATTCTTTCAAATGTCAGAGATTGATTTGAAGGCTTGTCAAGAGAGAGCAAAAGATAATTTTATATGCTACAACAAACAAGAAATGTTCTCTTCAGAAACTAGCCGTGAAATGCACATGTTTCTTAATGAAACCGATTCTTCTTGCAGATTAATAAAAGCAGAAAGGCCGTTAATCTGGCTAAAAGCACATTTAAAAAATCACTGGATTTTTACAACAAGATCCACGCTAACATTATCTGCAGTGTGTTTAGACGGAACCTTCAATATAAATTTAAGAGGTTCAGGATTAATGGTTGCAAAACCTGGATGCACCATTCGAAATTCCTTAATGACAATAACAAGTCAATATATATTGGAAACCACATTACGTACTTCGTATGCTCGCTTTGGAGAAGGAGAATTTAATACATAATTCACGGAGAATTTAATACATAATTCAACAAGATCTAGCTCTACAAATGTGATGGAAGACCCGAACCTTAAATACAAGGAGTTGTATCAACGAGAAGCTCAACTCTTTCCTTCCAATAGTTTTAAATTACCAAATCTTAAAAATATTAAACATCATCATATTGCTTTTTATACTGCATTAATTTTTATAATAATTATTGTTGTTATTCTGTTTATGAAGAAATGAAATGGCGAAAACCTAGAAATACCCTTCAGCTGAATCAAATGCCGACCACACCTGTAAATAGAGACGGTTCTGCGGACCAGCCCTTTACGATCAACATTAACGATTCTTGAACATTAGTTCAACGGCCGGGAGTATGTAGGATTTCGACTTAGCAGAAATTCGTTCGCTTCTGATAACTACTTTGACCTAAATAAATAGGTAGGTGATATCTTGGTCTGCGAAAATCTGCATGTGATAAACGGGTCATAAACTATATGCATCCAGCCGACGGACGTGTTTCACACCATTTGGTAGATGTAATTGCTTACTTAGAATATTTTCCTGTAATCTGTTAATAAACCATGTTGTCCATTTGTATCTAGACTAGACCTAAGTAAATATCCTTGTAACATCAAATCACGTATATGAACCTGGATCCATGCTTAATAAAATCAGTACGAAAAGAATTCTTGACGTATTCACTTCTCCGCAGCCCAATTGGCTCTGTACTTATTGCGGAGACTATTGCCACTGGTTCTGTATTTGAGGCACGCAAAAAAAAAAACACTTTCCACCAAACCCGATTTCGGTAGAAATCCGACAGTGACCTCGTAGTGAAGGGTTTTGTCTTCCGACATCGGTCGCAAAATCGAAGCATACATGCTACCAGTCTTAGGCCAGATTGGTGTGATTCCTTGTTGTGGAAGGCTTCCAACACGCTTTTTCTGGAAGGCGATGTCGATGCAAGGAATGGTGATTTACGTTTTACTGAAGATACGACGTCCATTGCCGTTTACGTCAGGCTGCCATAATGTGGGCAGATTTGATAGAAATGTAGGTAGAAATGTGTGGAACCATGTTGAGCTGGTGAGCTCTGAGAGGAAGCATTCTCTGGAGATCATGTCAGCTGGGTTGTGCCGTGTAGGAACGAATCTCCAGTGACAGTCTAGCGTGAGTTCTTGGATATCGGGTTTCCGGTCGCCGACAAACGTAGAAAGTGTCGCAAAATGTTGTCGAATCCAATGCAACACCAGCTGTGAATCTGTCCACAGAAGAGTATCGGGCGTGTGTTGTAGAAAAGCTGCTTTTATCTGGTTGTAGAGTCGTGCTAATAGATGCGCTCCACAGAGCTAGAGCTGCGGCAGCGTCTTCTTCTTTGTTGGTGCCACACGCGACTTTGAGACGATTAAATGAACTTCCACGTGGTCATCGGCACGCCTTGTTCTTGCGTAAATGCAAAATCCATACCCCCGTAATGAAGCATCGCTAAAGCCGTGAAGTTGTAGCTCATCTGAATGGGGCTGCTGGCAGAAATGTGGGATTAGCAGAGAGCCCAAATTCTGTAGCGACGACAAGAATGATGTTGCTTGTTGGAGTGACATTGGGACTTATTCATACCATTGTAGTTTAAGAAGCCAAATTTCCTGTAGAAGGATTTTTGCCACCATAATAACTGGCGAGACAATTCCCAGCGGATCGAAAAGGGATGAGGCCAAGGAAAGAATGGTTCGCTTTGTGATCCTTTCCGGAGCTGTGCTGCAGTTAAATAAGAATTTAAAGATGTCTTCTCGTTAGTCCGACTTCAATCCCAATGTGCTTGTCATGGCGTAGTCGTCGATATTGAGTGCCATTAGAGTGCCATTTCACCAGTTCCATCTTGCCGGCCGTGAGGATAGCGATGACTTCAGTTTGAATCTGGTTTAATTGGTCTAGCGTATCTGCTCCTCCGGAAGAGTCATCTACATAAATGGCTAAACAAATCTGGTTGAATCGTGGGTCCAACTAGAAGGATGTCGTTTAGGGACTTGAAGGTGCTTGTTGGGCACGAGGCGTCAAAGACTACCCTTAGTTTTGTTGACGTGCTGTTGAGCTTAAATACGCAGTGGTGTGGTATGTAGTAGTGCGGTTCTTTGAGAAGTGGGCTGGTTACTAATTCCATGTGACCCAAGCGCTCATATTCTTCCATAAATTTCGTGTATTCGGCGCGAAAATGCGCGTTTCGGCTTAAGCGACGTTCCAATGATGCAAATCTTAGCCGTGCTGTTTCAAGAGAGCTCCCCAGCAGAGTAGAGTCATCCTTGAAGGGCAGTTGAACCATCAGTCTTCCATCCGCTACTTGACAGACAGATTTTTGGAAGATCGATTCACATTTAGCTTGCGTGGGAGTTTTCCTCTGCGCACCATAAGCGCTCCAAGTTCAGGTTTATTGGCTTCTCTGATGAAAGGAAACTGTGGGCTTGGGCGGCATGGCCTTGATTGCCAGTGCGCCCTGATACTACCCATCCAAAGATCGTAATTTGCAACATGGGGAGATGGGGACCCAACTTGATTTGGCCAATAGACAAAGCGGTGAAGAACATTTCCGTGTCAAGAAGTAGCTCGATATTGCGAGACTGATAAAATCTCTCTGCTTCACCGAATCGTGACTTGACAACGGTCGAAGTGCGATGCTTGATGCGGGTGAAAGAATCACCGATGCTTCGAATGTCGATGTGTCCTTTGCTTCGGGCAAACGAAGTTGTTGAGCGAAGTCTTAGGACATAAAGTTAACTTGGGAGCACGAGTCCAGAAGGGCACGTCCAGGTTCGTAGTTGCCCACAGCATCCTGCACTATGATTATGGCTGTAGCCAGAATGATTTGGTCGTGGTAGGCATCCACGTGTGCGTGAGTGACGGCCTCAGCGACATGGTGCTGAGGTTGCGCGTTAGTCGGACTTGGCCGCCTAGGACTCCTTGATTCCTCTCCTGGCGGAACGAAGTGAAGCATAGTGTGAGGCAGCCGTGAACATATTCTGCACCTATTTGAAGATGGACAATTTTATGAAGTCGCGAACATCTAAAAATCTGATGATCCCTCCCAGAGCATATAGGACACGTTTGCGTAGAGCACGTAAAGCTGTGGCTCGTGCTTGGAGCCTGCGGCTGTCGCGTTCTGCCGGATGTATTTTGAGCCGTATTCATTTTGCCGAAGTAATGTATTGAGGACTCCAAGTGTTGACAATCAATGTTAAGCAGGTATTCCAAAAGTGTAATGTTGCGAATGTGAGAGATTCAGAGTTGTCGGCTTATCTTATCTACCTTTTCCATGCCAATAGCAATCAACATCGTTTGAGCTATCTGCGCTTCGGTTCCTAAAGATAGCAACGAGTTAAACAACGCTGATGCGTTGTCGACCTGGCTGCGCAACTGTACACTATTTTCAGTGGACACAGTTGGCAATTTTAAAAGTGACGCTATGTTGTCCAGAAATACGATGGTGGGGCTATCGCACCTGCTCTTTAGGCGAAGAAGGCTTTGCTGTAATTCTCTGGAGTGACTTGAAGCACCTTGATGGTTTCTAAGGCGGTGCCCCTGAGACAGTTTATGAGGTGATTAAACTTCTCGATCGGCGATAGCGCTTCCTGCTGGTCTACAGCTTGCTGGAATGTAGTAATAAAATTTTTGTATTCCGAGTACTCGCCAGCAAAGGTCGGGAGCGCAAGAGCTGGCAGTTTGAGAGACGATGTTGGTCCACGCCTGAGTAGCGTGTCTTGGGCGAGCGGCGTAGAGTTGTGCATGTCTTCTCCATGCTGATTCTTTATGGTCACCTTTATAGCGATGAAATATCATCCAGATCGGTCCGGTAGATTAGCTGTTCCTCGGTTGAGTCGAGTGCGTCGATTTTGGTTTAGACAGCCATGATTTGTTTGAAATAGGCCTCCAAAATAGTTAGCCGACACGTGAGTTCGGCTGGCGTCAGCGAGACAGTTGGCTTCCCAACCTTTTCCGTCTTGGCGACTGCTGTTCAAATGCGGGAAAGGCTGCGTATGTTGGATCGCTTTTCTTTTAATACGTCCAGCGGTGTGGAACACATGATTATTGTGGATTACTTACAATATGGCCTTGTAAAGTGGATATAATTATTAATTAGAGCTTCTGGTGTGTGGTTATAAACGTATGCTACCAACTTGTGAAGTCCAATATCTGGCAACGCTCTGGTTCCACAATAAACCAGTTCCAGGTTGGTGCGTTGCGCGGTGACTGCTATTGGCACTCATGGTGACTGAGTGCGTGTACAGTGGACTTGCAGGTTAAAACCAAAGGCACTGCAGTGACGGCGGAATGAGACCATAGGAGACTCAGCGATTGGCGTGAGCGTTCTGGCGGCGTTGGCACTGATGACGTAACCTTACCGTTGTGGGTTACGTAGTCCAGCAAATGCTTTTCCAGGTTAAAGATGATATTGTCGACGGGGCGATGGAGATTCGGCTCCGCAATCTAGAATATAGGTGGCGTAGTTGACTGCGAACAGCGTAACGTAATCCAGATCTTCTGAGCAACCCGCGCCTTTCAGTGATGGTGTGTGGGGGGTGTACTGCCGTCTCTACGGAATTAACTTTGGGGGATCGGGTTGATTTAAACACTAAGTACTTTTTAATTTTGAAAATTAACTATCCTGCCCCACGTTGGGCGCCAAAATGTTTGATGGAGCAGGAGCGTTTTCCTGACCCACATGAGACTGTAGTGACACGGGGGGATAGTTAATTAGTGAAGCAAATCCAACCGTCTTGCCGCAGTACCAAAATTGAACTCTTTATTCTTACGTTGTATAATAGCCTTTGTGACCAGTGTGGTGAAATACATGAGAGCTTGAGCTTAAGCTTTACCACTGAGAGCGCAGCTCAGGTTAACAAATTAGATAAATACACTTCAAGAAAGATCAATACTTCAAAATCACATTCATGTTTTTCTCGATTCAATAGTGGCCTCACTACATCTTGCGAGAAGGGATGGGCACAACGGGCCATTGCCAGTCCACGGTCGATCATAATCAAATGAAAGGATCTTATCGGAGGAAAGTGAACACACGAGTACATCAGCCAGATGATCTGGCCCCGAGAAGTCCGCTTACGGCATCTGCACAGACGCAAGCCAAGTGACGGGAATGGAGTGCCCCTTCGAAACCTAAGTTGCATCGATCCAGATGGAGGACACTTACTATTCTGTATTTTGCCCGTGACGCTGAACAGGAAGATTATGCAGCTAGATACCTACGCGAACAACGCGTTCGACAAAGGTTCGTCCGAGCCCGTGATCGATGAAGAGCTCACTTGAAGCCTAAACCTGAAAGGCGAGAGTTCAATGGTTCGGTGACAAGTCAGCGAAAGAGAACGCAAAAATGGTCAGCCTTTAGATAAGTGGAGTGGGCAGAAAAAAACGCCATGGCTTAAAATATGTGTATGCCGTCTCTAACATCAATCTTCCGATACAAAGTCTGAGTCGAGAAGATACCAAAGAGGCAACGGCATGCCTGTACGATGAAGGCATCGTAATGCGGTTCCGAGGATTTTAATTGGACTAGACCAACCATACATAGAAATACCTATGCAAAAAATAGGAGGTTCAAAGCAGGACGACCGCCACCAAACTTGGATAAGTGGTTTTTCGGCCTGTAAGAAGTCAGATGAGCTCACCAATCCAGAGGTCGTGCCACCTAGTATGCTCATCTCCTCCACATAACCCATACTATGATCATCTCGAGAAGATAGTCAGCGAAAAAAATCCTGGGAGTTATGGACGAGACGACTAGGCGAGTGTCTCAACGATATCAAACTGGATTGCTGTGAAAAATTGACCTCTTGGTACGGGATGCATACGTGATACGGATGCAGGGCGACTTATGACAAAAATGATGTGCGTACTATTTCATGTGTTTCAAGACGAAATGTGTCCCGATGAAGACGATGACCACTCCTGGAGCTCCAAGCCGTGGTATTAAAAACCAGACTGATGGAAACCGTAAGAAGAGAGCACGACGTATTGACCAGATTTCAAAAGAAAAAAAAAAACAGCGTAATGGCGAGATCATCAGAAAAAAGGCCGGAGGGCAGTGGCAAGCAGCCTGGAAACCCCCCAACAGTAGAAAAAGGCAGCCCAAAAACTCTGATGAAGAGCAAGGGGATATGCTGAAACAGCCCACTGATTTGGGATCGAAGGCCAGGGAGCTGAAAAAGCTTATAGATGGAAAGCGCTACATCACAAACCCTATGCGGGACATAGTCGATGAAATTGACTAGCTCCAGAGAGAAGTCCTGTCGGCTGTGCAAGGCATAATCGAATAATCGGAAATAGCTAATGTGATTGCTAAAAAACCTGCTCAGAAGTGCTCGCGACCGGCAATAGAAAGCAACCCAGGTGGCGACTGTGAAAACGCTGGCCGTGCCAGCAAAAAAGGCATAAGACGCCGGCAAGCGAAGCATGTGTATTCCGTGTACTCCAGCATACATACACATAGCCGAAAAAGAGGCTTTGTGCACGACAGAACCTCTTGTCCCATTTTGCATGCTCCGCCAGCGGCAAACATGCTGGGACCGAGAGCACCAGTAAGCCCCAAAAACCTTCGAATAAGCCAGAGGAGTGGAAAAAGATGGAGCAGAAGGCAGAAAGCCCAAGGTGCATTCGCCACGCAATGACGCGATAGTCATCGCAACCTCCACTGGAGGGTCCCACGCAGCTGCAGGACCTAGGTCAAGCCGTACAGGCCGTCAGGCGAAAAGCCAAGGGGGAACTGCTAATCCTCCTAAATAAGGTCTCCGACCCAATAACCGCAGAGCATAAGACCAAAATGAAATCGGTTCTGGGCAGCAATGTCGACGTCAGAGCACTGACTGAGAGGTGAAAGACATCGACGAGACCACTAACAAGACGAATGTTATATGTGAGGTTAAATCTCAGTTTGATGTGGAACTGCCAAAATCTGCGGTGGTAGGACTAAGGGCGGCGTACGGGGCACCCAAGCCGCCGCACTAAGAGTTATGCCCGACATAGGGAGACGTCTCATGGAGAAGGGAAAACTAAGGCTGGGATGGGCCTGGTGCAGAGTCCTGCCAAAGATAACACCCAAAACGTTCTTTAGGTGTATGAAGTTCAACCATATAGCAGGGAACTGCAGATCCCAGGAGGACCGCTCTAAATGCTGCTGAAACTGCGGCGCGAAGCAGCACCAAGCGAGCGACTGCAAAGCAAAGGCATGCTTTATGCTCTGCAAGCGAAAAAGGAAGAAAAACTGTGACCACCCAAGAATGAGTGGTAAATGTTCGTACTTCAAGAGGTAAATGATCGTACTTCAAGACGGCTACACAAGGGCTGCGGGGTTAATGAAGATCATTCACTGCGAGGTTGCCCAATCGTTGCTGAATAAAAATGTCACCGAGCAAAACGTAGACATGGCACTCATAATACAGAAATAAAAACGTCGGAGAATGGCTAGCAAATACTTGTAGTAGCAAAAAATAGGCAATATGTAGCTGCGGAAACTCAAGGCGCCAGATTAGCAAGAAACCTGATCGAATCCCAAAAGAAGTACTAAAAATAGCCATAAAAGCAAACACAAAAGAGTATGTTGACATGTATAACGCATGACTAACAGAAGGTGTGTTCCCTAGTCGCTGGAAAACTCAGCGGTTGGTACTCATACCAAAGGGGGACAAGCCAGCAGAGGAGTCGTATAGGCCACTATGAGTCGTATAGGCCACTTTGCATGCTGGATACGGTGGGTAAAATTCTTGAAAGAATAATCTACTCCCGACTAGAAGGTGCCCTTGTCGGAACCAACGGCCTATCTGAGATGCAGTATTGTTTTCGAAAGGGGCTAT
This sequence comes from Drosophila biarmipes, assembly GCF_025231255.1. Classification (NCBI taxonomy): domain Eukaryota; kingdom Metazoa; phylum Arthropoda; class Insecta; order Diptera; family Drosophilidae; genus Drosophila; species Drosophila biarmipes. Next base: position 1,632,550 of record NW_026114526.1, on the reverse strand, counting down.
CTACCATCGATGCCGTTGGTAAACTGTGTAAAATCGCAGACAAAGCCATTGAGGAAAAAAGGTGGTAAGCAGTATTACATCGCGGCATCATTGGATGTAAAAAAAGCATTCAATTCCGCTAGCTGGCAACGCACACTAAATGCATTAAGTAAACTTAATGTCACATTGTACATACAGCGAGTAATAGCGAGCTACTTTGAAGGCCGCCTGCTCATGTACGAAACTAAATCCGGGCAATCGACTCACAGGGTCACCGGGGGAGTCCCCCAAGGATCAGTCCTAGGCCTTTTGTTGTGGAATGTCATGTACAACGAGATCCTTAGGATCACGATATGCGAAGGAGCACAACGCGGATGACGTAGCCATAGTAGTTGCGGTCAAGAAACTCCCAGACGCGGAAAAAACCTGCAACGAAGCTGGGAAACGAGCAAGGATATGGCTCAACTCTAAGGGTCTCGCCTTGGCAGCGCATAATACCGAAGCAGTCCTGATAAGTAGCAGGCAGAGGGCGGAGACGTCCACTGTCAATATTGGAGAAGCCACCATAAAGTCTCTCCCAAGCCTAAAATACTTGGGTGTCATGATCGACCACCGGCTTTCTTTCAAAGAACATGTAGCGTACACTAGTGACAAGGCAGGCCGCGGCCGCAATTTGCGAATTATGGCGAACACTCGGGGACCGAGGCAACCAGGATGTAGATTACTGGTTAGCGTTGTCACATCGACGCTGATGTACGCTGCTCCCATATGGGCCCGAGCCACAAAAAATGAGAGTTATTTGCAGGATGACAACTCCATATCCGGAGTCATACCGATTGATCTGTTAGCAGTGGAGTCAGCGAATATCCGCGCAGGTAGCACTGGATCGCAATTGCCGACTCCCTACGGAACAGGTGCAGACAACTTACCATTGTAAAGTGGCAGGAGAGGCGGACAAATAGCAGCAAAGGACGATGGACGTACAAGCCTATCCCAGAACTGCAGAGATGGCTGGGACGAAGGTATGGACATGTGGACTTTTACTTAACGCAACTGCTGGACATGGATGCTTTAAATACTGCCTGAATAGAATTTAAGCATGAACGTTATACGCACTGCCCAATCTAAGAGTCGGAAAATAAAGACGCAGAGCACGTATTTGTTGTCTGTCCGAGATTTGAAAATGAACTTCAAGATCTGAGCTTAAGGGAGGACGCCAGCCGTTTGTAACATGGTGGAAATTATGCTTGAATCAGAAGTAAATTGGTCCGCTGTAACATGGCCACAATAGTTCTCAAAAAACTGCGCATCGCAGAAAAACTGCAAAATTTCAATAGGATAGAATCCTAGAGAGCCCTAAGGGGTCGAGCCTAGCGCCCAGGGAATCTTGTGTACATCTTTGATCCGGCCATCCCTCGTCGAGAATGGAAGAAAGGAGTCGTGGAGGATGTGTACCCAGGATCGGTTGGAGTACCACTACCAGCGACAGTGCACATTACCGATGGCGATCGAGCTAAGTTAATCTTGCGTCCCATCTCCAGATTGGATATTCTGGATGTAGTTAAAGCACTTACTTCACTGGGGTGAGGATGTCGTAAAACCGATTAACATAACGCTTTAGTTTTAATAATTCAATTGCAGCACCAAGTATACTAGTATTTGTTTTTGATGTTGTAACTCGGTAGAGAGATTATATTGAATTGTAAGCAGATTTTTTTCGATTTCAGAGATAAAACAGACAAGGAGGCAAGACTGCGGTATGGTAAGCTAAATAAATAATGTTAAAACTGACCTTTGTAGTGCCGTGATAAAACTAAAGGCTAAAATTTCCGATGTATCAATATTGTCTTTGCACACATAATTATTAATAAAATTAATTAAGAGGCTCTTCAATTACATTGATAAATAAAACATATAAAAAACACTAAAAAATTTAATTTTTATTTGACGCCACAAAATTTTTAAGGCAACGAGTTAGTTCGATTAGCTCAATTCAGGATGAAATCATGTTAAAAAAGACATTTAATAACAGTTCAATAGAATTATTCATTAGCAGTTGCCCCATCTGTAAAGGTGGGGCACACACAATTTTAGTTTAACCAATTTAAAACTTAAAATCCGTCAGAAAGACTGGAAAAAATTAAAATTTCTGATGAGTTAGCGCAGAGACTTAAGTTATAAAATATTAAATCTTAACTTAAATGAAGAAGAAGATAAAACAGAGATATCAAATCTGAAATATGCGAAAATAAGAAAGTTTCAGATGATCAATGGAAAATAAAAGTGACAAACTGACAGCACTCACCTAGTTACTCACTATGTTAAATGCAACAACAAATTTTATTGAGAAATGATATTTATATGGATGACCAATTCCGTAGGCTGATTCTTTAGCCAGCCAAAAATTAAATTCAATAATTTTCACAAGAACTACTAAAAGTGGTTTTCAAATCGATGAAATGGATTTTCGATAGCTTTAAAATAATGAAAGCTATAGAGGACACAGTAGATAAAAAGGTATAGGTCTTGTTGACAATGACAGCATTAAAACCCTGGGGCTTCGATGCAAGCCTCAGATAAGTTTACTTCAGTTCAATTAAAGAAAAATACAAAATAAAAAAATAAAAGGGTAGTGCTTTCTTAAGCTTCTGTAAATATTTAAGGAATATTTGTATTCATTAAGATTATTTGAAAATTTATAAAAATAAATTTGTTGTATTTTAAAGAAATCTGAGTTCCATGATGGTTTACGTCGAAGACTTGTCCGATTCTAAAGCTAGAGTTATGTTCGCGCATTTGCTTAGTTAGTTGATGAAATGAATTATGGAGCTTGAATTAAGATGAGCCCTCCTCAAAGGATGTTTTCTACAATCTTCGTGTTGTGACGATCGTCAAAGTTGAGCAGAAGTCTACTCTGGGGGTCTTTCACACACTTTGTAATAAAAACTCGGAAATATGTTGAACTTCACCTTGAAAAGAGGCGAAACATCCTTTGACCATTCAGGAACTCTGTGTTTAATGAAGAATCCTTAAGACTAGGCTCAGGGAGTGACATCATCGAATCCCCGATTAAAAAATGTGCAGGGGTGAGAGCTTGCAGATCATCTAAGTCAGACGTTAAGGGGCATAATGGCCGAGAGTTCAAGCACGCTTCTATCCGGACAAGAATGGTAGCTGCTCGTACGTCATTCGAATCCCATTAACGATCGATACAGATGGGTTTTAACAGCTTTTACGTTGGATTCCCACAGTCCTCCAAAGTTTGGACTATGTGAAGGATTGAAATGCCACTGAATGTTTCGACGAGTAAGTTCAGGAACTACTGTCTCTTCAATTCCTTTATAGAATTCATTGGTCCACAGCTTTAGAGATTTGTCGGATGAGATAAAGTTGGTTCCACAGCCGCTGTATAGATGTTGACAAAAACCCCTACGTCCGATAATGCGCTTCAGGGCCCACAGAAAATGCTGTGCCGACATTCCCGTGACTGCTTTCAAATGAATCGCTTTGCTCGCTAAGCAAATGAAAACTGCAATGTATGCTTTATAGCAAGTGTGACCTCAGAATCTGGATGACTTTATCTGAATCGCACCAGTGTAATCAACTCCAGTTGCTTCCAACGCCCGTTTGGGCGGATTCACACGGTGCGGTGGTAAATCTCCCATCAGTTGGCTTGATGGTGACGGCCGGTGTTTGAAACACACTGAAACACACTTTCACTCTGTCGCGGAATCCTTTTTACTGCCTGTTTACCGTTGACGATCCAGAAAACTTGATAAATTATAGCTAAAGTTAGTTGCACACCGCCATGTAAGGTGTTGTGATGAGCGTTCCTTATAACCAAAATCGTCAGGTGGTGAGACTTTGGAAGGATTATTGGTGTGCGTTGAGACATGGAGAGCTGCAAAGCAATCTTAAGTCTGCCTTTAACTCTCATGAGCCCCTCATCGTCGAGAAACGGTGATAGCTGGCTGAGTTTGTTGTGTTTGGATAGAAATTTGTTGGATCGTAGTCTTGATAATTCTTCCGAATAGACTTCTTGTTAAACCATCCGCACCAGTGCGAACAAAGCCGTTGATCCAATACAGCACTATCATTGCATCCGACCAGTAGTGTACGGATATGGTGTGATGTGATGCTTGAAGTTGATTGACAATCCAATCGGCTAATTGTGTACACAGCAGGGCTCCGGATAACTCAACTCTCGGAATTGTTAGCGGCTTAACAGGTGTGACTCGACTGCGGGCGGCTAATAAGTTAACCTGCACGGAACCATCCGTACAACTAGCTCGAAGATAAGCGCATGCTGCATACGCCATGGCTTATCCATCACAAAACATGTGTAGTTGCAACGTCGAGACATGCCTTAAATCGAAGCCTAACCACCGAGGGATGTGGATCTCTTCAATGTCGGGGAGCTCTTGAATGAGCTGTCGCCACCGCTCGGCGAGTTGATCTGGCAATGGTTCGTCGCAATCTAATGATGCGGGGGGCTCATTCGTGCGCTCGATACGAAAACTCCAAACTTCCTTCAACAGGATTTTCGCAGCGATGATCACTGGTGCCAGGTATCCCAACGGATCGAATAAGCGTGCTACTGTGGATAGTATAGAACGTTTGGTGAATATAGGATTGAGAGAAAACTTAAGATTAAAACCAAAACCATCTTTGTTTGGATGCCAAACCATACAACCCTAAAGATTTAATGGAGTCCTTATTGTCTATCTGCAAAATGCTACTGTTAGAGAGATCTGTAGTTGGGATGCTTTCTAAGATATCTGGATGGTTGGATGCCCACTTCTTGAGCTCCATGCCTGCTGATTGCAGCTCCGTCGATGGTCTCGTGTCCGGTTTGAATATCGTCCAAATAGATTTCCTTTTTAAGGACATGCTCGGCCAGAGGATAGCGTTCGCGGTCGTCGGACGCAATCTGATGTATGACTCGAATCGCCGTGAAGGGTGCCGAGGCAGTGCCAAACGTTACTGTAGTCAAAAAATATTCCTTGATGAGTCCCTTTTCATCGCGCCAGAAAATTCGCTGATACTGGGCATCTTCTCCATGCATATCTATGCAGCGATACATTTTCGTTATATCGGCCACGAAGACATACCGATGGAAACGCCGGTTGAGTATAACTCCTCCAAGATCGTTTTGTAGGGCGGGACCCGTGCATAAAATATCATTCAAAGACCTCCCGTTAGACGTTTTGCACGAAGCGTCGTATACGACGCGCATCTTAGTAGTTAAATTGTCGTCTTTGATCACAGCATGATGTGGAACGGTGAACGCAGAGATTGATAGATGCCTTTGAGCGTTGATCCTAGTGTGTTCTTCCTCACTACCTTTTACCTCTTTGATCTGCTTAAGATCAAAGTACTCTTGAATAGTGCTGACATACTGTTGACTGAAATCTGGCCGATGATTAAGTTTCCTTTCCAGGGCGTGGAAACGGTTTAATGCGATTTGCCTTGACCGGCCGATCACCTGTGTGGGGTCAAAGAACGTTTTTAAAGGCAAACGAACCAGATATTTTCCATTCCGCTGACGGATATGAGTTTGTTGAAAATGGTCTTCACACCATCTTTCCTCTGCGTTGAGTTGTCTTGTTGTGGAGACCTGATCCAACTCGAAAAACCTCTGAACCATGTTGTTTAGGTTTGCCAAATTACAACGGATGGAGATTGATGTCGTCTGGTCTGCTTCAGTTGGTCCAAAAACTATCCAGCACAGCTGTGTGTTTTGTGCAATTGGTTCTGCAACCGTCCCTTTGCGTATGTCCGGAAGCATTAATTGCGGGATAATGTCGACACCGATAAGTAGGTCAATGCGACCCGACTTGATGAAATTAGGATCTGCAAAGGATAACCGTTGGAGATGTTTACAGGATTTAATGTTTACATTTTGTTTTGGTAAATGACCTTTTAGTGACCGAAGCATGAATGCTGAGGCTACGTAGGCGTTAAAATCCGATCCTGAACATGAGATTATGGTGAAGTCAGTGCTGTGCCTGCATTGATTATGCGACGTATTACTAATTCCCGTGCTTGAACAGGATGCCTTTTGAGTCTAAGCGCTTGAACGATGTTTACCGTGATGAGGGTGCCTTCCGAGCCATGGTCGATGAGAGCTCGAACTAAAGCTGACTGCCCAGTGGAGTTATTTACGATCCGAACCAGTGCAGTATCAAGAAGGCTCGTTGAGTTCAGATGGGAGGCAACTGCGCTGAAGAGTTGCGTTGATGGTGCATTTTGTAACGCGTCTGCGCTCCGACCAGAGTCTGAAGTATGCTGTTGGGATACTCCAGGAGTCAATAAAGGACTTTGTTGAGCATTCGGGAAATGTAACAAAGTGTGGTGCCGTTGACCAAATTGCGAGCAGTTTCGGTTGCTGCTGCATTGACTGAGAGAATGGGAAGCACTAAGGCAATTGATGCATGCCTTTGAGCGGTCGACTATAACCTTTCGCGCGAAACAATCCTTGGCAAGGAAGTCCGGGCACCGTCTTAGAACGTGATTCTGTTGGCAGAGCGAGCACCTGATGGATCCAGACTCAAGAGTACTGTGGAAGCTGTGTCCCCTAACAGTGGAGTTTCCCGATAGTCTGGTTGTCTGGCGATGGTTGGTCGATTGTATAGATGATCTAACTGGAACGACTCGTTTCCTACTCTCAATTAGGTCGATGCTGACCAATCGATTGTGCAGAAACACCTCCAGCTTTGTGAAGGTGGGGATTTCCACGTTGTTGCCCAGGAAATGTTCCCAGGCCTGTGTTGAGCTGATAGGCAGCTTTGTGAGTAAGAGATGTACCAACCAATGATCACAGGAATCAATGGCAATGTGTAGTCGTCGGAATTCACTAATACATACATTTGCCAAGTTTAACAAATTCCTAAGGTCCACCGCGATCTCCTTGGACAGTGGCTCGATTCCGTACAGTGCATTCATATTGTACATGAACTGTAGTCGAAGGTTGTTGTATCGTTTTACCACAAGGTTCCATGCCACTGCATAGTTGGTTTCTGTTAATGCCATATGGTTTATATCATGGTCTCGTCCGTGCGGTAGTGCTTGCTTCAAGAAATGAAATTTTTGAATGTTTGAAAGAGATTGATTTTCATGTATTAGCTGCGTAAAGCTGTCAAAAAATATGGCCAATCTGCAACATTTCCTGAAAAGTGGGGTACGGGCAATTTCGGCAGCTGAATTGTGGAAACAGGAATGGGCACAAGGGTGTTGTTTATGAATTGATCACCTGATAACTGTATTGGGACCGGAAACTTGGTTTCGTATTCAGAGCAATAAATGTGGCTGTATGCTTTCTCAAAATTGTATTTAACAGCATCCGCAAAATATGGATGCGATCGTGGACATTGCTGTAAAATGAGGGCTTTATGATTTGTGTAAAATTGTTTCGCAAGCTCGTTGAGCTTGTTGAGGCGAAACTCATAGTAGGATTTAGTTTTCTTTATTTGACCGTCCTTTTTAGCATTTTTAATTAGTTGGGTCAACCTGGAAGATAAGTCCATCTGCATTGCGTACATGTCTGCAAAAGGTTCGACCACAGCCAAATGTGCCGAGCTCTGTTGTGCCAAATTACTACCATTACTTTCATTTTTACCCATTTTAATGTTTTCCTATTGCACTCTGCTTTGAAAAACCACGCACAAATACTTTCACAAACACACTCACCTTTTTCAGTCGTTCCGCTCGTGTTGCGATCAAGCTTTGAAAGAAGGGGACGGCAAACTTTACGAGACTAGTGTGTCGCATACGATGGCAATAGGCATGGGTTGAATCCGCTATTCTCCTTGACTTCTTGATTCCTCCGTTATTCGAGGCTCCGTTATGGGATGTACGTGGCAAAGGTTGCGTAACTTTGCTGGTTTAAATTAATAGTAGATTTGCACACAAGTAAGCACAAAGATTGAAGTATGTTTACAAATATTGGAAGCTGATGAAGTTATGAGTGTATGTTCCCCTCATGGGCCACCAAAATGTTATGACGATTCGCACCCGATCGTCAAAGTTGAGCAGAAGTCTCCTCTGGGGTCTTTCACACACTTTGTAATAAAAACTCGGAAATATGTTGAACTTCACCAGTTGTATTCATTTGTATACTTTCAATCTTTGACTTAATGCTAATTTAGATTTACAAATTATGAAATATAAAATCTCAGTTATAAACGCAATCAGCTTCTCCTTCTGTCTTCCTCGTTGAGTGGTGCTGCTAACATTAGCAGCAGAAATCTAAAATTCGCTGTTAAAACTGCTGTTGTCCACTGCTTCTCAGAGTCGCCAGAAAACAGCTGTCCAGCTTAAAAAGTTTATAAAAGCTTATAAAAGTTTTAATATATTGAAAAATGCGTTTTTGCCAGCAGCTTTACGTCTATGTGGTTTTTAGTTCTAATTGACTCCTGCAAAGGTGGTGGCGTTGTCAGACCAGATTTCCCTGAGGCAACATCTGGTAGAAGTCTCTTCTCTAAATTTATAATACAACTAAGATAGCCCAACCTAGCTTGATTTTTACCAATTTGACAAAAGCTGCACTGAGCACGACACTGATTTTGAAATTGATGGCGATGAGAGAGCTTGAAGTGGAGGGAAACGCTGGTGAAGCCGACAGTGCTGAAGGTTGGTCCGTTTGCGGTATTATCAGAGGCAGTGGAGAATTGGAAATAGTGAACAATAATGTTTGAAGAAATTGAGACTAAGATTTAGCTCCCTTAAACAATGCGAAGGTGATTTTATGGTTGTTAATAGTTTTTCTGATCTTGCCTGCCGGTCGTGTAACTGAGCGCAACATGTTCCACATTCCCCAACCGCTGGCAACGACTTTTAGGAAAACTGTAAATTCATTCAACGACGGAATCACTGCTCCAGTGGTCATAAAAGTGTATAAAGCGTCATCCACCATCTCCTTCGGAAAATCGGTCATGTTGGCTTAAAATTATTTCAGTAAAATATGGTTTTACAATGCTTTTTCATGAAAATAGAGGCCCGGTCGTTAAACTTAAGTGCTCGTTCGAAACACTATCACCCAAAATGCTTCTGAGAGCATAGCAACAATGTTTTACAAAGCACTTGCATAAACAAGTGCTATCACCCAAAATGCGTCCCAGAGCTTGACCGCACAAACAGACGATATATACAGGTTGTAACGAACTGATTTTTTACTTTCAGCTCGCTACGAGATTCGTGCGGCTAGTTCAGTAGATCGTGTGTGTTTGTCCCACCAAATTTATATAAACGTGACCGCCCAGTAGTTCAGTGAGAAGGCACAGAGTTCAAGGGTTCGTAGTGGGTTTATTGCGGGGATAATTACAGACGGCTTGGTTTTTCGGATGTCCTTGACATCGCCACTTGTGGCCCTTGGTGTCCCCGACCATTCTGGTTGTCTCGGTGACTTCCCGTCAGGACTTGGTGCTCCAGTCCTGAAGCTCCCTGAAGCTGCTTGGCCCTGACGCGTTGACTCGACGACCGCTTGGCAATGACTCAGACTCGCGAGGCCCGTGCGGGCTTAGAGAAGCGTCAACGCTCTCAGACGTTCCAGGATTACTCCTTTTGACACACGACCCTTGCGTTGTCCAGTCCCACTGGGTTTTCTGCTCAAACCAGGAAGCTGCTTCGCGCTTCACTTCGCTTCTAAGCCTAGTGCCTTAGCCACACCCTTTCGCTTGCTCTCCGTGCTCGAGCTCTTGGGCATACGTCGATAAGGAACTTCTCTCCTTCTGGCTCGTTACTCTCGGGGTTCGGTTGCGCCGTTGCAGGACTTCACCATTCGGAACCGTAGGCTCTCCTTGAAAACTCCACTCGATACCATACTGATCGACAGCTCTCTCTTCTGTCTCGTATACTCGGGGCGCCGCTCCAGGGCTTTATGTGTCGGAACCGTAGACTCTCCTGGTAAACTCCACACGAGGCTTTACTAACCGACCGGTCTCCCTTCTGGCTGATCACGCTAGGACCTGCTCAATTCTACATAACGTACGGCGCTTATGCCGAGACACGCCAAAGTAGTGCTTCGGCGAGGTACACTGAGTTTAGACAGGCTTTCCCCCGGTCTCCACTGCTCAAACTCCGACAGACTCTCCAGGCGTAACGCGAGTATTTCGTGGACAGGTATAAACAGTTCGCTTTGACTTAGCCGTGTAATGCCCTATGAACCTCAGCCACCTGTGCCTTTCAATTTGATATCTTATCTTGATGGTTTGGCTTCTCGTGATCAACTGTCTATCTAGCTGTCAGTATACTGCGGCTTTATATAGGGCCTCGGGGAACCGTTATTTCCCTTTTTGCGCACGGCGCGCGGGATCTCTCCACTCCGGGTCCAAAATCCGTGTCTCCAGTTTGACCGACTTGTCCTTTATGCGCACCTTCCAGCCCAAGTCCTACATATGTCACGCCTGTGTGCCGCTCCGCTGCTGAGATGTGGCACTTCCTCTCTTGATCCTGTTATTCCAGCGCCGGCGGAGTACCGTAACTCCCTTTTGCACACTGCACTTTCGCTCGGCCCGTAAAGTCTCCACTCTCTCTTTCTCTATCCTTGATCTCCAAACTGTCTCGTTCTCTAAACTCTTACGTCCTCCAAATTCTCACATTTTTCGCCCTTGATCTCCAAACTCTCTTCCTCTCCAAACGCTCTTTGCCGCGCCGTTACGACGTGAATTCGCCCCATACCTGGTAAGCTACCGGCCATCTGCTGTTACTGTCGCGTGTGGATTGTGTGAGTTATTCAACTCCTCACAACCTCCTTAGCTTGAAAATAAATTTTTTTTAAATATTGAATTTAGTTTTATCAAAATCGGACGATTATATCATACAGCTGTCATAGGAAAGATCGGGAAATTGTTGGGAAAATAATATGAAACAAATTTAGCTTCCGCGATTTTTTACATATCATCTTATAATATTGGGAATATCATTTTTAATTATTTTAAAAATTTTGAATTAAAATTAATAAAAACGGAAGACTGTACCATTTAGCTGTCAAAGAAACAAACAGAGAAATAATGAAAATATTTTTTTTTTAATATTACTGAAACTGCAAAAATCCTAAAAAATTTCACATGGTGTTACTAATGTTGATTATTTCTTATAACTACATGGGTATACAAACTTCGTCTTGCCGAAGCTAACTTCCATTTTTATTTGGATTACAGAGAATCCAATAAGTTTGAAAATAGGGGAACAAACGTTCCTAACAATTAACTACCAACGCTGATCCAAAATTAAAATTTAAAAATCGTTTTCTGTCTGCGCTTTGTGCTTTGCTTTTTCCTCTCCCTCCCAGTTTCAATACCTACGATCCTGATTTTCTGCGAGTGTCCTTACAAAGCCTGTAAAACGCAATTTTTTCTATTTGCGTTTGACAAATCAAATTGGTTTGCATTAATCTTTTTAAAGATTACGTCTCTCTTAACATTTTTAAGCAAACAAATCAACCAGTTTAAACCTTTTGGGATGCACCCACAGCCTTTATTAAATAAAAGCGAGTGACAAGAAAAACAAAAAAGTTTTGTTTTTATTTGTGCTTGTTTGGGTGAGGGATCCGATTTCTGGTACTGTTTTCTGCTTTCTGTTTTCCGTTTGGATATGCCTTGAAGGCGAAAATGCTTCTTTGCATATGCTGTTAAGTTATTTATGCGCAGTAAGGAAGCGTCCAAGCTCTTCGTCCGCATGGAAAAAGTTTTTCGTCAGTGTTAAGGTTGTTTACGTTGTTGCATATTGTTTTTTTATTCAGTCTCAATTTTTTCGATTTAAGTAGGCAACGTAGGCTTGTGAAGTTGTCATTTACTGTGTGATACGATGGTTGCTATTTCAGTTTCTGGCCTTGGTTATTTCTAGCCTAATATGGACCAATTATTTTCTTACCCAAAAAAAAGTTTGCACTTGTATCGATAAAAGCTGTGATACTGTTGAACAATTAATCGTAAAAATAGAATTACCTTGTCAACAACATGTTTTTGAGGTTGATTAATCGAAGAGGGAAAAGTTTTTGACAATTGGTTCAGTCAGAAGTGTATAAATCTGGCTGGCTACTTTGTATGATATTTAGGCCATTTATATATAGCAACCCTCGTAAAGAGGGCTTTGTCAGACATGTTATTCAGAGCGGACCCGCGAATTTCCTGAACATTTTACGCAGCACCACTCAACGAGGAAGACAGAAGGAGAAGCTGGTCGCGTTTATAACCGAGCTTTTATATTTCATAATTTGTAAATCAAAATTAGCAGTAAGTCTAAGATTGAAAGTATACAAATGAATACAACTGGTGTAGTTCAACATATTTCCGAGTTTTTATTACAAAGTGTGTGAAAGACCCCCAGAGTAGACTTCTGCTCAATTTTGACGATCGGGTGCGAATCGTCACAACACCCCTTATATGAGCTATTTGGGGATCATGAGCAGTAAAACTATGAAATGTTTTTACATTTGAAAGAAAGTGATAGCAACGAATAGAAAAAAATTGCAAGCAAATTGCCTCTAAAAGTTCAAACTTCTTGATGGCAAACCGGTTTTGTCTGGAAATCTAACGGGACTTTCTAAGCGGGACTTTTTGCAGCGCAACTGTACTTAGCAAGAATTTTTACAAAACAAAATTTCGCTTCAAAGTAGTCAAACGTTTAATATAGTGATCCGATTTTCATTATTCAAAATGCATTTTGAAGTTGAAGGTATTTACTTTAAATGTATATATTAAGAATTCAATAAATCGAACAAACTTTTCGTGAAATTATCAAAATCGATTAAATATTTTTTGTCTATTTTGTGAACGTCTTTTTTATGTTTACCCAAAGTTTTAATTTCATAGGCAACATAAGTAAGTGTGTGTTCGCACGCCTACATATTTTTAATATACGAGTATGGTGCTTCAAAAAAGGCAAAGGTAAATTTGCAAAAAAAATTGTTGATTTTTGGATGCGTTATGAACGTATGAAATTTTATATTTTACAATATGTGTCTGATTGGCTGACAATAACGAAGTCAATTTTATTAAAAAATACAAAAAACTTACCCCAAGAAAATGCGAAAAATGCGTCGGCGTCTAGCTCAGCTGGTCGAAATTGATGAGATCGCTGTCTATGCATTACGCAACGAAAACCAAACACAAAATGTATTGCCAGTGGATCCCACAAAAGTCATTTCTCTTTTAATGGAGACCGGAATGACCAAACACCAATATTTGTTGATTCGGAATTTTGTAAACAGCAAAATATTATTAGATTTTTTTCTAGCTATCAATGCATTTTATGCCCTAAAAAAGATAGATGTCTTGATAACATACCTGTAGACGAATCCTACGCAGAAGTCGAACTTCGAAGCTTGTTAAATAACACCGCTTCGAGCATACTTGAGCTTTAATCTAAAGTTATTGAAACAATTTGAGATGATTCTGTTGCTCATCTATCATTAAGCAATCGTTGTTCAATAATGATGTAAACGACAAAAGTTTATTCGTTACTTCTTACGTGCCTCTTCAACTTAATTTAAAAACTATTTAAAAAGTAATTTGGAAAAACCCTCGTACCAATTCGATTCCAGTTTAAAAAAGAAACGAAAGTATCAAAATCAGAGGAGAAATACTTTAAGGAGAAAATAAATTTTCTGATACCTACAGAACTATGTGCAAGCATAGCTTACAATTAACTATGGTAGATGGAAAAATTTGTAAAATTTGTAAAAATTTTAATGAGTATGCCCTTGATACTGCCAAAGGGTTAATCAAGGAGTATCCCTGGCACTATTTGCCTGCGACGGTTCACAAGGTGCTTATTCACGGATCTGCTATTATAGAGCACGCAATTGTTTCAATTGGAGAGTTATCGGAGGAAGCTGCGGAGGCGAACAACAAAGAAAGAAAGAAATGCAGACTGAATCATACCCGCAAATGTCACGAATACTTACAAATACAGACATATTATATTACTTGCTTTTACGGTCCGAACCATAATTTACTGGGCAGAGAAATATTGAAAAAAGGACATTTTAAAATTATTTTCCTCAGTTAATAGCTTGCTTGACGAGACGTCCTAAAATTTTTTTTTATAATTTTCAAGTTACAACCATTGTAAATTTTGTTTAGTACTTAAATGGCTCATAAATTGTTATTGTTTATTGGGGTTCATTGGTTGGCGGATTTTTTGAACTACAAACACTATTTACGAAGCTTGGTAAAACTTTCAGACGCGATTCCATATAAGCGGAACCACTGTGCGGTGGGAAAAAGAGCCCGGAGGAAGAAGTCATTGTAACCGTGACCTCAAAAACGGATGGTGGCGAGCTACTTCAGTGTAGAGTAATGCCGTGTTGTACTGCACTAGACCCTATACAGTAAATGTTCCGTAACCAACCATTTTTTTCAAGACTGTTAATGGGTATTGATAATAAAATTTAATTTCATTTTATTGGAGAATATAATTTTTGTTATTACACTTTCTAAGGATTATGTCCATTGGCCGCCATTGTAAAACGAGTTTTTCTCAAGACTAACCTAAAAATTATAAAAAATAAATGAATTAAATTTTAGTACATTGTATAAAATAAAATATTATTATTAATAGTTTTTATTTTACGGGCAACCTAGCGGCTATGGTTGTGTGGATAACACAACATGTAGGCAACTCTGTAGTTCTCGAGGGGGTCGGTAGGCCTTTTCGATTAGGAAAGGGATCGACCACCGAGTGGTCCCTTCAGGGGACCACGCTCCAAAGAGTTATATATATGAATTATAAAATTGCCATAACAAATGGATTTTATTGGTGCTCAAATATTTTTAATAAATATTTATTTATTATATAAATATAAATAAACAAAAGTATTATTAGTGAAATGTTTTTATTGCAATCGATTATTCGATATCGGTAGGCGTAATGCTAATCGTAACGGGTTGCCACCACTATCCAACGTCGCTACCAACTCTCAACCAATGCATGCTTCGAATTTAAGCATTGTAATTAAGTTTTTTATAGTACTTTTAAAAATTGTTTTTTTGTTGTGCTCTGAAGTGTCGTCAATAGCTAGCTACCATCATATATGTTGTGCAAGTGAAATACCTAATAAACAGGGGTGTCGCAGAAATAGGCCACAGATTTGGGGACGGTTTGAAAACCAACCCATCATAACCGTAGGTGTCACAGAAATTGCATCGATTTTCTTTGACCATTTTCCAATAACTTTTAAGCTATTTATGCATTTTATGCAAATTTATAAAAATAATACTTGTTTACGAACCAGCCGTCAGTGTGCATAAGTTGTTGCGAGGTCAAGGAGCAAGTTGCGGAAGTAGATTATTTAATTAATAAATAAAACGTTAAGTTTTATTTTTTGAGCTTTATCATTTACAGACATTGGTTTTGTGTTCAAAAATTGTGGAACTGAATTGTAAATACATAACATTATTTTTAAATAATTATTTTAGTGATGTTTCGTTTCTTAAATATATATTTTTTCTTTGCTAAATGACATTATAATTAAAGAGAAATATTTACCAATAAAAGAAGAGATATCGTCAACCAAAATATTATTGGTGCTGCAAGGGACACCTGCGTAAGTCTTGTTTTCTTTGATGTAAACATTTTGGTGAACATTTTCTTACTATTTTGATTACAGCCATGAGATCGTAGTTGCTTCCAGAAAAGGTTTTAAATAACTTGAGGGGGGTTCTTACAGATGAGTTTGGTGTGGATAAGAGCTAGAGCAGTCAAACTTGGCATGCCTCGGTTTCCTGGGCAGATTCAGTGGGGTGTCACAACCACTCTAACGCTTACAATCAATGTGTTTGTCTTATCAATACCTATAGACCTAACATTCTAACGCCCACAAACTGTTTAAACTCTTAAATATGTCTGCCGCCCACATAACATCGACTGAAATAGCCGGTAGGTGGCGCCCTAAAATATCGCTTTGCTGCTTATATATCTTCATTCTACTTTTGCTCCTTTAAGCTGAGTAACGGGTATCTGATAGTCAAAGCACTCGACTTCTTAATTTTTTTATATTTCACGACGTTTTCATTCCTGAAGTGTTACGTAGGCATATTAGTTAAAAAATCTTGGGCCGACGGAGAGTAGTCCGATGCCGGCATAAGCTACGTCGTATTCGGGTAGTGTGATCTTGGTAAGCCTCTCTATATCCAACATAAAGAGATTAAATGTTTAAAATGCCTGGAAAAACAATATTAGAGCGTAAGGTTTGTCAGTCGTCAGTCCACACTGCCCCACAAGCTCAGCTCTCGCTTGATCCCAATACGATCGGGCTGTGCTTCAGCCATATTCCCTCCCCTTCACACATTCGTGTGCCGATGGATTGTAGCGGGCCACTCAATACGATACCTTAATGCCAAAGTTTTCGTCTCTTGTCACCCCCCTTATTAAAGTTCTAGCACACCATAGTTTGAATTCTTTTTTACTATTAACTATTAAGGTGCAATAAATCAGCAAAGCGCTGACTATTCACAACTGCAAACGTCGGTCAAATTGCTCTTGCAATTGAACATACTACTACAAGGCTGATACTTCCGCTAAAAAGTTAACAAGAGTATATTAAACCGGTAACGAACTGATGTTTATGGTCATCCCACCACCCACGTGGGCTTAGGGAAGCGTCACTGTTCTCAGACTAAGGTGAACAGATGCTACTCTCTCCAGGATTATTTCTTTCGACGCACAATCGCGTTCCGGTAATTCTCTGGACTGTAGATGGAAAATATTACCATGGATACTTAATCAATTCCTTAGCAGTACCGATGGCATACTCATTACATTTTTCCAAATTTATTTTGTACCTTGAGTCTATAGATTAGAAGATAGTGGCACAAGAATGGATAAGGTTTTGGTTAAGCCCTGTAATTTCAAAAGCCGAATTGGGATTTGAGAAAAATTTTCTAGCCACATTTCCACCGTTTGACGATCCACTACCTCCGTCTCTGGGCTTGTCCACTATTATTCCCATTTTTTCCTGAAATTCCGATTATTTTTATGCTTTTGGTCTAAAACTTTTAATTTTTGCGCCGGACCTCTTTGCTTGCCACATTTAAATAACGGACTTATAGGAAAGATGTTTGTTTCCAAAGAAACGCATTTTCGCATGAAGTGAGGATAAACCGAATTCGAAAAATTTCTTGTTCACGTCTTTTTTCAAACATTCATCCAAGTTATTCATCTCTTAAAGACTTGCTCCATATATATAACATTTTGAAGAGGATGACTCACTTAAAGCGTTGTTTACTTTTTTTTAAGATAGTCAATTTAAACTATTCTATTATCTTTTTATTATAAATATTTTATCCCTACAGTTCAGTTGTCCCTTTCTTAAACTGAAAACGAACTGGCCTGTAGGACTGTGTTGATGATGGCAGCGGATTCTTTCAAATCATTGAATGTCCTTCTTTTTTCATTTCCATTTAACGTTCATTTAACTATATTTACTGCGCTTTGTTCTATTTTAAGACTCTGCAAAATCAACCTTTCGACGACCACAATGATCATATTCAGCTATTTTTATGAGTTGTATTTTTGGTAGACTTAAGGACAATAGACTCTATTACAGTTAGCCAATCATATAGATATGCACAATGTTTTAGAAAGTTCGTTGGGTTCGAAATTTTAGCCGTTATTCACAATATAATCTTGAAAACTTTCGATAACTTCCCAAAATTTGGTAGCGTTGCTACCATCTTTGGTGCACCATAAATTCAAAATATATTGTCGTGCAAACGCACACTTATTCCAATCTCTTTTGAGAATTAAAAAAAGAAATAATTAAAACAAGAAAGGAAACAATTGATTTCATTCCCATTCATTTTCGGATCTTGCCTATGACAGCTGGATTAAATATTCGTCCGATTTTGATAAAATGAAGTTTGGTACTAATTAAAAAATGTTATTTCCAAGCTTAGGAGATTTTCCTACAATTTTTTCGATCGTTCGTTTGGCAGATACCTGATATAGTCATCCGATTTTTATAAAATTTAATTGTTAATTCAGAACTAAATAAAAAATTATAGTGTTATTGTGCTATTCAAATTGGGCGCCATACTGTTATGATCCCTGCAAGGACCTGTGTGGCTTTCGGGCTTTTCGCCAGGCTAGGTCATGTCAGGGTCGCGAGTCTGCGAACTCGGCCCACCGCACACAACAATAAATATAACGTCGACTTCTTAACAGAAAGAACTGCAAGCTTACATTGAAATTAAAATTCAGAAACAAAACCACTCGCAACATAATTATTTGGCTTCAACTGCTTTGACGTCTTCAATGTCCTGGAGACCATGAATTGCCCTCTCGACCTTTTTTTTGCAGCAAATTAGGAAGACATGAATATGGAGTGTCTTCTTAATTTATTTGACAATTGTTTTCATATAAGCGTTCGTATTCCTACGCATATGTAGATTAATTTAGCATGTTCTAATTAGAATTTTCATTTTTCAGTGTAGTTGTTCCAAGTATGTTGTTTACAATTATTTTCTTTTTTTTGGCAACCTAACCTACGTGTAAGAACTCTCATGGAGGGTTCGGGGAATATTGGCAAAGTACTGATTGGTTACATAAACAGACATAAAACTTCATTAATACACACTTGCAATAATTTTTGGCAATTAGCTTGTGGCCCACATTTTAGAAAAATGAATATGCATAGTTTAAGCAACTATGTAAATAAATAAGGGACAAAGAAGTATAGAATAAAAATTGTATTAAAAAAATATATTATAAGCAAATTATGAGGCCTACTGGCTCTCGGTGTCGCCACTTGGAAGGTAACACCGAAAAACCAGGAACGGCTTATAACCGTCTCGACAAAATAAAAAAAACTGAAGGTGCCAGGTTATGGCCACTCCTCACGGAACTTCCAATTGGAGATTTCCCAACAAAATAAACTAAGCTAGCTCAGTCGTCTTGAACCGGCTAATCCCTTCCAAAATTAAATTGGTCTGATCGAGCCTAGAAGAAAAAAACCAATAAACATGGCCTCACTCCTTGACTTCGACCACTCACCTTAATGTTCTTTCGATCCAGCTTCCCAGCTTCTTGGCTTCTGGACTGATTTTTGGGCACAATCTAATTATTAATTTTCAATGGCTCGCTACTGCAGCTGCGTAACTGACTTTGTCGTTGCAAAAACAAATGGTTATTCTTTTTGCACTTCTTTAGAAAAGGTGGAAAACAAGAAAGGAAGTTAACTTAGGCAAGCTAGCTTCAGTTAAATTAAAAAAAAAAAAAACAAGAAGGGAAGTTTACTTTGGCAATCCTAAGTTTGTATATTCTTGCAGTAAAAAAAATAATCAACGTTAGTAACACGCTGTGCAATTTTTAGGAATGGTTACAAAATGTTATTTCTAGGCGTAGGAGGTTATATCTTAAAAAACACCAAAGATATAATTTTGATCCGATTTTGATAAAATTTAATTTGAAATTCAGAACTAATTAAAAAATTTTATTTCCAAGCGTAGAAGGTTATATGTTAATTAAGAAGAACCGCTATAGTAGAGTGCCTCGACTAACAGATACCCGTTACCCAGCTTAAGGGAGCAAAAGGATATTGATGACTCGTTCTTTGTTGAAACCCTTTTCGCTATGTTTAGTTTGGTAGGTGTCTTTCTTTCTCCGCGGACTTTCCATGAACGCTGATTGCCCGCTGATCCTGCGTTTCGGTAAGCGTTTCCTTACTTACAATTGGAACATTGAGGCGTTAGCGTGACTGCCACTCCACACTTGTAGCAGGACTGACGTATTTTAACGACGCCGCACTATTTAAAGAGGGGAACCGGTTTCTGGCAGTTCCAACATGCCATTGTTTTCTTGGCCGCTCCAATATAGACGGATTCAATCGTATAATTGTTGTTTTCCATAGAGCCCTGTATCATTTCATCCACCGGCAAGTATCGGATCCGAGCGACTCTTCCAATACTGGTTTCTTGTCTTGGTCATATCGTCTTCCATATTCCGGACCAAATGCCCTTTCCGCTTCCTTGCGTATAAACATATTGGCGATTGAAATATTTGTGACATTTTGCCAAAAGTTCTGCCAAGACTTCCTCGGTGGATAGTCCTGGCCCTTTCGATCGACCCCTTTGTCCACCATTGTCTGACCTTCCTCTGCTTGCTCATCTCCAACAAACAACAAACATTTCTGCCTAACTTCGTCATTGGTGGTTGATCGTCAATTTTAAGTGATGATTTCTACTTAAGAAGCGCCAGAAAACATGTAACATAAAACTAATTAATTTATTTTCCCCGTTACCCAGCTTAAGGGAGCAAAAGGATATTGAAGATACATAAGCAGAACAACGATATTTTAGGGCGCCACCCACCGGCTTTTTCTATAGATGTTATGTGGGCGGCAAGCAGATTTAAGCGTTTTGGCCATTTGTGGGCGTTAGAGTGGGCGTGGCACCTTTTTTTGAGTTTGGTATAAAAAACTGTGCAGCGCAGCAGCCAAAACGCCCTTCCTCGACTTTCAAGTTCTTCGATCTGTTCTTCCCTTATATCTTCGCTAAGCCATAGAGTCAAGCCTCTGTTGTTTCTGGTTCGAAGATTCCGCGTCGTTTACCAGGAAGATACCCGTGTGCCCCATTGATAAGTTGGCAGGTCTACCGACACTGCTTGCTGGTCTTTTAAAAAAAGAGTTGGCAGGACCTAACGGGACAACCCTATCGATTACCTAAAGTGGCGACAACACAGCACCCGTTTTTTTGTGCGTCGTCCCACAGAGATCCTTACAGATCCATATAATTTTGAAGGACTTTTTTAAGCGGAAGTTAGGTGACGTTTTTTCGGTGAAACTCTGAGGACTTTTTCTTGGCAGGGAAAATTTAAAAACTCTAGGAAAGCATAAACAATGTTGACGATTAACGTTCTTTTTATTTTTAATAATTCATTGTTTTTTAATTGTACCGTCGATACTAGGCGAACCGCCGATGGCAAGCTAAGTTGGTCTATGCATTTAAAATCAATGAATTTATTTAATAATACAAATAATAATAGGTTAACTTAAAAATAAAATAAAGAACATATTTGTATTTAATGAACTTTATTTGTTACCATTTAGACATTATTGTGCGACATCCGTTCTAATGTTTTTTTTTTAACCTAACTTTTAATTTGCAGTTAACATACTAATTCGTTCTCTGTTGTACACAGACGTGTTTTAAATTCTCTCCCACATTTATTAGCCTAGCTTCTAAATTACTAATTTTATATATTCCCGAAGTTTTTCATTTTCCCGCCGTTTGAATGGAAATTATTTTTTTTGTGCTAAAACCATTATTATTATTATTAAATTGGATAATAGTTACCGACGTGTGTGCATTGTTGCTGTTTTCTATTTACTTTGTTGATTTGGCGCTCCCTAGCACCGTTCTTTCTGCTACATTCTCTCAACTTCAGTCACTGGCTCTCATTTTCGAGTAAACGGGTCTTTGCTGAATTGTTTTTATCGTCCTTTTATTCATTTTCTTTGAGGATGATCTGATTGGGAACGAGTCATCAACGAATGACGGCACGGTTCAATCGCTACCAGATTCATTGATTATAGTTTCGCTTGCGTCATTAAGACCTATTAACCGGTCACCGGCTGGTGTCACTTTGTGTGCTCTGCCGCACCTGATTCTGCTTCTAACTAATATCATCGCACCTCCTACTGTACCACTTACTAGCACGATCCCTAGAAAGAACACCTATAGACCTGCTCTCTCTTCTCCGGTACCACTCACTGTCGTGGTACCTAGGAAATCTATTTTGAATGCAGCACTTACAGTAAATGATGTGATGCATATTGTCACAAACCTCTGGCTTCCCAATCATAATGGTAATGACATCAACAAATTTAATTTTAAACAGATAAGAAATTACTCATAAATTAAAATACTTGTTTCGCATGGGCTTTTCCCGAAACATCTTCCATAACATCTATATAAAAAACATGAAAGAACGCTATAGTAGAGTGCCTCGACTATCAGATACCCGTTACTCAGCTAAAGGGAGCAAAAGAGAAACGGTGCAGCAAAGCTATATTTTACGGCGCCACCTACCGGCTATTTCAGTAGATGTTATGTGGGCGCCAGACAGATTTAAGCGTTCAATCCGTTTGTGGGCGTTAGAGTGGGCGTGGCACCTTTTTTTGGTGAGTCGATAGCTTTTTATGAGACAAATAAATTTCTATCATAAAAACTTTAGGCGCTACAGTTCACGGATTGTGGGCGTTAAAGTGGGCGTGGCTCCTTGCTGAAACAAACCTGCGCTGTGCTGGAACCCAAGGAATCTGCATGCCAAGTTTGGTTGTTTTAGCTTTTATAGTTTCCGAGATCTCAGCGTTCATACGGACGGACGGACAGACGAACATGGCTATATCGACTCGGCAAGTGATCCTGATTCAGATTACATATACTTTATGGGGTCGGAAACGGCTTCTTTTACCTGTTACACACTTTGCGACGAATCTAGTATATACCCTTTTACTTTACGAGTAACGGGTATAAAAATAGCTCCCTGTCCGTGACTTCGTTGTCGGCGCCCAGCTCTAATTTAAATTCAAAAAACTGAATTTTCACTGTCATAATGTTTGGACGCTTCATAGTAAACTCTTTACGCTTTATAAAAACAGTTCAATCTTTGAAGCCGTTATTTTTGGAGTCAAATCCAATTTAACTTCAGTGTTTGTTGATATTTCTGAATCATGAGGTATTGAATTTATTTCCGTAAAATTATTTTCCCAAAAAAGAAGCATTTTTTTAACCTGCTCCTAAATATCCCCTGGCTTTGAATTTAACGTGTACCTATTGCACCTGTCCGCCATACATTCTATCTCTTTGTTCCTTGCTGAAACTGACCAACTTATTGTGCTTTGTTACTTTAATCTTCCCATTTTTGCTTAGTGGGAGAGTATTGATTCATTGGCGATGATTCCTAGAATGCAACATGATTTTATTGATGGTCTTGTTGAACTATTTTTGCAGCAAGTTAACAAGTTAATTAAAAACGAAAGTGGAACAGTAGAACAACAGACAAACTTTAATAAAAAAAATAAAAAGGCCCTCGCGAGTATTTTGTTGTATATTAAACCGTCGCAAATTAACTATGTTAAACACTGCACATCTTCATAAAAGCTTGCAAAAAGCTGGCTATTGTTCACATGCCTTCTGGACCGGCCCTTAGAATACAGTTATCCAAACAATTGTTATATATGAAGATGTCAGAGTCAGACAGTATTAAAGTGAATTTTTATAATATTGAGAATATAATTTTTTATATTGTTAAGAATTTCGAATTCAATTTCTTAAAATTGGACTACTCTAACATATAGAAATGGTCTGAAAAAAAGAATAAAATAATTTTTTTTAAATATCACTGAAGTCTGCAATAATCCTTAAAAATTTAACATGCCGTTACTAAAGTTGATTATTTCTTATAACTTTAAGGGTAAAGAAACTGCAGCTTGCCGAAGTTAACTTCCTTTCTTGTTTAACATATAACCTCTCACGCTTGGATATAACATATTTTACTAGTTCTGAAATATGAATTTAATTTATAAAATAATAAAATAGTTTTCATGCTAGACAAATTTTTTTTTGCTAAAATGTGTTTGCCCAAATGATTGGGCAATACCTATCGATTGACCTAAAAAACTTTTCCACTCCCACTCTAACGCACAAAAACGGCATAAACGCTTAAATCTGTCAGTTAAAGGAAAAGTGACGAAGCTATGAGTATTGTTTTTCCCAAAAAATTGCGTTTTCACTTTAAAAACCTTAAAAAAATTTAAAAATTGAAATAAAAAAAATTTTAATTATTATTTAACGAATAAACTTGGGTTTTTATATCTGATGATCCAGCACCGAGTTATGAGGGCCACCGCAATTCAACTTTTTCGAGACACGTCTGGACAATTGCTACCATTGCCATATTTTTGAATAAAAAAACTTCCTTTCAATGTCATTTTTTAAATGTACTATTTGTTGAGTAAAAACATTTTAACTGCGTTTTTAGGAAAAAAAATTATGGCTTTTTTCGTATTAAATAACCGTACTTTCCCCTTTGCTAAACATGGTGTTACTAACGTCGATTATTTCTTATAACTGCAAGGGTATCCAAACTTCCGTTTTCCGAAGTTAACTTCCTTTCTTGTTCTTACATCTGAATAGTTTTGATTGGAAAGTTGTGCGTTAAGAAATGTGCAAGGAAAAATGCATTACTAAGAAAAAGCCTGTGTTGATTATTTTTGATCTTAGTTTCCAATAAATTTGCATACGGACGCCAGCTCTATGGGACATTGGGTTATTTTTTCTCACCGCACAAACAATAAGCCGCGTGAATACTGATTCCAATTTGATGGTGGGAGCCTTGCAACCATTTGATTTTTAAATTGAATACAGAAGAGCTACTTAATTCGAAAAGCAGAATGCCTATTTTCAGTAACAAGGAAAATATAGGAAAAGCGAAGTGGCTTAACGCAAATATCGTTAGACTGGATAATGGTAAAACAACGAGAAAATCCCAAAATTTCGGTAATCCTTCATAAGTAGAAGAATGACGATCTAACGTTGTCACTTGTCGTCCCTTATGAAAGAAGATAAAGCCGCTAGGGACTACAGTGGGATGCTACATATAGGAATATATAATTTTCCAAAGCACTTAGTAACTGTTATTTTGCGTTGCTTAAAGACAGAGAGGAACGCCAAACGAAATTAAATCTAAAGAGAGGATTTCTTGGTGGTTGGGCATTGGAGGTATACTAAACTTTTTTTGTGAAGCCATTGAGTAATGGACGAGAGAAAGTCAAGCTCTGTAGATATGTTTTACCAAGGTCATACTAAAACGGAAAAAGGGAAAATTATTATTTCTTCATTTTTTGGTACTAGGGATCGAAAATAAAAGTTACTTTCTCTTTTTTTTTGAGTACAAGAAAAAATTCAGTATCTGACGTTATAAGACATTGTGTTTGCATTACCGCCATTAGTTCTATTTACGGGATATTTTATATAAAACTCATAAATGAATCGTTATTCTATAAGAATTAAATAAAATTCAAGTATTTTTAAAAAATGTATTTTCCGTTTGAAAATAACAGTATTCTTTAAGTTTTAATTATTATCAAATCCTCCCAAACCTTTACGAAATGGCAAAAATAGTTCATGCTACCCAAATTAGCGTTGAAGTATTTTTTTCGTCCTGAAGCCTATTCTAACAGACCTCTGAAACGAGCTTCGTCAGAGCCAATATAACATAATACTATTAGTTAAGTTGTTGAACCATTCGAGTCATAAGATTCAACATGGTTGAAACTCGAAAAAATAAAGTTTCCCTGCACTCAACATTCAAAGTGTTATTATATGTGTTTGGAGCTAGCACTGACTTCTGGGCCAGAATAGTGAATTCATTTTGTTAATCGAAAGAATTCTGTTATGTTCAAATGGACATATATGAATAATTGTGTATACCAATATTATTAAAACATTGATTTCTCCCATAAAATAATCATAAATTTCGTGGTCTATAGTATTTGAAACCAATTTTTAAAAATAGTACCAGTAGCGCATTGTCATGTTCTGTAGATAGTCAGTATTATTGCCCAAGAGCCGTCGTAGTCAATATTTTGACTTTTATTTTTGATCGAAGTAATAAAACTCAGATAATACGATTTATTCTTTTATTTGTATAAAAAACAAAAAAAAAATTTAGTTGAAAATAAACTAAGAGACGTTTTATTTTTCAAGTTCTATACAAAACTGACACGATAATGATTATTTCATGGGTGATTTTGAAAATAACACTTGTAAATAAAAAAGAAGTTAACTTCAGCAAGCCGAAGTTTGTATACCCTTGTAGTTATAAGTAAAAATCAACTTTAGTAACACCATGTGAAATTTTTAAGGATTGTTGCTGACTGCAGTGATATTAAAAATATTATTATATTTTTTTTTAGACAGGTATTTGACATCTATGTATTGGTTAGAGTAGTCCGATTTTAATTAAATTGAATTTAAAATTCTTAAAAATTAAAAAAATGTTATTTCCACGCCTAAAAGGGTATATGTAAAAAAAACACGAATGATATAATTTTTTTACATATTTTCCGACTTATTTTCCGATCGTTTCTATGGCAGCTATGTGATAAGTCGTCCGATTTTGATAAAATTTATTTCGAAATTCAAAACTAATATAAAAATGTTATTTTCAAGCGTAGAAGGTTATATGTCAAAAAGCACCAAAGATATAATTTTTTCATATTATTTTACCACTAATTTTCCGATTGTTCCTATGGCAGATATATGATATAGTCGTCCGATTTTAATAAATTTAATTCAAAATTCAGAACTAATTAAAAAATGTTATATCCAAGCTTAGAAAGTTATGTCTTAAAAAGCACCAAAGATATAATTATACCCTTGCAGAGGCAAAAGGTACCCCATAAAGTTTATATATTCCTGATCAGCGTCACTAGACGAATCGATTGAGCCATGTCCGTCTGTCCGTCCACCCGTCTGTCCGTCCATCCGTCCGTTTCTACGCAAATTAGTCTCTCAGTTTTAAAGCTCTCGGGCTAAAACTTTCCCAAAAAGTCTTCTTTCTATTGCAGGTAGTATATAAGTCGGAACGGATAACTATATCTTATAGCCCCCATAGGAACTATCGGGGAAAAAATTAAAAAAAAATTTATATATTTCGTGTTTTTTAATATGTAACCTCCTACGCTTTGAAATAGCATTTTCTAATTGGTTTTGAATTTCGAATTAATTTTTATCAAAATCGGACGACTATATCATTTAGCTGCCATAGAAAAAATCTGAAAATTAGTGGTAAAATAATATGAAAAAATTATATCTTTGGTGTTTTTTAACATATAACCTTTTAAGCTTGGGTAAAACATTTTTTAATTAGTTTTGAATTTCGAATTAAATTTTATCAAAATCGGACGACTATATCATATTGCTGTCGTAGGAATGATCGGAAAATTCGTTGGAAAATATTATGAAACAAATTAAAGCTTTGGGAATTTTTGACATATTATCTTATTATATTGGGAATATAACTTTTTATATTTTTAAGACTTTTGATCAAATTTAATTCGAAATTCAAAACCAATTGAGAAATGTTATTTCCAATAATAATTTCATATTATTTTACTACTAATTTTCCGATTGTTCCAATGACAGCTATGTGATACAGTCGTTCGATTTTTATAAAATTTGATTCGAAGTTTAGAACTAATTAACAATTTTATTTCCATGCTTCGAAGGTTATATGTTCAAAAACACCGAAGATATAATTTTATTTACATTTTTTCCCTGAAAGTTTCTATGGGAGCTATAAGACATAGTTGTCCGATCCGGCTGGTTCCGACCTAAATACTAAGAAAGAAAGTATAAAAGTTTTGGGAAAGTTTCAGACCGATAGCTTTAAAACTGAGAGACTAGTTTGCGTAGAAACGGACAGACAGACGGACGGAGAGACGGACGAGGCTAGATCGGCTCTTTTAGTCACGCTGATCAAGAATATATATACTTTATGGGGTCGGAAACTTCTCCTTCACTGTGTT
This sequence comes from Drosophila biarmipes, assembly GCF_025231255.1. Classification (NCBI taxonomy): domain Eukaryota; kingdom Metazoa; phylum Arthropoda; class Insecta; order Diptera; family Drosophilidae; genus Drosophila; species Drosophila biarmipes. The sequence continues at coordinate 1,605,039 of NW_026114526.1, read as the reverse complement.
GCGATCTTCTGACTGAAATCATCATACCCTCTGCAGGGGTATAAAAATACAGTTACGATCGAATTTTGTATTTTATAAAGCCTCAACGATTCAATGGTAAATTGAATAATATGAAATAAGACTTATGCAAGGCAAATCTAAATAATTAAATAAATGATAAATCCCAAAGAAACTTTGAGATTGGGCACGAGTTCGTATATATTTCCAAATGACAGTGTCTGAGAATGTCCTAAATACGATAAACACTTTGTTGTGCTGGAATGCTAAAAATAATATTTGAAGGCTAGAAATCTTACCTGTCATTACTTGCATAAATTCTGTAATATATTTATTTTTTGATTACTTTTTGTTTAACATATAACTATCTAGCAACTTACCGTCAAAATCAACAGTACCGGACCCATCCGCATCGATTTCTTCTATGATCATATCCAAGTCTTGGTTAGACAGTTTATCGTCTAATTCGTGAAGAATACCCCTTAGTGTTGCAACTGTTAAATAGCCTTTTCCTTCTTTATCGTATACACGAAAGGCCTCTTTTAACTCATTTTGAAGGGCTCCTACATCTTCCTCAACTTCGATAAAGCGGGCGGCCAGTTTACAGAACTGGCTGAAATCCAATTTACCTGATGTTCCTTTATCGACCTCTTTAATGAGGGCTTTAACCGCTGGCGGTTCCAATTTCTGACCCAATATTTCAAGTATGCTGGAAACGTCTGCATGCTCTATCCATCCTGCACCGTCGTGGTCAAAAGCTTTAAAGGCATTTCTAAGAACTAATGTAATATTTTTTTTATTGTAAGTAGTGTAAGTCGAAATTTTACATACTTCTCAGCTGTTCTTTATCATATTCTCCATCAGTCTACAATAAGTGGACAACCAGACATAAAATATAAAACCAAATTGAAAGTTAAAAGCTTATTTATAACGGATGAGGAACTAAGTATATATTTTCTTTTTAGATGGTAGAATAATATTTAAGACAAGAAAGGAAGTTAACTTCGGCAATCCGAAGTTTCTATACCCTTGCATATATAAGAAATAATCAACCTTTCTAACACCATGTGACAATTTTTCAAGGATTGTTGCTGAGTTCAGTGATACTAAAAATAAATTATTTCATTCTTTTCTTTAGAAGATTTTCTTGACATTTATATGTTAGTGTAGTCCGATTTTTATTAAATTGAATTCGAAATTCTTAAAAATTTAAAAAATGTTATTTCCAAGCTAAGAAGGTTATATGTTAAAAAGCACAAAAGATATAATTTTTGCTTATTTTCCAACTAATTTTCTGATCGTTTCTATAGCAGCTATATGATATAGTCGTCCGATTTTAATAAAATTTAATTCGAAATTCAAAATCAATTAAAAAAAGTTATTTCCAAGCGTTGAAAGTTATATGATAAAAAACACCAAAGATATAATTTTTTCATATTTTCCAACTAATTTTCCGATTGTTTCTATGGCATTTTGATAAAACTTAATTCGAAATCGGGACTTAATTAAAAATGTTCTTTCAAAGCTTGGAAGGTTATAAGTTAAAAAAAACCGAAGACAACATTTTTTAAAATTATTTCCCCGATAGATCCTATGGGAGCTATAAGATATAGTTGTCCGATCCGGCTGGTTCCGACTTATATACTACCTGGCATAGAAAAAAGACTTTTGGGAAAGTTTCAGTCCGATGGCTTTAAAACTGAGAGACTAGTTTGCGTAGAAACGGAGGGACAGACGGACATGGCTCAATCGACTCGTCTAGTGACACTGATCAAGAATATATATACTTTATGGTGTCGGAACGTCTCCTTCACTGCGTTGCAAACTTCTGACTGAAATTAGTATACCCTCTGCAAGGGTATAACAAGGAAGAACGCTATAGTCGAGTGCATCGACTACCAGATACCCATTACTCAGCTTAAGGAAGCAAAAGGATAATAAAAATATATAAGCAGAAAATCGATATTTTAGGGCGCCTTCTACCGGCCTTTTCAATAGATGTTAATTGGGCCGCAGACAGATTTAAGCGTTTTAGCCATTTGTGGGCGTTAGAGTGTGCGTGGCACTTTTTTGTGGTAAGTCAATAGCTTTTTTCTTTACGAGTAACGCGTATAAATACAATTGTTTTTGCTAAAATGTATTTGTCTCATTAAAACCTTTCGATTGACCTAAAAAAATATTTGCCACGCCCATTCTAACGCCCCCAAACGGCTAAAACGATTAAAACTGTCTGCCGCCCACATAACATATATTAAAATAGCCGGTATACCATTGGTATAGCCATTTTTTTCTCCCTCAAGCTGAGTAACGGGTATCTGATAGTCGGTGCACTCGACTATAGCTTTTTTCCTTGTTTTTATTTTATTTTTGTCGCCATTCCCTACAAAATTTTGTAACAACACCCAAAAAATGTCAAAAAAAGTTTAAAATATCATTTATCTGAAAAAAAGCAAAAAAGAAAGCAAAATGTAGCATACTGAAGATTTTATACCCTTGCATGTCGTTTCAGTGCGAGCATTATATGTACAAAGCTCTTAGATTTTTAACAAACTAAAAAAATAATTTTACACATATAACAATGAAGAAAGTTATAAATCTAGAACAAAAGGGAAATGGAGATATTGTAAAGAGGTTCCTACCCGATATTTCAATATTTTATAATGTGGACGTGGAAATGTTTTTTAGGTCCACCGATAGGTATTTAAATGACTAATACATTTCAGTAAAAATTTTATTTTCTGGCGTGAAGACTGAGGACGCCAGATAAAAAATAATATCTCCAAAACTATAATAGTATGCTAGGTGGTTCTAGAGGTAGGCACGGTGATTCTAGAGGTTCTTGAGCATTTAAAATAATCTTTTATTAATTCTTGATATCTTTAATAAAGTGTAATGCTATAGCCCACAAACCGTTTAAAAAAAAAATTCCAGATAGTGACAATAGCACATTGCTTATATAAGTGATTTCGACATTAAAAGCTAACTTTTTTTGGTTATTTCCTCTTAAATTTCATTTAACATACCATTTTGAACAGTTTTGTTTACTTTAAACTGTTTTGAAGGAATTTAATATCAGGAAAATCTCTATTTATAATAAAATTTTCTTTTAAATATTTTATATTCTCTTCCTATTTTGTCAATTTTTTGCAACAGGAGGGACACAACAGCTAATGAACCGTTCAATTTTTACCAAGCGTCTAACAATTCGTTTTGTGTCTATCGTCAATTAAAAATATCAACTCTTCACCGAGCACTAACAATAAAAATGTAAACGGCTACAACTGCATAGGAAAGACCAAAATTTTTTCCTAATCGATGATAAACGAGGATACATAAACGCAAAGCAAGGGAAAGTTTTCTTTATATTACCCTATAATAAAATTTCAAAAAAGTTATATGTATTAGGATTCTATATCCCCTCAAAGGAGGGAGACAAAAAGTTGTTTTTTAAAACAGAAACACCTCTTAACGAGATAACGTGACGATTGCAACATTAACCATACAAATGTTATTATATCAAATTTTATGACAAAAAAAAATTGGTCATAAAAAAATAAACCTTTTAAAAATTTTCATCTTGCCCGCATAAAAAATTTTTAAACGTATATAATTATTTAAAGGCATATTCCCTTGCAGCTTCCCGCCGAATGAGAATGTTAATATATTAGTCAAATATATTTTAAATATTTTCGTCACAAAATTTTATATCACATTTTGTGTATGTTGAAGGAGCAATTGTCACGATTTTTTAAATTATTAAGAGGTATTTTCGTTTGATATCTAAGTTTTATTTTTATTTGATTCGGTTCACTTTTGCTGCCTTTGCTGAGCTATTGCAAACGCAGTAAAATCACATAAATATTTACATATATATACTAAGGGCTTTTTGATTTTTTTTGCAAATATTCACAGAAATATTAAGATAATGTTACACTTAAATTTACTAGCTTATAAGTTGGTCCGAACAATATATAACTATTTTCGTATTATTTTTAAATCATTTTTGACATCCTTCCTTAAGCAATTATCTAATTTATAAGTACGATTTTAATTACATTTTTGTCTTAATTTACAGTAATAATGAACAACTTTATTATCAAAAATAACATGGCTATTATTAATTTCCTATTATTTTCCCAGCAATTATTTGATAGTTTGCATGGCACTATATAATCTACTTTCGGAATGCCAAAGTCTCTATTCTCTTGCAGGTTCAAAGGTTTTCGAATTTAATAAAGCTAAAAACTTATTAAACGTATATGTAAGCCCAAAATCAAATGTAACGGTCTTGGTCATTCTTTGACATTAATTATCAGATTAATTATTTTGATTAAAATACTAAATTAGTTAAGTTAGAAGTTATATGCCACAAAAAAAAACATGATTTATTTTTCATATGGGAGCTGTAGGATATAGTGGATATAGTGATGTTGAGCATATATATACTGACATGTCCGTCTGTCCATCCGTCTATCCCTAAATACACTGATCGGATTTTTACGAATCAAAAGTTAAATATACTCATAATTTAAATTTACTTCTTGTAAGCTTTGGCATCAATGGAAAGGTAATATAAATACCGTTTGAATGACACAATACTTTTCTGAGCCCATTCATTGAAATTTGTGTAAAAATCTACTTTTTAAACCTTTTTCCTCGACTTGAAAACCTTAATTTTTTCCCAAAAAAAAATATTGTAAACCGAAAAAAACAAATAATATATATACACTAAATAAAAATAAAATATTAAAATGTCATAAATTAAACATTTTCAAAATATAACAAATATAAGCAAAATCGTTGTTGAAAAATTCTTTTCGGAAATTTGACACTGGGTTTTGGATCCGCCTGCGTTAATCGACGGATCCCTCGAACCAAGGGTAATGTGCGATATAAAAGGGCTAAGCCTTTGGTAAGAACTGAGTATTTAGTGTGTTAGTGTGTGTTAACGCCTGATGTCGCTGCCGAATTCCTCTGCTCTGCTCCTTATCGTGATTTCTGCAAGGCTGGATGTATCGTGGCGCCTAGCTCTTGAGGTCTTGGACAATCCTCGTTCCGGGACTTGCTGAACCGCTGGGTTTCCGGGAATTCGCCTATTGACCGCTCTTTCTGGGTGGGTTTTAGACAACTTCCCTTGTGCTTATGGCTTATGTTCCACGACACATGGCTCTACAGTTCGACTTTGACGGACTCGCCGGGCGATGCGTCAGAGTGCGGTCACGACAAAGTTGGAAACAAACCGCTTTGACTTAGCCGTGAGATGCATTCCGGACCTTAGCTTCCTGTGCCTCAATCCCTCCTTGTACGCTTCCAACGGCGTTGCTTTCGAAGATTGTATTTGTTGTTGATCACTTGTTGGTGCCGCTGCTGATTGATGGATGACTCCTCGTTATCGACTGATATAGCTCTCGGAGCTCTGTAGCCTTATATAGGCCATCCGGGGTCCGTTAATCCCTTTAAGCAGAAGGCCTTCTGGTACTATCCACTCTAAGTCAAAATTCCATGGGTAAAGCTTGTTCTATATCTTTATCTATCACTACAACCAGAGCCACCATCTGTAGTCCTATGTCTTGGCGCTGCCCTGCTGATTCTACTATAAGATATGGAACTTCTTCTCCTGGTTCTACATCCACTGCAGAGTTTAATGTCGTATGCGTTAGGTTATTTCCCCTTGCACACGGCACCCTCACTCTGCCATCGTCGATGATCGAATTCTGTGCGCTAAGCAAAAAAGCTATTCGAATAATATTATTATTGTATAATCTTATGCAAAATGTAACTTCTATGATAATTGGATTTCACTGCGGCATGCATTTCGCATCTTCAAAATGAGCTTATAAACGATATCAATGATGATCATCTGATTTAATTCGACAAATAGCGTTTTGATGGTAGCACCGCTCATGCTGAATATAAAAAACGATGGTGGATAGTGACCTAGTTGACAGCACTATGTTTGCGCCCCTTAGACAAACTTATAAATTATTAATATGTAATGATAAGCCAAAAGAAATAAAAAATCTAGAAATTTCGGTTAAAAAAAATTATTGTATAACTTATCCGTATCATACAGACCGGAGCAAAAGATTGTCAAATGCGATCAGAAGAGGTTAAAGATAAGATTTCATTGAGAAAAGAGTTGGACAAGCCAGATATACCAGCCTGTTCACGCCAAAAGGGCGTTTAATTTCTGGAGGCAGTGTAAAGCAGCAGATACCCAGATGTCTCCATCTCGCTCCATCGTACTGCACTCTGCCCTCCATCTCTCCCCTAAGTCTACGCTTCGCTCTGGGTTGCTTTAGTTGAGATATGCTTAAGTAGTTCATATTTTCAAGTAAACAAATAAACATTCACGTACTTTGTGTTTTTCGTAACTTCTTTCTTCAGGTCTTTTCTACATTTAAAGCGATTAAGCCCCAATATTTTGGACCAGTCGTTGGTTTTCCTCTCCTGAAGTTTCTTTGGATTTTTTCCCACCAGCCACGGTGGCTCGAAGCGCTTCAGAAGTTCTACTTATTATTATTTGCAGATCTTACTGCCAGTTTTTCAAACCCTATTTCGACTAATTTTCTGTATGATGTTATTGACTAAGATTAATCCAACGCAACAACATTTAATATATGTATTTAAATTTTATGCGCGACAACACGATGCACTATGGGAAATTGTACCATTTTTTCCCATTTTTCAAAAGTGGCTTGAAATTGATTTTGACTATCAGAATAGATAAAGATAACATCAATCTCCAATGTTACTAACATAAAAGTTTAACAAACTGCACCACTGTCAAGTTGCTGTAAAAGTCTGTTGCCACTTAAACGAGGTGGCAGCTCTAGTAAATCACCAAGTATTCTTAAAAGTTAAAGTGGTTAAAAAGTGAAAAACTAAGCAAAGGATTGCCATTTTTGAAATGCCATTTAATCAGAGAGACTTGTAACTAGTGTATTCGACCTTGATATTGTATTTATCGATTGTGGTGCTCGTATAATCGTGTCTAAGTTCTAAACTAAAAAAAACGACATCTTTTAATTAATTTTTATTTTTAAATAGAGCTACAAAGTGAGTCCAGCTCGCTCCACCTCTAAAAAAATTTTTTATCTTGTAGAGCTTTTATTTCTCATTAGGCTCAGTTAGAATAAAAGTGCACTTTTGCGCACTTTCTCTAAAATTTGGCTTTTAGGAACCCTACCTAATACTGTATATTTCCGCATTTTTGTCTAGTAAGTTTTACTTCCAACGTTAGCTTAAAAAAAACAATACGTAACTATCTTTGTTATTAAATATTAATTATTTTAAAAATATCTTACAACATCATTTCATTTACTTAACGTAGATATAAAGGATTTTAGTATTTTTTAAGAACTATAATGGTAATTAAAAGTAAAATTGCGATTTGTCCTAAAAAAATGGGGGAAAAAGGTACCAATATATATATTTTTATTTAAGATTCGGTCTTAAAAAAAAAAAAACAATAATAATAAATAAAAAGGCGGAACCATGCCCATATTTATTTTTTTATTTCCTTTAAATTTTATATACTTTATTCAAAAAACAAAACTTTTAAATATTGCTTTGTTTTTAAGTGATTAATTAATGCCACAAAAAGTGGTCAAATTTCCCATAGTGCGATGGCCTCACTATCGCAAGAGAAATTTATTATCGTGTTGTACATCCTCGTAGACGGCTACTTTCAGCCGAATCTCACTCGTAGTTTTGTTTTAACTGCGTGTGGAATCGAACGTGTCCGCAGATTTTAGAAAACTGGAGAAACAGCAATATCGGTTTGTTAATTAATTCTTGTTTTTGGAAGGAAAATCGCGCAGCGAAATCAAAGCGCTTGGATGCTGTGTACGGTCTCTTCTCCTTTGATGGCGACCGTCAAAAATTGGTTTAACAAGATTCAACGTGGTCGCACGTCGGTTTTTGGCTACCACGATCTCGAATTGGCGGACCGCTGATTAAAGAAACGCAAGATACCTGAGACTATAGGCATGTCAATAGATCGCGTGGGTTATGCATAAAATTTTGGGCTTAAGAAAGCTTTCGGCGCGATGGGTGCCGCCTTTGTTCACTCCGGACAACAAACGCAACCGAAGGAGTTTCTGTGTCGTTTCGTGACCGACGACGAAACATAGATCCACTGGTACAAACCAGAGACCAAGGAACAGTCGAAACAGTGGACTTAACCCGACGAACCTGCTCCGAAGAAGGCGAAGACTGTCTCATCGGCCGAAAAGGTGATGGCCACCGTTTTTTGGGACTCACAAGGTGTAATTTACATCGACTACCTCGATAAGGGCAAAACGATCAAAGGGCTGTACTTTGCCGAATTATTGGGCCGATTCGTCGCCGAATCGCAGAAAACATGGACCATTTGGCGAAGAAATGAGGAATCCATCATGAACACGCACCGGCCACACTTCCGCCCTCGCCAAGGCCAAATTGGTCGAATTGGGCTATGAACTGCTACCCCATCCACCATATTCTCCAGATTTGGCACCGTGTTTCCGAACTTAAAAAAGTCAGTCGCTGAACAGAAATTTGAGTCGAATGAGGAGGTCGTTGCCGCCACAGAGACCTCGCCTTTGCAGACCTCGAGAAAAAGTATTTTTTGGGAGGGCTAAAGAAGTTGGAGCGTATCTTGGTCAAGTGTATCGAGCTAAAAGGAGATTATGCTGAGAAATAAATCGCCACTTATCCAAAATTTTCGTTTTTCTTTTGGAGGCTTACTACTTATAGGACCACTCTCATTTTCAAGTTTCTCTTGCCCACAAGTGTACACTAAGAGTAATTGTAGTGAGATTCAAAATATATTCTAGTGGTACTATTCAAAGCATAAATTCCTAAAATATATATATTTTTATTCCAGTGTGTGTAAAATATAACACAGCCACAGTAAAAAGTTCCCGATACTTTTTTCTCAACAAGTTCACTCTTCTTTACAATTTAGTGACTATTTCCTACAGCTAAAAATAAATCCTAATATTGGCAGATTTACTCCAGCAGGCTTTTGCTGCTTTTTAGTTGGTACGTGTAGTAGCTTTTTCTAGTCAGGCTTAGGACTAGGATTCCGGGTTCTTTTCTGCTAGAAGCGCAAATTATTACTGTTGAATCTCCCGTTACTCGTAATGTAAAAGGGTATACTAGATTCGTCAGAAAGTATGTAACAGGTAAAGGGAAGCGTTTCCGATCCCATAAAATATATATATTCTTGATCAGGATCACTTGCTGAGTCGATATAGCCATGTCCGTCTGACCGTCCGTCCGTATGAACGCTGAGATCTCGGAAACTATAAGAGATAGAACAGTCAGACTGGGCATGCAGATTCCTGGAGTTCCTGCGCAGGGCAAGTTTGATTCAGCGTGGTGCTACGCCCACTCTAACGCCCACAATCTGCGAAAATCTGTAGCGCCTACAGTTTTTATGATAGAACCAAAATTTTAACTGAAATGTTACGATGTTATGAATTGGACTCTTCGATTCTCGTAGGTTCGTGGTTTGCCATAGCTTTCAGGTTGGTCCAGTTGGACATCACTTCTAAGTATAAAATCGGGCTTAATTCTGTTCACAGACACTGCTACTTCTTTTCCGTCGACACTTAACGTAAATACTCGGTCATTATTACGATGTACAACTTTAAATGGGTCCGTGTATGGTGGCTCCAAAGGATGTTTGACGGCATCGGTGCGTGGGAGCACTTGTCTATTCCTTTAAGACGAAACATTTTTTGGTTGCTATGGTGTGCAGCTGGAGTTGGACGTATTTTTCGAATCTGTTCGCGAAAAATACTAATAAAAGTGGCAGGATCTGGTCTTGCATGTCTTCGAATAATTCGTTTGGCAAGCGTACCGAGGTACCGTAGAGCATCTCGGCAGCCGATGAGTTCTTAAACACGTCCGAAGTCCTAGCAAATCAACAGGTAGCAGTTCTGGCCAAGAAGTGTTGGGGTGACACATCATCCCTGCCTTGAAAGACCTGTGCCATCTTTCGACCATGCCGACCAGTCGTATGGATGTGTTCACTTCCCATAAGCTTAGCCAGTTCCTTGAAAAGCGCAGATTCAAACTGAGTGCCTTGATCAGTCGATAGGTCTTAGGTGTTCCAAAACGCGTAACCCATTGTGAACAAAAAGCGTTCGCCACCATCTCAGCAGTGACGTTTGTGAGGGGATAGCTTCGGGCCAGCGGGTGAATCTGTCTATCATGGTGAGGCAGTACCGAAAGTCTTTATGGAAAGGCATGATGACGATATCCAGATGCACGTGATTGAATCTGTCATTGGGAACTGTAATCTTCTCTTGAGTCAGATGATTGTGCCGGTTGATTTTAGCACGTTGGCATAGCAGACAGGTCCTGCTCCATTCGATAACATTTTTTCGCATTGCCGGCCATACAATTTTTTTTTTTTATTTGTTGCAGTGTCGATCTTTCGCTCGGATGCGAAAGGCAGTGGAAAAAAGAGAACATTTTGTTGCGAAGAGTAGTGGGTACGTACGGCCGAACGGTGTTCTTTAAAACATCACAATACAAAAAATCGAAACGGATTTTTTTCAGTCGAAGAGAAGTGGTTCCTTGCAGTTAGTTCGGCAGCTCGGAATCAACTGCTTGTGCCTCCTCGATTTCCTGTAGAGCGACCGACACTGGCATTCTGATTGCACAGAGCTTAAGGACGTGAACGATTTCAGTCGAAAACTGCGAAATATATCTCAGGTGACGAAGTGGCCTTGGTGACGCTTTTTCCAGCCGTTGCCCAAAAGCATAAACATGAGGCTTATGGTCCGTTTTAATGCAAAATAGGCGACCCTTGAGGCAATGCCTAAAGTATTTTATGGCTTCATAAATGGAGAGCAATTCCCGTTTGCAGGTGCTGTATATTTTCTCAGTGTCCGTGAGTTTCATTGAGAAAAAACCAAGTGGTTGCGTGTGGCCGTCGATTACCTGTTCTAATGCGGCTTCGATAGCGAAATCAGAAGCATCACATACCAGGAAGAGTTGTGAAGTTGGACTCGGATGAACCAAGAGTACCGCGTCTGTAACACTTTGCTTGCATGCCTCATAGGCGGCGATTCGATATGGAGTCCATTCTATCAAGCGTTGGTCGTTTTTTTTGACATTCCTCAGGAGCTCTGAAAGTGGTGCCTGGATGTGTGACGAACGGGGCAGGCACCTTCGATAATAGTTGATGATGCCGAGGAATCGTCCGGGCTCGCAGATGGTAGAGGGCCTCGCATAGTTTCGAATAGCTTCTACTCGATGACTTGGAGAGTTGGAGAGTCCGTGCTCATTGATGATGTAACTCAAAAACTGCACCTCGTCCTGGCCCAGCTGACACTTGTTAAGGTTGATGCTGAGTCCATGGCTACGAAGGATCTCCAAGACGGCACGAAGATGATTTTCGTGTTCATCAGATGTGTTAGACATGATCAGGATATCGTCTATATAGCAAACGAAACGAAACGATGCCCCGAAAAATATTGTCGATGAATCTTTGGAAGGTTTGCGTAGCATTCTTTAAACCAATTGGCATATAGAGGAACTCGATTCGGCCAAATGGAGTGCAAACGGCGGTTTTAGGAATATTACTCTTAGCCATTGAAATCTGATAGAACGCCTTGATAAGATCGAGTGTAGAAAATATTTTGTTCCCGTGTAGCTGCTCCGAGAAGTCATGGATGTGAGCAATTGGATAACGGTCAGGTACCGTAATAGCATTGAGCTTGCGATAGTCCCCGCAGAAACGCCAACCACCATCCTTTTTGCTCAGCATATGTAATGGGCTTGACCATTGGCTCTTGGAAGGGCGACAAATGCCTTCATTGATTAATAAGTTTATTTCTGCTTTCGCGGTGATTAGCTTCTCACCACAAAGACGGCGTGGGCGATCGGATATTGGACTTCCAGTGGTTTCTATGTAGTGTTTTACATCGTGTCGGGTGCTTGTCCTATGTGCTGGTATGGTGACGTCCACGAATTCCTGCAGGAGGTTTTAAAATCTGTATTTAGCATTAATGGTAGACACAGAGTGATGTTTCGCGTCCGAAATCAAAGCCGGGCTCCACAAATTGGTGTTTGCATCAATCAGTTGTTTGCCCTTGATGTCGACGAGCAAGTTAAAATGGGACAAGAAATCGGGGCCTAAGATAGCTAACTCGGTGTCACCTACGATAAAAGGCCACATGAAGGAACGGCGAAGTCCAAGGTTCAGGTCAACCACCACGCTGCCGTAGGTTTAAATGACAGATCTATTTGCTGCATATAATATGAGATCGCTTTGTTTGACGTTTTGCATAGCTATGAGGAATCTGTGGTGTAAGTTGCGATCGGTAATGTGAAGACGGATTTCTGAGAACATGTTAGGTTGGACTGGATGTTCGCCGTTGTTTGTTTGGCTGCCACCCTCCAGCCCTGAAGGCCACAGCTGCATTAGTTTAAAGGATGTGCAAAGGAGCAAGGAGATTTACACTTGCGTGCACTAGTTCCAAAACGAAGATGGTAATAGCAAAACTCTTGCTGATCATCTGACTGCTGCGGCTGGGTCACTCGTAGATTGGGTGCACGGCTGAGAACCAGAACGATTCTGAGACGCACCACGTGGCTGGCTGATAGAACGGTCTTTTGCTTGCCTTTTGAGCTCGACCATATGAGCTAGTTTACGTAGGGATTCGGATACTCTTGAGCGCATCTGGCGGCGTCCCCGCGTTCACCGTAGTGCCAGCGATTACGTTGCTTCAGGCAATGGCAAAGGTGGTGACAGAACCAATGGTTTCTAGCATGGCTGTTGAGTGACTTAATCCTCAACAGTCAAAACAACGTCTGGATCCAAATTTACGGTGTGTCGTTCTATGGAAACACGGGTTGGTTACCACTATTTAATTTATAGATTTTATTAATTTTATTATAATTTTACAGAGTTTAACAATTACACGTTGTTTTCTCAAAGCTTGACGGCGGAGAGAAAGAGAGAGAGAGAGTGTCAAGCTTATTCAATTTAGCATATTTGGTCCGCCACAGCTTTTCTGCTTATATATCTTCCTTATTCTTTTGCTCCCTTAAGCTGGGTAACGGGTATCTGATAGTCGAGGCACTCGACTATAGCTTAGGAGTAGCCGTAGGTAAGCTGGTGAGCAAACTTGTGCTTTTTGGTCAACGACCGACAGTAGGGTCATTTTTTTCACTTCGCTATCACGCGGTGCCAGTCATTACACACCTCCTGAATTGCAGAGCGGACGAATGTAGAAGGATTCACAATGCACTGTTGCACGCTTACCAAGCGGTCGAGGAAAATGAAAGCGGTAAAGGCCTTCAGCTGTATTGTTTCATGGAGGATTATCATCGAAGGCACTGTTTTGGTATATAGAGGTGCAGCTGTATGGTCAGAACTGCCATATAAATATATTTGCGTTGGTTGATGAAGGCGCTGCTTGCACGATGATAGAGGCAGAGCCGGCCGACGAGTTGAAAAGGGCTCTGCTCTCAGCCACTTCTTAAATGAGAGCAGAAAGATTTATCGGTAGAAAGGTTATTTCCGGCAGTTAGTTCGAAAGGAGATAGTTTCAAATCGAAATCGTGGTATCTCCCAATCTTCACCCAAGTAAGAATAAGAAGAAAACCAGGATAGTAGCAGGAACCAAAAGGGTTAAGGAACCAAAAGATGGCCAACTACACGAATTGTTGCAACTGACGCGAACTGTGGACTCGGATGTCATTCTGCTGCGGAGTTTTCTAGAGATATCAAAACCATAAGAGCGGGTAAGTGTTCCTAGATGAATCTGGCGTAATGCCAGTAAAAGAGTTGGCCAATAAGCAGCCATAATTATATCGAGACGAGAATTCTATCAAGACTGGCTATCCCCGTACACTCTACCATTTACATTCAGCGGGGTGAACTACTTCGGACCTATGTTTACATGTCTTACAGCTCGAGCAGTTCATCTGGAGATTGCAGTCTCACTCTCCACGGACTCTTTTTTATGTATCCTAAAAACATTTGTAGCCCTGTGAGGTGTACCACGACTGATCTTATCAGACAACAATGTTTCAAGGAGCAAACAGAGTTTTACCGTAACATATGGAGCGCATATCAACGTCCGCAATCGAGCGAGAATACCCAACATCGGGGTTTATCTTCAACCCTCTGGTGCCCTCCACATGGGCGGAGCGTGGGAACGGTTGATCCGGTCAACTAAGGCTATACTCAGCGAGATTCTTCCCGTAGAAGGTCTACGAGAGGAAAAACTTGAACTACTGACCTCTTACCAATGTGCCTCTGGATGATGCGGACGCGAAAGTTCTCATGACCAACCATTTCTTAGTGGGAATCGTAAGTGGATGGCGGGAAAGAGGATCACTAAGTTAGGATGGTGATCGACTGACCAAGAGCTAACAATTCGAATCTTAGCTGGCCGATCGCTTTTGGAAGAAGTGGATACAGCAATATAAAAGTAAATATTTTGAGTAGATGTAAAATCCATTTAAAGTACTTAAACGACATTCCATTTCGCACGCATTAGGGGGAACTTTCTTGACTGCGAATTTAGGTCCCAATTCTAATTCTGTGATTCTTATTCCGTTCAAGATGTTCTAGCCATTCGTTCGTATGTTTCCTCCATCGCTGGCAGAGTTTTACCAAATTATCATCAACTTCCACCCATTGATGAATGTCTACACTGTCCCAGCGTACTGAAGAAATCTGTTGGGCTATGCGATTTAAACAAGAGAGGCGAAAAGTCCGTCACAGTCAAAGATCGGGCGAAGAAAGGGCAAGGCAGCTTGGGTAAGACCATGTGTGTAGGTGTTAGGTATAGGCCTTTATGCGGTTGATGACTGAAATCCAAAAAAATATGATGACTGAAATCAAAAAAGTAATAGCAAAAAAAATTGCTAAGCACAAGAAGAACATAGTCAGAAAAATTTGCTGGAATAATCTTGTAACCCAACGACGTTGAGACTTTGAGTATTAAGTCTATTTTCCGGTAATTTCGGCAGTGTTGTGGAGGGGAGTGGCATAATCGCTGTAAATGTAGAAAAGCCCTGGAAAAAAGGGTACGAAAAACAGGGTGTGATTTTCGGGTTGTTGCGCGACGTTTGTGGGTGTTTATTTGTACACTGCAAATATGAACTACTTAAGCCTAGTTCACCTTAACTTAAGCGCCCCAGAGTGTTTGATGGTTTTTTCGAGCACATATACACCAGGATAGAGTCTTAATTCTCAATATTAACGCCGAAACATTGTATGGAAGCTAAACAACCTTGAAAACTGATAAAGTTTCTTTAAGGCACATTAAATAGAGTTCTCAGAGTACTGTTGACCTGCTATCGCATGTATTCGAAACGCTCAGTTAGATTTTTCCAGGCTGACCAAAAGCCATCATTGGTGAGTGGGGACCTCGAAACTGTGGAATGAGCTTAGCCACTTGTTTTTGAATTTAAGTGATATAATTGTTCAACGGGCGATAGACTCGGATTATTATCGGAATATCGCCGTGAAAAGGTCCCGGAAAGTCGGCCAGCTAAGATATCAATAAGAATGGATTTAAGGTTTGCAATTGCCCTTGCCTGCAGTATAAGCGCTATCGGCGCACTTGTCATATGCTGCCTTCACCGTTTGCCACAATCGATTGCAATGATCGAACCCCGGAAGGTTCACAGTGGCCTCAAAATGCGCTGTAGCTTATTTTAAAGATTAATTTGCGTCGACGCAAATTTCTGTCCAGAGAGTGACTTTGTATGGAAACAAAAAGAAGTGACAAGGTGCCAAATCTGGAGAATATGGGTGATGGGGTAGCAGTTCGTAGCCCAATTAGACCAATTTGGCCTTGGCGAGGGCGGAAAACAATTTATTACTATAAATTTCGAAGCAGGGAAACAATATCGGACAATAAATCATTGGAATGTAGGAACCAATTTATATCCGTTAAAATATATTAAACAGATAAATTCAATAATTATTACTTAGATCGGATAATCAGACTTTTTATACAAAATTACGGACTTTATTTTTTTCGTAGCAGAGAGAGAGAGAGAGTTGTGAAGGCTTCCCTTATGTTTGATTGTCGATGCGTTTGTTTTGTCACCTGCAAGATTTAATTGTAGATTTTTTTACTGGAGTAAATCTGCCAATATAAGGATTTATTTTTAGCGGTCGGAAATAGTCACTAAATTGTAAAGAAGAGTGAACTTGTTGAGAAAAAGTATCGGAAACTTTTTACTGTGGCTGTGTTATATTTTACACACACTGGAATAAAAATATATATATTTTAGGAATTTATGCTTTGAATAGTACCACTAGAATATATTTTGAATCTCACTACAATTACTCTTTGGGTACACTTGTGGGCAAGAGAAACTTGAAAATGAGAGTGGTCCTATAAGTAGTAAGCCTCCAAAAGAAAAACGAAAATTTTGGATAAGTGGCGATTTATTTCTCAGCATAATCTCCTTTTAGCTCGATGCACTTGACCAAGATACGCTCCAACTTCTTTAGCCCTCCCAAAAAATACTTTTTCTCGAGGTCTGCAAAGGCGAGGTCTCTGTGGCGGCAACGACTTCCTCATTCGACTCAAATTTCTGTTCAGCGACTGACTTTTTTAAGTTCGGAAACACGGTGCCAAATCTGGAGAATATGGTGGATGGGGTAGCAGTTCATAGCCCAATTCGACCAATTTGGCCTTGGCGAGGGCGGAAGTGTGGCCGGTGCGTGTTCATGATGGATTCCTCATTTCTTCGCCAAATGGTCCATGTTTTCTGCGATTCGGCGACGAATCGGCCCAATAATTCGGCAAAGTACAGCCCTTTGATCGTTTTCTTAAGCCCAAAATTTTATGCATAACCCACGCGATCTATTGACATGCCTACAGTCTCAGGTATCTTGCGTTTCTTTAATCAGCGGTCCGCCAATTCGAGATCGTGGTAGCCAAAAACCGACGTGCGACCACGTTGAATCTTGTTAAACCAATTTTTGACGGTCGCCATCAAAGGAGAAGAGACCGTACACAGCATCCAAGCGCTTTGATTTCGCTGCGCGATTTTCCTTCCAAAAACAAGAATTAATTAACAAACCGATATTGCTGTTTCTCCAGTTTTCTAAAATCTGCGGACACGTTCGATTCCACACGCAGTTAAAACAAAACTACGAGTGAGATTCGGCTGAAAGTAGCCGTCTACGAGGATGTACAACACGATAATAAATTTCTCTTGCGATAGTGAGGCCATCGCACTATGGGAAATTTGACCACTTTTTGTGGCATTAATTAATCACTTAAAAACAAAGCAATATTTAAAAGTTTTGTTTTTTGAATAAAGTATATAAAATTTAAAGGAAATAAAAAAATAAATATGGGCATGGTTCCGCCTTTTTATTTATTATTATTGTTTTTTTTTTTAAGACCGAATCTTAAATAAAAATATATATATTGGTACCTTTTTCCCCCATTTTTTAGGACAAATCGCAATTTTACTTTTAATTACCATTATAATTCTTAAAAAATACTAAAATCCTTTATATCTACGTTAAGTAAATAAAATTATGTTGTGAAATATTTTAAAAATAATTAATATTTAATAATAAAGAAAGTTACGTATTGTTTTTTTTAAGCTAACGTTGGAAGTAAAACTTACTAGACAAAAATGCGGAAATATACAGTATTAGGTAGGGTTCCTAAAAGCCAAATTTTAGAGAAAGTGCGCAAAAGTGCACTTTTATTCTAACTGAGCCTAATGAGAAATAAAAGCTCTACAAGATAAAAAATTTTTTTAGAGGTGGAGCGAGCTGGACTCACTTTGTAGCTCTATTTAAAAATAAAAATTAATTAAAAGATGTCGTTTTTTTTAGTTTAGAACTTAGACACGATTATACGAGCACCACAATCGATAAATACAATATCAAGGTCAAATACACTAGTTACAAGTCTCTCTGATTAAATGGCATTTCAAAAATGGCAATCCTTTGCTTAGTTTTTCACTTTTTAACCACTTTAACTTTTAAGAATACTTGGTGATTTACTAGAGCTGCCACCTCGTTTAAGTGGCAACAGACTTTTACAGCAACTTGACAGTGGTGCAGTTTGTTAAACTTTTATGTTAGTAACATTGGAGATTGATGTTATCTTTATCTATTCTGATAGTCAAAATCAATTTCAAGCCACTTTTGAAAAATGGGAAAAAATGGTACAATTTCCCATAGTGCATCGTGTTGTCGCGCATAAAATTTAAATACATATATTAAATGTTGTTGCGTTGGATTAATCTTAGTCAATAACATCATACAGAAAATTAGTCGAAATAGGGTTTGAAAAACTGGCAGTAAGATCTGCAAATAATAATAAGTAGAACTTCTGAAGCGCTTTGAGCCACCGTGGCTGGTGGGAAAAAATCCAAAGAAACTTCAGGAGAGGAAAACCAACGACTGGTCCAAAATATTGGGGCTTAATCGCTTTAAATGTAGAAAAGACCTGAAGAAAGAAGTTACGAAAAACACAAAGTACGTGAATGTTTATTTGTTTACTTGAAAATATGAACTACTTAAGCATATCTTAACTAAAGCAACCCAGAGCGAAGCGTAGACTTAGGGGAGAGATGGAGGGCAGAGTGCAGTACGATGGAGCGAGATGGAGACATCTGGGTAGTCTGCTGCTTTACACTGCCTCCAGAAATTAAACGCCCTTTTGGCGTGAACAGGCTGGTATATCTAGCTTGTCCATTTTCAGGCCAATGTTGGCCTTAAATTCATTTGGAATCAACTCTTTTCTCAATGAAATCTTATCTTTAACCTCTTCTGATCGCATTTGACAATCTTTTGCTCCGGTCTGTATGATACGGATAAGTTATACAATAATTTTTTTTAACCGAAATTTCTAGATTTTTTATTTCTTTTGGCTTATCATTACATATTAATAATTTATAAGTTTGTCTAAGGGGCTGTCAACTAGGTCACTATCCACCATCGTTTTTTTATATTCAGCATGAGCGGTGCTACCATCAAAACGCTATTTGTCGAATTAAATCAGATGATCATCATTTATATCGTTTATAAGCTCATTTTGAAGATGCAAAATGCATGCCGCAGTGAAATCCAATTATCATAGAAGTTACATTTTGCATAAGATTATACAATAATAATATTATTCGAATAACTTTTTTGCTTAGCGCATAGAATTCGATCATCGACGATGGCAGAGTGAGGGTGCCGTGTGCAAGAGGAAATAACCTAACGCATACGACATTAAACTCTGCAGTGGATGTAGAACCAGGAGAAGAAGTTCCATATCTTATAGTAGAATCAGCAGGGCAGCGCCAAGACATAGGACTACAGATGGTGGCTCTGGTTGTAGTGATAGATAAAGATATAGAACAAGCTTTACCCATGGAATTTTGACTTAGAGTGGATAGTACCAGAAGGCCTTCTGCTTAAAGGGATTAACGGACCCCGGATGGCCTATATAAGGCTACAGAGCTCCGAGAGCTATATCAGTCGATAACGAGGAGTCATCCATCAATCAGCAGCGGCACCAACAAGTGATCAACAACAAATACAATCTTCGAAAGCAACGCCGTTGGAAGCGTACAAGGAGGGATTGAGGCACAGGAAGCTAAGGTCCGGAATGCATCTCACGGCTAAGTCAAAGCGGTTTGTTTCCAACTTTGTCGTGACCGCACTCTGACGCATCGCCCGGCGAGTCCGTCAAAGTCGAACTGTAGAGCCATGTGTCGTGGAACATAAGCCATAAGCACAAGGGAAGTTGTCTAAAACCCACCCAGAAAGAGCGGTCAATAGGCGAATTCCCGGAAACCCAGCGGTTCAGCAAGTCCCGGAACGAGGATTGTCCAAGACCTCAAGAGCTAGGCGCCACGATACATCCAGCCTTGCAGAAATCACGATAAGGAGCAGAGCAGAGGAATTCGGCATCGCATCAGGCGTTAAGCGAAATAAACTTATAGGCACCTTCCTAACGTAAGCCTTGACTGTCAAGGCAAACTAAGTGGAAGCCTAGTGAGACCGTGAGGGACAAAACAAAGGACGGAACTCGAAAGGCGTTGCCCTGGGGAGCGAGGAACCATTTCACTTCCCTAAGCCCGAAAAGCCGATCTCTCTGCCAGTCCACTTCACGATCTCGAGTCAACGCGTTGGCGAGCGGGCAGAGGCGAGGGACACTAAGTGCATCCCGAGATATGAGTCAGCGATCATTTAGTCAAAGCGCCGACAAGCCAAGTCGAGTAGTACTAGCAGTCATTGGGATCAACCCAGTAGTAGGTAAAACGAAAATATACTCCCTGTAATAAATCGAATACTGTGTTGTCTCACTGATCTATGGGGCAGTCGGGTCATGTTGGTGGGATGAACACACATTCGGCAGCACAAACGAAGGTCACATGTAGAAGATACGAAGGACAGACAACCAGCTGACACTGGGACATGACCAATTTTCACCATCTCACCGAGTCCCAACGCAACTCAAATAGAGCCAGCCAAACAATTCCGGGTGGTGGCCTCCAAGAGGTACCACAGAGGATACAACCCATATCACAGACCTATAAGAGGCCTGTCAAAAATGTAGTGGGAACGAACACTGCGCACGAGGATGTCGAAGCCAACGTCTGTCAATCAAAATGTGGCTGGCCCTGATGGTTTGCGCGCCGTATCTTCAAAAGTTTTCTCTCTGGAATGGGTATCAAACAATGATTTATTGCACCCTACACACTAAAAAAAAAATCCGACAGAACGAGAAAGACTATGATTGCGCATTTCGCAAGGCAGGAGTGCTAGAAGTGAACACGAGCATATCGCAGTCCACGGACTACAACCCGCAGTTTCTTACCTAAGGCAAAGAGTCGCGACTCCACAGAAGCCTGCATAATAGGAACACTCTAGGCATTTGACGAGCAACTAAGACCCCGGATGAAAGCGCCAATAAGCTATGGGAGATCTTTGAGATCGTACGGCGTAATCTAGAATCGGCGTCCTAGGTCAAGCCTGATAGAATTATCTGTGGAGGGCGCAATGGACGCCAGCGTTGAGCGACCTATCCAAGCAACGAAAAGATACGTTGCGAAACTATCCCCGTGATACGATCGTCTTTAGCAGGTTGTAGATTTCGTCTCTCCGATGATCAACAAAGAGGAGTATAAAGGATATGCACTAGGATTTTACACTGATCCAGTTCGCAAGGTAACAGGATAATAGGTCAGGCTGAAGCTAGAGTCATCCATACCATGTGTAGGGCAATTGCCAGAGTCATACGTGATTACGCCAGGCGGAAAGGACACTTTCAAGGGCGGAAAATAAATATGGTAAGGCCGTACTAGATCCAGACCACAAGGAAATAGGGTTCGACGTGGGGAATTGGACAGAGTCATACGTGACTTAAAGGACACTTAGAATGACGGCAAAAGGATATGGTTAGGATATACGAAATCCAGACCGCAGGGCAGTGGAATTCAGCGTCGTGTTTTGGCCAAAGTCATCTATGATTACGCTATGCGGCGTAAAAGGACACCATTCAAGGATATCGTCCAAAGATACCCCAAGGATACCTTCCAGTAAGGATATAATGGTGACAAGCAAAGAGGAAGGCGCACAATCAAGGTTTCGTGTGAGGGGATCCTTGCGGGTCGCGAGGTCAGAAGCGCGCAGGAGGATAACTGTGCAGCAGGGATCCGGACTGGGGCGGCGCGCCCCGTAGCGGATTCACGATGAGGCCTCGGCGCTCTTACCCGTATTCAGCGCCGACAGCGACGTGGAGGTGTTAAATTATTTTGGCGTTGAGCTAAGGGAGTCGCGGCTCCGGAAGGCGGCGATTTCTACCGGCGACCGCATACCACCCGCCGACCCCACAAGCCCGAGACGCTGCCAACGGAGGTGCGAAGTAGTTTGGAGTGATTGGCCGAAGGGGATTGAAAAGATACAAGCGGTCCCGACTGTGCGTTGAAAACGTGGCACTCCATGCGTCCTGATCACCGATGACGGGCGGAGGTTCCGGGTGAGACTAGAAGTCCCCGGCATCCGACTGTTCGCACAATAACAAAAAAAATGCACGGAACACAAATGTGATGGTGGTTGGCGATGGGCTTACGCTCTGAATTGCTGCAAGGTCCCGGAGTATATAGCTCCCTAGGGTTTGAAAGCGCTTGAGGTTACGACCTGTACAAAAGCATGGCAACTGTTCAATTCTCTCCCCTTCGCCTATCTGCTTGCAGCTGATGCAGTAGTCGTGGTTACTGAGTCACAGCCTGCTTCGGTGAGTCTCTAGAAGACAGTGGACCGTGAAAGCATTGAGGAGAGTGAAGATGTCTTCCCTATCCTTGCATGAGAGTTTTGGTGATCTGCCTTAACGGTACGCATGTTATGCGTTGGAGAGTAGCCTTGTGATGGGAGCTAGCCCGATATAGGTATCAATTAGCCTTTACAGGGTCTTCAACGAGAAGGAAGAGAGACCTACCAAACGGAACTCCTTTGGGGTGATGTGGGAGGGCTTTACCGGCTTTCGGTATAAAAATTATTTTAACGTCCAGCCACCTAAATAGAATGTGGTTTAGCGCTAGGCAGAAGAAGTCTGTCAGCCAAGGGGTTGTCCGATGTAGTTGGGCTCACTTGATGCGATCAGGCCTTGAGATATTGGTAATGCTCTGGTCGTCAAGGTTCTCCCCTATGTTAAGGTAATGTTTAGGTGGCATATGGTTGCTGGCGTTTTTTGTTAAAATTCTGTATGCCTCCGCAGAAGGTTCTATGCTACCACAGATGTTAGCCCATGCTCTTCGTTTTGATATTCTTATTTCCTTTTTGTATATGCTTAGCTTCGTGTGGTAAATGTTCCAAGAAGCTTCGCTATTGTTGTATTTAGCTCTATTGAAGTAAGTTCTGAACTCGCTGTTAAGATACGCCAGGGTTGTGTTTTACCATTGCGGTGAGGCATTTTTATGGCTTCACTGCAAATGTCAGTGAAAGTACTAACTAGGTTATATTATTCTTGACTGTTGAGTACGTGCGTCGGTGGATCATGCAGGTTTCTTTTTAGGAAATTCTTGTAGTAGCCCCAGTTGATTAATCATAAATTAGTGATGATCTCGGCGGGGGGACTGTCAAGAGTTATTAAAAAGTTTGTGTACCGGTAGTCTGATAATAAGTGTGTGGCCCCCATTTTCCACGCTTCGAGCTGTTTAACCAGGGGATCAGGTATTAGTGTAATGTCTAAAACTTCCATTTTATTTCAAGTAATTAAAGTTTGGGTCATTGCATTTTGTTGCAAATGAATAGATTTGATTGAAGGAGAAAGTCGTATCACCCATTTTGTTTGTGTTTGGACTTTCCAATTGCTTGTGGTCTCCTACCAGATACCGTCCAGGGTACCCTCCGCTTTGTCCGCTGTGTCCTGAAGTACACGGCGTCCCGATTGGGTCGTGCCCTGTGTGCACAGCTGCTTCAGTTTTTCGGTGAGCTCTGAAGCAGTTGACACGTACTCTGTATGAGTGGCTTTCTTGTGTTCCATCACGTCGTCACTCGGGTGTTCGTACGATGCGCAGGCAGCCAGGATGTCTGCCGCTAGTTTGTCTGTATCATAGATGCGGAGTTGCACCTTGTCGAACCCATAGTTCAGTCGGTTCTGGATTAAACCTTGTTAGGAGGCTGAAAATAGCCCGTGAATTTGGGGGTTCAGACGGAAGCCACACCCTTGCTCTCGTTCGGGATGTCTGCAGCCACACAAACCGTACCCGATCTTTTGTCCTTACAGACGAAAAGCTTCATTTTACCACGGTAGTATCACACATCTGTGCACTTTTGGTAGTCCTCTGTAGACGCTTGGTTCCCTCGTACCTTTTTGGTGGCAAGACGTTTGAGCATGCGGAATGCCTTCATTCGGCCAGAGTCCCTGCCTGGGTAGGAAGTGTCTTTTTGAACTCCTTGGATCTGGTGCTTACCATAAGGTTAGCTTTGGCAGATTCCTCAGGTTGGACTGGTTGGTTAGCCGCTCCTACGCTGGTGGGGCTTGAGGTTGTGTCGTTTCGGGGTCAGTCGGACGCTTTGTTCGCTGACCTTGGCAAGGGTTGAAGTCACATCAATATGGGTGTTCGGCGCAGTGCTCGTGCTCTTCTGGTCGTTGCTGTTTGCGACTTGCGACTTTTTATGAGAGACGTACTCAAGGTTTGCTTTCTTATTTTGCTTCGTATTCTCCCACGAGCTGCGGAGACACGACAGGTTCACCAGTACAGAGATCGGCTGTACCCTGGTATGTTTGACTTAAAACAAGTCGCCACTGAGCCCACCTTTTGAGACTGAGGTATTTCTTGACTCGGGCTCCCAGGCAGATCGACTCTCTGCACGGTACGATTGACACATTAGTCCAGTGAGATGAATGTTAGGGAGAAGGAAAGAATTAGGTTTTGACTGTGGGGAGAGGGTGTGGGTGAGCTGTTTGTCGCAGGTGGTAGCACAATTGACTGTCCAAAGCTAATTATTTACGCATAATGCCATGCCCAACTTCCACTCTTATTCGTATCTACCATGGAGAGCTAGAGCGTTCGCTATGCTCAACTTGCGATCAGTTCGGTAACTTTCAGCTCGGTGGCCTTTTGGTCGAATAATTAAGGCAATAAACAACACATTTCACTGCCCATACCAATTTAAAAAAAAGGAATCACAACAAAAAACAAAATAAAGAAAACAAATATCGGCAAGCCGAACATTCTATAATTGTTATAAAAGCGTACCTCTTAATTTTTGCAAAGCCGTTCGGAGTTATATGCGGAAATCCCCAGTTTATATTTGTCATTTTCAATTTAAAAGTTGGTTTTTCTGGTTTGTTCACACACATCTCCTAGATTTTTAGTTGGTATCAACACTATTCCATGTTTATTAATACTCGGTAAGTCCCAACAAATTTTTTTATGGTACAGAAAAGTTGAAGTGACGTCCCGTAGAAATTTCGTCTCCACCGCTCCATACAGAATTTAAAAGATTAGATTATCTAAACATATAACATTTTTAAGGTGGTAGTCATACTTATGATATAGATGTGCAAATAGATTTGACACGATTATGAGCTGGAATATTAAAAAAATACAAAAAAAAAAAATATAGATGTTTTTGTATATAAGCAAGCATTTTTGAGTAAGCAACCATCGACAAAACAGTTGTCGACAAAATTCATAATGCAGTGCGAAAAAATAAAAAATTTTACGCATCTCAAGGCTTCTATATGTGAACGCCTTAATCGAACATTTAAAAATCGTATGAGAAAAATGTTTAGTAGATTAGATTCATAACAGTAATTATCTCTTAAATCAATACAATAATTCTATCACCGAATAATTAAAATGAAGCCTATAGATGTCTGCGCAAAAAATTAAAAGTTTATTTTAAAATCAGTATTTAATAAAACAAAAATATTTCCCAAACATAAACAATATATAATCTTGATCAGCATCACTAGACGAGTCGATCTAGCTGTTCATCTGCCCGTCTGACCGTACGTCCGTTTCTACAGCCGTACTGTATACAAAGTTGAAGATGTTTTAAAAGGATAATGTATTCGGTTTTATTCTTTAAAACAGATATATGTTGTTCTCTGTTATTAATCGATAATGTATTCGCTTTTATAAGATATAAGTTTTTTCTGTTTACTTCCAGGGAAAACTTTTTTTTCTAGACAGAAATTAATATATTAAAATATTTTTTTTAAGGTCCTGACTACCGTTTATTTCTATTTCGTCGACCAGTACATAAAAGGAAAATTTGTATTTTCTTTGCTTGAGTGATTTGCAGAATTTTTGTATGCAGTTAGCGTCAATAAAATTATGCAAAATTTTTTTTAGTTTTTAAAATAGTAATAAATTTATTATTTTTCTTAAATTCCTTCATATGCCCACAATTCATTAATATGAGGATTATATTTATGGGCTGTATAAAATGATAAGGAACACGCAATATGCTTCTGCATTCTATAAAGAATAATTTAAGCATACCTTATAGTTTTGAAGGACAACCTCGATATTGGCATACATCCCGATTAAGCTTTGGTATGCTGCGAGTAGCATATTCTTTTTACACTTGTAAGGTAAGCGTAATGCATATTTATGTGGTTAGTTCAACTACATTTAGTTCTAAGCATTGGACCGATAATTTTGTCACCATCAGGATTGATCTCAAAAATATTTATCCTAAGATCTTTATTAGTTTTCTTGGAATTAATAATACCTTTATTCGTGCTTGGAAACTCAATTCTTGAAAAATTCGATCTTATTCCGTGATATACAATAATTTCAATATTTATGTCGTAAGTTGTGAGTCTTGTCATTTTCTCTCTTGAATACTTTTTAGCTTTGGTATTGTAAAGATAACCCTCTCATTTCTTTTATTAGCTATGAATGCTAGTATGCATAATTTAAAATGAAATAGAAAAAAGTCAATAGTGTTTTAAACTGTACTAGTGATTTGATATGATTTTACAGAAAAAACAATTTGTACGTTCAGTAAAATGATATTTTCATCATTTTTGACTTCTCTGGCTGCAAGATATTTTGCACCACAGGTGGGGGATAAAAGTTATTATTTTAAATCCTTTAATTCCTTTTATGGGATGATCGTCCAGATGATTTTGACTTTGGTTTTGCGGTTGCCGTTTTTCCACATTCATCATAATATTAAATGCAGTTTTAGGTCCATCACAATTTTAATAGTGCTCGGTAAGTTCATAATTGTGAACTTCGCTAGAGCGGAAGTTACACTAAATTTGATTAACACATTAAAACCTCGTAGACATATCAAGGATATGAGCATAATGAGCTTTAAACGGACTGATATCCACATTTTTGGTGCACAGAACACTAGCAATGAATCACTTTACAATACCATTTGTAAGGCTTTAGTTAGTTAGTTAACAATTTTCACTGACACGTTAAAATCCTAAAAAGCTCATACGAAGAGCGAAGAACTAATCCTAAGAAATATCATATACTGAAATAGCGGGTGGTGGCGCTTTACAATACCGCATTGCAAATATCTCCATTTCTAGAATGTTACTTAGCAGCTTGACATCTACAGGGAGTGCATACAGGCATGTTGTACTCCTGGTACCAACGAATCTCGAATGGTTATTAGAAGGATAACGAACACAAAGATTGATAACAAATAATCGGGATGAACGTGGTGTAGAAGGGCTTAGGAGGTAGATAACAAGGTGTATAAATTAACGAAGGTTAAGGAAGGACAAGATGCGAAAAAATGGTCAGTTAAGGTCGGGCCAACATACACATAAGATGTCACGGTGCAACCACTCAAAATTTTAAGTTTTTCAGTTTTGAGGTGGCGGAGGAGTCGGTGTGAAAGTAGTTGTCCTTTTTGACACACATGTGACGGCTATCACCACTACCAACAGCACTGAGAGGATTGTGTACACCCAGAAAAAAATTAACTAAAAGGCCCAAAAATGGGGTAGAATTTATGTAAAAGTGGCCTTTATCTGGAGCTAAGTCCATATGTGGCTTAAAATGAAGGATTCCATGAACTAAAAGTTTGGGTTACTAATGGCCTAAAATGTGGCAATTTTAGCCTAGATTTTAGGTAACTGGCTGCCTACTCTAGCATACATAATTTTTTTAAACTTAAAACAGCATTTTGAATATCATTTGGCCTTGGCTCAGAGAAACAATGGATGCGTCACAAAACTATTTTGTTCTCAAGGTTCGACGTTCGAATCCTGCCCAAAACACAATTTATTTCTTGTTCTTTTCTAACTAGTAAATCTGATACAAAATAAACTTAGTAATTTCACTTAAAAACAAGAAAGGAAGTTATTTTCGGTAAGCCGAAGTTTGTATACCTTTGCAGTTTTAAAAATAATCGACTTCAGTAACACGATGTGCCATTTTTAAGGATTGTTGCTGACTTCAGTGATATTAAAAGAAAAATTATTTCAGTCTTTTTTTCAGACCATTTTTTTTTTTTGACATCTATATGTTAAATTCGAAATTTTTAAAAATATAAACAATTATATTCCCAATACTATAAGATAATATGTCAATGAGGCCCAAAGCTTTAATTTGTTTCATATTATTTTCGAACAATTTTCCGATCGTTCATATGACAGCTATATGATATAGTCGTCCGATTTTGCTACAATTTAATTCGAAATTCAGAACAAATTAAAAAATGTTACTTCAAAGCTTAGAAGGTTATATGTTAAAAACACCGAAGATATAATTTTTTTTATATTATTTTATCACTAATTTTCCGATTGTTCCTATGGCAGCTATATGATATAGTCGTCGGATTATGATAAAATTGAATTCAAAATTCAGAACTAATTAAAAAGCTTAGAAGTGTATATGTTTAAAAACACCGAAGTTTTAATTTCCTAAAATTTTTTTCCGCGATAGTTCCTATGGGAGCTATTAGATATAGTTGTCTGATCCGGCTGGTTCCGACTTATATACTACCTGCAATAGAAAGAAGACTTTTAAGAAAGTTTCAGCCCGATAGCTTTAAAACTGAGAGACTAGTTTGCTTAGAAACGGACAACCAGACGGACAGACGGCCAGACAGACATGGCTAGATCGACTCGTCTAGTAACGCTGATTAAGAATATAAGTTAACTAAGTTAACCAGACAATAAGTCCGCGACCATGCATCGGATTCTTTGCTGACCCAGCATTGGACTGTTTGCATCCGCACAGACGGCCAACTCAGCATATTTTCGTAGCCGCTGTGAAAAAACCTTTTGTTAGCTTTAAGTTTATACTCCTGTATTCAGTTCTGATTTTTGAAGCGAGCGAGCGGTTCCTCCTCGTAATAAATACAATTAAACTCAACTCAACTTTGTTTCTCTGTGACAGCTCCGCTCCACATAACAATTATTAAATATCTGAATATATTGACATATATTAATTGGCGCTCAACTAGTGGTTCTTTTCCACTTCCAAAAAGAAAAGAAAGCGGGTTTTGTGAAACGTAAAAATCCTACAAAACGAAAAAAATAATATTACCTAAAAAATCGTAAAATCCTAAATCCTAAACTTCGGAAAGGACAACGGCGGTGGACCAGCGGCGAAAATT
The DNA here is from genome assembly GCF_025231255.1 of Drosophila biarmipes. Classification (NCBI taxonomy): domain Eukaryota; kingdom Metazoa; phylum Arthropoda; class Insecta; order Diptera; family Drosophilidae; genus Drosophila; species Drosophila biarmipes. Next base: position 1,576,001 of record NW_026114526.1, on the reverse strand, counting down.
TTATTTACCAGGAAATTTTTAAGGAAGGAAAAATTGTATATCTGCAGTGGTCAAAAATAAAAAACAAATTACAGTTAGTCGAGTTTATTGAATTACTTCATTAATATTTTGCATTAGGACAACTTTTTTTCTTAACACTTACAAACAGTTATTGAACCAATTTCTCATTATGATTTTTTACGCCACTTCAGAGGGAAATACGTTTTGTTTTCTTTTGGAAAGACTGTCAAAAAGCGAAATAAAGAACATCCAACTCAAATAATTTCAGCTATAAAAGTGCAAGTAAAAATTAATTTAATCATTAAATGCAACGTAAAAATTTTTTGGTTTTGTTATTTCCTTCTTTGATTGTTATTTCGTTGCCACCGTGCGGTAATACGAATCCTGCAACAGGTTCCTTTTATCTTAGCTTATTTTTGTTCCCTTTTATTGGGTCTGCCCATGCAAACTGTTGCTCGTATGTGTCAGTCTGACCGTCTGACTACTCATGAATGACGCATTCAATTGCTATAGAAGCGGGAAACATTATTCTTGCGATTCGGAATCTGGGGGTCAAGGAGATATTTTAGCTTCGCTTGCAAATTAAGCAATCATAGAACGTCCCAAGGCCACAGCCATGGACCCAGAAAAGCTTAAAGCCATTATTGAAACTGCCGTCGGCAAAGCACTAGCAGAGCAGGCCGCCCAGAACGAGCGTAAGGAACAAGAGCTACGGCAAATAATTGATGTGCTCGCCGCTCGAGTAGAAGCGGTGCGCGTCGCACCGATCTCAGCTGCGGCCCCAGAAATAAGGGTGTACTCGTATGAAGCCATACAGATTATAGATCAGGTCCGTTGTGATGAGCCTCTAGATGCCGTCAAATGTCTCCCGGAATTCTCGGGAGCCCAAGAAGTATACGTCTCTTGGAGACAAGCGGCCGTTGCTGCTTATGAAATATTCAGACGGCACAATGGCAGTTCTCGCCATTATCAGGCTGTAATAATTATAAGAAGCAAAATTAGGGGCCCCGCCGATGCGGTCCTTTCATCATTTCACTTACAGTCACAATCGTCCGATGCACGTCATCGAACAAGAATTGGGCACCCTAAGGGGGTTTAAACTTGTTGCAGTATTATGACGAGGTCGAGAAGAAGCTCACTTTGCTGTCCAATAAGGTTAATATGTCCTATGATACAGGTATGGCAAAAATCCTGTGTGAAAAATTCCGTGACGATGCGTTAGGGGCTTTTTATCGGGTCTCAGACGAAACCTAACAGACGTACTTTTCGCAGCAAAGCCAAAAGATTTATCGTCGGCCCTGGCTCTGGCACAAGAAGTCGAATCTAATCATGAGAGATATGCCTTTGCGGCTACTTTCGCTAAAAGCCAAGAGGATAAGGACTGTAGGCCGGTTGGAAAAGCAGGAAGGGCACCTCAGGAAGCAGACCCCCGGGTTCTCAGCGGCAAAAATCCGCATCATAGTAAACAACAATATAAGGCACAGGTCCACTCAGACCAAAACGCCTATAAGCACCGCAATAGTAACGTCTTTAAGACGGAACCTATAGAGGTTGATCCCTCCCTTACGAAAATAATTCCACCCACTCACGCGCAGGCCTCCCAAAATAGAAGACCTGCTTCATCCGAGCGGTCAGGTGGCCCGAAGATGCAGCAGAGGCTTCATCATACCACGCAAAGTGTGGAAAGTGGCCCACAGTCCTATGACCGCACTGCCGCCAGTGCGGCGCGAGCGATCGACGATGACGTCAGTTGCGATTACGATTCCGACGCTATCAATTTTTTTAGGGGAAAATCCCTGCTACCTTTCATCAGACGAAGAGTAGCGGAGATAGAGATGAAGTTCCTCATCGACACCGGGGCGTCCAAAAACTTTATCCGGCCCAACAAGGTGTTAAGAGGTGTCCGCCCAGTGGAATCACCGTTTTCAATCCACTCAATTCATGGCGGGACTATGATAACAAAAAAATGATTCGTCTCACTATTTAATATAAAGGCCACGTTCCTTGTACTACCAGACTTGTCGTCCTTTGATGGGATAATCGCCCACGACCTGTTAAAACAGGCAGGGGCATCTCTTTGCTTAGCTTCTGGTCAGCTCAAATGGGGCACAGAGGTTGAGAATATTTCGTTCCAAAAATGCCCTGATGTCAACTTCACTAACGTGGATTGCTCAGATTCACCGCCCTTGGTAAAAAACGCTTTCTTGGAAATGCTCAGAAGTAGGAGTAAAGCTTTCGCAGACACTGACGAAGCTTTACCCTACAACACTTCGGTGGTAGCCAACAGAGAGCGAAGATCCAATTTATGCTATGTTATACCCGTACCCCATGGGAGCAGCAGACTTCGTCAATAGGGAGATCCGAGACCTGGCAAAAAATGGTACAATCCAAAAGTCGGCCTCTCCTTACAATAGCCCGATATGGGTCGTAGATAAGAAGGCGGGCAATAGAAATTTGCGACTGGTCATTGACTTTCGCAAGGTAAACGAGAGGGCAATTGCCGACAGGTACCCCATGCCGAATATATCGATGATACTTGGTAACCTTGGCAAAGCCAATTACTTTTCGACGCTGGATCTAAAATCCGGCTATCATCAAATTATTCTCGCAGAGAAAGACCGCGAGAAAACTTCCTTTTCCGTAAACGGGGGAAATTATGAATTTCGAAGGCTCCCATTTGGCCTGAAAAATTCCGCCAGTATTTTTCAAAAAACTATTGACGATATTCTGCGAGAGCAAATCGGCAAGTTCTGCTACGTCTTCGTAGACGATGTCATCATTTTTTCGAAGGATGAAAACTCTCATCTTAGGCATGTGGATTGTTTTCTTAAGACAATACACTATGCAAACATGAGAGTATCCACCAAAAAATTACGCTTTTTTAAGAAAAGCGTAAATTTCCTTGGGTTCATCGTCACCGGTAGTGGCATATCTACACCGACCTACGCCGTTAACGTTCTCGGTATCGGAATCACATCCCAATTCCAAAATCAAAAGGTGGAAGGCGCGCATAGAGGAAGCCGGCGCAAAAGTTTTTTACAAACCCGGCAAAGAGAATTTAGTTGCTGATGCGCTATCAAGACAGCAAGTGAACGCCATGGAAACGCAAGATGCTGAGTCTTTCGTGGCGACAATTCACAGTGAGATATCACTAACTCACGCTATAGAAACAACCGACAAGCCGCTTAACTACTTCCAGAACCAAATTGTTCTAGAAGAGGCGCGCTTCTTGCTAAAACGCAGTTTCGTACTCTTTGGAAACAAGAGACGATACGTAATCAGCTTTCCTCACGAGCAGACATTACTCGATGAACTCGCAGGCACAATAGTCCCCAAAGGTGTGAATGCAATACATTGCGATCTACACACACTTGCATTGATTCAAGGCGATCTGGTCCGGGCATTCCCACCACCACCAAGTTTTGGCACTGCAAGAATAGGGTCACGGACATTTTTGCGGCCGATGAAAGAAGAGAAATCCTTACGGCCGAACATAATACGGCCCATAGAGCAGCCCAAGAAAATGTGAAGCAGGTGCTCACTGAGTACTACTTCCAAAAATGACTAAGCTAGCTAACGAAATTGTCGCTAACTGCAAAACGTGCGCTAAGGCTCAATATGACAGGCACCCGAGGAAGCAAGAGTTAGGCGAAACAACGATCCCTTCTCATGTGATTTACTGTGACAATGAACCATCACTAAATTCGCATACGACTTCGACTATGCTAAGTGATCACTTCGGTGTTGCCATTACAAATGCACCACCTCTGCACAGCCTCTCAAATGGTCAAGTGGAGCGCTTTCACAGCACTCTTCTTGAGATGGCAAGATGTCTGAAAATCGATAAAGACATATGTGACACCGTGGAGGTGATCCTGTTAGCCACCACAAAGTATAATAAATCAATCCACTCGGTCAATAAGAGGCCAGCTGACGTTATACTGGGTGAGGATGAAGACATGCAGCGAGATGTTTGTGTCAAAATTAAAAGCGCCCAAAACGTGCCTAGGACCAGGGAAAACGCTTCGCGACAGAACAGGGTTTTCGAAGTTGGCGACAAACTTCTTGTGAAGTCCAACAGGAGACTTGACAACAAGATAACGCCACTATGTGAAGAAAAACTCGTTGAAGCGGACCTGGGGACCACGGTCCTCATTAAGGAGAGGGTGGTCCACAAGGACAACCTAAAGTAACATCTTCAGGCAACTCCCGTAATTTTTATTCACTTTTCATTATTAAGCAAAACCTTTATAGCCACTTGGCATTAGTTATAAGATCCATCTTCGAGCCTAAGATTTATCATTTAAGACATTCCTTTTGTTGGTGGGAAGCCTCTGCATGAGTAAAACAGAAAGTAAAAAGTACCCATTCCATTTCGCAGGTTCAGTCTTGCTATCCTCCTTTCCCTATCCTTGGCGTCGCCGCACATTAGAGGGCCGCATTCTAGTATGGGAGGAATACGCACGAGTCACCCACTCTTCTAATCTTTCGGAATTCAGACGAGTTGTGGAAGAGACCGCTGGCATGAGAGACTTGTTTCCACGGTCGCACATAAAGATGCTTCTGAATGCGGACATCGATCACCTACGGGACCTACTGGACTCATTAGAAGTGCACCACAGAGTGGCAAGAAGTCTAGACTTCTTAGGGTCTATACTTAAGGTTGTAGCGGGAACTCCAGATGCTAATGATTTGGAATGAATTAACAAACAGATAGAAATAAATAACAAAGTCCAAAATCAAATTAATCAACTAACAGTTACAGTTAACCAAATTCTGAATGTGGCAAAAAAATCAGAAATTAACACCGAACATTTATATGAAACTCTTCTCGCTAGTAATAGAATGTTAATGATGGAATTGCAAAATTTAATGCTAGCCATTGCATTGGCTGAAGTCAATATTGACAGCCCTAACATATTAGACCATGCAGATTTAGAGTCAGTTTCGCTGAAAGACCCCACCAACACCCCCATTAGGGATATTTTGTCCGTTGCGTCCGTAAAAATACTTTAATCTACCAATGTCTTGTATTTTATAAGAGAATTTCCTGTAATAAAGTTTGTATGTAGGAAGGTCACCATTTTCCCAGTCGCCCACTATGATGTGATCGAACGGATGAAGAACAACGTCGTTGCGGAATGTGATGGAAGAGTCCATCAAGTTGAAAACTGCACCGCGACACCTGGTGCCACATTCTGTCAGCTATCTGTGAGTGGCTCAGAGATTTTCACGCAGGAGGTGTTGCGCATTGCGATACCCAACCGACCGACTTGCACCCGGTCACTCAAGTGGATGAAGGCACTATCATAATTAAAGACTGTTTAGCACAGGTTCGAGTTGACAATGGCCCGGATGTTTCCTTACGTGGCACGTATCTCATAACATTCAACGATCGTGTTGTGATTAACGGAATCCGGGAGTGGCAAGCTCACCTTTGTTGAACATAACCGGGCATATATGGCCTAAAATATTCAATTAAGGAAAATATGGCTTTACGATTTTTCCTGATTTAATGTTTTGGTTCCATATCTTCCATTTTTAGATCGTGTATTCTTGCTTGTGTAGTTCTCTTATTTAAAAATGACCTAATTTGTGGAGGTACAAACTCTCATTTCGCTGTGTCCAGTCTTTTCACTGCCTCGTACTGGATATCGCTATCCATTTTTTTGACTTCTTTGAAGATTATTAGTGCCGAGCCTTCCTGTTCGATTCACAGTTACATTTACAAATTGCGATGTATCCAGAGTCCCTTTTTAGACAACTGTCGTTCATTTGGTTCAAAATTTTTTCGTTCTTACATTAATATAGAATCCTTATTGTTTATTTCTTACAATAATAGCTAAGACATTTCTTTCCTAAAAAGTGGGTTATTTTACTTAAAATAAAATGTCTCTCTTATTCATTATGGCTTTTAACTGTAAGAATTTGTAAATATGTTCGTGAGGTAATATATGGATATTCTGATATTTTAACTCTTTATTTATTCGTGTAGACACACCTTTTCTAACAGTAATTGTGGCTAAATCATTTAAATAAAGTGTTATTATTTCTATTGGCTCCGAGATTAAACCGATAAATTCTACTTAAAAAATTTTGCTGACCTTTTCCAAAAATCGGTTTCTTTCTATCAATTTTTTTTTCTCCTCTTTCGTTTTTCTTAATTTCTCCTCCTCATTTTCTTGGAAGATGTGGAATTGTCCACTGCTTCATGGACGATTGCCGTTCCTATCAGCTGTGTAGTTTCACTATAAGACCATCTCGAATTGCTTGATTTATTTAATTTCCTATAGTTCTCCCAACCGTACAATTGTCCATAATAGATAAAATTCCTGGACATTCTAATTTGGCCAGTGCCCTCTGCAGATGCTGGTGCTTCGATCGACCAACAGTAATCTATTCTTGCGATTGTTGTTGTAGCTATAATAATTGTTGCTTCATTGCCTGTCTCGGCTTTGCTGTGCACAGTTCCCTTTCGAATTCCTATTCAAAAAATTCGATAATGGCCGTGAATAACCCGAAGAATCCCCTTGATTGAAGTTATCCACTGTGAATTGGATTCCAACCGGGAAAGGCATTGCATATTGGGTTGAAAGTATTTTTTTGGCATAAAATACAACATTTGTTGTGAAGTTTCTATCATAAAATTATTTTTCAAATATTGTTGTAGCCATCCCTGGCTCTTTGGCAACTTTCAAAGTGCGCCTTAATTTTTCTACGAAACTTGGCAAACAATTAAATAATTATTCTTTAGTAAATAACGCGCATTATTTTCTGTTAAGTTATGTAAATTTTGTCCTGTAGGAAGTCTACATACCAACCCCGGAGGACGAAGAGTACAAGTAAACCGACTGGATGCCATAAGGACCCATAAGATGGGCAGCTAGACGTCAAAAGTCGCCGGCAGTGCAGCCAATGTTATCAACTCCGTGGAGATCGTTGACCACAAGGATGACATTCAGGATGTGAGCATGATCATGAAGCTGGGCTACTCCTGGTTATAGTGATCCTTAAGGTCGTCAAGAAGTACAAACGCCCTGGAGAAGGCAGTGACCCCCATCGGAGTGTAAATAGTACCAGACGAGGCAAAAGTGCTCATAACTGCAAAGGCGAATTAAGTGGAAATTAATTACAAACAAAAAGTGAATCGCCATCAACAACTGAAAAATACAGCAAGTGCATGCATTTTTCAATGCAAGCGAAGTATTGAAACTGTCGTGTGCCGTTGTGGAACTTCCGTACGATGTATACAAATTAGGTTTCTCACTTGTGACTTAATTAAAAAAATTAATTTTTATTTAGTAATCACTTAATCTCTACTACAATTTTTTAGTAGGTCGAACTTAGTTAATTCACTGCTCGTTTACATTTCCTCGATTTGCACTACTGCTCGATCCAGATCTCAAAAACGGACTGACTGATCTCTAGTTCAATGATCAATAATCAAACCTCGGCTTAAGAGAATTTATCCCCAAAAATTGATAAAGAGAATGGCTCAAGAGAGTCGGAAAATAGGATGATGCAATTTGCCAATTAAATTTGAAGTCCAATCTTGGCCGGAAATTGGTGTTTACATTAGCGGAGTTTTAGAGACCGCTTTGGGGATCTTTTTGTTTACGTTAACGGACTCGGGGCTCGCTTTGGGGATCTTTTGTTTACATTAGCGGACTGGATGTTTACAGCATCCGTTTGATTTGGGCTGCGTGAAATTGATCTGGGTTGGTATGATTCGGACGCCTGGTAGAAAGAAATAGCTGACCACGGATTTATCTCGGGTCTGTCAGAGTTATTTGGAAATTGGCTCTCGGCTCAAAGTTGTTTATAAATTGGGTAAGAACCCCTAAATAATGTGTCATATATTTTACATACATACATATCTCTACTGCGATAGTGTGCAACGTCATTTTTGTATTATGTTTTTGTAAGCCGCCGTCCTATATCACACGTATATATATATATAAACCAATTATAACGTCTTCCAAAACCCAGGGTCCAAAGCGTAGAGATCTCATCGCACAGGATTGAAAAGGGTGTAAGTTTGTCGGAACGAAGTTCCTATTTTTTATGAATATATATATACCATGAATAACATGTATATATAACATGTCTAGTACCCAAGCATTATAAATAACCCTAAAAAATGATCCAAAATTTAAAGTAAGAATTCAATATTTACTATCAAAAGCATACCTATTGATAACAGTATATGAGTTAGAGAAATTACATATTGAGACCTTCCGTCTATATGTTTCACCACTCATACATTATAATAAAGCCCAAATAGTGATCATAATATCAACGGTTCCCACAGTCATTGTTTTCTCTCATCTAGACAAGAACATATTGTTTAGCAATGTTAATACATTCCTATCAAAATAACTATTCATATATATATACATAATCCATAGTTCTATATTCCTTTTCTGTACTTTTTTTTTTACTTTTTTATATATATAAGCTTTGTAGTTGTATGTACAGTTGCAAGAGCCCCCTGAGCGACGTTTGTAGGTGTGAATAGTCAGCGTTTTGCTGATGTGCGAACCTTAACGATGATAAATTCGATACCCTCAGCTAATAAAAATAATTGACAAGTAGAATTATTACATATGCTTTAGACCACATTATATTGCTTATCCATTGCATTCGCCGACAAAAATATTAATTAATAAATGTATTATGTGAAAAAAAATTTGAATTTAGGGGGTGTGCTGATGCAAGATGTGGAGTAGGTCAAAACAATGACATAACTTAACGACGGACAACCTTGACTATAGGAAATCGTATTGCGCGGCCTGGGACAATTAATTGGCACACGAATGTGTGAAGGGGAAGGAACATGAACGAAACACAGCCCGATCGTATTGAAATCAAGCGACAGCTAAGATTGTGGGGCCGTGTGGACTGACGACTGACAAACTTTACCCATTAATATTATTTTCCAGGCACTCTAAATATTTATTTTCGTTATGTTCGAGAGTAGAGGGGCTTACCAAGATCCCATGACCCGAATACGACGAAGCTTATGCCAGCAAAAATGGTGCCTGAACCTCGGACGTCTATCTCGGCCCAAGTCCTTTTCAGGACTCGAGCACTAATATGCCCCCGTAACTGGGTTTAATTTTTTTTTTTTTTATTATTATTATTAATTTTATTAATTTCATAATAAGTGAATTATATTTTTACATAACGACTTGCTTAGTCTAACATGTCCGTAAATACCCTGCTTTTGTGTGCAACGGAATATGCATAGACAAACAATATGCTATCAAAACAAAACAACAACGGATTAGCGAAACCATTGATGTTACATGTTGTTTTTCTGGAAGATGGGAGTCATTTTTCATCTTGTGTTTACTTATGTGATGTAAAAAAATATATACTCGTATACGATTTTCAAGTAACTTTCCGGCAAACAAAAATTTATTAAAAAGTGAAAGTAAAAGAAAACTATTGTACATTAAATAAATGGGAGTACAAGATTACCAAAAATACAGTGGCGGAAAAAATTGTCAGAAAAAAAAAAAGATTTTGTAATGAAAAAGCTGAAATTGTGCATATTAATAATAAATGAATAGTAATACAAAACTGTGAAAGAATCTTAAAGTCCTATAAAGTGCTAACTTGCTAAGAACCAAAAATAAAATATATTGGTTTTTAAAACTTATAATTGATGGTCAAATTCCTTATATTTCATTTTTCTGTACGTAAACAAATTCCTAATTTACTTACTACTTTTTATTATTATTACTCTTTAATTATTACTCCCTGATAAAGTGTTTTTCTTTTGCTCAACTATATATCATTCTTTATTTTTCTTTACAACAAAATTAAATAAATCAAGAGACAGAAAAGAAATGTTTGCAAATTTCTATACTGATAACTAATTAAAACCTAAATTTTTTCTAGTGCTAGATGCATTCGCTCAGGAGTCTTCGAGAAAGGTGCAGCAAAAGGCGATGTGGTGCATTAGATTCCTTAATTTTTTCGAAGCGGAAAGCTACGCAGTCTCCAGATGCTGGCGAGGAGGTGCTAAGGACGCAAATAACATCGGGAAAAAATAACCAAAATTATGTTTTACATTTATATATCTGCTAAGCGCTCAACGTGTGCTTTTTCTTCTGCTTAAAAAAGCGATCAAAGGGTGCTTTAAAAAGCACTGAATCTGTGCTCATTGTTGAGCACTTCTGAGTCCTGGTGCATATTTATGTTAATTTACCGTTAAGTTCACACTATACCCATCCCAGAATATTTAGCTTAATCCAGCTTCAGAGGATATGCAGCTTGATCTATCTTCACAGGATACGCAGCTTAATCCAGCTTCAAAGGACACGCAGCTTCATCCAGCATCACAGGATACCAAGCATCATCCAGCTTTACAGGACTCACAGTCACACCTGTCTTCACAAGATTCTTCGGTTCACACACACGAGTGTTAACTTCACGCACTATGTCATCTTCGTTCATTGAAGAAACAAGCCACACAAGAATCGATTTACACAATCGACTACTAGACAACCAAAATGAGCTACAAGGACAGATCCAAAAGCTTATAAAAAACTATGGCAAGGATTCCACCGAACGACGCCAACGAGACGGTTATTATTCTAATAGGCTTTACCAGTTGAGCGATCTCTGGCAGCAGTTCTGCGACCTAGATGAAGAAGTCCAGCAAGCATTACCCACTGGAAATGAGTACGGATTAAGGCTCACAGCATTAAATTAGTTGGTAGAGAAATATTAGCAAGTATTCATGGCGTCAGCAAGCAGAGCTCAAAAATGTACCTCGGCGGTTCCAAAACAACCCAAAGGACTCGTTAGTCAAGCAAATCAAGAGTGACTTATCGATCGGTGAGATAATTCGTCGACTACAGAGACGATGCAATGAAAAATCAATTACGCCAATCACCACCCCAGCTCTACATCGCCACATGGGGGCCCAATAAGAAGGCAGCCTCCACAGCAGAGGTTAATCGATCAGGCCTTAAATGAAGAATATAATTTTGCCTTACTTCTCTATGGCCTTGTATCTACCTCCAGTCAGTGTTCCAGATGGCGAAAATCTAGACTGGTGTTTCGGTTTCCCGATTTATTTTTGAAATTAGTGTATAATAAACCATATTCAGCCAGCTAGAAGCTGCATGTTCTGCAAGGCTACCGACTAAAAGCCATATACTAAAACGGGAAAATGTAAAAATTTGCGGAAAGGGGATTAAAAGTCGATTAAGTGCCCATTAACGGGTCAGCGCAACAACTTCGAGCACTACATGACACAGTGCGAAAGACTTTAAGCACCCTTCGAAACATCAATATCTGCTCAAAATTCTCGGGTCCAATTCTGTGTTTTATTATTAGAAGAAAACTAAAACAACAGACTCTAGCCTCACTGGAAATTTTAGCGGATGCACCAACGGAGATTCCAACGTTAGGGAGTGTACTGTCGTTTAGTAAGCGGCGCCCTTGCATGCTGGAAACAATAGTGCATCACCTACAACAACGCTCCGCCATCAGCTAGTCCGCAACAAAGAGAGCTGCAAGATCTGTCACCTAGGACCACATCACTTTAGGGCGTGTAGCCGTTTTCAAGAAATGGACTGCAAAGTGACTCTAGGCTATTATTCAAGAAGGAGCATGCACAAACTGTTTGTCTACAGCTCTTAAGGTTGAAATTTGTAGGTCACAGTTTACTTGTCAAGACTGCCATCAACGGCATCATTCAATGTTACACAAAGGCCTGAATAGCAATCCAGTGGCCGGCGCAGTAACCATCGCAGGATACGACAACCTCAGAGAACATGTTCTGCTCGCGACCGCCAAGGTATCAATATAAGGACCTACCGGTTAACTTAAAACATGTCGCGCTATATTAGATTCCGGTTCACAGGTGAATCTTATCTCAAAGGGGATGGCAGATCTGTTATCTCTTAAGGAAATGTCATTACCGATTGAAATATCTGGAACCGGAGGAAAAATAACAACAGCGACCAAGTCAATACTAAAGCTATCGAGCTGTACCTCGAATTTTGAAACAGAAGTAAAGGTATTAACTATTTCCACAGTAATTTTAGAACTACCATCATTACCTATTGCACACGATTTTAATTCCTGAGAGACTGCCTTTAGTAGATTCGACTTTCGGAAACTCGCACCCATTGACCTCACTTTAGGGGTTGACCTGCATGCCCGGTTAATAGCTGGTAATTTTTTCAGACTAGGACTAGGACCTCTGGCGCAAGGCACAGTTTGGCAATGTAATCACCGGTTTTCTAAAAAAAAAACCGCATCGGATACGCAATTCAGTCATATGCTGGAAGATGACAGTGACGATACTAACGAATGGTGAAATTCTGGTTATCAATAACGAATCTAAAAAAGACGAAGATCACATCTTTCACGATGAAGAAAGGATTTATTTAAGTAACTTAGCATCAGTATAAATCAAAACCAAAATCAACTAAAAACTAAACTGACTCGTCCGTACGGGAATCAACCTCCACAAATAAACCTGCAGCTTGCCGAGTTACCCACTGCAAAATAAAAGTCAGCCCCTATAAAACCGAATACTCCTCAACTTCAAGCCTATTAAAAGTCGGACTGTCCTAAAACATTTCTTAATTTAATCAAAAAATATCTAACTTTTTTCCAGAAGAATCTCACACATACTCGTAGACCTGCCAAATTACGAGGGCACAATTTTAGTCCCCACGTCAATGCAGTTGTTAGCATAAACGGGAGCGTGACGATGTTAATCATACTCAGGAACCTCCGCAGTCTAAGGAGGGCTCATTGACGATCAATCATTTGTTGCCGGCTTTCTATGTAATTTTGTCAAGGGCTGACGGACATCATGCCTTAATTGCGGAAACCTCTCAATGGGGGGGAGGGGAGAATGTTCGAACCCAAGGGTGCTCCTCATGACCAGCACCTAACAAGCCAAGCAGTTGATCAGTTGGGAATACTACTAGACATTCAGTATCATTCACTGGTTAGAAGAATTCCTGATCAACATATTACTTACTAGCCCGATGGCGCACTAAGCACATTGTTGCAGTGTTGGCCGAGTCAACTACGCTTACTGCTACCATCATCAAAAACTCATGTTAGTGAAACATCCGTGTTCCAAGTAGTATATAAGCAACTACCAATTTAAGAATTATTCGGTTATTAACGCACTTATAACTCCGAGGTTCTTCTTCCCACCTCTGGGAATCCTTGAAATACATCAGTAGCTATAATAAGGGGGATCAGAGGATTTTTCGACGGTGTTGTTTAAAATCATAATCAGTGTGTTTGCTATCCGAGGGAATCCTATCGTTTTGTTGCATTTCAAAATATTGTGACCCTTCGCTATCTTCTAAGAATGTCCATGAGAAAGTGCACGTGCATACCCACGAACTCGAGTATCACCTCCTACCCTTGAGTGTGTGTGGGTCTGCTTGTGCGTGGTTGCTTGTGCGTAAGGTGTAAAATTCAAATATTTAAAATAATTTTGGTGTGATTGGAAAGGGTTTTTCCAACCCTTTGCAATGGAATAATTTTCACGATTCTAAAATTAAAATTGCACATTTTGAAAAAAAAAAATTTAATTTTACACCTTAAGCACAAGCAACCACTCACAAGCAGACCCACACACACACAAGGACTCGAGAGTAGGGTGTGCTACTCGAGGGTCCTTTTCCCTCTAATAACCATTCGACTGCGGTCTTGTTCTGCTTCCTATTTTCGAGAACCAATCGGATTGGTTCTAGGAGTACAACATGCCTGTATGCACTCCCTGTAGATGACAACTTGTTAAGTGAACATCTAGACTATAAAAATGACACCCCTCAAATTGCTCAGGATCAGTTCTTCAAATGCCTCAGTACTGCATTCTATTTAAATTATCGATCCACTTCGGTGTCGGTTATTACGCGTAACAATTCAAGTTGTGTTTAAACATTTACTTTTATTTCGGTTAAATTTACTAACATTTATTCGACATATTATATAATTATATATATTTTACATATTTTGAAATTACGATAATAAAGCTAGAGAACATTCCTGCTAGCGGCTACATCCAGGCCCCTAAAAAAAAGAGCACGAAATGCGCTTATAAATTTACAAAATACGGATGTATTTTGTTTCAAGTGGTGCGTACTAGCATATATAGCTTATAAAAGCCATGAGAGTGCTACCTTTGCAACAACACAGCAAAGAAAGTATTCGAAAGAAAAAATGACAAAGACCACCACATACCAAATAAATATTAATAATGAAATCATTGTGTATGATGGCATAAGATTGGATTTTTCGAAAATCGAGTTTCCAATGGGTGGGATGGCTTTCATTCGTACAGAATAAAGTTCGCGGTCAACTTGGTGGCCGCCAGTGCGAGCGAGTCACCCGGACGTTAAGCGGTTGAGCGCAGGGTTTGGAAGCCGCCTCGTAAAAAAGAAGCCCAGTGAAGACCAAAGCGAAAACCTCGGACAAGATTCCCCCTTATGATGACGACCACCGCAAAACGAAAAAGGACTATGATTAAAAAAGGCTGACATTACCGCCATCCAGGAACGGCTGGCAGTGAACGGCTGGCTACAATCCGCGTCAAAGCTAGGTTTTTCAATCCTAGCATAATTTGGGCGCACGCCCCACCATCGGTCGATTCAGTCTCAAAGAGACCACCTCCAACAACGGTCTCAGGCTGATTGACTTCGCCGCGGTGCGAAACATGGTAGTGAGTAGCACCAGATTTCGGCACCTTGACATCGGGCGACGACGAGGGAGGCGACAAAAACTCCGATGAAAGGACCAAGTGGAGGAGAATCACAAAAAAAGGAATTATTCAATTTGAATAAAAATAATGCAGATTTCAGCATTAACATTTATGAAACTGATGGAGACGGCGAAAAAATTATCGGGCCAAACTTTTGAATAAAATCTACTCGTTCTAATCATATAAATACATTAGGAATCAACAATATAAGCCAAGAAGTCATGCATTACGCCTACATTACGATTGTAAAAAGATTTTGTTACTCGCAACATTCCAAAACGAAGGCGGGTGGATATTTTTGTAAAAACTGTTTAAAATTTTTCACCGCAAATAACAAATGAGAGTGGAAAATTAGCCTCCTTCAACCCAGAGCCAAAAACTACAACATCGTTTAAGGGCTTTCACAAAAAATTATCCCTCCACTGGTATTATATGCTGACATTGAGGCTGTTCTTGAAAATTGCAGTACATGCCTAAACTCAGCAATTACATCGTCGACAACAAAAGTGCAAAAGCATATTTTACATTGCGCATAAATATAATCCGGCTCTTAACGAATTCTACACATATGAAGGTATGGTTCAAAAAATATAAAAAAATTACATATATTTAATACTAATAAATTTTTTTAAATATCATAGGCGCTGACTGCATCACCCAAGCTTGTAAGTCACTCAAAGAAAAAAATATGAGTTTGTTTTACAAATATTGGTCAACCCCCAAAGGTCCGAGGACAAGTCCAATTAATGACGATGAACAGAAGGGTAGTTGCTGCGCCTGTGAAAAAGAAATACATGACGACCTGGAAAACACTTCGACCAATTTACTGGAAATTACGTGGGACCTATTCATAAAAATTGTAAGCCAAAATATAAATTAAGTGATCCCTTCTTTCCTGTAGTCTTTTATAATTTATCGAAATATGATATATATATAATTAAGCCCTATACCTTGTAATAAAGAACTTTACATAGCACTAACAGACATCTAAAATAAATGCCTTAAATAGATACAAAATAAGATATATCGATTCAATTATGGAGGACAAAAAACCCAGTTTCCTGACATTGATAAGTTTTATGACTTTCTCAGTGAAGAAAATTGTAGTACCGAGGATTACCAATTTGCTCAAAAGGTTTAGGAAACTTTTAATTGTAACCCTATTAGAGATTATTTAAAACACTATTTAGAAAGTGACGTTTTAATTTTGCCTGATGTTATTGAAAATTTTAGGGAAAATTTGTAGGAGAATTTATAAGTTAGACCCTATTAACTATAATGAAGGTGCTGTTACCTTCATTATCTTAGGATGCTATGCTCACCCCTTTCCGGGTTTAAAATTTTAAATAGGGATCAAGTAAAGTGATTCGATTATAAATATATTTTTATTGATGGAAATGTGGGATACATATTAGAAGTAGATTTAGAATATCCTTCTGATCGGCCTGATTCACATAACTACTTGCCTTTCTGTCCGGAAAATAAAGTTCCTCCTGGCGGTAAACAGGAAAAATTATAAACCAAATAACTTCGTTAGTTATATTGACGCAAATAATTTATATGGATGGGCTATGAGTACACCATTACCCCTTTCCGGGTTTAAATTTTTAAATAGTGATCAAGTAGACTGATTCGATTATAAAAATATTTCTATTGATGGAAATGTGGGATACATATAAGACGTAGATTTAGATTATCCTTCTGATCGGCATGATTCACATAACTACTAGCCTTTCTGTCCGGAAAATAAAGTTCCTCCTGGCGGTAAACAGGAAAAATTGATTGCGGACTTAACAAATAAAAGCGAATGCATTATTCATTTAAAACAGCTTTAGCTATGTATCAAATATGGTTTAGCTGTAAAAAAAATACACAGAGTTTTATCCTTTAACCGATCATGTTGGTTAAAACCTTATATTGACTTAAAAAAAAATTTTTTTAAGTTAATGAATAATGCAGTATATGGAAAAACGATGGAAAATGTCGCCTAGCGTAGAAATATAGTTTTAGTAAAACACTGAATTCCCCAGGACATCAACGCATAGCTAGACATGATTTCCCTAGCGTTGAAATATTCGGGTCTGATCTAGCGGCAATTGAGTCACCACCATCACAAATTATGTATGATAAACCAATATACATAGGGGTTGCTGTTTTAGAATTCTCAAAATGGTTAATGTATGAATTTTATAATAGTTTTTTATTGCTTAAAAGTCCTTCTTCGAAAAATATATATTTGGATACATATTCATTTATTTTATCTTCAGAAGAAGATTTTTACCAATCAATTAAAAACAATCCAGAACGCTTCGATACCTCAAATTAAAGGCTGGAAAACCAATTTAATATTGTTTAGGCTAATAACAGAGAGCCAGAAAAAATGAAGGATGAACATGCCGGGAGGGTTATAAAATCCTTTGCGGGACTTAAAGCTAAGGCATACTCTTGTTTAGTTGTGATGTGACGATTCGCACCCAAACGTCAAAGTTGAGCAGTCTTTCACACACTTTGTAATAAAAACTCGGAAATATGTTGAACTTCACCAGTTGTATTAATTTGTATACTTTCAATCTTTGACTTAATGCTAAACTTTGATTTTCAAATTAGGAAATATAAAAGCTCGGTTATAAACGCGACCAGCTTCTCCTTATGTCTTCTTCGTCGTGTCGTGCTGCTAACATTAGCAGCAGAAATCTAACATTCGCTGTTAAAACTGCTGTTGTCCACTGCTTCTCAGAGTCGCCAGAAAACAGCTGTCCTACGTCCGATAAAGCGCTGCAGGGCCCACAGAAAATGATGTTTCGACATTCCCGTGACTGCTTTCAAATGAATCGCTTTGCTCGCTAAGCAAATGAAAACTGCAATGTATGCTTTATAGCAAGTGTGACCTCTGAATCTGGATGACTTTATCTCAATCGCACCAGTGTAATCAACTCCAGTTGCTTCGAACGCCCGTTTGGGCGGATTGACACGGTGCGCTGGTAAATCTCCCATCAGTTGGCTTGATGGTGACGGCCGGTGTTTGAAACACACTGAAACACACTTTCACTCTGTCGCGGAATCCTTTTTACTGCCTGTTTACCGTTGACGATCCAGAAAACTTGATAAATTATAGCTAAAGTTAGTTGCACACCGCCATGTAAGCTGTTGTGACGAGCGTTCCTTATAACCAAAATCGTCAGGTGGTGAGACTTTGGAAGGATTATTGGTGTGCGTTGAGACATGGAGAGCTGCAAAGCATTCTTAAGTCTGCCTTTAACTCTCATGAGCCCCTCATCGTTGAGAAACGGCGATAGCTGGCTGAGTTTGTTGTGTTTGGATAGAAATTTGTTGGATCGTAGTCTTGATAATTCTTCCGAATAGACTTCTTGTTGAACCATCCGCACCAGTGCGAACAAAGCCTGTTGAAATTCAGATACCTGAATAGGGCCGGTGAGTCTATCCGCCTTTTTGTGACGAGTATTATAAATGAATCGTTTGACGTAGGCTGTAACGAATAAGAGTTTATTATAGGAGGAATATGATTCGATAAATGGTTGCACTTCTATACAAATGTGGGGACCGATGTGCTTTAATGATTGCTCTCCTGAAATAAGTTCTGATTTTGGGGACTGAACTAGATTGACTGGATGGATTGAATGCTCCTCTGAAAGCTGCAGCCAATGTGGTCCGTTCCACCAAAGCGTGTGGTGTTTCAGCTGGGAAGGGATGAGTCCGCATGTAGCACAATCTGCTGGGTTTTCTTGCGTAAGAACATGTCTCCACTGCGATGGCGAGCTTGCATCCAACGCCTAGGGTAACCGCTGATCCAATACAGCACTATCATTGCATCCGACCAGTAGTGTACGGATATGGTGTGATGTGATGCTTGAAGTTGATTGACAATCCAATCGGCTAATTGTGTACACAGCAGGGCTCCGGATAACTGAACTCTCGGAATTGTTAGCGGCTTAACAGGTGTGACTCGACTGCGGGCGGCTAATAAGTTAACCTGCACGGAACCATCCGTACAACTAGCTCGAAGATAAGCGCATGCTGCATACGCCATGGATGATCCATCACAAAACATGTGTAGGTGCAACGTCGAGACATGCCTTAAATCGAAGCCTAACCATCGAGGGATGTGGATCTCTTCAATGTCGGGGAGCTCTTGAATGAGCTGTCGCCACCGCTCGGCGGGGGGCTCATCCGTGCGCTCAATACGAAAACTCCAAACTTCCTTCAATAGGATTTTCACAGCGATAATGACTGGTGCCAGGCATCCCAACGGATCGAATAAACGTGCTACTATAGATAGTATAGAACGTTTGGTGAATATAAGATTCAGAGAAAACTTAAGATTAAAACCAAACCATCTTTGTTTGGATGCCAATACAACCCTAAAGTTTTAATGGAGTCCTTAATGTCTATCTCAAAAATGCTACTGTTAGAGAGATCTGTAGTTGGGATACTTTCTAAGATATCTGGATGGTTGGATGCCCTTTTCTTGAGCTCCATGCCTACTGATTGCAGAGCTGCGATGACATCATTGCGAATTTTTAGAGCTCCGTCGATGGTCTCGTGTCCGGTTTGAACATCGTCCACATAGATTTCCTTTTTAAGGACATGCTCGGCCAGAGGATAGCGTTCGCGCTCGTCGGACGCAATCTGATGTATGATTCGAATCGCCTTGAAGGGTGACGAGGCAGTGCCAAACGTTACTGTAGTCAAAAAATATTCCTTGATGAGTCCCTTTTCATCGCGCCAGAAAATTCGCTGATACTGGGCATCTTCTTCATGCATATCTATACAGCGATACATTTTCGTTATATCGGCCACGAAGACATACCGATGGAGACGCCAGTTGAGTAGAACTCCTCCAAGATCGTTTTGTAGGGCGGGACCCGTGCATAAAATATCATTCAAAGACCTTCCGTTAGACGTTTTGCACGAAGCGTCGTATACGACGCGCATCTTTGTAGTTAAATTGTCGTCTTTGATCACAGCATGATGTGGAACGGTGAACGCAGAGATTGATAGTTGCCTTTGAGCGTTGATGCTAGTGTGTTCTTCCTCACTACCTTTTACCTCTTTGATCTGCTTAAGATCAAAGTACTCTTGAATAGTGCTGACATACTGTTGACTGAAATCTGGCCGATGATTAAGTTTCCTTTCCAGGGCGTGGAAACGGTTTAATGCGATTTGCCTTGACCGGCCGATCACCTGTGTGGGGTCAAAGAACGTTTTTAAAGGCAAACGAACCAGATATTTTCCATTCCGCTGACGGATATGAAATTGTTGAAAATGGTCTTCACACCATCTTTCCTCTGCGTTGAGTTGTCTTGTTGTGGAGACCTGATCCAACTCGAAAAACCTCTGAACCATGTTGTTTAGGTTTGCCAAATTACAACGGATGGAGATTGATGTCGTCTGGGCTGCTTCAGCTGGTCCAAAAACTGTCCAGCCCAGCTGTGTGTTTTGTGCAATTGGTTCTGCAACCGTCCCTTTGCGTATGTCCGGAAGCATTAATTGCGGGATAATGTCGACACCGATAAGTAGGTCAATGCGACCCGACTTGATGAAATTAGGATCTGCAAAGGATAACCGTTGGAGATGTTTACAGGACTTAATGTTTACATTTTGTTTTGGTAAATGACCTTTTAGTGACCGAAGCATGAAGGCTGAGGATACGTAGGCGTTAAAATCCGATCCTGAACATGAGATTATGGTGAAGTCAGTGCTGTGCCTGCATTGATTATGCGACGTATTACTAATTCCCGTGCTTGAACAGGATGCCTTTTGAGTCTAAGCGCTTGAACCATGTTTTCCGTGATGAGGGTGCCTTCCGAGCCATGGTCGATGAGAGCTCGAACTAAAGCTGACTGCCCAGTGAAGTTATTTACGATCCGAACCAGTGCAGTATCAAGAAGGCTCGTTGAGCTCAGATGGGAGGCAACTGCGCTGAAGAGTTGCGTTGATGGTGCATTTTGTACCGCGTCTACGCTCCGACACACAGTGTGGTGCCGTTGACCAAATTGCGAGCAGTTTCGGTTGCTGCTGCATTGACTGAGAGAATGGGAAGCACTAAGGAAATTGATACATGCTTTCGAGCGGTCGACTATAACCTTTCGCGCGAAACAATCCTTGGCAAGGAAGTCCGGGCACCGTCTTAGAACGTGATTCTGTTGGCAGAGCGAGCACCTGATGGATCCAGACTCAAGAGTACTGTGGAAGCTGTGTCCCCTAACAGTGGAGTTTCCCGATGGTCTGGTTGTCTGGCGATGGTTGGTCGATTGTATAGATGATCTAACTGGAACGGCTGGTTTCCTACTCTCAATTAGGTCGATGCTGACCAATCGATTGTGCAGAAACACCTCCAGCTTTGTGAAGGTGGGGATTTCCACGTTGTTGCCCAGGAAATGTTCCCAGGCCTGTGTTGAGCTGATAGGCAGCTTTGTGAGTAAGTGATGTACCAACCAATGATCACAGGAATCAATGGCAATGTGTAGTCGTCGGAATTCACTAATACATACATTTGCCAAGTTTAACAAATTCCTAAGGTCCACCGTGATCTCCTTGGACAGTGGCTCGATTTCGTACAGTGCATTCATATTGTACATGAACTGTAGTCGAGGGTTGTTGTATCGTTTTACCACAAGGTTCCATGCCACTGCATAGTTGGTTTCTGTTAATGCCATATGGTTTATATCATGGTCTCGTCCGTGCGGTAGTGCTTGCTTCAAGAAATGAAATTTTTGAATGTTTGAAAGAGATTGATTTTCATGTATTAGCTGCGTAAAGCTGTCATAAAAAGATGGCCAATCTGCAACATTTCCTGAAAAGTGGGGTACGGGCAATTTGGGCAGCTGAATTGTGGAAACAGGAATGGGCACAAGGGTGTTGTTTATGGATTGATCACCTGATAACTGTATTGGGACCGGAAACTTGGTTTCGTATTCATCGGCGAAAGAACAATAAATGTGGCTGTATGCTTGCTCAAAATTGTCTTCAACAGCATCCGCAAAATATGGATGCGATCGTGGACATTGCTGTAAAATGAGGGCTTTATGATTTGTGTAAAATTGTTTCGCAAGCTCGTTGAGCTTGTTGAGGCGAAACTCATAGTAGGATTTAGTTTTCTTTATTTGACCGTCCATGCTAAAAAGCATTTTTATTAGTTGGGTCAACCTGGAAGATAAGTCCATATGCATTGCGTACATGTCTGCAAAAGGTTCGACCACAGCCAAAGGTGCCGAGCTCTGTTGTGCCAAATCACTACCATTACTTTCATTTTTACCCATTTTAATGTTTTCCTATTGCACTCTGCTTTGAAAAACCACGCACAAATACTTTCACAAACACACTCACCTTTTTCAGTCGTTCCGCTCGTGTTGCGATCAAGCTTTGAAAGAAGGGGACGGCAAACTTTACGAGACTAGTGTGTCGCATAAGATGGCAATAGGCATGGGTTGAATCCGCTATTCTCCTCAACTTCTTGATTCCTCCGTTATTCGAGGTTCCGTTATGGGGATGTACGTGGCAAGGTTGCATAACTTTGCTGGTTTAAATTAATAGTAGATTTGCACACAAGTAAGCACAAAGATTGAAGTATGTTTACAAATATTGGAAGCTGATGAAAATATGAGTGTATGTTCCCCTCATGGGCCACCAAAATGTTGTGACGATTCGCACCCGATCGTCAAAGTTGAGCAGAAGTCTACTCTGGGGGTGTTTCACACACTTTGTAATAAAAACTCGGAAATATGTTGAACTTCACCAGTTGTATTAATTTGTATACTTTCAATCTTTGACTTAATGCTAAACTTTGATTTACAAATTAGGAAATATAAAAGCTCGGTTATAAACGCGACCAGCTTCTCCTTATGTCTTCTTCGTCGTGTCGTGCTGCTAACATTAGCAGCAGAAATCTAACATTCGCTGTTAAAAGTGCTGTTGTCCACTGCTTCTCAGAGTCGCCAGAAAATAGCTGTCCAACTTCTCCTAATCGACAGAAACACCCGTTCAAGTTGATAAGGCGGAAATGAAAACGATTGTATAAAAAAATAAAAGGAGTTAAGAAATCAGTTATTAAGAAACTGAATCATGAAGATTATATCGAATGTATAAAATATAAAAAAAAAAACATTTTATGGAGCTTAACGAGTAATTCGTAGTAGATCTCACATTCTTTATACAGAAATTATGAATAAAATTAGTCCTAATTATAAGGACGATAAGTGATATATTTTACCTGATAATTGTAATACATTAACTCATGGTCATTATAATATTGAAATTATAATAAGCAGTAACCCAACATAGTTATAAGAAATATTTGTATAATAACATTAAATGAATAAATAAAAAAATGTTAATAAAGGTAAAAAATCTATTTTTTAGTTTTGCGTTTTATTACTTCAACAGCTCATTTACAGAAATCCATGAGTTGTGGGTGGAATCAAAACTGCTCCATTTTACAAGCACTTGCTTATTTTGTCTCTTAATTATTTTCTCTACTAGGAAACCATTTTTATCTTTTACTTTTTAAAGCTCCTCTTGATAAAATGATTCATTAATAGGGTTACTCATATAATCTTCAATTTCATAAGTTACCGGATAGGTTGACATAACTTTTAAAATTTTAAAAACTTGTGTGGTCAAATTTGGTTCATATACCTTCATGAACACTCCCTTGTACTTATTCGAATGAAATCACCTACTGAAAATTTATGTTTTGGAAAAATTTTTGGTATATTATATACTGATTTTAAAATAAACTCTTTATTTTTAGAGTAGGCTTCTTTAGGTTTCATTTTAATTGTTCGGTTATATGAATTTTTGTATTGACCTTCCCTGTATACTAAACATTTTCCTCATGTGATTTTTTAATGTTCGATTAAAGCGTTCACATATAGAAGCCTTAAGATGCGTAAAGGTATGATAATGAATAATATGAGATTTGGTCATTAATTTCTTAAAAGTGGAACTAAAAAATTCTTTTCCTTGATCTGACTGAATATTCTTGGGGTTACTTTTACTCTTTCTAAAAACAGCTTTCATTGCTTCTGTTACATTCAGTGCAGACTTGGTCTAAACTGCTTCAGCGTAGGCATACTATGAGAACGTATCAATAAGGGTCAATAGATATCTAAAACCCTTATTTTTTTTCCTAAAAGGTAAAATTTCGACTAAATCAATTTGACCTGTGTCATTTATGCCTTTTTGAACGAACTTTCAGCGAATAAAGTTTTTCGAGCTGGTTTGTGAACTTCATCAACAACTTGTTGTTTACTCATTTTAGGGTGATGAATTATTAGTGTTACTTTATTTGATGACGATGATTGCTTAGGTAGTAGTGTTTGCATATATACATTTACATCTCATTTTATTTCTGTACGCTTCTTTTTTTAAATTTAAAAATATAATCGTATTAAATCTATTTGCACATCTTTACCATATTAACCCTCTAGATCAGATAATTGAATATCAAATCGTTGTAAAGATGCACACTTAGGAATAATATGATTATTGTGGAGGTATATTACTTGCTGTCGCAATATAGAATTCCAACATAAAAACGTAGTAAAAAAAAATGTCTAATCGTAGTAATGATCTCCAGGACTCAGAATCGAACTCAATTTTGTTACCGTACTGATTAATTACAAAAACGGATTGCTTATCTGATTTCCTAAATCTAAAGTTACATTTTATGGAAGGAATACACGGATAATAAATAATTTTATCAGGCATCAAGAAGTCATACTGATCCAGCTTCAACTGAACAAATTCCTTATATGTAAGCAGTTGCATCCATTCGACTTTGTCAAATCCAATAAAATTAATTTTACTTTGCTGCATCCAGATCATGGGTGAAAATTTTCGAGTAGTTGACTGACCGCATTTCAACTTTTAATTATGGACTACATAATATTCGAATCCAAAAATGACTTCATGGCCTTGTTTCTTTCGAGAATTTTTATTTTTTTTAGTGTGTATGTCCATTAGGTAGGAGTATTTTATTTGAACTGTAAGTATGTTATAGTCCTACCGGTATATAAAGGGGAAAGCCCTCGCACGCATACGCTCAGTTGACTTAAAAATCTTAACCAATCGTAAACACTCTTGATTGTAATTCAAGCATAGTAGATTTTCAATATGTACTTGGAATTAATAATAAATTTTTTTTAAGGAGCTAGCATTCATGCCTGCTAGAACGTTGATACAAAATTTCTTTCATTTTAAGCCGCCATTTAACATAAAAGAATTGAATAATGAGGCTCTTTAGCAGCAACAGCAGAATATAAACGGATATAGATATTCCGTATACAAGTCTTGAAAAAATACTAACACCACTTAAAAAGTATCATATAGTTATTGATCATGGTGAAATTAAAAAACATTATTTAACTAAGTATTTATCAACAAACATTATCGATGTTGATATCGGAAAAAGTTTATCACAACTACCCAATTTTTTCACCAATTGTAGAATACACAAGAGTAATGGAAACATATATGTTTAAAATTCAGTCAAAATAAAAAGTGAAGGAATCAGGTTGTTTCCTAGTATGGATTCCTTTGAGAGTTTTTTGGAAATGATCCCAGCAAAAAAGGACACAAGAAACTTATTTATTGTAATTTTTGCGGATCTGATACTCATTTCGAGAAGAGCTGCGCCAAGAAACGCGACCAGAAGAAAATAAAACAAAACTAGTGCAATTTACAAAACATTATATAAGAAAATAGTTATATAAAGTATTTTAAAATTTATCATGAATAAAATAAACAAAAATGTTAATAATATATCAAAAAAGGTTTACGCAATTTATACACCCTTTAACTATGCTAATTTGCGGACCATCAGGATCGGGAAAAACAACCTTTTTCGAAAATCTAATTACTAAGAAGAGTGATCTTTTTAATATTTCAACAGATAAAATTATTTGATTTTATGGAGAGAAAAGCGCAAAGCCAAATTTTAAAAAGGTTCAATACTTTAAAGGAGTTTCTGAAACAATTTAAAATGAAACAAATGAACCTAATCTATTAATATTGTACGATTTGATGATGGGACCGTTTAACAAAAATTTGTGTGAGCTGTTTACTAAAGGTTCACACCATAGGAACTTATCAGTAGTAGTGGTTACGCAGAACATATTTCATAAATCTTCGCACACCAGAGATATTTCATTAAATACCAAATATATTGTTGCTTTCGAAAATCCTCGTCATAAGCTTCAATTTCAATGTTTAGCAAGAAAAATTTGTCCTGAAAACCCAACGGAGTTATTTAGAATATATGAAGAAGTATCGGAACAACCACACGGATATTTACTTATTGATCTCACTAATGAAATTAACGATCTATTAAGATTTAGATCAGAGATTTTTAATTCGGTATACAGTGTGCTATTCAGATGAAAACGGTATACAAAAAAGAGTCTAAATCGCTTGAAAGCGAAAAAATAATAGGCTACGTAAAGCAATTACAAACAATAGTGATAATGAACTCGTAAAAACAATAGTGGAGGTTGTATTGAGCACATTAAAAGGAAACCATAAAGTTACTAAACCACATCTAGATGCTCTAAAAAATATAAAAATGCTTTGCGATATATTTTGATTCCAAAACGTACATTAAACTATGTAATTCCTTATATATAACTCCTTATTCGAAAAGGGTGATGTTTACCTATTCTGTTAAGTTCATTGCATTCTGGACTTTTTGGAAAACTTTTAAAAAGTTATTAAAAATAAACACAATTTAACCAAAGTTATTTTAATGCATCCTAACTCCTATCAGAAATTGTTAAGCAATGATAGGAGAAATGAACTAATAAATATAAAATTTTTAACAATTTTAAATAATAACTAAATAAGTGATTTTGACAAGTGGATCCAAATTCTTCAAGAATCGAGTTACTATCAAAATAAAAAACGTACCAAGTCATGGATTGTTCATAATGAACAAAAAGCCCCTCTTATTTCAAGCAGAACAAATGAAACTCAAACCACAGATTGGATAGATATAAAACTCAGCACATCAAAATAAATATCAAAGTATGAACATTCACTACCCGAAAAAAAAATTAGTGCTCCTTCCATTACCACCTGAAAGTGATGACGAGAATTTAAATTCAAAGGAAAATATTTTACCAGAAAAACGAAACTTAAGAGATACTTCTTTTCTGAGTAGAAAAATAGATATAAAGAAATTAGGATTGGAAAAGGCAGTGTCAAATGGGAAGCTTACTGAACGACAACGTAAATTAAAAGCAAAACTATAAAAATTAAAAACGAAACCATATCGAGATCTTAGATATGTATAAGGACGTGAGAAGCTAACACGATCGGTTCGAACAAAAAATCCAGTACAAACTGGAAGAAACACAATTAATTGGATTTCGTACCAATAACTAATATTAAGAGACCAACTATGGGATATTCAAAAGAGATTTTTATCAAATTGATTAGTAATGATTCTATGAATGTTTTCCCTGATAACGTAAACATTACAAACATTGTTAATATCCCTGAAGACATGTACGACGATTGGGAAGTCGCTATTACAGATATGTATTTAAATAATTACATTAAATATACACCTAATCAAGTGTTAGTTTAGTAAATACTGAAACATTTAGGTATAAAAATGTATCTCATGAGTCAAAAATACCTGAAAATGGGTTAATTTTTATTTACACGGACATAATAAAATCAAGGTCAGTAGGTAGTAAAGGACCAATATGCCTTCGTGTAATGCATTATAACGGAAAAGATTAAAATATTCAATTTAAAAATATTGAATATTAACCTTTGAATATATGGTCCCCAAATGAAATCTCAATACTAATTACGGATTCAAATGGATACAAGACCCTATTTGAAGCTTCAGCTGTTCCTATTTTCGCTACTCTTCACTTTAGAAGAAGGTTACCTATATATGCAAAGCATACCTAAAAACTCCATAAATAAGACATACACAAAAATATATTTACTTAGAACATAAACTGTCATCATTGTGAAATCTTATCAGGATTATTATGTAAATCAGGGTGGCGGGGGATTAAGCAACATCGGAAGCCTTTATGTATCACCCCGAATAGTTCAACAAGGACGAGGAATCGAAACCTTTTTTAGTGGTCTTTTAAATTACATTAAAACACTTTTTCTTTCGGGCATAACTGCTATAAAAAATCAGGCCGCTGAGACTGGTAAGGCTGTAATAAATGAATTTGGGAGAAAGCCGCTAAGAAATATAATTCAAGAACAAAGTAAAATTGCTTTACAAAATCTATGATAACATTGCACGATTTCAAAATGGAAGTGGAAAAAGAAATAAAAAGAGTGGTACTAGAAAAAGACCACATCACTTAAAATCTAAACGACAACGTAAACATACTAAGACTAATCATAAAAAAAAGTCAACAAGAAAATTAAATTTTTGCTATATTTTCTCTAAAGCAAAATGAGTAACCATATCGAATGTATAAAGAGAATTAGATTTCTTTGCACCACACCCCACACAACGTTCTATTCTAAGAACTGAATAAGTCTCATATAATCTAATTGCTTCCTTGGACGGCGCCTCCTCAATCGAATTTGTTTGCTTAGGAAATGGTGAAACGTACCGAGATTTATCAAGTGTTTACCTACGACTTGTAGTGCAATTTAGAAAAAATGATAGCAACGTTATCGAAGGAAATGCTGTCGGTGTAGTAAACAATATTTTACATTCAATATTTAGAAGTTCCTCAGTTTATTTAAATAATTTTCTGTTAGAGTTATCATAATTATCATTATAGAGCGTATTTTTATTTTTAATTTTAAACTATGGGAGTGATTCCTCACTTGGCCTCCCAAGGATATTTGCCAAATTTTGGAAGAATAACAGCTGGGAAATATGTTTATCCCAACACGAATGAAACTCTTAAAAATGTGTTCCAAAATAGTAATAAGGTTTATTTATTTGGAAAAATCCAGGGAGATATATTTAATAAAAAAAAAACTGCTTGTTAATAATGTTGATTTAAGAATTAATTTCAATATTGAAAAAACAGCAAAGCAAGAAACCGACACTGAATCAAATTTAAAGATACTAGAAGCACAACTTTTTATGAATCACATAACAATTAACCCCAGCGTTTTATTGGCTTATCATCATGTTTTACAAACAAAAAATGCTCTATACCCATTCAGCAAAGTCGAAGTCAAATCTTTAACAATTTATCCAGGCAAAAATACACTTTCAATAGATAACGCAGTTATTGGTCAGCTACCAAAATTTTCTGGCTTTTTGTATGGTTAAAAACCGTTCATACTCAAGAAACCGGACCCGTTTAACTTTGAACATTTTAAAATTCAACGTGTTAATCTATTGGTTAATGGAGTTCAATGTCCTTTCCAGGCTTTAGAAATTGATTTTTCTAACCCGGAAAAGGTTCAAAGCTCCAGAGGTTTTAATATGCTATTTAGATCATGTGGAATAAAACATTACGATCGTGGACGGCAAATTACAAAGGAAATGTTTGATACCAACAGTTTTATATTAGCCTTTGACTTAATTGCTGTTCAATCAAATTCAACTGTATTTTCAAATTTGATATCGCAAGGTACTATAAGAATCGAAAGAAGATTTTCACAACCACTTACTGAAGCAGTCACTTGTTTAGTTTACTGTGAATACGATTCCATGCTTGATATTGATAAACATAGAAATATTCGAACTCTTTTTTAAAATGAATACTTAGAACTTCAACATTTGCTTTTTAAGCATTCAAAAACACGATCTATTTTTAAAAGAGTCTTTCATTCGGACCAGTTACCGGAATCTATTTTAAAGTATCCAGCTTTAATAATTGCAAACACCGATGCTTCAGATCAGAAAGGAACCCTATAAATATTTGTATAATAAACAACAACTACAAGGATATTTTCCTAATACTTGCGGTATGTATGGGCGTTTTTAAAGGTAAAAAGAAAACACTAAACTGTATTTTAAAAAATTTCAAGAAAAATGACTTTTCATATAAGGATAAATTAATACTACAAATGTTTGAGAACCATTTTAAAAAATAAAAAATGTTTATAAAGTAAAATTAATTTTTTTTTTTATGGTTTTGGGGCAATTTGTTTGTTCAACTTATAATATTTAATCATAAGGCTAAAGGCTTCTTCTTTCAGTGCCGGCAGCATATGACACTGGCATGTGTCGAGTCCAGATGAGGCATCAACGTCGCTCCAGGGGCAAAGTTTGTAGTGGAATCCAAACTTCGAATGGATCAACTCTTTTTCCTCTAAATTCTCCAGAGTAGCTTTCAAAAATTCCATCCGTCGCAGGTGTTGCCCAAAAAGCATGCCTTCAAATTGCATCAAAAATAAACCGATTTTTAGAGCGTACATTTTTATTTTAAACTGTTTCTTTTTCTGACTGATTTCAGACTGTTGTCAGATCTTAAAACTCTTCCCTTTATATTGGACAATTTCATTTACTGTCGTTGATAAAAATTCAATTTGGGAACTGCTATATCTGTTTGGATCTTTTCCTTTATATACCATATGAGTAATTCCATTCTCATTTAGTTTCCTAAAAGGTGTCTTAGTAGAAAATTTGTTTACATAACTCTTAGGTAGAAATATCCAAACTTCTTTCTCGTCCTTATCAGTTAGATACAGAACTATTTTCGATCCATACGGCGTCTTTTTCAGCTTACATCCAGTGATCTTATACTCAAATCCAGTACATTGATTTTCAATTTTTGTATAGCCAATGACAGGCTTCAATTTATTAAAGGTTTCTAAGAAGTCCTATAAAATTCAACCGAATTAGTTGAACTTTTTTTTTTTCTATATATACTCATACCATTTTTAAGAAACGTGAGGTTGGATTTGTTATGTCATAGTACCGAACCGTCGTATACTAATTCATTTACTCAAAATGACATGGTCTTTTAGACTGATTCAAGACTAAAAATATTACTATCAATGCATGAACAGTGAAAGAGATAGCTACACAAATTAATTAAATATAATTATATATGTATATATATAAATATACAAATATATAGGTATATATACCAAAAAGTAATTCAATACATGTAATATTTCAGAGTTCGATAAGAAAGGGATATCAGTATATCTATCTCATATTATATCTATGTAAATATGTCAATAGCGTTAAAGTAAAGTTAGTGTACATAATGTTAAAACAATGTAGCTATGACGCTATATAAGACAATCTTTTTATAGAATCTTTATCTTTTTATTTTTTCCAACATCAGAATGGCGAAGTTTCATTGCGAGTTGTGTTCAGAACCAAAATCCTTTACTACTCGAAACGGCCTAAAAGTGCTTACCTTAAAGATACACAACTTTAACTATCTTCCTATAATTGTTGTTATTTCTGTCCTGAAGTACGAAAAATTTGGTTGCGAAACAACTATAATATGCATATTTTATTCATGCACAATGAGGAGATAAAAAGTATTCGTAAGGCAGAAGAAATTTATCGAAAAAATAAAAAACAATTATAAGAACTCAATTTCAAAATATTTTTTATTTTATATAATTTTTTTAATTAAGGTATAATATAAAATGGGACAAATTTAAATTTAATAATAAAGACTAAATAAAACGTCGAGTTAAGCGTTGTCAACTCCATCATCCAACAAATTTAAATAGGGATTTTCTGGTTGCGGTGGTTGGCTCCAAAATTTCCTAGAAGATGTGGTCATCGTCTGGAAACATTTCCGTAGGGATAGATTCGTCTAATTCAATTTCCTGTCCACACTGAAATTGATCGTGGCTTTCATCGTTTAGAAGCTGCAGCAGGTTGAAATACTCTTGTAGGAGAAGATCAACCGAATCTTCCGTTTCAGAAGCATCTACAACCTCCTGATCCGAGTTTGCAATAATCTCATCATCAGAATCCTGCGTCTCTGGTATTTCGAGGTGATCAATCTCATTAATGGTATCAAGTACTGAGGCATTTAAAAACCTATCCTGAGCAATTTGAAAGGTGTCATTTTTATAGTCTTCAATGTTCACTTAACAGGTTGTCATCTACAGGGAGTGCATACAGGCATTTTGTACTCCTAGAACCAACCATTAGAATTTTCTCAAGCCTTAAGCTGAGAGTAGCTATAATAAGGGGGATCAGAGGTTTTTTCGACGGTTTTCTTTAAAATCATAATCAGTGTGTTTGCTATTCGAGGGAATCCTATCGTTTTATTGCATTTTAAAATATTGTGACCCCTCGCTATCTTCTGAGAATGTCCATGAGAAAGTGCACGTGCATACCCACGAACTCGAGTGTCAGTTTTAAAAAAAAAATATCTTTGGTGTTTTTTAACATAAAACCTCCTTCGCTTGGAAATTACATTTTTTAATTAGTTCTAAATTTCGAATTTAATTTTATCAAAATCGCACGACTATATGTTGTTTAAAGCGAGATTTCTTTGAATTGTACTCTGATACGGAGGGTTTAACTATTCCGTCTTATTTTCGTTATACAAATTTTAATTTGTACAATGTTCGAAATGTTTTTCATTTTATGAGTTCGATTGTGTTTAAGGTGCGGAAAAAAATATTATAAAACTTGGCTAAAGTGATTGCTATAATTACGATTCAGACATATATTAATTTTTAATAAGTATTTTCTTGTGAGACGTGTTTACATAAATTTGTCTTACAACTTTGGACCTAGCAGGAATTATTAAGTTGTTATCTATTGAATGTTGATCTCTTTATCGAAGTATTCGGGTCTAGCTAATAACAAGTCGTAATCTGTCTAAAAGCCAATTTGGAAAAAAAAATTTTTTTGGAAGTCCATTCCTACTACCTTTTTTATAATTTTCTTGATAAATTTTATGACCTCTGCCGCGATCATTTCCCTGGTAGATGTTATTTCTTCCTCGTGTAAAAGTGTTTCGTCTGCCATTGCCTTCATAATAACTACCTTTGGTTATTTGTTTGTTGATTACTGAAGTGTATGTACTTTGTTAAAGCGTCATTTATATTATTAAATGAGCTAGCTTCCAAAATTGTTTTAGTTTTTCAACTTTCGCAATTATTTATGAAAGTGGTTATAGTATCTATTATGCTCTTGTCAGCATGTTCAGCATTTTTTCCTTTGTCGGTATATGATGCTTTTAGCAATTAACGTAAGTTATAAAGTTCGTTTGTGAACAGAGTGGCGGATTTTCCTCGTTGGTAAATATTTGCCATTTTTTCTTGGATTACCTCTGAGGTTCGTTTTATTTTAGACCAAGAGGTCTTTATTTATTATGTTGCCAATGCAGAATAATTCGCTTAAGCCCAAGTCTGGTTGATTGGCATTCGTCAGCAGCGGGGAAAATGCTGACAATGCAATTGTGCATATATTCACCAAGCTGGCAACAAATTAAATCAAAGCACAGCCCCTTAAGGCGGCTTGTGCTGAATGGGCAATTGAGAAACCAATATTCTTATTGACTACTTGTTGCTTATTAGATTTAAGCGAATATATTAATATTCGCTATTTAAGCAAAAGGGCGTATGCAGTGCGCACGACATTTAAATATTCAAGTAAATCGGCCTGTGTGTGAAACATACCATCACAGCGACAGTTGTGAGCTGTGTTTTCGTATTACCAATGCACTTGAAAAAGTGTAAAGTGAAGATTTTCATTTCTAGTAAATTGAATGCAGTTGTCTAAAACAAATTCTTTCCGCAAAGAATTTTTCAAGAATAGTAGATGTAGCTTTTCTTAAGAGGACCAACTCTACACACTTCGATTAGGCGTCTAAGAATACCAGAAGCAGACAGAGTCAAAGGTTTCATTTACCTATCTAGTATCCTGGTTTGTTTTGGATTACCTTATAGCATTGGAAGAAGGAACTGCCATGTTTCTTGGCGACACACAGTTTCTATGGCACCGAATCATCTTCGTCGGGTCGTGATTCAATATGTCGGTATAGCTGGTTTCATGCGCACGCAGGTTTACGGTCCTGGATGTTGTGGGGCTATCGATTGAGTTTAGCCACTGCGAGGCAAGGTTGTCCGATATCACCTCGAATCGATATTTTTCCGGATAACACCTTAGTTCCCTGATGGCCCATTTAATGCACATACACTCCCTCTCCGAGGTGAAGTAAGTCTCTTCAGTGGTAAGTAGGCGTCTGCTCAGCTCGTTCCTCTATCTATTGGTTAAAACGTCACTGGCGTCCGTTTGAAGAACAAACTTTTCGTTCAAATCCGGGAAAGCGAGATCGGGTGCTTCCGTAAGCCTCTTCTTAACTTTTACAAATGCTTCCTGTTGCTATTATTACCACTGCTGCCACTTCTTTCCTTTCTTGAGAAATAGGAAAGTTTGGCACGAATCTCCTGATGCGCTACCTAGACACCCTCGTAACTCCTTGCAAGCACTGGGCGGACTCAGCCGAAATATTCTCGGGGTCAGTGTGGATTCCTTCCTCATTGATAACATGCTTTTGAAATACCAGGCTAAGCTTAAAGAAACTAAATTTTTGGTGTTTAGGCAAAGGTTCCCCGTCCTCGGCCATGGGTATTTGCCAATATCCACTCTTCAGGTTCAATGTCGAGATATACCTTCCGTGTCGGAGACCTTCTATAATGTGTGTTATACGGGTCAGTAGATAAGCATCTGAAATAGATCCCATGGCTCTTGGGCTTCCTGCTCTGTGGTCTCCTTAAGAACTGCTAGTGCTGCTCCAGAGTGAAGTTAATACTCTGGTCTGGTTGTGGAGTAAGTCTTGGGTAAGTCGCCTCGGGCGTAACTCACATCTTTGCTTCGTTCTGATACTTCCTCTCGCGTTTGGTTAGATGGTCCACGGTTTCGTCGGAACGGGTTGTATAGCACTGAGTCGTCTAGAAGCCCTAAAATGCGGATTGTCAGGCCGGTTTGCCAGTTGTAGAATCGTTCTTGGGGCTAGTTAAAAGAAGTGGTTTAAGCTGGAGATATAGGCGATCACATTGAAAGGATGTGGACACACCGCAGAGAAAGTTAACGCTTAAAAGCACGTCTTTCATAATCGAATGTAAAACTAAAATTGGAAACGTAACCCAACGTTGATTGTACTGGTGTCCGTATGGGCGTTGGCGTGACGTTCTGGCGACTCATTGGTAGCTCGCCTAAATGTTTCTTGGAGATGTCCCTTCTAGCTGTGTTGGCCTCCATGTCACCGACCCTATAAGCATTACCGCTGCCTGTTGGAATCCGTAGGGTGCGGGGTGGGGGTTCGTTGCTTCTTCTCGCTAATCGCGGCTGTGATCTTTGCTTCACATTCCTGTAGTCAATCGGTTATATCCAGCACGTGATCGTCACGATTATTAAATGCTGCTAACCGACTCCTCATTTCTTCGAAAAAAAAACTTCTTCCAAATAAAACTCCTTCGCAATCACCTTCAGCTTCCGCTTTCTGAGACACAAAATCCAGCGCGCGCCCTTCGTTTACAGGGGGGAAAAAATAATTAAACTGTAGAATGACAAAAATATTTTTTTCGCGCGCAAGTTGATATATGATATATATATATATATATATATATATATATATATATATATTGATATGCACCAACTGAAAAATTCTACTCCCACTAGGCTGTACCAAAATTTTTCCTATCTTAGGGTAACCAGATGGGTCTAAAACACGCATGCCCCAAGCAGGTAGTTCCCGGCGGTAACGGTGCCAGGAAAAGGGCAGTTCCAGTGGACGGTGATGACGTTTGGAAACACTCGGCAATCGCAACATTTCAAACTGCCTAAAACAAAAGGCGAAATAATCGTTATGGACGTACACAACAAGAATCCAGTTCTTTAACAAGGAGCTAGTGTATATGGTTGACGGCGTCACAAGCCAATGGATTGGTATTGATCTCGACAACACCTTTAACAGTCAGATAGCTTAGGCAGTACATAGGTGTGGCTTCAAGGAACCAACGTTTCAAAGCGGGATGCGAACGCATCGGAAAATGGGAATGGACGATGGACGACAACAGTCGTTCGAGGAGTTGAAGGCAAGGCTTGGTACTGATTCAGTGTTGCCGTGTCAATATTTCTGAAGAAAATTCATTCTGCAATTGGACGCCAGGAAGTACGGCATGATCACATGACCCTTACATGGCTAAACAGCATTATAACTCCCTCGGGAAGAATCGTCAGATGGGTTCAGGAGCTGCCATTTCATACAGGTAGGGTAGGTAGTACCTGGCGTGAGCACTAAAAAAAAAAAGAGTGCAGTTGTTTAAGGAGAATTGTGATAGTGCACCACCTTTCGGAATGCCTTGTTGACTATTCTAGTCTGGGTTGAGGTTCTTCGTGTAGCCGTGACCATTCTGTCTATAAGCAATTTATGGATCAGCTTCACCATTAGCGACTCAACTCCTAGCTCTGTGAGGAATTCTGTTGCTGCTGTAAGAAGTACGTTGTTATCGGATCCTTCAGAGTCCAGAAAGACGATCAAAGTGCTGAGTGATTTCTCGATGCTGCTTACCACCCAGAGTTACGCCTATTCGGTTGAAGAAAACCAAATTTGTTTCCCGCCATGCGAGAACACCCGAATGATGTAGAAGATTTTTCTCAGCCAGTAGCTATAGGACCTGCTTGTTGGATATGTGCCGGTGTTATCCCATCAGGTCCGGGCGACTTATATGGTTTGAAACTCTGTCTGTTTGATCCCTTTACCGGCAGTTCGCTCTGGAGGCTGTTGGAAAGTAAGCATCTAGGAGCATCTGAAGACTGACCATGATCCATTTCCTTTCTAAAGATAGCCCAGGGGAGCGGCTGTCTTAGAGAGTATTTTCCTGAGTCGACGTCGACTTTGAACAAATCAACGCTTGCTCTTTAAACTGAGGGAAGCTTGGAACCACGGCATCGGGTCAATTTTGACCAAGGAAACTGAACAAGGGGAAAAGGTAATCTCCTACTCAAGCCGAACGTTCTACGGCGCTGAGAAGAACTACTCAAAGACCGAGAAGGAGTGCTTGGCAATCGTCTTGCCATTGTTGTTCTAGCTATAATTAATATTGTTTCATTGCCTGTCTCGGTTCTGCTCTCCATAGTTCCCTTTCGAATTCCTATTCTGAAAATTGGGATACGGCTGTGAATAACCAGAAGAACCCCCTTGATTAATGTTATCCACTCTGAATGGGATTTTAACTATCGGATAGGGAAACCTGATGCCGCGCCATCCATTC
Source organism: Drosophila biarmipes (assembly GCF_025231255.1). Taxonomy (NCBI): domain Eukaryota; kingdom Metazoa; phylum Arthropoda; class Insecta; order Diptera; family Drosophilidae; genus Drosophila; species Drosophila biarmipes. Next base: position 1,539,079 of record NW_026114526.1, on the reverse strand, counting down.
ATGTTCGACATCGGGAAGGCATTGCACAAATTTCTTTAAATAAATAAATAACCAATCATAAAATTAATTTAAAATTTGGTTTTTTGGCAACTTGCTAAGCTCAGCTTTTCGAGTCTATTTGGGTGGACCTTAATTTTTCTGCGAAGCGCACCGAAATTTGTTTTTATTATTCTTTGGCAAACACCGCTCAATCTTTCCGGTTAAATTATGAAAATCTTCGTCATGGTATGGTAATAGAGGGGCTTACACTAGAAATGTTTTTTTCTTGCTGCTTTAATTAGTTTCTTGCGTTATGTAGAACTAAAAATATAAATATTTATGTCTCGTGGAGTAGAACAAGCAAGTGTACGCAGGATTGCGAAAATTTCAAATGTGGTAAAGTTTTGCACACACTTGCGCGATTTTGAAATATTCTAATAAATCGGAACTACTCCACATGCTTAGGAAAATTGCTGGAAATGGAATTTAAGAATAATCGAAGCTTTTTCGAAACCATCAACTGGTTGGGCAACACGTTCCAAAATAAGAATCGATTGTTTGTAAATTCGGTGAATGACATCAAGAGGATATTACAATTTTTTTTTACATATTAGTAAGTTGCCAAAGAAACAAAAAAGGCCTGTTGCAAATGTAAGACGGGCATGGTCAAATTAAAGAAGAATAAAAGCAGAAATTGTAAAATAGTTTCAAAATTATTAAAAAAAAAAATTGAAGTCCGTATCGTTTAAACTACCTTCGCGACCGAGGGTGGTCCAAATAAAAAAATAATGAAAACAGAAATTTCACTTAATGCCATTTTATAATTCATACCACTTGGCCTTTTGTCCTCTTAATGTTATTCCTTAATCGTTGGCCAATCGTTTTTTTTTTTTTGAAGCTCACAATCTTAGTGTACGAGCACAAACGTGATTTTGGTTAATTCCATGATTAAATTCCGTTCTGACTAATTGTCCTTGAAGTGGTGAACTAATATCTACCAAATAATAATAATATATACAAAATTCAAATATTTACCAATTACTATACCAATTACTAATATATACCAAATTAATCTCTATCTTGTCTACTATCTTGCTCTTAACTACCCAGAATGCTTGACCCCTAAGTTGGATCATTTTTTTTATTCAGACCGAATATCTGGTCGACTCCAACATGTAACCATCTTACTTCAGCCAGGTCTATTATCTTGCTTGTCTTGATTGCTGTCGCCACGGGTTACTGCACCAAGGAATTATTTCTCGATTGTCCCTTTTTTTGACATATACTACCTTGTCCTTTAATATACGTGTGTGTTATTTTGATTGTATTGGTAAATTGTTTGTGTCTTTAAGCTTATAAGTATACTTATATATCTCCAATTCTCTTTTACTCTCTTAAGCTAAGTAACGGGTATCTCATATTTTTTTTTAGATTGCTTTTATTTATAAATTTTGTTAACTTACTTTGATTTGTACGTCAGATTTTTAATTCTCCATTCAAATATTTGGCCATCAAGCAGGCAGAAGCTAGATGTGCGATGCATCTTTGCAACCAACTGCGGGAAGTAATTGCCCTCTCCAATTTTGCCGATGGTTGTCTGCATAATCGGGCCCTTAAATAACTACCAGTCGTCACGGATGTTTGTCAACGTCTTCCATCAGACCCTTCGTTCCATTAACACTTTTTATTTGTCCTTCAACAAGATTCCAAACTCAACCCGAATTCTAGTTAGTTTCGTTTTTCAGCCATTTCTAATAAGTTAGGTTGCTTATAATACGACTATTTATTATGCCCACAGTATTTAATAATTCAGGTTGTCGTTCGATTTGTAATATTTTCAATTTTTCCTCTGGTTTACCATATTTGTGTGATTAATTTGATAGTTTTGAATATTGTATACATTTTGATAGTTATTGATCAAATTTTATTATAGCTTAGGCAAACTGATGCAAGTTTTACTATGTTTATACGATGGGAATCACGATTTATTAAAACCCCTGTTTATACGACACATATCATTTCGTGATTTGCTTTCAGTAGAGATGCCAGACGTGAAAAATTTGGTATTTAAGTCTGGTCACACTTTTACAAAATGTAAACAAACCAATAAACGCGACGGATAAACTAAAATTCTTCATTTACAATCGGCAAATAAGAATCGGAAAATTCTAATTATATTAAATAATGCAAGTGCCAAAGAGCCTTGCCACCGGGTCTGCATAGCGTTACGTTAGTTGCGCACCACAAATTCACGCTTTCAGACTGAAATCATAATCAACTTTCGTGTGTTGCCGAGTTCACGAAATGGCGTTTATACACACACGAATCGGCTGAAAGCGTGAAATCATAGCATAATTCGGTATCGTATAAACACAGTATTTGTTTTCTTATCCAGCTCAACTAGGAACCGTTTGACTCGGGAAGGGTAACTAGCCGATCCTGACGTGGTGTTGATGACATGAGCCGCACGAAGGTTGTCGGAGGGTCAGTCATTGGATACATTGAGTCTGGTATCGGAGACAATCCATCTCAAAAAAAAAAAGCATTAGGCTCACGAAGAGAAACCAGCTGAAGGTGGTCTGTACGAGGTGTGTTCAAAAAGTAAGGTGGCTTTTCAAATTTCGCGGGCAACATATTTTCGATTATCGATTTTTTGTTTTGTTATGTTGGTACACTTTTCCCTAACATCCGTACCAAGTTTCAATTGAATCCCCTTTTTTGTTAAGTTGTGAGAGGCGTAAAGGTAACAAGTTGTTTTGCGTGCTCAGCGATTTTTTGCTATCGAAAAATATGGATCAAAGGAATTGCATCAAATTTTGTGTAAAAAATAAAATTAAGTGCTCCGAAACACTTGAAATGCCGACAGTGGCATACGGTGAAACTGTTCTGAATAAAAAAAATGTTTACAAGTGGTACAAACTCTTCCAAGATGGCCGGGAAGATGCCAATGACGAGCCTCGCTCTGGACGCCCAAGCACGTCAACAACTGATGAAAACGTTCAAGCAGTGAAGAAAATTGTTTTGGAAAATCGTCGAATCACTATCAGAGAAGTTGCTGAAGATGTCGGTATATCGCTTGGCTCGTGCCATGAAATATTTTCAAACGTTTTGGGATTGAGTCATGTGTCAGCGAAGTTTGTTCCAAAATTGCTGAATTTTCGCTCAGGAGCTGTTGGATGACGTCAACGACGACACAGATTTACTCAAAAGGGTCATAACTGGTGACGAATCATGGGTATATGGTTATGATATCGAAACCAAAGCCCAATCGTCACAATGGAAGAGCCCAGGTGAGCCAAGACCGAAAAAAGCACGCCAAGTTCGATCAAATGTCAAAGTTTTGATCACTGTATTCTTCGATTACCATGGCGTGGTGCATCAGGAGTTCTTACCATATGATCGTACGGTCAATAAACAGTATTATCTGGAAGTTATGCGCCGTTTGCGAGAAGCAATACGAAAGAAACGTCCAGAATTGTGGAAAAACAATTCATGGCTGTTGCATCACGATAATGCCCCTGCTCACTCATCTTTGCTTTTGAGAGATTTTTTAGCCAAAAACAACACCACAATAATGCCTCAGCCACCATATTCACCGGATTTGGCCCCATGTGACTTTTTCTTGTTCCCAAAACTATGAAAGGACGGAGATTTGCAACGATTAAAGAGATAAAGACTGCATCGCTGGAAGAGCTCAAGGCTATAATGAAAAGTGCTTATGGGAAGTGCTTTGAGGATTGGAAAAGCCGTTGGCATAAGTGTATTGTATCTGAGGGGGATTACTTTGAAGGGGACAACATTAATATTGATAAATAAATTAATAGTTTTTCTTGAAAATACAAAGTCACCTTACTTTTTGAACACACCTCGTAGAGCCCGACGGTCATCTAGAAAGCACAGCCTCTAGCCTCAGGAAGAGAAACCTGATACTTTCATTCCGCACTCGGATCGCATCCATTGGCTACCTTGAGCCATACCGTACCGCCGGAAACCTAAGAGCCTGTGACCAATCCACGAACTTCGCCGAGCAACTTGGGAAGTCGTCAACAGCACCGCCATACACAAGATTGGCGAGAAGGGCACTCAGAATAAAGGAAGGCTTGGGTGGAACTTTCGTCTTTCGCTGGACGTTTGCCCAGATCGTTAAAGGGAAGTGAGTGAGCGTATAGGACAGAAGGATGTGGCTGTTGTCATGAGATCCTGTTCAGTATAGTCCGGTAACGGAGACGTCATCCCTCAAGAGGCACGGCAAAATTACATGGAGCAACCAAGGCCACCAAAAGCGCAAGCTTGCGAGCCCAGTTAGTGCACAAATCTTTTGAATACGAGCTTTGTAGCGAGCAAACATAGGAAATCAGTACGTTACAATATTCTTGATCAATTGGGTAGAGATAGATTCTTTTCCTTTTAGATCTTATATTAGTATTTCATCAAATATTACTTGAAGAAAATTTCAAATACATACCGTCATTTTCTACAAGCAATGCTCCTATCGCTTCACCCGATTAACTTATAGTCTGAAAAGAGCTCCGAATTTGGTTCAAAGAATGATGGCAATGCCATATTCACGTATTAAGCTTTCGTAGTTATTTTTTAAATGAAGGATCTAAAAAACATAAGATTAAAAACCTTATCAACCCAGAAAATTTATCATTTTTCAGACACGAAATAACCTTTACAGGTCACAAGTACACTAAAAGAGGTATTTTACAAGTCGTTAAGAATTTGCAATTGTTACAGACGTTTTACTCAAAATTTGTTCGATTACTCATGCCACATAACTGTATTATGTTAAAAGAATGTGACAGTTTCACTCCGAGCTTGAAAGAGTTAAGACGTGCAACTAACCTACGCTCCAAGCTACAGCATATCAGTTTAATCTACCAACCGATCATCCGATTCGAAAACTTCTTCGCGATTAACCGAAAAAAACGAAACCTATAAACAAGTGAACTTACTTTACTTACGCACCAAGGGCCCGAGCCCAAAACAACTACAATGTCTCGTCCACCCGACCGACCGCCCGACCGACCACTGACAACGATTAACACAATAAAAAGTGAACCAAAGTACATAATTATTACCAGAACTGATAATGGGAACTTTGAAAAAATATCACCTTTTATTATTAAAAAAGTGATAGACTACACCTGTAATGGACCAGTCGATACATGCCAAAAACTTAGATCTGGTACCCTTCTCGTGAAAACAAAAAACCAAATTCAAGCTCAGAAATGACTTAAAATGCAATTATTCCACACCTTCCCGGTACACTCCGAAGAGCACAAAACTCTAAACTCCACCAAAGGCATTATTTACTCCAACGATCTAAGGAATATTGATGAAAATGAAATCTTGGAAGAACTTAAACCTCAAAACGTTATTGACGTCCGAAAAATATTAAAAAAAGACAAAAACGATAGCAATAAAACGACAAAAACAGGCCTTATCATACTTACCTTTGCAACAATTACCCTACCCGACAAACTCTGGATAGGATACGAAGTGGTTAACAAACGACCATACATTCCTCCTCCAATGAGATGCTTCAACTGTCTCAGATTTGGACACCCCTCCTCCCACTGTAAAAGCCCTAAAACATGCGCCAACTGCTCCAAAGACACACAACAGTCAACGAACCATGCACCAATAACCCAACCTGCATCAACTGCAAATATGATCAAATGAAACACCACAACGCTATGGACAAATCATGCCCCGCCTTCATCAAACAAAAAGAATTAACAGCCATCAAAATAACGCAAAAAGTAGACCACAAGACAGCCCGCTTCATATACAATACACGCCATACCCACCCACCAATATCCTACGCCCAAAAAGCAGCTATCACTGCCCACAAAAAACCAACTACGGAAACAACAACGCACGCAACCTCTACATCAAAAACACCAACCCCAAATCCTATAACTAGACAAATTATCACCTATGAAGACTCCCCTGAAGAACACATGGACACCACTGCATCAACATCATTATACTCCACACGCTCCGAAATTTCGGATGAACTTAAATTAAAAATAAACAACCAAATCAAATAAGTTAGGAACTACCTTGAAATTAAAAGACAAAAACAACCAAAAAACTAAACCCGAAAAAAAACTAGTAAGAAATGTAAGATATCTGATAACATGAATTTAATGAGCACAGATGAAGATTTAGACCTATGAAATAATATGTAACATATTAATAGAAAATTATTTTAGTTCTAGTTATCCTTAAACTATGCCCTATTCATGCTTAAAGTATTACAATTAAATATAAATGGATACCTCAATAATTATAATCACCTACAAATACTCATAAAAAAAGACAACCCTAAAATAATTTCCATTCAAGATACTCACCTTCACTCTACCAATCATATTCCCATCCCCATAAACTACACTCTTTATCACATAAATACCTCAAACAACCCATACGGCGGGGTAGCTCTCCTAATCCACAACTCTTTGCAACAAGAACAAACCCAAATCCACAATATAAGCTTTGACTCAGTCGCCGTAACAGTACAATCGAAAGTAAAATTAACAATAATTTCTAGCTATATACCTCCCAACAAACCATTCACCCTACAAGAATTACAAGACACTTATAACAATATAAACACTCCTTGCCTAATAACTGGCGATTTCAACAGCTGGCACAAAAGTTGGGGATCACAAAATAATAACGCACGAGGCAACCTGTTGTTTAAATTTATAAACCAATCCTTGATAACCACACTCAATAATGGCTCCCCAACCCACTTCAACACACACCACACATTTACACATATTGACCTCTCCTTAGCTTCCCCTGAACTATTCCTACACGCTAAATGGACAATTGACAATCAACTCTCAGGTAGTGACCACTTCCCGATCTCAATCCAACTTTTTGGAAATGAATCAACTGACTCCTCCATTAGCAAACCAAAATTCAATATTGATAAAGCTAACTGGCCTCTCTATCAAAAACTTAGCAAACAGTTCTCCGATGATATCCCACTCAGCCAACAAATAAACCAAGAAACAGCACACCTTTGTACCATCATGAAGCATAGCGCCCATTTATCCATACCACAATATCACCCTAACTCATCTAATCAGGTCCCCTGGTGGGACTCCGATCTACAAATTCTAAAAACCAACAAAAAAATAGCCTGGAAAAACATGTGTCGTAATATAAACACAGCCAACATAATAGCCTACAAAAAAGCCAACGCCATTCTTAAACGAGAAATAAAACAGAAAAAACGCATAGCCCTATACGAATTTACCTCAGACGTAAACCCACAAACCCCAATTCCAACAATATAGAAAAGAATCAACAGATTATGTGGCCTTAAAACTAAAACACAGATACACTGTCTCATTAACCCTAACAACCCATCTGACATCCATACAAGCAAATACGACATTTCCAAAGCCCTTTGCGAATTCTGGTCAAATGCATCACTTAACAATAATTTCCATCCTACTTTTATATCACACAAAGAAAACATTAGCTTCAATTTCTCCCACAGTACATCTCCACTAACCCAATCCTTAGAATGTGATATTTCATTTATCGAATTTAAAAGCGCTTTAAACCAATTAAAAGGCAAGACACCAGGTAGAGACCGTATTAGTTACCCGATGATCAAAAATCTACCAGATTCAGTAATGCAAAGGTTACTTAAACTATATAACAATATCCTCAACGCACATATTCCACAGCAATTCAAAGTAAGCAACGTAATACCAATATTAAAACCAGACTCAAACAAAACCGAAATATCTTCCTACAGACCCATATCCCTATCTAAAGTCATGGATAAAATAATATCTAAGCGACTATGGTGGCTAGTCAACAACAGCCAGCTACTCGATAGTCGTCAAATGGGTTTCAGAAAGGGTAAATCGGAATCTGACTCTCTAGCAACGCTAGACTGTCTGACTACCACCACCCTCTCCAGAAAAAGCCACATTTCAATAATTTCACTAGACTTCTCAAAAGCATTTGACAAAATAGGAATTCACACAATCCTAGACGAACTCGTATATTGAAAATTAGGACCAAAAATTATGAAATACATAATAAACCTTCTAACTAATCGAAAAATTTGCGTTTAAATTCAAGACATACAATCTCAACCCTTGCCACTTGAAAATGGAATCCCCAAGGATCACCATTATTAGTTATTCTGTTTGCCATTGCCTACAATAAAGTTAATAGAATCATAGGTCTTCACAAATCATTTGAATTTACAGCATACGCTGATGACTATACAATTATAAATAGGCACAAAAGAACAGACAAAACAATAAACGTAAACCCACTGCTTACTGACATTCAAGAATGGTGTAAATACTCTGGAGCCAGTCTTCCTATACCCAAATCTAAATTCCTACACATTTGTCGAAAAAAAAAAATGCAACTTTAAATTGATTAGTACCTTTAACTTAAAAAATGTAAAGTTACCATAACCAATAATTATAAATGGGATGCTCACATAGATCGACTAACAACACAAATTTCTAAAAGACTAAATATTGTAAAATGTCTATCTAGCACTAGTTTCAACTGCGACATTAAAACTATTATCTATATAATACACTCAATTATCATGTCAAAAATTAATTATGTGTTATTTCTATACGGAAAAGCACACAAATCAAAACTTAATAAAATAAAAACAATGTACCATTCAGCTATTAGAATAGCCTTTGGGGCCTTTCGCTCCTCACCAATAAAGAACCTACTATACGAATCTAACATAAAACCTATAGAACAAAGAATAAAACTTGCTACATTAAAAAACTTTAAAATGATATCCACCGCAAAAAAAACACCCCTAGAACAAATTATAAAAAAAATTTCGAAAACATAACGAATCCCAAAACTGACATCAGCAATAAAAGACACTATCGACCACTGCAAAGCACTACAACTTCAACCTGTCCCCATAACTAATAAAAAAGAAACCACGCCAACTTGGTCCTTCAACTTTTCGCAAATAAACAAATCCTTACACACCTTATTAAAGCCAAATACACCACCAATAGTCTACAATAAAAACTTCCTAGAAATAAAATATACTCTCAAAAAGCACACATTCTTATACACAGACGGTTCCAAATCCGACCAGGGAGTTGCTTACAGCGTAACCTCCTCACAACAGGTGATAACTCAGAAAATACTTCCTCCCTATTCATCCATTTTCACCGCTGAAGTAGCAGCCATTCTCCAAGCATGCAGATATACGGAAAGGCAAAAAGGAAAATTTGCTATTTGCACTGACTCACTCTCAGCCCTTACAGCACTGGAAAACCCAAATAACTCAACGTACTTCATATTAGAAATTAGAAAAATAATGTCAAAATACCAATACAAATACACACTGATATGGGTCCCAGGACACTGCGGCATAATAGGCAACGAGCTGGCAGACAAAGCTGCTAAGCAACCTCACTGCCATTAATATCAGAATAAAATTACAACATACACGATACTCTTAAATACATTAGTAACCACATGAAAGCCCAAAACGACCTAATCTGGAACAACACATCTGTTCACTACAAACTAATCAACACAAAAAAACATAACAATTTAGATCTATTAAAGCCAACTACCTTCCGATTAGACACCATTAAATTTATGAGACTCCGAGACATCAAACTGACTCACTGCCACCTATTTGACAAAACACCTCCCCCCACATGCCAACAATGTAGCCAAAACCTTACCCTATCACACATATTCCTTGAATGCCCCAGATATATTGAGCAAAGACATAAATTCCTCCAACAATCTTTAGAAGAAATAGTAGACCCCATGAATATATCCACAACAATCCAATTTCTGAAATCCATTAACCTCTATAATAACATTTAAATTTAATTCGAATGTACATACAAACCTAGATTAAGTACACATATGCATATACATCTATATTTAAGTCAAATGTCACATGGAGTTTAAGCAGAAGGCCTTTGTAGCTATTACTTAATACAAACAAAAATTACCCACACTTTATAATTGCTGGCAATTTCGTTTTAATAATAATAATAAAAGAATGTGAAATTTAAATGGGCAAGTGAATGTCAAAGCCTTTAATTATCTAAAATGTCAATTGATGAAACCCACATTGCCAAAAACTATTGTTTTTATAATGATTTAGCATAACAAGAGAAAAAAAGTATTTGGAGCTTGTTGTGCCAATGGCATATGCATTTTGAAAGTAAAGAAATCAAAGATGAACGCAATAGTCAACTGCCTCGACTATTAGATACCCGATACCCAGCTGAAGAAATCAAACGAAGAATGCAGGTATATAAGTCTCCGTTTTGGGCGTTATAGTGGGCGCGGCAAAATATTTTGACAAGACCAATACAGTTCAGTTGAAATTTTGTTTCTAGCATAAAAACTGCAGGCGCTACAGTCTTTCGCGATGCGCATGAAGCTCAGTAACCTACATGCCGAATTTCCACATTCTAGCTATCCGGAATCCGGACGGACAGACAGACCGACAGACGGACATGGTTAGATCGACTCGGTTAGTGATGCTGATCTTCCTTCCGCCTGTTACATACTTTCCAACGAATCTAGTATAGCCTTATACTCTACGAGTAACGAGAATTAAAACTATACAGCTAAGACCTACCATAGACCACTAACTTATTTATATTAAATTACCAATCATAGCTCAAAACTAACACGCACTAGTCTTTAATTATGACTTCAGTGTAGAATATCATAAGGGAAAAGACAACCATGTAGCCGACGCGCTGTCTAGAATAACTAGGAAAAATTTTAAAAACATACATACCAGTAATAAAATTCTAAAAATCACCACCATAAATATAAGTAAACGAGAAATTTCCTGTGCAGGAAAAGATCAATTAAAGTTACCTAGGCATACTCTAACCAAAACTGCCAATCTGAGAAGTCAAAAAGGCTTGCATTCAGAGCTTGTAAATAACTGTCGACCAAATAACTTTTCCCATTTACTTTCATTGTTGTTGCAATTATTATGTTTTGTCTGCAAAACGAACGCAAAAAAAGTTTCAGACATGTTGTTTTTAGTTTTTATTTTATTTTTATATATATTTTATTCATATTTTTTGTAACATTTTTTATATTTATGTGTTAAGCTTTACAACTAGTAAGGAATTTAAATTTTCTGCACAAATTGAACTTCTTCGTTCACTTAATATAAAATGTAGGGCTGAGAATGCCCGTTCGACGGAGACCTGCGTTGCAGGTGAAGCCAGCACAACCTGCGCTAGTGCACTTACATGAGGCATCTCAAGTTTCAAATCATTAAAAAAATCCAATATATTGGAATTTAATGGCAAGCGACCAAATGTTACGTCGAAGTTTTCGATGAAAGCATAAATTTTGGCAAGTTTTGTAGAAACTGGATCTTCTTTGTTTTCTGAAACTGTCTGAAAATCGTCCAAAAATGCCGAGAACAGCGACTTCTCTTCAGATGAGGATGCGGTTGAAAGAATTGATGAGGCAGTGGAAGCAAACATCTCTTCATGCACAGGAGTCTCGAGCGCTGGAATATTTCGTGTTTGTGCCTTAAATAATAAAGCGATAATAAGTATGATATGTATTTTGGATTTTAGTTTGCTACAAGTATTAGTTTTTGACGAAGAAAAAAAGAAAAAAAACCTACAACATAAACAAAACAAGACCCACATTTCAAACATTCTACGACATACAGCTTACTTCTTTCAACTCATATAAACGAAAAGCAGTTTTTTTTTTAAATTAGCCTTTGCTAAGGATTTTTGATTGTTCGACAACATACAATTTACACGAGGATCCATGTAAATCGTTGCCAACAATGCATCATTTTCTAATAATTTTCTTTCTCTTATTTTTATCTGTGCCGATAGTTTTTTTAAATTTAATTGTAGCTATTATACCATTTCAATTTTAGTTCCATCCATATTACGAAGAACTCACTATAAACTAAATCTTTGTTTTGTAGCTTTAGGGTTGCCTGGTGTGTGTCACTGAAAGCGTCAATGTACGTCTCGATCCAATCCCAATCGGCCTCTACACAAATATTGTGCTGCGTTGCCAGGAAATCCTTTAAGCCCAATAATTTCTTTAGCATTAAATACGTCGAATTCCACCTTGTAGCAACGTTGAGCGATGGTTTTTTCATTTTCAACAAAGACACGTCTGCATAGATTTTATAAATATGAAGTATTTATAATATATATATGTATATATATAATATATATTTATTTATTTATTTATTATTTTCCCCGATTTATCCCTATTGGAATATAAAGCAATTTGCATAATGTGCGACAGCCACTTATTTTATTAAATTTAAATTTGTTTTGTTTACATTAAATACCCACAGTTGCAGAGTGCATGCTGCACATCTCACAAGGTGTATATTAGCCAGTTCAATAGAATCCTTTCAGAAGATTCTCGCTTTCTATGTCTTCTTCAAAAAGAGATTCCTCTGTCGCATCATTTAATACCTGGACGGCATGGACATGTTTCGTACATAATCAGACGTAATGCTGTGTAAGATAATATGAAATTAAAAAAAAATCACATATTTTTTTACGTACAAAATTCTATGGAATTCAATTTTTACCAGTAAATCTGATCAAGTGATATGCCATAATCATCTAAGATTTGTAGAATTTCGATATATGGCTTTGCATGCATTCAGCTGATTACATAGTTTGCCATATATGGCTCTGTATGCATGTATACATTACTTCATGTGAAAGTTGGTGGAACAGTTTTTTTTGTCGTTGTAACATAGAAATACATTGCATTTCTCACAAAAGGTTTTTGCAGAGTTGCCTTTGCTTTTTCCAGGTGGGAAAATGCCCAATATGGTCCTCCCGAACAGAATTCAATAGAATTTCCTGGTGCATTCGTCTTTTGCTGGTAGTAGGAGTACCTTCCCTACTTGTACACGGGGATGAAGTTGGAGTCATCGCAAGATATATGAAATGATAATATGAAATTAAAAAAAAAATCACATATTTTTTTACGTACAAAATTCTATGGAATTCAATTTTTACCAGTAAATCTGATCAAGTGATATGCCATAATCATCTAAGATTTGTAGAATTTCGATATATGGCTTTGCATGCATTCAGCTGATTACATAGTTTGCCATATATGGCTCTGTATGCATGTATACATTACTTCATGTGAAAGTTGGTGGAACAGTTTCTTTTGTCGTTGTAACATAGAAATACATTGCATTTCTCACAAAAGGTTTTTGCAGAGTTGCCTTTGCTTTTTCCAGGTGTGAAAATGCCCAATATGGTCCTCCCGAACAGAATTCAATAGAATTTCCTGGTGCATTCGTCTTTTGCTGGTAGTAGGAGTACCTTCCCTACTTGTACACGGGGATGAAGTTGGAGTCATCGCAGGTCGTCCGCGCTTCTTTATTTTCCTGCCTTTCACAGGTGCTCAGCTATTAAAAGCTTGAAATCGAAGAGTGGCATATATTGATCTGACTTACGACGCCATAGAATCAATGAATTCAATACGCATATATCAAAAAAAATATTTTTTTATACCATTTTCTTAAGCGCAATTGAATTCTATAAAGTCCAAGTAAGGAATCCAGTAAGTCAACGCCACCCATATAATTATTGTAAACATCAACTGGCTTAGGAGAGTTGATTTCTACATACTTTTTGTCTTTCTTACTGAATCGTTTTTTTGTTGTAACAGGATTGCTTCCCACGTAACTAGATAATGCATATATACATAGAATATAAACATGCAAGTTATATGACACATTACTTAGGGGCCCTTGCCCAATTTATAAACAACTTTGAGCCAAGAGCTTTTTCCATTCTTTAAACAATCGATTCCCACCCAGATCAGTTTCACACTCTCCGCGCCAAACGGATTCTGCAAACATCCAAGCCGATATTGTAAACACCAGAGCCTCAAAAAGGGAGACCCAAGATCGCTAACGTAAACATCGATTTCCGGCAGAATTTCAATTCTGCAAAATTGCAATTTCAAATTTGATTGACGCCCAATGTGGGGGGGTGCTATTTAAAAAAATTCCTGAAATAAATTTTAAAACAAAACAGTTCTCGAAAACAAAAATGGAATTCGCGCTGCTCAAATACCTAAACGATGACATGATAAAAAGTGTTTACATCGTGAAAATAGCTAAAGGAGGAAAACAATAAAAGCAATAATCCCCCTTTGTTTACAACAATCCTTAAATTGGTGACTGTAACGAAAACACACTGCTCAAAAAAAAAAGTATTACTCTCAAAAACAAATATTAAACATAAATAAGGATAACAAGCAGATATTTAAAAAAAAATCAAACGGATAAATAAAAATTTGTAATTAAAAATCAAATACAAATTCAACAAGAGAAGGAAGATCTGAGGGCCATCCCTCTCTACACGGAAATAAATTGAAGGAAGAGCTGAGGGCCATCCCTCGCTTTAAGAAGACCATATCATCAGGCAAAAAAAAGACATCCCATATACAAGGAATTATTAATTATAGTTTTATATATATAAGAAAAATTTTAAATTAAAACAAACAAGGTGGAAGAGTTGATAAACGACTTTGAAAAAATTCTAACCATGACTCCACCCTTACCTGCAGTGGCATCTAGCAGCCAGATGGTTAATGTAAGCGATTTAAAAGCACAAATAATTAATAATGAATTGAGTCCTTTAAGGAATGAAATCGCGAGTTTAAATACACAATTAAATCACAATGTAAAGTAGGTTGAGGAATTCCAGGTGAAAGCTGTTGATCCAAACGTAAGGTGCGATAGTTCTTATGAAATCATTAGGTCGGTTCGAGAACATAAAGGCGAAGAAGATAGTTATGTTAGCTGAAGAGAATCGGCGGAAATAGCAATGGGACAATACAAAAGGGGAAATGAAAAATACTTTTCGGCACTATCTATTCTTCGAAATAAAATTGCAGGCATTGCCAATGATGCTTTAACTCAAATGGAACCGTATTGAATTTTGACGCCATAATGGCAAGACTAGATTTTGTTTTTAGTGACAAGCGACATATACATAATTTAGAAGAGGACTTAAGTGTATTAAGTCAGGGGAAATTATCGATTATGGAATTTTTTAATTTGGTAATTAAAAAATTAACTCTCTTGATTAACAAAACCATTATGACACATGGGAGGAATAAGCCAATTACATCTGAACTTAATGAAAAACTTAGAAAGATAGCCCTACAAGTGTTCATAACTGGCCTTAACGGCCATATCTCAGATGTAATATTTTCAATGAATCCACACGATTTACCGAACGCAATAATAATACAAGCAACAATTTGAGGGCCCAATTCGCGAACAATTTTATATCATCACAACGCAAGACTAATGAGTCAATCTTATATGGGCAACAAAACTCAAATAATAAACCCAGACAATATAACAATAATAATAATAATCAAAGATATACTAATAACTTAAGGTTTAATCAAGCAAAGAAATAATTATAATATATTTAATCAAAATAGAAACAATACCTGGAATCAGGGAAGATTTAATAATGACCAACAAAATAAGTGGAACTCTTTTAGACCACAATAAAGTAAGCCAGAGCCAATGGATGTTGATAAATCAATTCAGATGCCAAATAGACCCCATAACAGTAATAATCAAGGATATAATAATTATTAAAATAAATGGAACCAAACTAAAAGAATCGAAACACAAAACACACAACAGGAACAACCTCAAAATAAAAGAATACAAACAGGAACTGTTACCCAACCGGATAACAAGACTATGAGGTTGAACAACATTGAAGACGACCATTTTTTGGGGCCAACTTAGGAGTAGGCCTACTTTAACCATAACCATAACCATAATAAGACAGGATAATAAAATAAATAAAAAATTAAAGATATTAATTGATACAGGGACAACTTCTTGTTATATTAAACCAGGAATTTATAAGAACAAAAATGAACTACCAATATATACAAGAGTATCCACAGTGAATGGATATTCAATAATTAAGTTTTATCATACGATAATTATTTTCGATACGACGTATACTTTTTATGAAATAGATGGGCTAGACTCAGATTTAATTGTTGGCTACAACCTATTAAAAAAAATCGGAGCTGCAATTGATACAGCAAAAGGGGTAATAAAGTTTAATGGAAAGGAGGAAAAATTAAATTACGATAACGGTAATATTTTCTTTGACAGAAGAAAACACCATTCTTCCGTTAAAAGATCTTCAAATTAGATTTGAATCTGAAGAGGGAAATCAAAGCAAATTTAGCATACCGCGCTTAGAGCGGAGTAAGCCTGGATCCCATACTGACCGCTTATATACATATGTTCAAGTTATATGACACATTACTTAGGGGCCCTTGCCCAATTTATAAACAACTTTGAGACAAGAGCTTTTTCCCATTCTTTAAACAAAGCATCCAATCGATTCCCACCCAAATCAGGTTCACACTCTCCGCTCCAAACGGATTCTGTAAACATCCCAGCCGATACTGTAAACACCAGAGACCCAAAAGGGACACCCAAGACCGCTAACGTAAACATCGATTTCCGGCAGAATTTCAATTCTTCAAAATTGCAATTTAAATTTAATTGACAATTTTCATCATCCTATTCTTTGACTCTCTTGGATGATTCTTTTAATCAAATTTTTGTGATAAATCTCTTAAGCCGATGTTTGATTATGGATTATTGAACCAAAGTCAGAGAGTACGTTTTTGAATCCGAATTGATCGGTCGGCAATACTTTTCAGTGATAAAACTGTTTTTTAGTGTAGTAATTTTAATTTTAATTTTAATTTCACCACAATTCACTTTTGTTTGTCTGCTTGAAAAAATTTAAAGAGAATAAGTGATAACAAACGGTTTAGTATATGTACCGTTTTATTGCAAAAAAAATTATTGAAAGTGAGAAGCCATATATGGCTTAGAGGGTTAAACGCTTAACGATTTGCTTGCCTATGCGTGTAAATGTATACCAATACATACGCAAAAGACTTTTTGCTTCACTGAAAACGACAAAACAGTCTTGGAACAACCGAAACAAAACAGAATAGAAAAAATCGGTTTCGCTCTGAGCGCGAGCGAGCACATTACAGAACCCAGGAAACGGTTGCACTCTGAGTCTTTTCGTAAAGAGTCAGAAAGAGACACTTATTTGCAGACAACGAGAAACGGTCGATAGTTATTTGCAAGCTCTGCTTGCATATCACAGATTTAAAATATTTCATAAAACATGGGAACAGGTTTTAGTAAGAATAGATGTTAGCGGTAAGTCGCGAACGGAACATTAGACTTTGTCAGTTATTTCACAGGCGTGAGCAGCAAGCCGCAATACTTAATATCATCCAACTGAAACTGGCACGGTGCGAATGTATCTATTGAGTCAAAGGAATCATTTAAAATAATTGGAAATAAAATACAAACATTTTTACAGCGCTACTCACGGAGGTGACCCTATTAAAAATTATAAAGATTTTGCATTCCATTTGTACTGGAAAAATGTGGCACAAGACATCGCAAATTATATTAAAAAGAGTCTAAGTTGCCGAATCCGATGGACACTAAACATGCTGCTACTTTGGACACGGTAAAAGTGTATACGATTGCTCCGCTACTCAAATCCAAACAAGGGAACGAATATACCTACCCTAAAATTCAACTTGACCAATTATCTTGTAGCAATTCCAATAGAAAGCTAAAGTGATAATTATTTTAAAAAGGACGGGACAATGAACACATTTATCTTGGACATAGGAACATAAATACAAATTGAATACCCTTTTAAAAACTGAAAAATCAAAAACATAAGTTTAACTGCACACTTTCACCATACTGTAGGAACAAGGGAGAATAACCACATAACCACACATCAGGTTGAGAAAACAGATTGGGATGTATGGCTATAATACTAAGTAATTTGTTTTAATACAACAACCTCTATGGTACATGTGTTCGTATACATATATATATATATATACATAGTATAAACTGAATAGTACCATTATATAATAATAATATAATATATTAATGCTAGATTCCAATAAACGAAAACAAAAGATTAACTATTATGAAAATAGTTTAGAATTTGAGTTAAATATAGGAGACGATATTTTTATAAAAAAAATTTAAACATACCATAAGCTACAATTTAAATTTACAGGACCATGTAAGGTAGAAAAAACAAATCAAAATATATATAACAAAATAATAATATAACACTGATTAATATAAGGACTAAATAGCAAATAGTGCATAAAGATTATTTTTCCTAGTCTTCAGTGTGACCATACATAAATATATAAAAGCATAATTATTGGGTAAGCAATCATAAATAAATGTATATATAAAATATATACGAAATACGCAAACAGTTAATTTTAATTATTATCAAAACAAGGAAAAATATATACGAGTATATGTACATGTATACTATCAAACGGATGCCGTAAACATCTAAGCCGATATTGTAAGCATCGAAGCTGTAAATCAAGTTATGTAGTCCGCTAATGTAATTAAAACAAGAATGGAATTTAACTTCGGCAAGCCGAAGTTTGTATACCCTTGAAGTTATAAGAAATAATAAACTTTAGTAAATAATTTTTTCATATTATTATACCCCTGCAGAGGGTATAATGATTTCAGTCAGAAGTTTGCAACGCAGTGAAGGAAACGTTTCCAACCCCATAAAGTATATATATTCTTGATTAGCGTCACTAGACGAGTCGATCTAGCCATTTCCGTCTGTCCCTCCGTTTCTACGCAAACTAGTCTCTCAGTTTTGAAGTTATCGGACTAAAACTTTCCCAAAATTCTTCTTTCTTTTGCAGGTAGTATATAAGTCGAAACCACTAATTTTCCGATCGTTCAAATGGCAGCTATATGATATAGTCGTCTGATTTTGATAAAATTTAATTTGAAATTTAAAACTAATTAAAAAATTGTATTTCCAAGCTAAGAAGGTGATATGTTAAAAAACACTGAAGATATATATATTTTTTTATTTTTTCCCCGATAGTTTCTATGGGAGCTATAAGATATAGTTGTCCGATCCGCCGGTTTCGACTTATATGTTACCTGCAATAGGAAGAAGAGTTTTGGGAAACTGAAAGACTAGTTTGCGTAGAAACGGACAGACAGATGGACAGATGAACATGGCTAGATCGACTCGACTAGATCTAAAATAAGTTCACATTCACACATTTTTTAAAAATTTTACTTGTGCTAAATTTCATTAGCTCCCAACGTTGGGTCTTTCGATTAAAAAATTCCAAACGAGTCTTTAAAACCATTTCAAAAAAATTTTAAAGTTAAAAAAGAATTTAGTGCGGCCAAAAAATGCCAATACAGCCGACGAAAATATAAAGCTTGTTTTTATAAAAAATAAGGTGAAAATTAATATATGCAATAATCCCCTTTAACTCTAAAAAAACGGTAAGAGAATTAAAAAAAGTTTGTGTTGATCAAAAATATTAAGGTGGAAAATAAATTGCATTAATTAATGGCATCTTTTTATATAACTTTAGAACTTGCTAGCGCTGCGTATGTTTTTCGTAGCATTTTTTAGCCACCGGTCTACTCGCGAACCTCCCATTTGAATTCCGCTATTGAAGTTAATGGGGACGTTGGCAGCAAGCCGCCCATCTGGGAGTTGATGTTCTTCCAAAACCTCGACAATTTCATCTGCAGCGATTTTATGCTGCAGCTTGAAATGCAAGCTATGCATATCCGAGACATAATCGATGAAGGTTTCGTCCTGTCCTTACGTTCCAATAATTCCTTGACTTTTATATAGTCACTTCCGGTAATAGAAAACACTCGTTCCATCTCCTGTGTTAAAAAATGGTTGTCAGAGTCGTAGTCTTCTGTTTTTTCCTCCTGGCGGAAACAAAAGATCTGCCACTTGCACCTTTAGGGCTTCTATCTGGACGCTCATGTCTCGCTGCATTTCGTTGTTTTACCACAAGAGCTCCATCAACCTCTGTTCACCCTGGCCGCCGTCTTTCCGTTGATTGGTCTAGATTGTTTTCCTCGGACAGTGTATCATTTACGGCTGATTCTCTGCGAGCTCCCACGGATCTCTTTCAGGTGAATAACATGGCCTTGGCGCGCTTGCACTTCGGGATCGGTGATTCTCTCCGCGCATTATTGCTCTGGTCACTCTTTTGCTATGGCCCTAGTTGTCCGGTTGATTTTTACGAAACTTGAGATTAGTTAAAAGGTTTGTATATCCACAAGGATTGGGATATTTTTGGCAAGGGCAAGAAGTTCGCCTGGTTCCGTGCTGAAGCGGACTCCTAGTTTTGCCAGTACTGGAGCACCGCGGTATCTTCCTTTTGCTCATGAGAGCGCTGGGCGATTGGAGATAAAATGTTCCAAGGTTTCGATATCCTCCGATTCATCACATCAAACGCTGAATAAGTCGACAATTAAATGTTTATATACTGGGAAGTTACATTTTCAGTAAATAATTATAAAAAGGATAGCTCATATTTTTAATTTAATGAAATTCAGGTAAATTTTCTTTTGAACAACACAAGGAATTTTTATACCCGTTAATCATAGAGTAAAAGGGTATACTATATTCGTCGGAAAGTATGTAACAGGTGGAAGTAAGCGTTTCCAATAAAGTATAAATATTCTTGATCAGGATCACTATCCGAGTCGATTTAGCCATGTCCGTCTGTCTGTCTTTCCGTCTGTCCGTATGAGCGCTGAAATCTTGGAACCTATAAAAGCTAGAAAAGTCAGACTTGGCATGCAGATTTCTGGGCTTCCTGCGCAACGCAAGTTTATTTCAGCGGGGATTTTAACTGTAACATATTTACCTAATCAATATTGACCTAAAAAATATGCCATGCCCACTCTAACGCCCTTAAATCGCCCAAAGCTGTGGTGGTCATAATTTTCATACCAAAACATTTTTTTGACAAAATGTATTTGTCTTATCAATATGTATCGATTGACCTAAAAAAATGTTTCCACGCCCACTCTAACGCCCATAAGCGGCCAAAACGCTTTAATTTGTCTGCGGCCCACATAACATAACATAACTTGTACTGAAATAGCGGTTAAGTGGTTACAATATCGTTTTGCTGCTTATGTATCTCCATTTACTTTTTACTCATTTAAGCTGAGTTACGGGTATCTGATAGAAGAGGCATTTAACTATATCATTCTTCCTTGTTGTTATTGTAAAAAACAAAAACTAAAGCTTCCAAAGCCTCTAGCCTCTATTCTCAGACAAAATTCTAATTGAGCGGCCGCTCAACACTGCCAGTTACAGAAGTTGTGGACTTTAAAGGTAAATGTTTGAGAATAAAACAAATAAGTAGACCGTGCAAATTAAGTTTCTCACTCGTGATTTAATTAAAAAAATTTATTTTTATTAATTAATCACTTAATCTCTAATACAATTTTTCAATAGGTCGATCTTAGTTTGTTCACTGCTCGTTTACTTTTACTCGATTAGCACTACTGCTCGATTCGGATCACAAAAACGGACTGCCAGATCTGTAGTTTTATCCCCAAAAATTGATAAAGAGAATGGCTCAAGAGAGTCGGAAAATAGGATGATACAATTGGCCAATTAAATTTGAAGTCCAATCTTGGCCGGAAATTGGTGTTTACATAAGCGGAGTTTAGGGACCGCTTTGGGGATCTTTTTGTTTACGCTAACGGACGCGGGGCTCGCTTTAGGGAACTTTGATTTGGGCCGCGTGAAATTGATCTGGGTGGGAATGATTCGGAGGCCTGGTTGAAAGAAATAACTGACCACGGATCTATCTCGGGTCTGTCAGAGTTATTTGGAAATTGGCTCTCGGCTCAAAGTTGTTTATAAATTGGGTAAGAAACCCTAAATAATGTGTCACATAACTCCCCCCATTCTAAATTGAGTCGTCCCGATTCATTGGAACAGATGGGTATATTGAATGTAATTGATGGGTTGATTCGACAATGATATTTTCTTCTAGGGTATTTTCATTGTCGGCTATATTATTTATTTCATTATAGGAAATATTATTTTATGGTTCAATTTCTATTTGAATTTGCCATGGTTTGAATATTAAAAATTTTTTCTGAATTTTATTATTATCATAATAGTTAAATATATAAATGTGAATAGGATTAATATTAACGTAACTGGTATTTGAGTTTGTTTAATTTGAATAAATGGATTTAGTATGTTAATATTATCGAATGTGAGTTCCGAATCATTAGATATAATATATTCGGATACTACAAAATATTTTCGAAGCATTCCAATATCTTATTGTGTACATTGGTGAAGGAACTATTATTAATTTTAGTGGTGCCATTAAAAGTTATTAAATATGACCCATTTAAATAAGTGTCATTAACTGTATTTTCTCCATTTACAAAAATGGCTCCATCTTAGATTACATCTAATTTTTATTTTTTTCTCGGATTTTAATACAAAAGGATTTTTCTCCATTTAGTAATCTGGTGAAACAAGAGCCTTCTGGGTTAAGTGTGCAATAATTATTAAATATTTCTGTCCTAAAAGTAGACATTACATAGTACTAATTTCTACATTTTGCGACGTGATTATCAATTAATAATTTTCCATCATTATGTGAAATGGATCTTGAATTGTAAAAGTCACAACGATCGGTAATAATAGGGTATTTTATGTAAATTACAATAAGATCTTGATGCAAAGCGATTTTAAATTCAGATATATCTAAAAGGTCTGTTATAACTACAGGTCTATCTTCGTGCTTATAAATTTCTAGTATATCATCATTGTTTACAATTTTAGTATTAAATACATCAATTTTGGCAAGTGTAATTGTGTCCATTAAATTCATAAGATCGTAAGTAAGCAAGCGCAGACGATATTTTCTAAGTGGAATTTAAAGGCTGTTTTGAATTGTTTAGCCTAAGATTTTATCTCTTTTATTATTTTAGAATTAATAACGAATTGATCGTTTGTATTAAGTCATCGATTTTATTTTGGACTGTTATAAAATCATCATGATCTGGTGTTCCTGCTATCCATTTCCAAATGGTGCCTATTTCATTAATGCCTCTTTGTGATCTACTGGGTCCAATTTGAGAGATAAGTATTTTGATAATTTTTAAATCGTGGAATATTTCCAAAATAAAATTTTTGGTGTCGTGACCCTTTAGAAATTCTGTTTCAAGATTAATTAATTCTCTACAAAGACTTATATTATTTATATGAAGAACATCTTTGGTATCCTTCATGGAAATCATGGTTGGTGTAATCCATAATTTCGGATTTGGTTGTAGCTACCAGCAATAATAATTACATTATTGAAATCATTATCTGTAATTTGAAACAAGTTATTTAATATTATTTTTATGAATCGTACGGTTTCTGTTATTTATAATAACTTTATTTGGAAGATTTTCTTTAACTACTTGTTTTTTATATCTAGAATTAAGCTTGTTCCTTTCCCCGTGTTTCTTTTCGTAAATCAATTAAATTAAGCTCATCTTTAATGCAGCGAGCCATTTCTGTAAGGGTAAAGTGTGCCCTTTCTATTTGTACGTTAGACGTACTATGTCGAGGATCTGCAAAGAATAAAGATATCCCATTTCTTTGTGCAAAAGATTAAAATAGGGATGAAGAAAAACTTGGTTCGTTATTTATCATCAAAGATTTGGCGAATGGAAATTGTTGTAAAATTTCGGAAACTTTATTTTCTATATTTAGTTTATTAGGGATTTCTTTTACTACTAAGTATTTCGAATACAAAAATATACAAGCAATGAATATAAGTTTTTGCGTAAAATATGTCAAGATGCAAGTTCTCACCTTCTCTTTCTGGAATTGGTACTTGACCGATAGGAATCTGTACTGGGTGTCTGTTGTATTTGTTTTGATTGCAGATAGTGCAATTCTTTATAAACTCCTTAAGCTTTTTGTATAAATTTGGCCAATAATAGAGTCTAGTTATTTGTTTATAATTTTCATCAAGCCCTCTATGAGCTCTACAATGAGTTTCTGTGATAATAAGAGATCTGTCTTCAGCGTTCTCGACATCCTGGACAAATGTCTTAGTGTATAAAAATTTATTTATAAAATTGTCCTTAAGTAGTTTCTGAATTCTGTAAAAATCTTCTAGAGTACAGTGAACTCCTATTGTTATATTGGGTGGAATATATTCCCTTAAGATTGATACTAAATTTTCTGGAGTGTCATACTCTATTATATGTCTATTATTTCCGAATACATTAAAATGGTTTAAGGGTTTTCGGGTTTCTTGTATTACATTCTCAAAACTACTCTCTGCAGAATGCTGAGTATTTTGATCTGCGACCGATTCATTACTTTCCGTTAAGTTATTTATTTGAATCCTAGATAAAGCGTCCGCAACAACATTTGTTGCTCCTGGCTTGTAAATAATTTTATGTGAATAGCTTTCAATAAAGGAATACCACCTTTTCATCTCAATATTTGGATTTTTTTGAGAAATGGAAAATGAAAGAGGTTGATGATCGGTATAGATCTCGATGTTGTTAACCCCATATAAGTAATTTCGAAGATTTTTAAAAGCCCATACAATGGCTAAAAGTTCCTTTTTATTGGTTGCGTATAATTGTTCGGTTTTTGTCAGAGTTTTTGAAATAAATGTAATTGTTTTTCCTTCCTGAGAAAGAACAGCACCAATTGCTAAGTCAGATGCGTCCGTTTTTAGAGTAAATTTATTTATTATAGTCTGGTTGTACTAGTTCTACTTGTGCAATTAAATTTCCTTTAAGCTCGTTAAAAGCTCTTACAGCTGAATCATCTAACTGTATTAAAGCTTTACGTGATGCCTTTAAATATTTTGTTAAAGGTTTAGCTATCTTTGCGTAATTTTGCACAAATTTTCTGTAATATCCTGTAAGGCCTAGGAAGCTTAGGTATCGGATATTTTACGATGGTATAAATTTTTTCAGGATCGGTTTTTATCACATTGTGGGAAACAACGTAACCGAGAAAATTGGAAATGAGAATTAAATCTTTGTAATGTTGTTCAATTGTTTTTGAAAATATAATTATGTCATCCATATAAACGTGACATGTTTTACCTACTTGTTCTCTTAAAATATCATCCATCGCTCGTTGGAATATTCTTGGAGCGTTGGTCAAACCGAAAGGCATTGTTAGGAATTCGTATTTCCCGTTGTTTATTGAAAATGAGGTTTTCTGAATGTCTGGTTCATTCTAAGAATCTGATGAAATCCAGATTCCAAGTCAATTGTTGAAAAGTATTTGGCTTTCCCAAGATTTGACAAAATCACTGAAGGGTTTTGCATTGGATATCTATCTAGTATTGTATTTTCATAAAGTTTTTTATAATTAATTAAAACCCTTTTTTGGTACTACTAGTACTGGTGAATTATAGGGACTTCTATTTGACCTTATAATTTCTTCATTTAACATTCGATTTATTTCAGAATTTACAAAATCTGAAGCTGATTGAGCATAAGGGTATTGTTTGCTGTAAATGGCCCTATCATTTACGGTGTTTATTCCACCGCGGATATCTGTCCTAAGTGGGATCTGCATATTTATTTTTGAATGCTCTTCATTGATAATATTTAATATTTCGTTCTCCAGATCTTTTCTTTGATCTGCAGATGATATGTTTATGTTGTTTATTTTTTGATTGTCGGGTAAGTCAACGACGGCGTATTCAGAATTTTTAAATTCCAAACTTTTATTTTTGTCGGATTTCTCAACGACAGCGCATTCAGGATTTTTAATTCCCAAACTTTTATTTTTGTCGGATATTTCAACGACGGCGTGTTCGGAATTTTTGAATTCCAAACTTTTATTTTTGTCGGATTTTTCAACGACGGCGTGTTCACACTCTTCGTGAAGTTGGACATTTTAATGTGTTATACAATTTTAAAAATTCCGAAAAACAAAGCAACACACAAATTTTATACAAAACTGGACTGATCACAAGCAAAGTCTGAAATAAACTGACGCTCGGTTGAAAAACAACAGCGTAGGTAAAAAGGGAGAGGAATTTTCAGAAATAAAGGGTAACGGCACTTATCGTGTCCTCCTGTTTCCCAGTAACTATCGTCCAGAAGTGTCTCAGAAGTTACTTCTTCGCGACCACGACCCTTTTTGTTTTTGTAAAATGTGCGCTACCTCCTTTCTAACGTTCAGAAGCGACTTAGAAGTAACTTTAACGCGATATAAGTATACTTTGTTTTTGTAAAATGTGTACTATCGTCTTTCTATCTTCCAGAAGTGACTTAGAAGTGACTTCTGGACGATAGGCGATAGAATTATCGCCCTTTTGTTTGGAGGGATATGGCACGCTACGTGAAGTGGGAGTTGGTGTGTGTAGGGCGGAAGAACAAGACCGTGCTCTCGCGATGTCAATGGTCAGTAGGGCTGAGTTGCTATTTGAATAAGTTCTTTCTACTTCTGAATCACGGGTTGAGAAATATGAGATACAAGATAAGTTCCAAAGTAAACAGGACTTTTTTAATCTAGCGACCTCTAGTAGCGCCATCTATATGTCAATGGTCCGTTAGAATCTGCTATCGCTTATCATTTTCCAGTAAAAATTTTATGACATTTCATCTATTGAAAGTGAGGTTATTGCGTTTTAAGTGTCAGAAAGTATTTGTCATCGGTGCGAAAATGAGATTCGATCAAAGGGCCAACATTAAATTTTGTTTTAAAATTAGTAAAACTTTTACCGAAAGGTTTCAATTGATGAAACAAGTTTATGGCGATGATTTCAGTGCACGAGTGGTTTCAACGTTTTTTAAGTGGTCGTGAGGACATGATTGACGATGAAAATGTCACCGAAAATTCCATTGAATTACAAGATTGTGACTGGTAACGGAACTTGGTTTTTTCAATATGATCCCGAAACGAAACGCCAGAGTGCTGAATGGAAGAGTGCTGATTACCCATTTCAGATTCGGATCTGATTTGAGCTTTTTCATCAAAGTATTTTTTTAATATAAATTCTTTTAATGGAAGAATGGTGTTTTTTTCTGTTAAAGAATGTTGGTTTAATATGTTTCCGTAATCATAATTTAATATTTCTTCTATTTTATTATATTTAATTACTCCCTTAGCTGTATCAATTACCGCTCCTATTTTTTTTAATAGGTTATAGCCGACCAGTATATCTGAGTCTAGCCCATCTATTTCATAAAAAGTATATCGCGTGTCAATAATAGTTATCATATGATAATATTTAATTATTGAATATCCATTCACTGTAGATACTCTTTTGTAATTTGGAAGCTCGTTCTTACTTTTATAAATTCCTGTTCTTATATAACACGAGGTTGCCCCAGTGTCAATTAATATTTTTAATTTTTTATTTATTATTGGATCATTTCTAATTAAGTAGGGTAAGCATACTCCTGACTTTTGTCTAAACAATGGTTCTCCTCAATGTTATTTAATCTCATCGTCTTGTTAGCCGGTTAGTTAACAGTTCCAGTTGGTATTCTTTTATTTTGGGCTTGTCCTTGCTGAGTGTTCTGGGTCTCAAATTTTTTTGTTTGATCCCACTTCTTCTGACTATAATTATTATTTTGATATTTATTATAGCCTTGATTATAGCGGTTGTCAGCCTTATTCTGAACCTGGATAGACTAGTTTACCTCCATTAGTTCCGGGTTATTTTGTGGTTGTCTATAGGTGTTCCACTGTTTTTGTTGGTTATTATTAAATCTACCCTGGTTCCAAGAAATATTTTTTTTCTGATTATAATAACTGTAAGTATTTCTGTTCTGTAGTTGTCATGATTAAACCTTAAATTATTATTGTTTCGCTGGTTACTGTAACTATTGTTTTCCTGTCTTGACCTGTGGTTGAAATGTGTTTGTCCATTTCCACTAGAGTTTGGCTCGCTATGTTTTCTCTAAGTAGTAGAGAAACTATTTGCGAAATGAGCCCTTATGTTGTTGCTTTCGAATTCCTGAACTATGACCATTGCATTTGGTAGGTCAGGTGGATTCATTGAGAAAATAGTATCTGATATTTGGCCGTTGAGGCCGGTAATGAGAACTCTAAGAGCTCTTTTCCTATGCTTCTCATTCATTTCCGCTGTTATAGGTTTGTTTCTACCGTAGGTCATAATAGTTTTTTTAATTAGCAGAGTTAATTTTCTATTAACTGTACCATAATAATCCATTATGGATAATTTTCCCCGTCTCAATACACTTAATTCCTGTTCAATAATGTGAATTGGTCGTTTGTCGCTAAAGACGAAGTCAAGTCTGGCCATTATGGCATCGAAATTTAATACAGTACCGTTATGGGTTAAGGCGTCGTTTGCCATTCCTTTTACTTCGTTTCGTAATATAGATAAGGCTGAATAAAATCTTTCACTCCCTCTGGCATATTGCCCCATGGCTACTTCTGCCGATTCTCTCCAGCTTACATATTTATCCTCTTCACCTTTATATTCCCTAACAGATTTGATGTTCTCATAAGATGTGTCGCATTTTATATTCGGATCTACAATCTCTATCTGATAATCCTAAATCATTTTAATTTTGTGAGAAAGCTGCGATCTTAAGTTAACGATCTCCTTCTTTAATGGATTTAATTCAAAATTTACAACTTGCTTAATTAAATCTCCTACAGTTAACATAGTGTTGTTTGTTATTGCCTAATGTCTTGTATTTTCTTGGGGCGGATTCATTTGAAGTCTTTTATTTGCTCCAGTCTGGCTTGTTGAAGGTTCTGGCATTTTGAGAACTCTTTCGAAATTTGAAAATAACTCTTCCACTTTGTATATTTATGTTTCCTTTCTTAAAAATTTTTAATATAATAATAATAATAAAAAATGTATGATACTAATAATAAAAAATGTATGATAATAATAATAAAAAAATAGTATCGCTCACGAATCGTCCATATTTTCTTTCTTCTCGTCGTTATTTTGCCTGTTGGGGTCGTCCCTATCCTGAATGATGATCCTGATTGGGGTCGTACTTCTTTAATTCTGTTTTTAAATTAGGTCTTCCTTCTTTTCCAATATTTGGCGAGGGATTGCCCTTCAGCCTGTTTTCTTAGAATGACTTTGTTGTTGATTTTGAAGATTTTTTTTTTTAAATTGTTTTTCACAATGTTTATTATTTTGATGAACAATTTTTTGTCGCTTTTTAATTTTTATATTGTCCGAGCAGTGAATTTACGTTACGATCACAAATTGTAGTTTGAGATTTCAAGGGGATTATTTCATTAATTTTTTTCCACCTTAGTTTTTTGATCAACACAAACTTTTTATTTATTAGTCGGTTGTATCGGTGTTTTTTTTGGCATCGCTAATTCCCTTTTTCACTTTAAAACTTTTTTGTTTTTATTTTAAAGCTTTGCTTTTTTAAAATTTTTTAATCGTTGGGCGCCACTTAACTTTCTCACTTGTGATTTAATTAAAAAAATGTATTTTTATTTATTAATCACTTAATCTCTACTACAATTTTTTAATAGGTCGAACTTAGTTAATTCACTGCTCGTTTACATTTCCTCGATTTGCACTACTACTCGATTCGGATCTCAAAAACGGACTTCCCGATCTCTAGTTCAATGATCAATAATCAAACCTCGGCTTAAGAGAATTTATCCCCAAAAATTGATAAAGAGAATGGCTCAAGAGTGTCGGAAAATAGGATGATGCAATTTGCCAATTAAATTTGAAGTCCAATCTTGGCCGGAAATTGGTGTTTACATTAGCGGAGTTTAGGGACCGCTTTGGGGATCTTTTTGTTTACGTTAACGGACTCGGGGCTCGCTTTGGGGATTTGTTTGTCAAGGATGATCATATCCGCTGAAAAGTTAATATCTGTCCATGAAGCTGTTGGAGACTGCATATGTATAAATGTATAGACATATCCATAGCACCACATATTTCTACATACACGTCCGCACGATCACACATACAGACATACCTACTATAAACAATTTAGCCAAGTCCGTCTGTCCGTCCGTCCGACCGTTTCTACGCAATCTATTCTCTCAGTTTTAAAGCTATCGGGCTGAAACTTTCCTAAAAGTTGTCTATTGCAGGTAGTATATAAGTTGGAACCAGCCGGAACGGACAACTATATCTTATAGCTCCCGTAGGAACTATTGGGGAAAAAATAAAAAAAAAAGTTATATCTTCGGTGTCTTTTCACAAATAATCTACTAAGCTTGGAAATAATATTTTTTAATTAGTTGGGAATTTCGAATTAAGTTTAATTAAAATCGGACGACTATATCATATAGCTCCCATAGGAACAATCGGAAAATTAGTGGTAAAATAATATTAAAAAATTATATCTTCGGTGTTTTTTAACATATAACCTCCTACGCTTGGAAATAATATTTTTTATTGGGTTTTGAATTTCGAATAAAATTTTATCAAAATTGGATGACTATATCATATAGTTGCCATAGGAACGATCGGAAAATTAGTCGGAAAACATGAAATGAAAATTATATCTTTCGTGTTTTCAAACATATAACTTTATTAGTTTAAAAATAACATTTTATAATTAGTTCTGAATTTTGAATTAAATTTTATATAAATCTGACGAATTTATCATATAGCTGTCATAGGAACGATCGGATAATAATATGAATATGCCCAAGTTAACATGCTTTCTTGTTTTTTGTGTTCTGTGCTTTTGTGATTTTTGAATTTGATCCCAGTGCCAAATTTACTTTGAGTTATTTTTGATATTTTATTTCATTTCATTTTTCTTTTTGTTTTCTTATAATGGCCCTTGTCTGTTGTAAGAAAAATTGTACACCTGCGTCTTTAACTAAAAGCCCCTTTTTTTGCTGGCTCTGCGATTCAATAGTGCACGTCAAATGTGCAGGATTCACGGGCAGAGTACAAGATTTTATTGATCTTAACTCTGGTCTTATGTGGTCATGTGGGTCCTGCAAGTAAACTGTGGTTGAGATGAACGGCTTTATGAAGCAGACTCGAGACCGCCTATTGAATATCTCAGGTGCTTTTAGGCAACTCAATGAGGGGTTCAATACCGTCTGTGCCCAGCTAAGCAAAAAGCCAGCTTAACCGCCGTTAATATCACTATCGAATCTAGCCCAAATCCGAACTTGGTAGCAGCAGTTCCTGTTGACATAGGGGTAAACGAACCAACTCTGCGTATGGATACAGCTAGCTTGAGTGAAGTTAATGTTTCCGAAGCAAAAGCTTCGATTTCTTTGACTTAGCCGTACAAGTCAAAGAAATCGGTGCCGACCACACCTATAGGTACAGTAGGCACAGTTCCTGGATCGCAGCCTAGTGAGGTTCAGACTGCTGCGGGGGGCGTAAAAACTTTAAGTTGTTCCACAAAGGAAGCAATTTTTTGTTTCTAGATTAACCCCAGATACCTTGTCTGAGGATGTTTTGGAATTTATACGTGATAAAATCCTATCCGGAGATATTGCAGTTGTACAATTTCGGTTTTCATACGCTCGTAGATTATCGTCTTTCGAAATATTTTCTCCGCCTGAAGCGTTTGCGGTGTTTTAAGTGCAGTTACCTTTAGCCTGACATCTGAAAGAATTCTCATTCATATCCCGAATGAAATTGAATTTCTAAGTGTGAAAGTTTCCTTGCAATCTTTATCCGTTTTTGTTAAATGTTTTTATATTCCACCTGGATCTGATCTAGTAATTTATGAGAACCATCTGTCTGCAATAAAATCTGTTTTATCCCTTCTTTCTAACAGACACCTTGTTATTGTTTTAGGTGACTTTAATCTACCTTATATTTTTAGGTATTCCTCCTACTGAGTAATGACTAATGAGAATAATGAGATAATTCTAAAAGGTCATCCACTAAATCATGGGCGGCCAAAGGCATAGCGAGAAATGCTCGCTATGCCTTTAGCCGCCCATGATTTTGTGGATTTTTAATTAAATAAATATAATTTTTATTGTCCTTGAATAAAAGATACTCGTGACTTGTATAGTCAATTATTTCTGATTTTGTTAATAAAAAAGAGTGTAGTATAACCACCTGATAAAACATTTTCTGGAAAAGAAAAAAAGTAATATATAAATATTTCGAATTTTATATTATCTTTGTGAATAATTATATTTTTACTGTTGATTATTATTTTGTTACTTGCTACTTGCTTTTTATATCTAGTTTTAAGTTTATTTATTTCCCCGTGTTTCTTTTCATAAACTACCTGTCCTACATTATATTATTTTTCTTTTCTGTTATCATTATGTGTTTCTAACATGTTCTTTAGTGTATTTTTTTAAATTTGAAAATTATTATCGTGCTCTATTTTATTATATAGTATGTCAAAGGGTTTTTGGATCATTAATGAATGAAGCGGCTCTCTTTTCTATTTCGAAATAGTCAGTTAAATTAAATTATTCTTTTATGCATCGAGCTTATTCTGTTAATGAAGAAAGTGTCCTTTCAACTTGTCCGTTTGAGAAAGATTTAGATTGGGCCGAGATAAAGCTCGGTTCATTATCGGTCATAATTACTTTGGCTTGTGGAAATTGTTGAAGTAACTTCATTACTCTGTTTTCGATATTTAATTTATTTTGTGTTTCTTTTACTACTATAAATTTTGAAAAAACGTCAAAGCAAGTTATGAAAGTGAGACCTTCTTTACATGTGATTGGGACTTCTCCAATTGCAATTTTTTTTTTATTTTTGACAAGTCCTCTAAGGGCTCTGCAATGTGTTTCTTCGATTATAAGTGCTCTGTCTTCAGAATTTTTCACATCTTGCACAAAATTTCGTTAAGTGGTTTTTGAATTCTATAAAAGTGCTCTTAAGGACAATGAATACCTACTGATATATTAGGGGGAATGTATTCTCTTAATATTGATATCAAATTTTCGGGAGTGTCAAATTATACTATATGTCTGGTATTTTCGAATATATTAACCGAGCCATGGACTGCATACTTTCCCGTTGCAAATAGAAATTGTTGCTTAAAATGGTTTAAGGATTTACGGGTTTCTTGTATAACATTCTCAAAACTACTCTCTGCTGAACGCTAATCAGAGACCGATTCGTTTCTTTCAGTTAAGTTGTTAGTACGAATCCTTGATAAGGTGTCTGCAACTACATTAGTAGTATCTGGTTTATAAATGACTTTTGGAGTGAA
The DNA here is from genome assembly GCF_025231255.1 of Drosophila biarmipes. Lineage (NCBI taxonomy): Eukaryota > Metazoa > Arthropoda > Insecta > Diptera > Drosophilidae > Drosophila > Drosophila biarmipes. The sequence goes on along the minus strand of NW_026114526.1, from coordinate 1,505,979 downwards.
ACTTTCTATAAAGGAACACCAGCGTTTAATTTGTATATTAGGATTTTTATCAGAGATTGTGAAAGATAATGGTTGGTGATCGGTTTGAATTTCAATTCCAATAGCTCCGTATAAGTAATTTCACAGATTTTTAAGAGCCCATACTATAACTACAATTTCTTTCTTTTTAGTTGCATAAACTTGTTCTATTTTAGATAAGGGTTTTGAAATAAAAGTAAATGTTTTACCTTCTTGAGATAAAACTGCACCAATTGCGATGTCCGAAGCTTCGGTGGTCAGGGTAAAATTTTTATTATAGACCGGTTGAACTAGTTCTACTTAAGCAATGATATTTTCTTCCAGCTCGTTAAAAGCTTTATAAGCTGGGTCATCCAGCTGAATGACCTCCAAGATATTTTGTTAGAGGTTTGGGTATAGAGGCGTAGTTTAAAACAAATTTTCTATAATAACCCGTAAGGCATACCGAATATTGTTTGGAAGCGGATATTTAGTAATTCTGTCAATTTATTCTGGGTCTGTCTTAATGACGTTATAAGATACGATGTATCCTAGAAAATTGGTTTCACGTTTAAAAAACTTTAATTTTTTCAAAGAGGGTTCCATGTTTGCACTTATAATTATTTATAATTTTGTTAAAGTCTTTATAATATTGTTCAATCGAATTTGAGAATATTATAATGTCGTCAAGTCTACATATGACATATTTTCCCTATTTGTTCTCTTAGGATGTCGTCGATTGCTCGCTGAAAAATTCTTGGTGCATTTGTTAATCCAAATGGCAATCTTAAAAATTCGCATTCTTCATTTATTGAAAATGATGTTTCTTTGACATCAGATTCTTTCATTAATATCTGATGAAAGCCTGTATATAAATCTTCTATTGAAAAATATCTTGATTTCCCCAAATTAGATAGAATTACTGATGGGTCATGCATTGAGTACCTAATTTTTTATAGTCAAAACCGAGTCTTAACTTACGGTTTCCGTATTGATTTTCTCCTTTCTTTAGGACTACCACATTTGGTGAATTATAAGGGCTTCGGCTAGGCCTTATAATTTCTCCGATAACATTCTACAGATTTCGCTATTCACAAAGTCGGTGACAGATAAAGCACACGGATATTGTTTCCCGTATATTGGTCTGTCGTGAATAAGATTTATTTCCCCTTTTATGTCTGTTCTTTAAGGAAATTGTATTGGAAATTCAATTGGCACGGTATTAATCTACATTAACATATCACATACCGAACTATTGATAGTAAAGTCATAGTATAATGTACCGACGCGTACATACATATGCATGAGCAAGAATTTGAGACTTCTGGGGACGAGACTGAATGCGTCAAATTGGTGACAAAAAAAAAAGAAGAGTGTTCGTTTCTTGTGTAGCTTCGTGATCTAGTTGATTGTGTAGCAAAAGTAAACGCAAATTACAAAGAAAAATGAGTAATGCTAGTATACGCATAGAGCCCTTGGGCGAAGACAATTTCGACACCTGGAAAATACAAATGCAGGCCTTGTTAGTCAAGAACGACTAGTGGAAATATGTAAACGGGACTCATTTAAAACCCGAAGAAAACCGCACGCGGTGGATAAACGAAGATGTGAAGGCTAAGTCCGATCTCATTTTGGCCATGTCAACATCGGAACTAAGGCATACAAAAAACTGCGAAACTTCAAACGATGTATGGAAAAAGCTGCATAGTACTCACCAATCAACCGGGCCAGCCCGTAAAGCCACACTGGTGAAATCACTGATCCTACTAAAAATGAATGCAGGCGGAGACATGAGAAGCCACATAGATATGTTTTCCGATTTAGTAGACAAAATAAACGAACTTGATCTCATGAATATTGAAGATCTGTTAACCATTTTGCTACTGTTCAGTATCCCCGAGGAATATGAACAGTTCCGAATCGCGAATGCCATTATTGGCACACAAGAAACATAGTAACAACAACCTAAAAGAAGTAAGCACAAATAAAAAGTTTAAGTTTAAATGTTAGAACTGCGGAAAAGTCGGTCACCGTGCAGCTGAGTGCAGGTCGAGGCAATAAAGAACCAGAATAATAGCATGTACATCAACGCAGCTTATCATACAATCAGTGATTGCAGTAACTGGTGTCTAGACTCTGGAGCAACGTCACACATGTGCTCACAACAAAACATGTTCGTGAATCTTGATCCTGCAGAAGGCCCGAAACTCAGACTGGATAAGGCTACAGACATAAAAGGATACGGATCCGTGCAGTTCTCGGCAAACAACAAGTTCACCGCCAGCCTGAAGAACACGCCCTATGTGCCGGATTTAAGGACCAATCTCTTATCGGTCTCAAAAATATGTGATTACGGCTTCAATATTGTTTTCAAGAAGGAGAAAGGTGAAATTATTTGAGCTACAGTAAGAGAAATAGTGTTCACCGTTCCTCGCAAATTGGACTTATACCAGATAGAAGAAAAACTCAAATGCAGCCAGATCGCTGCAGGTAAGCAAAACAGCATCAAAGAATGGCATGAACGTTTCGGCCATCTTAATGAGCCGGACCTAAAAAAACTAATAAGAAAAGGTAAAGTACAAGGAGCCAAAGTAAACCTCAAGGAGACTCTTCCGATTTCTCAAAATGGTGCGAGCTCTACACTATCGAAACAAAGTCTGAAGTGTTCCAGAAATTCAGGGAATTCAAAAACTATGTTGAACGGCGAACAGGAAAGAAGATTAAAACAATCAGGTCAGATAACGGTACAGAATACACTAATAATCAGTTCAAAAGTTATCTTGCAGCCGAGGGAATAAAGCACGAGTATTCCGTGGAATATACTCCTCAACAAATTAGTACAGCCGAACTTAAGAACCGGACTCTTGTTGAAATGGCTTTCTGCCTGATGTTGCAAGCTGCACTTTCTGCGAGCTACTGGGCTGAAGCAGTAAACACAGCTAACTACATAAGAAACCGATGTCCTTCAAGGAAACTATGTGGAGATACGCCCTTTAAGCTGTGGAACAATCGCATCCCAATTGTAAGGCATATGCGAAAATTTGGTCAAATTGCATATTCACTGTACTAACGATCGAAGAGTAAGTTCAGCCCAAAATCTAATAAATGCGTATTCGTTGGATACTGCACCGATACCAGGCTTATAGGCTGTACGATGTGAAAAAACAAATGTTAATTAAAAGCCGAGACGTCGTTTTCACAAATCTATTTTTGCACGAGTATAAGTTCGAGGAGTTCATTGAACCTCAGTTCGATGTCAACGTTGAGCCGGCAGCAGACAATCAACCAGAAAATGACCAAGATGACAAAGAAAACATCCAACCAGAAGATCCTGAGCCAGAGGACAATGAGCCAGACGATAAGCAGCCAGTAAAACGTGGTCCTGGAAGGCCAAGCAAGCTGTTAACAGGTAAACTAGGAAGACCCAGATTAATTTACAATCAAATACTTGCAGACCAGATCGACACACCCAATCAGAAGATGAGTTCTTCGAAACTACTTCACTTGCAACAAACCTAAAGGAATTGACTTAAATTGCCCTAAAGCTCGCCTGGTTGCCAAAGGATTCACACAACGCGAAGGCATTGACTATGATGAGACCTTCTCCCCAGTGTCCAGAATGAGCTCGATTCTGATTGTAATAGCTCTAGCAGCGGAACTCGGACTGGATCTTCATCAATTTGACTTTAACAGCGCCTATTTGAATGGAGATATTGAGGAAGAACTTTACATCAGCGTCCCACCTGAATTCCAAGAAATCTTGACAGCTAAAAAGAAAAAAGTGTATGGACCTGAAAAAGTGTGTAAGCTAAGAAAGGCTTTATATGGCCTAAAGCAGAGTGGCTCCAGTGGTACAAAAAGCTAGATAGTAAACTCAAAGAACTGAACCTAAAGCCACTCGCCGCCGACAAATGCGTGTACCTGAAAATGAACAAAACGGAATCCTGATCGTAGCGCTTTATGTAGATAACCTCATAATCGCGACCAATAACACAAAAATGCTTTTACAATTGAAGCGCGAATTATCCAACAAGTTCCAGATGAAAGATTTGAGTAAACTATCGTATTGCTTGGGCATCGAGTTTAAACAAAACAAAGAGAAAACAGAATTTACCATGGGTCAGCCCAAATATATCGCAGATATTCTCAAACGAATATGAAGAATTGTAAGCCCGTAAATACACCAATCAACACGAATGAAAAATTGTCAACTGAAATGTGTTCAAAAACCGAAGACGAGAAAGAAGATGTTTCCAACGTGCCGTATCAGAGTTTAGTAGGTGCACTAATGTGGTTGACAGTTTCAACGCGCCCTGATATTGCATTTGCAGTGAGTGCACTGAGTCAATACAATATAAACTTTGGCAAACAACATTGGATTGCTGCGAAAAGGGTATTACGTTACCTAAAAGGCACTCAGAACTATTTCCTGATTTACAAACGAAGTGGCAAAGACCTTGTAGGCTACGCCGATGCTGACTGGGCCGCCAATATTGATGATCGCAGATCTTTTTCAGGTTTTGTTTTTAAGTTCGCAGGTGCAGCAATATCCTGGGAATGCCAAAAGCAACGGACGGTTGCATTGTCAATCACAGAAGCAGAGTACATGGCTCTGTCTGACTCATCAAAGGAAGCTGTTCATCTTAGAAGCTTTCTACAAGAAGTTTTAGGTCAACTGAAGACGACCATCACGACCAACCCCATGTTCCACAAACGCACCAAGCATGTTGACATCCGCCACCATTTCGTCCGAGAGCTTGTTGAAGAAGGAACTTTTTCAGTGAACTACATTCCAACCACCGAGATGCCATCAGACATATTGACAAAGGGACTCGGTGCTTCAAAACACAATACTTGCAAGACAGCCTTGGGTGAGGGGAAGTATTGGAAATGCAATTGGCACTGTATTAATCTACATTAACATATCGCATACCGAACTATCGATAGTATAATGTATCTTCTCTAACGAATGTAATGTCTCTTCTTTCGTCCGCCATTATCGAAAACGAATGTGTTAAACTTAATCCTCTGTATCAATTATCCTAAATAAAACTATTATTCACTACTCAAGCTAAATTACAATAATTTGCATATTTATCTTTGATTGCAATTTTTCAATATAGTGAACTGTTTTTTCCCTTAGTCCTTCTAAATGATCTATACCTATATTATTTTTCTCTTGTTTGTCGGATAACTCAATGAGGGCGGGCTAAATATTTACATTTCGAACGATTTTTATTTATTCGACTTTTGACGGTTTTTTTTATCGTCGGCACTGTCAGGACTTTTAATTCCCAAGATATTTGTATTTTTGTTGACGGATATTTCTACGTCAGCGCTCTCAAGATTTTTAATTTGGAAGATATTTTTATTGACGGATATTTCTACGTCGGCGTGATCAGGATTTTCGAAGCCCAAGCTTTTCTCACTATATTTCACAAATAATGTATTGGTGTCTTTATAACTTTTATCAATAAAATATTTTTTATAATACATTCTTTAAACGAAAGAATATTATTTGTTTTTTCAATTAAACCTATTTTATTTGTTCCCTCATTACCATAACATTGTAACTTTTCTGTTTTCCCTTTATATTCCAAGACTCCCTTTGCTATATTTATTATAGCTTCAATTTTTATTTGAATCGAATCTTAGATCAGATTCTAATCCTTCTATTTCAATAAATAAATGTCGTGTTTCGAATATATTTATAGTATGGAAATACTTAATAGTTGAATACCCATGAACTTTTTTATTTTTAAAAATTCTCTTTTTTATATAACAAGCAGTAGCTCCTGTATATATTAAAATCGTTAACTGCTTTTTGGTTTTTCTGTCTATTCTATTTAAAAAATACATTCCCTTGTAGAGGGCTCGTCTAAAAAATGAACTTCATTAATATTATTTAATCTAGTTACTTTAATTGCTGGCTGATTTACAGTTCCACCTGGTTCCCTTTTTTGAGCTTGAATTTTCTTTCTATTTAGATTTGGGCGATGGTAATTTGGTAATTGTAATTATTTTGATAATAATAATTATTAAATCTCCCTCGATTATTATTTGCCTGCCAATTATTATTCGGTTTGTCCGTTTTGTGTCCAGTTATAATTTGGTTATTACCCCAATGATTGCCCGTTTTATTATTATTATTATTATTTTGTCTTTTTTTGTACTTGAGCAAATCGGAAGTTGTTCCCCTGATATTTATTTTCATTTCTAAATCCATTAAACCTGTTTGCAAATAGAGCACGGAAATTGTTTGATTCTAATTTCTGGACCTTTGCCAGAGCGTTGTGCAATCCTGGTGGATTTTATGAGAAAAGAGTTTCTGAGATAGATCCTTTTAATCCGGATATAAATATTCGTAGAGCGTTGCTCCCTATTGTTTTGTTTGTTTTCTTGGATAACTCCAGAATGGATTCTCCCCTTTTTTCTTATCTTCTAAGGTCTTTTATACCCTAGTAGAGGTTATACTTAGCTGCCAGCTTGGATCGATAAACTAGGTGTTCCCACCTAGGGTTACTATCTCTCGGTATCCGATATCTTTGGAGTCAACGGACAGCTGTTGAGCTTTGGCAGTTACCAGGGTATGGTTAGCAGTCTAATCGGGAGTCACTACAACAAGAAGGAAGAACTTCACACAACCTGAAGGACCGTATCGTGATGATACATATAGTTTTATATAGTCTATCTTTTAAAAATAAAATTAAAAAAAAAATTTTTGATAAAAAACAGTGCAGCAGCTTATTTTTCTGCGGGAGACTGATTAATTTTTATGTGAGCGAAATAATCAAACAAAATGATGGCTTAAAAGATGGAAATAGACGCAAAAATAGTAGAGAACTATAAAATCCAAGAAGTTGACCCAATTATACAATGTGAAACTTTCTTGAAGAAATCTATCTAATCTACCAAAAACTTCAATAAGCCGTTATAAAATTCAGAATTTTACGAAATAAAATTGTAGAAGCTGCCCACTACACTATAACTAGTCAAGGATCATTATACATTTTTAAGCTATTTTGTCTACATTTGACTTTTTATATAACAATTAACGACCTATCCATATTCTGGAGTCCGAATCAAGTATACTTATTCACGGTAGGATAACAGTTACAGAATACTATAAGGAAGTCCATAAAAAAATGACGTAACCAATAAAGAAAATTATATTGACATATGGAAAAGACAACGTAAATATCAGGAAAAAAACAAGACACTACGGAAAAATTCTCTTCAAATTTGTACCTTCCAACTAAATGGTTCAACAAATGGTGCCTTTGTCTGTCCTGCTTAGAAAAATATACCAAGCGAAAATTAAGCACAAGCTTTTGTTCTAAGCCCAATTCTCAATTCTCACGTTTGAAGCCTTTAAAACAGCGTTCAAAGTTGGCAGTCCAGGTAAGAGGTTAGAGATCTAGAATGAAAACAGAGAGAGTGAACCTTGGCGGAAAATAAAGAAAATAACGGAACTCCTCCGGACTTTGGACTCTGCCGTGTTCTTTAGTCCAGGAGAGGAAGTACCACATCTCGGCAGCGCAGCGGCATAGGCGTGGCCCACGTATCAAGGGAACCAGCGGGACGACAGCATTAGGCAGGGCTTCAGTTGGAAGCTGTACGTAAAGGCCAAGTTGATCAAACAGGAGCCATGGACTTTGTTCCCGGAGTGGAGACATTTAGCGGTCCGTGCGCAAAGAGATATAACGGTTACCTCAGGCCCTACGAAAAGCCACACGGCGTTGGCAGATAGATCATCTGTCGGTCACGAGGAGTCAAACCATCAAGACCAGCCAAGATATCAAAGTGAACTGTCAGTCAACCAAATAAGATACAAGGGAGCGACAACAAGTCGAGTCGTAGGAAGCAGCGCCATGGAAATCTACAAGGAGCCAAATCGCTTCGTCGAGACGTTCGGCATTGGGATACCAGGAATCTCCGAATTGGAAACAGGTAGCTGAGGTCCAGAGAGCATCATAAGGCTAGGTCAAGGCGATCTGTTTATCCCTGTCAACTGTTACTGGGCGGTCACTTTTTTATAAAATTGGTGGAACGAACACACAATCTACTAAGCTAGCCGCACGAATCTCGTAGCGAGCACATGGCGTAATCGAAACGTGATTGTCCCAGCAGTGAAAGCAACTGAAAAAGAATGGAAAAGAAGTGGATCTCATGGCGCATAGAGGCTTAAAGCCGTCCTGGATGGCAAATAGGAAGACATGAGAAGGGCCTTGTTGGAGTATTGTTCCGAAACAGAGAACGACCCACAAGTCGTCGACATCTGGGCTGAGCTGGAAGCTACTTACCACGATAAAGTCGCCACAAGCATCACGCTAACAACTTGCAAAAAGAGGCCCACAGAAGAGAGTCAATACAAGACAGGAAAACAAAAGAGCTGACCTCAGATTATGCAAGGGTCGCTAAACAGGTCCGCGAGTGGCCGTTCAGGTTCGACGGTGCCGTAACCATTCGAGTTCCTGGAGAAGGTAGAATGGTACTCCAAAACATAGCGCTTGGACTTAGACATGATCCTCCGAGCGATGCTGGAATTGCTTAAGGGAAGGGTTTTGAAGTGGTTCATCGCTAACAACAAGCTATGCAGAACCCGAGCGGGGTTTATAAAGAGCTTCAACACATATTTTCTGCCGAGAGATTTCTTAACCAGGCTGGCAAATAAGGTCAGGCAATGGAAGCAAAGCATCAGCGAGTTATTCAAAGACTACATGATTAAAGTGCAGATGATGGTGAGGCCACTTAAAGATCATTAAGAAGAACTGCACCCCAAGTCTAAGGATCTTCCTAAGGGCGTACAAAGTGTCGGACTTGGATACGTTAATGATATTAGCCGATTAGTACAAAGAACTCAAACAAGAACAGGAAGCGTTTGCACAGGAAATCAAGTTATCGAAGACCAAGTCGGCATCACCAATGCAGGTCACAGGCAAAAGATGCGAACTGACAAGCAACCAGGAAACACGGTGAAACGACCAATGATCGTCACCGCACTAAGTCCCACGACAGCGGGCAACAGGAAAGAGGCGCAACACGCGGAGGACAATGAACACCACCCCGTAGTTCTACCGGGTGTAAGGGGGAGGAGGCGTCAGGAGCGTCAAATTCTGCCAGCATACGGGAAATGCCCAGTGATCGTAGCCGCAGAGAGACGTGCGGGGGTCGCAAGATGCTACAATCGACGCAAAAGCGAGCTTTATAAGCAAGGAACTGGAGGACAACCTAGCTGCCCTCAGGATGATTACTAGGACACGAAGGCGTTAGCGGACGGAAGGTGCGGTGGAATCGATAACCAGCTGGAGGTAGAAATCACATTCGCATCGGGAACAAGCAACTGACCATGAGCCTGCTGATACAACTAGGGGCGGTGTATTCATTGGTGTTAGCCCCGCAAGGGCCAGAGAAACCGTCGGACCCCCGCCGCGTTCAAAGCACGCCAAACACGACGAAAGTAGTCAGCAGAATCTTCAAGAGTTTCTTTCTTTTCAGTTCCCAAGGCAAGACCAAAAAACTGGCACAAAAATGGCCCAAAATCATGCTGTCTGTAAACACAAGCGTTTCGAAATCCACGGTGTACCCGTCTTCATTAACCGGACCGGACGACCAACTCATACCCCGGATGAGAAGGCCAGCAAACTCAGGGAAATCTTCGAGATTGTAAGGCTAGTTATTACAACTTAAGGAGGAGGTAATGGACGCCAGCGCTGTCGTATGGGCCAAGGAACACCATTTATTAAGAGCGGCCGAAGGGTTCGTAGCAAAAGTAAGTAAGTAAGTAAAAGTAAGTAATGGAATTTTGCGTTACCAGTAATCTTACTAAAAATAGCGGACCATCCACGTAGGCGAGGTAAAACAGCAACAAACGCAAAACGCAAGCGAGCTTCTACAACAAGCAGACACAACAGACGCAAAACAACATTGATATTTCAAAGATTATGAGAATTATGAGAAGAATTCAAGGAGTCTTAAAGGATTCTACGAAAAGAATGTAAGGATAGCTCCAATGACTCTCACATGATACGACGAAACAAGTTCAAGGATATCTCCAAGAATATTTCAGGGATCTACGAAAAGACGATAACTCCAGGGATTTTCAAATGGCACTACGGGGATATACCAAGGACTATCAAGGGATACCACGAAAAGACTCCTAGGATAACTAAAGGAATCTCCCAGGACACTACAAGGCATCTACAAATGTGCAAGGAAATGCGTCAAGGACAACAGGAGAGCGATAAGAGCACAAGTGAAGAACAAACCAAGGCGTTCAAGGACTCGTTAGACTAAACAACAACTCAGCAACAGCAGAATGAGTTAAACTTACCCATGAAAGGCAAGGCAAAGATATGCAAGAAAACGCTCAAAAGGAGTGTGTTTTTATATTGTTTCCCAATGTAAGGTGAGAATATTAGGAGTTGAATAACTCTACGCAATTCCCAGCAGCAGTAACAACAGATGGACCAAAGTTGGAGAAAAATTAAATTTGGAAAACAAATTGGAGAAAAAAAGAGTTTGGAGACAACGCTTGGAGAAGAAGAAAGGTTGGAGACCTATGATGAACTTCGCCGGCGCTTGGATTCTGCTGTGAACTTTGGACCAGGAGAGGAAGTGCCACATCTAAGCAGCGAAGTGACACACAGGCGTGCCACATGCACCACGGGAACCAGCGGGACGACAGCACTATACAAGACGTCGTTAGAAGCTGTGCACAAAGGACAAGTGGGTATAACAGCGGCCATCGACTCGGACCCGGAGTAGAGAGATTCACCGTAACACGCGCAAAAGGGAAGAAACAGCGCCCGACTGTTACGATCATGAGGAGTCGAGGAATCAAGATTAGTCAAGATGTCAAAGTGAACCAAATAAACTACAAGGGAGCCACAACAGGTCCAGTCCTTGGAAGCAGGCTACAAGAAACAAGATAACTACGCGGTCGATCGGTGCGGTCATAAGTGGATTTGTTCAGGAGAGCCTACGGTTTCGGCTCGTGAAGTTCCGGATAGCGTATGTCAGAAACCTAGAGGACCAGAAGCCACACTACGTCTAGCCGCGCAGCCAGCACATCCAGGAGCAGTGCACAATACATTGTCGGAGATACCAAAGGCGCCCATCCATTCAAATAATTAAAAAACCGAACAAACGCAGCCAAGATCTCAAATTTGTAGTGGAAAAATTAAAACACCCACCAAAGATAAAAAAAAAAAAATGTACGCATTATAAAAACATTAAGTTAAAGTTGATTTAAAAGTGAACTAAAGATATAGCTCATAAATATCAAGGACATCATTAAAACAAACGAAATTCGATACGCAATAATTAATTAAGTCTGTTAGACCTACAAAACCAAAAAGACAACATTCCCAAGAAACCGCACTAAAAGAAGAATGGGCTGTAGGTTAGTCTCAAGCCAACACTGGAAAAATTGTTATCCATCGACAAGAAGATGGAACTTCACAAAACCGGAAGGACAGTATCATGAATAAAAGAAAACAATCTGAAAAAGGTAGTTTCGGAGAATTCTATTTAACCAGTATAACCATAGCCACTTACAATTTTTACTGTGAAACTAACTAATAGATTAATTAATATTCAATTGAGCGAAGTAAGAGAGAAAGGAAGAGATGACTAAAATATGAATACAGATGCAAGCATAGTAGAGAACTATAAAATTCAAGAAGTTGACCCAAAAATAAAATGTAAACCACTCTTAAAGCAATCTTATCAATACCGAATTTCGCCGGAGAACCAACCAGATATTGTAGTGAGCCTTTATTAAATTTAAAATCAGCAATCTTGTTTAAGTTCAACTTTTTATATAGCGATAATCGAGCAATACATATTCTTGACTCCGAATTGAATATCCTTAGCCAGGGCGGAATGACCGTTACTTAATACTATAATGAAGTCATTGAAATTTTTTTTACCTATATATAAAACTGTAATCACATGCGAAAGGGACGAAGTAAATACCAGAGAAACAAAATAGGCAATAAGAAGGAATACTTTACAAACCCTCTTCTTTTTTAAGTTGACCCATTGCTTCAAGTTTAAAATAAGACTTTAAATGATTGGCAGGAAAATATTAATCGAGGAAGATACAATAATAATTCATTTTAAAACAATAATCATATCAAAAGAATAAACAAACTAAAGCTCAAGAAGGGAACCAGAAGAACCAGTTTTTAAGGCTGCTAACAAGGTCAAAAGATTAAATAATATAAACAAAGATAATTTTTTAGATCAGACCCTTTTTAAAAAGAGTGGACAGAAAAAATATAAAAAAAATAAACTTAAAACCAGAAAACGCCTAATTTCTGCAGGCAGTGTAGAACACCAATGTATCCATAAAAACCATTGAACTTCTGACAGCCAAATAAAAGTAGTAGACAAACTAGTTGCTAAATTAATCGAGGACAAAATCATATAGCCTTTAGTTTCAGAATACAGTCCATTACTAATTGCTGTCAGAAAAATCACTACCCATTTCAACCGATAAAAGATGTCATTTATTAATAGACTTCCGCCAAATAAAAATGAAAGTCTTATCCAATAAATTCCCATTACCAAAAATAGACGATATTATCGATCTCATGCTTAGATTTGATGTCAGCATTTCTTAGCTTAAAAATAACCCAAAACTTCTTTAAAACAACCTTTACAGACAATTCTATATATGGATGATCTAATTTTTATCGGTTGTTGAAAAAGCATATGATTAAAGACCTTACGAACGTTTTTGATTTAAGCAGGAAGCAAAACCTTAAATTGCACCCAAAAAAGTGCTCGTTTGCAGACACGAAGTAACCTATCTTGGACACTAGTGTACTGACAGAGGTATTCTACCAGACAACAAGAAATAAAACATTTTACAGTAAAAAAGACCATATACCACTAACATATTAATTTTCCATGGCTAACCCCCACAGCTAAAAAAATGTGATTTGCCTAAGAGGAATAAGATTTTTCTGATAAATATCTAAAGGAAAAAGAATATCATATCGTATCATGCAATATTACGAAAAACAATCTAAGACTTACCAAATATTCCTAAAGTATGTAATAAGATTCCGAACTACAAGATACCAGATCAAAGTAGACAAAAATCCTGCGCAAAGAACATATAGTATTGCCAAAGCAATCTGCTGAAAATGCTTTTAAGACCAATGTTTACGTTAGCGATTTGTATACTAACGGAACCCTTGACTTAGGTCAATGCTTCAAAAGGCTTGAAAAGCAGAACGAATTAACAAAATCAGCAAACTCAAAATGGAACCGTGGGGAAATATCTGTGGACAAGTTACAATTTATAATTTTAGAAATATTGCCAATAAAGTATTGAAATTATTGAGAGTAGCGAAGACCGCAATAATAAAAAACAAGGAAAAACGCTATAGTCGAGTGCCTCGACTATCAAATAACCGTTACTCAGCTTGAGGGAAAAAAATAAAAATGGAGAAATATATGTTATGTGGGCGGCAGACAGCTTTAAGCATTTTAGCCGTTTGGGGGCGTTAAAGTGGGACTGGCAAAAATTTTCTAGCATGATTTCTGGCCACTACAGTTTTGGGCGGTTCGTGGACGTAGGGGTGGGCGTGGCACATGTTTTGGGTCAATCGATAGGTATTGATAAGACAAATATATTTCAGTTAAAATTTCTGTTCTATCATAAAAACTGTTGGCGCTACACATTTTCACGGATTGTTGGCGTTAAAGTGGGCGTGGCACCTCGCTGACACTTGCGCTGCGCAGGAACCCCAGGTATGTGCCTCCCAAGTCTGACGCTTTTAGCTTTTATAGTTTCCGAAACCGTAGCGTTCATACGGACAGACGGACAGTCGGACAGACGAACATGGCTAGATCGACTCGGCTAGTGATCCTGATCAAGAATATATATACTTTATGGGGTCGGAAAAGCTTCCTTTTACTTTTTACATACTTTCCGACGAATCTAGTATACTCTTTTACTCTACGAGTAACGAATATAATAAAGAAAATAAGTTATAATGTCCATATAGCACGAAAAATAATTACAAGGAGATCATACTGGCATTACAAAAACCTTGACCATGGTGCAGAGACACTGTCAGTGAAAAAATGTTTCTAAAGACCTTAAAGAGCACAAAGAAAAATGCCAATAAAATAAAACGACTATACACACCACAATTTTTCTTTCTATAACTTTCGATTCGGTAATTGTGAATACAATAGCTTCACTCTCAATATTAGAAAAGGGCACAAATATGCAGTTATATTAATCTGCGACTTGTTTTAATACCTATACCATACAAAAGTGCGAAAACCGTAGCTAAATTTATATTAGAATATTTTATTCTGAAGTACTGTTCAACGAAGAATTTCATTACGGACATAGAAAAAGAATATGGAGAATTTGTGTACAATTATAAATATTGAAAATATTGGTGGATGTACCACACGCCACCATCAGAAAGTAGAAAGCAGAGAAAGTTGTTCTGCTTGCTTTTTGTTCAGTCCAAGTGTTCGGCTTGTAAAGTTCAACCATCAATTCTCCGATTCCACCAATATGATTTCACACCGGAAGTTGGACACGGCCCGAAAACCGCTAAGTCTCCTTAATGAAACTTAAATAAGTAGCCCCGGACATTCAGCGGGTATCTGCGCTTTAGCAGTACCGACATCGCGCTTGTGCGGTTGCCTGAGACAAATAGCTCACCACCAACCCCTCCAGGGACAGCGAATCTGTGCCCGGGTGGACCTGTCCCTTTTCCGCAGCTCGCGGGACTTAACTAAGGAGAATTTAATGTCGATTTACACAATTACAAAACAAGAGTCAGACACTCTTAAAAATTCGGAATTCGCAACCAGCTACGATAAAAAGAGCCTAAGTAGGCACTGCCAGGTTACGCCGCGGGACAGGGGGGTTATAGTGAGCGCCTTGTGGCTGGCACGGTGACGGTTTAATGGCAGGACGATCGCGTAACGACGATGGATGGAGAGGCGATGCATGCACTGCGCTGAGGGTTGGGCTAACGGGGGTTAGCTGCCAGTTGAGATGTGTTACGAGGCCTATTTACAGAAGTATTATTATAATTAGATCCGCGGAGCTATGTGTGCGTTAATAACTGATTTATTCTTAAGTTGGTACTTGCTTAGATACTACTTGGAACTTGGAAGTTTACTGATATGATGGTATTCTAGAGTACGTCAGTGGTTTTCGATAATGGTAGCAGTAAGTGTAGTTGGCTCGGCTGGCACTTCAACAATGTGCTTTACATTGTCGAGTTAGTGAAACGTTAAGTCATCCGTTGACATTAAATATTATAGGCTGGTCAGCAATTCTCATTGTTGTGCTGAGCGCCTGATATTGATTTGTTGGGTGCTGGTCATGTTGAGTACCCTTGGGTACGATCAAGAGTATTGCTACGAAAGCCCAATCCTATGTAACTTCAACCTCTGCCAAGGTCAGCGAGCAACGCAGTCGAATAGCCCCGAAATACCACAATGACCAGCCACTCAGTCCTGACACCAGCGTAGGAACAGCATACCAGCCAGTGCTAGAGGAGTGCCAAAGCTGATCTTATTGTAAGCACCAGAGCCAAGGAGTTCAAGGGGAAACCACCTAACCAAACAGGGCGTCTGGAACAAAAGGGCCTTCTGAATCCGCAAACGGACCTTTGTGAAAGTGGTAATGGATTGGAAGATCATCGAAGGATGAAGGAGGTAGGATCCCTAGAAACCAGTGGGGTCTGGTTATATGGGCACTTACCACAATGGCCTTGAAAGTGCTGGACGAAAACGCAGGTCCCAACACATGTGGGGTGGTACTGATCGCCTGCAAGGACGAAAGATCGGCAGAGCTTTACAAGGCTGCCATCAACAAGTTGGGCGGGGTCTACCACGGGGCTAATCTGACAGTTTGTAGGCTGCAGACATCCCGCCTCGATCTGAACCAAGGCCTATTCTTAGCCTCCTGACAAGGTTTAACCCGAAGCTTCCGCAGCGCACCAGGTTCGACAAGGTGCAACTCCGCATCTTTCATACGGACAAACTAGCGACAGTCAACCTGATGCCTGCGCATCGTACGGGCATCCGTACTTGTCAACTGACAAGTGACTGGCACGACCAAACTGGGGTGCACTGAACTCCAAGATATAGCGGAGGAAGTGCAGGGTACCTAGCCCGAGAACGGTCCTAAAGATGGAGCAGTTTTTGCAGATTATTCAGCACTACAGCAAGGCAGACTTGCTGCCCTCCTTATCCGCCTGGAACGTTGGTAACAACACCCCCCTATACATGCTATTTTAAAGGGTAAAACCATAACCTGGGAGGGGATGCCAACTCACACCACAAGCAATGGGGAAGTAAAAACACTAACGAAAGGGGGGATATGACTATCTCCTTTATTACTTTTATTACTAGATATAGAAAGGAAGTCTTAGACATTACACTAATATCTAGCAGGGGATCTGCTTAACCAGCTCGAAGCGTAAAAAATGGGGGCCAAACACTAATTATCAGAGCATCGGTACATAGACTGTTCATCAACTCTTGACAGTCCTCCAGCCGAGAACATCACGCATCTAAGATTCACCAATTAGGGCTACTACAATAATATTCTAAAAAGAAACTTGCTTGCTCCACCGATGCAAGATGCTCAACAGTCAAGAACTAGATTATCTAGTTTATATATTCACTAAAATCTATAGTGAAGCCATACAAAAGGCCCGCCCAAGCAGAACAGTCAAATTAAGGCACAAACCGCAATGGTGAAACATAAGCCTATTGAATATTAAAAGCGAGGGGAGCATTGAACTCCTGCTAAACACCCGTTTCACTAAAAACACCAAAAAAGTGAAGGACCTTTACATAGAGGAGAAACTTGATGACCAGAGCATAGCCAATATCCGCCATGGACTTCCATTCGATAAGTCTCTCTTCCTTCTTCTTCAGGACCCTGGAAAAGCTTATCGACACCTATATCAGACTACCATCAAATGCCTACTGTCCAACGCAAAACATGCGTACCATAAAGGCAGATCACCAATGCAGACCTCCTCCAACTGAAAAACTACTATCACTTCTAGAGGAATCAACCCTTAGCAACCAGGCAAAAAACTTAAGTGTCATCCATTCGCTTGTAAAAAATCTACATTAGGGAAGTGGAGTTTTCTTCCGTAATAGCTCACTATATGCACTGGAGTAGTCAGTGAGGCGCTCAGCACCACAGCCACTGAAGTATTAAACACAATTATCGACCTTCAACTTACTTGCCGAAATCATTGCATCTGAAACAGTGCTGAGCCTCAGCGAAGCAGCGGCATGGACAACAGGCTCGACGGATAACTATAGAATTTTTACAAATCATTCTACGTTCTTCACATAGTGAACTTTAAAAGAAGGTACAAGATCTTCATACCCATCCGTACAGACTGGGAAAACCTCCCATACTAATTCGAAAACGCCGTCAATATATACACAGGCGTCTCCAAGCTTAACTCCCAAACAGGTGGGAAAGTTTTCTCTCCCAATCTGGACATAAAAGTCTATTTTCGCCCACCAGAGTGTTTTCCATGCGGAAGTCATGGCAATCCAGAAAGCCATGTTCCACCTAGATACACTACAACATCAAAGCACTCAGGGTTCTCAACTCCTACACAACAATCTCAGCAACTATCTCTGAATACCGCAAAACTCCGAACGAGATGGACACTCATTTGAGAATCAACCTCATTTGGGCGCCTGACACCGTAATATTAAGGGCAAATGCATTGCAGTCGAGACAAAAAAACCGCTGACATCCTTCACGAGAAGGACACGGTGTGTATGCCTATGTCTACCTGCAAGCTAATTCTCAGGCAGAGATTGTACACCCTTTCCAACAACCAATGGAACACAGCCCAAAAAAATTAAAACTCTCCTACAATGCAATAGGGAAGATATTTCCACTTTTCTTATTGCCCGTACGAGCTATTGTTTTCCGGGGACTCACGCTCGTTGGCTGGGTCTCAGCAACCATGACTACTGCCGCAACTGCAAGCAGACAGATGCAGAGGAGACCATTAAACACTTCTTCAACCGCCTTCAAACCCTAGGAAGCTACAGACTCTTGGACCTTGCGGCCATTCAGGGCGTTGGAATTCCCAAACTCCGTTGTTTCCTAAAAAGAAGAATCTGGTTCGAGAAACCCAAAAACCCTTGAACTGGGGAAAAGGATCTGCACATAGATTACATGGTATCGCAAGGGGCCCAGTGTAGCCTATGTGGAGGGATTAGAAATCTAGTCTCCAACCATACCTACCTAACCTAACCAAACCTAGTGGGAGTGAAGCTGTGCCGCCAGTGAAGCGCTTATTTCGCCGCAGCAGAGGAGAGATCTTATGTTCACATGGTGACAGAGCCTATATCAAATATGCCAACTCAGAACTGCCCAATCCCAGTGCACTCAAAGGCAATCACATTACCGGACACTTGAAGAACTTTTTGGAACGTTCTGAAAGGCTTCCGTCGTCGCGGTAGTAGTACCAACTCCGTACATTTCGAATTAAGTTTGATCAGAACCGAAAGCATTTGGTTCCCATGCTTCGATCGCGTCAGTGGTCATCATTAGTGCGCACATTGTAGCCGGATTTGTGTCAGCAACTTCCCACGACTTACCACTTGTAAGATTTATATTTCAGGCACTCCTCGCATTTCTTCACATACGCTCTTCCTTCCCTTTGCAATCTTATCCTTCTGCTAGTCGGGCAATTGTCTTTCAGCATTTTCATAGCTCTTTGAGGGGCGCGCGCAGCTTTCAGGCCACCACATCTTCATTGCCAGAGCGTTTCTCCATTCGACAGCCAATTTCGCTCTCTGTTGGTTTTCCAGCAGTGTGGGCAGAGCGTCGGCTACCACGTTTAACTAGTCTCACGAAATCTAAACGTAGTACAGTTGCAGCTTCAGAGCCTATCGCCATTCTTCCCGAAGAGTTTTTATTGCCTTTTTGTCAATTAAGTGTATGTGGTAAGTTACAACCTTTAAGTTGAAGGCTTTCAGTTAGGGCCTTAGTTTTGGTGTTTCCCAGACTCTTTCTCCATTGTCGATTAGTTCTTCTTGGCTCCAGGTAGGTAACCTCCTCCTACTTTCCGTATCCTGCGTCAGATTTTCGCCAATAATGCAGATGCTGTCGGCCGTTTGCTAATGAATGCCACCACTGGATCAGTTGCAATCCATGCCTTTTCCTCTCCGAATCCCTTTTGGTGTTACACCTTTGCGGAGGAGATCATTAAGTGGTTTTACAATGCTTGCAAAGTCCAGTACGAAGCGTCGGTACCATGAACCAACCAATCAGCAGCTCCTGGCTAAAGAAAGGCCACCGCTCTAGTCTTATTCCAGAATCGCCTTCTTTAAAGGACTCATAGAGTAAAAGGGTATGCATGATTCGTCGGAAAGTATGAAACAGGTAAAAGGAAGCGTTTCCGACCCCTTAAAGTATATATATTTCTGAGCAGCGTCCCTAGCCGAGTCAATATAGGCATATCCGTCTGTCCGTATGAAACTTTAAGAACTAGAACTTCAGACTTGGCATGTAGATTCCTGCGGTTCCTGGGCAACTCCAGTGTCAGCGAGGTGCCACGCCCACTTTAGCGCTCACAATCCGCGAAAATCTATCTATCGCCCACAGTTTTTATGATAGGAAAAAAATTTTAACTGAAATGTATATGCCTCATTCAAACCTTTGGATTGACCTAAAAAAAAATATTTTCCTCGCCCTCTCTAACGCCCACAAACGGCCAAAAAGCTTAAAACTGTCTGCCGCCCACATAACATATACCAAAAAAGACGGTAGGTGGCGCTTTAGAATATTTCTTTGCTGCTTATATATCTCCATTTTTCGTTTTCTCCCTCAAGCTGAATAACGGGTATCTGATAGTTGAGGCCCTCGACTATAGCGTTCTTTTTTGCTTTCTTACTGACAAAAGTTAACTGGCCAAATTGCTGACATGCCCTCATACGTGTCAACCTAGTTCACTTCCAGCTTAGTAATTACCAACGACCAGCCGGCCCATCGAAATGACTGCAGCAACATCTGTATAAGCGGCCAGCCATTCGGCTATCCACAATTCGTAACTGCCACCCGCGCCTTCGGGACGATACACTAAGTAACGAACCTTAGACGCCTTTAAATGCTTACCAGAGTTTTCGGAAACACAGGAGTCGTACGTGTCTTGTCTTCTATATTTAGTCAATACGATAAAAACTCCCGCTCCTATCAGCGTTAAAATTATTAGGCATCGATGTTGCGGTCCAATCTTCGTTTGGGAATATGTTAAATTTTGACACTATTATAAAGCCATTGGACTCCACAAAAAGCGACCATTTTTCCATCATGATTATCATGTCTTATGAAGCAGCTATGGCAACAGTATTGTTAGACAAATTCCGCGAGGACAGTATTTTAAGGGTATTTTTTTCAAGAACTAAATAGAAGCCTCACAGATGTGCTTTTAATAATCTCTTGCTTTGGAACAAAAAGTCGAGTCAAACCATCAGTGGTAAGACTCAAGCAATAGACAGAAAGAAATTAACAATTAAATTCAGGGCCAAACTCACGGAAACTGTCAATAAATTTCTTAAAACAATAAAGAACACTCGTAATAGGATAATTATGATGGAGTTACAGAATTTCATGCTCGTCGATGCACTCGCTAAAATTATCGTAGTCAGCCCAAATATATAAGATCGCATAAACTTGGAAAATGTTAATACCTCCATTAACCTATTGTCCATCTATTGTCCTGTTAACATATTATATACATACGAGTATATATATAATAAAATGTTCCTTTGTTAAATTAGCATACAAATATTTTCCGTGGCGCATGCAATTTAAAGTTGCTCTTTAACACCATAAGCCTCTTTCTGCCAGATGGCGACAGAGACTTCGTGTGCTCGAGAGCTATATGCTGGTGGAAAGACACACTGCCCGCCCCATTCAAGAGGCAACCGCAACATGATTTACTTGCAGCACTGAAATTCTGCATTAGATAACCAACTGTCCACAATTCGCTGCTGCACGGGGCCACCCCGCGCGGCGACTCGCTCATAGGAAGCGGTCAATTGGCCAGCCTTAATCCTAGACTGATGTGCGGAATCACGCTAGCACCTGCAGGCGAAATATTAAAAGTTTATTAGTACTCCCAATAACGATAATGACGTCTGGGTACGCGATTGCATGTGATGACATCTCCGGTCAAATGACTTGTTCCAAGGCACGTCAAAACGTTGCGGATGTCGATTTGCTGTTCGTTTCTTCTGGAGAAATTGTCTAGAACCCGTCTTTTAAGTCTACTGCTGATAAATCGTGCTTCTCTTAGTTTGTCCAGGCTGTAGTTTATTATTGGCATTGGAAATGCGAACTTCACCAATTTTGCGTTAATTTACCTGAAATCAACAAACAATCTCCATTTGCCGGTTCCTTTCTTCACCATCACAATGGACGAGCTGCAAGGGGTCTTTGAGTGCTTGATAAAAGCCATTTGCTCGAGTTTGTTCACCTTCGCAATGATCAACCCTTAAACTTTGTGGTTCTTGTGGTAGTACCTTTACTTTATAGGTTTTCCATCCTTTATGGTGATTCGCTGCTCAGCCAGGCTTTATGTTCCACCCATGGTACGAAAATCTCCCAGTTCTGCCTCTAAAATCCCCAATTCTGCATCATTCTCTTCTTGAACAACTGCCATTGACTACTTTGCCTTCAGCCATCCGTTATGTCTGTTCCTAGCAGGTATAACAATTTCGTGATCTGAGCTTCTTATCTCCGCGCTGACCCTTGTGATGAAATTCCAGCCACGCACCAAGGGGGTACTAACCCTTGTAATATCAGCAGGCTCATGGACAATCAGTTGTTCCCGAATTCGACCTCTACCTCGAACCGCGCTGCACTTTTCGTCTTCCAATCTAAACTGCCGTCTTGTCCTTGTAATCACTTCTAGAGCAGCCAGACTGTCAGCCAGCTCCTCGCTAATAAAGCTCGCTGTTTCTCTGGTTCGATTGTGGCTTTGTATGACTTTTCAGCAATCGTCAACGCTGCGGACAGTTGCTGTTCCTCTTCGGTTTGCCTTCCAGTTGGATTGGAGAGATAATACACAATACACCCTCGCACGCCTCTCTTTACAGCGGCTGGGATCGCTGGCCATTTCCCCCTGTTTGGCAGCCTTCTCTTCCCAACCTCTTGCTCAGTGCCCATGTCTACCACACTTGCCACAGGCTTCCTGGAGCTCGGTTATATGGGTTTGGTCCTGGTAACGCCGTGGTGGGAAACCTTGTGATGCTCGCTAGCCTCCGAAGCGTGTTTGTATGCTCCCTAGGCCAGGTAGTAGTGAACTTTGTCCACTGCCCGTTGGGTTGTGTTCCGTGCAGTGCCTCAGTGGCAACCATGGTTTTAAATTTGGCTCCCTAACCTACTCATATTTGTCTGTCCTTATTTTTGATTCGCGGGTCTGGAGTGCAATTCTCCTTTGTGATCGCTTGCGTTCTTCTTTTGCTGTGTCGGAATGATCTTCCGGTACGAAATATATTTGGAAGTGTCGATGAACTCGTCCAAGTTTTCAACAGTTTATTGTTCGACATAAACCAATTTTACGCCTTACCCTGGAGCAGTTCCGGCATTGTTTGTGAAATCAAATCAAGGTCCAATCCATTTTTCTTTACGGGCCATGCCACCTGCTCCAGGGAATTCGAGTGCCTCCTCAAGCCCCTAATTGGAAAGACCGTTCTCGGACCTGCCTCTGGACCTTTCTTGTGGGAAATGATTTTCTGGGTAAAGCTTATCCTTCTCCTTCTTACTGTCCTTCTCCCTGCTTTCATAATCTTTTGTTTTCACTGCCGGGACAATATCGTTTTGGACGTCAGATATAACAAACTGATTTTATATGTTAGCTTGCTTTGAAACTCGTGTGGCTTTATCAGTTGTTCGTTACCAAATAAAAAGTAAGATTTTGATAATGATGCATCGGCTCTGGGCTTAAAGTTTATCGGTCTTGTAAAAGTGTTTTTAACGCTGATTCTTCATATCGATTCCGCGATTTCAAGTAATTCTGTCATCACAAACGAAGAGTTGGGCTGTCCAGCTTAGGGAAGCGTTTCCGCTCCCGAACTAGGATGAACATTTTTTCGAGACAACCAAAGCCACAGCCTCCCGTCATTTGACGCTTACGCCAGCAGTTTCTGAAGCGAAGTCCGAGTGCAAGTCCTAACCTTCCCTTAAAGATGTCGCAGTCGTACGTGTGCACTATACGAAATTTTACCATTTTTTGTGGCATTAATTAATAACTTAAAAACAAAATAATATTTAAGAGGTTTGTTTTTTTAAATAAGTATATAAAATTTAAAGGAAATAAAAAAATAAATATGGGCGCGGTTCCGCCTTGTTTTAAAGAAATTTTACTTTTCTTTTAACTTAAATAAAAAAAAAATTTCCTTTTATTGTTTTGTTTTTTTAAAAAAGCCGAACCTTAAATAAAAAAAATTTATTGGAACTTATTTCCCCCATTTTTTAAAAAATCGCAATTTTACTTTTTATTACCATTATAATTCTTAAAAAATACTAAAATCCTTTATATCTACGTTAAGTAAGTGAAATGATGTTGTAAAAGCTAGCGTTGGAAGTGATACTTACCAGACAAAAAATGCAGGAAATATACAGTATTATTTAAGGTCCCAAAATCCAAATTTTAGAGAAAGTGCGCAAAAGAGCACTTTTATACTAACCGAGCCTAATGAAAATTAATTGCACTACAAGATAAGGTTTTAGAGGTGGAGCGAGCTGGACTCACTTTGTAGCTCTGTTTAAAAATAAAAATTAATTTAAAGATTTTGTTTTTTTTTTTACGAGCACCACAATCGATAATACAATATCAAGGTCAAATACACAAGTTACAAGCCTCTCTGATTAAATGGCATTTCAAAAACGGCAGTCCTTTGCTTAGTCTTACACTTTTTAACAATTTTAACTTTTAAGAATAGTTGGTGGTTTACTTGAGCTGCCACCTCGTTGAAATAAAACCAGACTTTAACAGCTGATAACTTAACAGTGGTGCAATCTGTTAAACTTTTCTGTTAGTAACATTGGAGATTGATGTTATCATAATCCATTCTGATAGTCAAAATCAATTTCAAACCACTTTTGAAAAATGGGTTTTGGCCAAAAAAAGTTTTAAAATTTCCCATAGTGGTGTGGTGTGAGAGACCTGGATGTCACGTGCGGCGGTGCTGCTCACGACTCAGCAATGTTCTGCGCTGCGATGTCTTGCGTCACTAGACTTCAGGAAACTACAAATAAGAACATTTTTAATAGAGACTTAAGTAGCATTGTCCGATTGTTCGAACACAGGTTATCCACACTCCGGATTAACTTTTCATTCCCCTCCCAAACAGCGATTTGACACACACGCGTGCCGTGAGTGTCTATCTATTATCTATCTTTGTCGCCTAATTCTCAAACAGCTAAGAATATATCTGTGTTTGCATAAGCTTTACCGCTGCTCAGGGAGCTTTTGGTGAAATTTGAGTCTACGCATTTGCCAATTGTCTAACGCCGAGCTTAACTTTAGGTTTTGATTCCCTCTAGCGAAACAGCAGTTTTGTCGAACTGCCTACACTTTTAGCAAGTTATCGATAAGGTATATAAAAAAAAATCTTATTTGTAGAAACAAAAAAAAATTAAAATGGTTTATCATCAAGCAAATGCTTTTTAGCCTTTACAACTCTAGTATTCTGAACACAACTAGAAGCCCACAACACTTCCGACGGCGGAAGAATTTATAAACGTTTCGGGGGAGCGTTCCCAAATCTTGTACACAGTGATTCACTTATTCCTCAGATCGACAAATTTAATTATTTGTTAATTTGTTTATCAGGACCAGCACTTAAAGTAGTGAGGGCGTATTTAGTAACACAAGATAATTACCCCTAGAAATACGATCTGTTGAAGAAGCGTTCTAATAGCGTACTCATCTTTCTAGGCTCCATTACAAACCTGTTAAACATACCAGCGTTCGTCAAGCTAGATGCGGCAGTACATCTCTTATCTTTGGGCAGTGTAAATGATATTATGAATGCTATAATGATCACCCTGATTCGCTTAAAGGTAGAAGCAGACACGCGACTGAGCCACGATGAAAAACAATCTATTAAGAAGGTCGTCAACGTATCTCGATCAAAAGCCGCAAAGGGGATTCATATCAAAAGTCGAAGTCGGTCCCATGCCAGCTGCGTTTACTACAGCTCAGCTAACCATAACAGAACTCATTGCGAGTCCTTTGCTAAAATAAAAAAAAGGCATCTCTCTGTCGGCATCAAGGCAACAAACGTCGCAATACACTCTTCTACATGAATTCCTAACCAAACAAGATCATACCGCATATTTCGAAGGACTTTCAACTGTTTCGCATCAGAGTCACGCAGCATCTCTACAGCCAAGAGCCCCACAGGTTTCTCTTCTAGCAAGTACCGCAAGAAAGAGTTTTACACCAACAGCGGCAGTCCATATCAAGGATGGAACCGATAAGATTCAGTTAGTACGAGCGTTGTTCGACTCAATTGGAATTAAACTTGATCACGGAGGAGACTGCCAAACGTCTCCACTTATCAAAATAGATTGAAAACTATAACTATCAAACCCCACAAATTATAAAATGTAGCTTAAAAAAAAAGAAATCCTATCCAAGTTAGCAGGAAATTTTCCTGAAAGAGATTTTGAGCAATCTTTTCATAACTAAGATGCTCCTTACATGCCGTCCATGTTTCAAAATCTATTATAGGCCTATTTTTCTTTGGCGAGCGTAAGAAGATATTCTTCAATGGCAGTTATAGTGTCGATTAGGGATCATTGCATTTAGGCGAATGCGCGTACCTTGCTAGCGTATTAGAGAAAGATCACCATAAATCATAATCAGGGCCGGATAGACTAGACTAGTAAAAACGATTTATGAACTCGGTGTAGATACCGTCTATTTAGTGGTAGTTCACAACTGTGGCTTGTTAAAGTATTGATTGTTTGTGAATTGTAACTTGATATTAACAAGCAGATTCATATAAATCCTTTAACTCTTTTCGACATACTCATTAAACAAAAATAGCCTCTATTTGTTGTTGCACTTTGCCCCGTATCCATTTAAAGTATTTAAGCGACACTTTATTTACCCCGTATGGGAGCTCCATAACTATGAACTGGAGCTTAATTTTTACTCATGTGATGCTTAATCGACTTAATCACATCATTTAAAATAATGATTTAGATGTGTAAGCCCCTCTCCTCTTTAACATAACGAGAATAAATATTTAAAGTGCCTGGGAAATAATATTAGAGCGTAAAGTTCGTCAGTCGTCAGTCCACACTGCTCCACAAGCTCAGCTTGATCGCAATAAGATCGGGCTTTGTTCCGGTCATACTCCCTCCCCCCAACACATTCGTGTGCCAATGGCTCGTCGCAGGACGCGCAATACGACCCCCTATGTTCAAGGTTGTTCAACGAAAGTTATGTCATTGTTCTTGACCTACACCACTCCTTTCAGCAGCATACCCCTGGTTAAAATTCTAGCACATCATGGTTTTGAATTGTTTTTCACATTATATATTTATTAAGTAACTAAGAATGTCGGCGGGTGCCGTGAATGAAAAATAAAATGTGCGCCACCAAACGTCCACCAAAAAGACTTCTGCTCCTAAGTACACCAAACTACTTAAACACAAAATATATATATGCCTGTGGAGAGGCTCGTCTTTGTTAATTCATCAGGATCAGCTCTTTCGATTCACTTGATTTAAATGCATTTCAATGCATTTATGAATGCTTTCAATGTTTTTAATTTTTATTTGTGTTCTGCTTGTATTATATGAGGCTATTGGTCTTTAGTTATGCATGAGTTCACTTTAGCTTTGATTCGATGGGCACACATATATTGTACCTCCATTTTTTCGAAGTATGCTTTTGGTCACTACGCCTCTGATCGGATGGCTCATACAGCTGAACAATCTTCAGGAGCATGATCATCACCAGCACTGAGGGCACAAACATGCCAGTACGTCGAATGACGCCTTATGGTAGAACTTCCCATCACAAGAGATTCTTTCGAGCTTTTTGTGTCTTCCTCAAGGACTGCTGGACCCTGGTGGCTAATCCTGAAAGCAGAGGATTCCGTGGACGACGGCTTTCGTCTTTTTTGGTTCCGGCGCCCATTAACGTGTGGCTTCGACCCACTCCTGTGATCAAGAGTCTAAAGTTTTGTTGGCTGAGCTGTCCGGGCTGATACCTTCATTACTGATAATTTATGTTGTTAAAGGTATATTTCGTATTCTTGGCGCATTGAATATGGGCTTTGATGTATCATCTATTTGTCAAACTGACGATCGATAACATTAAATTTATTATAAATGTTCGATAATTCCATGTAAAGCAAGGTGTAGGAATTTTTTCACTTTTATTAAAGTTTAGTATCACTGCCCATGTCTCTCGCAGTATTTTTTAAGCGGACTACTCGAAGACCTTCCCTTTTGAATTCCACTAACGAAGTTAATGGAGATGTTAGCGGCAAGCAGCCTATCTGAGAGTTCAGGTTGTCTTTTAAAAGCTCAATAAATTCATTTTCACCGATTTTACGCCTCATTATCCATATCCGCGACATTTATTAGGTCACTTCCGGTAGTGGAAAAAGCTCGTTCCATCTCCTTCGTAAACGAATAGTAGTAAAACTCAAAGTCTTCTGCCTTTTTGTCTTTTTCCTCCATTAGTTGCCAGTACCATTTATTGGCCGCACCTGCGAGTAGAATATGGAATTCACGAAAGACTTGTTGTCGGCTTACGTAATACAACCCTTGCAATCGGTTTTTTTGGAAAACGTGAATTCTTTTGACCTCTATGCTTGAAACGACGGGTCTCTATTCAGCTCCGGGAACAACTGGTCGCTCGTCTGCATCTCGTGGGTGCGGGACTCTCTGTGGCATGGGGCATCTATCCGCCTGGATAGATGCACCGGTGCATCTGGCTTTTAAGCATGTCCTGTGTTATAGTTTCCATGGGTGGCGTCTATTGGAACCGGAGAAAACTGTCCATGGGATTAAACACAATTCGGGGTGGCGAGGGCAGTCCAGTCTGTTCGAGTCTCCTGGATGGCGGAGACTGTAATTCAGCTATTTGCGCCTTCAGAGCTTCTATCTTTAAGAGCACCATCAATATTCGTTCACGCCTGTCGGCAGCCTCTAAGTTGCCTTCTTCGCGTCTCTGATGTTGGGGAAGCATACTTGATCTTCCTGATGGAGGTCCGAGGGGTAGATTATCCGGCGGCACCTTCCATTACGATGGCTTGGTCAGCTTTTTTTTCCTCGGATACGGTGTCTACCTGCCCTGGCTGTTTCTGGGTGAGCTCACACGGCTGTCTTTCAGGTGAATCTCCTAGACGTGGTGGGCTCGCACTCCGGGGTTGATGATTTTTTCGGCGCGTTGTTGCGCTGGTCACTCTTCCGGTGCTGGGTTGAAACAAGAGCTTCTTCTTGGCCCCCTTTATCTATATAGTTGGACCTTCTTTTAGGTCCTCCGATTTCTTTAATAAACTGTCACTCTATGCTGTTTAAAACAGGCACTAACTTTTTTCACTTTACGTTTGGTACAAAGGATCACGTCCCTGCAATCAAAAGGCCGATAATTCTATAGCCTCTCGTCCAGAAGTCACTTCTAAGTCACTTCTGGAAGATAGAAAGGCGTGAGCCCCGTGCGCCAAGTGGAATTGAGCAGGTCCTGGCGCAATCAGCCAGAAGGGAGAGCGGTCGATCAGTATGGTCTCGAGTGGAATTTTTCAGGAGAGCCTACGGTTCCGATTTGTGAAGTCCCGGAGCGGCGCGACCGATCCCCGAAAGTAACGAACCAGAAGGGAGAGAAGTCCCGGATCGGCGTATTCCCGAGAACCCAACCCCAGAAGTAGAAAGGCGATAATACACATTTTACAAAAACCAAAATATACATATATCGCGTAGAAGTCACTTCTAGTCATTTCTGAGCGATAGAAAGGCGATAGCACTCATTTCGATCGCGAAGAAGTAACTTCTGAGACACTTCTGGACGATAGAAAGGCGATAGCACACATTCAACAAAAAGGGTCTCGATCGCGAAGAAGTAACTTCTAAAAACACTGTGAGATGTTGAATAACTCCACACAAATCCCAGCAGCAGATGGCCAGCCGCTCACCAAGTGAGCGGCGAATTCGCGTAGTGACGGCGCGGCGGAGAACAAGGATGGAGAACGTGAGAGTTGAAAAACGTGGGAGTTTGGAGACCAAGAGAGGTTGGAGACCAAGGTGGAGAAAGACAGAGCAGAGACTTGGTGGGCAGAGCGTGTGCAAAAGGAAGTAACGGGACGCCGCAGGACTTTGGACTCTGCCGTGAGCTTTGGACCAAGAGAGAAGGTGCCACATCTCGGCAATGGAGCGGCACACAAGCATGCTATATGCATCACGGGAACCAGCGGGACGGCAGCATCAGGCAGGAGCCACGGACTTTGGACCCGGTGTGAAGAGTTTCGACACAACAAGGTGAGTTGTCGAACGCAGCGCCATGGGAGCCTACAAGGGAGCCGTCAATATCGCTACATCGAGACGTTTGGGATTGGGATTACAAGGAATCTCCGAACTGAGACACAGTTGGCTGAGGGCCAAGGGGCATTACACCGCTAAGTCAAGGCGATCTGCTCATTCCTGCCAACGAAGTCCTGGCGTTACGCTCGGAGGGTCTGCCAGAATTGGAGCAGTGAAGGCCGGCAACAAAAAATCGTGAGGGGTAAGCCTGTCGCCCCAAGCACTACTTTGGCGTGACACGGCGTGAGCCCCGTGCGCCAAGTGGAATTGAGTAGGTCCTGGCGCGATCAGCCAGAAGGGAGAGCGGTCGATCAGTATGGTCTCGAGTGGAATTTTTCAGGAGAGCCTACGGTTCCGATTTCTGAAGTCCCGGAGCGGCGCGAGAATAACGAGCCAGAAGGGAGAAAAGCCCCGGATCGGCGTATTCCCGAGAACCCAACCCCAGAAGTTACGCTACGTACAGCCACCCAGTCAGCAGCAGTTCGCAGGACACCGCCATCAACAAGCAGGACACCACAGCGCAACAGCCACGCAAGGAAGATCGAGTCCGTAGGAACTGCAGGGAAAGGGTGAGGCTAAGGTGGAACGTTCGTTTACAGCAGGCGTAGAAGCAGGTGAAGAGCGAGGCAGCTTCCTGTCCGCACGATCTGAGCGGAAGCCCCAGTGAGACCATCCGGGACAGAGCAAGGGACAGGCGCTCGTGTGTCAAGAGGTGTGATCCTGGAGAGCTCGTCAGTCTATTCACCCTAGTCTGCGAACGGTGACGCTTCCCTAAGCCCGCACGGCTGACCCCATAGAGAGTCTGAATCGTTGCCAAGCAGTCACCGAGTCAACGCGTCAGGGACAAGCAGTGGACAAGGATCTTCAGGGAGAAACAAAACTGGAACACCGTGTTAACGAGGCGAGAGGACATCGAGACAACCCGAACCGTCAGAGACACAGAGGACAAGCAAATTATAAAGCCAACTGTAGTTATAGCCGAAATTAACCCACTATGAACCCGTGAGTTCTGTGCTTTCTCACTGAACTATTGGGCTGTCACGTTTATATAAATTTGGTGGGACGCACACACAATCTACTGAGCTAGCCGCACAAATCTCGTAGCGAACAGAAACAAAATTACAACACTTCTGGACGATAGATAGCGGTACAAAAAGAAAATTACTGGGGGAAAAGGAGGACACGATAATTGCCTTTACACTTTATTTCTGAAAATTCCTATCCCTTTTTACCTAAGCTGTCAGTTTATTTCGCAATTTGCTTATGGTCAGTACAGTTTTGTATAAAATTTGTGCGTTGCTTTATTTTTCGGAATTTTTTAAATTGTATAATACATTAAAATGTCCACCTCAACGAAGAGTGCGAATTTTCGTGAAGCGGTACTTTAAGATATTTTCACATTACCTGGCGCGATTGCAGTGAAATAAGCATTCAAAGATTCTCCACCTAATTCTACAAGGTAATTCCTTCAAATTTATTATTATTATTATAAAAAGTTCGACTATAATGTAAGCTATAGCTACGTGGCCTTAAGCATAAAAACTAGTTTACAAATTTCAATATAAATTTCATAGCAACATTTATCTATAACTTCACAAGATTATTAAATTTCATTAATAATATTATTATAGCTAAGGAATTTTATAATTTTTGTTATTTGTGGCGCGCTGGGGATGAATATGGATTGTAAGGGGTTTGTGGAAGTGAAGAGAGACGATCTTATGGAATCGAGATAGGAACATTCTGTTAGGATGTGTTGAGGAGTTCCTATTTCGTTGTTGCATAGGGGGCAAGAGGGTCTTGTGGGAGGGCGAGTAAAAAGGTAGCTATGGGTTACGTTAGTGTGTCCTAACCGAAGACGTACAATTTTTGTGAAGGTATGACGGGGGATGAATAGTTCGGTTTGGAGTCTACCATAATTGTATATATTGTTTTGATCTGTATTGTTTGATTTGTAATATGTATTTGTTTGGTTAAAAAGAGAAGTCTGTAGTTCTTTATAGTGTTTTTTAATTTGTTTTAGGATATCTGATATGTTCAGGTTATCGTAGAATGTCAGGGGCAATGCAAAGGCGTTTTTGGCGGTTTCATCAACAACTTCGTTGCCTTGTAGGCCGCAGTGGCCAGGGATCCATTTAATGGTTATTTTGTTAACGTTTTTTAACAGAATTTGTCTGATTGTGGCTGGGTAGAAGGAATTATTGGAGGGATTTGTTATAGCATTTAACGCCGACAGGGAGTCGGAACAGATTACTGAGGAGTTGGTGAGTGTTGAGCTAAAAGGACTGCATTGTAGATAGCAATGATTTCGGCAGAGAAGATGGGGCTATAGCATGGTAGTAAGTGCTGTTGGCTTATGGATGTCGCGCCTGAAATTTTGGAACCATCGGTGTAGATGAATGTGCTGGTCGGGTATTTGTTTTTGAATTGTTTGTGATTAAGGATAACTAGATTTAGTTTGTTAAACGCGATGAGGAACAGAATTACTGAGAGTGGCGAACCTTGGGGATTACTTTTGTGTTGTGGGCGGGTGAATGAAAAATGGTTATTGGCATACACTTTGATTTTTCTGTTGGTCATGAAATAATTGCAATAATTTATAATCTTAGGGCCAATTTTCCAAACGCTTTTGTAAAATCCAGTGAGATTACTGATAAGTGATTCTTCGTTGATAAGGAAGAGGATATCAGGTGATCTAGAACCAGTATATTGTCTGATATTGACTTCCCTTTTCGAAATCCAGTTTGACGATTATCGATCAAGTTGTTGTACTAAACAAACCACCATAGCCGATTTGCAATGATTTTGTCTAGCGTTTTAGCGAAGCATGAATTAAGGGATATGGGACGATAAGAGTTTAGGGATGTTTTGTCTGTATTAGGTTTGTAAATAGCTATAATTTTACTAAATTTGTAATGTTGTGGGATGAAGCTGTTAAAAATACTGTTAAAATGATCGCGTAGTCTGAGTTTTACTGCTGGGTGGAGGTTCTTTAGCATTTGGTAGGAGACACGATCGAGACCTGGCGATTTTCCTTTTTGCTTTGACAGGGCTATATTGAGTTCAAGGGAGATGATAGGAGAATCTATTTTTAATGCGCTAGTGGAAGGCTGGTAGTTCTGGTGGATGGGTAGAATGTTATTTTTATGCTGGGTGAAGGTTGATGAGCAGTTATCGTCGCTTGATTCGGAGGACCAAAAGGAACTTAGTTCATTGGCTATCTCTAAGCTATTTGTTATTTTATTGGGTGAATTTGGTTGTGCGATGCAGTGGATACCGATTCTAAATCGGGTTCACAGAATCTTCGAAGATTACTCCAAATTTTGGAGGTCGAATTTGGATTAATTTCGGAGGTGAATATTTCCAGTGAGCTACGTTTAGCTATTTTTATTTCGCGTTTGAGAAGGGCATTGGCTCTTCTTTTGGAGATATTTCGAGATATTTCGTGTTGGAGATATTTCGTCAAAGGATATTAAAGTAAGCGTTTTTTGATTTTTTAAGTGTTTCTAGGTGAGTGTTCCACCATGGTAATATGCGTTTAGAATGGGGATTAGATATGGATTGTGGGATAAAACAGTTGGCGCTTTGGTGAACTATTCTTTTAAGGTTAGCGGCTTCCTAATTAAGATTGTGGCTTATGGGCCGTTGAAGGTGGAAGTAGTTACTAGCTTCGACGTATTTGGGCCAGTTTGCGTCGTCTAATTTGAATTTAGGTAAGAAGGTAGGGGTAGAAGTAGTGTCAAATAGTGTTGTGATGATCGGAAAGTGGTCGTTTCCAAACGTACTTGACTCGATGAACCAAACGGATTCGAGGGCAAGGGTCGCAGATGCGAGAGTGAGATCGATGTGTGTGGGAGTGTTGTGGGTGCTGAAATGTGTGGGAGAACCATCGTTTAGTAGGGTTAGAGGAGCTTGGTGAAAAAATTGGGAAAGTGTTGTTCCTTTTTTTTTATTCCTAGGTGAACCCCATAACGTATGCCAGCTATTGAAGTCCCCGGTAATGTGGGTGGGGGAAGATAAATCGCTGTATACATTTTCAAGGTTTTTGCATGTAAAATGTTGTCTTGGTGGGATGTAAGAGCAGATTATGTTAAAGGTATACTTGGATTGGATTTTAGAGCAGAGTGACTCAAAGTCTTGTGGAAGATGAATTTCGGTGTGTTGAATTGAGTTGTGTACTAGGATGGCAACGCCTCCAGAGCATTGGCAGCAGAGTTAAGAGTATATATAGTATAATTTATTAGAGTGGGAAAGTTTTAGTTTAATTTGTGGAGTGTATTTTTTTATCAGGAGTTGGAGTTGTTTGAAGTGGTTTAAGTAGCCGTTCATATTCCATTGTAGTATTGAAATAGTCATAATATTTAGTTGGTAATGTAATGTCTTAAAGTGTAACTTATGATTTAGTTTGCTGTTTTTGTAATGGTGGAGTTGACTATGGCCTTAATTTTGGACCTAGTTAGCATATAATCTTGTTTAACAAATCTTTTCTCTCTTTTGGATAGTTTGGAAGGGTAGATTTTAGTAGTGAAATTAGACTTATCGTTAGTAGGTGGTTGCGAGGTGTCAGAAGCTGTAGCCTCTTCCTCGCTTTCATATTGAATTGAAGGTCGAATATTACTGCAGGACGGTTGATCTGCTCCGTTCTTCTTATTGTCCGTTGTATCTTGTTGTTGGCTTGTTGTTGTCGGCGGGTGTGTGAAGTCTGTTGAGGAGGTTTTTGCGGCTTGTTGTTGCGGCCTGCCGTGGTTAGGACTAGCCACTGTAGAGTAGAGGGATCCGTCATGTTGGTGTCTTGTCTTATAAATGGTCAAAGCTTCGCGGTTGTTTACTTTTTGAATGGCCTTGATTGCTTGGATTTCCTTGTAGGTGATAAGGACAGGACATACCTTATCTCTTGCATGGTGGTTGTTGTTGGGGTATTTTCTGTCCGTGCAGTTGATGCAAATTAAGTTGTTGGTGCATGAGTCACCCAGTTCGAGATTGATGTGGGCTGGTTGACTGCAAGAAAGGCACAGTTCGGCGTTTTTGCAGTACTTGGATGGGTTTCCGATTCGCAGGCAGTTAAAGCAACACATTACCGCTGGAATGTAAGTGCGTACCTTAACACGTTCGTAACCGACGTAAATAAATTCCGGGATGTAATGTAGTGAAAAAGTTATTATTAATAATCCTGTGTCAGTTGGCTTGCGTTGTATAAGCTTGGTAATTTATTTTTTTTCCATTTTTTTGGGATTTTAAGTTATTCAGGATTTCCTCGGTATCGATTCCATTTAAGTCTGGGCAGTATATGACGCCGAGGATCATTTTTAGATTTAAGAGTTTGTCCGTTTGGGTCTGGTTTTTGGTTTTGATCAAAATATTTCCATCTCTGAGTTTCTTGCATTCTCCAACTACTCCTCCAACGGTTACGTCAATGATTTTCTTCAGTGTAAACGGCGAGACCTTTGCTAGGGAACCGTCGTTGTTGTTGTCGGATCGAGCGATAATGAAGTACTTCCCGTCAGGTGCGGGTGGTCGTTTCCAGGGGGGTCAAGCATTTTTTCGTCTTCAGTTGACTACGCGACGGTTTTTGGCGACGAAGACAGTAGTTGCTGATTTGAATTGCTGATAAGAAATCAATAGGTAGGCGCGGGGTCGCGGGGGGTGGTTCGATTGGGAAGATTGACAGAACACAAGAATGGCACAACCGTTCGTATCGACTGCCGAAATTGAACTGTCCTTCAAATTTATTACTATTTTATATAAAAAAAAAATTTTCAGAAATGGGTATTATTAAATTCCTGATCTGAACGGAACTGGGCATAAATTAAATTATTTAGCAGCATTTTCGACATGCCAAGGACCGTGTCTACAAGCGCTCAAAGACCTTATACGCAAAATAAATACAAAATATTGGCAAATATGTAAAACCAAGTTTTTTATTCAAGATTTCCAAAGAGGAAAGTCCCTTCTGGTATCTTCTACACGCATCTGTTATGTCACTTCTAAGTAACTTCCAGAAGTCACTTGGGCGATATCGCATTCGGATCGCGGAAGTGACTCCCGTCGGGAAGAAATATTTCACTTCGGCGGCACTTCTCGGAGTCACTTCGGTGACACTTCCAGAAGATATTTCGGTGACACTTACAGAAGTCGGACGGTAGTTTTCATCTTCTAGAAGTCACTTAGAAGTGTCTTCCACGATAGAAAAGATGCTTGCAGAGGTGATTCCTTTCCAAAGACTTGGTCGGCAACATAAACTCTGAATAAGTCGACAATATAAATATTTATATACTGGGGGTGCAGCTCTCTGCTCCTCAAGTCTTTCTTCGGTCAAGGACAGTCCGCTTTTTAAGCCCCAAAAATAAAATAAAGCAAATATCCCTAACTAGGGGACTACTAACTTCCGCTTCTAACCAACTGGGTACCGCTAAATAAACATGCCTTTACTTTTCATTTTTTAGTCAG
Source organism: Drosophila biarmipes (assembly GCF_025231255.1). Lineage (NCBI taxonomy): Eukaryota > Metazoa > Arthropoda > Insecta > Diptera > Drosophilidae > Drosophila > Drosophila biarmipes. The sequence continues at coordinate 1,469,939 of NW_026114526.1, read as the reverse complement.
CTCAAAAGTTCCAAATGAAAACTGGCTACATCTACACCTGTCTAAAAACCCCCTCCCGCAAGTCGTCGGAAATCCAATTGTTTGACCGATCGGGCTCGACAACCGCCCTACTATTTCCCTGGACTCGAACCAATTAAACGACCTGACAAACTAGGCTAATACATTGTAGGGCGTTGGCTTTACGTTTCCTGAAACGAACGGTACACCCGGTACACGGTACGGTATCCGAATTTTGATTTTCAGGCGAGATGTTAAATTGGGAAGGGTGCCGCAAGCAATTGATGTCAACAGTTCCGTCTCTCGCTCGCCAGCAATTAGGGTGGTGTTCTTGCCACGCCTCCCAAGGTGCCTATACCCATTATCTTCATAAAAACTTGCGTGCAAAGGACAAGCTGATTTCGGTGTGAGAATCACCTTTCATCCTAGTCATATAGAATCACAAAGAGGTTAGAAATTAATAGAAAGTAAGCCTCTTTGCCTCGGATCCTGCCTCTGAACTTCAAAGACCTCAGATGTTTCTAGGCTTGATTTGCCCTCCCAACTTATGGCTATCAACATCCTGGAACAAGAATTCCTAAATCTTGGCGCTAACCCCTGTGGAGACCCCGGAGAGGAGTTACTATGCCCCATAATGAGGTTACCATTTCACCCTGTTACACTCTTCCATTTCTTTCTATGCCCTTTTCCTAGTTCTATCATTGCCTTCTAGATGGCGCACCTTCACTATATCTCTTGTTCCTGCAGATACAATCGTTACAATATATAAGCAAAAAAGCGATAATTTAGGGCGCCACCTTCCGGCTATTTCAGTAGATGTTATGTGGGCGGCAGACAGATTAAAGCGTTTTAGCGATTTGTGGTCGTTAGAGTGTACGTGGCACCCCGCACAAACTTGCGCTGCGCCGGAAGCCCAGGAATCTGCATGCCAAGTTTGGCTGTTCTAGCTTTTATAGCTTCTAAAATCTCAGCGTTCATACGGACAGACAAACAGACGGACATGGCTAGATCGACTCGGCTAGTGATCCTGATCAAGAATATATTATGCGGTCGGAAATGCTTCCTTTTACATGTTACATACTTTCTGACGAATCTAGTATACCCTTTTACTCTACAAGTAACGGGTATAACAAACAAGCATACATGTGTACATTAAACAAAATTAATATCCCCTGCTCTATAAAACAGTCAAATTACTCATGGCAAATAATCATGAAAGCTGTGCCACACTCAGGTCAGATGATTGACCCTGATAAAATTTCTTATGGAATATGAAAAATCCTAAGGTTGGGCGCCAATTTTGTTACGTGAGCATTGGTGCCCGAGTCCTGCAAAAGGATTTGGGCCGAGGGAGAGGCGTCCGATGTTCAGGCACCATTTTTTCCGGCATAAACTACTACTATGCTGTCTCTTGATCGCAATACGATCACACATTCCTGTGCCAATGGATCGTCGCGGGCCGCGCAATACGATCCCCTAATGTCAAGGTTAACCGTCGAATGTTCTGTCATTGTTCTTAACCTACTCCACTCCTTGCATCAGCACACCCCCCCTTGTTAAAATTCTAGCACATCATGGTTTAGAATTTTTTTTCTCATTTTAAATTTATTGAGTAACTAAGTATTTCGGTGAGTGCTGTCGATGAGTAAAAAAGTATGACAATTATTGTGGACTGCATAAATATTTATAAATGTATGCTTTAGGAAAGGAACCTGGTTCCGAAAAACTTACCCCTTTTCAATCCAGTGCGATGAGATCTCTGGGCTACGGATCATTGCAAAATATTACTTTGTATATATTTATATAAATATACGTGCACCAAAGAGACTTATGTTTTTAAGTACACCAAATCACTTAAACACAACTTTTTCAAAGTAAACTATTGGTCACTACGCCTCTGATTGGATGGCTCATACAGCTGAACAATCTTCAGGAGCATGAGGATCACGAGTACTGAGGCCGCGAACATCCCAGTACTTAGAGTTTTTTTTTTTATGGTTGATCTTTACCTCCTTTTTGGTTATAATGGCGGCGAAGGGCCGGCACATGAAATTCTCCCGATTCAGCGGGAGGACAGTCAGGACTAATTGTAACTACCGGTTGTCTGAGAATATGTGTTCGTCCCCACCTTCCACGCTTCGAGCTGTTTAAGAGGGGTATCAGTTATTATTGTAATGTCTAACACTTTCTCCCTACTTCTAGTGATGAACATTGGGTCATTAAATTTCTTGCAGCTAGTAAGGAGATAGAAAGTCATAACTTTCGTTAATGTTTCACAACTGCTGAGAGGACATGGATGCTTTAAATGCTATCTGAATAGGTTTAGGCATGAACGTTATCTGCACTGGTCACTCTGCGAGTCAGATAATAAAAACGCAGAGCACGTGGTTTTTGTCTGTCGTAATCCTCTTTAGACGCTTGGTTCTCACGTATGGGGTTAGTGGCCAGAATTTTGAGGACTCTTAACGCTTTTTTACGTTCCTTAAACGTGGCCCTGGTGCTAACCACAAGATCAGCTTTGGCACTCCCTTCAGGTTGGACTAGCTGATTAGCCAATCCTACGCTGGTGAGAGGATTGGGCTGGTCTTTGTGGTGTTTCGGGCTTATACGACTGCGTTGTTCGCTGACCTTGGGAGGGGTAGAAACCACTAGGACTTGTGCTTTTGTAGCAGTAATCTTCCTCTTTTTATCGTCACTGGTTGTGACTTCCGACTTTTTAAGAGTGTCGGGCTTTATTTTATTATTTCTGTAATAAGTATTTAAGTTCTCCATTTTTATATCCAATTAGCTGCGGAGAAGGAAGAGGTCCACCCGGGCAGAGATCCGCTGTACCCGAGAAAGGCTGACTTAGAACAGGCGGTCGCCATTTGCCTGAGCTCACCGTTTGAAACTGAGTCATTTGTTGACTCGTGCTCCCAGCCAAATTGACTCTCGGCACGGTTCGATCGATACCTTAGTACAGCACGGGGTGAGATGGGTTTATTGTGGATAGGGAAAATGAAGGTTTTACGTGTGGGTAGGGGGTGAGTGAATGCTATTTGTCGGAGGCGGCAGCACAAGCGCACAGATAAACGCTGACTGTCAAGGGCTACTTATTTACGCTTAATGCTGCAAGCTTAGCTGTAGCCTGGCCGCGCCCAGCTTCCACGCTTATTCGTAGCTAGTATGCAGACCCAGGGCACTCGCTATCCGCTACCTGCGAACCGTTCGGTAGCCTTCAACTCGGTGCCCCCCAAGCAATTCCAATAGCTTTTACTCCGAAACGCCTGCCTTTAGAACAAGATGGTTCATCTGATTCTGTGCTCCGGTGAATGGTTGACTTAAAAAAAAAATTTGGCACCTCACGGTATGTTTGTGCACAAACGATGTAGGCACTTCTAAGTCACGCCGCGGGACCAGGGGGCTATGAGCACCTTGTCGCTGGCACGAGGATGCTGTCGTATGAGTTAGTGAGACGTAAATTCAACCGTTGATATTTAATATAGTAGATCAGCAATTCTCATAACCAGTGGGTGATACTGAGTACCCTCAATTAAGGCGTGATATCTGTCAGCCCTTGACAGAATTACATAGAAAACGGCCAACAGATTATTGATCGTCAATGAGCCCTCTTAGATTGCAGAAGTTTCTGAGTATGATTGACATCCTCTTCGAAAAACCGCCTTGCCGGACTGAAATTGTACCCTCGCAGAAATAATAAAAATCTCTACTGGGGTTTCAAAATTGGAGATACGATTGCTTTGTTGTTACTTTTCTTCCGATTCCAGATATTTCAATCGATAACGACATTTCTTTAAGATTAGAGATAATATTCACCCGTTACCTGGAACCTATGATAGCGCGACATGTTTCAAGTTGACCGGTAGGTCATTCTAATGATACCTTGGCGGTCGCGATCAGAACCTGTCCTCTGGGGTTGTCTTAGACTGCGATGGTTACTGAGCTTGCCACTAGATTGTTAATCATTCCTTTGTATAACATTGAATGATGCCGTCTTGGAAAGTCGACAGTGACCTACAGCTTTCAACCTTATGAGCTGCAGACAAACAATTCGTGCATGCTCATACTTGAGTAATAGCCAGGCGCCGCGTTTTGGGGTCCCTAAAGTGATGTGGTCCTAGGTGACAAATCGTGCAGATCTCTTCGTTGCGGACTGGCTGAAGGCGGAGCGTTTTTGCTGGTTGTGTAAATATTGTTTTCAGCATGAAAAAGAGCCGCTTAATAAACGACAGTACACTCCTTTTGCCGCAAAGACTAAAATTTTGCCGTTTTGGTACCTGGCTTTCAGTCGTTGCCATGTGTCGTCGTATTCGCCTTGAGAGAAGGCTGTATCTCTCAAAATGTTTCTTGCAACGCAATGGAGTGATCCTGTAGAATATGTATCTTCTGGCTGGCTGAGTATGGTATGGCCATTAAACTCGGGAATACTGATTGATGGCAGAGACAGATTAAGGCTCATTAGAAACTTGTTTTCTAACTACATTTAAGGTCTGAAAGCGATTAACCTCTTTGGTGGCGGATGCTTCTGCCTCATGTGTGTGTGAGTCCTGTAATGCTGGACGATGCTTAGTATCCTGTGAAGCTGGAGTAAGCTGCGTATCCTTTGAAGCTGGAGTAAACTGCGTATCCTGTGAGGCAGGAGTAAGCTACGTATCCTGTGGAGATGAACCAAGCTGTGGTATCCTGTCAAGATGAATTAAGCGGTTAAGGATGAGCGAGATGAAATAGTACTGGTGGAAATAATGCTTGAATCAGAAGTAAATTGGTCTGTGTATGCAACATGACCTCGATACTATTTAAAAAACCGCGCAACACAGAAAGACCGTGAAATTTCAATAACAAAGAATTCTGGAGAGCCCCAAGGACATTCCTTGGCCTTCTTATTCGCTGGCTGCGCTATTCAATTACTGGTGGTCATAGCGATGTCGAAGTCGGGGATTACCACCTTTTCCCAGCCTATATCGTCTTGGACTTTCTGGTAATCCTCTTTAGATGCTTTAAGGCCTGCAGTTTAAGGACTCTTAACGCCTTTTTACGTTCCTGGAACATGGCCCTGGTGCTTACCGCAAGATCAGCTTTGGCACTCCCCTCAGGTTGGACTAGCTGATTAGCCAATCCTACGCTGGTGAGAGGTTTGGGCTGGTCTTTGTGGTGTTTCAGGCTTATACGACTGCGTTGTTCGCTGACCTTGGGAGGGGTAGAAACCACTAGGACTTGTGCTTTTGTAGCAGTAATCTTCCTCTTTTTATCGTCACTGGTTGTGACTTCCGACTTTTTAAGAGTGTCGGGCTTTTTTTATTATTTCTGTAATAAGTATTTAAGTTCTCCATTTTTATATCCAATTAGCTGCGGAGAAGGAAGAGGTCCACCCGGGCGGAGATCCGCTGTACCCGAGAAAGGCGGTCGCCATTTGCCTGAGCTCACCGTTTGAAACTGAGTCATTTGTTGACTCGTGTATCCAGCCAAATTGACTCTCGGCACGGTTGGAACGATACTTTAGTACAGCACGGGGTGAGATGGGTTTATTGTGAATAGGGAAAATGAAAGTTTTACATGTAGGTAGGGGGTGAGGGAATGCTATTTGTCAGAGCCGGCAGCACAGGCGCACAGATAAACGATGACTGTCAAGGGCTACTTATTTACGCTTAATGCTGCAAGCTTAGCTGTAGCCTGGCCGTGCACAACTTCCACGCTTATTCGTAGCTAGTATGCAGACCCAGGGCACTCGCTATCCGCTTCCTGCGAACCGTTCGGTAGCCTTCAACTCGGCGCCCCCCAAGCCATTCCAATAGATTTTACGACGAAGCGCCTGCCTTTAGAACAAGATGGTTCATCTGATTCTGTGCTCCGGTGAATGGTTGACTTAAAAAAAAAAATTTTCACCTCACACGGTATGTTTGTGCACAAACGATGTAGGCACTTCTAAGTCGGCACTTTTTACGTTCCTTGAACGTCAGCTTTGGCACTCTTCTCAGGTTGAACTAGCTGATTAGCCAATCCTACGCTGGTGAGAGGTTTGGGCTGGTTTTTGTGGTATTTCGGGCTTATACGACTGCGTTGTTCGCTGACCTTGGGAGGGGTAGAAACCACTAGGACTTGTGCTTTTGTAGCAGTAATCTTCCTCGAAGTAGGCACTTCTAAGTCACGTCGCGGGACAAGGGGGTTATAAGCGCCTTGTCGCTGGCACGGGGATGCTTTCGTATGAGTAAGTGAGACGTTAAGTCAATCGTTGACATTAAATATAGTCTGTTGATCATCAATTCTCATAACCAGTGGGTGATACTGAGTACCCTCAATTAAGGCGTGATATCTGTCAGCCCTTGACAGAATTGCATAGAAAACGGCCAACAAATTATTGATCGTCAATGAGCCCTCTTAGATTGCAGAAGTTTCTGAGTATGATTAACATCCTCTTCTAAGAACGGCCTTGCCGGACTGAAATTGTACCCTCGCAGAAATAATAAAAATCTCTACGGGGTTTCAAAATATGAGATACGATTGCTTTGTTCTTACTTTTCTTCCGATTTCAGATATTTCAATCAATAACGACATTTCTTTAAGATCAGAGATAATATTCACCCGTTACCTATGACAGCGCGACATGTTTCAAGTTGACCAGTAGGTCATTCTAATGACACCTTGGCGGTCGCGAGCAGAACCTGTCCTCTGGGGCTGTCGTAGCCTGCGATGGTTACTGAGCTTGCCACTAGATTGCTAGTCATTCCTTTGTGTAAAATTGAATGATGCGATCTTGGAAAGTCGGCAGTGACCTACAGCTTTCAACCTTATGAGCTGCAGACAAACAATTCGTGCATGCTCATACTTGAGTAATAGCCATGCGCCGCGTTTTGGGGTCCCTAAGGTGATGTGGTCCTAGGTGACAAATCGTGCAGCTCTCTTCGTTGCGGACTGGCTGAAGGCGGAGCGTTTTTGTAGGTTGTGTAATTATCATTTACAGCATGCAAAAGCGCCGCCTAATAAACAACAGTACTCTCCCTAATGCTGGAATTTCTGTTGGTGCATCTTCTGGTAATAAAACACAGAATTCGATCCCAGGAATTTGAGCAGATATTGAGGTTGAGGGTTTTTAAAGTCTTTCGCACTGTTGCGCTGTTGCGCAGACCCGTCAATGGGCACGTAATCGATTCCTCTGCCGCAAAGACTAAAATTTTGACGTTTTGGTACCTGGCTTTCAGTCGTTGCCAGGTGTCGTCGTATTCGCCTTGAGAGAAGGCTGTATCTGTCAAAATGTTTCTTGCAACACCACAGAGGGATCCTGTAGAATATGTATCTTCTGGCTGGCTGAGTATGGTATGGCCATTAAACTCGGGAATACTGATTGATGGCAGAGACAGATTAAGGCTCATTAGAAACTTGTTTTCTAACTACATATAAGGTCTGAAAGCGATTAACCTCTTTGGTGGCGGATGCTTCTGCCTCATGTGTGTGTGGGTCCTGTAATGCTGGACGATGCTTAGTATCCTGTGAAGCTGCGTATCCTTTGAAGCTGGAGTAAACTGCGTATCCTGTGAAGCCGGAGTAAGCTTCGTTTTCTGTGGAGCTGGACCAAGCTGTGGTATCCTGTGAAGCTGCATTAAGCGGTTAAAGATGAGCGAGATGAAATAGTACTGGTGGAAATAATGCTTGAATCAGAAGTAAATTGGTCTGTGTATGCAACATGACCACGATACTACTTAAAAAACCGCGCATCTCAGAAAGACCGCGAAATTTCAATAACAAAGAATTCTGGAGAGCCTCAAGGACATTACATGGCCTTCCTATTCGCTGGCTGCGCTATTTTATTACTGGTGGTCATAGCGATGTCGAAGTCGGGGATTACCGCCTTTTCCCAGCCTATATCGTCTTGGACTTTCTGGTAATCCTCTTTTGATGCTTTGTGGCCTGCAGTTTAAGGACTCTTAACGCCTTTTTACGATCCTGGAACGTGGCCCTGGTGCTTACCACCAGATCAGCTTTGGCACTTCCCTCAGGTTGGACTAGCTGATTAGCCAATCCTACGCTGGTGAGAGGTTTGGGCTGGTCTTTGTGGTGTTTCGGGCTTATACGACTGCGTTGTTCGCTGACCTTCGGAGGGGTAGAAACCACTAGGACTTGTACTTTTGTAGAAGTAATCTTCCTCTTTTTATCGTCACTGGTTGTGACTTTCGACTTTTTAAGAGTGTCGGGCTCTTTTTTATTATTTCTGTAATAAGTATATAAGTTCTCCATTTTTATATCCAATTAGCTGCGGAAAAGGAAGAGGTCCACCCGGGCAGAGATGCGCTGTACCCGAGAAAGGCTGACTTAGAACAGGCGGTCGCCATTTGCCTGAGCTCACCGTTTGAAACTGAGTCATTTGTTGACTCGTGTATCCAGCCAAATTGACTCTCGGCACGGTTGGAACAATACCTTAGTACAGCACGGGGTGAAATGGGTTTATTGTGGATAGGGAAAATGAAGGTTTTACGTGTGGGTAGGGGGTGAGGGAATGCTATTTGTCGGAGGCGGCAGCACAAGCGCACAGATAAACGCTGACTGTCAAGGGCTACTTATTTACGCTTAATGCTGCAAGCTTAGCTGTAGCCTGGCCGCGCACAACTTCCACGCTTATTCGTAGCTAGTATGCAGACCCAGGGCACTCGCTATCCGCTACCTGCGAACCGTTCGGTAGCCTTCAACTCGGCGCCCCCCAAGCAATTCCAATAGATTTTACGACGAAGCGCCTGCCTTTAGAACAAGATGGTTCATCTGATTCTGTGCTCCGGTGAATGGTTGACTTAAAAAAAAAAATTTTCACCTCACACGGTATGTTTGTGCACAAACGATGTAGGCACTTCTAAGTCGGCACTTTTTACGTTCCTTGAACGTCAGCTTTGGCACTCTTCTCAGGTTGAACTAGCTGATTAGCCAATCCTACGCTGGTGAGAGGTTTGGGCTGGTTTTTGTGGTATTTCGGGCTTATACGACTGCGTTGTTCGCTGACCTTGGGAGGGGTAGAAACCACTAGGACTTGTGCTTTTGTAGCAGTAATCTTCCTCGAAGTAGGCACTTCTAAGTCACGTCGCGGGACAAGGGGGTTATAAGCGCCTTGTCGCTGGCACGGGGATGCTTTCGTATGAGTAAGTGAGACGTTAAGTCAATCGTTGACATTAAATATAGTCTGTTGATCATCAATTCTCATAACCAGTGGGTGATACTGAGTACCCTCAATTAAGGCGTGATATCTGTCAGCCCTTGACAGAATTGCATAGAAAACGGCCAACAAATTATTGATCGTCAATGAGCCCTCTTAGATTGCAGAAGTTTCTGAGTATGATTAACATCCTCTTCTAAGAACGGCCTTGCCGGACTGAAATTGTACCCTCGCAGAAATAATAAAAATCTCTACGGGGTTTCAAAATATGAGATACGATTGCTTTGTTCTTACTTTTCTTCCGATTTCAGATATTTCAATCAATAACGACATTTCTTTAAGATCAGAGATAATATTCACCCGTTACCTATGACAGCGCGACATGTTTCAAGTTGACCAGTAGGTCATTCTAATGACACCTTGGCGGTCGCGAGCAGAACCTGTCCTCTGGGGCTGTCGTAGCCTGCGATGGTTACTGAGCTTGCCACTAGATTGCTAGTCATTCCTTTGTGTAAAATTGAATGATGCGATCTTGGAAAGTCGGCAGTGACCTACAGCTTTCAACCTTATGAGCTGCAGACAAACAATTCGTGCATGCTCATACTTGAGTAATAGCCATGCGCCGCGTTTTGGGGTCCCTAAGGTGATGTGGTCCTAGGTGACAAATCGTGCAGCTCTCTTCGTTGCGGACTGGCTGAAGGCGGAGCGTTTTTGTAGGTTGTGTAATTATCATTTACAGCATGCAAAAGCGCCGCCTAATAAACAACAGTACTCTCCCTAATGCTGGAATTTCTGTTGGTGCATCTTCTGGTAATAAAACACAGAATTCGATCCCAGGAATTTGAGCAGATATTGAGGTTGAGGGTTTTTAAAGTCTTTCGCACTGTTGCGCTGTTGCGCAGACCCGTCAATGGGCACGTAATCGATTCCTCTGCCGCAAAGACTAAAATTTTGACGTTTTGGTACCTGGCTTTCAGTCGTTGCCAGGTGTCGTCGTATTCGCCTTGAGAGAAGGCTGTATCTGTCAAAATGTTTCTTGCAACACCACAGAGGGATCCTGTAGAATATGTATCTTCTGGCTGGCTGAGTATGGTATGGCCATTAAACTCGGGAATACTGATTGATGGCAGAGACAGATTAAGGCTCATTAGAAACTTGTTTTCTAACTACATATAAGGTCTGAAAGCGATTAACCTCTTTGGTGGCGGATGCTTCTGCCTCATGTGTGTGTGGGTCCTGTAATGCTGGACGATGCTTAGTATCCTGTGAAGCTGGGTATCCTTTGAAGCTGGAGTAAACTGCGTATCCTGTGAAGCCGGAGTAAGCTTCGTTTTCTGTGGAGCTGGACCAAGCTGTGGTATCCTGTGAAGCTGCATTAAGCGGTTAAAGATGAGCGAGATGAAATAGTACTGGTGGAAATAATGCTTGAATCAGAAGTAAATTGGTCTGTGTATGCAACATGACCACGATACTACTTAAAAAACCGCGCATCTCAGAAAGACCGCGAAATTTCAATAACAAAGAATTCTGGAGAGCCTCAAGGACATTACATGGCCTTCCTATTCGCTGGCTGCGCTATTTTATTACTGGTGGTCATAGCGATGTCGAAGTCGGGGATTACCGCCTTTTCCCAGCCTATATCGTCTTGGACTTTCTGGTAATCCTCTTTTGATGCTTTGTGGCCTGCAGTTTAAGGACTCTTAACGCCTTTTTACGATCCTGGAACGTGGCCCTGGTGCTTACCACCAGATCAGCTTTGGCACTTCCCTCAGGTTGGACTAGCTGATTAGCCAATCCTACGCTGGTGAGAGGTTTGGGCTGGTCTTTGTGGTGTTTCGGGCTTATACGACTGCGTTGTTCGCTGACCTTCGGAGGGGTAGAAACCACTAGGACTTGTACTTTTGTAGAAGTAATCTTCCTCTTTTTATCGTCACTGGTTGTGACTTTCGACTTTTTAAGAGTGTCGGGCTCTTTTTTATTATTTCTGTAATAAGTATATAAGTTCTCCATTTTTATATCCAATTAGCTGCGGAAAAGGAAGAGGTCCACCCGGGCAGAGATGCGCTGTACCCGAGAAAGGCTGACTTAGAACAGGCGGTCGCCATTTGCCTGAGCTCACCGTTTGAAACTGAGTCATTTGTTGACTCGTGCATCCAGCCAAATTGACTCTCGGCACGGTTGGAACAATACCTTAGTACAGCACGGGGTGAAATGGGTTTATTGTGGATAGGGAAAATGAAGGTTTTACGTGTGGGTAGGGGGTGAGGGAATGCTATTTGTCGGAGGCGGCAGCACAAGCGCACAGATAAACGCTGACTGTCAAGGGCTACTTATTTACGCTTAATGCTGCAAGCTTAGCTGTAGCCTGGCCGCGCACAACTTCCACGCTTATTCGTAGCTAGTATGCAGACCCAGGGCACTCGCTATCCGCTACCTGCGAACCGTTCGGTAGCCTTCAACTCGGCACCCCCCAAGCAATTTCAATAGCTTTTACGCCGAAACGCCTGCCTTTAGAACAAGATGGTTCGTCTGATTCTGAGCTCCGGTAAATGGTTGACCTAAAACAAAAAAATTTGGCACCTCACACGGTATGTTTGTGCAGAAACGAAGTAGGCACTTCTAAGTCACGCCGCGGGACAAGGGGGTTAGGAGCGCCTTGTCGCTGGAACGGGGATGCTGTCGTATGAGTTAGTGAGACGTAAATTCAACCGTTGACATTTAATATAGTATGTTGATCAGCAATTCTCATAACCAGTGGGTGATACTGAGTATCCTCAATTGAGGCGTGATATCTGTCAGCCCTTGACAGAATTGCATAGAAAGCAGCCAACAAAATATTGATCGTCAACGAGCCCTCTTAGATTGCAGAAGTTTCTGAGTATGATTAACATTCTCTTCTAAAAACGGCCTTGCCGGACTGAAATTGTACCCTCGCAGAAATAATAAAAATCTCTACTGGGGTTTTAAAATCGGAGATACGATTGCTTTGTTATTACTTTTCTTCCGATTCCAGATATTTCAATTGATAACGACATTTCTTTAAGATCAGAGATAATATTCACCCGTTACCTGGAACCTATGACATGTGACAAATGACCTGTGACAAATCGTGCAGCTCTCTTCGTTGCGGACTGGCTGAAGGCGGAGCGTTTTTGTAGGTTGTGTAATTATCGTTTACAGTAAGCAAAAGCGCCGCCTAATAAACAACAGTACCCTCCCTAATGCTGGAATTTCTGTTGGTGCATCTTCTAGTAATAAAACAGAATTGGATCCCAGGAATTTGTGCAGATATTGAGGTTGAGGATTCTTAAAGTCTTTCGCACTGTACGTAATCGATTCCTCCTTTTGCCGCAAAGTCTAAGATTTTGCCATTTTGGTTCCCGGCTTTCAGTCGTTGCCAGGTGTCGTCGTATTTGCCTTAAGAGATGTATCTGTCAAAATGTTTCTTGAAACACCACGGAGTGATCCTGTAGAATATGTATCTTCTGGCTGGCTGAGTATGGTATGGCCATTAAACTCGGGAATACTGATTGATGGCAGAGACAGATTAAGGCTCATTAGAAACTTGTTTTCTAACTACATATAAGGTCTGAAAGCGATTAACCTCTTTGGTGGCGGATGCTTCTGCCTCATGTGTGTGTGGGTCCTGTAATGCTGGACGATGCTTAGTATCCTGTGAAGCTGGAGAAAGCTATGTATCCTGTAGAGCTGGACCAAGCTGTGGTATCCTGTGAAGCTGAATTAAGTGGTTAAAGATGAGCGAGATGAGATAGTACTGGTGGAAATAATGCTGAAATCAGAAGTAAATTGGTCTGTGTATGCAACATGACCACGATATTACTTAAAAAACCGCGCATCTCAGAAAGACCGCGAAATTTCAATAACAAAGAATTCTGGAGAGGCCCAAGGACATTCCTTGGCCTTCTTATTCGCTGGCTGCGCTATTTTATTACTGGTGGTCATTGCGATGTCGAAGTCGCGGATTACCGCCTTTTCCCAGCCTATATCTTCTTGGATTTTCTGGTAGTCCTCTTTAGACGCTTTGTGGCCAGCAGTTTATGGACTATTAACTCCTTTTTACGTTCCTTGAACGTGGCCCTGGTGCTTACCACAAGATCAGCTTTGGCACTCCCCTCAGGTTGGACTAGCTGATTAGCAAATCCTACGCTGGTGAGAGGTTTGGGCTGGTCTTTGTGGTGTTTTGGGCTTATACGACTGCGTTGTTCGCTGACCTTGGAAGGGGTAGAAACCACTAGGACTTGTGCTTTTGTAGCAGTAATCTTCCTCTTTTTATCGTCACTGGTTGTGACTTCCGAGTTTTTAAGAGTGTCGGCCTTTTTTTATTATTTCTGTAATAAGTATTTAAGTTCTCCATTTGTATATCCAATTAGCTGCGGAGAAGGAAGTGGTCCACCCGGGCAGAGATCCCCTGTACCCGAGAAAGGCGGTCGCTATTTGGCTGAGCTCATCGTTTGAAACTGAGTCGTTTGTTGACTCGTGCATCCAGCCAAATTGACTCTCGGCACGGTTGGAACGATACCTTAGTACAGCACGGGGTGAGATGGGTTTATAGTGGATAGGGAAAATGAAGGTTTTACGTGTGGGTAGGGGGTGAGGGAATGCTATTTGTCGGAGGCGGCAGCACAAGCGCACAGATAAACGCTGACTGTCAAGGGCTACTTATTTACGCTTAATGCTGCAAGCTTAGCTGTAGCCTGGCCGCGCACAACTTCCACGCTTATTCGTAGCTAGTATGCAGACCCAGGGCACTCGCTATCCGCTACCTGCGAACCGTTCGGTAGCCTTCAACTCGGCACCCCCCAAGCAATTTCAATAGCTTTTACGCCGAAACGCCTGCCTTTAGAACAAGATGGTTCATCTGATTCTGAGCTCCGGTAAATGGTTGACCTAAAACAAAAAAATTTGGCACCTCACACGGTATGTTTGTGCAGAAACGAAGTAGGCACTTCTAAGTCACGCCGCGGGACAAGGGGGTTAGGAGCGCCTTGTCGCTGGAACGGGGATGCTGTCGTATGAGTTAGTGAGACGTAAAGTCAACCGTTGACTTTAAATATTGTATGTTGATCAGCAATTCTCATAACCAGTGGATGATACTGAGTACCCTCAATTAAGGCGTGATATCTGTCAGCCCTTGACAGAATTGCATAGAAAACGGCCAACAAATTATTGATCGTCAATGAGCCCTCTTAGATTGCAGAAGTTTCTGAGTATGATTAACATCCTCTTCTAAGAACGGCCTTGCCGGACTGAAATTGTACCCTCGCAGAAATAATAAAAATCTCTACTGGGGTTTCAAAATATGAGATACGATTGCTTTGTTCTTACTTTTCTTCCGATTCCAGATATTTCAATCAATAACGACATTTCTTTAAGATTAGAGATAATATTCACCCGTTACCTAGAACCTAGGACAGCGCGACATGTTTCAAGTTGACCAGTAGGTCATTCTAATGACACCTTGGCGGTCGCGAGCAGAACCTGTCCTCTGGGGCTGTCGTAGCCTGCCATGGTTACTGAGCTTGCCACTACTAGATTGCTAGTCATTCCTTTGTGTAACATTGCATGCTGCGATCTTGGAAAGTCGGCAGTGACCTACAGCTTTCAACCTTATGAGCTGCAGACAAACAATTCGTGCATGCTCATACTTGAGTAATAGCCATGCGCCGCGTTTTGGGGTCCCTAAGGTGATGTGGTCCTAGGTGACAAATCGTGCAGCTCTCTTCGTTGCGGACTGGCTGAAGGCGGAGCGTTTTTGTAGGTTGGGTAATTATCGTTTACAGCATGCAAAAGCGCCGCCTAATAAACAACGGTACCCTCCCTAATGCTGGAATTTCTGTTGGTGCATCTTTTGGTAATAAAACACAGAATTGGATCCCAAGAATTTGTGCAGATATTGCGGTTGAGGGTTCTTAAAGTCTTTCGCACTGTTGCGCTGTTGCGCAGACCCGTCAATGGGCACGTAATCGATTCCTTTGCCGCAAAAACTAAAATTTTGACGTTTTGGTACCTGGCTTTCAGTCGTTGCCAGGTGTCGTCGTATTCGCCTTGAAAGAAGGCTGTATCTGTCAAAATGTTTCTTGCAACACCACGGAGTGATCCTGTAGAATATGTATCTTCTGGCTGGCTGAGTATGGTATGGCCATTAAACTCGGGAATACTGATTGATGGCAGAGACAGATTAAGGCTCATTAGAAACTTGTTTTCTAACTACATATAAGGTCTGAAATCGAATAACCTGTTTGGTGCCGGATGAACGTGGCCCTGGAACGTGGCCCTGGTGCTTACCACCAGATCAGCTTTGGCACTCCCATCAGGTTGGACTAGCTGTTTAGCCAATCCTACGCTGGTGGAAGGTTTGGGCTGGTCTTTGTGGTGTTTCGGGCTTATACGACTGCGTTGTTCGCTGACCTTGGAAGGGGTAGAAACCACTAGGACTTGTGCTTTTGTAGCAGTAATCTTCCTCTTTTTATCGTCACTGGTTGTGACTTCCGACTTTTTAAGAGTGTCGGGTTTTTTTTATTATTTCTATAATAAGTATTTAAGTTCTCAATTTTTTTATCCAATTATCTGCGAAGGAGGAAGAGGTTCACCCGGGCAGAGATCCGCTGTACCCAAGAAAGGCTGACTTAGAACAGGCGGTGGCCATTTGCCTGAGCTCACCGTTTGAAACTGAGTCATTTGTTGACTCGTGCATCCAGCCAAACTGACTCTCGGCACGGTTCGAAGGATACCTTAGTACAGCACGGGGTGAGTTGGGTTTATTTTGGATAGGGAAAATGAAGGTTTTACGTGTGGGTAGG
This sequence comes from Drosophila biarmipes, assembly GCF_025231255.1. NCBI lineage: Eukaryota > Metazoa > Arthropoda > Insecta > Diptera > Drosophilidae > Drosophila > Drosophila biarmipes. The sequence continues at coordinate 1,453,988 of NW_026114526.1, read as the reverse complement.
GGGTGAGTGAATGCTATTTGTCGGAGCCGGCAGCACAAGCGCACAGATAAACACTGACTGTCAAGGGCTACTTATTTACGCTGAATGTTGCAAGCCTGGCCGCGCACAACTTCCACGCTTATTCGTAGCTAGTATGCAGACCCAGGGCACTCGCTATCCGTTTCCTGCGAATCGTTCGGTAACCTTCAACTCGGCGCCCCCCAAGCAATTCCAATACCTTTTACGCCGAAGCGCCTGCCTTTAGAACAAGATGGTTCATCTGATTCTGAGCTCCGGTAAATGGTTGACTAAAAAAAAAAAATTTGGCACCTCACAGGTATGTTTGTGCACAAAGGAAGTAGGCACTTCTAAGTCACGCCGCGGGACACTTCTAAGTGAGCGCCTTGTCGCTGGAACGGGGATGCTTTCATATGAGTAAGAGAGACGTTAAATCAACCGTTGACTTTAAATATAGTATGTTGATCAGCAATACTCATAACCAGTGGGAGATACTGAGTACCCTCAATTAAGGCGTGATATCTGTCAGCCCTTGACAGAATTGCATAGAAAACGGCCAACAAATTATTGATCGTCAATGAGCCCTCTTAGATTGCAGAAGTTTCTGAGTATGATTAACATTCTCTTCTAAAAACGGCCTTGCCGGACTGAAATTGTACCCTCGCAGAAATAATAAAAATCTCTACTGGGGTTTTAAAATCGGAGATACGATTGCTTTGTTATTACTTTTCTTCAGATTCCAGATATTTCAATTGATAACGACATTTCTTTAAGATCAGAGATAATATTCACCCGTTACCTATGACATGTGACAAATGACCTGTGACAAATCGTGCAGCTCTCTTCGTTGCGGACTGGCTGAAGGCGGAGCGTTTTTGTAGGTTGTGTAATTATCGTTTACAGTAAGCAAAAGCGCCGCCTAATAAACAACAGTACCCTCCCTAATGCTGGAATTTCTGTTGGTGCATCTTCTAGTAATAAAACAGAATTGGATCCCAGGAATTTGTGCAGATATTGAGGTTGAGGATTCTTAAAGTCTTTCGCACTGTACGTAATCGATTCCTCCTTTTGCCGCAAAGACTAAGATTTTGCCATTTTGGTTCCCGGCTTTCAGTCGTTGCCAGGTGTCGTCGTATTTGCCTTAAGAGATGTATCTGTCAAAATGTTTCTTGCAACACCACGGAGTGATCCTGTAGAATATGTATCTTCTGGCTGGCTGAGTATGGTATGGCCATTAAGCTCGGGAATACTGATTGATGGTAGAGGCAGATTAAGGCTTATTAGATACTTGTTTTCTAACAACATAGAAGGTCTGAAAGCGATTAACCTCTTTGGTGGCGGATGCTTCTGCCTCATGTGTGTGTGGGTCCTGTAATGCTGGACGATGCTTAGTATCCTGTGAAGCTGGAGAAAGCTATGTATCCTGTAGAGCTGGACCAAGCTGTGGTATCCTGTGAAGCTGAATTAAGTGGTTAAAGATGAGCGAGATGAGATAGTACTGGTGGAAATAATGCTGAAATCAGAAGTAAATTGGTCTGTGTATGCAACATGTCCACGATACTACTTAAAAAACCGCGCATCTCAGAAAGACCGCGAAATTTCAATAACAAAGAATTCTGGAGAGGCCCAAGGACATTCCTTGGCCTTCTTATTCGCTGGCTGCGCTATTTTATTACTGGTGGTCATTGCGATGTCGAAGTCGCGGATTACCGCCTTTTCCCAGCCTATATCTTCTTGGATTTTCTGGTAGTCCTCTTTAGACGCTTTGTGGCCAGCAGTTTATGGACTATTAACTCATTTTTACGTTCCTTGAACGTGGCCCTGGTGCTTACCACAAGATCAGCTTTGGCACTCCCCTCAGGTTGGACTAGCTGATTAGCAAATCCTACGCTGGTGAGAGGTTTGGGCTGGTCTTTGTGGTGTTTTGGGCTTATACGACTGCGTTGTTCGCTGACCTTGGAAGGGGTAGAAACCACTAGGACTTATGCTTTTGTAGCAGTAATCTTCCTCTTTTTATCGTCACTGGTTGTGACTTCCGAGTTTTTAAGAGTGTCGGCCTTTTTTTATTATTTCTGTAATAAGTATTTAAGTTCTCCATTTGTATATCCAATTAGCTGCGGAGAAGGAAGTGGTCCACCCGGGCAGAGATCCCCTGTACCCGAGAAAGGCGGTCGCTATTTGGCTGAGCTCATCGTTTGAAACTGTGCGTTCAAGGGCTACTTATTTACGCTGAATGCTGCAAGCTTAGCTGTAGCCTGGCCGCGCTCGACTTCCACGCTTATTCGTAGCTAGTATGCAGACCCAGGGCACTCGCTATCCGCTACCTGCGAACCGTTTGGTAGCCTTCAACTCGGCGCCCCAAGCAATTCCAATAGCTTTTACGCCGAAGCGCCTGTCTTTAGAACAAGATGGTTCATCTGATTCTGAGCTCCGGTAAATGGTTGACTTAAAAAAAAAATTTGGCACCTCACACGGTATGTTTGTGCACAAACGAAGTAGGCACTTCTAAGTCACGCCGCGGGACAAGGGGGTTATGAGCGCCTTGTCGCTGGAACGGGGATGCTGTCGTATGAGTTAGTGAGACGTAAATTCAACCGTTGACATTTAATATAAGATGTTGATCAGCAATTCTCATAACCAGTGGGTGATACTGAGTATCCTTAATTGAGGCGTGATATCTGTCAGCCCTTGACAGAATTGCATAGAAAGCAGCCAACAAAATATTGATCGTCTTAGATTGCAGAAGTTTCTGAGTATGATTAACATCCTCTTCTAAAAACGGCCTTGCCGGACTGAAATTGTACCCTCGCAGAAATAATAAAAATCTCTACTGGGGTTTCAAATCGGAGATACGATTGCTTTGTTATTACTTTTCTTCCAATTCCAGACATTTCAATCGATAAATACATTTCTTTAAAATCAGAGATAATATTCACCCGTTACCTGGAACCTAGGACAGCGCGACATGTTTCAAGTTGACCGGTAGGTCATTCTAATGACACCTTGGCCGTCGCGAGCAGAACCTGTCCTCTGGGGTTGTCGTAGCCTGCGATGGTTACTGAGCTTGCCACTAGATTGCTAGTCATTCCTTTGTGTACCATTGAATGATGCCGTCTCGGAAAGTCGACAGTGACCTACATTGGCTGAAGGCGGAGCGTTTTTGTGGGTTGTGTAATTATCGTTTACAGCATGCAAAAGCGCCGCCTAATATACAACAGTACTCTCCCTAATGCTGGAATTTCTGTTGGTGTATCTTCTGGTAATAAAACACAGAATTCGATCCCAGGAATTTGTGCAGATATTAAGGTTGAGGGTTCTTAAAGTCTTTTGCACTGTTGCGCAGACCCGTCAATGGGCACGTAATCGATTCCTTTGCCGCAAAGACTAAAATTTTGACGTTTTGGTACCTGGCTTTCAGTCGTTGCCAGGTGTAGTCGTATTCGCCTTGAGAGAAGGCTGTATCTGTCAAAATGTTTCCTGCAACACCACGGAGTGATCCTGTAGAATATGTATCTTCTGGCTGGCTGAGTATGGTATGGCCATTAAGCTCGGGAATACTGATTGATGGTAGAGGCAGATTAAGGCTAATTAGATACTTGTTTTCTAACAACATAGAAGGTCTGAAAGCGATTAACCTCTTTGGTGGCGGATGCTTCTGCCTCATGTGTGTGGGAGTCCTGTAATGCTGGACGATGCTTAGTATCCTGTGAAGCTGGAGTAAGCTGCGAATCCTTTGAAGCTGCAGTAAACTGCGTATCCTGTGAAGCCGGAGTAAGCTACGTATTCTGTGGAGCTGAACCAAGCTGTGGTATACTGTAAAGCTGGATTAAGCGGTTAAGGATGAGCGAGATGAAATAGTACTGGTGGAAATAATGCTTGAATCAGACGTAAATTGGTCTGCGTATGCAACATGACCACGATACTACTTAAAAAACCGCGTATTTTAGAAAGACCGTGAAATTTCAATAACAAAGAATTCTGGAGAGCCCCAAGGACATTTCTTGGCCTTCTTATTCGCTTGCTGCGCTATTTTATTACTGGTGGTCATTGCGATGTCGAAGTCGGGGATTACCGCCTTTTCCCAGCCTATATCGTCTTGGATTTTCTGGTAATCCTATTTAGACGCTTTGTGGCCAGCAGTTTGAGGACTTTTAACGCCTTTTTACGTTCCTTGAACGTGGCCCTGGTGGTTACCACAAGATCAGCTTTGGCACTCCCATCAGGTTGGACTAGCTGATTAGCCAATCCTACGCTGGTGAGAGGCTTGGGCTGGTCTTTGTGGTGTTTCGGGCTTATACGACTGCGTTGTTCGCTGACCTTGGAAGGGGTAGAAACCACTAGGACTTGTGCTTTTGTAGCAGTAATCTTCCTCTTTTTATCGTCACTGGTTGTGACTTCCGAGTTTTTAAGAGTGTCGGCCTTTTTTTATTATTTCTGTAATAAGTATTTAAGTTCTCCATTTGTATATCCAATTAGCTGCGGAGAAGGAAGTGGTCCACCCGGGCAGAGATCCCCTGTACCCGAGAAAGGCGGTCGCTATTTGGCTGAGCTCATCGTTTGAAACTGAGTCATTTGTTGACTCGTGTATCCAGCCAAATTGACTCTCGGCACGGTTGCAACGATACGTTAGTACAGCACGGGGTGCATGGGTTTATTGTGGATAGGGAAAATGAAGGTTTTACGTGTGGGTAGGGGGTGAGTGAATGCTATTTGTCGGAGCCGGCAGCACAAGCGCACAGATAAACACTGACTGTCAAGGGCTACTTATTTACGCTGAATGCTGCAAGCTTAGCTGTAGCCTGGCCGCGCTCGACTTCCACGCTTATTCGTAGCTAGTATGCAGACCCAGGGCACTCGCTATCCGTTTCCTGCGAATCGTTCGGTAACCTTCAACTCGGTGCCCCCGAAGCAATTCCAATAGCTTTTACGCCGAAGCGCCTGCCTTTAGAACAAGATGGTTCATCTGATTCTGAGCTCCGGTAAATGGTTGACTTAAAAAAAAAAATTGGCACCTCACAGGTATGTTTGTGCACAAACGAAGTAGGCACTTCTAAGTCACGCCGCGGGACAAGGGGGTTATGAGCGCCTTGTCGCTGGAACGGGGATGCTGTCGTATGAGTTAGTGAGACGTTTTGTCAACCGTTGACATTAAATATAGTAGTTCGCAGAAATAATAAAAATCTCTACTGGGGTTTCAAAATCGGAGATACGATTGCTTTGTTGTTACTTTTCTTCCGATTCCAGATATTTCAATCAATAACGACATTTCTTTAAGATCAGAGATAATATTCACCCGTTACCTGGAACCTATGACAGCGCGACATGTTTCAAGTTGACCGGTAGGTCCTTCTAATGACACCTTGGCGGTCGCGAGCAGAACCTGTCCTCTGGGGTTGTCGTAGACTGCGATGGTTACTGAGCTTGCCACTAGATTGCTAGTCATTCCTTTGTGTAACATTGAATGATGCGATCTTGGAAAGTCGGCAGTGACCTACAGCTTTCAACCTTATGAGCTGCAGACAAACAATTCGTGCATGCTCATACTTGAGTAATAGCCATGCGCCGCGTTTAAGGGTCCCTAAGGTGATGTGGTCCTAGGTGACAAATCGTGCAGCTCTCTTCGTTGCGGACTGGCTGAAGGCGGAGCGTTTTTGTAGGTTGGGTAATTATCGTTTACAGCATGCAAAAGCGCCGCCTAATAAACAACAGTACCCTCCTTAATGCTGGAATTTCTGTTGGTGCATCTTCTGGTAATAAAACACAGAATTGGATCCTAAAAATTTGTGCAGATATTGATGTTGAGGGTTCTTAAAGTCTTTCGCACTGTTGCGCTGTTGCGCAGACCCGTGAATGGGCACGTAATCGATTCCTCCTTTTGCCGCAAAGACTAAAACTTTGCCGTTTTGGTACCTGGCTTTCAGTCGTTGCCATGTGTCGTCGTATTCGCCTTGAGAGAAGGCTGTATTTGTCAAAATGTTTCTTGCAACACCACGGCGTGTCCTGTAGAATATGTATCTTCTGGCTGGCTGAGTATGGTATGGCCATTAAACTCGGGAATACTGATTGATGGCAGAGACAGATTAAGGCTCATTAGACACTTGTTTTCTAACTACATATAAGGTCTGAAAGCGATTAACCTCTTTGGTGGCGGATGCTTTTGCTTCATGTGTGTGTGAGTCCTGTAATGCTGGACGATGCTTAGTATCCTGTGAAGCTGGAGTAAGCTGCGTATCCTTTGAAGCTGGAGTAAACTGCGTATCCTGTGAGGCCGGAGTAAGCTACGTATCCTGTGGAGCTGAACCAAGCTGTGGTATCCTGTGAAGCTGCATTAAGCGGTTAAAGATGAGCGAGATGAAATAGTACTGGTGGAAATAATGCTTGAATCAGAAGTAAATTGGTCTGTGTATGCAACATGACCACGATACTACTTAAAAAACCGCGCATCTCAGAAAGACCGCGAAATTTCAATAACAAAGAATTCTGGAGCGCCTCAAGGACATTCCATGGCCTTCCTATTCGCTGGCTGCGCTATTTTATTACTGGTGGTCATAGCGATGTCGAAGTCGGGGATTACCGCCTTTTCCCAGCCTATATCGTCTTGGACTTTCTGGTAATCCTCTTTTGATGCTTTGTGGCCTGCAGTTTAAGGACTCTTAACGCCTTTTTACGATCCTGGAACGTGGCCCTGGTGCTTACCACCAGATCAGCTTTGGCACTTCCCTCAGGTTGGACTAGCTGATTAGCCAATCCTACGCTGGTGAGAGGTTTGGGCTGGTCTTTGTAGAAGTAATCTTCCTCTTTTTATCGTCACTGGTTGTGACTTTCGACTTTTTAAGAGTGTCGGGCTCTTTTATTATTTCTGTTATAAGTATATAAGTTCTCCATTTTTATATCCAATTAGCTGCGGAAAAGGAAGAGGTCCACCCGGGCAGAGATGCGCTGTACCCTAGAAAGGCTGACTTAGAACAGGCGGTCGCCATTTGCCTGAGCTCACCGTTTGAAACTGAGTCATTTGTTGACTCGTGTATCCAGCCAAATTGACTCTCGGCACGGTTCGATCGATACCTTAGTACAGCACGGGGTGAGATGGGTTTATTGTGGATAGGGAAAATGAAGGTTTTACGTGTCGGTGGGGGGTGAGTGAATGCTATTTGTCGGAGCCGGCAGCACAAGCGTACAGATAAACGCTGACTGTCAAGGGCTACTTATTTACGCTTAATGCTGCAAGCTTAGCTGTAGCCTGGCCGCGCCCAACTTCCATTCATAGCTAGTATGCAGACCCAGGGCACTCGCTATCCACTACCTGCGAACCGTTCGGTAGCCTTCAACTCGGCACCCACCAAGCAATTTGAATAGCTTTTACGCCGAAACGCCTGCCTTTAGAACAAGATGGTTCATCTGATTCTGAGCTCCGGTAAATGGTTGACTTAAAAAAAAAAAAATTGGGCACCTCACACGGTATGTTTGTGCACAAACAAAGTAGGCACTTCTAAGTCACGCCGCGGGACAAGGGGGTTATGAGCGCCAAGTCGCTGGAACGGGGATGCTGTCGTATGAGTTAGTGAGACGTTTAGTCAACTGTTGACTTTAAATATAGTATGTTGATCAGCAATTCTCATAACCAGTGGGTGATACTGAGTACCCTCAATTAAGGCGTGATATCTGTCAGCCCTTGACAGAATTGCATAGAAAACGGCCAACAAATTATTGATCGTCAATGAGCCCTCTTAGATTGCAGAAGTTTCTGAGTATGATTAACATCCTCTTCTAAGAACGGCCTTGCCGGACTGAAATTGTACCCTCGCAGAAATAATAAAAATCTCTACGGGGTTTCAAAATATGAGATACGATTGCTTTGTTCTTACTTTTCTTCCGATTCCAGATATTTCAATCAATAACGACATTTCTTTAAGATTAGAGATAATATTCACCCGTTGCCTGGAACCTAGGACAGCGCGACATGTTTCAAGTTGACCAGTAGGTCATTCTAATGACACGGATACGATTGCTTTGTTTTTACTTTTCTTCCGATTCCAGATAGAGATTATATTCACCCGTTACCTGGAACCTATGACAGCGCGACATGTTTCAATTGACCGGTCATTTTTATGACACCTTGGCGCTCGCGAACAGAACCTGTCCTCTGGGGTTGTCGTAGTCTGCGATGGTTACTGAGCTTGCCACTAGATTGCTAGTCTTTCCTTTGTGTAACATTGAATGATGCCGTCTCGGAAAGTCGGCACTGACCTACAGCTTTCAACCTTATGAGCTGCAGACAAACGATTCGTGCATGCTCATACATGATTAATAGCCAGGCGCCGCGTTTTGGGGTCCCTAAGGTGATGTGGTCTTAGGTGACAAATCGTACAGCTCTCTTCGTTGCGGACTGGCGGAAGGCGGAGCGTTTTTGTAGGTTGTGTGATTATCTTTTACAGTAAGCAAAAGCATCGCCTAATAAACAACAGTACACTCCCTAATGCTGGAATTTCTGTTGGTGCATCTTCTATGTAGTAATAAAACAGAATTGGATCCCAGGAATTTGTGCAGATATTGAGGTTGAGGGATCTTAAAGTCTTTCGCACTGTACGTAATCGATTCCTCCTTTTGCCGCAAAGACTAAAATTTTGCCATTTTGGTTCCTGGCTTTCAGTCGTTGCCAGGTGTCGTCGTATTCGCCTTAAGAGATGGCTGTATCTGTCAAAATGTTTCTTGCAACACCACGGAGTGATCCTATAGAATATGTATCTTCTGGCTGGCTGAGTATGGTATGGCCATTAAACTCGGGAATACTGATTGATGGCAGAGACAGATTAAGGCTCATTAGAAACTTGTTTTCTAACTACATATAAGGTCTGAAAGCGATTAACCTCTTTGGTGGCGGATGCTTCTGCCTCATGTGTGTGTGAGTCCTGTAATGCTGGACGATGCTTAGTATCCTGTGAAGCTGGAGAAAGCTATGTATCCTGTAGAGCTGGACCAAGCTGTGGTATCCTGTGAAGCTGAATTAAGTGGTTAAAGATGAGCGAGATGAGATAGTACTGGTGGAAATAATGCTGAAATCAGAAGTAAATTGGTCTGTGTATGCAACATGTCCACGATACTACTTAAAAAACCGCGCATCTCAGAAAGACCGCGAAATTTCAATAACAAAGAATTCTGGAGAGGCCCAAGGACATTCCATGGCCTTCCTATTCGCTGGCTGCGCTATTTTATTACTGGTGGTCATTGCGATGTCGAAGTCGCGGATTACCGCCTTTTCCCAGCCTATATCTTCTTGGATTTTCTGGTAGTCCTCTTTAGACGCTTTGTGGCCAGCAGTTTATGGACTATTAACTCCTTTTTACGTTCCTTGAACGTGGCTCTGGTGCTTACCACAAGATCAGCTTTGGCACTCCCCTCAGGTTGGACTAGCTGATTAGCAAATCCTACGCTGGTGAGAGGTTTGGGCTGGTCTTTGTGGTGTTTTGGGCTTATACGACTGCGTTGTTCGCTGACCTTGGAAGGGGTAGAAACCACTAGGACTTGTGCTTTTGTAGCAGTAATCTTCCTCTTTTTATCGTCACTGGTTGTGACTTCCGAGTTTTTAAGAGTGTCGGCCTTTTTTTATTATTTCTGTAATAAGTATTTAAGTTCTCCATTTGTATATCCAATTAGCTGCGGAGAAGGAAGTGGTCCACCCGGGCAGAGATCCCCTGTACCCGAGAAAGGCGGTCGCTATTTGGCTGAGCTCATCGTTTGAAACTGAGTCGTTTGTTGACTCGTGCATCCAGCCAAATTGACTCTCGGCAGGGTTGGAACGATACCTTAGTACAGCACGGGGAGTGATGGGTTTATAGTGGATAGGGAAAATGAAGGTTTTACGTGTGGGTAGGGGGTGAAGGAATGCTATTTGTCGGAGCCGGCAGCACAAGCGCACAGATAAACGCTGATTGTCAAAGGCTACTTATTTACGCTTAATGCTGCAAGCTTAGCTGTAGCCTGGCCGCGCCCAACTGCCACGCTTATTCGTAGCTAGTATTCAGACCGAGGGCACTCGCTATCCGCTACTTGCGAATCGTTCGGTTGCCTTCAACTCGGCGCCCCCCAAGCAATTCCAATAGCTTTTACGCCGAAGCGCCTGCCCTTAGAACAAGATGGTTCATCTGATTCTGAGCTCCGGTAAATGGTTGACTTAAAAAAAAAAAAATTGGGCACCTCACACGGTATGTTTGTGCACAAACAAAGTAGGCACTTCTAAGTCACGCCGCGGGACAAGGGGGTTATGAGCGCCAAGTCGCTGGAACGGGGATGCTGTCGTATGAGTTAGTGAGACGTTTAGTCAACTGTTGACTTTAAATATAGTATGTTGATCAGCAATTCTCATAACCAGTGGGTGATACTGAGTACCCTCAATTAAGGCGTGATATCTGTCAGCCCTTGACAGAATTGCATAGAAAACGGCCAACAAATTATTGATCGTCAATGAGCCCTCTTAGATTGCAGAAGTTTCTGAGTATGATTAACATCCTCTTCTAAGAACGGCCTTGCCGGACTGAAATTGTACCCTCGCAGAAATAATAAAAATCTCTACGGGGTTTCAAAATATGAGATACGATTGCTTTGTTCTTACTTTTCTTCCGATTCCAGATATTTCAATCAATAACGACATTTCTTTAAGATCAGAGATAATATTCACCCGTTACCTGGAACCTATGACATGTGACAAATGACCTGTGACAAATCGTGCAGCTCTCTTCGTTGCGGACTGGCTGAAGGCGGAGCGTTTTTGTAGGTTGTGTAATTATCGTTTACAGTAAGCAAAAGCGCCGCCTAATAAACAACAGTACCCTCCCTAATGCTGGAATTTCTGTTGGTGCATCTTCTAGTAATAAAACAGAATTGGATCCCAGGAATTTGTGCAGATATTGAGGTTGAGGATTCTTAAAGTCTTTCGCACTGTACGTAATCGATTCCTCCTTTTGCCGCAAAGACTAAGATTTTGCCATTTTGGTTCCCGGCTTTCAGTCGTTGCCAGGTGTCGTCGTATTTGCCTTAAGAGATGTATCTGTCAAAATGTTTCTTGCAACACCACGGAGTGATCCTGTAGAATATGTATCTTCTGGCTGGCTGAGTATGGTATGGCCATTAAACTCGGGAATACTGATTGATGGCAGAGACAGATTAAGGCTCATTAGAAACTTGTTTTCTAACTACATATAAGGTCTGAAAGCGATTAACCTCTTTGGTGGCGGATGCTTCTGCCTCATGTGTGTGTGGGTCCTGTAATGCTGGACGATGCTTAGTATCCTGTGAAGCTGGAGAAAGCTATGTATCCTGTAGAGCTGGACTAAGCTGTGGTATCCTGTGAAGCTGAATTAAGTGGTTAAAGATGAGCGAGATGAGATAGTACTGGTGGAAATAATGCTGAAATCAGAAGTAAATTGGTCTGTGTATGCAACATGACCACGATACTACTTAAAAAACCGCGCATCTCAGAAAGACCGCGAAATTTCAATAACAAAGAATTCTGGAGAGGCCCAAGGACATTCCTTGGCCTTCTTATTCGCTGGCTGCGCTATTTTATTACTGGTGGTCATTGCGATGTCGAAGTCGCGGATTACCGCCTTTTCCCAGCCTATATCTTCTTGGATTTTCTGGTAGTCCTCTTTAGACGCTTTGTGGCCAGCAGTTTATGGACTATTAACTCCTTTTTACGTTCCTTGAACGTGGCCCTGGTGCTTACCACAAGATCAGCTTTGGCACTCCCCTCAGGTTGGACTAGCTGATTAGCAAATCCTACGCTGGTGAGAGGTTTGGGCTGGTCTTTGTGGTGTTTTGGGCTTATAGGACTGCGTTGTTCGCTGACCTTGGAAGGGGTAGAAACCACTAGGACTTGTGCTTTTGTAGCAGTAATCTTCCTCTTTTTATCGTCACTGGTTGTGACTTCCGAGTTTTTAAGAGTGTCGGCCTTTTTTTATTATTTCTGTAATAAGTATTTAAGTTCTCCATTTGTATATCCAATTAGCTGCGGAGAAGGAAGTGGTCCACCCGGGCAGAGATCCCCTGTACCCGAGAAAGGCGGTCGCTATTTGGCTGAGCTCATCGTTTGAAACTGAGTCGTTTGTTGACTCGTGCATCCAGCCAAATTGACTCTCGGCACGGTTGGAACGATACCTTAGTACAGCACGGGGTGAGATGGGTTTATAGTGGATAGGGAAAATGAAGGTTTTACGTGTGGGTAGGGGGTGAGGGAATGCTATTTGTCGGAGGCGGCAGCACAAGCGCACAGATAAACGCTGACTGTCAAGGGCTACTTATTTACGCTTAATGCTGCAAGCTTAGCTGTAGCCTGGCCGCGCACAACTTCCACGCTTATTCGTAGCTAGTATGCAGACCCAGGGCACTCGCTATCCGCTACCTGCGAACCGTTCGGTAGCCTTCAACTCGACGCCCCCCAAGCCATTCCAATAGCTTTTACGCCGAAGCGATTGTCTTTAGAACATGATGGTTCATCTGATTCTGAGCTCCGGTAAATGGTTGACCTAAAACAAAAAAATTTGGCACCTCACACGGTATGTTTGTGCAGAAACGAAGTAGGCACTTCTAAGTCACGCCGCGGGACAAGGGGGTTAGGAGCGCCTTGTCGCTGGAACGGGGATGCTGTCGTATGAGTTAGTGAGACGTAAATTCAACCGTTGACATTTAATATAAGATGTTGATCAGCAATTCTCATAACCAGTGGGTGATACTGAGTATCCTTAATTGAGGCGTGATATCTGTCAGCCCTTGACAGAATTGCATAGAAAGTAGCCAACAAAATATTGATCGTCTTAGATTGCAGAAGTTTCTGAGTATGATTAACATCCTCTTCTAAAAACGGCCTTGCCGGACTGAAATTGTACCCTCGCAGAAATAATAAAAATCTCTACTGGGGTTTTAAAATCGGAGATACGATTGCTTTGTTATTACTTTTCTTCCGATTCCAGATATTTCAATCGATAACAACATTTCTTTAAAATCAGAGATAATATTCACCCGTTACCTGGAACCTATGACATGTGACAAATGACCTGTGACAAATCGTGCAGCTCTCTTCGTTGCGGACTGGCTGAAGGCGGAGCGTTTTTGTAGGTTGTGTAATTATCGTTTACAGTAAGCAAAAAGGCCGCCTAATAAACAACAGTGCCCTCCCTAATGCTGGAATTTCTGTTGGTGCATCTTCTAGTAATAAAACAGAATTGGATCCCAGGAATTTGTGCAGATATTAAGGTTGAGGATGCTTAAAGTCTTTCGCACTGTACGTAATCGATTTCTCCTTTTTCCGCAAAGACTACCGGTACCGGTACTACCGGTACTATCAGGTACCTGGCTTTCAGTCGTTGCCAGGTGTCGACGTATTCGCCTTGAGAGAAGACTGTATCTGTCAAAATGTTTCTTGTAACACTACGGAGTGATCCTGCAAAATATGTATCTTATGGCTGTCAAGGGCTACTTATTTACGCTTAATGCGCCCAACTTCCACGCTTATTGGTAGCTAGTATTCAGACCCAGGGCACTCGCTATCCGCCACCTGCGAGCCGTTTGGTAGCCTTCAACTCGGCGCCCCCCAAGCAATTCCAATAGCTTTTACGCCGAAGCGCCTGCCTTTAGAACATGATGGTTCATGTGATTCTGAGCTCCGGTAAATGGTTGACTTAAAAAAAAAAATTTGACACCTCACACGGTATGTTTGTGCAAAAACAAAGTAGGCACTTCTAAGTCACGCCGCAGGACAAGGGGGTTATGAGCTCCTTGTCGCTGGAACGGGGATGCTGTCGTATGAGTTAGTGAGACGTTAAGTCAACCGTTGACTTTAAATATAGTATGTATGCTTCTGCCTCATGTGTGTGTGAGTCCTGTAATGCTGGACGATGCTTAGTATCCTGTGAGGCTGGAGTAAGCTGCGTATCCTTTGAAGCTGCAGTAAACTGCGTATCCTGTGAAGCCGGACTAAGCTACGTATCCTGTGGAGCTGGTGAGAGGTTTGGGCTGGTCTTTGTGGTGTTTCGGGCTTATACAACTGCGTTGTTCGCTGACCTTGGGAGGGGTAAAAACCACTAGGACTTGTGCTTTTGTAGCAGTAATCTTCCTCTTTTTATCGTCACTGGTTGTGACTTCCGAGTTTTTAAGAGTGTCGGGCTTTTTTTATTATTTCTGTAATAAGTATTTAAGTTCTCCATTTGTATATCCAATTAGCTGCGGAGAAGGAAGAGGTCCACCCGGGCAGAGATGCGCTGTACCCGAGAAAGGCTGACTTAGAACAGGCGGTTGCATTTGCCTGAGCTCACCGTTTGAAACTGAGTCATTTGTTGACTCGTGCATCCAGCCAAATTGACTCTTGGCACGGTTCGAACGATACCTTAGTACAGCACGGGGTGAGATGGGTTTATTCTGGATAGGGAAGACGAAGGTTTTACGTGTGGGTAGGGGGTGAGTGAATGCTATTTGTCGGAGCCGGCAGCACAAGCGCACAGATAAACGCTGACTGTCAAGGGCTACTTATTTACGCTTAATGCGCCCAACTTCCACGCTTATTGGTAGCTAGTATTCAGACCCAGGGCACTCGCTATCCGCCACCTGCGAGCCGTTTGGTAGCCTTCAACTCGGCGCCCCCCAAGCAATTCCAATAGCTTTTACGCCGAAGCGCCTGCCTTTAGAACATGATGGTTCATGTGATTCTGAGCTCCGGTAAATGGTTGACTTAAAAAAAAAAATTTGACACCTCACACGGTATGTTTGTGCAAAAACAAAGTAGGCACTTCTAAGTCACGCCGCAGGACAAGGGGGTTATGAGCTCCTTGTCGCTGGAACGGGGATGCTGTCGTATGAGTTAGTGAGACGTTAAGTCAACCGTTGACTTTAAATATAGTATGTTGATCAGCAATTCTCATAACCAGTGGGTGATTCTGAGTACCCTCAATTAAGGCGTGATATCTGTCAGCCCTTGACAGAATTGCATAGAAAACGGCCAACAAATTATTGATCGTCAATGAGCCCTCTTAGATTGCAGAAGTTTCTGAGTATGATTGATATCCTCTTCTTAAAACGGCCTTGCCGGACTGAAATTGTACCCTCGCAGAAATAATAAAAATCTCTACTGGGGTTTAAAAATTGGAGATACGATTGCTTTGTTGTTACTTTTCTTCCGATTCCAGATATTTCAATCGATAACGACATTTCTTTAAGATCAGAGATAATATTCACCCGTTACCTGGAACCTATGACAGCGCGACATGTTTCAAGTTGACCGGTAGGTCAATTTAATGACACCTTGGCGGTCTCGAGGTAGAACCTGTCCTCTGGGTTTTTCCCAAGCAATTCCAATAGCTTTTACGCCGAAGCGCATGCCTTTAGAACATGATGGTTCATCTGATTCTGAGCTCCGGTAAATGGTTGACTTAAAAAAAAAAAAATTTGACACCTCACACGGTATGTTTGTGCACAAACGAAGTAGGCACTTCTAAGTCTCGCCGCGGGACACTTCTAAGTGAGCGCCTTGTCGCTGGAACGGGGATGCTGTCGTATGAGTTAGTGAGACGTTAAGTCAACCGTTGACATTAAATATAGTATGTTGATCAGCAATTCTCATTACCAGTGGGTGATACTGAGTACCCTCAATTAAGGCGTAATACTGTCAGCCCTTGAAAGATTTTCATAAAAAGCAGCCAACAAAATATTGACCGTCAATGAGCCCTCTTAGATTGCAGAAGTTTCTGAGTATGATTAACATCCTCTTCTAAAAACGGCCTTGCCGGACTGAACTTGTACCCTCGCAAAAATAATAAAAATCTCTACTGGGGTTTTAAAATCGTTGATACGATTGCTTTGTTGTTACTTTTCTTCCGATTCCAGACATTTCAATAGATAACGACATTTCTTTAAGATCAGAGATAATATTCACCCGTTACCTGGAACCTATGACAGAGCGACATGTTTCAAGTAATTCATTCTAATGAGCTTGCCCCTATATTGCTAGTCTTTCCTTTGTGTAACATTGAATGATGCCGTCTCGGAAAGTCAGCTGCAGACAAACGATTCGTGCATGCTCATACTTGATTGATAGCCAGGCGCTGCGTTTTGGGGTCCCTAAGGTGAGGTGGTCCTAGGTGACACATTGTGCAGCTCTCTTCGTTCGGACTGGCTGAAGGCGGAGCGTTTTTGTAGGTTGTGATCGTTTACAGCATGCAAAAGCGCCGCCTAATAAACAACAGTACACTCCCTAATGCAGGAAATTCTGCTGGTGCATCTTCTGGTAATAAAACACAGAATTGGATCCCAGGAATTTGTGCAGATATTGAGGTTGAGGGTTCTTAAAGTCTTTCGCACTGTTGCGCTGTTGCGCAGACCCGTGAATGGGCACGTAATCGATTCCTCCTTTTGCCGCAAAGACTAAAACTTTGTCGTTTTGGTACCTGGCTTTCAGTCGTTGCCAGGTGTCGTCGTATTCGCCTTGAGAGAAGGCTGTATCTGTCAAAATGTTTCTTGCAACACCACAGAGGGATCCTGTAGAATATGTATCTTCTGGCTGGCTGAGTATGGTATGACCATTAAACTCGGGAATACTGATTGATGGCAGAGACAGATTAAGGCTCATTAGAAACTTGTTTTCTAACTACATATAAGGTCTGAAAGCGATTAACCTCTTTGGTGGCGGATGCTTCTGCCTCATGTGTGTGTGAGTCCTGTAATGCTGGACGATGCTTAGTATCCTGTGAAGCTGGAGTAAGCTGCGTATCCTTTGAAGCTGGAGTAAACTGCGTATCCTGGGAAAGCCGGACTAAGCTACGTATTCTGTGGAGCTGGACCAAGCTGAGGTATCCTGTAAAGCTGAATGAGGCGGTTAAAGATGAGAGAGATGATGCTTGAATCAGAAGTAAATTGGTCTGTGTATGCAACATGACCACGATACTACTTAAAAAACCGCGCATCTCAGAAAGACCGCGAAATTTCAATAACAGAATTCTGGAGAGCCCCAAGGACATTCCTTGGCCTTCTTATTCGCTGGCTGCGCTATTTTATTACTGCGCTATTTTATTACTGGTGGTCATTGCGATGTCGAAGTCGCGGATTACCGACTTATCCCAGCCTATATCTTTTTGGATTTTGTGGTAATCCTCTTTAGACGCTTTGTGGCCAGCAGCTTAAGGACTCTTTACGCCTTTTTACGTTCCTTGAACGTGGCCCTGGTGCTTACCAGAAGATCAGCTTTGGCACTCCCCTCAGGTTGGACTAGCTGATTAGCCAATCCTACGCTGGTGAGGGGTTTGGGCTGGTCTTTGTGGTGTTTCGGGCTTATGCGACTGCGTTGTTCGCTAACCTTGGGAGGGGTAGAAACCACTAGGACTTGTGCTTTTGTAGCAGTAAGCTTCCTCTTTTTATCGTCAAGGGCTACTTATTTACGCTTAATGCTGCAAGCTTAGTTGTAGCCTGGCCGTGCCCAAATTCGTAGCTAGTATGCAGACCCAGGGCACTCGCTATCCGCTACCTGCGAACCGTTCGGTAGCCTTCAACTCGGCGCCCCCCAAGCAATTCCAATAGCTTTTACACCGAAGCGCCTGCCTTTAGAACAAGATGGTTCATCTGATTCTGATCTCCGGTAAATGGTTGACTTAAAACAAAACAATTTGGCACCTCACACGGTATGTTTGTGCACAAACGAAGTAAGCACTTCTAAGTCACGCCTTAGGATAAGGGGGTTATGAGCGCCTTGTCGCTGGAACGGGGATGCTGTCGTATGAGATATTGAGACGTTAAGTTAACCGTTGACTTTAAATATAGTATGCTGATCAGCAATTCTCATAACCAATGGGAGATACTGAGTACCCTCAATTAAGGCGTGATATTTGTCAGCCCTTGACAGAATTGCATAGAAAACGGCCAACAAATTATAGATCGTCAATGAGCCCTCTTAGATTGCAGAAGTTTCTGAGTATGATTAACATCCTCTTCTAAAAACGGCCTTGCCGGACTGAAATTGTACCCTCGCAAAAATAAAAAAAATCTCTACTGTGGTTTTAAAATCGGAGATACGATTGCTTTGTTGTTACTTTTCTTCCGATACCAGATATTTCAATCGATAACGACATCTCTTTAAGATTAGAGTTAATGTTTACCCGTTACCTGGAACCTATGACAGCGCGACATGTTCCAATTGACCGGTCATTCTTATGACACTTTGGCGGTCGCGAGCAGAACGTGTCCTCTGGGGTTGTCGTAGCCTGCGTATACTGTGAAGCCGGAGTAAGCTTCGTATTCTGTGGAGCTGGACCAAGCTGTGGTATCCTGTGAAGCTGAATTAAGCGGTTAAAGATGAGCGAGATGAGATAGTACTGGTGGAAATAGTGCTGGAATCAGAAGTAAATTGGTCTGTGTATGCAACATGTCCACGATACTACTTAAAAAACCGCGGCCAGCAGTTTGAGGACTATTAACGCATTTTTACGTTCCTTGAACGTGGCCCTGGTGCTTACCACAAGATCAGCTTTGGCACTTCCCTCAGGTTGGACAAGCTGATTAGCCAATCCTACGCTGGTGAGAGGCTTGGGCTGGTCTTTGTGGTGTTTCGGGCTTATACGACTGCGTTGTTCGCTGACCTTAGAAGGGGTAGAAACCACTAGGACTTGTGCTTTTGTAGCAGTAATCTTCCTCTTTTTATCGTCACTGGTTGTGACTTCCGACTTTTTAAGAGTGTCGGGCTTTTTTTTATTATTTCTGTAATAAGTATTTAAGTTCTCCATTTTTATATCCAATTAGCTGCGGAGAAGGAAGAGGTCCACCCGGGCAGAGATGCGCTGTACCCGAGAAAGGCTGACTTAGAACAGGCGGTCGCATTTGCCTGAGCTCACCGTTTGAAACTGAGTCATTTGTTGACTCGTGCATCCAGCCAAACTGACTCTCGGCACGGTTGGAACGATACCTTAGTACAGCACGGGGAGTGATGGGTTTATAGTGGATAGGGAAAATGAAGGTTTTACGTGTGGGTAGGGGGTGAGTGAATGCTATTTGTCGGAGCCGGCAGCACAAGCGCACAGATAAACGCTGACTGTCAAAGGCTACTTATTTACGCTTAATGCTGCAAGCTTAGCTGTAGCCTGGCCGTGCCCAACTTCTATTCGTAGCTAGTATGCAGACCCAGGGCACTCGCTCTTCGCTACTTGCGAACCGTTCGGTAGCCTTCAACTAGACGCCCCCCAAGCCATTCCAATAGCTTTTACGCCGAAGCGCTTGTCTTTAGAACATGATGGTTCATCTGATTCTGAGCTCCGGTAAATGGTTGGCTTAAAAAAAAATTTCGCACCTCAAACGGTATGTTTGTGCAGAAACGAAGTAGGCACTTCTAAGTCACGCCGCGGGACAATGGGGTTATGAGCGCCTTGTCGCTGGAACCGGGATGCTGTCGTATGAGTTAGTGAGACGTTAAGTCAACCGTTGACATTTAATAAAGTATGTTGATCAGCAATTCTCATAACTAGTGGGTGATACTGAGTACTCTCAATTAAGGCGTGATATCTGTCAGCCCTTGACAGAATTGCATAGAAAACGGCCAAAAAATATTGATCGTCAATGAGCCCTCTTAGATTGCAGAAGTTTCTGAGTATGATTAACATCCTCTTCTAAGAACGGCCTTGCCGGACTGAAATTGCTTTGTTCTTACTTTTCTTCCGATTCCAGATATTTCAATCAATAACGACATTTCTTTAAGATCAGAGATAATATTCACCCGTTACCTGGAACCTATGACATGTGACAAATGACCTGTGACAAATCGTGCAGCTCTCTTCGTTGCGGACTGGCTGAAGGCGGAGCGTTTTTGTAGGTTGGGTAATTATCGTTTACAGTAAGCAAATGCGCCGCCTAATAAACAACAGTACCCTCCCTAATGCTGGAATTTCTGTTGGTGCATCTTCTAGTAATAAAACAGAATTGGATCCCAGGAATTTGTGCAGATATTAAGGTTGAGGATGCTTAAAGTCTTTCGCACTGTACGTAATCGATTTCTCCTTTTTCCGCAAAGACTACCGGTACCGGTACTACCGGTACTATCAGGTACCTGGCTTTCAGTCGTTGCCAGGTGTCGACGTATTCGCCTAGAGAGAAGACTGTATCTGTCAAAATGTTTCTTGTAACACTACGGAGTGATCCTGCAAAATATGTATCTTATGGCTGGCTGAGTATGGAATGGCCATTAAGCTCGGGAATACTGATTGATGGCAGAGACAGATTAAGGCTCATTAGAAACTTGTTTTCTAACTACATATAAGGTCTGAAAGCGATTAACCTGCCTCATGTGTGTGTGAGTCCTGTAATGCTGGACGATGCTTAGTATCCTGTGAAGCTGGAGAAAGCTATGTATCCTGTAGAGCTGGACCAAGCTGTGGTATCCTGTGAAGCTGAATTAAGTGGTTAAAGATGAGCGAGATGAGATAGTACTGGTGGAAATAATGCTGAAATCAGAAGTAAATTGGTCTGTGTATGCAACATGTCCACGATACTACTTAAAAAACCGCGCATCTCAGAAAGACCGCGAAATTTCAATAACAAAGAATTCTGGAGAGGCCCAAGGACATTCCTTGGCCTTCTTATTCGCTGGCTGCGCTATTTTATTACTGGTGGTCATTGCGATGTCGAAGTCGCGGATTACCGCCTTTTCCCAGCCTATATCTTCTTGGATTTTCTGGTAGTCCTCTTTAGACGCTTTGTGGCCAGCAGTTTATGGACTATTAACTCATTTTTACGTTCCTTGAACGTGGCCCTGGTGCTTACCACAAGATCAGCTTTGGCACTCCCCTCAGGTTGGACTAGCTGATTAGCAAATCCTACGCTGGTGAGAGGTTTGGGCTGGTCTTTGTGGTGTTTTGGGCTTATACGACTGCGTTGTTCGCTGACCTTGGAAGGGGTAGAAACCACTAGGACTTGTGCTTTTGTAGCAGTAATCTTCCTCTTTTTATCGTCACTGGTTGTGACTTCCGACTTTTTAAGAGTGTCGGGCTTTTTTTTATTATTTGTGTAATAAGTATTTAAGTTCTCCATTTTTATATCCAATTAGCTGCGGAGAAGGAAGAGGTCCACCCGGGCAGAGATGCGCTGTACCCGAGAAAGGCTGACTTAGAACAGGCGGTCGCATTTGCCTGAGCTCACCGTTTGAAACTGAGTCATTTGTTGACTCGTGAATCCAGCCAAATTGACTCTCGGCACGTTTCGAACGATACCTTAGTACAGCACGGGGTGAGATGAGTTTATTGTGGATAGGGAAGACGAACGTTTTACGTGTGGGTAGGGGGTGAGTGAATGCTATTTGTCGGAGCCGGCAGCACAAGCGCACAGATAAACGCTGACTGTCAAAGGCTACTTATTTACGCGTAATGCTGCAAGCTTAGCTGTAGCCTGGCCGTGCCCAACTTCTATTCGTAGCTAGTATGCAGACCCAGGGCACTCGCTCTTCGCTACTTGCGAACCGTTCGGTAGCCTTCAACTAGACGCCCCCCAAGCAATTCCAATAGCTTTAACGCCGAAGCGCCTGCCTTTAGAACATGATGGTTCATCTGATTCTGAGCTCCGGTAAATGGTTGACTTAAAACAAAACAATTTGGCACCTCTCACGGTATGTTTGTGCAGAAACGAAGTAGGCACTTCTAAGTCACGCCACGGGACAAAGGGGTTATGAGCGCCTTGTCGCTGGAACGGGGATGCTGTCGTATGAGTTAGTGAGACGTAAATTCAACCGTTGACATTTAATATAAGATGTTGATCAGCAATTCTCATAACCAGTGGGTGATACTGAGTATCCTTAATTGAGGCGTGATATCTGTCAGCCCTTGACAGAATTGCATAGAAAGCAGCCAACAAAATATTGATCGTCTTAGATTGCAGAAGTTTCTGAGTATGATTAACATCCTCTTCTAAAAACGGCCTTGCCGGACTGAAATTGTACCCTTGCAGAAATAATAAAAATCTCTACTGGGGTTTCAAAATCGGAGAAACGATTGCTTTGTTGTAACTTTTCTCCCGATTCCAGATATTTCAATCGATAACGACATTTCTTTAAGATTAGAGATTATAATCACCCGTTACCTGGAACCTATGACAGCGCGACATGTTTCAATTGACCGGTCATTCTTATGACAGCTTGGCGCTCGCGAACAGAACCTGTCCTCTGGGGTTGTCGTAGCCTGCGATGGTTACTGAGCTTGCCACTATATTGCTAGTCTTTCCTTTGTGTAACATTGAATGATGCCGTCTCGGAAAGTCAGCTGCAGACAAACGATTCGTGCATGCTCATACTTGATTAATAGCCAGGCGCCGCGTTTTGGGGTCCCTAAGGTGATGTGGTCCTAGGTGACAAATCGTGCTGCTCTCTTCGTTGCGGACTGGCGTTTTTGTAGGTTGTGTAATTATCGTTTACAGTAAGCAAAAGCGCCGCTTAATAAACTACAGTACACTCCCTAATGCTGGAATTTCTGTTGGTGAATCTTCTAGTAATAAAACAGAATTGGATCCCAGGAATTTGTGCAGGTATTGAGGTTGAGGGTTCTTAAAGTCTTTCGCACTGTACGTAATCGATTCCTCCTTTTGCCGCAAAGACTACTGGTACCGGTACTACCAGGTACCTAGCTTTCAGTCGTTGCCAGGTGTCGTCGTATTCGCCTTGAGAGAAGACTGTATCAGTCAAAATGTTTCTTGTGAACACCACGGAGTGATCGTATGGAATATGTATCTTCTGGCTGGCTGAGTATGGTATGGCCATTAAGTTCGGGAATACTGATTGATGGCAGAGACAGATTATGGCTCATTAGATACTTGTTTTCTAACTACATATAAGGTCTGAAAGCGATTAACCTCTTTGGTGGCGGATGCTTCTGCCTCATGTGTGTGTGGGTCCTGTAATGCTGGACGATGCTTAGTATCCTGTGAAGCTGGAGAAAGCTGCGTATCCTTTGAAGCTGGAGTAAACTGCGTATCCTGTGAAGCCGGAGTAAGCTTCGTTTTCTGTGGAGCTGGACCAAGCTGTGGTATCCTGTGAAGCTGAATTAAGCGGTTAAAGATGAGCGAGATGAGATAGTACTGGTGGAAATAGTGCTTGAATCAGAAGAAAATTGGTCTGTGTATGCAACATGACCACGCAACTACTTAAAAAACCGCGGCCGGCAGTTTATGGACTCTTTACGCATTTTTACGTTCCTTGAACGTGGCCCTGGTGCTTACCACAAGATCAGCTTTGGCACTCCCCTCAGGTTGGACTAGCTGATTAGCCAATCCTACGCTGGTGAGGGGTTTGGGCTGGTCTTTGTGGTGTTTCGGGCTTATACGACTGCGTTGTTTGCTGACCTTGGAAGGGGTAGAAACCACTAGGACTTGTGCTTTTGTAGCGGTAATCTTCCTTTTTTTTATCGTCACTGGGGAAAATGAAGGATTTACGTGTGGGAAGGGAGTGAGTGAATGCTATTTGTCGGAGCCGGCAGCACAAGCGCACAGATAAACGATGACTGTCAAGGGCTACTTGTTTACGCTTAATGCTGCAAGCTTAGCTGTAGCCTGGCCGCGCCCAACTTCCATTCATAGCTACTATGCAGACCCAGGGCACTCGCTATCCGCTACCTGCGAACCGTTTGGTAGCCTTCAACTCGGCGCCCCCAAGCAATTCCAATAGCTTTTACGCCGAAGCGCCTGCCTTTAGAACATGATGGTTCATCTGATTCTGAGCTCCGGTAAATGGTTGGCTTAAAAAAAAATTTCGCACCTCAAACGGTATGTTTGTGCAGAAACGAAGTAGGCACTTCTAAGTCACGCCGCGGGACAATGGGGTTATGAGCGCCTTGTCGCTGGAACCGGGATGCTGTCGTATGAGTTAGTGAGACGTTAAGTCAACCGTTGACATTTAATAAAGTATGTTGATCAGCAATTCTCATAACTAGTGGGTGATACTGAGTACTCTCAATTAAGGCGTGATATCTGTCAGCCCTTGACAGAATTGCATAGAAAACGGCCAAAAAATATTGATCGTCAATGAGCCCTCTTAGATTGCAGAAGTTTCTGAGTATGATTAACATCCTCTTCTAAAAACGGCCTTGCCGGACTGAACTTGTACCCTCGCAGAAATAATAAAAATCTCTACCGGGGTTTCAAATCTGAGATACGATTGCTTTGTTGTTACTTTTCTTCCGATTCCAGATATTTCAATCGATAACGACATTTCTTTAAGATCAGAGATAATATTCACCCGTTACCTGGAACCTATGACAGCGCGATTTTATGACACCTTGGCGGTCGCGAGCAGAACCTGCCCTCTGGGGTTGTCGTAGCCTGCGATGGTTAATGAGCTTGCCACTAGATTGCTAGTAATTCCTTCGTGTAACATTGAATGATGCCGTCTCGGAAAGTCAACAGTGACCTACAGCTTTCAACCGTATGAGCTGTAGACAAACAATTCGTGCATGCTCATACTTGAGTAATAGCCATGCGCCGCGTTTTGGGGTCCCTAAGGTGATGTGGTGCTAGGTGACAAATCGTGCAGCTCTCTTCGTTGCGGACTGGCTGAAGGCGGAGCGTTTTTGTAGGTTGTGTAATTATCGTTTACAGTAAGCAAAAGCGCCGCCTAATAAACAACAGTACCCTCCCTAATGCTGGAATTTCTGTTGGTGCATCTTCTGGTAATAAAACACAGAATTGGATCCCAGGAATTTGAGCAGATATTGAGGTTGAGGGTTCTTAAAGTCCTTCGCACTGTTGCGCTGTTTCGCAGACCCGTCAATGGGCACATAATCGATTCCTTTGCCGCAAAGACTAAAATTTTGCCGTTTTGGTACCTGGCTTTCAGTCGTTGCCATGTTTCGTCGTATTCGCCTTGAGAGAAGGCGGTATCTGTCAAAATGTTTCTTGCAACACCACGGAGTGATCCTGTAGAATATGTATCTTCTGGCTGGCTGAGTATGGTATGGCCATTAAACTCGGGAAAACTGATTGATGGCAAAGACAGATTAAGGCTAATTAGATACTTGTTTTCTAACTACATACAAGGTCTGAAAGCGATTAACGTCTTTGGTGGCGGATGCTTTTGCCTCATGTGTGTGTGAGTCCTGTAATGCTGGACGATGCTTAGTATCCTGTGAAGCTGGAGAAAGCTGCGTATCCTTTGAAGCTAGAGTAAACTGCGTATCCTGTGAAGCCGGAGTAAGCTACGTATTCTGTGGAGCTGAACCAAGCTCTGGTATCCTATGAAGCTGAATTAAGCGGTTAAGGATGAGCGAGATGAAATAGTACTGGTGGAAATAATGCTTGAATCAGAACTAAATTGGTCTGTGTATGCAACATGACAACGATACTACTTAAAAAACCGCGCATCTCAGAAAGACCGCGAAATTTCAATAACAAAGAATTCTGGATGGCCCCAAGGACATTCCTTAGCCTTCTTATTCGATGGCTGCGCTTTTTTCAATTACTGGTGGACATAGCGATGTCGAAGTCGGGGATTACCGCATTTTCCCAGCCTATATGCCTTTCTGGTAATCCTCTTTAGACGCTTTGTGGCCAGCAGTTTAAGGACTCTTAACGCCATTTTAAATTCCTTGAACGTGGCCCTGGTGCTTACCACAAGATCAGCTTTGGCACTCCCCTCAGGTTGGACTACCTGATTAGCCAATCCTACGCTGGTGAGAGGTTTGGGCTGGTCTTTGTGGTGTTTCTGTTTTATACGACTGCGTTGTTCGCTGACCTTGGGAGGGGTAGAAACCACTAGGACTTGTGCTTTTGTAGCAGTAATCTTCCTCTTTTTATCGTCACTGGTTGTGACTTCCGACTTTTTAAGAGTGTCGGGCTTTTTTTTATTATTTCTGTAATAAGTATTTAAGTTCTCCATTTTTATATCCAATTAGCTGCGGAGAAGGAAGAGGTCCACCCGGGCAGAGATCCGCTGTACCCGAGAAAGGCGGTCGCCCTTTGCCTGAGCTCACCGTTTAAAACTGAGTCATTTGTTGACTCGTGCATCCAGCCGAATTGACTCTCGGCACGCTTGGAACGATACCTTAGTACAGCACGGGGTGAGATGGGTTTATTGTGGATAGGGAAAATTAAGGTTTTACGTGTCGGTGGGGGGTGAGTGAATGCTATTTGTCGGAGCCGGCAGCACAAGCGCACAGATAAACGCTGACTGTCAAGGGCTACTTATTTACGCTTAATGCTGCAAGCTTAGCTGTAGCCTGGCCGCGCCCAACTTCCATTCATAGCTACTATGCAGACCCAGGGCACTCGCTATCCGCTACTTGCGAACAGTTCGGTAGCCTTCAACTCGACGCCCCCCAAGCCATTCCAATAGCTTTTACGCCGAAGCGCTTGTCTTTAGAACATGATGGTTCATCTGATTCTGAGCTCCGGTAAATGGTTGGCTTAAAAAAAAATTTCGCACCTCAAACGGTATGTTTGTGCAGAAACGAAGTAGGCACTTCTAAGTCACGCCGCGGGACAATGGGGTTATGAGCGCCTTGTCGCTGGAACCGGGATGCTGTCGTATGAGTTAGTGAGACGTTAAGTCAACCGTTGACATTTAATAAAGTATGTTGATCAGCAATTCTCATAACTAGTGGGTGATACTGAGTACTCTCAATTAAGGCGTGATATCTGTCAGCCCTTGACAGAATTGCATAGAAAACGGCCAAAAAATATTGATCGTCAATGAGCCCTCTTAGATTGCAGAAGTTTCTGAGTATGATTAACATCCTCTTCTAAGAACGGCCTTGCCGGACTGAAATTGTACCCTCGCAGAAATAATAAAAATCTCTACCGGGGTTTCAAATCGGAGATACGATTGCTTTGTTGTTACTTTTCTTCCGATTCCAGACATTTCAATCGATAACGACATTTCTTTAAGATTAGAGATAATATTCACCCGTTACCTGGAGCCTATGACAGCGCGACATGTTTTAATTGACCGGTCATTTTATGATACCTTGGCGGTCGCGAGCAGAACCTGTCCTCTGGGGTTGTCGTAGCCTGCGATGGTTACTGAGCTTGCCACTAGATTGCTAGTCATTCCTTTGTGTAACATTGAATGATGCCGTCTCGGAAAGTCAACAGTGACCTACAGCTTTCAACCGTATGAGCTGTAGACAAACAATTCGTGCATGCTCATACTTGAGTAATAGCCATGCGCCGCGTTTTGGGGTCCCTAAGGTGATGTGGTGCTAGGTGACAAATCGTGCAGCTCTCTTCGTTGCGGACTGGCTGAAGGCTGAGCGTTTTTGTAGATTGTGTAATTATCGTTTACAGCATGCAAAAGCGCCGCCCAATAAACAACAGTACACTCCCTAATGCTGGAATTTCTGTTGGTGCATCTTCTGGTAATGTAACACAGAATTGGATCCCAGGAATTTGTGCAGATATTTAGGTTGAGGGTTCTTTCGCACTGTTGCGCGGCCTGCGCACGTAATCGATTCCTCCTTTTGCCGCAAAGACTAAAATTTTGCCGTTTTGGTACCTGGCTTTAAGTCGTTGCCAGGTGTCGTCGTATTCGCCTTGAGAGAAGGCTGTATCTGTCAAAATGTTTCTTGCAACACCACAGAGGGATCCTGTAGAATATGTATCTTCTGGCTGGCTGAGTATGGTATGACCATTAAACTCGGGAATACTGATTGATGGCAGAGACAGATTAAGGCTCATTAGGCTTGTTTTCTAACTACATATAAGGTCTGAAAGCGATTAACCTCTTTGGTGGCGGATGCTTCTGCCTCATGTGTGTGTGAGTCCTGTAATGCTGGACGATGCTTAGTATCCTGTGAAGCTGGAGTAAGCTGCGTATCCTTTGAAGCTGGAGTAAACTGCGTATCCTGTGAAGCCGGAGTAAGCTACGTATTCTGTGGAGCTGGACCAAGCTGTGGTATCCTGTGAAGCTGTATTAAGCGGTTAAAGGTGAGCGTGATGAGATAGTACTGGTGGAAATAATGCTTGAATCAGAAGTAAATTGATCTGTGTATGCAACATGACCACGATACTACTTAAATAACCGCGCATCTCAGAAAGACCGCGAAATTTCAATAACAAAGAATTCTGGAGAGCCCCAAGGACATTCCTTGGCCTTCTTATTCGCTGGCTGCGCTATTTCATTACTGCGCTATTTTATTACTGGTGGTCATTGCGATGTCGAAGTTGGGGGCTACCGCATTTTTCCAGCCTATATCTTCTTGGATTTTCTGGTAATCCTCTTTAGACGCTTTGTGGCCAGCAGTTTAAGGACTCTTTACGCCTTTTTACGTTCCTTGAACGTGGCCCTGGTGCTTACCACAAGATCAGCTTTGGCACTCCCTTCAGGTTGGACTAGCTGATTAGCCAATCCTACGCTGGTGAGAGGTTTGGGCTGGTCTTTGTGGTGTTTCGGGCTTATGCGACTGCGTTGTTCGCTGACCTTGGGTGGGGTAGAAACCACTAGGACTTGTGCTTTTGTAGCGTAATCTTCCTCTTTTTAACGTCACTGGTTGTGACTTCCAACTTTTTAAGAGTGTCGGGCTTTTTTTATTATTTTTGTAATAAGTATTTAAGTTTTCCATTTTTATATCCAATAAGCTGCGGAGAAGGAAGAGGTCCACCCGGGCAGAGATCCGCTGTACCCGAGAAAGGCGGTCGCCATTTGCCTGAGCTCACCGTTGAAACTGAGTCATTTGTTGACTCGTGCATCCAGCCGAATTGACTCTCGGCACGCTTGGAACGATACCTTAGTACAGCACGGGGTGAGATGGGTTTATTGTGGATAGGGAAAATTAAGGTTTTACGTGTCGGTGGGGGGTGAGTGAATGCTATTTGTCGGAGCCGGCAGCACAAGCGCACAGGTAAACGCTGACTGTCAAGGGCTACTTATTTATGCTTAATGCTGCAAGCTTAGCTGTAGCCTGGCCGCGCCCAACTTCTATTCATAGCTGCTATGCAGACCCAGGGCACTCGCTATCCGCTACTTGCGAACCGTTCGGTAGCCTTCAACTCGACGCCCCCCAAGCCATTCCAATAGCTTTTACGCCGAAGCGCTTGTCTTTAGAACATGATGGTTCATCTGATTCTGAGCTCCGGTAAATGGTTGGCTTAAAAAAAAAAATTTCGCACCTCAAACGGTATGTTTGTGCAGAAACGAAGTAGGCACTTCTAAGTCACGCCGCGGGACAATGGGGTTATGAGCGCCTTGTATGAGTTAGTGAGACGTTAAGTCAACCGTTGACATTTAATAAAGTATGTTGATCAGCAATTCTCATAACTAGTGGGTGATACTGAGTACCCTCAATTAAGGCGTGATATCTGTCAGCCCTTGACAGAATTGCATAGAAAACGGCCAAAAAATATTGATCGTCAATGAGCCCTCTTAGATTGCAGAAGTTTCTGAGTATGATTAACATCCTGTTCTAAGAACGGCCTTGCCGGACTGAAATTGTACCCTCGCAGAAATAATAAAAATCTCTACCGGGGTTTCAAATCGGAGAAACTGAGTCATTTGTTGACTCGTGCATCCAGCCGAATTGACTCTCGGCACGCTTGGAACGATACCTTAGTACAGCACGGGGTGAGATGGGTTTATTGTGGATAGGGAAAATTAAGGTTTTACGTGTCGGTGGGGGGTGAGTGAATGCTATTTGTCGGAGCCGGCAGCACAAGCGCACAGGTAAACGCTGACTGTCAAGGGCTACTTATTTATGCTTAATGCTGCAAGCTTAGCTGTAGCCTGGCCGCGCCCAACTTCTATTCATAGCTGCTATGCAGACCCAGGGCACTCGCTATCCGCTACTTGCGAACCGTTCGGTAGCCTTCAACTCGACGCCCCCCAAGCCATTCCAATAGCTTTTACGCCGAAGCGCTTGTCTTTAGAACATGATGGTTCATCTGATTCTGAGCTCCGGTAAATGGTTGGCTTAAAAAAAAAAATTTCGCACCTCAAACGGTATGTTTGTGCAGAAACGAAGTAGGCACTTCTAAGTCACGCCGCGGGACAATGGGGTTATGAGCGCCTTGTATTTGTTAGTGAGACGTTAAGTCAACCGTTGACATTTAATAAAGTATGTTGATCAGCAATTCTCATAACTAGTGGGTGATACTGAGTACCCTCAATTAAGGCGTGATATCTGTCAGCCCTTGACAGAATTGCTTAGAAAACGGCCAAAAAATATTGATCGTCAATGAGCCCTCTTAGATTGCAGAAGTTTCTGAGTATGATTAACATCCTGTTCTAAGAACGGCCTTGCCGGACTGAAATTGTACCCTCGCAGAAATAATAAAAATCTCTACCGGGGTTTCAAATCGGAGAAACTGAGTCATTTGTTGACTCGTGCATCCAGCCGAATTGACTCTCGGCACGCTTGGAACGATACCTTAGTACAGCACGGGGTGATATGGGTTTATTGTGGATAGGGAAAATGAAGGTTTTACTTGTCGGTGGGGGGTGAGTGAATGCTATTTGTCGGAGCCGGCAGCACAAGCGCACAGATAAACGCTGACTGTCAAGGGCTACTTATTTACGCTTAATGCTGCAAGCTTAGCTGTAGCCTGGCCGCGCCCAACTTCCATTCATAGCTAGTATGGAGACCCAGGGCTACCTGCGAACCGTTCGGTAGCCTTCAACTCGACGCCCCCCAAGCAATTCCAATAGCGTTTACGCTGAAGCGCCTGTCTTTAGAACATGATGGTTCATCTGATTCTGAGCTCCGGTAAATGGTTGGCTTAAAAAAAAAAATTTCGCACCTCAAACGGTATGTTTGTGCAGAAACGAAGTAGGCACTTCTAATTCACGCCGCGGGACAAGGGGGCTATGAGCGCCATGTCGCTGGAACGGGGATGCTGTCGTATGAGTTAGTGAGACGTTAAGTCAACCGTTGACTTTAAATATAGTATGTTGATCAGCAATTCTCATAACCAGTGAGTGATAATGAGTACCCTCAATTAAGGCGTCATATCTGTCAGCCCTGGAAAGAATTTCATAAAAAGCAGCCAACAAAATATTGACCGTCAATGAGCCCTCTTAGATTGCAGAAGTTTCTGAGTATGATTAACATCCTCTTCTAAGAACGGCCTTGCCGGACTGAAATTGTACCCTCGCAGAAATAATAAAAATCTCTACTGGGGTTTCAAATCTGAGATACGATTGCTTTGTTGTTACTTTTCTTCCGATTCCAGACATTTC
Source organism: Drosophila biarmipes (assembly GCF_025231255.1). Classification (NCBI taxonomy): domain Eukaryota; kingdom Metazoa; phylum Arthropoda; class Insecta; order Diptera; family Drosophilidae; genus Drosophila; species Drosophila biarmipes. The sequence goes on along the minus strand of NW_026114526.1, from coordinate 1,422,832 downwards.
AATCGATAACGACATTCCTTTCAGAGATAATATTCACCCGTTACCTGGAACCTATGACAGCGCGACATGTTTCAATTGACTGGTCATTTTTATGATACCTTGGCGGTCGCGAGCAGAACCTGTCCTCTGGGGTTGTCGTAGCCTGCGATGGTTACTGAGCTTGCCACTAGATTGCTAGACATTCCTTTGTGTAACATTGAATGATGCCGTCTCGGAAAGTCAACAGTGACCTACAGCTTTCAACCTTATGAGCTGTAGACAAATAATTCGTGCATGCTCATACTTGAGTAATAGCCAGGCGCCGCGTTTTGGGGTCCCTAAGGTGATGTGGTCCTAGGTGACAAATCGTGCAGCTCTCTTCGTTGCGGACTGGCTGAAGGCGGAGCGTTTATGTAGGTTATGTAATTATCGTTTACAGCATGCAAAAGCGCCGCTTAATAAACGACAGTACACTCCCTAATGCTGGAATTTCTGTTGGTGCATCTTCTAGTAATAAAACACAGAATTGGATCCCAGGAATTTGTGCAGATATTGAGGTTGAGGGTTCTTGAAGTCTTTCGCAATGTTGCGCTGTTGCGCAAGCCCGTAAATGGGCACGTAATCGATTCCTCCTTTTGCCGCAAAGACTACCGGTACCGGTACTACCAGGTACCTGGCTTGTAGTCGTTGCCAGGTGTCGTCGTATTCGTCTTGAGCGAAGGCTGTATCTGTCAAAATGTTTCTTGCAACACCACGGAGTGATCCTGTAGAATATGTATCTTCTAGCTGGCTGAGTATGGTATGGCCATTAAACTCGGGAAAACTGATTGATGGCAGAGACAGATTAAGGCTAATTAGATACTTGTTTTCTAACTACATACAAGGTCTGAAAGCGATTAACCTCTTTGGTGGCGGATGCTTCTGCCTCATGTGTGTGTGGGTCCTGTAATGCTGGACGATGCTTAGTATCCTGCGAAGCTGGAGAAAGCTGCGTATCCTTTGAAGCTGGAGTAAACTGCGTATCCTGGAAAGCCGGAGTAAGCAACGTATCCTGTGGAGCTGGACCAAGCTGTGGTATCCTGTGAAGCTGCATTAAGCGGTTAAAGATGAGATAGTACTGGTGGAAATAATGCTTGAATCAGAAGTAAATTGGTCTGTGTATGCAACATAACCACGATACTACTTAAAAAACCGCGCATCTCAGAAAGACTGCGAAATTTCAATAACAAAGAATTCTGGAGAGGCCCAAGGACATTCCTTGGCCTTCTTATTCGCTGGCTGCGCTATTTTATTACTGGTGGTCATTGCGATGTCGAAGTCGGGGATTACCGCCTTTTCCCAGCCTATATCTTCTTGCATTTTCTAGTAATCCTCTTTAGACGCTTTGTGGCCAGCAGTTTATGGACTATTAACGCCTTTTTACGTTCGTTGAACGTGGCCCTGGTGCTTACCACAAGATCAGCTTTGGCACTCCCCTCAGGTTGGACTAGCTGATTAGCCAATCCTACGCTGGTGAGAGGTTTGGGCTGGTCCTTGTGGTGTTTTGGGCTTATACGACTGCGTTGTTCGCTGACCCTGGAAGGGGTAGAAACCACTAGGACTTGTGCTTTTGTAGCAGTAATCTTCCTCTTTTTATCGTCACTGGTTGTGACTTCCGACTTTTTAAGAGTGTCGGGCTTTTTTTTATTATTTCTGTAATAAGTATTTAAGTTCTCCATTTTTATATCCAATTAGCTGCGGAGAAAAAAGAGGTCCACCCGGGCAGAGATCCGCTGTACCCAAAAAAGGCTGACTTAGAACAGGCGGTCGCCATTTGCCTGAGCTCACCGTTTGAAACTGAGTCATTTGTTGACTCGTGCATCCAGCCAGATTGACTCTCGGCACGGTTGGAACGATATCTTAGTACAGCACGGTGTGAGATGGGTTTATTGTGGATAGGGAAAATGAAGGTTTTACGTGTGGGTAGCGGGTGAGTGAATGCTATTTGTCGGAGCCGGCAGCACAAGCGCACAGATAAACGCTGACTGTCAAGGGCTACTTATTTACGCTTAATGCTGCAAGCTTAGCTGTATCCTGGCCGTGCCCAACTTCCACGCTTATTCGTAGCTAGTATGCAGACCCAGGGCACTCGCTATCCGCTACCTGCGCAACGTTCGGTAGCCTTCAACTCGACGCCCCCCAAGCAATTCCAATAGCTTTTACGCCGAAGCGCCTGTCTTTAGAACATGATGGTTCATCTGATTCTGAGCTCCGGTAAATGGTTGCCTTAAAAAAAAAATTTCGCACCTCAAACGGTATGTTTGTGCAGAAACGAAGTAGGCACTTCTAATTCACGCCGCGGGACAAGGGGGCTATGAGCGCCATGTCGCTGGAACGGGGATGCTGTCGTATGAGTTAGTGAGACGTTAAGTCAACCGTTGACTTTAAATATAGTATGTTGATAAGCAATTCTCATAACCAGTGAGTGATACTGAGTACCCTCAATTAAGGCGTCATACCTGTCAGCCCTGGAAAGAATTTCATAAAAAGCAGCCAACAAAATATTGATCGTCAATGAGCCCTCTTAGATTGCAGAAGTTTCTGAGTATGATTAACATCCTCTTCTAAGAACGGCCTTGCCGGACTGAAATTGTACCCTCGCAGAAATAATAAAAATCTCTACTGGGGTTTCAAATCGGAGATACGATTGCTTTGTTGTTACTTTTCTTCCGATTCCAGACATTTCAATCGATAACGACATTCCTTTAAGATCAGAGATAATATTCACCCGTTACCTGGAACCTATGACAGCGCGACATGTTTCAATTGACCGGTCATTTTTATGATACCTTGGCGGTCGCGAGCAGAACCTGTCCTCTGGGGTTGTCGTAGCCTGCGATGGTTACTGAGCTTGCCACTAGATTGCTAGTCATTCCTTTGTGTAACATTGAATGATGCCGTCTCGGAAAGGCAACAGTGACCTACAGCTTTCAACCTTATGAGCTGTAGACAAATAATTCGTGCATGCTCATACTTGAGTAATAGCCAGGCGCCGCGTTTTGGGGTCCCTAAAGTGATGTGGTCCTAGGTGACAAATCGTGCAGCTCTCTTCGTTGCGGACTGGCTGAAGGCGGAGCGTTTATGTAGGTTATGTAATTATCGTTTACAGCATGCAAAAGCGCCGCTTAATAAACGACAGTACACTCCCTATGCTGGAATTTCTGTTGGTGCATCTTCTAGTAATAAAACACAGAATTGGATCCCAGGAATTTGTGCAGATATTTAGGTTGAGGGTTCTTTTGCACTGTTGCGCTGTTGCGCGGTAATCGCACGTAATCGATTCCTCCTTTTGCCGCAAAGACTAAAATTTTGCCGTTTTGGTACCTGGCTTTCAGTCGTTGCCAGGTGTCGTCGTATTCGCCTTGAGAGAAGGCTATATCTGTCAAAATGTTTCTTGCAACACCACGGAGTGATCCTGTAGAATATGTATCTTCTAGCTGGCTGAGTATGGTATGGCCATTAAACTCGGGAAAACTGATTGATGGCAGAGACAGATTAAGGCTAATTAGATACTTGTTTTCTAACTACATATAAGGTCTGAAAGCGATTAACCTCTTTGGTGGCGGATGCTTTTGCCTCATGTGTGTGTGAGTCCTGTAATGCTGGACGATGCTTAGTATCCTGTGAAGCTGGAGTAAGCTGCGTATTCTTTGAAGCTGGAGTAAACTGCGTATCCTGTGAAGCCGGAGTAGCTCTGTGGAGCTGGACCAAGCTGTGGTATCCTGTGAAGCTGAATTAATCGGTTAAAAATGAGCGAGATGAGATAGTACTGGTGGATATGATGCTTGAATCAGAAGTAAATTGGTCTGTGTATGCAACATGACCACGATACTACTTAAAAAACCGCGCATCTCAGAAAGACCGTGAAATTTCAATAACAAAGAATTCTGGAGAGCCCCAAGGACATTCCTTGGCCTTCTTATTCGCTGGCTGCGCTATTTTATTACTGGTGGTCATTGCGATGTCGAAGTCGGGGATTACCTCCTTTTCCCAGCCTATATCTTCTGGGATTTTCTGGTAATCATCTTTAGACACTTTGTGGCCAGCAGTTTATGGACTATTAACGCCTTTTTACGTTCTTTGCACGTGGCCCTGGTGCTTACCACAAGATCAGCTTTGGCACTCCCATCAGGTTGGACTAGCTGATTAGCCAATCCTTTGCTGGTGAGAGATTTGGGCTGGTCTTTGTGGTGTTTCGGGCTTATACGACTGCGTTGTTCGCTGACCTGCGGAGGGGTAGAATCCACTAGGAATTGTGCTTTTGTAGCAGTAATCTTCCTCTTTTTATCGTCACTGGTTGTGGCTTCCGACTTTTTAAGAGTGTCGAGTTTTTATTATTTCTGTAATAAGTATTTAAATTCTCCATTTTATATCCAATTAGCTGCGGAGAAGGAAGAGGTCCACCCGAGAAAGGCTGACTTAGAACAGGCGGTCGCCGTTTGCCTGAGCTCACCGTTTGAAACTGAGTCATTTGTTGACTCGTGCATCCAGCCAAATAGACTCTCGGCACGGTTCGAACGATACCTTAGTACAGCACAGGGTGAGATGGGTTTACTGTGGAAAGGGAAAATGAAGGTTTACCGTGTTGGTAGGGGGTGAGTGAATGCTATTTGTCGGAGTCGGCAGCACAAGCGCACAGATAAACGCTGACTGTCAAAGGCTACTTATTTACGCTTAATGCTGCAAGCTTAGCTGTAGCCTGGCCTCGCCGAACTTCCATTCGTAGCTAGTATGCAGATCCAGGGCACTCGCTATCCGCTACCTGCGAACCGTTTGGTAGCCTTCAACTCGGCGCCCCAAGCAATTCCAATAGCTTTTACGCCGCAGCGCCTGTCTTTAGAACAAGATGGTTCATCTGATTCTGAGCTCCGGTAAATGGTTGACTTAAAAAAAAAATTTGGCACCTCACACGGTATGTTTGTGCACAAACGAAGTAGGCACTTCTAAGTCACGCCGCGGGACAAGGGGGTTATGAGCGCCTTGTCGCTGGAACGGGGATGCTGTCGTATGAGTTAGTGAGACGTAAATTCAACCGTTGACATTTAATATAAGATGTTGATCAGCAATTCTCATAACCAGTGGGTGATACTGAGTACCCTCAATTAAGGCGTGATATCTGTCAGCCCTTGACAGAATTGCATAGAAAACGGCCAACAAATTATTGATCGTCAATGAGCCCTCTTAGATTGCAGAAGTTTCTGAGTATGATTAACATCCTCTTCTAAAAACGGCCTTGCCGGACTGAAATAATAAAAATCTCTACGGGGTTTTAAAATCGGAGATACGATTGCTTTGTTGTTACTTTTCATCCGATTCCAGATATTTCAATCAATAACGACATTTCTTTAAGATCAGAGATAATATTCACCCGTTACCTGGAACCTATGACAGCGCGACATGTTTCAAGTTGACCGGTAATTCATTCTAATGTCACCTTGGCGGTCACGAGCAGAACCTGCCCTCTGGGGTTGTCGTAGCCTGCGATGGTTACTGAGCTTGCCACTAGAGCTAGTCATTCCTTTGTGTAACATTGAATGATGCCGTCTCGGAAAGTCAACAGTGACCTACAGCTTTCAACCTTATGAGCTGTAGACAAATAATTCGTGCATGCTCATACTTGAGTAATAGCCAGGCGCCGCGTTTTGAGGTCCCTAAAGTGATGTAAAGGTGACAAATCGTGCAGCTCTCTTCGTTGCAGACTGGCTGAAGGCGGAGCGTTTTTGTAGGTTATGTATTTATCGTTTACAGCATGCAAACGCGCCGCTTAATAAACGACAGTACCCTCCCTAATGCTGGAATTTCTGTTGGTGCATCTTCTGGTAATAAAACACAGAATTGGATCCCAGGAATTTGTGCAGATATTGAGGTTGAGGGTTCTTTCGCACTGTTGCGCTGTTGCGCAAAAACTTAAATTTTGCCGTTTTGGTACCTGGCTTTCAGTCGTTGCCAGGTGTCGTCGTATTCGCCTTGAGAGAAGGCTGTATCTGTCAAAATGTTTCTTGCAACACCACGGAGTGATCCTGTAGAATATGCATCTTCTGGCTGGCTGAGTATGGTATGGCCATTAAACTCGGGAATACTGATTGATGGCAGAGGCAGATTAAGGCTAATTAGACACTTGTTTTCTAACTACATATAAGGTCTGAAAGCGATTAACCTCTTTGGTGGCGGATGCTTCTGCCTCATGTGTGTGTGTGTACTGTAATGCTGGACGATGCTTAGTATCCTGTAAAGCTGGAGTAAGCTACGTATCCTGTGGAGCTGGACCAAGCTGTGGTATGCTGTGAAGCTGAAATAAGCGGTTAAAGATGAGCGAGATGAGATAGTACTGGTGGAAATAATGATGGAATCAGAAGTTAATTGGTCTGTGTATGCAACATGACCACGGTACTACTTAAAAAACCGCGCATCTCAGAAAGACTGCGAAATTTCAATAACAAAGAATTCTGGAGAGGCCCAAGGACATTCCTTGGCCTTCTTATTCGCTGGCTGCGCTATTTTATTACTGGTGGTCATTACGATGTCGAAGTCGGGGATTACCGCCTTTTCCCAGCCTATATCTTCTGGGATTTTCTGTAGCAGTATCTTCCTCTTTTTATCGTCACTGGTTGTGGCTTTTTAAGAGTGTCGGGCTTTTGTTATTATTTCTGTAATAAGTATTTAAGTTCTCCATTTTTATATCCAATTAGCTGCGGAGAAGGAAGAGGTCCACCCGGGCAGAGATCCGCTGTACCCGAGAAAGGCGGTCGCCATTTGCCTGAGCTCACCGTTTGAAACTGAGTCATTTGTAGACTTTTGCATCCACCCAAATTGACTCTCGGCACGGTTCGAACGATACCTTAGTAAAGCACGGGGTTAGATGGGTTTATTGTGGATAGGGAAAATGAAGGTTTTACGTGTGGGTAGGGGGTGAGTGAATGCTATTTGTCGGAGCCGGCAGCACAAGCGCACAGACAAACGCTGACTGTCAAGGGCTACTTATTTACGCTTAATGCTGCAAGCTTAGCTGTAGCCTGGCCGCGCACAACTTCCATTCGTAGTTGGTATGCAGACCCGGGGCACTCGCTATCCGCTACGTCCGAACCGTTCAGTAGCCTTCAACTCGGCGCCCCCCAAGCAATTCCAATAGCTTTTACGCCGAAGCGGCTGTCTTTAGAACATGATGGTTCATCTGATTCAGAGCTCCGGTAAATGGTTGACTTAAAAAAAAACATTGGGCACCTCACACGGTATGTTTGTGCACAAACGAAGTAGGCACTTCTAAGTCACGCCGCGGGACAAGGGAGTTATGAGCGCCTTGTCGCTGGAACGGGGATGCTGTCGTAGAGTTAGTGAGACGTTAAGTCAACTGTTGACTTTAAATATAGTATGTTGATCAGCAATTCTCATAACCAGTGGGTGATACTGAGTACCCTCAATTAAGGCGTGATATCTGTCAGCCCTTGACAGAATTGCATAGAAAACGGCCAACAAATTATTGATCGTCAATGAGCCCTCTTAGATTGCAGAAGTTTCTGAGTATGATTAACATCCTCTTCTAAAAACGGCCATGCCGGACTGAAATTGTACCCTCGCAGAAATAATAAAAATCTCTACTGGGGTTTCAAAATCGGAGATACGATTGCTTTGTTGTTACTTTTCTTCCGATTCCAGACATTTCAATCGATAACGACATTTCTTTAAGATCAGAGATAATATTCACCCGTTACCTGGAACCTATGACAGCGCGACATGTTTCAAGTTGACCGGTAATTCATTCTAATGACACCTTGGCGGTCACGAGCAGAACCTGCCCTCTGGGGTTGTCGTAGCCTGCGATGGTTAATGAGCTTGCCACTAGATTGCTAGTAATTCCTTCGTGTAACATTGAATGATGCCGTCTCGGAAAGTCAACAGTGACCTTCAGCTTTCAACCTTATGAGCTGCAGACAAACAATTCGTGCATGCTCATACTTGATTAATAGCCAGGCGCCGCGTTTTGGGGTCCCTAAGGTGATGTGGTCCTAGGTGACAAATCGTGCAGCTCTCTTCGTTGCGGACTGGCTGAAGGCGGAGCGTTTTTGTAGGTTGTGTAATTATCGTTTACAGCATGCAAAATCGCCGCCTTATAAACAACGGTACCCTCCCTAATGCTGGAATTTCTGTTGGTGCATCTTCTGGTAATAAAACACAGAATTGGATCCCAGGAATTTGTGCAGATATTGAGGTTGAGGGTTCTTAAAGTCTTTCGCACTGTTGCGCAGACCCGTGAATGGACACGTAATCGATTCCTCCTTTTGCCGCAAAGACTAAAAGTTTGCCGTTTTGGTACCTGGCTTTCAGTCGTTGCCAGGTGTCGTCGTATTTGCCTTGAGAGAAGGCTGTATCTGTCAAAATGTTTCTTGCAACACCACGGAGTGATCCTGTAGAATATGTATCTTCTGGCTGGCTGAGTATGGTATGGCCATTAAACTCGGGAATACTGATTGATGGCAGAGGCAGATTAAGGCTAATTAGATACTTGTTTTCTTACTACATAAAGGGTCTGAAAGCGATTAACCTCTTTGGTGGCGGATGCTTCTGCCTCATGTGTGTGGGAGTCCTGTAATGCTGGACGATGCTTAGTATCCTGTGAAGCTGGAGTAAGCTGCGTATCCTTTGAAGCTGCAGTAAACTGCGTATCCTGTGATGCCGGAGTAAGCTACGTATCCTGTGGAGCTGAACCAAGCTGTGGTATCCTGTGAAGCTGGATTAAGCGGATAAAGGTGAGCGAGATGAGATAGTACTGGTGGAAATAATGCTTGAATCAGAAGTAAGTACTACTTAAAAAACATCGCATCTCAAAAAGACCGCGAAATTTCAATAACAAAGAATTCTGGAGAGCCCCAAGGACATTCCTTGGCCTTCTTATTCGCTGGCTGCGCTATTTTATTACTGGTGGTCATTGCGATGTCGAAGTCGCGGATTACCGCCTTTTCCCAGCCTATATGTTCTTGGATTTTCTGGTAATCCTCTTTAGACGCTTTGTGGCCAGCAGTTTGAGGACTTTTAACGCCTTTTTACGTTCCTTGAACGTGGCCCTGGTGGTTACCACAAGATCAGCTTTGGCACTCCCCTCAGGTTGGACTAGCTGATTAGCCAATCCTACGCTGGTGAGAGGTTTGGGCTGGTCTTTGTGGTGTTTCGGGCTTATACGACTGCGTTGTTCGCTGATCTTGGAAGGGGTAGAAACTACTAGGACTTGTGCTTTTGAAGCAGTAATCTTTCTCTTTTTATCGTCACTGGTTGTGACTTCCGACTTTTTAAGAGTGTCGGGTTTTTTTTTATTATTTCTGTAAAAGGTATTTAAGTTCTCAATTTTTTTTATCCAATTAGCTGCGAAGGAGGAAGAGGTTCACCCGAGAAAGGCTGACCTAGAAAAGGCGGTCGCCATTTGCCTGAGCTCACCGTTTGAAACTGAGTCATTTGTTGACTCGTGTATCCAGCCAAATTGACTCTCGGCACGGTTGGAACGATACGTTAGTACAGCACGGGGTGAGATGGGTTTATAGTGGATAGGGAAAATGAAGGTTTTACGTGTGGGTAGGGGGTGAGTGAATGCTATTTGTCGGAGCCGGCAGCACAAGCGCACAGATAAACACTGACTGTCAAGGGCTACTTATTTACGCTGAATGCTGCAAGCTTAGCTGTAGCCTGGCCGCGCACAACTTCCACGCTTATTCGTAGCTAGTATGCAGACCCAGGGCACTCGCTATCCGTTTCCTGCGAATCGTTCGGTAACCTTCAACTCGGCGCCCCTCAAGCAATTCCAATAGCTTTTACGCCGAAGCGCCTGCCTTTAGAACAAGATGGTTCATCTGATTCTGAGCTCCGGTAAATGGTTGGCTTAAAAAAAAAAATTTCGCACCTCAAACGGTATGTTTGTGTAGAAACGAAGTAGGCACTTCTAATTTACGCCGCGGGACAAGGGGGCTATGAGCGCCATGTCGCTGGAACGGGGATGCTGTCGTATGAGTTAGTGAGACGTTAAGTCAACCGTTGACTTTAAATATAGTATGTTGATCAGCAATTCTCATAACCAGTGAGTGATACTGAGTACCCTCAATTAAGGCGTCATATCTGTCAGCCCTGGAAAGAATTTCATAAAAAGCAGCCAACAAAATATTGATCGTCAATGAGCCCTCTTAGATTGCAGAAGTTTCTGAGTATGATTAACATCCTCTTCTAAGAACGGCCTTGCCGGACTGAAATTGTACCCTTGCAGAAATAATAAAAATCTCTACTGGGGTTTCAAATCGAAGATACGATTGCTTTGTTGTTACTTTTCTTCCGATTCCAGACATTTCAATCGATAACGACATTCCTTTAAGATCAGAGATAATATTCACCCGTTACCTGGAACCTATGACAGCGCGAAATGTTTCAATTGACCGGTCATTTTTATGATACCTTGGCGGTCGCGAGCAGAACCTGTCCTCTGGGGTTGTCGTAGCCTGCGATGGTTACTGAGCTTGCCACTAGATTGCTAGACATTCCTTTGTGTAACATTGAATGATGCCGTCTCGGAAAGTCAACAGTGACCTACAGCTTTTAACCTTATGAGCTGTAGACAAATAATTCGTGCATGCTCATACTTGATTAATAGCCAGGCGCCTCGATTTGGGGTCCCTAAGGTGATGTGGTCCTAGGTGACAAATCGTGCAGCTCTCTTCGTTGCGGACTGGCTGAAGGCGGAGCGTTTATGTAGGTTATGTAATTATCGTTTACAGCATGCAAAAGTGCCGCTTAATAAACGACAGTACACTCCCTAATGCTGGAATTTCTGTTGGTGCATCTTCTAGTAATAAAACACAGAACTGGATCCCAGGAATTTGTGCAGATATTTAGGTTGAGGGTTCTTTCGCACTGTTGCGCTGTTGCGCGGTCTGCGCACTCCTCCTTATGCCGCAAAGACTAAAATTTTGCCGTTTTGGTACCTGGCTTTCAGTCGTTGCCAGGTGTCGTCGTATTCGCCTTGAGAGAAGGCTGTATCTGTCAAAATGTTTCTTGCAACACCACGGAGTGATCCTGTAGAATATGCATCTTCTGGCTGGCTGAGTATGGTATGGCCATTAAACTCGGGAATACTGATTGATGGCAGAGACAGATTAAGGCTCATTAGACACTTGTTTTCTAACTACATATAAGGTCTGAAAGCGATTAACCTCTTTGGTGGCGGATGCTTTCGCCTCATGTGTGCGTGAGTCCTGTAATGCTGGACGATGCTTAGTATCCTGTGAAGCTGGAGTAAGCTGCGTATCCTTTGAAGCTGGAGTAAACTGCGTATCCTGTGATGCCGGAGTAAGCTACGTATCCTGTGGAGCTGGACCAATCTGTGGTATCCTGTGAAGCTGAATTAAGCGGTTAAAGATGAGCGAGATGAGATAGTACTGGTGGAAATAATGCTTGAATCAGAAGTAAATTGGTCTGTGTATGCAACATGACCACGATACTACTTAAAAAACCGCTCGTCTCAGAAAGACCGCGAAATTTCAATAACAAATAATTCCGGAGAGGCCCAAGGACATTCCTTGGCCTTCTTATTCGCTGGCTGCGCTATTTTATTACTGGTGGTCATTGCGATGTCGAAGTCGCGCCTTTTTCCCCCTTTTCCCAGCCAATATCTTCTTGGATTTTCTGGTAATCCTCTTTAGACGCTTTGTGGCCAGCAGTTTAAGGACTCTTAACGCCTTTTTACGTTCTTTGAACGTGGCCCTGGTGCTTACCACAAGATCAGCTTTGGCACTCCCATCAGGTTGGACTAGCTGTTTAGCCAATCCTACGCTGGTGGAAGGTTTGGGCTGGTCTTTGTGGTGTTTCGGGCTTATACGACTGCGTTGTTCGCTGACCTTGGGAGGGGTAGAATCCACTAGGACTTGTGCTTTTGTAGCAGTAATCTTCCTCTTTTTATCGTCACTGGTTGTGACTTCTGACGTGTGGGCGGGGGGTGAGTGAATGGTATTTGTCGGAGCCGGCAGCACAAGCGCACAGATAAACGCTGACTGTCAAGGGCTTCTTATTTACGCTTAATGCTGCAAGCTGTAGCCTGGCCGCGCCCAACTTCCATTCGTAGCTAGTATGCAGACCCAGGCACTCGCTATCCGCCACCTGCGAGCCGTTTGGTAGCCTTCAACTCGGCGCCCCCCAAGCAATTCCAATAGCTTTTACGCCGAAGCGCCTGCCTTTAGAACAAGAGGGTTCATCTGATTCTGCGCTGCGGTAAATGGTTGACATAAAAAAAAATTTGGCACCTCACACGGTATGTTTGTGCATAAACGAAGTAGGCACTTCTAACTCACGTCGCGGGACAAGGGGGTTATGAGCGCCTTGTCGCTGGAACGGGGATGCTGTCGTATGAGTTAGTGAGACGTTAAGTCAACCGTTGACATTAAATATAGTATGTTGATCAGCAATTCTCATAACCAGTGGGTGATACTGAGTACCCACAATTAAGGCGTGATATCTGTCAGCCCTTGAAAGAATTTCATAAAAAGCAGCCAAAAAAATATTGATCGTCAATGAGCCCTCTTAGATTGCAGAAGTTTCTGAGTATGATTAACATCCTCTTCTAAGAACGGCCTTGCCGGACTAAAATTGTACCCTCGCAGAAATAATAAAAATCTCTACCGGGGTTTCAAATCGGAGATACGATTGCTTTGTTGTTACTTTTCTTTCGATTCCAGACATTTCAATCAATAACGACATTTCTTTAAGATCAGAGATAATATTCACCCGTTACCTGGAACCTATGATAGCGCGACATGTTTCAATTGACCGGTCATTTTTATGATACCTTGGCGGTCGCGAGCAGTACCTGTCCTCTGGGGTTGTCGTAGCCTGCGATGGTTACTGAGCTTGCCACTAGATTGCTAGACATTCCTTTGTGTAACATTGAATGATGCCGTCTCGGAAAGTCAACAGTGACCTACAGCTTTTAACCTTATGAGCTGTAGACAAATAATTCGTGCATGCTCATACTTGAGTAATAGCCAGGCGCCGCGTTTTGAGGTCCCTAAGGTGATGTAGTCCTAGGTGACAAATCGTGCAGCTCTCTTCGTTGCGGACTAGCTGAAGGCGGAGCGTTTTTGTAGGTTATGTAATTATCGTTTACAGCATGCAAAAGCGCCGCTTAATAACCGACAGTACACTCCCTAATGCTGGAATTTCTGTCTGGTGCATTTCTAGTAATAAAACACAGAATTGGATCCCAGGAATTTGTGCAGATATTTAGGTTGAGGGTTCTTCCGCACTGTTGCGCTGTTGCGCGGTCTGCGCGCGTAATCGATTTCTCCTTTTGCCGCAAAGACTAAAATTTTGCCGTTTTGGTACCTGGCTTTCAGTCGTTGCCAGATGTCGTCGTACTCGCCTTGAGAGAAGGCTGAATCTGTCAAAATGTGTCTTCTCGCTGGCTGAGTATGGTATGGCCATTAAACTCGGGAATACTGATTGATGGCAGAGACAAATTAAGGCTCATTAGATACTTGTTTTCTAACTACATATAAGGTCTGAAAGCTATTAACCTCTTTGGTGGCGGATGCTTCTGCCTCATGTGTGTGTGAGTCCTGTAATGCTGGACGATGCTTAGTATCCTGTGAAGCTGCATATCCTTTGAAGCTGGAGTAAACTGCGTATCCTGGGAAGCCGGAGTAAGCTACGTATCCTGTGGAGCTGGACCAAGCTGTGGTATCCTGTGAAGCTGCATTAAGCGGTTAAAGATGAGATAGTACTGGTGGAAATAATGCTTGAATCAGAAGTAAATTGGTCTGTGTATGCAACATAACCACGATACTACTTAAAAAACCGAGAATCTCAGAAAGACCGCGAAATTTCAATAACAAAGAATTCTGGAGAGCCCCATGGACATTCCTTGGCCTTCTAATTCGCTGGCTGCGCTATTTCATTACTGGTGGTCATTGCGATGTCGAAGTCGGGGACTTCCGCCTTTTCCCAGCCTATATCGTCTTGGACTTTCTGGTAATCCTCTTTAGATGCATTGTGGCCTGCAGTTTAAGGACTCTTAACGCCTTTTTACGTTCCTGGAACGTGGCCTTGGTGCTTACCGCAAGATCAGTTTTGGCACTCCCCTCAGGTTGGACTAGCTGATTAGCCAATCCCTTGCTGGTGAGAGATTTGGGCTGGTCTTTGTGGTGTTTCAGGCTTATACGACTGCGTTGTTCGCTGACCTTGGGAGGGGTAGAAACCACTAGGACTTGTGCTTTTGTAGCAGTAATCTTCCTTTTTTTATCGTCACTGGTTGTGACTTCCGACTTTTTAAGAGTGTCGGGCTTTTTTTATTATTTCTGTAAAAAGTATTTAAGTTCTCCATTTTTATATCCAATTAGCTGCGGAGAAGGAAGAGGTCCACCCGGGCAGAGATCCGCTGTACCCGAGAAAGGCGGTCGCCATTTGCCTGAGCTCAACGTTTGAAACTGAGTCATTTGTTGACTCGTGCTCCCAGCCAAATTGACTCTCGGCACGATTCGAACGATACCTTAGTACAGCACGGAGTGAGATGGGTTTATTGTGGATAGGGAACTTCCCAGCTTCCACGCTTATTGGTAGCTAGTATTCAGACCCAGGGCACTCGGTATCCGCCACCTGCGAGCCGTTTGGTAGCCTTCAACTCGACGCCCCCCAAGCAATTCCAATAGCTTTTACACCGAAGCGCCTGCCTTTAGAACAAGAGGGTTCATCTGATTCTGAGCTCCGGTAAATGGTTGACTTAAAAAAAAAAATTGGCACCTCACACGGTATGTTTGTGCATAAACGAAGTAGTCACTTCTAAGTCACGCCGCGGGAAAAGGGGGTTATGAGCGCCTTGTCGCTGGAACGGGGATGCTGTCGTATGAGTTAGTGAGACGTTAAGTCAACCGTTGACATTAAATATAGTATGTTGATCAGCAATTCTCATAACCAGTGGGTGATACTGAGTACCCTCAATTATCTGTCAGCCCTTGAAAGAATTTCATAAAAAGCAGCCAACAAAATATTGATCGTCAATGAGCCCTCTTAGATTGCAGAAGTTTCTGAGTATGATTAACATCCTCTTCTAAGAACGGCCTTGCCGGACTAAAATTGTACCCTCGCAGAAATAATAAAAATCTCTACCGGGGTTTCAAATCGGAGATACGATTGCTTTGTTGTTACTTTTCTTCCGATTCCAGACATTTCAATCGATAACGACATTTCTGTAAGATCAGAGATAATATTCACCCGTTACCTGGAACCTATGACAGCGCGACATGTTTCAATTGACCGGTCATTTTTATGATACCTTGGCGGTCGCGAGCAGAACTTGTCCTCTGGGGTTGTCGTAGCCTGCGATGGTTACTGAGCTTGCCACTAGATTGCTAGTCATTCCTTTGTGTAACATTGAATGATGCCGTCTCGGAAAAACAATAGTGACCTACAGCTTTCAACCTTATGAGCTGTAGACAAATAATTCGTGCATGCTCATACTTGAGTAAAAGTCAGGCGCCGCGTTTTGAGGTCCCTAAGGTGATGTAGTCCTAGGTGACAAATCGTGCAGCTCTCTTCGTTGCGGACTAGCTGAAGGCGGAGCGTTTTTGTAGGTTATGTAATTATCGTTTACAGCATGCAAAAGCGCCGCTTAATAACCGACAGTATTTGGCACCTCACACGGTATGTTTGTGCATAAACGAAGTAGGCACTTCTAAGTCACGCCGCGGGAAAAGGGGGTTATGAGCGCCTTGTCGCTGGAACGGGGATGCTGTCGTATGAGTTAGTGAGACGTTTAGTCAACCGTTGACATTAA
Source organism: Drosophila biarmipes (assembly GCF_025231255.1). Classification (NCBI taxonomy): domain Eukaryota; kingdom Metazoa; phylum Arthropoda; class Insecta; order Diptera; family Drosophilidae; genus Drosophila; species Drosophila biarmipes. Next base: position 1,407,021 of record NW_026114526.1, on the reverse strand, counting down.
ATATAGTATGTTGATCAGCAATTCTCATAACCAGTGGGTGATACTAAGTACCCTCAATTATCTGTCAGCCCTTGAAAGAATTTCATAAAAAGCAGCCAAACAAATATTGATCGTCAATGAGCCCTCTTAGATTGCAGAAGTTTCTGAGTATGATTAACATCCTCTTCTAAGAACGGCCTTGCCGGACTAAAATTGTACCCTCGCAGAAATAATAAAAATCTCTACCGGGGTTTCAAATCGGAGATACGATTGCTTTGTTGTTACTTTTCTTTCGATTCCAGACATTTCAATCAATAACGACATTTCTTTAAGATCAGAGATAATATTCACCCGTTACCTGGAACCTATGATAGCGCGACATGTTTCAATTGACCGGTCATTTTTATGATACCTTGGCGGTCGCGAGCAGAACCTGTCCTCTGGGGTTGTCGTAGCCTGCGATGGTTACTGAGCTTGCCACTAGATTGCTAGACATTCCTTTGTGTAACATTGAATGATGCCGTCTCGGAAAGTCAACAGTGACCTACAGCTTTCAACCTTATGAGCTGTAGACAAATAATTCGTGCATGCTCATACTTGAGTAATAGCCAGGCGCCGCGTTTTGAGGTCCCTAAGGTGATGTAGTCCTAGGTGACAAATCGTGCAGCTCTCTTCGTTGCGGACTAGCTGAAGGCGGAGCGTTTTTGTAGGTTATGTAATTATCGTTTACAGCATGCAAAAGCGCCGCTTAATAACCGACAGTACACTCCCTAATGCTGGAATTTCTGTCTGGTGCATTTCTAGTAATAAAACACAGAATTGGATCCCAGGAATTTGTGCAGATATTTAGGTTGAGGGTTCTTCCGCACTGTTGCGCTGTTGCGCGGTCTGCGCGCGTAATCGATTTCTCCTTTTGCCGCAAAGACTAAAATTTTGCCGTTTTGGTACCTGGCTTTCAGTCGTTGCCAGATGTCGTCGTATTCGCCTTGAGAGAAGGCTGTATCTGTCAAAATGTGTCTTCTCGCTGGCTGAGTATGGTATGGCCATTAAACTCGGGAATACTGATTGATGGCAGAGACAAATTAAGGCTCATTAGATACTTGTTTTCTAACTACATATAAGGTCTGAAAGCTATTAACCTCTTTGGTGGCGGATGCTTCTGCCTCATGTGTGTGTGAGTCCTGTAATGCTGGACGATGCTTAGTATCCTGTGAAGCTGCATATCCTTTGAAGCTGGAGTAAACTGCGTATCCTGGGAAGCCGGAGTAAGCTACGTATCCTGTGGAGCTGGACCAAGCTGTGGTATCCTGTGAAGCTGCATTAAGCGGTTAAAGATGAGATAGTACTGGTGGAAATAATGCTTGAATCAGAAGTAAATTGGTCTGTGTATGCAACATAACCACGATACTACTTAAAAAACCGAGAATCTCAGAAAGACTGCGAAATTTCAATAACAAAGAATTCTGGAGAGCCCCATGGACATTCCTTGGCCTTCTAATTCGCTGGCTGCGCTATTTCATTACTGGTGGTCATTGCGATGTCGAAGTCGGGGACTTCCGCCTTTTCCCAGCCTATATCGTCTTGGACTTTCTGGTAATCCTCTTTAGATGCATTGTGGCCTGCAGTTTAAGGACTCTTAACGCCTTTTTACGTTCCTGGAACCCACGTTCCTTGGTGCTTACCGCAAGATCAGTTTTGGCACTCCCCTCAGGTTGGACTAGCTGATTAGCCAATCCTTTGCTGGTGAGAGATTTGGGCTGGTCTTTGTGATGTTTCAGGCTTATACGACTGCGTTGTTCGCTGACCTTGGGAGGGGTAGAAACCACTAGGACTTGTGCTTTTGTAGCAGTAATCTTCCTCTTTTTATCGTCACTGGTTGTGACTTCCGACTTTTTAAGAGTGTCGGGCTTTTTTTATTATTTCTGTAATAAGTATTTAAGTTCTCCATTTTTATATCCAATTAGCTGCGGAGAAGGAAGAGGTCCACCCGGGCAGAGATCCGCTGTACCCGAGAAAGGCGGTCGCCATTTGCCTGAGCTCACCGTTTGAAACTGAGTCATTTGTTGACTCGTGCTCCCAGCCAAATTGACTCTCGGCACGATTCGAACGATACCTTAGTACAGCACGGAGTGAGATGGGTTTATTGTGGATAGGGAAGATGAAGGTTTTACGTGTGGGTAGGGGGTGAGTGAATGCTATTTGTCGGAGCCGGCAGCACAAGCGCACAGATAAACGCTGACTGTCAAGGGCTACTTATTTACGCTTAATGCGCCCAACTTCCACGCTTATTGGTAGCTAGTATTCAGACCCAGGGCACTCGCTATCCGCCACCTGCGAGCCGTTTGGTAGCCTTCAACTCGACGCCCCCCAAGCAATTCCAATAGCTTTTACACCGAAGCGCCTGCCTTTAGAACAAGAGGGTTCATCTGATTCTGAGCTCCGGTAAATGGTTGACTTAAAAAAAAAAAATTGGCACCTCACACGGTATGTTTGTGCATAAACGAAGTAGGCACTTCTAAGTCACGCCGCGGGAAAAGGGGGTTATGAGCGCCTTGTCGCTGGAACGGGGATGCTGTCGTATGAGTTAGTGAGACGTTAAGTCAACCGTTGACATTAAATATAGTATGTTGATCAGCAATTCTCATAACCAGTGGGTGATACTGAGTACCCTCAATTATCTGTCAGCCCTTGAAAGAATTTCATAAAAAGCAGACAAAAAAATATTGATCGTCAATGAGCCCTCTTAGATTGCAGAAGTTTCTGAGTATGATTAACATCCTCTTCTAAGAACGGCCTTGCCGGACTAAAATTGTACCCTCGCAGAAATAATAAAAATCTCTACCGGGGTTTCAAATCGGAGATACGATTGCTTTGTTGTTACTTTTCTTCCGATTCCAGACATTTCAATCGATAACGACATTTCTTTAAGATCAGAGATAATATTCACCCGTTACCTGGAACCTATGACAGCGCGACATGTTTCAATTGACCGGTCATTTTTATGATACCTTGGCGGTCGCGAGCAGAACTTGTCCACCCGGGCAGAGATCCGCTGTACCCGAGAAAGGCGGTCGAGTCATTTGTTGATTCGTGCATCCAGCCAAATTGACTCTCGGCACGGTTCGAACGATACCTTGGTAAAGCACGGAGTGAGATGGGTTTATTGTGGATAGGGAAAATGAAGGTTTTACGTGTGGGTAGGGGGAGAGTGAATGTCGGAGCCGGCAGCACAAGCGCACAGATAAACTATGGCTGTCAAGGGCTACTTATTTACGCTTAATGCTGCAAGCTTAACTGTAGCCTGGCCGTGCCCAACTTCCACGCTTATTCGTAGCTAGTATGCAGACCCAGGGCACTCGCTATCCGCTACCTGCGAAACGTTTGGTAGCCTTCAACTCGGCGCCCCCCAAGCAATTCAAACAGCTTTAACGCCGAAACGCCTGCCTTTAGAACAAGATGTCACGAGGCCACCAATGTTTGTTCCCAACCAAAGTAGGCACCTTTAGTCACGCCGCGGGACAAGAGGTTAAAGATGAGCGAGATGAGATAGTAACCTGGTGGAAATAGTGCTTGAATCAAAAGTAAATTTGTCTGTGTTTGCAACATGACCACGATACTACTTAAAAAACCGCGCATCTCAGAAAGACCGCGAAATTTCAATAACAAATAATTCGGAGAGCCCCAAGGACATTCCTTGGCCTTCTTATTCGCTGGTTGCGCTATTTTATTACTGGTGGTCATTGCGATGTCGAAGTCGGGGATTACCGCCTTTTCCCAGCCTATATGTTCTTGGATTTTCTGGTAATCCTCTTTAAACGCTTTGTGGCCAGCAGTTTGAGGACTTTTAACGCCTTTTTACGTTCCTTGAACGTGGCCCTGGTGCTTACCACAAGATCAGCTTTGGCACTCCCCTCAGGTTGGACTAGCTGATTAGCCAATCCTACGCTGGTGAGAGATTTGGGCTGGTCTTTGTGGTGTTTCGGGCTTATACGACTGCGTTGTTCGCTGATCTTGGAAGGGGTAGAAACTACTAGGACTTGTGCTTTTATAGCAGTAATCTTCCTCTTTTTATCGTCACTGGTTGCGACTTCCGACTTTTTAAGAGTGTCGGGTTTTTTTTATTATTTCTGTAAAAGGTATTTAAGTTCTAAATTTTTTTATCCAATTAGCTGCGAAGGAGGAAGAGGTTCACCCGGGCAGAGATCCGCTGTACCCGAGAAAGGCTGACCTAGAAAAGGCGATCGCCATTTGCCTGAGCTCACCGTTTGAAACTGAGTCATTTTTTGACTCGTGCATCCAGCCAAATTGACTCTCGGCAGGGTTGGAACGATACCTTAGTACAGCACGGGGTGAGATGGGTTTATTGTGGATAGGGAAAATGAAGGTTTTACGTGTGGGTAGGGGGTGAGTGAATGCTATTTGTCGGAGCCGGTAGCACAAGCGCACAGATAAACGCTGACTGTCAAGGGCTACTTATGCTGTAGCCTGGCCGGGCCCAACTTCCATTCATAGCTAGTATGCAGACCCAGGGCACTCGCTATCCGCTACCTGCGAACCGTTTGTTTGTGCACAAACGAAGTAGGCACTTCTAAGTCACGCCGCGGGACAAGGGGGTTATGAGCGCCTTGTCGCTGGAACGGGGATGCTGTCGTATGAGTTAGTGAGACGTTAAGTCAACCGTTGACATTAAATATAGTATGTTGATCAGCAATTCTCATAACCAGTGGGTGATACTGAGTACCCTCAATTATCTGTCAGCCCTTGAAAGAATTTCATAAAAAGCAGCCAACAAAATATTGATCGTCAATGAGCCCTCTTAGATTGCAGAAGTTTCTGAGTATGATTAACATCCTCTTCTAAGAACGGCCTTGCCGGACTAAAATTGTACCCTCGCAGAAATAATAAAAATCTCTACCGGGGTTTCAAATCGGAGATACGATTGCTTTGTTGTTACTTTTCTTCCGATTCCAGACATTTCAATCGATAACGACATTTCTGTAAGATCAGAGATAATATTCACCCGTTACCTGGAACCTATGACAGCGCGACATGTTTCAATTGACCGGTCATTTTTATGATACCTTGGCGGTCGCGAGCAGAACTTGTCCTCTGGGGTTGTCGTAGCCTGCGATGGTTACTGAGCTTGCCACTAGATTGCTAGTCATTCCTTTGTGTAACATTGAATGATGCCGTCTCGGAAAAACAATAGTGACCTACAGCTTTCAACCTTATGAGCTGTAGACAAATAATTCGTGCATGCTCATACTTGAGTAAAAGTCAGGCGCCGCGTTTTGAGGTCCCTAAGGTGATGTAGTCCTAGGTGACAAATCGTGCAGCTCTCTTCGTTGCGGACTAGCTGAAGGCGGAGCGTTTTTGTAGGTTATGTAATTATCGTTTACAGCATGCAAAAGCGCCGCTTAATAACCGACAGTATTTGGCACCTCACACGGTATGTTTGTGCATAAACGAAGTAGGCACTTCTAAGTCACGCCGCGGGAAAAGGGGGTTATGAGCGCCTTGTCGCTGGAACGGGGATGCTGTCGTATGAGTTAGTGAGACGTTTAGTCAACCGTTGACATTAAATATAGTATGTTGATCAGCAATTCTCATAACCAGTGGGTGATACTAAGTACCCTCAATTATCTGTCAGCCCTTGAAAGAATTTCATAAAAAGCAGCCAAACAAATATTGATCGTCAATGAGCCCTATTAGATTGCAGAAGTTTCTGTGTATGATTAACATCCTCTTCTAAAAACGGACTTGCCGGACTGAAATTGTACTCTCGCAGAAATAATAAAAATGTCTACTGGAGTTACAAAATCGGAGATACGATTGCTTTGTTGTTACTTTTCTTCCGATTCCAGATATTTCAATCGATAACGACATTTCTTTAAGATTAGAGATAATATTCACCCGTTACCTGGAACCTATGACAGCGCGACATGTTTCAAGTTGACCGGTAATTCATTCTAATGACACCTTGGCGGTCACGAGCATAACCTGCCCTCTGGGGTTGTCGTAGCCTGCGATGGTTACTGAGCTTGCCACTAGATTGCTAGTCATTCCTTTGTGTAACATTGAATGATGCCGTCTTGGAAAGTCAACGGTGACCTACAGCTTTCTACTTTATGAGCTGTAGACAAACAATTTGTGCATGCTCATACTTGAGTAATAGCCAGGCGCCGCGCCTTGAGGTCCCTAAAGTGATGTGGTCCTAGGTGACAAATCGTGCAGCTCTCTTCGTTGCGGACTGGCTGATGGCGGAGCGTTTTTGTAGGTTGTGTAATTTTCGTTTACAGCATGCAAAAGCGCCGCTTAATAAACGACAGTACACTCCCTAATGCTGGAATTTCTGTTGGTGCATATTCTGGTAATAAAACACAGAATTGGATCCCAGGAATTTGTGCAGATATTGAGGTTGAGGGTTCTTAAAGTCTTTCGCACTGTTGCGCTGTTGCGCAGACCCGTTAATTGGCACGTAATCGATTCCTCCTTTTGTCGCAAAGACTAAAATTTTGCCGTTTTGTTCGATGCCATTAAACTCGGGAATACTGATTGATGGCAGTGACAAATTAAGGCTCATTAGACACTTGTTTTCTACATATAAGGTCTGAAAGCGATTAACCTCTTTTGTGGCGAATGCTTCTGCCTCATGTGTTTGTGAGTCCTGTAATGCTGGTCGGTGCTTTGTATCCTGTGAATTTGGGGTAAGCTGGGTATCCTGTGAAGCTGGAGAAAACTGCGTATCTTGTGAAGCCGAAGTAAGCTACGTATCCTGTGGAGCTGGACCAAGCTGTGGTATCCTGTGAATCTGGATTAAGCTGTGGTTCCCAGGGCGGGTGGATATTGTGTGAACTTAACGGTAATTAACAGTTCAGCTTTTTGTTGGAAGGAGTCGCTGGGGTGTGATCCCTTGTTGGTAAAGGATCACGACGAAATCACCAATGTTTGTTTCCAACCGAAGTAGGCACATTTAGTCACGCCGCGGGACAAGAGGTTAAGGATGAGCGCCTTGTCGCTGGTACGGAGAAGCTGTTATGGCAGGACGATCGCGTCACGACGATGGATGGAGAGGAGAGGGTTAGCTGTTAGTTGGGATGTATTACGAGGCCTATTCCCAGAAGTAGGAAGTAGAACCGCGGAGCTATGAGTGCGTTGATATCTTATTTATTCATAATTTGGTACTTACTTATATACATGAGTTATATTATAGAGTAGGTAGTGTAGTGGTTTTCGATGATGGTAGCAATTAGCGTAGTTGACTCGGTTGACACTTTGACAATGTGCTGACAGCTTTGGTGTTTCAGTGTGCCGCCGAGTTAGATGTTTTCCACTTCCGAGCTACAGCGGCCAGGTAATGTTGAAGGGCCACAAAAAAAGGTATGTTCACAAAATATATTCCACAGACTCTGTTAAGGGATTCGTGGGTGTCCTAAGAACATAGACCGGTGTACAAAGAAAAAATTTAGGTTTTTGTCACTACCTCATTTATTTCATTTCATTTTCAGCACTATCAACGTTTAAATGGGATAGACTTAAATATATAAAATATAAAGTCCTATGCTCTCAATGGTTTGTCAATTGACGATTAAAAACCATTTAAGCAAAGATAGTAAGCGCTTTGGGCCCTTTTTCTGTATTTGTCATAATCCCAACCATCTCATGGTACACGATGATTTTTATTTCCTCGCAAACTTGTCTTCTGTCACAGAGTAGATCGCGTTGCGCAATGTCCGGACTATGCACATTTATTCGTGATGGTCAGCTCAATTGTTGCGAACACGCTTCAATTTACTCGTTTTGCTGTCTTTCCATTGCTTCTTCAAAGATTTTGGGCGGAAACTGCCCATCATTGTCCGAGTGTAGCACTTCTGGGACGCCGAATTTGAACAAAACATCGTGAAGCTAAAAATCTATATATTTCTATATAGAAATATATGTATATAAAATTTAAAGGAAATGAAAATATAAATATGGGCGTGGTCCCTCTCTTTTTAAAGAAAATTTTGTTTTTCATTTAACTTAAATAAAAAATAAAATTTTCTTTAATTGATTTTTTTTTTTAAAGAACGAACCTTAAATAAAAAAAATATATTGGTTTTTTTTTCTTCCATTTTTTAGGGTAAATCGAATCGAAAACTTAAGCTAACGTTGAAAATGAAACTTACCAGACAAAAGTGCAGGAAATGTACAGTATTAGGTAGGGGTCTTAAAAGCCAAATTTTAGAGAAAGTGCGCAAAAGTGCACTTTTATACTAACAGAGCCTAATGAGAATTAAATGCGCTTCAAGATAAAAAAGGTTTTAGAGGTGGAGGCGAGATGGACTCACTTTGAAGCTCTATTTAAGAATAAAAATTAATTTAAAGATTTCGTTTTTTTAATTTAGAGCTTACACACAATTATACGAGCACCACAATCTATAAATGCACTATCAACGTAAAATAGATCTAGTTAACAATTTACGGTCGTTCAGCTTAAACGATGGTTGGCCGCAATAAATTGCCGACAATCGGCAATAAGGCGTGAAAATGGGGATTGGGGTAAACTGAAGGGCATCGCATGCAAATTCAACGCGGAGAATCTGTTGGAACAGCTGATCCCAGCATTCGGCGATAAGCTATCAAAAGCAGAGGCACGACGCAAATTTAAAAATTTGAAGTAGCATTGTGGCGAAAAGTTCGCGGCGTATTTTGATGAAAAGACAATGCTAGCAAGCAGCATCAACATTGATTCAGAAGAATTGGTTGATCAGATAGTAGGGGGAATACCAGCACAGAAGTTGCCGGATCAGGCCCGGATCCAATGCTTTACAGATCCGATGCAAATTCTCCGTGCGTTTGCTGGTATCCGTTTGGACAAGCCAAATGAGTCGGCGTCAAAGGAGCTGAACAGGAATAGGAGCGGCACCGGAGGATTCCGCTGTAGTGACTGCAACGCCAGAGGACACATCGCTAAGGATTGTCGAAAGCCAGCAAGGGATCCAGGATCCTGCTATGCTTGTGGCAAGTTCGGCCACTTTTTAGCCCAATGTGAGGAATGAAAGGAAAGTGCTGTAAATAAATATGAAATGTGTATTAAAATTTATTTTGACAGTCAAATTATATCTCCTATCTGATATTTCCAAACTTCCGTGTTTTTTAACATATAACCTTCTAAGCTTGGGGAAAACATTTTTTAATTAGTTCTGAATTTTGAATTAAATTTGATCAAAATCGGATGACTATATCATAGGAACAATTGGAAAATTGGTGGGAAAAAAATATGAAAAAAAATTATAGCTTTAGGGCTTTTTGACATATTATCTTATAATATTGGGAATATAATTTTTTATATTTTTAAGAATTTCGAATTCAATTTAATAAAATTTACTCTAACACATAGATGTCAAAAAAATGGTCTAAAAAAATTAAATATTTTGTTTTTTAATATCACTGAAGCCAGCAAAAGTCCTTAGAAATTTTACATGTCGTTACTAAAGTTGATTATTTCTTATAACTGCAAGGGTATAAAAACTTCAGCTTGCCGAAGTTAACTTCCTTCCTTGTTTCACTTTCGCTTACCCTTTTTGAAGGAATTAGGCTAAAGTTAACCAAACAGTGTTTTTTAATTAATAAAACAAAAAAAATCTCACATTTATTTTAAAAAGTGCAACTAACACCAAGTTAATTTACATTAAAGTTAAAAAAATACAAGTATCCCAAGAAACACAGTGTCGAAAAGAAAATAACAGTGAAAAAACCAATAAATACAAAACCTGCTAGTGACCAAAAATAAGAGAAGGTTGTTCGTAAAGCGTATTGACTTTTTAGGTAAAATTCTCAAACATCTCTAATGAGAAAATGTTATTTTTTGGCAGCTGCAATAAAATATATGTTGTAACAAAGAAATAAAAAGGATAAATAATTTGTAAAAAACTAAAATTTCTAAAACTAATTCAATAATTTTTTATATTTAAGAAAAATACATAATTTTCTGTTTTTACGTCCAAATTATATTTATTTGCCTATTGGCAAGGAAGACTATGTAAGCTTCGTCCATAGCTTTCCTTTTCGTTTTTTTTAATATTTTGATATATATATATACCCGTTACTCATAGCATAAAACGGTGTACTAGATTCGTCAAAGAGTATGTAACAGGCAGAAGGAATCGTTTCCGACCCCATAAAGTATATATACTCTTGATCAGGATCACTAACCGTGTCGATCAAGCCATGTCCGTCTGTCCGTATGAAGGCTAAGATCTCGGAAACTATAAGAGCTACAACAGCCAGACTTGGCATGCCGGTTCCTGGGGTTCCTGCGCAGCGCAAGTGGGTGCCACGACCACAATCCGCGAAAATCTCTAGCGCCTACATAATATATGATAGAAACAAAACTGAAAACTGTCTCATAAATACCTATCGACTGACCTAAAAAAATTTGCCACGCTCACTCTAACGCCCAAAAACGGCTTAAACGCTTAAATCTGTCTGCCTCCCACATAACATCTACTGAAATAGCCGGTAGGTGGCGGCCTAAAATATCCCTTTACTGCTTTTATTTTTTCCAATTTCCCTTTTGTTTCTTTAAGCTGAGTAACGGGTTATCTGATAGTCGAGGCACTAGCATTCTTCCTTGTTTTAGATTAAGGTGATGACAAAACTGCTAAAAAAGGATAGGCTCAGTCGTACAATAAGAAATGTTATTTCGGAGCAAATTGTTTAGACACATAATTTGGAGAGGGCAAAGCAATAAAGCTGAAGGCCTACCCAAATTTTGTCGGGGCCTTAGTAAGTTTTTATTACGGGCTGAAAATAACTATCATTTGTAAGTTTAATTTTTAAAAGACTTATGGGATTTTTACCCTAAATTCAAAAAATTTTATTTCTTGTTTTAAAAAATAAAACTTACATATTTATTCTCTTCTCGTTCTGTTTTGAAAACTATTTTTTTTCTAATTCTAGGAACAATCTCGCAGGCAGAGCCATCCAAACCTCCGGAGAAAGCGCTCAGTGATTTGGTGTTCATTCAGTGCTGAATGCTAATGCAGGGTATTCAGATAGAGAATCGCTGAAGCAAAATCAGCGGATTGGCATAAGCAAATCGTAACCGATGAGAGGACTTGCGAATAAATATAATTTGTACGCTAGAATACTCACTATTTTCATCCGAAAATAAATAATTTATTTAATTTTAAATAAAAAATTTTCTTACAGCAGCTTAATGCGGTTATGCAGCGGAAAAAATGTATTTAAGCTCTTACAAATTGGGATGTGCTTAGTCGATTTGCGTATGTGGTCACATTTCCGCTGAAAGAGCGCAAATCCATGTAACATGGCCGCAAAAATTTAAGCATTTAAAAAAACACGTATTTGCTAGTACACAATGATCTAAAAATGGAATCTCTCTTATTTATGTTAATTTGTTAACATGGGACCCAAGAGACGCTGGATGGCAACGTAGTTGTACCGCTGATACTGCAGGAGGGCACCTAGTGTCAGTGCAATGACTGCTCATCCAGCTGTCCCTTAGCGGTCGGACCTCCCTAAATAAGCCACCGCGTCCACATAAGCCGTCGAATGGCTGGTGTTGATGGATTTAAATGTTTTTTGGCTTTTGTGTTTCCTCTCATTTTAAAATTTGTGTTTCCATGCGGCTTTTGCACGAACACAGCCAAATATATGCATAGTCACTCTCTAAATCTGTTTTTTTTGTTGGTATTTTCGTAGCTCATTTAAGTACCCCGGTGAGACACAAACCCGACGAAAAGCGTTAGCCGCGTATTTGCCACTTGCTCACTCCTATGGCTTATGGAAAGGCGCTTGAGAAAAATTTGGTCGCTTAGGCGAAAAGAGTTCTATGTGAATAGGCTATCATCACGTTGTAATGTATCAGAATATGGTCTTCGATAACTCCGCCATCTCTATTGTTTTTTGCCATCGTCGACAAATACTATACGTAAATTTCTTATGTATACCAATCATTTATTCAGTCGATCACAAAAACCATTGGGTCAAGTGGAGTCTAACTAACTCTTAGCTATGGACATAGATGAATTCTTTTACAGTAAGTAGTTTCTCATTGTAACTGAGAACAAAACCATCTGAGTAAGATAAAATTGCAAGAACTACATACTGGTTTTACAAAAAATAGAATTATACCCTTTCAAAGGTTATTATTTCAGTCAAAAGTTAGCTACGCCTAGGATTTACTTCCGAAACCATAAAATACATACCATAAAGTAACTTCGAAAGCGTTCGTCAAAATATGGCCACATTTGTTTCCCTTCAAAGAGTCAAGTCAAGTCTTTTCATATGCTGACAACTGTTTATAAAATCAAAATTGGTCCGCACTCTAAGAGCATAAAAATCAACTGAAAATTCATATCAACGATTGAAAGCCAAAAACTAATGGATTTCTCTATGATATCACGAATGAGTATGTGATAATACTAGACTCTAACTTTTGGGCGGAAAATACACTTAAAAAAAGACATCTTGAGTGGGATTGGGCATAAAGTGACTTAAAGTGATTTAGCCATCTGAATCAATAGTAAGCTGCCAATACTAAGGTCTTAAACTCCAAATATACATTGAATCTTAGTTTTATTGAACTACATATATGATCTTAGTAAATAATTGCTTTCAAGGATTAACATAAAAATGCCTGGGGAGTCATTGATTTACGACGTTATTGTCCCTTGTTTAATGTTTTAAGCAAAGTACTTCAAAAAATTCGGAGCTGTTTAACACAATCATTTTTATAAAACCTTGAAAGTATTACACAACATGAGTATTTGGCTGTAAGTATATTTTTCTTGATACCGGTCTCCACCCGGTAAATCAGAAGACATACATATATATTACTACATACAACGGCTAAAATGTATCACTTCGGAGATACTCTTTGAAGTCACTTGTGCATTACCCCAGGAAGTGTCGCCGAAGTTACTTAAATTAGAGTCGTGTGCCATCAAATCTGAAATAAAAATTGGGTTTCTACTTATTTTGAATTTATTTTTCGTATTTGGCCTTCAGAATGTCGGAAGTGCTGCTTAACAATTTGTTTTTCTGACCAGCTTCGTTGACATAAGTAATTTACAAATAGTCAATACAATAAAAATACCAGGTTATTCGGAAAGTATGTAACAGGCAGAAGGAAGCGTTTCCGACCCCACAAATTATATATATTTATATATTCTTGATCAATGTCCGTATGAAAGCTGAGATCTTGGAATCTTTTAAACCTAGAAAGTTGGTATGTAGATTCTTGAGATTCTTGCTCAGCGCAAGTTCGTTTCATTTTTTTTATTACGTAAATGAGATTGTGTTCTCATTATTAATATAAAATGAGTGAAATCGGACGATACATTTAAAAGTTAGAGCCAAATGTATTTAGTATTTTGCAAAGTCAATTAAGCGTGCAAACCACAATCAGCAAATCAGCTGTTTTCAATAATACGCCACTGGCCGCTAGAGGCGCCACCAGTTGGTACTTTATGCTTTGTGGCGCTAGGTGCCGCAAGTATGCGCTAGATGAAGCTAGCAAAAAACTCAATTTCTTGTGCACTTCTTTTAGCTGAGTAGGGGGTATCTAATAGTAGATTAAATCGAATTAAGCATTTTTTTGCACTTTCACTGAAAGAACATTGCGCTGCGCAGGAAGCTCAATAACCACCTTAATACCAAAGCCCAAAATTGTACCTCTTATAGTTTCCGGTATCTCGCTTTGCAGCTTGACTGAACTGGTTTTTGGATAAGAAAATAAATAGAGATAAATAATCCTATCATTTCATTCTTGTCCTACCAAGCCTACCGATCCAACTAGTGGCGCTCTTAGTGGCTTAATAGCGTTTTAAAGAAAGCAGCTGATTTGCTGCAAGTGGTGCGCAAACTTAATTGACTTAAAACAATATTTATCATATTTGGTTATATCATTTAAATTAACCGGTTTTATTAAGTTTTTTCAATATTTTTTAAACTTAAAAAAAAAATCTTAAAATATTATTTAAATTAATTAATGAACTTATGTTGAACGTACGCAGTGTCGGATTCACCGAGTAGGCAACATAGGCAGCTACCTAGGGCGGCAAATTTTTAGGGGCGGCAAATTTCGACTGTTAACACTACATAAAATACTACTTTTTAATAGACACAAAAAAAATTTTTACTCTAAGGTCTTCAACTCTAACATATTGTTCAATATACTTCAAACACACAATCATTATAACCGAAAATTACAGTGCGTTTGAATTTCCCGCGCGTTCGCGGCAGCCATCTTCGCGCCAATTCGCGAAGGTACGCTCCCGATGTGCAATATCGCCGAATCACATGTAGAAAATGTGTCAATCGTGAAAATTTCTTTTAAGTTTTCATCAATTTGAATTGAAAAATCCATATATCGATAAAGAGAATAGTTATTTTTTAACTTTCAATAAAAATGAGTGACGGGCGAAATCGATGACGAGGATATAGCAAAAACCGGAAGTCAAAGTGATGCGGGTAATTCGAGTAGTTTGACCGTTCCTGAAAAAAGCCAAATTTCTGAAGAAACAACAGATTTCGCAGGTAAATTAAAGTTTCGAATTCCATGAATTTTTGTTCCTCTATAATTTACTATTTTTTTTAATTCTTTTCTCATTATTATTGGTTTAAGGTTATACTTCTGGTTTCTAGATTTTCTGTATTTTTGTTAAAAAAAAATTTGTGCGCAGATTAATAAGTACATAACATAAGCATTTGAAAAAATTTTTAGAATCTACAGAAGAGATAGCATCAGACGTTCATAACAAGTCGAAATTTTCATTCAGTGATGACCCTGCGGAATGGCTCATAAATGACGAATTACGTGATCATATCGCTAAGTATAATTATAAGAGAAATGAACATCTGGATTTTTCGCAGTCAAAAAGAGTGAACAATAATATAACGCGGTTTTTGAATTCATCTACGTTCGAAAGAAAACTTGTGAGTGGTGAAAAAACTTCCCGTGTCTGGTTAGTATATTCTGTAAGCAAAGGATCGGTATATTGTGTTCCATGCCTTCTTTTTGGCGGTGAATCTGCTTTCTCTGACAAAGATGGATTCAGTGATTGGAAAAATGCGGGCGTAAGAATGAGTCAACAAGAAAATTCTGAAAAGCATCAAACTTGTTTGAAAACTTTGAAAGATAGAGCGAGTGCTTTTCTTCGAATCGACCAAACTCTGCTCGCTGAATATGACAAAAAAGTAGTTTACTGGAAAAATGTTTTGAAACGAGTCGTCGCTGTCATTAAGAGTTTAGCTTCACGTGGCCTTGCCTTTTAGAGGGCATGAAGAAAAGTTTGGTTGTCTTCACAACGGAAACAATTTGATGCTTTTAGAATTAATAGCCGAATTCGATCCATTTTTGAAAGAGCATATTTCGAAATTTGGAAATAAAGGCATCGGTAGTACCAGTTTTCTGTCCAAAACAAATATTAGCTGATAAGATATTAAATGTAATCATTCAAGGGTCAAATGTGCGAAATATTAGTCTATCATTGTTGATTCCACCCCTGACATTTCACATGTGGATATCTGTGTCTTTTACTGCGTTACGTGAAAAAGAAGGTATGCCAGTAGAGCGTTTCGTGAAATTTCTACAAAATGCGGGCCACAAGGCTGTCGAAATGGAAAATGTTGTAATTTCTACTTTGGGTGATTTACAAATTGATATCAAAGATTGTCGAGGTCAGTCGTATGACACAGCCTGAAATATGTCCGGTATTTAAGCGGGATTGCAACAATTGATCAAAAATCGTAACGAATACGCTGAATATGTTCCCTGTGCAGCTCATTCGCTTAATTTAGTTAGAAATCACGCAGTTGAAAGTAGTTCCACAGCTGCTGCTTTTTTTAAAGATCTTCAAAGTTTATATAACTTTTTCTCAGCATCTACGAGTCGTTGGGATATTCTCCAATCTTACTGCAAGAAATCTCAGAAAATTACTGTGAAATCTCTTTCATTAACACGTTGGTCAGCTCGCAACGATGCCGTTCGCACTCTCGATCAGTATTATACTTAAATACTTCAAGCTTTGTATTACATAGAAAACGATCTTTCACAAAAAGCTGTTACACGAAATAAAGCCAAAGGTATTAGGACTCGTTTCGAATTGCTTGAAACAGCTTTTATGCAATCTTTGTGGAGTTTTTACTTTCCAAATTCAATGCTGTGAGCAAAAAATTATAATCCACGCTTACCAACCTGAATGAAGTAGTTCAATTGTATCAAAGTCTTATAAAAGTTGAAAGTGATGCACGTGATGATTTTGACTTTTTTGAAAAAAAAGCATTCGAGTTGTCAGTCAACCAAGAATACAAAACACTTCAAGGCAGGGTTAAACGTCGGAAAATTTATGAAGATGAAACAGGAACAGAGGAGGTAACATTGCTTGAAAAAATTGACTTCAGAGTCAACACGTACAATGTCATCTTTGACAATTTATTATTTGAATTACGCCAAAAAGGTGCCAAAAATATGAAGAAGTTTGCAATAAGTTCTCTGTATTGATTGATTTGAAAAACATGAATAATGTGGAAATCCGAGAAAAAGCAAAAGCTTTGCAAGAAGCATTCAATGAAGATTTGGAAAGTTGTTTGGATGATGAAGTGATTCATTTCAAAGCATATCTGAATATGATCTGGGTTTGAAAACACACACACCTATTGAAACTTTCAACTTTTTCAGATGTAAAGATCTTGTCGAAGTTTTTCCTAATGTCGACATTGCTTACAGAATTTTCCTTTCCATGGCTATCACAAACTGCTGCGGTGAGAGATCGTTTTCTTGTTTGAAACGAGTTAAAAATTACTTTAGATCAACTATTGGACAAAATCGCTTGAATTCTTTGGCTCTGTTGACAATAGAAGCGGAAGTTTTACGTGAGTTAGAATGCGATGCAATCATTTCTGATTTTGCGATTCGTAAAGCACGACGTAAGAACACATAAACCAAATAAACGCACAAACCACTGATATAAAAAACCGAATAAACGAACAAACGCACAGATATACAAATACTTATGTTAATATGTACAACTGACAAATAAGATGATATTAAAAAAGAATTCTGAACCATCACTACCTGTTTCTCTGATTGAACCCATATTCCTAATGTGGAAATTCATGCAATCGTGTAACACAAGGTAAAAAGACAATGATATAAAGGTGAAAATTAGGCTGCAGTCTAGGGCGGCAAAATCAAAACTGCCTAGGGCGGCAAATTGTCTTAATCCGCCCCTGACTATATTGGGTGCATAGGGTTGACAGTTCTGTCCGGAATTTTGGAGGAAAATATTTGGAAAGTCTAGGTAGTACAAACTTTTCTCTACTTTTTTTTTGTTTGATTTAACTACTTCTACTACTGCTGACTAATCTAAGGCATAACAACCACTCTCTTTGAACTCTCTTCTATAGGGTACACTTCTGTTGGTCTGTACTTCTCCAAATGCATTTTTAGACTAGATAGCGGTGTACGCAGCTGTCTGTCATTTATGTCTATAACTGCCCCTAGATGTCATAGTAACTTCCATTCCTAATGGTGCGTCAAAATGTTGATGAAATTTAAAAATCTATTTCCTCTACTGCTTCCAATTTTTGAAACAGTCTCGATTTTATAGGTCGTATAAACGATAAATTTGCGTTGGCCTACTCGATATTATAAAGTTGTCAGCCTCTTGTGATCGATTTGGTCCGAAATACTCGACTATCTCGATGCCCTCGATTGGTCCAAGGCCCGGCCAAGCACTCATATCCGATATCCGAATGGTGGCTGTCCGTTGCCACCCCACTGGTATTGAGAACAAACGCCCGTTCCTCTTTGAGTCATCGTATTTGGGGTCTCGTCCATATTCGCCTCTCTCTGTGTCCCTGCCGGTGCTTTTTTTTATCTGTTCTGCTGCCTGCTCTAGACTTCCCATTACCTGATCCTCATCCTCCGGTGGGTATACGTTCTTTTCCCTGATAGGTATTTTATACGCCTTTGAAATATTTGCTATGTTCATATTCCTGATATGAAAAGCGCCTTTTAATGCTGATATAAATGCATTTAAACCATTTTATCGTGCCACTTTATTATATGTCTCTTAAGGGTGGTTTCCTTACCAGAGCCTTACTCAGCGCAAAAAGTAAGGTGAATTTTCAATTTAAAATTCGCGGGCTTAATATGGCGTACTAGTTCTTTTTTTTTCGAGTTGGCAGAACTGTTGTTGACATCTTCCGGTAATTTCATGTATATGTCAGTATAAGTACTATATTTACGCTTGTGTTGACCAAACGATCAAGAGTGCAATTGTTGATTTATACAATGGCTGATTTAATAGAGCAGAAAAATTCCATCAAATTTTGTTTGCGGAATGAAATTTTTGCTGGCTGAGGATGTTGCGGAAGGCCTATGGTGATTCTACCATGTCCCAGAAAAATATTTATATGTGGTACAAAGACTTCAAAGAGGGTCAGGAACGAGTTGATGACTTGGAGCGCTCTGGACGGCCATCGACGTCAACAGACACGTCAATGAAGTGAAGGAATTAGTGCTCAAAAATCGTGGGTTGACTGTTAGACCCCTTACTGATATGATCGGAATATCAGAAGGATCTGTGAAAACCACTTTGAAAGACCATTTGGGCCTATGAAAAGTCAAGGCTCGTTTGGTACCGAAAAAAATCTTCGCGTTGATGTGTGTGAAACAATGCTTTCTGACTATCAGGACAAGCTCAAATGCATAATCTCGGGTGATGAGACCTGGATTTATGCTTACGATCCTGAAACAACAGACAAGGCGAGACCAGACCGAAAAGAGCACGTCAAAGACGTTCAAAAATCAAGGTTATGATGACAGTTTTTTTCAATTTTCGTGGTGTGGTGCACTATGAATTCCTTCCTTCTGGCCAAACTGTTATTATTTGAGCGTTATGCGTCGTGTGCGTGAAGCAATTCGTCGAAAAAGACCAGAATTATGGGCCAACCACTCTTGGTTTTTGCGATAATGCACCGTCGCACACTGCACTCGTTCTTCATGACCATTTCGCCAAGAATTCGACGCATATCGTTCCGCAACCACCGTATTCTCCTGATTTGGCTCCGTGTCACTTCTGTCTATTCCCAAAACTCGAAAGACCACTCCGGGGAACGCACTTCGATTCGATTGAAGAGATAAAAGCGGAATCGACGACGGAATTCATTTTATAAACAAATTTATCTTACCTTTTGCCCACAGTAGTACCTCCGTATATGACGTATCGAGCTTTATTTCGCATAATATGTGTCAATTCTATAATAAGGTTTAAGGGAAATTAAAGCTGTTTAAGTTGAATCCCAATTTAACGCTTCTTCCTCCATCTCCAAGACCCTGCTGGAACCACTATTTTGCTCATAATCGCCCTAAGCGGTATTTTCCCTATTGCTGTTCTCTCTTCTCCTGTTATCAACGTCAACACATGCTCAACCGTTGCCATAAACCCTGTTAGATTATCTTGTGCTCCTTTATACTCCGGAAACATTTCTATAAGCTCCAAAGTTAATAGACTCCAACAGGGTCGGGGCCGTCATGGTTTGTTGTCTTCCTTGCCCTAATTCTTCCAAAAA
Source organism: Drosophila biarmipes (assembly GCF_025231255.1). Classification (NCBI taxonomy): domain Eukaryota; kingdom Metazoa; phylum Arthropoda; class Insecta; order Diptera; family Drosophilidae; genus Drosophila; species Drosophila biarmipes. The sequence continues at coordinate 1,387,455 of NW_026114526.1, read as the reverse complement.
TCTAAGTCAACATCTTCCTCATCTATCTCCTCAAACGCTTGGTTTCCCACTTTCCCTGATCTTGTCCTCGGCAGTTGTATAATTATTTGATTACTGGTATCTATTTACCCTTTCGATAGTTAATGTTCTTGGTAATTGCTCTTGTACTTCTGGTCATAACAAAATTTTCTTCTGTTTCGATTACTCATAACCCTTTGGCTTAATACTTCTTAATTTCTACTGTGCTTATGCTTAGCCGCTTACTATTGTACTCATTTTGATGGCGTGTAGGAATCGTGTCCGTGGAATGGAAACGTTTCTGTAATTATTTTGAAAAGTATTGTACTTAATGAAATGCTAATACTAGTTAAGGTGGCAATTCTGAAATAATTTGTATTATTTTATAATTTGTTCTTACATATACATTTCATCCGAATGTGGTACTGTGCAATACCCACCCTCGATTGCGGGCAGCCTTGTCTCAAATAACTTACTCACTTCTTTTTTTTAACTGGTTTTTGCAAGCTATAGCCGACCGCATTACTGTGCCATTCAGTAGTTGCGTCAGCCATGCTTCCAGTGGTTTGGCTTATGACCCCTTAGGCTAGACAACCATACTGTGCGCTACAGTATCTTATCACAACGCATTTAAATGCATTATTTTTTTTCAACACGCTATATTAATTTCCTTTTACTTAAATCTTTGTATTTATTTATTTCGCATTTATGCTTTTACCCGTCATATGCTATATAAGCACACTGTGCTACAGTGCATCTATTTTCATTTTTTTGTCACCATCTCCTTTTTACTCTCTCTACTCCCTCTTCTGTAATCTTTCCTTACAGGACTACAAAGCATGTCGACTTCCAGGCATCTTTTAATTCCTTAATGGTTCTTCTCGCTGTTTTGGGACTTCTCCTTCTTTACCGAAAGTCTCCGACTGCGCAAGTTGTGCTGGAATTTTTATAGGCTATTGTGAGCGTGGCACCAGTGGTGTCATTTCCGTTTTTTTCCCGTCGGATTTGGATTTTGTTGAAGTCTAATTACGGGAAAAATTTGAAAACAGCGGGCAGCGGGAATTGTGGTTTTTTTTTTCAAATTTGAGAAGCTTTATTTTATTTTCACTTACTCAACTTTGTAGTTTGTTTAATTGTGGGCTAACGGTTAAAATGCTAAAAATTTATTTCTATCGGTATGGTAATGATATTTACCCTTATCGGTTAACATCGCTTAAAAGTTCACACCTAACTTGGCCACCACTTGTCAAATTTTTTAGGCTGCCGTAAAACTTTAATATTTTGAATCGTATTGATGCCATTTCTTTCGACAGGACATTAAAAATAATAAAGAACAGCATCACTCCGATCCTAGAGTATTTTGGTACACCAAATACTGACAAAATTGAGCGGCAGTATAATGAAATTACGCTGGTGCAATGGGAAAATACCAATTATACTGAAAAATGTTGGAATGAAGTTCTAAAATACCGTGATTCTGGCGGAAACTGCCGGTTTCATGAATTGGCACTAGTTTCGCTACAAATGCTTTCGCTGCCTTGGTCAAATGCCTAAGTCGAGCGAGTTTTTAGTCAAGTTAATTTGATTAAAACAAAACATCGAAATAGCATGACCGTTGAAACATTAAATGCTATTTTAAGAATAAGGTACATATATATTTTTTCATTTTTAAATGAAATAATTACTTACTATTAACTTTAGGTATAGCCTACGCAGACACAATAAGTGCTGTTTTTACCACCAAATACCACCCAGCAGCCTAGCTGCAACAGAACATAGAGACAATTATCCGGGCGATGATACACAAAATATTGAACTATTGAATATAATTTAATTAATGTAAAAATAACTACATAAGTAAATTTAGTTTTCTGTTAAATTTAAATATATGCTTTTGTTAATGAAAAACCAACAACTAAAAATTGTATTAAAATCATACTTTTTTTTAAACTTTTTTCTAGGATTCCTCTTTTTTTTTGGTTGATCCAGTTTTTTTTGCTCAGGAAAAAATGACACCACCAAAAAATGGCACCGTGCTGAAATAATTTTGTGCTGCGCAAGAAACTCAAAAGTCTACTCAATATTCTAGCTTTTATAGTTTTCGAGATTTTAGGGATTATACAGACGAGCATAGTAACTTTTTTGTTTTAGAAACCTTAAAAATAAAGTGTTCAGTCAGTGCCAAAGTTATTCATTATTATTATTAGTATATTGAGATTGATTGCTCATGATACACTTAATTCCGGCCTTGTACAGGCAGTACCACACTAAAGAGATGGAACTCGTAAATCGTTGGACTTTAAATTTTACCTCCACGCTTATTTTAATTTGTTTAAATTAATTAATTTTCATTTTAAAGGGACCCTTTTATTTGTTGAGCAATTTTTTATTTTTAAAATAAATGGAACTAGGCCAGAAATAGCAAATATTATGGAAATGTTTAGGGAAGCTGAAAGCTTGGCGAACGCACCCAGATTTTGAGTGATTGTTTTACAGCAAAATAAATTTCATCAGTTTTCCTATTCGAACGTCTTCAGAAAGTGTGGAAAAAATCAATCACTGTATTGGAAAAAACACTTGGCGCTTACAGTTAAATCTCAACATTCTAGCTTTTAAAGTTTTCGAGATCTTATGGATTATACATACGAGCAGACAGACGGACATTGTTAGTTTGATTCGGCTAGTGATCCTGATATAAATATATAGATATAAAAACTCTATAATATTATTGCAAATGCGAAGGGGCAAATGGGGCTGTTGGTATACCTCTTCTTTGGCCCTATTGATTAGATTAATTTTCCCTACGATTTGAAGTTCACCAAATTTACCCATTTGACTACATGTATATGAATAAATATGCATCTATAAAAAATGCATATATATTTAGAAATCTTGCTGCAGTTAACGGCTTCGTCGAGATGAATTTAAATTCAATATGTTCAGCTTCTTATGGAAAGCTGGGTTTATGCAACTCTTTATGCCTTTAGTAATATTAATGCATTTATATTAGTTAAACTTTATTTCGTGAAGTATACTTTCATTATGTAGTCACATTGTCTAAACTGCGGGATAGTCATAGAAGAGCATGTCATAGGAGAGCATGCCAAATGGGAATTCATTCACTACATAGAATTCTTGTATATGGATATACTGTAAGAGCGTACAGTAGACACACACAAGATAGACACATCATTAATCAAAATTATGGCCTGAGGAAGGCCAGAAGTTGTTATATTAACTCTATAAAGTTGATGGTGTAAAAATGATTTTATCCAGTTTAGTAATGTCGAATCTAAGCCCAAGCGGCCCAGATTTTCCAGTAGGGCACTTTGTGGGGTTTATTTGGTATTTATCAACGAGAATTTTTAGTGGTATCTAAATGTTTGAATCTATACAATGATCCGGAATATAGGCCGCAATTCCATCACAGTCACAGAATCATTAACGTCTTCCACAACTATACGAAAATTCTCTTCTAGCACTGTTAAACTTACTAAATTCAATAGGGGAGGGATTGCATTTAAGGTTTAAATAAGACCCCTTGGATAAATTCCCTAGGAACATAGCTGATGGGACCGAAGAAGCGTTCTTCTTCGAGTTGATGAATCACCATGAAAGAGTTGAGATTATATTTTAGCCCGTTCTCAACATTCGCTATATGCTTATTGAAATGAAAATTATTTAGAAGTTCAAATTTTCGCCAAATTACTATGATCATGTTTAAGTAAAAACCTATTATAGAAATTGCATCGAAGACTTTTAAGCTTTTTTAAACCTTTCGTATACTAAGGCAACTAAAATGAATTTTGGACCATTCACCGGGCATTGTTCTTAATGATGTTTAAAATAACAACTAAAAAAGTGTCATAACACGACTCCAAACTGACTTGCGATAAATCTGACTCCCAGTTAATGGCAGAGATCTCATTTCTGATGACACAAAGGCTGGTTGAAAATAGGCCCAAAACTGTATAAGTTTATTCCTAGTAGCAATGACCTATGATGGATATCGCAATTGCTTATAGATGACTAAAGGAAAGAAAATATCAGCGTTAACGAATACTTAGTCTATAATTTTATGTAAGTTATTGTATATATTATTCACTTGTATTAAGCCCATACCTCTCGTGTGGTTGATGTATGTTGCTTGGCAGTGAAGAGTTATGCTCCGGATCCTGAGACCAAACGAGGGATGATAGATTAAAGTCTCCAATTACTCAGATATGTAGATGGTCCGGACGATTATTTTAGATGTCGGTAATGTTTTCCAGATGAGCCTTGTAAAATTTATATGAACCGTTCGGTGGTATGTATGACAGCAACAATTACACCAACCCCTAGCAAAGTGGGTTTTCGAGCTATCTATGTCTTTGCGGAACACATGTTACTAATTGGAGTCGAAGAATTCATTTGAGTAACAGGACAAGCTCAAATGCATAATCTCGGGTGATGAGACTTGGATTTATGCTTACGATCCTGAAACAACAGACAAGGCGAGACCAGACCGAAAAGAGCACGTCAAAGACGTTCAAAAATCAAGGTTATGATGACAGTTTTTTTCAATTTTCGTGGTGTGGTGCACTATGAATTCCTTCCTTCTGGCCAAACTGTTATTATTTGAGCGTTATGCGTCGTGTGCGTGAAGCAATTCGTCGAAAAAGACCAGAATTATGGGCCAACCACTTTTGGTTTTTGCATCACGATAATGCACCGTCGCACACTGCACTCGTTCTTCATGACCATTTCGCCAAGAATTCGACGCATATCGTTCCGCAACCACCGTATTCTCCTGATTTGGCTCCGTGTCACTTCTGTCTATTCCCAAAACTCGAAAGACCACTCCGGGGAACGCACTTCGATTCGATTGAAGAGATAAAAGCGGAATCGACGACGGAATTCATTTTATAAACAAATTTATCTTACCTTTTGCCCACAGTAGTACCTCCGTATATGACGTATCGAGCTTTATTTCGCATAATATGTGTCAATTCTATAATAAGGTTTAAGGGAAATTAAAGCTGTTTAAGTTGAATCCCAATTTAACGCTTCTTCCTCCATCTCCAAGACCCTGCTGGAACCACTATTTTGCTCATAATCGCCCTAAGCGGTATTTTCCCTATTGCTGTTCTCTCTTCTCCTGTTATCAACGTCAACACATGCTCAACCGTTGCCATAAACCCTGTTAGATTATCTTGTGCTCCTTTATACTCCGGAAACATTTCTATAAGCTCCAAAGTTAATAGACTCCAACAGGGTCGGGGCCGTCATGGTTTGTTGTCTTCCTTGCCCTAATTCTTCCAAAAATCTAAGTCAACATCTTCCTCATCTATCTCCTCAAACGCTTGGTTTCCCACTTTCCCTGATCTTGTCCTCGGCAGTTGTATAATTATTTGATTACTGGTATCTATTTACCCTTTCGATAGTTAATGTTCTTGGTAATTGCTCTTGTACTTCTGGTCATAACAAAATTTTCTTCTGTTTCGATTACTCATAACCCTTTGGCTTAATACTTCTTAATTTCTACTGTGCTTATGCTTAGCCGCTTACTATTGTACTCATTTTGATGGCGTGTAGGAATCGTGTCCGTGGAATGGAAACGTTTCTGTAATTATTTTGAAAAGTATTGTACTTAATGAAATGCTAATACTAGTTAAGGTGGCAATTCTGAAATAATTTGTATTATTTTATAATTTGTTCTTACATATACATTTCATCCGAATGTGGTACTGTGCAATACCCACCCTCGATTGCGGGCAGCCTTGTCTCAAATAACTTACTCACTTCTTTTTTTTAACTGGTTTTTGCAAGCTATAGCCGACCGCATTACTGTGCCATTCAGTAGTTGCGTCAGCCATGCTTCCAGTGGTTTGGCTTATGACCCCTTAGGCTAGACAACCATACTGTGCGCTACAGTATCTTATCACAACGCATTTAAATGCATTATTTTTTTTCAACACGCTATATTAATTTCCTTTTACTTAAATCTTTGTCTTTATTTATTTCGCATTTATGCTTTTACCCGTCATATGCTATATAAGCACACTGTGCTACAGTGCATCTATTTTCATTTTTTTGTCACCATCTCCTTTTTACTCTCTCTACTCCCTCTTCTGTAATCTTTCCTTACAGGACTACAAAGCATGTCGACTTCCAGGCATCTTTTAATTCCTTAATGGTTCTTCTCGCTGTTTTGGGACTTCTCCTTCTTTACCGAAAGTCTCCGACTGCGCAAGTTGTGCTGGAATTTTTATAGGCTATTGTGAGCGTGGCACCAGTGGTGTCATTTCCGTTTTTTCCCGTCGGATTTGGATTTTGTTGAAGTCTAATTACGGGAAAAATTTGAAAACAGCGGGCAGCGGGAATTGTGGTTTTTTTTTCAAATTTGAGAAGCTTTATTTTATTTTCACTTACTCAACTTTGTAGTTTGTTTAATTGTGGGCTAACGGTTAAAATGCTAAAAATTTATTTCTATCGGTATGGTAATGATATTTACCCTTATCGGTTAACATCGCTTAAAAGTTCACACCTAACTTGGCCACCACTTGTCAAATTTTTTAGGCTGCCGTAAAACTTTAATATTTTGAATCGTATTGATGCCATTTCTTTCGACAGGACATTAAAAATAATAAAGAACAGCATCACTCCGATCCTAGAGTATTTTGGTACACCAAATACTGACAAAATTGAGCGGCAGTATAATGAAATTACGCTGGTGCAATGGGAAAATACCAATTATACTGAAAAATGTTGGAATGAAGTTCTAAAATACCGTGATTCTGGCGGAAACTGACGGTTTCATGAATTGGCACTAGTTTCGCTACAAATGCTTTCGCTGCCTTGGTCAAATGCCTAAGTCGAGCGAGTTTTTAGTCAAGTTAATTTGATTAAAACAAAACATCGAAATAGCATGACCGTTGAAACATTAAATGCTATTTTAAGAATAAGGTACATATATATTTTTTCATTTTTAAATGAAATAATTACTTACTATTAACTTTAGGTATAGCCTACGCAGACACAATAAGTGCTGTTTTTACCACCAAATACCACCCAGCAGCCTAGCTGCAACAGAACATAGAGACAATTATCCGGGCGATGATACACAAAATATTGAACTATTGAATATAATTTAATTAATGTAAAAATAACTACATAAGTAAATTTAGTTTTCTGTTAAATTTAAATATATGCTTTTGTTAATGAAAAACCAACAACTAAAAATTGTATTAAAATCATACTTTTTTTTAAACTTTTTTCTAGGATTCCTCTTTTTTTTTGGTTGATCCAGTTTTTTTTGCTCAGGAAAAAATGACACCACCAAAAAATGGCACCGTGCTGAAATAATTTTGTGCTGCGCAAGAAACTCAAAAGTCTACTCAATATTCTAGCTTTTATAGTTTTCGAGATTTTAGGGATTATACAGACGAGCATAGTAACTTTTTTGTTTTAGAAACCTTAAAAATAAAGTGTTCAGTCAGTGCCAAAGTTATTCATTATTATTATTAGTATATTGAGATTGATTGCTCATGATACACTTAATTCCGGCCTTGTACAGGCAGTACCACACTAAAGAGATGGAACTCGTAAATCGTTGGACTTTAAATTTTACCTCCACGCTTATTTTAATTTGTTTAAATTAATTAATTTTCATTTTAAAAAGACCCTTTTATTTGTTGAGCAGTTTTTTTTTTTTTAATAAATGGAACTAGGCCAGAAATAGCAAATATTATGGAAATGTTTAGGGAAGCTGAAAGCTTGGCGAACGCACCCAGATTTTGAGTGATTGTTTTACAGCAAAATAAATTTCATCAGTTTTCCTATTCGAACGTCTTCAGAAAGTGTGGAAAAAATCAATCACTGTATTGGAAAAAACACTTGGCGCTTACAGTTAAATCTCAACATTCTAGCTTTTAAAGTTTTCGAGATCTTATGGATTATACATACGAGCAGACAGACGGACATTGTTAGTTTGATTCGGCTAGTGATCCTGATATAAATATATAGATATAAAAACTCTATAATATTATTGCAAATGCGAAGGGGCAAATGGGGCTGTTGGTATACCTCTTCTTTGGCCCTATTGATTAGATTAATTTTCCCTACGATTTGAAGTTCACCAAATTTACCCATTTGACTACATGTATATGAATAAATATGCATCTATAAAAAATGCATATATATTTAGAAATCTTGCTGCAGTTAACGGCTTCGTCGAGATGAATTTAAATTCAATATGTTCAGCTTCTTATGGAAAGCTGGGTTTATGCAACTCTTTATGCCTTTAGTAATATTAATGCATTTATATTAGTTAAACTTTATTTCGTGAAGTATACTTTCATTATGTAGTCACATTGTCTAAACTGCGGGATAGTCATAGAAGAGCATGTCATAGGAGAGCATGCCAAATGGGAATTCATTCACTACATAGAATTCTTGTATATGGATATACTGTAAGAGCGTACAGTAGACACACACAAGATAGACACATCATTAATCAAAATTATGGCCTGAGGAAGGCCAGAAGTTGTTATATTAACTCTATAAAGTTGATGGTGTAAAAATGATTTTATCCAGTTTAGTAATGTCGAATCTAAGCCCAAGCGGCCCAGATTTTCCAGTAGGGCACTTTGTGGGGTTTATTTGGTATTTATCAACGAGAATTTTTAGTGGTATCTAAATGTTTGAATCTATACAATGATCCGGAATATAGGCCGCAATTCCATCACAGTCACAGAATCATTAACGTCTTCCACAACTATACGAAAATTCTCTTCTAGCACTGTTAAACTTACTAAATTCAATAGGGGAGGGATTGCATTTAAGGTTTAAATAAGACCCCTTGGATAAATTCCCTAGGAACATAGCTGATGGGACCGAAGAAGCGTTCTTCTTCGAGTTGATGAATCACCATGAAAGAGTTGAGATTATATTTTAGCCCGTTCTCAACATTCGCTATATGCTTATTGAAATGAAAATTATTTAGAAGTTCAAATTTTCGCCAAATTACTATGATCATGTTTAAGTAAAAACCTATTATAGAAATTGCATCGAAGACTTTTAAGCTTTTTTAAACCTTTCGTATACTAAGGCAACTAAAATGAATTTTGGACCATTCACCGGGCATTGTTCTTAATGATGTTTAAAATAACAACTAAAAAAGTGTCATAACACGACTCCAAACTGACTTGCGATAAATCTGACTCCCAGTTAATGGCAGAGATCTCATTTCTGATGACACAAAGGCTGGTTGAAAATAGGCCCAAAACTGTATAAGTTTATTCCTAGTAGCAATGACCTATGATGGATATCGCAATTGCTTATAGATGACTAAAGGAAAGAAAATATCAGCGTTAACGAATACTTAGTCTATAATTTTATGTAAGTTATTGTATATATTATTCACTTGTATTAAGCCCATACCTCTCGTGTGGTTGATGTATGTTGCTTGGCAGTGAAGAGTTATGCTCCGGATCCTGAGACCAAACGAGGGATGATAGATTAAAGTCTCCAATTACGCAGATATGTAGATGGTCCGGACGATTATTTTAGATGTCGGTAATGTTTTCCAGATGAGCCTTGTAAAATTTATATGAACCATTCGGTGGTATGTATGACAGCAACAATTACACCAACCCCTAGCACAGTGGGTTTTCGAGCTATCTATGTCTTTGCGGAACACATGTTACAAATTGGAGTCGAAGAATTCATTTGAGTAACAGGACAAGCTCAAATGCATAATCTCGGGTGATGAGACTTGGATTTATGCTTACGATCCTGAAACAACAGACAAGGCGAGACCAGACCGAAAAGAGCACGTCAAAGACGTTCAAAAATCAAGGTTATGATGACAGTTTTTTTCAATTTTCGTGGTGTGGTGCACTATGAATTCCTTCCTTCTGGCCAAACTGTTATTATTTGAGCGTTATGCGTCGTGTGCGTGAAGCAATTCGTCGAAAAAGACCAGAATTATGGGCCAACCACTCTTGGTTTTTGCATCACGATAATGCACCGTCGCACACTGCACTCGTTCTTCATGACCATTTCGCCAAGAATTCGACGCATATCGTTCCGCAACCACCGTATTCTCCTGATTTGGCTCCGTGTCACTTCAGTCTATTCCCAAAAATCGAAAGACCACTCCGGGGAACGCACTTCGATTCGATTGAAGAGATAAAAGCGGAATCGACGACGGAATTCATTTTATAAACAAATTTATCTTACCTTTTGCCCACAGTAGTACCTCCGTATATGACGTATCGAGCTTTATTTCGCATAATATGTGTCAATTCTATAATAAGGTTTAAGGGAAATTAAAGCTGTTTAAGTTGAATCCCAATTTAACGCTTCTTCCTCCATCTCCAAGACCCTGCTGGAACCACTATTTTGCTCATAATCGCCCTAAGCGGTATTTTCCCTATTGCTGTTCTCTCTTCTCCTGTTATCAACGTCAACACATGCTCAACCGTTGCCATAAACCCTGTTAGATTATCTTGTGCTCCTTTATACTCCGGAAACATTTCTATAAGCTCCAAAGTTAATAGACTCCAACAGGGTCGGGGCCGTCATGGTTTGTTGTCTTCCTTGCCCTAATTCTTCCAAAAATCTAAGTCAACATCTTCCTCATCTATCTCCTCAAACGCTTGGTTTCCCACTTTCCCTGATCTTGTCCTCGGCAGTTGTATAATTATTTGATTACTGGTATCTATTTACCCTTTCGATAGTTAATGTTCTTGGTAATTGCTCTTGTACTTCTGGTCATAACAAAATTTTCTTCTGTTTCGATTACTCATAACCCTTTGGCTTAATACTTCTTAATTTCTACTGTGCTTATGCTTAGCCGCTTACTATTGTACTCATTTTGATGGCGTGTAGGAATCGTGTCCGTGGAATGGAAACGTTTCTGTAATTATTTTGAAAAGTATTGTACTTAATGAAATGCTAATACTAGTTAAGGTGGCAATTCTGAAATAATTTGTATTATTTTATAATTTGTTCTTACATATACATTTCATCCGAATGTGGTACTGTGCAATACCCACCCTCGATTGCGGGCAGCCTTGTCTCAAATAACTTACTCACTTCTTTTTTTTAACTGGTTTTTGCAAGCTATAGCCGACCGCATTACTGTGCCATTCAGTAGTTGCGTCAGCCATGCTTCCAGTGGTTTGGCTTATGACCCCTTAGGCTAGACAACCATACTGTGCGCTACAGTATCTTATCACAACGCATTTAAATGCATTATTTTTTTTCAACACGCTATATTAATTTCCTTTTACTTAAATCTTTGTCTTTATTTATTTCGCATTTATGCTTTTACCCGTCATATGCTATATAAGCACACTGTGCTACAGTGCATCTATTTTCATTTTTTTGTCACCATCTCCTTTTTACTCTCTCTACTCCCTCTTCTGTAATCTTTCCTTACAGGACTACAAAGCATGTCGACTTCCAGGCATCTTTTAATTCCTTAATGGTTCTTCTCGCTGTTTTGGGACTTCTCCTTCTTTACCGAAAGTCTCCGACTGCGCAAGTTGTGCTGGAATTTTTATAGGCTATTGTGAGCGTGGCACCAGTGGTGTCATTTCCGTTTTTTCCCGTCGGATTTGGATTTTGTTGAAGTCTAATTACGGGAAAAATTTGAAAACAGCGGGCAGCGGGAATTGTGGTTTTTTTTTTTCAAATTTGAGAAGCTTTATTTTATTTTCACTTACTCAACTTTGTAGTTGTTTTAATTGTGGGCTAACGGTTAAAATGCTAAAAATTTATTTCTATCGGTATGGTATTGATATTTACCCTTATCGGTTAACATCGCTTAAAAGTTCACACCTAACTTGGCCACCACTTGTCAAATTTTTTAGGCTGCCGTAAAACTTTAATATTTTGAATCGTATTGATGCCATTTCTTTCGACAGGACATTAAAAATAATAAAGAACAGCATCACTCCGATCCTAGAGTATTTTGGTACACCAAATACTGACAAAATTGAGCGGCAGTATAATGAAATTACGCTGGTGCAATGGGAAAATACCAATTATACTGAAAAATGTTGGAATGAAGTTCTAAAATACCGTGATTCTGGCGGAAACTGCCGGTTTCATGAATTGGCACTAGTTTCGCTACAAATGCTTTCGCTGCCTTGGTCAAATGCCTAAGTCGAGCGAGTTTTTAGTCAAGTTAATTTGATTAAAACAAAACATCGAAATAGCATGACCGTTGAAACATTAAATGCTATTTTAAGAATAAGGTACATATATATTTTTTCATTTTTAAATGAAATAATTACTTACTATTAACTTTAGGTATAGCCTACGCAGACACAATAAGTGCTGTTTTTACCACCAAATACCACCCAGCAGCCTAGCTGCAACAGAACATAGAGACAATTATCCGGGCGATGATACACAAAATATTGAACTATTGAATATAATTTAATTAATGTAAAAATAACTACATAAGTAAATTTAGTTTTCTGTTAAATTTAAATATATGCTTTTGTTAATGAAAAACCAACAACTAAAAATTGTATTAAAATCATACTTTTTTTTAAACTTTTTTCTAGGATTCCTCTTTTTGTTTGGTTGATCCAGTTTTTTTTGCTCAGGAAAAAATGACACCACCAAAAAATGGCACCGTGCTGAAATAATTTTGTGCTGCGCAAGAAACTCAAAAGTCTACTCAATATTCTAGCTTTTATAGTTTTCGAGATTTTAGGGATTATACAGACGAGCATAGTAACTTTTTTGTTTTAGAAACCTTAAAAATAAAGTGTTCAGTCAGTGCCAAAGTTATTCATTATTATTATTAGTATATTGAGATTGATTGCTCATGATACACTTAATTCCGGCCTTGTACAGGCAGTACCACACTAAAGAGATGGAACTCGTAAATCGTTGGACTTTAAATTTTACCTCCACGCTTATTTTAATTTGTTTAAATTAATTAATTTTCATTTTAAAGGGACCCTTTTATTTGTTGAGCAGTTTTTTATTTTTAAAATAAATGGAACTAGGCCAGAAATAGCAAATATTATGGAAATGTTTAGGGAAGCTGAAAGCTTGGCGAACGCACCCAGATTTTGAGTGATTGTTTTACAGCAAAATAAATTTCATCAGTTTTCCTATTCGAACGTCTTCAGAAAGTGTGGAAAAAATCAATCACTGTATTGGAAAAAACACTTGGCGCTTACAGTTAAATCTCAACATTCTAGCTTTTAAAGTTTTCGAGATCTTATGGATTATACATACGAGCAGACAGACGGACATTGTTAGTTTGATTCGGCTAGTGATCCTGATATAAATATATAGATATAAAAACTCTATAATATTATTGCAAATGCGAAGGGGCAAATGGGGCTGTTGGTATACCTCTTCTTTGGCCCTATTGATTAGATTAATTTTCCCTACGATTTGAAGTTCACCAAATTTACCCATTTGACTACATGTATATGAATAAATATGCATCTATAAAAAATGCATATATATTTAGAAATCTTGCTGCAGTTAACGGCTTCGTCGAGATGAATTTAAATTCAATATGTTCAGCTTCTTATGGAAAGCTGGGTTTATGCAACTCTTTATGCCTTTAGTAATATTAATGCATTTATATTAGTTAAACTTTATTTCGTGAAGTATACTTTCATTATGTAGTCACATTGTCTAAACTGCGGGATAGTCATAGAAGAGCATGTCATAGGAGAGCATGCCAAATGGGAATTCATTCACTACATAGAATTCTTGTATATGGATATACTGTAAGAGCGTACAGTAGACACACACAAGATAGACACATCATTAATCAAAATTATGGCCTGAGGAAGGCCAGAAGTTGTTATATTAACTCTATAAAGTTGATGGTGTAAAAATGATTTTATCCAGTTTAGTAATGTCGAATCTAAGCCCAAGCGGCCCAGATTTTCCAGTAGGGCACTTTGTGGGGTTTATTTGGTATTTATCAACGAGAATTTTTAGTGGTATCTAAATGTTTGAATCTATACAATGATCCGGAATATAGGCCGCAATTCCATCACAGTCACAGAATCATTAACGTCTTCCACAACTATACGAAAATTCTCTTCTAGCACTGTTAAACTTACTAAATTCAATAGGGGAGGGATTGCATTTAAGGTTTAAATAAGACCCCTTGGATAAATTCCCTAGGAACATAGCTGATGGGACCGAAGAAGCGTTCTTCTTCGAGTTGATGAATCACCATGAAAGAGTTGAGATTATATTTTAGCCCGTTCTCAACATTCGCTATATGCTTATTGAAATGAAAATTATTTAGAAGTTCAAATTTTCGCCAAATTACTATGATCATGTTTAAGTAAAAACCTATTATAGAAATTGCATCGAAGACTTTTAAGCTTTTTTAAACCTTTCGTATACTAAGGCAACTAAAATGAATTTTGGACCATTCACCGGGCATTGTTCTTAATGATGTTTAAAATAACAACTAAAAAAGTGTCATAACACGACTCCAAACTGACTTGCGATAAATCTGACTCCCAGTTAATGGCAGAGATCTCATTTCTGATGACACAAAGGCTGGTTGAAAATAGGCCCAAAACTGTATAAGTTTATTCCTAGTAGCAATGACCTATGATGGATATCGCAATTGCTTATAGATGACTAAAGGAAAGAAAATATCAGCGTTAACGAATACTTAGTCTATAATTTTATGTAAGTTATTGTATATATTATTCACTTGTATTAAGCCCATACCTCTCGTGTGGTTGATGTATGTTGCTTGGCAGTGAAGAGTTATGCTCCGGATCCTGAGACCAAACGAGGGATGATAGATTAAAGTCTCCAATTACGCAGATATGTAGATGGTCCGGACGATTATTTTAGATGTCGGTAATGTTTTCCAGATGAGCCTTGTAAAATTTATATGAACCATTCGGTGGTATGTATGACAGCAACAATTACACCAACCCCTAGCACAGTGGGTTTTCGAGCTATCTATGTCTTTGCGGAACACATGTTACAAATTGGAGTCGAAGAATTCATTTGAGTAACAGGACAAGCTCAAATGCATAATCTCGGGTGATG
Organism: Drosophila biarmipes; assembly: GCF_025231255.1. Taxonomy (NCBI): domain Eukaryota; kingdom Metazoa; phylum Arthropoda; class Insecta; order Diptera; family Drosophilidae; genus Drosophila; species Drosophila biarmipes. The sequence goes on along the minus strand of NW_026114526.1, from coordinate 1,372,407 downwards.
AGACTTGGATTTATGCTTACGATCCTGAAACAACAGACAAGGCGAGACCAGACCGAAAAGAGCACGTCAAAGACGTTCAAAAATCAAGGTTATGATGACAGTTTTTTTCAATTTTCGTGGTGTGGTGCACTATGAATTCCTTCCTTCTGGCCAAACTGTTATTATTTGAGCGTTATGCGTCGTGTGCGTGAAGCAATTCGTCGAAAAAGACCAGAATTATGGGCCAACCACTCTTGGTTTTTGCATCACGATAATGCACCGTCGCACACTGCACTCGTTCTTCATGACCATTTCGCCAAGAATTCGACGCATATCGTTCCGCAACCACCGTATTCTCCTGATTTGGCTCCGTGTCACTTCAGTCTATTCCCAAAAATCGAAAGACCACTCCGGGGAACGCACTTCGATTCGATTGAAGAGATAAAAGCGGAATCGACGACGGAATTCATTTTATAAACAAATTTATCTTACCTTTTGCCCACAGTAGTACCTCCGTATATGACGTATCGAGCTTTATTTCGCATAATATGTGTCAATTCTATAATAAGGTTTAAGGGAAATTAAAGCTGTTTAAGTTGAATCCCAATTTAACGCTTCTTCCTCCATCTCCAAGACCCTGCTGGAACCACTATTTTGCTCATAATCGCCCTAAGCGGTATTTTCCCTATTGCTGTTCTCTCCTCTTCAACCGTTGCCATAAACCCTGTTAGATTATCTTGTGCTCCTTTATACTCCGGAAACATTTCTATAAGCTCCAAAGTTAATAGACTCCAACAGGGTCGGGGCCGTCATGGTTTGTTGTCTTCCTTGCCCTAATTCTTCCAAAAATCTAAGTCAACATCTTCCTCATCTATCTCCTCAAACGCTTGGTTTCCCACTTTCCCTGATCTTGTCCTCGGCAGTTGTATAATTATTTGATTACTGGTATCTATTTACCCTTTCGATAGTTAATGTTCTTGGTAATTGCTCTTGTACTTCTGGTCATAACAAAATTTTCTTCTGTTTCGATTACTCATAACCCTTTGGCTTAATACTTCTTAATTTCTACTGTGCTTATGCTTAGCCGCTTACTATTGTACTCATTTTGATGGCGTGTAGGAATCGTGTCCGTGGAATGGAAACGTTTCTGTAATTATTTTGAAAAGTATTGTACTTAATGAAATGCTAATACTAGTTAAGGTGGCAATTCTGAAATAATTTGTATTATTTTATAATTTGTTCTTACATATACATTTCATCCGAATGTGGTACTGTGCAATACCCACCCTCGATTGCGGGCAGCCTTGTCTCAAATAACTTACTCACTTCTTTTTTTTAACTGGTTTTTGCAAGCTATAGCCGACCGCATTACTGTGCCATTCAGTAGTTGCGTCAGCCATGCTTCCAGTGGTTTGGCTTATGACCCCTTAGGCTAGACAACCATACTGTGCGCTACAGTATCTTATCACAACGCATTTAAATGCATTATTTTTTTTCAACACGCTATATTAATTTCCTTTTACTTAAATCTTTGTCTTTATTTATTTCGCATTTATGCTTTTACCCGTCATATGCTATATAAGCACACTGTGCTACAGTGCATCTATTTTCATTTTTTTGTCACCATCTCCTTTTTACTCTCTCTACTCCCTCTTCTGTAATCTTTCCTTACAGGACTACAAAGCATGTCGACTTCCAGGCATCTTTTAATTCCTTAATGGTTCTTCTCGCTGTTTTGGGACTTCTCCTTCTTTACCGAAAGTCTCCGACTGCGCAAGTTGTGCTGGAATTTTTATAGGCTATTGTGAGCGTGGCACCAGTGGTGTCATTTCCGTTTTTTCCCGTCGGATTTGGATTTTGTTGAAGTCTAATTACGGGAAAAATTTGAAAACAGCGGGCAGCGGGAATTGTGGTTTTTTTTCAAATTTGAGAAGCTTTATTTTATTTTCACTTACTCAACTTTGTAGTTGTTTTAATTGTGGGCTAACGGTTAAAATGCTAAAAATTTATTTCTATCGGTATGGTAATGATATTTACCCTTATCGGTTAACATCGCTTAAAAGTTCACACCTAACTTGGCCACCACTTGTCAAATTTTTTAGGCTGCCGTAAAACTTTAATATTTTGAATCGTATTGATGCCATTTCTTTCGACAGGACATTAAAAATAATAAAGAACAGCATCACTCCGATCCTAGAGTATTTTGGTACACCAAATACTGACAAAATTGAGCGGCAGTATAATGAAATTACGCTGGTGCAATGGGAAAATACCAATTATACTGAAAAATGTTGGAATGAAGTTCTAAAATACCGTGATTCTGGCGGAAACTGCCGGTTTCATGAATTGGCACTAGTTTCGCTACAAATGCTTTCGCTGCCTTGGTAAAATGCCTAAGTCGAGCGAGTTTTTAGTCAAGTTAATTTGATTAAAACAAAACATCGAAATAGCATGACCGTTGAAACATTAAATGCTATTTTAAGAATAAGGTACATATATATTTTTTCATTTTTAAATGAAATAATTACTTACTATTAACTTTAGGTATAGCCTACGCAGACACAATAAGTGCTGTTTTTACCACCAAATACCACCCAGCAGCCTAGCTGCAACAGAACATAGAGACAATTATCCGGGCGATGATACACAAAATATTGAACTATTGAATATAATTTAATTAATGTAAAAATAACTACATAAGTAAATTTAGTTTTCTGTTAAATTTAAATATATGCTTTTGTTAATGAAAAACCAACAACTAAAAATTGTATTAAAATCATACTTTTTTTTAAACTTTTTTCTAGGATTCCTCTTTTTTTTTGGTTGATCCAGTTTTTTTTGCTCAGGAAAAAATGACACCACTACGTGGCACCGTGCTGAAATAATTTTGTGCTGCGCAAGAAACTCAAAAGTCTACTCAATATTCTAGCTTTTATAGTTTTCGAGATTTTAGGGATTATACAGACGAGCATAGTAACTTTTTTGTTTTAGAAACCTTAAAAATAAAGTGTTCAGTCAGTGCCAAAGTTATTCATTATTATTATTAGTATATTGAGATTGATTGCTCATGATACACTTAATTCCGGCCTTGTACAGGCAGTACCACACTAAAGAGATGGAACTCGTAAATCGTTGGACTTTAAATTTTACCTCCACGCTTATTTTAATTTGTTTAAATTAATTAATTTTCATTTTAAAGGGACCCTTTTATTTGTTGAGCAGTTTTTTATTTTTAAAATAAATGGAACTAGGCCAGAAATAGCAAATATTATGGAAATGTTTAGGGAAGCTGAAAGCTTGGCGAACGCACCCAGATTTTGAGTGATTGTTTTACAGCAAAATAAATTTCATCAGTTTTCCTATTCGAACGTCTTCAGAAAGTGTGGAAAAAATCAATCACTGTATTGGAAAAAACACTTGGCGCTTACAGTTAAATCTCAACATTCTAGCTTTTAAAGTTTTCGAGATCTTATGGATTATACATACGAGCAGACAGACGGACATTGTTAGTTTGATTCGGCTAGTGATCCTGATATAAATATATAGATATAAAAACTCTATAATATTATTGCAAATGCGAAGGGGCAAATGGGGCTGTTGGTATACCTCTTCTTTGGCCCTATTGATTAGATTAATTTTCCCTACGATTTGAAGTTCACCAAATTTACCCATTTGACTACATGTATATGAATAAATATGCATCTATAAAAAATGCATATATATTTAGAAATCTTGCTGCAGTTAACGGCTTCGTCGAGATGAATTTAAATTCAATATTTTCAGCTTCTTATGGAAAGCTGGGTTTATGCAACTCTTTATGCCTTCAGTAATATTAATGCATTTATATTAGTTAAACTTTATTTCGTGAAGTATACTTTCATTATGTAGTCTAAACTGCGGGATAGTCATAGAAGAGCATGTCATAGGAGAGCATGCCAAATGGGAATTCATTCACTACATAGAATTCTTGTATATGGATATACTGTAAGAGCGTACAGTAGACACACACAAGATAGACACATCATTAATCAAAATTATGGCCTGAGGAAGGCCAGAAGTTGTTATATTAACTCTATAAAGTTGATGGTGTAAAAATGATTTTATCCAGTTTAGTAATGTCGAATCTAAGCCCAAGCGGCCCAGATTTTCCAGTAGGGCACTTTGTGGGGTTTATTTGGTATTTATCAACGAGAATTTTTAGTGGTATCTAAATGTTTGAATCTATACAATGATCCGGAATATAGGCCGCAATTCCATCACAGTCACAGAATCATTAACGTCTTCCACAACTATACGAAAATTCTCTTCTAGCACTGTTAAACTTACTAAATTCAATAGGGGAGGGATTGCATTAAAGGTTTAAATAAGAGACCTTGGATAAATTCCCTAGGAACATAGCTGATGGGACCGAAGAAGCGTTCTTCTTCGAGTTGATGAATCACCATGAAAGAGTTGAGATTATATTTTAGCCCGTTCTCAACATTCGCTATATGCTTATTGAAATGAAAATTATTTAGAAGTTCAAATTTTCGCCAAATTACTATGATCATGTTTAAGTAAAAACCTATTATAGAAATTGCATCGAAGACTTTTAAGCTTTTTTAAACCTTTCGTATACTAAGGCAACTAAAATGAATTTTGGACCATTCACCGGGCATTGTTCTTAATGATGTTTAAAATAACAACTAAAAAAGTGTCATAACACGACTCCAAACTGACTTGCGATAAATCTGACTCCCAGTTAATGGCAGAGATCTCATTTCTGATGACACAAAGGCTGGTTGAAAATAGGCCCAAAACTGTATAAGTTTATTCCTAGTAGCAATGACCTATGATGGATATCGCAATTGCTTATAGATGACTAAAGGAAAGAAAATATCAGCGTTAACGAATACTTAGTCTATAATTTTATGTAAGTTATTGTATATATTATTCACTTGTATTAAGCCCATACCTCTCGTGTGGTTGATGTATGTTGCTTGGCAGTGAAGAGTTATGCTCCGGATCCTGAGACCAAACGAGGGATGATAGATTAAAGACTCCAATTACGCAGATATGTAGATGGTCCGGACGATTATTTTAGATGTCGGTAATGTTTTCCAGATGAGCCTTGTAAAATTTATATGAACCATTCGGTGGTATGTATGACAGCAACAATTACACCAACCCCTAGCACAGTGGGTTTTCGAGCTATCTATGTCTTTGCGGAACACATGTTACAAATTGGAGTCGAAGAATTCATTTGAGTAACAGTTTATACTGAGCCAAATTTCAACTATAACTCTAACACCAAACTCGTCTTAGGATATGGCAAGTAATACTTGCGGTCGGTGCAGTTAGCGAGAAATCCAAGCAATTCGAAGCGTCAGATATTGTGACCAAGAGTAAATTTCGAAAGCTCAAGCTGTTGTGAGCATTAGACAATCGTAACATAAATCAGACAACAACTCCAGCTGACGTTGTTGTTGGTTCGATTGTAATGAGCGCCCAACTTCGACGAGCGCTCTTAGAGAGGAAATCTTGAGGAATTATGATGAGAGCAGCTCTCAAGAGAGTGATATTGTTGTTGTTGTCGTTGTTGCTCTGATTGTGATAAGTGCACATCTGCGAAGAGCGCGCATAGAGTGGTAATCATGATGGGATCTGGTGACAGCGCCTCTCCAATGAGCGTTTCATGAACGTCAGACAAAACAGAAAACGAAGAATTCTGCTGATAATGTTATTGATTTGTCAGTCTGAAATTTAAAATTGACAAGTGAATAGCCAATAGCCACATTTACACGTTTAGTACATAGCCTCACCGCTCGATGGCGGCACTTTTGCAAGAGAAATGTACTATCGTATAGTACTGTAGGACTCGTAGTTTTGTTTTGTCCGCGGATTTTAGAAAAATTGAGAAAAAGCAAAATCGGTCTGTGATTCGATTTTTAGAAGGGAAATCACGCAGCGAAAGCAAAGAGCGTTTGTCAAAAAATTGGTTTAACGAGTTTCAACTTGGTCGCACTTCGTTTTTTGATGATAACGTGACAAAAATCCAAGATCTCGTATTGCCCAATTGAAGATACGCGAGATAACTGAGACAGTAGGCATAAGAAAGCTGTCGTCGCCATGGGTGCCACGTTTGCTCACTACGGACAACAAACTCAACCGTAAAACCCCTTCAGAGCAGTGTTTGATAATATTTAAACGCAATCCAAAGGAGTTTTTGCGTCGTTTCGTGACCGTCGACAAAACATGGATCATCCCCTGGTACACACCACATACCAATGAACAGTCGAAACAGTGGACTTCACCCGGCGAACCTGCTCCGAAAGAGGCGAAGAGTGTCCCATAGGCCGGAAAGGTGATGGCCCCCGTTTTTTGCTGGTCAGAAATTTGCGTCGAATGAGGAGGTCTTCGCCGCCTATTTTGCTGACCGCGAGAAAATATATTTTTCAGATGGGTTAAAGAAGTTTGAGCATCGCTCAAGAAATAAATCGCTACTTTTCTAAAATTTTCTTTTGGAGGCTAAGTACTTATCGGACCACCCTCGTATGGTGTCTGTATCCACACCTAGCTTATTTGAAACATATTCACACACAGAATCAGTTTTTATGTGCGCTCTAAATCAACCAATTTGAAAACATTTTTTGCTTGGCACAAGTTTGAGTTGCTTACAACTAGGAGCCTGACCAACTATTTTCTTCTTGTTCCGGAGATTCTTTGCTTGGTTCTTTGCGGCATTAAAAACTGGTGCGGGGGTACCAGGTCTGGTTGGCTTGACTACCAATTAAAGAAGCTGGAGCTGATGGTTTTACTACTTTTTTACGCTGACTGACATTGCTATTTTCAGTGGCAGAATTGGGAAAAAAATCCATGTTTAGAAGCTTTAGGTCATGAAGTTTTTCCATTACTTCATCGATTTTGCAGTGTGAACCGTTACTCACAACACAGCCATCTCACTGCCAGAGTAGATTCGGCATATTTGGTAATAATCTAATAGCATCCTACATACAGCTGGAGAGGTCGGGTTAATTACCAGAAAGTGGTCATCATTCCCCAAGCCACTGCGTATTTTACATCTGTGAGCTAGATTTGACGAATGTCAATATCACGTTTATTGGCAATGACTCTTTGAGACAGTGCAATTTTTGGGCATTGCTCAGATTATTCTTGTTTTGTAGTAGACTGGCAAGTTCACAGATGCACCGGGAAATAATGTACCATCATTTTCTGCTTGTTTACTCGCAACTTTGGGTTCGCCTTTTCTCCTGCTGCTTTCGGCTTAGTATTTTCTGGTCCAAGCATTTCGAAGTCTTCGGCAAGAGCGCAAGAGGTGCTCATATAACGCTAGTCAAATTTTGAAATGCGAGCTCAGGGAAAAGTCCAAGAAAATAGACGAATTAAAGGCAAACAAAACACAAAAACTTTACTTCACCAGTAATAAATCAAATAATCTAAAAGACTATAAAAATACAATTAAACTATAAACTCAAAATCAGTGATATGACCTAAACAGGTGCATAAATATTTTACAATAATAAATGCTTGAATATTGTAGTTCTTAAAGTTTCCGAGGTCTCAGCGTTCATACCGACGGACGGACATGGCTAGATCGATTCGGCTAGTGAAAAAGAAATGAACCAGAACTGACTAAGGAGACCCAACTGTAACAAAAGCCACCACCTATTTACATTAGGGTGAAAATTTCGAATGCCCCGGTCAGCTGACTGGGGCGGAATCAATTTCAATTTTTTCCCAGTCAAAAGAAAGATGGAGTGGAGATGCACAGCAACGCGCCATCAGAATATCCAAAAGTCGTACACTTACTCGCGTACGACGCCGGAACTGTTTTTTGGCACGGCTGCAAATCCTCATTGGGTAAATTAAATACCCTGAAGGACTTTTCATACGCCGATGCCCTTCGGTCAGGGACGGAAAAACCCACTCCATTCTAATCTAGGAAACGCTCAACAGATCCAAGTACAGTCACACAGAACTCTGGAAGGTATGATGGTCACCATGCAACAAAGTATGGTGGAATTTATGTCATTCATGAAAACGACCATGCAAACAATGGTTTAAAACTAGATCATGGTGTTGTAATGCTGCTTTCAGCTAAGCAGTCCAAATAATCGATGGCAAATTGACGAATAATAATATGTAACGCCAATGGCGTTTCACGGAACAATCTTTAAGTAACACAATTCCCAAATGAAAATCATATCGGCATTATGCTACTGGTAGAGACGCACATCATAAACAAACAAAACAAAACTTAAAAATAAGAGGCTACACCGTCTACCGCACAGAAAATTGAGATGGTAATTACTTGAATGTTGCGTCTATCAAGTCCATACAGGTAACGGAAACCTCTAGCCTACATCTCGTCGAAGCACGCATTAAGCGGATGTTCGAATCTCAATCTTGTAGTAGAACATTGTAGAATGCACATCGAATGCTTCCCAAACCTGAAATCGTCGCAGGACAGCATCATCGCGAGGCGGTTCATTACAACAGTAATGTTGTCATTTGTACACACACGTATTTTAATTTCACTCGGGTCAATAACCGTATAAAGACATACAAAAAATACATATTGCGATTATTTGGTCTGTCTCAAGTTTTGCCTCGTTCTGCTGCGTAGGACTTTTTGATTTCCTTGTTTTAATGGCATATCGCGCATAACCCGGAAGATGCTTCAGGTCTGGCGGACAGTGCAGCCGTTCGATCGGCACATTACATTGGCATTTACTTGTTAGGTATAACCTGAAAAGCGAAGTTGCTGGTCACAATGGGTGGAAGTCGAAAATGTATTGGCAAAACTCCCTCGGCGGAGGAGGACACAAACGAGTTTAACCGGAATGTGAATTACAATATTGAAATTTTGGCTACAAGTTTGTAGTCAAGAAACTCCCCCTAATGCTTGCGAAATAGAATTTCGTTTGGGTATTTTTAATGGATACATTGAAAAGCCGTTTAAATTGCAACAAAAATTAGGGAAAATTTATAATGAATTATGTGTATCAGCGAAGGCCTTACAAATGTAAAATTTCAATCATTCTGAAGGAGAAAGAAATCATTCTACCTTCAACATGTCACAGTAGAATTTCGAAAAATGAACGTTATTAACACTGAAAGGCTGAGGAATCCACGACATGCAGAACTCCCAAATAGAGCCAGCCAAACAAGCCTAGTTATAACAAAACGGCGTTTTGCAGTATCCCGACCTGCAAATCAGATGACCATCCTTTGAAAGTATTCTAGTAGAATAATTTGATAGAATCGGGGTCACAAGTTAATTTTATTATGGCATAATACATTGGCACTGGGAATTCCGCGTGCTCAGCTTGCCTTGCAGTTCAGAGGTGTCAGGTATGGTATCTTTCTAACAAACCTTTACTTTTTCAAACCGGCGCTGAATAGTTTTACCCGTCACTCATAGAGTAAAAGGGTATAATAGATTTATCGGAAAGTATGTAACAGGTAGAAGACCCCATAATGTATATCTATACATTAAAAACCGTCAGACTTGACATGCAGATTCTTGGGGTTCCTGCGCAGCGCAGGTTTGTTTCACAGGCACTCTGATCCAACCCTACAAAGTACTGCCTTTGGCTGGGCAGCGTCGGGAAACTGTGACAAACATACTCCTGCAAAACATAACTCAAGTCTTTGTCTCGGTTTCTCGTATGAAAAAGCATGGCGCATGAAAATGAACCCAACCATTCATTGCCTCCGTTTATAAATAGTATTTAGCTTTCTGTCATATACTGGCAACAGAAAACAGGATACCCAATGAGCCTCATTATTATATAACATATCAGTGCGTTCTTCAAATTTCTTCTTCCCAAATTTCGTTAAATGATGTTAGCTTGGTTGAGCCAAATTTACAGCCTTGACTGTTGCCAAAATTCAGACTCCATAATTTCGCAAAGTTGAAAGTCTTCACTTAAATGTATAGATATTATAATGTAGGTCTCCTACAAAGTTTCAGTTTATCATATTGCGTAAAACCCCGCAGGAATTTCTACAAATTTATCGTCAAAATAACGTTACGTACTGTCAAAAATCTTAATACGTAAAAAAAAACCTTCGCAAATCGTACTTTACCCTTGGTGCGAGTCACATCGGACCGCGCGTGCTCGTCGGCATGCTTCGGCAAACAATTTGGTTAATCACTGCACGACGCGAGTACAGTGCTGATACAAGCACTGTTTTTATCAAATAACGGGAAAACTGCCCTTTTACCAGAGTCAGAGTCATTATACCCTTCAGAATGAGGAAAGACGATCTGTTCGGTCAGCCCTTTTATAATGTAATGTTCTTATTTCGAACCAGAAAATATAACATATGTGTAATATTTATTCCAATAATGGCCAAAAAGTAAGGTGAAAATTCGCGGGCTTACGATGGCGGACTAGTTCTTTTTTTCTCGAGTTGGCAGGACTGTTGTTGACATCTGGCGGTAATTTCATGTCAATGTCAGTATCAGTACTATTTTTACGCTTGTGTTTACCAAACGATCAAGAGTGCATTTGTTGATTTTACAATGTCTGATTTAACTGAGCAGAGAAGTGCCATCAAATTTGGTTTGTGAAAAGAAATTTCGGCTGCGGAAACGTTGAGGATGTTGCGGAAGGCCTTTGGTGATTCTATCATGTCCAAGAAAAATGTTTATAAGTGGTATAAAGACTTCAAAGACGGTTGGGAACGTGTTGATTATTTGGAGCGCTTCGAACGACCATCAAGCACAACATATGACCAACACGTCAATGAAGTGAAGGAATTAGTGCTTAAAAATCGGTCGGTTGGCTGTTAGAGACCTTACTGATATGATCGGAATGTCAGAGGGATCTGTGAAAACCATTTTGAAAGATCATTTGGGCCTACGAAAAGTCAAATCTCGTTACGTACCGAAAACGCTAAATTTCATTCAAAAAAGTCATCGCGTTGATGTGCGTATTCCTTTGTTTTGGCTCCGTGTGACTTCTGGCTATTCTCAGAACTCAAGAGACCACTCCGGTGAACGCGTTTCGAGGCGATTGAAGAGATAAAAGTGAAATCGACGAGGGCGCTCATGGCTTCACTGGAAAGGGACTATTTGGCCTGTTTCGAGGATTTGAAAACACGTTTGCTTAGGTTATTTTATAGGGAGGGGATTACTTTGAAGAGGATGAAATTGATTCAGGAAAATAAATAAGGAATCTTCACTTTACAAACAAATTTACCTCAATTTTTGCCCACAGTAGTATTCTATAAGGTAAAGGAATAAACTTTAATTAAGCTAAACAATTTTTTATTATGACTACGCGTCGATCCTTCGCTACCACCTTGTCTGCTTCCGTCTCTGCCGCTGCTGCTGTTCCTGCTAACGTTCTTTAATTCTATTGGCTGCTGCTCTTCGTTGCTGTCTCTGTTGACCAAAGTGTCATTGGATAGTGCATTTGAGTTATTGTTATTGTTGTATGCATTTGGCTGAGTTAGATCAACTTTGGGAATTCGCTATTCTGCATGCCCACGATCGCTGACCAAAAGGTGTAAGCTCAGCGCACGTGGCTTAATTCATGTGACCTTTTTTGTATGTATGTGTATGTATGTTTTTATGAAAAGTAAAGTGTTTCCTTTTTCTGCTAGAGATATGCGGAGCAGTATTTTTAAAGTCTAACTTAGTAAAATTTGATCTCTTAAGGATAAATCTATATTTCCTAAATTTGTATATTCGGCTGTTTGATATGAACGTCTCCACTGGACCGTGTAGTGAGTTTATTTATATTGATGGTAATATTTTGTAGTTATTTGATTGTTATTCCTTACACGCGCTTGCTACATAATAATCTTTACCCTTAAGATACCGTAAAATTATATTTCTTTAATTTAAGTCTCATGCGTGTGAGTTTGTTTTGTTTACTTTCGTTGCCTTCGTATTTTGTTAAATACTCTTCGAAGTCCCTTCGGTTTCCCTTGCTCCTTATACTCATTTGTTCTATGGCTTGTCCCCTGCAAGGGTAACGTGCCAGGGAAATCATTTCGGAAATTCTGAATTTTTTCCAACGAGTTTCACTTGTGAAATGCCTTTCTGGGAATCGTGAAATCACTGGAAATTCTTTATTTTTCCATTGAGCTTCACTTTTCCAAATATTGAATTTAAAATACATAAATATATATTTATATTTATTATATTTTAATGAAAATTTATCATTTAAATTTTCTGTGGAACTATAGTAGTTGTTAGTAAATCTATGTTTATGTTTTGATAATTTGTTTTTATTGCATGTTATTGTTTTTCCTAAACTTAAAAAAAAAACTTAATCTGAAAAATTAAGGGAATGTGTTTTAAAAAAATGTGTTTTACTTGTATACTTGTAAATTTACTTTTTCGAACTGTTTAAAGCCCTTTGCGCGACTTTCATTGGCACAAAATATTTCATCACGGTACATTCGGCTAACGAAACCTTAATTTTCTTGGTTATGTTGTAAAACCTATAAAAATATCAAAAACCGTCGTACTTTTAAAGAGGATCAACGCCTAATATTTTGCACTTAAGGTAGCACTTACCAAAAAATATCACTTTTATTAATTAATTAAAATGTATCGCAGCGCACAATTTAAACAGCCGTTGTTTCTCTTTTCATAACTCAAACAGAATGCACCAGGTCTTCTTCTTTTGGTTTCAGTTGTCAATTTCTATAGCAGATGTGGTTGTGATGTGATTGATTATTGTATTATATTTATGGGAGTTTAATTCCTGACTAACTTGCGTTTTTTGAGAGATGGGTCCAGTGTTGTGCGCGCAGGGTAGCGATTTCGTTTTTGTTTTTGGTAGTCATGTTATTATTGGTTTTTATGCAGTGTATTTTTTTTTACTAGGTAAAGACCGCAATTTCGGCGAATGTTGTTCCATATTTTTGTTGTTGATGTGTTTGTTTGAATGGTTGATGTGAAAGTGGTTGTGGATTACCTTTTCCTAATTTTGATTTCTTCTTTAGAAATGCGTTTGCTTTTCTGTAAGCAATGATAGTTTCCTGAGTTGTGTTTCTTTTCAGAGGTCTGCTAAGTTTTTGTTCTACCAAGGGACTGTGCGTAAGTGTCAGTTGGGTAGTGTTTGTGCTATTGCATGGTGTGCGCTTTTTATAATTACTTTTTTAATTAGTGACGTTTCTTTTGTTATGTGTGTGGATTGCAAAGTTGTTCCAGTTTGTTTCGCTTTATTCAAAAATTGGTGCCTTTTTGTTGATGATAGTGTCGGTTGGAAAAAGTGAGTGAGTGAGGGAGAAAAAAAGCTGAGGTCGATGTGTGTGAAGGTGTAGTGTTTAGTAAAGTGTGTTGGTGATTTGTCATTTAATAAGGTAAGTTTTGATTATTCATTGAATTTGGCTATTGTGTGAAAAGGATCGTGGAACAAAGAGGTATAGACACATCCAGTTTGAGAATGATTTTATTAAGTCTTGAGTGAACAGTGGCCGAAGTAAATGCAACGTTAGCGTATTCACGTTCACACATATATGCCCTGAGACGGCTGGCTCGATGTGTTAGTGAGAGAGAGCCAGCTGCACCGTGGGAATGCATAGTCAGCATTTTAGCGTGGCCGCTATGCAGGCCGTTGTCAACCAATTGTTGAGATTAATAAGTGTGTATATTTGCATGTGTAAATATGTGTATATATATGAACATATATATTACTGAAGTAAATATATATCAAGTACTTCGCTCGCTACACCTCGCTACACGTATATTTTAATGAAGTCATTCTAGAGATATCTTAATATTATTATATTTTTTATTATTAATAATAAAAATGAACTGAAATATATGGAAATGAAATGAAGTTAAATCATGATTGCAATTTATTAATATATATATTTCTTTTTTGGATTTTTATTTTTCAGTTGTTATATTTTACGTTATTAGCTATAAAAAGGTTTTAATCTGTCTTTGCTTACTACCTGTTGCTTCTTTTTACTGTCTATAATTAAATGGTGCTAGAAAGTTCTTATCTAGTTTGTGCCCAGTCTCGTTTTTAAGTAAGACTAGGTCTCCGACTTTTAGATCGAAATTATTAACGTCTTTATCGTATAGTATTTTTCGCTTTTTTTTCTCTTTCCAGCATGGTCCTTGCATGTTTGTATACTGCTTCTAACCTAAACTTAATTTCCTTAGAGTAATCATCTATCTGATTTATTTTAGAAATATCTATAATTTTCGAGCTGGTCTTACAAACACTAATTCGTTTTATTTTAAATCAATTCCTCATTAGAGTACAAATCATCAATTACAAATTGTGAAATTATTCGTTTTCCCCGTTTAAACAAACACTTATGTTTGAAGAATTAAGTTTCACATATTTCCTGATGTCGTTGTTATTGACAACGTCGTAAACCCTGGGCTCTGGAAGCTCTTTCTTTTCCAAGATCTGATTTCTGTTCCTGGTTTTTACGTGTTTCTGATCTTGTTGTAATTTTTGTTAACTATCTGTTTATTGAATTTAAGTCATTTATTGTAATTCTGGACGGCGCGTCTGCCACATTTATTTTTTCTCTTGAGGTATTCCGCAGTAAAATAATATATTTCTAAATCTAGCCTCATTCTTGTTAATTTAGAACTAGGGTCTTTCATTGAAAATAGGTAAATTAAAGGTCGATGGTCTGTTTTTAAAAATGTCTTCCGTAAACGTATGGTCTGAAGTATTTTATAGCCCAGTGGATGGCTGTTAATTCTCAGTAATTGACTTGTTAAATTCTCCTTTTGAAAAAGATCGAGAGGAATGTGCAACGGGTAAGTGCGCGCCCTCATGTTCTTGGGTCAGTACCGCTCCGCAAGCGTATTTACTGGCGTCTGTTGTTATACAAAATTCTTTCTTGAAATCTGGATATTGCAAGAATGTTGGGCTAAATTGGACTTCTTTTAAATAATTAAATGCATCATTACAAGCCGTGTTCCATTCGAAGTTAGCACAGTTTTGTTATATGTCTAGAATAATCTGCGCAGTTTTTTATGAATCTTCTAAATTAGTTACAGAATGCTACAAACCTACGCGCCTCATATTTTAGCATTTTTCTGGATGAAGCTTTAAGTTAAATTTTCGGCATAAGTGAAATAACTTTGTTAAATGGTTGAACATATGTTGTTCGGAGCATCCTATGACTACCAAATCGTCCATGTATAGGAACGCCTGTGATGGTTCTAGACCAGAAAGTGCTAGGGTCATCATTCGCATGAATGAATTTGGTGTCAATTTCAGTCCGTATGGCAATCGCGTATAACGAAATGAACCTTTATTTGTAAAGAATGATGTAAGTTTCTAGACTTTTCTGACAATTATATTTGGTGGAATCCGGACATGAGGTCCAAGCAAGAAAAGTATTTATCCCGACCTAACTGATCCAATATATTTTCTATGCGTGGTAAAGGAAATTTGTCGGCTAATCATTTTTTGTTTATTTGTCTGTAGTCAACCACTAGTCTAGAAATTCGCAGCTGGGAACTTTTTTTTTTGAATCCACAGGATTGTCCCGAGTCCTGTCACGGTCGTCATGTGAAAAGGATCGTGGTACAAAGAGGTATAGACAGAAAGACATCCAGTTTGAAAGCGATTTTATTAAGTCTTTCAAACATTCTTAGCTGCTAAAATTGAGTGAGCTGCGGGCGAAGTAAATGCAACGTTAGCATATTCACGTACAAGTTAACTAAGTTAACCGGGCGACGGCAATGACCGATCGTCCGAAAGCTCGCTCCGGCCAAATTGCTGACACAGCGTCTGGCCGGAAGCCCGTGCATAGCCGGCAAGCACTACCCATTGGAGTGGCCGCTATGAGTCCCTTTTTATGTTAGCTTTAAGTTCAGTTCTCATTTTGATTTTAAAGAATAAAGAGCTAACGCTCACGAATTGAAACTCCGGCCATCGCCGTATTTGATTTATTGAATTTACACCCAGTCTGAGTCTCTAGGCCAGCGGGCTAAAAGAGGGCAGTTACCCTCTCAACCTAATCGTCATACTTCTACTGTTGATGACACAGGCCAACCGGCCACTTACAACACACGCAGCAGCTGGTATTACCAGCTACAACTACGGTCAACCGACCTCCAACTACAGACGATCAGCCAGCCAGCTTCACCCTCTCTACAGACGGACAGCCAGCCGGCTCACGGAATAATTAATTTTATAATTGGCGCCCACGTTAAAATCACCCACCTAAGTCGGGGAAATCATGTAAGTGAGCACTTCTGTTCCGAAAATTTTCCGGCATCTGCAGTGGTAATATTTAAATACGCTATATTTTCTGCAGCTCCGTATTAGAGTTTCATGTTAACATTTTCATAAATAAATATACTCATTAATTGTTTGACAATTTCATAAGTGATATTATTTATGTTTTTCTTTGTTTGCATTTTTTTTTAAAAAAATAAAAAAAAATTCTTTCAATAAATATATTGGTGCCGAATATTATCGCCAACATAACTACCAGACTACATATTTATCACCCAGCCAAGACGCAAAGGCGCCGACGGGAAATAAATTTATTAATTGTGCATTTATTGATATATTTTTATTGGCGACGGATACTGTCTCATTTAAATTTGTGCATTAATTTACCCCTTATACGTAGTCGTCTTTTTGCTTACACCTAAATTCTTTGTGTTAGCTTCGCAACAATCGTGGGTTTGTTTTTGTTTCCATCGCTTACCCACTCCACTACGACACTCGAACTTGACACCGCGACGTTTGTATTCCGATTTTGTTTAGCTTCGCTTCTTTGTCTTTCAGAACGGCAGCTTAGCCACCACGAATCTTTACTGTGTCAATTTTTGTTGTTTATATTTTCGTTTGCCATAGCGGAGACCCAGTCCCCGCGATCCCCTTCCCCTTGTCACTGCTTGGCAAGGCAACAGCTCAGTTTTCCAACGAGTTACCATTGTTACCGAGCGGCATCTCAGCCCCCGCGGCCCCCTCGCCATATCCGTGGGCAAGACCGCTTGAGCATGCATTAAATCGCTGGGCCGATTTAGCTTGCACAGCTCCATATGAGCAACCCATTCCAACAATATAGGAACAGCAAGCAGGTCCCCAGTGACTCTGAATCCGAGACCGAAGGGCCGGCAAGAACTTCTACACCGAAAAGTGTAAGCGTCGGCTCTCCCTCAGACAGAGACATGGCATTTAACCCAGATCAAATAAAGGCGGTAGTACAGGCTGCCGTCAACCATGCCCTACAAGCAGCGGCTACTGACAGCCAGCGCAGGGAGAATGAGTTGCGCCAGACTATTCAACAACTGGCCAACCAAGTAGCGGCGATACAGGTCGCACCCACCCCAACAGTAGCTCCTCAAATTAAAGTTTATACACCCATAGACATTGATAGCAACGTCATTTGTAATGAGCCGCTAGACGCCGTCAAATGCCTGCCCGAATTTTCGGGTGCCCAGGAAACATACGTCTCCTGGCGGCAGGCGGCAGTAGGCGCATACTACATTTTTAAGAATTTCGTAGGAAGTTCACGCCATTATCAGGCAGTTATTATAATTAGGAGCAAAATAAGGGGCCCGGCCGATGCAGTGCTATCCTCTTTCGGCACAGTGCTTAATTTCGACGCGATTATAAATCGACTCGACTTTACTTATAGTGACAAGCGGACAATGCATGACATAGAGCAGGAGATGGGCACCCTCAGACAGGGGAGCCTCTCGCTTCTACAGTATTATGACGAGGTTGAAAGGAAGCTCACCCTCCTCACCAACAAAGCGACCATGTCGTACGAAGCCTCGGCTGCACAAGTTTTATGCGAAAAATTCCGGGATGATGCTCTTCGCGTATTTATCTCTGGATTAAAACGCAGCCTCACAGACGTCCTCTTCGCGGCGAAGCCCAAGGACATGCCATCAGCACTTGCCTTGGCTCAGGAGGTGGAGGCGAATCATGATAGGTATACCTTTGCATCATCATTTGCAAGAAGCCAGGAAGATAGGGAAAAAAAACAATTTCCTAAGGCGCAAGAGCGTCAGCAGGACGCCCCTCAGGCGAGTTCCCAATATAATGGCGGTAAAAATCCCCATTATACTAAGCAAAACAAAGCACAGGTGTACCCTGCTCCACGCAGCGGTAGGCATCATGGAGACACTCCAGAACCCATGGAGGTGGATCCATCATTGTCTAGGATGCTTAAACCATCACAGGCCCCGGCATACCAGAATAGGAAGCCGGCGGCATCCGATAAAGCCAACCCACAAAAAAAGCAAAGGGTTAACCACATTGCCCAAGGCGCTGACAAAATTGGTGATACGTACACCACAGCGGCCTCTAGCGCGGCACAAGAAATTGAAGACGACGCTATCAATGAATACGACTCTGATGCCATAAATTTTTTAGGGGGATGCGCGGATGTAGAGAACATCGATTTTCATACATGTCCCGATGTAAATTTTACTGAGGTGGACTGCTCAGATGCACCACCTTTGGTCAGAAAAGAATTTTTGAAAATGCTCAGCGACAGGAAAAAAACCTTCGCAGACCCCAATGAGGCCTTGTCCTACAATACGTCGGTGGTTGCCACCATCAGAACTATTGATGAGACGCCCATTTATGCCAAACTTTACCCATATCCAATGGGGGCAGCTGATTTTGTAAATGGCGAAATCCAAGATCTGCTAAAAAACGGCATCATCCAAAAGTCGAAATCCCCCTACAATAACCCAATATGGGTTGTAGACAAAAAGGGCACCGACGAAACTGGCAGGCGGAAAATGCGTTTGGTATTGGATTTTCGCAAACTAAACGAGAAAACAATACCCGATCGATACCCCATGCCGAACATCTCGATGATATTAGGAAACTTAGGCAAGGCCAAGTATTTCACAACCCTGGACTTGAAGTCCGGTTATCATCAGATCACGCTGGCGGAATGCGACCGTGAGAAAACTTCCTTTTCCGTTAACGGAGGAAAGTACGAGTTTCGCAGAATGCCATTTGGATTAAAAAATGCAGCCAGCATTTTCCAAAGAACAATTGACGACATACTGCGAGAGCAGATTGGCAAATTTTGCTATGTCTATGTTGATGATGTTATCGTCTTTTCGGAGGACGAAAACTCCCACATTCGGCACGTGGATTGGGTTCTCAAGAGCCTACACGATGCAAATATGAGGGTATCAACGGAAAAGTCACGATTTTTTAAGAAAAGCGTTAACTTTTTAGGTTTCATAGTCACCAATAACGGGGCTACCACAGACCCAGAAAAAATAAAAGCCATACAGGAATTCCCAGAGCCTAAGAACGTTTTCGAGGTTAGATCATTCCTTGGCTTAGCCAGCTATTATAGATGCTTCATAAAAGATTTTGCATCCATAGCTCGGCCCATCACTGATATTTTGAAAGGGGAACTTGGAAGTGTCAGTAGGCACAGATCCAGGAACATCCAGGTGCAGTTCAACGAGCCCCAACGGCTGGCTTTCCAAAAACTGCGTAACATTCTGGCTTCCGAGGATGTCATCCTTAGATACCCCGACTACCAAAAGGCATTTGATCTAACGACAGATGCCTCAGCGTACGGCATTGGCGCAGTCCTATCCCAAGAAGGGAGACCCATAACAATGATCTCTAGGACCTTAAAAGACAGGGAAGTTAACTATGCTACCAATGAAAGGGAGCTGTTAGCTATAGTTTGAGCACTGGCCAAATTACGCCACTATTTATATGCAGTCAAAGATATAAATATCTTTACTGACCACCAACCGTTGACCTTCGCAGTGTCGGAATCCAATCCGAATGCGAAAATCAAGAAGTGGAAAGCCCGCATCGACGAGTCCGGCGCAAAAATATTTTACAAGCCCGGCAAAGACAACCTCGTTGCGGATGCCCTCTCAAGACAGCAACTTAACGTTGTGGAAGAGGAAGCTTTTTCTAGCGCGGCCACAATTCACAGTGAGCTGTCGCTAACCTATACCATTGAAACCACGGACAAGCCTTTGAATTGCTTCCAGAACCAGATAACTCTGGAGGAGGCACGCTTTCCGTTAAAACGCAGCTTTGTCCTCTTTGGAAACAAGAGACGGCATGTGATTAACTTCTCCTGCAAAGAGTCATTACTTGATGAACTCGCAGATATAATCGTTCCTAAAGGCGTAAACGCCATTCATTGTGACTTGCCCACGCTGGCAATGATACAGGACGAATTGGTTCGGCAGTTTCCAGCCACCAAATTTTGGCATTGCAAAAACCGTGTAACGGATATTTTTGCAGTTCCTGAAAGACGGGAAATCCTCACCGTCGAACACAACAGGGCTCACAGATCGGCCCAAGAAAATGTTAAGCAGATACTCTCCGAGTACTACTTTCCAAAGATGGCCAAGCTAGCCACCGAGATTGTAGCAAACTGCAAAACATGTGCGAAAGCCAAGTACGATAGGCACCCAAAGAAGCATGAGCTAGGCGAGACTCCGATCCCCTCTCATGTGGGAGAACTGCTACATATCGACATCTTTTCCACAGACAAGAAATACTTCCTTACTTGCATCGACAAGTTTTCGAAGTTTGCAGTTGTGCAACATGTCCACTCTAGGACAATCGAGGATCTTAAACCGGCCATACTCCAAATCATGAACTTTTTCCCTAGGGCTAGAGTAGTCTATTGCGATAATGAACCTTCGTTAAACTCGCACACTATCTCAGCCATGCTTGACAACCATTTTGGCGTCAGCATTGCAAATGCCCCACCACTTCATAGCGTTTCAAACGGGCAAGTAGAGCGCTTTCACAGCACCCTCTTGGAGCTTGCTCGTTGCCTAAAAATCGACAAGAAGATAACCGATACTGTGGAAATTATTTTATTGGCAACCGCCAAATATAATAAATCAATTCACTCTGTCGTTGACAAACGGCCAGTCGATATCGTGCAAAAGCATCCAAACGACCCACAGACGGACGTCCAGAATAAGATCGTTAGGGCGCAAGACACGCTCAGGGCTAGGGAAAATGACTCCCGACAATGCAGAACATTCGAAGTCGGCGAGAAGGTTTTGGTCAAGTCAAACCGAAGGCTTGGCAATAAACTCACACCACTGTGTGAGGAAAAAGCTGTTGAAGCGGACCTGGGGACCACGGTCCTCATTAAGGGGAGGGTGGTCCACAAGGACAACATTAAATAATAATTCATTTTTTATCATTTTTTCTATTTTTCTCACCCCTAGCCACTTGGCATAAGTTTTTTCTATATTTTCTTACCTTTATCCATTTGTTGTAAGTTTTTGTTATAATTATGCTTTACTCTTTATGCTTTGGTGGTGGGCTACCCTGTTTTAAACAAACACTACAATACATCCAATATTACAGGTTCGCATTCGTATCCCTGTTAGTACTGCTTACCGTAACATCGGGGCACGTCACGGACTACTCGCAGGCCAAATATATTCCCATCATTGATGGTAGAATTTTAGTTTGGGAAGAATTCGCGTCCGTTACACACTCGGCGAATCTCTCAGAATATAGGCGCGTGGTGGAAGAAACGGATGGCATGACCAGCATGTTTCCCCAGTCACACATGCAGAAACTTTTGAGTGTCGATGTCGCTCATCTGCGTGACCTGCTCGACTCGTTGAGCATCCACCACAGAGTAGCTAGGAGTTTGGATTTCCTAGGAGCGGCGTTAAAGGTAGTGGCGGGAACGCCAGATGCAGAGGATTTCGAAAAAATTAAATTCAATGAATTCCAATTAATAAATGCAAACAATAGGCAGATAAACATCAATAGTAAAGTACAAGACCAAATTAATAATATTACTTTCACCGTCAATCAACTTCTGAGGTCGGCCAAGGGAACCCAAGTTGACTCGGGGCATCTTTATGAGATGCTACTATCCCGAAATAGAATGATTAGTATGGAGCTGCAAAACTTATTACTAGCGATAGCTCTAGCTAAGGCCAACATTGTGAGCCCTAGTATACTAGATCATGCAGACCTAGAAGATATATGGATAGAAGAGCCCACAGATACCCCCATCAAAGACTTATTGTCCGTTGCTTCCGTTAAAATATTACAGTCCGCTAACCTTTTGTATTTCGTTATCAAATTTCCCATAATCAAATCGTCGTGCATTAAAATCACTGTTTTTCCTGTGTCCCATCATGACACGATGCTCAGGCTGGAGGACAAAATAATAGCAGATTGCAATGGAGCAATCCACACGGTCAACAATTGCTCCACAACACCTGGAGCCACATTTTGCCAGCTGGCGTCTAGAAGGTCGTGCGCGCAAGAGCTCCACGCTGGAGGCATAGCGCACTGTGACATCCAGCACAGCGATCTACATCCAATTACTCACGTAGATGAAGGCATCATAATTGTAAACGATCGTCCGGTACGTGTGAGTGTGGATAATGGCACTTACATCCATATACGAGGCACGCATCTCATTACATTTACTGAGAGTGCCATGGTTAATGAAACCCGATATGTCAACAATGACAGGGCCCAGAAAAGGGTCCCAGGAGTAGCCCGCTCGCCCTCTTTGAATATTACTATGGAGCACAACATCCTCAGTCTTCCATACCTTCACCGCCTGAGTGAGCGTAACTTGGAACACATCAAGAGAGTCGGGGAGAATATCAACGACTATCATTTACATCAGATAGTACTGGTGGCAGGAGCAGTATGCTGCGCGTTGATCTGCGTCGGCTTCACCTATCGGCGAGTCATCCAGGCCAGGAGAGCTACGGTCCAAATAGCAGATATGATCGCCCAAATAGGGTCGGCCGAGGACGGCCTAAATTCTGAGGGGGGAGTAGTTAACTAAGTTAACCGGGCGACGGCAATGACCGATCGTCCGAAAGCTCGCTCCGGCCAAATTGCTGACACAGCGTCTGGCCGGAAGCCCGTGCATAGCCGGCAAGCACTACCCATTGGAGTGGCCGCTATGAGTCCCTTTTTATGTTAGCTTTAAGTTCAGTTCTCATTTTGATTTTAAAGAATAAAGAGCTAACGCTCACGAATTGAAACTCCGGCCATCGCCGTATTTGATTTATTGAATTTACACCCAGTCTGAGTCTCTGGGCCAGCGGGCTAAAAGAGGGCAGTTACCCTCTCAACCTAATCGTCATACTTCTACTGTTGATGACACAGGCCAACCGGCCACTTACAACACACGCAGCAGCTGGTATTATCAGCTACAACTACGGTCAACCGACCTCCAACTACAGACGATCAGCCAGCCAGCTTCACCCTCTCTACAGACGGACAGCCAGCCGGCTCACGGATTAATTAATTTTATAATTTACACACACGTAGCCCCTAAGACGGCTGGCTCGATGTGTTAGTGAGAGAGAGCCAGCCGGCATCGTGGGAATGCATAGTCAGCATTTTAACATGACACCTATGTAGGCCGTTGTCAACAAAATGTTAAGATTAATAAGTGTGTATATTTGCGTGTGTAAATATGTGTATATATTAATGAGGTAAATATATATCAAGTACTTCGCTCGCTACAATTGTTCTTCTTGAGTTGGAGTTTTTGGATCTCCAGTTTTGGTGCCAGCTGTTGAAATCTCCTGTTATCAAAACAGTTTCGCTGGTAATGTTAATTACGTTGTTCGTTTTTATTATGTATTTGTGATTCAGTTGGTCTGGTGAAGTTTTCTGTTGGTGTTACATTTTTTAAGGTTTGGGAGCATACAGTTTTTTGGATATGAATGTGACGTGTGAAATAATAGCACGCGCAGTTTTGTGGTCTACTTTTTTGCTGATTCTTATGGCTCTAAATTCCCGTTCTTAGAGAAGATTGGGCACATTTTGCCTATGGACGTGTGGTTGCCCTTGCAGTTAATGCATTTTGGTTGCTGCTTAAATTCGTTGTTGGCGTTGTTGTGAGTGGTTTCTGAACAGTTTTTACATGTAGGGTTATCTTCTGGTTGACGCGAAGGCATTTTTTACATTGCATAGGGCGTGGTATGTATGGTAGTGTAAACACTTTTTCATAGACTACAAACACCTTATCGGATAGATTGGTAAAGTTAAAGGCAGGCGTTATAGGTCGGGACTCGATATTGATATTTGGTCCATTTGTAGACCTCAGAAATTTTTTGGGACTTTAGTTCGGCTAGAATTTCCTCTTTTGAGACATTCCTAAGTAAATGACAGTAAATAACTTCTTTAGTCTCATCAAGGCTCTTGTGTTCGTATGCTTGTACGCTGACTTCACCAATTTTTTAATCTCTATACCCTCGCAGGTCTTTCCTGTGGGATCATTGTACTCGTATGTACAGAGATTTCCCATGTTTAAAAAATGAAAACTAAAAATGCAAATAAAGTAATGCTCCATTTCAAATTACTACTGTATATTTTTACCGTACTCGTATATTTGTATATACTCGTATTACTTTGACATTAATTTAATAGTTTGGCCGCCCAACGAAAAATACTTTTCACCTGTTGAAAGGGTAATAAGATCTCGCTTTCGCTGTGATTACTGCAAATCTTCTTTGGAATTGGCCAGGTTGCCATTAAACTGATTTAAATTAATAAACAAAAAATTTAAGTCGAAGACCGCATATATATTAGTTTACAAACATCAAACCTACCGACGTCGAATTTATTTGTCTACACTCTTTATTTCGCTATATCTTTAAATTCGTCTCCAGAAAACAAGCGACTTCCCAGCAACACCAATATCATTATTAGTCCCATCGATCACATGTCTTATGCTCCGCCGCCGTGGCTTCTAGAGATGCTCAACTTGCGCTTCAAAGATAACTGATCAAATAGCATCCTATGTGCCAAATGCAGAGGAGCGTATTCACGAGCCGCTTAAATTGTATTGGCAGCACAGCAAATGACTTACGCGTACATAGAATTCCATTTATTTAGAGGGAGAACTCTATCGATTATGGAGACAACTTTTCCCTAGGGCAGAATTTATGGCCTAAAATCTAAGCATTTGTCTTGAAATATTTATATTTATGCGTGGCCAGCTTGATTTTTATTCTTTCATACGAGTTGTATTAAAATTAGGCGAGAAATACAATTATTGGAGCATTTTATTGATTTATTTGTAACCCGAGTTTCTACTTTTACTTTATTTTTTTTTCCCAGTGTAGTCGGGCGCGAGTTGGCTCAATACAACCGGCAGTGGCAGAAGAAGATCTAAATTTTCCACTAAAAATATTCCCCGAAGTTCCTTTGGAAAGAGGACGTGGCAGTGCGTGGTATTTTGAATATCTGAGAAATATTTATTTAACTAATAAACAACAGGTTTCCTAAAGTTGGGTCCACCCCTTTCTCTCGGTGTGGTTAGGCTCGGCAGAAAAAAGGAAATCAAGTAGTCAAAGGAAAAAAAATGGCGGCAAATTTTGTATATGTAAGAAAATATTCTGTTGCGCCGTTCTGGGACTTCTCTCCCTTCTGGCTCGCTACTCTAGGGGTTCCGTTGCGCCGCTCCGGGACTTCTCTCCCTTCTGGCTCGCTACTCTAGGGGTTCTGTTACGCCGCTCCGGGACTTCTCTCCCTTCTGGCTTGCTACTCTCGATTTCAAATCTAAGTCTAGTAGACCCTCCAGGCGTAACGCCAGGACTTCGTCGGCAGGACAGAACAGAACTTAGCCGTGTGGTGCCTCCTTAGACCTCAGCCACCTGTGTCTCAGTTCGGAGATTCCTAGTAATCCCCTGGTGTGGCTCCCTCGTTCAACAATCCGTAATGTTGATCGTGAAGGGCTGGATCAAAGAACCGTCTCAGGCGTGGTCGCCATTTGATTCAGCTCAAATTTATTTGTAGGTTTTACAATTATAATATAGTTATAATATAAATATCAATATAATGGTGTTCAATAGTCTCAAGATTATGTGGTAATTTAAAACTATTGGGAGGCAAAAGTTGAGCCTCTCGTTGATACAACACCTTGTACTTCAAGATTGGGTCTTCCATCAAAATTCCAATCCGTTTCGCAAGTTGACTTTTTCCAATCCTTTCAAAGCATATTTCAGGTTTCGATGCAAATTGAGTAAGGTTAATTGTAGTAGAAGAAGCATAACAACTAACGACATTGTCAGCGATTTGATGATTTCTTCGACCTTTTCGTCTGCCTCTCATCAGGAGGATTCTCATCTTCCTCTTCGGCAGCTGGATGCTTATGAACAGGCTCCTCTTCTGAGAATAGTGGGGCGATATCTCGTTTAAATATTCTTAACTCGTTTTGACTTCTACAACTCTGTCAAAATTATCCTTGCCATGAATTGTCTTAATTATTCGCCCCATGGCCTTTGCAGAACTGGAGTATTATCCTCCTTTATGAACACTAATGCTCCTTCCTTTACGTTCGCCGAGGATCTTCTCCATTTTTGTAAATGTTTTCCCGATTTTACCACCGCTTCCCAAAGTCCTCAAAAGTGCGGTGCTCTTGGTGGAATGAACCTAAAGTTGACGCCTTTATTATTGCAGGTGTCAACTCTTGGCCTTTTCTGAGAAGATAGCTTCTTCCAATTCCTGAAACGTATTCCTTGCTCCAACAAAATTCGTAGCGTTGTCGCAGTGTAGGTTTTGACATTTTCCTCGACGACTTATGAATCGACGAAGTGCTGCCAAGAATGCTCTTGTAGTTAAAATTCTGCCTAATTCCAAATGAACTGCCCTGTAGGCAGTATGTGGTTTCTTTTCACGAATTTTGTAGTGAATCTTAAGTGCTACACAATAGTCAACTCCAGAATTATGGAACGGTCGAGCTTGTACAACTCTAATGGGTGGTAACTGTTTCATTATTTGTTTCATTAATTTTGGTTTACCTTTGGTGAAATTAACACATTTTAAATTGACATTTCGAACCATTGTTTTTGCCTTTATTGCCCAATATCTTTGATGTGGCTATTAGAGTTTGGGCACCACAATGCATATTTTCCTTATGGATTTTTAAAAATATTTATTTGGCTATTGATTTATTATATGGCAATAGTACATGAATTTGCATCGAATGAAAGCTCAGATGATTTCAATCTGCCTCCAACTCGAATGAGATCATCGTGATCCAAGAAAGGCGTTAGGGCGCTGAGATTACTGCCTCGTCTAACTTCCCCGGATTTCTTTAATTCTTTGATTTTGGCTCTATATTTATTGTGCTGAATTAATCGGAGAACTATCTGTCCAGACTGCTCCATCTCTTCAAATTTCATCATTGTCGTTGCGTTTGAAGATTTTCTTTTGAAGCGCATGATGTAATGTCCATTTTGATGATGGACAATACAAATACAGTGAACCATAGAACCAAAGACTGAAATTTGTGAATTTGAAACACTTTTTCCTCTTAACGCAGTGTTGTATTCTGATGGAACATGGAACATGCTTCTTGAATGGTTGTAATTCTCATAGCCACAAATTTGTCTTTTTTTGTCTATGTGCTATTTATCCAGGACATCACAATTTCGGAATCTGCCCAAAAATATGTTGCAGTTCCTTGCAGCGACAATTGTTCCTTTGTGGTCGCTGTTACTTGAGCACCTAAAACTGCTGCCTTCAATTCTAGACACGGGAGTGTGATCGTATTTACAGGGGCCAAACGCGACTTTGCACAGTCACTCGTTTATCCTTGTGAACTGCACGAAGATAAATGGCTGCAGCATATGGATTTTCTCCTTCGATACCGGAATCTTTCCATCAAATACATGATATGGAATTTTAATGTCATTTAACATTTTTAAATCTTCCCGGCATTGCTTTTATTCCGATTTTAACTGCATTGGCAATTCTTCGTTATATTAAAATTTCTCTTTTGTTAAGCTTTGCACTTGAGAAAATAATCAGACAGGATGGAATATTTTGAGTATTTCTGGAACCACACGCGTCTTGTTATTTTGTCTGTGGTCACAGTTTGTGTTTTTCCACAAAGTTTGTCAATCGGAGGATACCAAGTGATTCCCAAGGTTTTAATGCTGCAGTCCTCATAGGCAGCACCTTCAAATTGTGTGGTAGGAATGATATATCGACATAAAAATCATTCTTAAAAGCAGACGATCCTATAGGATATTTTTGCATTTCCTTGCTTGCAAAATATTTCAAGCATTTTGTTGTCAGATATAGTGCAGACTTTGTGCCGGTGACGGTTTTCAACCGACTTTAGCCTTTCTGCCCGATCATTTCTCCAGACGATCATTTGATATTGCTGATCATTTGGATTTATCCGAACCTACCTGTACATTTTTTCAATGTCAGCAGAGAATACATATTTATGCATTCTAAATCGAAGCAGTATTGATATTAAACTGTTTTGCACTGTAGGACCTTTGTGCATTAAATCGTTCAATGATATTCCTGAAGATGGCACTGCATTTGCGTCAAATACAACGCTTAGTTTGGTTGTCTGACTGTCGGGTTTGAAAACACAATGATGCGGCTTAAAGCAATGGGACTTCGGAAGATGTACTCTTTACTTACTTCGTACTCCTTCATGAACTCTATGTATCCCTTTTTTATTGCCTGATCTTCTTACAATCGTTTCTTTAAGGATAAAAACCGTATGGTGGCAATGTCACGACTCTTCCCCAGCGCTGATGTATGCTCCAAAAAGGGTAACTGAGTAATTAGTCTAGAGTCCTGAGCCTTCTAAACGTTCTGAAGGAAGTGATCTTCACACTGTTTCTTCATTGGTGAATTGCATTTTGTCCTAGGTTAAAAATTATCTAGTTCCCAGAATTTGGCGAGTTGCTCATCCACTTTTTCTCCTTCCGTAAGTACACTACATACTGATAATGTAGGTGCTCTCTCCGAAATTTTTCCTGCTACAATCAATCAAAGTTTTGTATTCTGTAGCTTGGGAACTCCATTCCTCAAGCTTGTGCACTCGGCTTGCATTATATTAAAGTAACGTTCGGCTCCAGGGGGAATATCAATTTTTCCAGGTTTGAAAATTGACGGTCAGCCAACATTAGATTTTTTGGTATTTTCAATTTATAAGTCGAAATTATAAAAGTTTGCTGATCAGCGAATATGTGAGGCAAAGCCATTGCACCAAGCCTTAAACTAAAATCGCCGTTTTGAATTTAACTGATCGTTGATCCTTGCATTGGAAGTCTGAGAATTTTTACCAATGTCATTTATTTGTGATTTTCAATGAGAGTATTTTAGTTGCTCTTTTGGGAAGCAAATTAATTTGGATCCAGAGTAAAGGAGGGCTCTGAATTCTGTGTATTGTCCATTTACTCCTTGAATATTTACTCGGGCAGTCGCTAGGAGAATATAACTGGATTGCTTTCCACTCGCAGATGCGGCCGTAATACTATCCAAGAGGTCCGATTTTGTTTCCAAATGCAACAAGGTTTTGTTTTTTTTTGTTGAATTTAAAGCAATATTTTTTGTGTATGCCTTTGACGGGTGATTTTGGCTAAGATTTTTAGCATATAATTTATGTTTTTAAGCCCAGTTAATTAAGTGAAAATTCTTTATTTATTCTACTGAATCAAATCCTTAAAAAAAAAATCACCTCACTATAAAATACACTTATGCAAACGTTTTTTCAAATCCTCGAAACAGGCCAAATAGTCCCTTTCCGGTATAGCCATGAGCGCCCTCGTCGATTCCGCTTTTATCTCTTTATTCGACTCAAAACGAATTCCCCGGAGTGGGAGTGGGAGTTTTGAGAAGATCATATTCAGGAGAATACGTTGGTTGTGGAACGATATGCGTCGAATTCTTGGCGAAATGGTCACGAAGAACGAGTGCAGTGTGTGACGGTGCATTATCGTGATGCAAAAACCAAGAGTGGTTGGCCCATAATTCTGGTCTTTTTCGACAAATTGCTTCACGCACACGACGGATAACGCTCAAATAATATTTCGTTTTAACAGTTTGGCCAAAAGGAAGGAATTCATAGTGCACACCACCACGAAAATCGACAAAAAACTGTCATCATAACCTTGATTTTTGAACGACTTTGACGTGCTCTTTTCGGTCTGGCCTCGCCTTTAGCACGATATTAGCTTGATTGGTCTCTTTTTCAGGGTCGTAAGCATAATCTCATCGCCCGAGATTATGCATTTGAGCTTGTCCTGATAGTCAGAGAGCATTGTTTCACACACATCAACGCGATGACTTTTTTGCAGTGGTTTTCACAGAATTCTCTGATATTCCGATCATATCAGTAAGGTCTCTAACAGCCAACCGACGATTTTTAAGCACTAATTTCTTCACTTCATTGACGTGTTGGTCATCTGTTGTGCTCGATGGTCGTTCGTATCGCTCCAAATAATGAACACGTTCCCAACCCTCTTTGAAGTTTTTATACCACTCATAAACATTTTTCTGGGACATGGTAGAACCACCAAAGGTCTTCCGCAACATCCTCAACGTTTCCGCAGCCGAAATTTCATTCCGCAAACAAAATTTTATGGCATTTCTCTGCTTAATTAAATCAGACATTGTAAAAATCGACAAATGCACTCTTGATCGTTTGGTAAACACAAGCGTAAATATAGTACTGATACTGACATTGACATGAAATTACCGCCAGATGTCATTAATAGTACTGGCAACTCAAGAAAAAAAGAACTATTCCGCCATCTTAAACCCATTTATTTTTAATTGAAAATGCGCCTTATTTTGTTAATTATAACCCCAAATCATGTAAAACAGGATTAGTGACGTTGATCAAGAGTATAAATACTTTATGGGGTCGGAAACGTCTCCTTCACTGCGTTGCAAACTTCTGAGTGAAATCTTTATACCCTCTGCAAAGGTATAAAAAAACTTTTTAGCAAAACTAGATTTCGGTAGAACTCCTACAAGCATATTCCGCGTTGATTGAAAATTTGATTGTTGTATTCGGTAGAGACTTAAATGCACATTCAAATAACTTTCAAAACGGGATTGGAAAAATTACTTTTACCAAAAATTAAAAGAAGAGTTAAAAACACTTTGTCATTGTCACTTGCGAATTTTCAGAAAATTGCGCTTTTGTACTTCAAGATTAGGTGCTCGGAGTTCAATGGAGGAATAATGAAGGAGAAATCGGTTTAAAAGGCCTGGTAATGATTTCCGAATGTTTGCATTACGATACAATAGCTGTACATGTTTTTCAACGACACCTAATAGATTTCTTAAAATAAAATTTAACGTAATAAAAAAAAAAGTTTTTTTCGGATGGATCTGGCGCGCAACACAATAACAAAAAATTAAGCAAGTCTTACGCATCATCTGAAAGATTTTGGTTTGGGGGCTCAGTGGCACTTTTTTTCCATGGCTTAGGAAGCACAATAAAATGGTTTGTCCCCAGAGCACAATACAAGCGACCTGGGATTTATTCGAATGGCCATCCAAGTCTCACCCAAATATAGCTGTCAAATTTTCAATCAACGCGGAATATGCTGTTCAAGAGAAAAATATGGAAAAAAAATTCAAAAAACGATGACTGTTAAAGTCACTTTATCCTTTTACTGCATTATACCAAAAACAAAAAAATTAGCTACAGACACCCCTATTCATTACAAAAAAAATCGACTTGTCTTAAAATAATTACATAATAAATTTAGAAAATATATTAGGAAAATACATATAAATACAAATAAAATACACTAAAATTAAAAATTAAAATTGATTATACTATTTTGATCTTAACTAAATATATTTAATTTTTTATTATAAAATTATCAATAGTTGGTTAAATAACTCAGAAATTCAAACTCCATAATGAAGATATATAAGCAGCAAAGCGATATTTTAGGGCGCCACGTACCGGCTTTTACAGTAGATGTTTTGGTGAGTCGATAGGTATTGATGAGACAAATACATTTCAGGTAAAGTTTTGTTTCTATCATAAAAACTATAGCGCTACATATATTCGTGGGTTGTGGGCGTTTGATCGACTCGGCTAGAAATCCTGATCAAGAATATTTATACTTTATGGGGTCCGAAACGCTTCGTTTTACCTGTTACATACTTTTTGACGAATGTAGTATACCCTTTTACTCCAAGAGCAACGAGTATTAAAATGGCTCCAATTTATAAAAAAAACCGATTGTAGATAACGAATGGGGGCATAAACAATTTTTTAAAATTAAAATTCGTTTTTATATCTAGGAAAATACAAATTTTGTGTTTTAAAAAAATTTAATTTAAAATCAGAGGTTTTAGAGGGTTTTATGCAAAAGACATGAAATCATTCGGATAACTACAGATGGAGATATAGACTTGCAAACAGAGGGTACTTATTAAAAACTAGCTTTTTTTACAAACTTTCGAAAATTTTAAATAAAAAAATTTTTTTACTTACTTTTCTAAGAACGGAGCGTGTTGTGCACATATGCAAGCGTTCACTGCATGAGACACATGCTGACGCTGCCTGTTTGTATTCTTCGCTATTATTCTTTCGATGCACTCTTTGGATTTCAATAAAAATGGAGAAATAGTAAAATATCAATATTGTGTTTATATGTTTAATTTATTTATATTTAATAAATATTTATAATTAATTAATTTATTTAATAAATAATAAATATATATATATACATACATTAAAATAGTTTGTGAGTAACTTAAGCGTACTCTTATTAACTCTGCCTGTAGTTTATTTTTATTCTATTCTATTATAATATTATTTATATCTTTATTTTTCAATTCGATTTAGCGTCGCTTGTGAACTGCTGTGTTTACTTTTGTGCTCCGAGTTTTTTGTCTTTTTCAGTGATTTTGTGCGAGTATTCTGTAAATTTTTATTTACAAGGCTTAGCCTAACAATTGTGTTTTAAATAGATCACCCAGTAAACGGGTACGTGTTTATAGTTATTTTAACATTTTCATTAGATTTGTTTAATCTCTAAGCTTTATCAATGTAACTTACGCTCTCTAAACTTGCTTAAACTTTTTTACTCCCTCTCAATCTCCCTCTCTCTATTTTATAACTGTAATTTACCCTCTCTATGAACCTGCTGAATTTCTGGTAGACTTTTTTGGTGCTATTTTTGTTACTCTCTCACCTTCTCTCTCTCTTGCTTGATTTACATTGTAATTGTTCGTGCTTAAAGTTGTTAGTGTCGCACAAGCCACGCTCGTAGAATATCGTCTTTTAAAATATTTGCTCCGCCTGTTGTTTTAAATTTTTTACTTTCTGAAAGCTTTTGGCTTAATGGTTGATGATTAAAGAATTTGCTCCAAATAAACCGAGAACCCATAACAGCCGTTCCACTGTAACAAAAAACTAAAACTGTGCCTTTATCCGCACATGATTATTATTATCGTTAAAGCAAGTAAGCTTTATACAAAATTCCTTAAGTAGACAATTAGGACTTGTGTTTGATTCAGACCCGTCTAATATCACAGTATGTAGAATTGACGCTCTTGTTGTACCTGAAGACCCATATCATCCAACTATGGAACTGACAATTGCCTACCCTGCTCTGATACCCTCTCTCCTTTAGTGTCTCCAACTAAAATAAGATGTCTTCGTAAATGTGACTAATATAAACTTAACGGTATGATTTCTCATTATAATTGGACAGACTTGTACAATTGTACAAACACTGTACAATTCTATACAGTGTTAAATTCGTTTTTTAATGGGATAGGTTTCTTTCAAACTTAAACAGGCTTTCTTGATTTACCAATGTGCTTCAAAGACTTAAAAACCTTAAATCTAACACTTAAAAAAAGTTTAAAAAATCGTGTGGAGCGAACGTTTTAATATTCTCAACAGTCATTGCTATTCTATGTATCTAAATCAATGTAAATCGATCCGAAACAGTTTTACAACTTTGTTAATGTCAAGCGAAGGTCATTGGCATTGCGTCTAAACTCAATGGAGGCATCAACGGATTCTAAAATTGCTGATATATTTGCTGAGTTTTTCCAAACTACTTATTGTTCGACAGCTTGTTCAAATTCTAACTACTCTTATCCCTTAAATAGGGCAAATTTTATTTTTTCCCCTGTAATCACCTAAGGCTCTCTGTCAAGAGATTTAGTAACAACAACGCACACTTATTCTCCTGGTCCAGATGGACTTCCTGGATGTGTGCTTAAGTTTTGTGCGTCAACCATTTGTAAACTTTTTAATTTGTCTATTTCATCATCAGTTTTCCTTCCATTTTATTATTCTACTCCATAAAAAGGGTGCAAAGGCGGATGCTCAAATTTATAGATTTCTAAATTGTCGGCAATTTCTAAAGCATTTGTCACTTCTCATTTGCAACATTTATGTTGCTCGCTGATATAAGTATGGTTTTGTTAGGCGAACCACCAAAATTCTTGAATTGACATCTATTGTAATGAATGAATTTAAGAAAAAATGCAGACTGACATTGTATATACAGATATTAGTAAGGCCTTTGACTCCGTTAACCTTTCTCTTCTTTTATTCAAATTATATCAGCTTGGGCTTCATGTTGGGATTTCATGTTACTTGAATGGAGAACTCAGAGGGTTATATTCAAGAATACTGTTTCAAAATTGATCTACGTGACATCTGGAGTGCCTCAGTGTAGTCATTTGGGCCCTTGACTGTTTACCTTGTTTTTATAGGGGTACTCCTACGTTTATCAGTTACTTTCTTAAAAATACGCCACTTGACCGTATATATTCAGTTAACGACTTAAGTGTTCTTCTGGACCCTAAACTTAAATTTGACTGCCACATTATGTCCACTGTTAACAAAGCCATCAGTGTTCTTGGGTTTATAAAGCGTTGGTCAAAAGAGTTGATGACCCTTATACGACCAAATTATTATTTACCTTGCTCATATAGTTTTTCTTTAAAATCCTTTTCGGTATTTTATAGATTTTGAACAGTAAATTGGCGGTCATAAAAATAGTAATTATTGTCATATCCTGATTTTCTACTTCTACTTTATTTATTACATTTAAAGTGCAATCCACTGTTTTCGTGTCTATTAAACACATATTTGGGGTTGGTATTCTTAATATGTATACCGAGAATCATTATATTTTAGATATAATTTCCTGTCAATGTTTGTGTGTGATTTTCAGGTCATACCCTAATTGGGCAACTTTTATGTCGCTCAGTTTGAAATTGGTTTTTATATAATAAATGAAATGATTTGCATCGCATTGCAGCGCTGCTGGTTCTCATATCCTTGGTCTGGCTTGTTGCGCCCTACGGATTCGGTGCTACCTGCACAGCCTTTTACTTCTTTTGTGAGGCACCGGTTTTGGCTGCACCGGTGTAGTCGCAATGGGGTGAACACAATGGTCCCTTGCAGTGATTCGGGCAAGTCTTCTTCAACTTAGGAATCTTAATTTTTTTCTGGTGGAGGCAGGTTTTTAAGTTATGGCATTAGCGCTGCCTTTATTATTTAAGTCGTTTTATACAATACAGAGAAAACGAATATATGTTGCTTATATGTAAGTGGCGAAAACGTCGCTGGTGAGAACGGAGCGTGCACGTTTGCAAGCGGTCACTTGTTGTAGCTGTTGCATTCTTGGCTGATAATAATTTGCTGCACTTGAATAAATAAGTCGTCAAAACGGGGCCAATCCAAATATCGCCATGAAACTCAGAAATACTAACTTGCGCCAGAGCTATATTTAACCTTATTGGATCGTCTTGTTCTTGAAAAAATTTAATAATTTATTCATATAAAGTGAAATCGAAAATTCTCGAGTAATTAAAGTACTTGAGTAATAGTTTGTGCATTAAACGCCAAAACAAGAGAGGAAGTTAGTTCGTTGCGTCGTTTCTGTAGTAAGGAATAACTTGATGTGCTTAGTTAATGGAAACTTTGGGTTGAGGTACTTTTTGAGCGCCGTTTGCTAACGCCACGTTACTTTCTGATATTTTTCTGCTAGGTCTTACCTGACTAATAGCCGACTAGGTGGCGTCGTTCGGCAGAAACCTTGACACAACTTTTAATAAGCTGTTGGATTGGTCACAGCGCTTAAAGTTAAAAACTCATCTTTTAAAAGCGAATTATCTTTTAACGCCAAATGGATAAAGCTGGATGATACTCTGTATCAAATGAGCTAAACTGGATGAGCTATGATGCTCTTCTTAGGCGATCGCCCTTGTGAAGCTGGAAGAGCTGTGGATCCTGTCAAGGTGGATTTGGTACTTCGGTTGCTGGAGTATAATTATTTGTTGGTAAAAAATTACGTCGGGTTCACCAATTTTGGTGTCTAACCGAAGTCGAGGACGATAGCGTCGCGACATAGATAATTATAGTTACAATTTTGAAACACTACTGGTGATGCGCTAAGCGCTGAACATGACTAGCACCAAACAAACCACGCAGTAGTTAAATCATTTCACTATTTGTTGCTCTTGCAAGGGAGTTACCCTTGCTCCAAGAAGTATAAATGAATGTATTAAATGAAGAACAAATCTTTTATTAACGCAACCCATAACTCCTCGGTTGTGCATCCTACCTCTGTGTATTTATTTTTAATATGAGACTATTGCTGGGTTTCGAGACTTCGGGTTTCCTTGTGCCTGCACCAACAACAATTACCTTATAACGGCACTATTGCCCTTTAAATACTTCTAATTCTTTTAAAATCCCCAATCGACAGGTACAAAAATTACCTAAACTCGTTTAAAAAATATTGAACAAGTTACTGGAATACTGAATTGATTTGTTTCTTTTTTCAACACATCTCGTTTGCCTAATCAGTCTAGGCCTGTTCCGTTGTACTTCAAAGCAGAATATTTATCTATATCTTAGAATAATATCTTGGAATAAAATTAAGAATTGTATAAAAAATACAAATGTTGTTATTGATTTATTATATTTATTAATATTCAGTGTATGATACGTGTTTAGGAACAGAAATTTTGCAATTTTTACATGTTACCTTACATAACCGGAACACAACAAATAGCTAGAAGCAGATGATCAGCATATTATATTTATTATCAAAGTCTCAAAGAGAGAAGGTGCCACATCTCAGCAGCGGGGCGGCACACAGACGTGTCACAGGCATTACAGGAAATAGCGGGACGGCAGTATTGGACAGGACGTCGTTTAGAAGCTGCGCATAAAGGAAAAGTCGGTCAAAACAGGAGCCATTAACTTTGGACCCGGAGTGGAGAGATTCAGCGGGCCGTGCCGAAAAGGGAAAAAACGGTTCCCGGAGGCCCATACTCGTATAAAGCCACAGAGCGCTGGCTACTGGACAGGCAGTCGATCGCGGTCAATCGATCAGATCAGTCGATCACGAGGAGTCAAACTATCAAGAGCTGATATCAAAGTGAACAATCAACCAATCAAGTAAACTACAAGGGAGCCACAACAAGTCAAGTCGTCGGAAGCAGCGCCGTGGGAGCCTATAAGAAGCAAGATCGCTACTTCGAGACGTTCGGGATTGGGATTACAAGGAATCTTCGAATTAAGGCACAGGTAGCTGAGGTCTAGAGGGCATCTTACAGTCAAGGCGATCTGTTTATTCCTGTCAACGAAGTTCTGGCGTTACGCCGGAGAGTCTGTCAGAATTTGAGTAGTAGTAGGGGCCGGCGACAGGAAATGAGTTCGGGGGTATGCCTGTCTAAACGCACTGTACCTCGCCTCAAGCACTACTTTGGCGTGTCAGTCAGAATGGAGAGTGGTCGATCAGCAAGGTCTCGAGTGGAGTTTTCCAAGAGAGCCTACGGTTCAGACACGTTTAGTCCCGGAGAGGTGTGTCTGAACCCGGAGTAAAACGAGCCAGAAGGGAGAGCGGTCGATCAGTACGGACTCGAGTGGAGTTGCCCAAGAGAACCTACGGTTCCGACTCGTGAAGTCCTGGATCGGCGTAAGCCCGACAACCCGAGTACCTGAAGCCAGACTACGTCCAGCCACGCAGCCAGGAGCAGTTCGTAGGACACTACCATCAGCAAGCCAGAAACCACATCGCGACAGCCACGCAAGACATATCAAGCCCCGCAAGAACATCACGGACAGTAGGCAAAGGGGTAAGGTTAGGGTAGAACGTTCGTTTAAACTAGGCGTAGAAGCGAAGTGAAGCGCGAGGCAGCTTCCGCGCTATCGGAGCAGAAATACCAGTGGGACCATCCGGGTCGGAGCATGGGACAGGCGGTCGTCTGTCAAAAGGAGTGATCCTGGAGAGGGTGTCAACCTGTTCACCCTAGTCTGAGAACGGTGACGCTTCCCTAAGCTCGCACGGCTGACCCCCTAGCGAGTCTGAGTCAAGCAGTCGCCGAGTCAAGGCGTCAGGGGCAAGCAGCGAGCAAGAATCTTCAGGGAGCTACAGGAATGGAGCACCGTGTCAAAGAGGCGACATCCAGACTACCAGAACCGTGGGAGACACCAAGGGCCACAAGTGGTCATATTAAGGACATCCGAACTACCAAGCCGTCTGTAAATTTACCGGCAATAAATTGTGGATTCTGTGCTTTCTCACTGAACTACTGGGCGGTCATGTTTTTATAAATTTGGACAAACACACGCAATCTACTGAGCCGCACGAATCTCGTAGCGAGCAGAACGTAAAAAATCACTTCCTTACAAGAATATGAAAAGTAAACTTAAATAAAAGAATTGCATTTTCTATAAAATGACGATGAGTTGCTTTAGTGTTTTATGAGTTTTCCTAAAATATTAAATATGCTATATATAATACCTCCATAGGAAAGACCAGCAGGGGTATAGATACTTGGCTTGCAGAAATTGCCTCCTGTTTTTTTATTATAAAATCGTCAACAAATTTTTTTGAATTAATATTTATTTGCTTATGATAATAATGTTTTGCAGATGTTTTATCTCTGTTTGGAAAAACTTCTCAAAACGACAACGATAACAATGCTTTAGACGATATTCTAAACTCATCAGCCCCATTTATCAAAACATCTCTAGATCTAAATGAATTGATCCCGGATTTTCAAGAAAAATTTAGGTTTTCTGCATCGCACTTTTCGTCAAACGCAATTTGTGAAAATTTCCATGTCTTGGCTGAAGACACAAAAAATATAAATGAAAATAACTTTCAATTAAAATATGTTATTAATAGATATCTTATACAAAACTGCGATACATCATCTCCCGCGGGAAGTTCTAGCAGTTCAAGTGGCATGCGGAGCGCAATATCGGACGCCTTACAAGAAAGGCCGCTAGATCAATTGAATTTTGATTCAGATAAGGTTGGAACATTTTATAAACCATTTACAAATACAACAAGCAACAGTAATCCACATTCAAAAAACATTTTACGGACTTTTCCATGTGTTACTAATAGGAAGTTAACAAATATAAGACAGTCTTCTGAAAATCAAATTATAACAAAATTGTTATAACCTTGTTCAAAAACTAAGCCAACTAAACCGAAGAAACAATTTTATCTTCACACGATTACAAAGCCCTTATGCAAAAAATCCAGCTTAACGGAAATAAAGCTCAATAAAGCTCAAAAATGCAAAATATTTAATACTCTAACAAGAGAGGACGGGATATTTAACCGTTAATCTGCTTTTTTATCTCGTAAAAAAAAATTAATATGTTTTTTCGTTGGAGACTCGAATAAATAAACTAGAACATGAATATAATGCCCTTAAAGTGGTAAGTATTCTTTTTTAATTATTTTCAAAATAAATAATTAGTTAAGAAAACAAAACGGTAACTGAAGTTTTTCAAAATACCGACACTACATTCTTAAAATATCTTTGAAAATGTATTGTCTTGTAGATCATGAATTTTAAAAGATATTTACTTTCAAGTTCTAACGAAAATTTTGAATATAATCATTAAAAAATGTTATTATTTTTTTCCGATTTTTATACTTGGTATCCGAAAGGGGGAGTAAAAGTAAAGCAAAAATAAAATAATACAAATAAATGCACATCGATTTCTGATAAAAAAAAAAATAGAAAATAAATACTGAACAATTTACAGGATGTGCTAATTTCAGCTTTGATAACGTTGTGTCAAAGGAAGTCTCGTGACTTTTAAGGTTATAAGAGCTCTCATTCCTCTGATGCTGTTTTCCCATGGGCACTGAACGTTCATTTTTAATCAAAGGCTTTTAATTTAATTTAGCAAAGTAAAACATAATGCCTTCGACAGTTAACAGGTCAGTAATCGATGCATTTAAATTACCCCAGAATTGCACGGCAATAAATCGTCTTCTACGTATTTCAATATACCGTCGGTGGTGATCTTTTTAATAAAACGGAAATTTTGAGAAACGATTAAGAACTTTAAAAACTTACATATGGCTAGAGACCGCAGGTACGGTCCCAGGATATATAGGTAAAGTTTTTGGAAAACTATTTTACAAGACAAATCATCTGCCTGTCTTATGCTCCATAAGCGATACAAAAACCCGTCGAAAACTTTTACTTCTGGTAGCTGGGACTGATTCTGCTATACCTTGCTTTTAAATTCACTATACTCCTTGCTTTTGGTCTTATTGGAGGTGTATAAATTGATTTTCATCTAAAATGGTATTGGTTTAACTTGCGCGGCATAGAGTAATTTTGCACTTCGTCATCGTTTAACTAAACCAACCAGATCTCTTTCAGTGAACGTTCATGTTTTTGTCTCGCCCTCCAATTTGAATTTTTTTTGTTCATAAGCCATCGGTGATTAATTTATATTTTTGTATAAATAATTGGTTTTTTTGTCCCTAACAACATCCGTTCGCTTCGTAAGTGCATAGTGATTGTTTTGTGTTTAAATTAACAAAATTAGTTTGCACGTCTAATCACTGTGCAGTGTTTGTTGTTAATGTATTATCTTTTTGCCTTCTCCTTTTCTTTTAAACGCTGTCTGGAGCGGTAAGAGTTTAAGCGGTAGTACGTTCCAACTTTGTTGATTGAATATCATAAACTTATGCTCGCCAGCTTACTCACTTCCGCTATTATTTAAAGAAATTCAAGTTGTTGATTTCGACTGGACAACAGAGCATTCCGTGCCATTTGTGCGATAATATTTCTGATGCAAAATGAATTGACCATTCGGGCCTGGTACGCCATGTACCATGACATGCGCTACAATCTGTATTACAAAAAGAACTGTTACGGAAGTAATCCCAGGGAAAGAAATACGGATCTGCTTGTGGCTCTTGAGTCGCAGCTGTCTATCCATATTCTATTTAAGCCCGATTTTCCTAAGCGTAAAAAGATCGCGTAAAAGAACGCTCTCTGGCGATCCGAGGTCTGCAGCACAGCAGTCGATCTCAGCTGCCGCACCAATGGTACTGAGGTGGAAATCTAAAACAGATTCGGTTACCGAATGCAAAGCGAGATTTTGTCCCATGAGTCACCCAAATAATCGGTTGTAAATAACACAACAATGATTCCAACGCGGCATGTTGACCTACCGACCGTAGCGCCGACTGAAACTGGTAGTGCAGCCATAAATTTTGTAATACCAAGTCCAATCACATGTATGGTATTTTTTTTGTTAAAGAGTACAAAGATAAAAAGTACGAAAATTCTTTTCAAGGAAGTTAGAAATCCAAAGCCATCCACATCTACATCTTCATCTATTTCAAAAAACTAGATTATTTTTTATTGCTTTCCTATCAGAATACAAGAGACTTACAAAGTAAGCTGACCAAATTGTATTGTCCTAAAAATTCAAACCAACCTCCGTGTAAAGTCTAGACTCTAAAAAAAAGTTTAGAGCTTTCGGTTTGCAAGCTGCTTTTTCCCGATACTTAAGTGCTCGGTCTAATTTTACCCTCCTTAACGTTACAAAAACTATTTAGCTCGTTGCAAGACCCAATTTACACTGGATCCAAAATAGTTTTATAATTTTGTGAAAACCATACGTGAATCTGCAAGTTTTCCATTTCACTTTAATTTGAAAATACGGCCGCAAACACTGATCAGACCATAGTCAGTTTTTTCAAACCACCTATTCAACATCAAGTGCTCCAGATCTGTCTCACCCATATTACATGCCTTAATCCAACTTTATTGTTGGTCCTGATATAAGTGACAGCTTTGCAAAGAGTCATACCAGTCTATTCTCCGGGTCTAGAGGGAGTCCCTGGATGTGTGCTTATTTCGCGAAGACTTAGTGTAGACCATTGCACAAACTTTTTATTTTGTCTTTAGAAAGGTCTGATTTCCCTCACAGATGGA
This sequence comes from Drosophila biarmipes, assembly GCF_025231255.1. Lineage (NCBI taxonomy): Eukaryota > Metazoa > Arthropoda > Insecta > Diptera > Drosophilidae > Drosophila > Drosophila biarmipes. The sequence goes on along the minus strand of NW_026114526.1, from coordinate 1,330,468 downwards.
GTCGTTCGTTATCCCGCTTCATAAAAAGGGTAGGTAATTGTACGCTTTGAATTACAGAGGTATTTCAAAGCCTTAAGCTATACCAAAGCCCTTTGAGAACATTATTACCCCCCATTAACAGCACAATTGAGGGTGCCTTATCTCGTCTTGTCAACATGGATTTATAAAGCGTAGATCAACGACAACCAACGGCAAAATTCGTCAGACTGATGTAATTTACACTGATTTCAGTAAGACGTTTGATTCTGTAAATCACCTGATTCTAGTCCGGAAACTGGACATTTTAGGGTGAAATGGTTTTTAGTGTAAGCTAATGACTTTTTTTCGCGTCAGCCCTCAGTATTCAACTTATACTTTGAATGGTTGTGAGTTAGATAGGATAAACATGCTGATGACCTTGGAGTCAAGAACTTACATTTGTCAAAACTTACAAATTTCTACCATGGTGAATAAAGCCAGGAGCGTGCTTGCGTCTATCAAAATGTGGTCAAAAGAATTTGAGTTGAGAATTCTTGAGTAATGCGCTCCTGTTTGGAGTCCCCAATATGGGGCGCATATAGATCGGATTGAATCTATAAAAAAAATTCTTATTATTTGCCTTACTTAACTGGAATACAAGCCTATTACTACCATCCTACTCTAGTAGACTACTTCTTATCATTAGCTTCATCATTAGCTAACCGTAAAACTATTCTTGGTATTACGTTTACTAGAAATCTTATTTATGGTAATGTGGAGCGTCCCGAGTTACTGGATCGTCTGCATTTTAACGTGCCAAATAGGTTCACTAAAAACTATATTTCGCTAGTGTTAAATTATTGTATATCCAATTATGCAATGCATGAACCTTTTAGACTACTTTGCAATGATTATATTAGACTATATCACCTAATATCTACTACCGACTGCCTATCCTTAAATCAATAACACTATCCTATTTAGGAACTAATATATTTTATGCTTTATGTATCTTGTCATGTGTATTTTGACCCGTATTTTTAATTATCTTTTGTTATATTGTCTTTTTATTTGTCCGCGTTTTCGTTAACTCGCCCTAACAAGCATTGCTTGGTGTCGTAAGGGCCAGTTGTTTGTACTGACCATAGTGCATTAACATCCAAGTAAAATAAACTCATGGATTTCAGTGTGAGTGGAATAAAAAAATAAAAAGACTATAGGGTAACTACAGCTAGTGATATAGATTTGTCAACAAAGGATACTTTTCAAAATTGGCAACGCAGTGAAAAAGACACATTAAATGATTTATATTCTTGATCAGCATCACTAGACGATTAATATAAAAAATGCCTACAATGCAAAAAAGCATTAAGCTATAAAACATAAAAGCTAAAAACCCCGACAAAGATGACTTCAATCATCATCAACATCATCGACTTCAGGCAGCCAGCAACAATTGTCAAGTATTACCAACGACTTGGACATCAAGCCTCACCGACATAAACAAGCGTCTAAATTCAGGTAAGTTAGAAATTCAAATTATTTCTAATTTGCGTAACGTACATAAATAAATGAAAACATATATAAATTAAGAAAATGTTTTCTGACAAAACCATTGAGCTCTTGCAGAAACAGTTCTAGTTAACTCATCAGATCAGGATTTTAGAGGTATAAGTGCATTTAACTCTGCAGTAGTTTCAAAGTTTGGACCTGCAAAAGGTTTTGCTAAAGATGGGTGTAATTGAATACGAATATTTCACATCAAACCATTATGATGCGATTACATTTGGACCTGGAAATATTAAGTGAAAAATGCAGAAATATGCGAGACTAAATAAAAACCACTTCGGAAGCAGCTATGTTAAAGATTAATTTTGAAAACAATATGGGGCATTTAAGAAAGTATCTTGAGGAAATAATGGAAACATTAAAATTTCGATATTTTTATACCCGTTTATCCTAGAGTAAAGGAAGCATTTTCAACTTGGTTTGCAGATTCCTGGGCTTCCTTAGCTGTCTGCCGCCCACATAACATATTCTGAGAGGGTAGATGGTTCTTTACAATATAGCATTGTTGCTTACATATCTTTATTTTCCTTTTGTTCACATAAGCTGAGTAACGGGTATCTAATAATCGAGTCACTCCACTAAAGCGTTTTTCCTTGTTTTTCTTAACCTTAGGAAAAAAATTTTTTTTTAAATCAAATTTTTTTGGCTAAATAGACGACGTAAAAAGTTTTTTTGAAAGCTCTGAATTTGAGGACAAGAAAAGCGAATTAGGATTCGATGTTCAAAACATTAGAAAACTATAGCTAACCGAGGAATTTCCTAAAATTCAGATATACACTTTCTTTGGTGATTTCAAGGAATGGAATCTATATAATGAGTTGTTATGGAACTCAGAAAATAGATAAGCACCACTCTTTAATTTAATTATCTCAAGTCATTAACCAGAAAGGAAGTTAACTTCGGCAAGCCAAAGTTTGTTTACCCTTGCAGCTGTAAAAAAATCAATAATTTTATCAAATTGAATTCGAAATTCTTAAAAATATAAAAATTTATATTCCCAATATTGTAAGATAATATGTCAAAAAGCCCAAAAGCTATAATTTGTTTCATATTATTTCCCACCAGTTATCCGATCGTTCCTATGGCAGCTATATGATATAGTCATCCGATTTTGATAAAATTTAATTCGAAATTCAAAACCCAATAAAAAATGTTATTTCCAAGCGTATGAGGTTATATGTTAAAAAACACCGAAGATATAATTTTTTTAAAAATTTTTTCCCGATAGTTCCTATGGGAGCTATAAGATATAGTTGTCCGATCCGGCTGGTTCCGACTTATATACTACCTGCAATAGAAAGAAGAAAGGGAAAGTTTCAGCCCGATAGCTTTAAAACTGAGAGACTAGTTTGCGTAGAAACGGACGGACAGACGGACATGGATAGATCGACTCGTCTTGTGAAGCTGATCAAGAATATATATATATATATGGGGCCGGAAACGTCTCCTTCACTGCGTTGCAAACTTCTGACCCTCTGCAAGGGTATAAAAATGGGTTGGTCAACACGCCCTCCTTTTCAAATTGAATCTAAGAGTGTTTCTACTATTAGATAAAAAAACAGATTAAAGTCCGCAAAGATTAATGGAATGGCCCAAGCTTGTAAAAAGAGGTGGCCAAAAACATGTATAAATGCACGGTGGGTTTTTTTCAATTGTACTAGTCGAAGTGCTGGCCTTGTATGCGATAATACTTTTTAATTTCGCGTTTTTGAGGATGTAATAATATTGATACCCATATTAATTAAAGGAAATAGAGTATTTGGACGATTGACATTATCATAATAATATTTAAAAACAATCAAGTCTGTTTTTGCTGTCGTTGTTGTTGTAGCAACTGGTAGAATCCCACCCAACCTAGACCATTTATTCCGGATTTGGAATAGCGTATATATTTTTATTTAATAGCCCCTTAAATCAAGGACACTTTCTTGATACCATATTTCCGTTCGGCATGACGCTTTGGGTAAACAAGTCTTGAAAAATTTTTTAAATTCTATCATGATTTAATTACTTGTAAGCACAGAGCAAGAAATCGTGAGAAAGAAGATGTGGGAAGATAATATGGCATGAGTAGCACTTAGTAATAATTAAATATAAGCGTATAGTTCACTTCTGCAGTAGACTGTAAGTGACATGTAAACCGTCAAAAAGTTTTTTTATACCCTTGCAGAGGGTGTTTTTTAACATATAATCTCCTATGCTTGGAAATAACATTTTTTAATTGGTTTTGAGTTTCAAATTAAATTTCAAATGGCCATAGAAACAATCTGAAAATTAATCGGAAACTTTGAAAAAAAATTATCTTTGGTGTTTTTTTGACATATAACCAAGCCTGGAAATACAAATTTTTCATTAGTTCTGCATTTTGAATTAAATTTTATTAAAATCGGAAGACTATACAATATAGCTGCCATAGGAACAATCGGAAAATTTGTGGGAAAATAACATGAAACAAATTATAGCTTTGGGGCTTTTTGACATATTATCTTATAACATTGGGAATATAATTTTTTATATTTTTAAGAATTTCGAATTCAATTTAATAAAAATCGGCCTATTCTAACGTACAGATGTCAAAAAAATGGTCTTAAAAAATAAAACAATTTTTTTTAATATCACTGAAGTCAGCAACAATCAATAAAAATATCACATGGTGTCACTAAAGTTGATTATTTCTTAAACCTACAAGGGTGTACAAACTTCGGCTTGCCGAAGATAACTTCCTATCTTGTTTTTGCATAAAACTCTGTGCCGCTATAGGAGAAGTTACCGGTCTCATAAAGTATATATATTTTTGATCCGCATCACTAGACAAGTTGATCTCGCCATAAACGTTAGTGCGTCCGTTTCTTCGCAAAGTAGTTTTTTAGTTTTAAAGCTATATTCAAAAGTCATTATTTTCGGAACTGACAATTACCCCTTAAATTCCAAATGCAAACCTTCTTTAAATCGCTTGTTTTTTCTCACTTGTCTCACTTTTAGAGACCCTATATCCGAACGCCATGATAACTTCAAGTGCCACTATGACACTGAAAGAAGGAGAAGAAACCAGAACTGAGAACGAAGCCATACTTTTCTAGCTTAAAAACAAGTCGAGTGCTTTGACTATCAGATATCCGTTGCTCAGCTTAAGGGAGCAAAAAGGGAATGGAGATTTAAAAGCAGCTAAGCTATATTTTAGGCCGCCACCTACTGGCTGGTTTTCGCTGATTGTGGGCGTTAGAGTGGGCGTGGCACCCCGCTGAAACAAACTTGCGCATGAAGCCAAGTTTGACTTTTCTAGCTTCTATAGATTTCAGTATTCATACGGACAGACGGACATGGATAGTTCGACTCGGCTAGTGATCCTGATCTAGACTTTATGGGGTCGGAAACGCTTTCTTATACCTGTTACATACTTTCCGACGAATCTGGTATACCCTTCTACTCTACGAGTAAAATTGGCTACTTTGGTATGAGTTTCTTTGCTACATATTTTTTCCTGATTTTTATTCCAATTTGAAAATGAGAGTTCCTTATTTAATTCTGATTTTTTTGAAGACTAACACAATATTATTATCAATCAATGGAGTTATCTATACCTTTAGTTTTATAAGAATAAAGAAAAAATACCGTGGATTTGGGACAAATTAAGAATACAATCCAATAATGTCAGCACATCGTAACAAATTTATTTTAATTTATCTAGTGCATTCGGACAGTTTTCTAACGATATAAAGAAAGCCTGAAAAAGCAAGATACACATTTTTAAAGTCAATTAAACTGTTTTATTATCGAAAATGTATTGAATATTTTTTATTTTTTACATTTTTTATTTTTTTATATATCTTTTAAATAATAGTTTAAAGATTACCAAAACAACATTTTATATCTATTGTTTATATATTTATTTGTTTTTCTTTTGCAGGAAAACATCTCAATACGGGAAAAGTTACTTCTTTTTGACAAGTTGCAAATGTAAAGGTAGAAACAAAATCTGCATAAAAGATAAAGAAAAATGAGGAATACGGTTTTAAAGATTTTTTTTAAGAAAAACACAAGAAAATCGTAAAATGTACTCAAATCTAAATGGCTCGATTTCTAATATGCATGACAGACAGAGAACACCATATGAAAAAAAAGAGAATGATATACCATAAACGCGATCAAATAAGTTTAATTAGTAATATCAAACGAAGAGATGATACTTTTTATGTTCTTTCATTCAATATGAATGAATTGCAACAATAGTACTCCACCAAAATTGTTCTCGCTGGTTCTCCCTTTAGAAAACACTGCGCAAAATGATGAAGTTAAGTTGATGCAGATCGACTGCGAAGTATTTAATACTAAAGAAATCAAAATGAAGGCTGACATGATCCCAGCCAGTCTTCGTCCAAACGCCATGAAATGGAACTCAAATTTTAAAAAAATAAAAAAAGGGGGCATTGCTGTGCAAAGAAACACATACAGTTAATTAGATTTGAAACAACACAGCACTCCACGAGTGCGTAATTTTTACATGGTAGGGCCAAGAAAGCCCGGAGCTGAAAATTCCTCACATGAAAATACACGTTTTGAACAGTTCTACTAAAAAATTGTCACAGGACCGTGACGAGCCTAGGCGGTCGAAGTCGTTGACTTGTGTCCCCCACCCGTGAAACCTATATCATATAATTAAATTAAAAGTAATTTTGTTTTACATTTATGTATAAATTTGTATAATGTCCAATGTATTTCTAAAATATTGCTTTTTAATTAATTGCTTAAATATGCTATAAAAGCACATCTTACTCATAGTATCAATATATGCTCAAATTGTCGATTGTTCAGAGTAAAATAAAATTAATTTCGGGAGGGTATACGGTCAATAAGATACAAGCCTATTTTAGTAAGAGAATTCCGAACCGATATAATAAAAACTAAAAAACCAAACATTTCAGTTGTTTGTGAAACCATTCACTCGTAAAACAAAAGAGTATATATTATTTGCTTAGAAGTATGTATATTTTTCAACAGGATCACTATGTCCGTGTGATCATCTAGCAAGAGCTTTGAATTTGCGAAGTCTAGCCAAAATTTTGCGTTGCACAACTGGATGCGCATTGTCATCGCACATTGAACGTCAGAAGCCAAAAATCAAAAAATATGATGACATATTTTTTTAACAAAATGTGTCGAAATTGTCTCTTAAAAGTCCAAACTTCGTTGCACATGCCGGATTTTACTGGAAACGGTACTTTCTAAAAATAGATTTGCAATCGTGAACACGTGTTCACTTTGGCAACGCAGATGCGCTTTGGAAGTTATTTCTCTATTTTAATTCGCCCTTTAAAGTGATCAGACGTACGCTGCAGTGCTCCGATTTGAATAATTAATTTAATTTGAATTATGAAATCAAAGTGAGATATTAATAATTAACTTTCCTGAAAAAGTTTTTTCGTAAAACTAATTTTTTTCGAATAACCCTTCTTTGTGTATTTTTTGAAAGTATTTTTTATGTTTAGTTAAACTTTTAGTTATGTTCCAAGAAAACCCAGATTTTGGTATGAATGTTTTTCTGATCGTCTTATTTAAGGTTACTAAATATTTTAAAATTAGCGGCAGAAACTTGAGGATGTATTTTTACTACTAAAATTAATAAAGCAGTTAAAGGTGAGTCTTTGCTTATTGTGCTGTTGCAATTTGCGCTGTTGTTTTTTCTTCTTCCACTTCTTTAGTGGTTCGTTTTTTTGCAAAATTATAAATTTTGTAAATTATTATTTAAATTTTGATTTTGGGTTTCGATAGGTGCATCGCAAAAATGTGTTTTTCCATATCTGTATGTATTTAATATGTGGTGCACAGAAATTGATTTTTACATTATTCCAGAGTTGAGCGAAGTATCCAATAAAATTGAAAACCTCTGCAAAACAATTATAACTTTTTGGAAAAATTACAAACGGAAAAAATCGGAGTTATTCAATTTGGACGACTTAGTAAAAAATCAATTTCAATAAAACGCCCCTATTGCAAATCAAATCAAATGGAGGAAAGTGCTCATCGGAGCCGTCCTAAACTTGATTTTGAGGAGGCTTCAGAGAGAACAAAGTGAAGACGTGTAGGTCAGCTCATTAAAATAGATGAATCCGCTGCTTCTTTTCTACGCAATGATGATCGAAATCAAAATTTCCTGCCGGCAGATACCATGGAAGGTATTTCGCTTTTAATGGTGACCTCCAAGAAGAACACCAATATTTGCTGATAAGAAACTTTGTAAATAGCTAAATATCCTTTGAATTTTTTCCCAGTTACCAAAGAGTACTAAGTCTTAAAAAAATAAGATACCCCGATGGTATTTATATAGACGAATTTCGTCCGGAAGTCGAACTACAAAGCTTACTAGATAATACGGCATCTAGTATAATAGATCTTCAAAACACAATGGGGCTTCGATGGAAGTACAGGGCATAGCGAGTATAAGCAAAAGTTTTCAAACGGTGATTTGGTCGACAGAAGCTTATTTGTAATATCCTACGTACCTCTCCAACTGGTTACTCAATAATTTGGAAAAACCCCCGGCCATCATCGACTCGTTACTGTCGACCAATAAGATTTCAATTTAAGAAAGGGACCGCGAAAATGTCGTAAGACGAAGCAGAATATTTTGACGCAAAAATTAAAGAATTAAAGCCAAAAGAATTAAGCGTCTCTAATAATCAAAATGTGGCAAGTAGGCGATGAAGAAAAAAATATGCAAGTATTGAACAGGAAGAAACACATTCAGGAGGAATTTCGCTAAAAAATGGAATACTAGTGGACAAACCTAGAGATGGAGGTAGAGGATCTTCAAACGACGGAAGTATCGCAAGAAAATTCTCTTGTAATGCATATTTGAGCTCCGAAATAAGAGGAATCGATGCATCTTAGATTCACAGATGTGCAACATTATTGCAAGCCATGTCATCGGGATTCAAAATTAATGTGGAGAAATTTGAAAACTATGCGCTGGATACAGCCAAATATATAATAGCTCCATATCCATGGTACTATTTACCGGCTACCGTCCATAAAGTCTTAATTCATGGTTCAGCTGTAATAGAGTATGCATTACTGTCGATAGGAGAGCTTTCAGAGGAAGCAGCCAAGTCCAATAACAAGGAACTAAAAAAATGTAGACATCAACACAGTCGGAAAGTATCTCGTACTTTAACAAGCACAGATGTCATCAACTATTTATTGCTGCGTTCATATCTAAAAAAGAAAGGTCCAGTTTGCTTACATCTGTCTACGAGTTACTTGATGATGCTTTATAATTTTTGTTTCATTAATATTTTGTTTGTTGATTTTTATTTTAGTTTTTTAATAATATGTATAACTACGAAAAATATCTTCCATACCAAAATCGTAATAAATTAGATTAATCAAATATGTTTTTATAATTGGGTATCGATTCTTCCTATGGGAGCTATAGGATATAGCCGATCGATATGTCCGATTTTAGTTGCTATATGTTTAGACAAATTTGCTAAATTATTGTTATAAATTTCAGCACGTTATGACTATTATTAGTATTTATTGCCGCTCTTCCATAAAAGCGGATCCACTGTGCATTGGGTGCATTGGCCTACACCGTTGGCTCGGTTTTAACGCACTCATCGCGCGCAACTTTAACTTTGTGTTTCGTCACTGGAGCGCCCTAACCAAACTTGTCGTCGGAGCCCCACATACCGGTGAGCTCTAGCCTACATCTCGTCGTCGGAGCACCGTAGAGTGTATGACCTCACAATCGGTGCACACGAAATTCCAACCTCATTGAAGGAGCGCACATGGGCTTCGTCCCAAACCTCAAATCGTCGAAGGACAGCAACAGAGGCACATCTCTATCTAGCCTACTCGCGGGCGCGGTAAATCCCCACTCTTCAAAGACAGAGTTGAGAATGCGTCCAGTCAGCCAATGCTGACACCATAGACGTTTTTTGGTGTATGCAATGCGTTAAAATCGTATAAGATGTGAGGAGATGACCAGGGGTAAGGCTCCAGCGATTGTCCGCGAATTTTAAATGGCTTTAGCTCCCCCTCCCTAAGCTCTTTGAAAAATTGTAGTCCATTATTGTTGCTAAAAGATTCCAGGTTTTGTTTACTTTACTTGGAGCAGGGAACTTTCGAGAAAACGCATCGCTTCAACGTAAAAATGAAAGTATTTGTTGAATGGTCTGAGAGAGGTTCTATGTGTACCGAATTTGCGGAGCAGAAGACATATATCGCTAAATACGGGTGTTAGAGACAGCTTACATAGATCTACTCCTGTTAGAGTGAATAAAGACGTTCAAAGGAAGCGTACCCATTACTTAGTTAGAAAGGCTGGTCTAGTCATGGTAGCAGTGTACACACAGCCTACACGAAAATGCATTTAAATTATAGGAACATTTTAGATATTATTTTTAAATAGCTAAAGAATACTTTAACTTGGGGCATATTTGAACCTGGGACCTTGTCATCAGGACAGTTTAAAGTGGGTCAAGTTGAAAATCGAATAGGTTTGTTTTGCTTCCACTCACGTAACTAACGTCGCCATAGTGCTATCGATGTCAAGAAATATTCGAAAAGAGAGAATTACATTTTTTGGTATCAATTTGACATTATTTCGTGGTAAAAAGCATATGTGTCAAAAAAACACAAACTTACCATGCGCATATCAAATTGATTCTGACTAGTTTTGTTTTCTGTGTACTAGAGACGAACACAGTTTTTTGAATATTCATTCTAAACGTGTAGACGAAGTAGTGCGGCGAGTGTGCAGATGATTGATAAACTTCCAAGTGAGTTCATGGTCCTTTCCAAGGAGCAAAGTATGTCTTGACTCAATGATAATCTACCAATAGTTTTATCCATGTTTACTTGATTTCTGGCAAGCTGTGAGATTTCCTTAGAGAACAAATTGTTTTAAATTGGAGCAAGGATGTGTCAATGCGTCTTGAACTGACATTTTCTGTTGGCTGAAACTCCTTTAAGTACACTGTAACGAACTTTTTTTTTAGCAGCTCCGTAGTTCAGTGAGGAAGCATAGCGGGTTTAGTGAGAGTATAATATTATAAACGGCTTGGTAGCCAGGAACCAGTTCTGGTTGATTCGATGCCCTCTCGCCTTGTTCACTTGATGCTCCAGTCCCGTAGCTCCCTAAAGATCCTTACTCGCTCCATGAAGACGCTCGCTCAACCCACTGGGGGTTCTGCTTAGCTTATTGTTTGTGAAAATAAGATACCCCGATGGTATTTATATAGACGAATTTCGTCCGGAAGTCGAACTACAAAGCTTACTAGATAATACGGCATCTAGTATAATAGATCTTCAAAACACAATGGGGCTTCGATGGAAGTACAGGGCATAGCGAGTATAAGCAAAAGTTTTCAAACGGTGATTTGGTCGACAGAAGCTTATTTGTAATATCCTACGTACCTCTCCAACTGGTTACTCAATAATTTGGAAAAACCCCCGGCCATATTCGACTCGTTACTGTCGACCAATAAGATTTCAATTTAAGAAAGGGACCGCGAAAATGTCGTAAGACGAAGCAGAATATTTTGACGCAAAAATTAAAGAATTAAAGCCAAAAGAATTAAGCGTCTCTAATAATCAAAATGTGGCAAGTAGGCGATGAAGAAAAAAATATGCAAGTATTGAACAGGAAGAAACACATTCAGGAGGAATTTCGCTAAAAAATGGAATACTAGTGGACAAAGTATCGCAAGAAAATTCTCTTGTAATGCATATTTGAGCTCCGAAATAACAGGAATCGATGCATCTTTGATTCACAGATGTGCAACATTATTGCAAGCCATGTCATCGGGATTCAAAATTAATGTGGAGAAATTTGAAAACTATGCGCTGGATACAGCCAAATATATAATAGCTGCATATCCATGGTACTATTTACCGGCTACCGTCCATAAAGTCTTAATTCATGGTTCAGCTGTAATAGAGTATGCATTACTGTCGATAGGAGAGCTTTCAGAGGAAGCAGCCAAGTCCAATAACAAGGAACTAAAAAAATGTAGACATCAACACAGTCGGAAAGTATCTCGTACTTTAACAAGCACAGATGTCATCAACTATTTATTGCTGCGTTCATATCTAAAAAAGAAAGGTCCAGTTTGCTTACATCTGTCTACGAGTTACTTGATGATGCTTTATAATTTTTGTTTCATTAATATTTTGTTTGTTGATTTTTATTTTAGTTTTTTAATAATATGTATAACTACGAAAAATATCTTCCATACCAAAATCGTAATAAATTAGATTAATCAAATATGTTTTTATAATTGGGTATCGATTCTTCCTATGGGAGCTATAGGATATAGCCGATCGATATGTCCGATTTTAGTGGCTATATGTTTAGACAAATTTGCTAAATTATTGTTATAAATTTCAGCACGTTATGACTATTATTAGTATTTATTGCCGCTCTTCCATAAAAGCGGATCCACTGTGCATTGGGTGCATTGGCCTACACCGTTGGCTCGGTTTTAACGCACTCATCGCGCGCAACTTTAACTTTGTGTTTCGTCACTGGAGCGCTCTAACCAAACTTGTCGTCGGAGCCCCACATACCGGTGAGCTCTAGCCTACATCTCGTCGTCGGAGCACCGTAGAGTGTATGACCTCACAATCGGTGCACACGAAATTCCAACCTCATTGAAGGAGCGCACATGGGCTTCGTCCCAAACCTCAAATCGTCGAAGGACAGCAACAGCGGCACATCTCTATCTAGCCTACTCGCGGGCGCGGTAAATCCCCACTCTTCAAAGACAGAGTTGAGAATGCGTCCAGTCAGCCAATGCTGACACCATAGACGTTTTTTGGTGTATGCAATGCGTTAAAATCGTATAAGATGTGAGGAGATGACCAGGGGTAAGGCTCCAGCGATTGTCCGCGAATTTTAAATGGCTTTAGCTCCCCCTCCCTAAGCTCTTTGAAAAATTGTAGTCCATTATTGTTGCTAAAAGATTCCAGGTTTTGTTTACTTTACTTGGAGCAGGGAACTTTCGAGAAAACGCATCGCTTCAACGTAAAAATGAAAGTATTTGTTGAATGGTCTGAGAGAGGTTCTATGTGTACCGAATTTGCGGAACAGAAGACATGTATCGCTAAATACGGGTGTTAGAGACGGCTTACATAGATCTACTCCTGTTAGAGTGAATAAAGACGTTCAAAGGAAGCGTACCCATTACTTAGTTAGAAAGGCTGGTCTAGTCATGGTAGCAGTGTACACACAGCCTACACGAAAATGCATTTAAATTATAGGAACATTTTAGATATTATTTTTAAATAGCTAAAGAATACTTTAACTTGGGGCATACTTGAACCTGGGACCTTGTCATCAGGACAGTTTAAAGTGGGTCAAGTTGAAAATCGAATAGGTTTGTTTTGCTTCCACTCACGTAACTAACGTCGCCATAGTGCTATCGATGTCAAGAAATATTCGAAAAGAGAGAATTACATTTTTTGGTATCAATTTGACATTATTTCGTGGTAAAAAGCATATGTGTCAAAAAAACACAAACTTACCATGCGCATATCAAATTGATTCTGACTAGTTTTGTTTTCTGTGTACTAGAGACGAACACAGTTTTTTGAATATTCATTCTAAACGTGTAGACGAAGTAGTGCGGCGAGTGTGCAGATGATTGATAAACTTCCAAGTGAGTTCATGGTCCTTTCCAAGGAGCAAAGTATGTCTTGACTCAATGATAATCTACCAATAGTTTTATCCATGTTTACTTGATTTCTGGCAAGCTGTGAGATTTCCTTAGAGAACAAATTGTTTTAAATTGCAGCAAGGATGTGTCAATGCGATTTTTTTTTTAGCAGCTCCGTTGCTCAGTGAGGAAGCATAGCGGGTTTAGTGAGAGTATAATATTATAAACGGCTTTGTAGCCAGGAACCAGTTCTGGTTGATTCGATGCCCTCTCGCCTTGTTCACTTGATGCTCCAGTCCCATAGCTCCCTAAAGATCCTTACTCGCTCCATGAAGACGCTCGCTCAACCCACTGGGGTTTCTGCTTAGCTTATTGTTTGTGACGTTTCCGTGGGGCTAGATCTGTCGTGCGCAGCCTTCGCGTTGTTTTAGCTGGCTTGCTGATGGCGATGTCCTGCGTGCTTCTCCTGGATGTGTGGCTGGACGTAGTGTGGCTTCTGGTATTTGGGGTCTCGGGCATACGCCGATCTGCGACTTCTCCTGGAAAACTCCATTTTAGACCGTACTGATCGGCCATTCAGGCTCGTTTCACTCAGGGTTCTGACACACCGTTCTGGGACTTCACGGTTCTGGGACTTCACGGGTTAGACAACTCAACTCGAGTATTGGGCTTACGCAGAGACACACCAAAGTGGTGCTTGGGGCGAGGTACACTGGGTTTAGACAGGCCTCTACCCGAGCTCACGAGTTCTTGTTGCAGGCCTTCTCTGTATAAACTCTGACAGACTCTCCAGGCGTAACGCCAGGATTTCGTTGACAGGAATGAACAGATCGCTTTGACGTAGCCCTGCGATGCCCTCTGGACCTCAGCTACCAGTTTCGCGATTCGGAGATTCCTGGTATCTCAATCCCGAACATATCGATGTAGTGATCTTGCCCCTTCTAGGCTCCCACAGCGCTGCTTCCGACGACTCGACTTGTTGCGGCTCCCTTGTAGATTATTTTGCTTACTGTCTGTTCAATTTGATATTTTCACCGTTCTTGATGATTCCTTGGAAACGTTATTTTCCTATCACTTTCCGTGCTGGGTTAAAAGTCCCTGGATCCAGTTTGACCCACTTGTTATTTACGCACAGCTATCCACCAAAGGCCTGCCAAATGCTGCTGCTCCGCTGCCGAGATATGACATTTCCTTTTCCGGTTTAAAGTTTACGGCAGAGTCAAAATCCCTCTAGCACACGGCACTCTCCATGTTCGTCAACTCTCCACTGTCTCTTTCCTTATCTTTAATCTCCAAACTCGTTTGTTTTTTCGCCATGTTTGGTCTCCAAATATTTTTTCTCTAACCTTGGTCTCCAAACTCTCTTCACGTTTAACCGCTCTTCGCCTAGACTTTATTACGCGTATTCGCGACGCATCTGGTAAAAGGCCGGCCATCTGTTTTTACTGCTACCTGGGTTTTTTTTCTTGAAGTTATTAAACTCCTCAGTTTCCCCCCTTGCTTCGGGAAACATTTAAAAAAAAACTCGCTCGAACTCTCCGGCGTTGCTACCTCGGCGCTTTTAGCTCCGTTGAGTCTCTACAGCGCTGTGCGTCTTCCTTGTAGCATTTTCAAATACCCCTCGCCGATGCTCCATCTGTTCCCACTGGACACCCTTTGCTTTCGATAACCCAGGCGGCCTCCCCTCGGTATTGATACTTATCAGCTGCCGCGAGTTTCACCATAACCGATATTTCCCTTTCCAGTGCCAATAGACTACCTATCGAGGCGCCCCCTTCCCTGATTCATGGTGATTTTACAAATTTGAAACTTAACAACTTTGCAAATTTACAATTTTCATGCGTAATTTACCAAGTTTCTTCGCTCTTTCCGTGCTCATCCTTTCTTTCTCCCTTAACTGTAGATCCAGATCTATTTGTCTAATGGGATTGGGCTTGACTAGACTCTTCAGGATCTTTGTTGGTTTATTGGCCTGCGGTTGGGGCTGTGGGCTGATTGCCCAGAATTATGCCCCCATGTTAAAGTTGGTGGCCAAGAAGTTGCCCACTCTCGTTCGATCCTTGTATGCATTGTTCGTGCAAGGATATTTTTCGTGTTTTTATAGCCATTTCATAGTACGCTTGGAGAGTCTCTGGAGATATCCTTTTAGCCTTTTCGTAATATCCATTGATATTGGAGTTATCCTTGGACTCTTCCCGCAGAATTTGAGAATCCCTGGAGCTATTCTTGAACTCTTTTCGTAGCATCCTTTGCAAATGGTTGGAGTTTCAATGTTGTTTTCCGTCTGTTATGTGTGCTTGTTATAGCTGATCGCTTGTGTTTTGCGTTTGTTTTTGTTTCAGCTCGTTTACGTGGATTGTCCGCTTTTTCTTTGTGTTTACGTGTCGTATTTTGCAGATCACTGGTGACGTCGTATCTTTGGCCAATTAGGCTGCGAGCCCTTCGGACACCTCGTTCAGTTTTATAAATGGTGTTCCTTGGCCCACACGACGTCACATACCGCTGGCGTCCATTACCTCCTTCTTAATGCTTAGCCTGATCCTGGGAGGCTCTCTTCAGATTTCGCCTACCAATCTCGAAGATTTCCTTGAGTTTGTTGGCCTTCTCCTCCGGGGTGTCATTTGGCCGTCCGGTCCCTTAAGTATTTTTGTCATATAGCGCGCTCAGTAATCTTGGGTTTCAGCCTTCGGTAATGAATGGCGGTGTGTTGGCTGTGGATTCCGCAGCGCTCGTGTTTACTGACAGCATGATTTCAGACAATTTTTTTCCCAGTTTCTTTGGTTTGCTCTGCGAACTGCGTTATCATCGTCTTCACCGTCTTATTTGCTCTCTCAGTCGGGTTCTCCTACGGGGTGAATGGAGCTGTAAAAAGTTGCTTGGTTCCCAAGTTTCGTTATGAGACCCTATACCTTGCGAAAGCTTTCTTCAAGGATTCCGTTGTCGCGCTTCGCAGTCGCAACAACTCAACATGGAGAACCGGTCTATTACAGGATAAATTGTTTGTCGAAATCCGCGCACGCCATTACGGTGTCTGCAACGACTCTTGCCTTTACCTGCATCTGTTGCTGTTGGCGTGGTGTCCATTGACGTCCGCGTGGTGAATGTCCGCACCCAAAGGTGCTCAACATGAACAGCACCCAAGAAATCAGAACCAGGCGCTCAGCGTCACCCACTGGTCATGAGAATTGCTGATCAGCATGTAATATTTAATGCCAACGGATGACTTAACGCCTCTCTAGCTCGACGGTGCATTGACCTGCCAAGGCGGTCAGCATATTGTTTCAGTGTCAGCCAAGCCAACTACGCTAATTGCTACCATCATCGAAAACCGCTGAAGTACAATAGAATATAACTCATGTCAGTAAACTTTCGTGTTCTAAGAAGTATATAAGCAAGTACCAACTTAAGAATAAATCAGTTATCGACGCACTCAAAACTCCGCGGTTCTACTTCCTACGTCTGGACATACGCCTCGCAACACATTTCAACTGCAGCTAACCTCCGGTAGTTTAAACCTCAGCACAGTGCCCGCATCCATCATCGTGACGCTAACGTCCTGCCGTAAAACTAGACGTGACTGGAAGTGCCTACTTCGGTTGGGCAGAAACTGTGAGCATCTTCTGCATCTGAACTGTATTGGTGATTCCGACGTTGTCTTCGAGAACTTATTTCCCTGCGCGAACGCTTCCCGTTCTTTTCAAGTTTTTCGTACTCATCTGCTAATATCATTAGCGTATCCAGGACCAAAACTTTGTACGCTTGAAGATCTTTAAGAATAATTAAGTGGCCTTACCGTCGTCTGTATGTCGATCATGGCCTCTTCGGATTAGAAAGAGCCTCACCAGTCGTAAATTTTTCGTATAAACGCTTAATGGTGTTCTTAGAAGGCGCACTTTTCACATTTTTTAATTTTTTAAAAGCACGTTGAGTTTTCACAATTGACTTGTTCTGTTGAATGTAAATTTCAACTATTTCAGAGCGCTCGCGTGGCGTGTATTGGTCCATGGTAAAAATCTGCTTGGACTGACGCTTCAAACGCGGTATGTCATTAAGCGATCTGGCATCTCTGTCAAAAGTTATGGCGTCGTCAGATGGGTCCGTCGAATATGGGCAGCCCTGTAGTCTTTGAACGACTTGCTGAAGCCCTGCTTCCGTTGCCTTACCTGATCCGCCAGCCTGGTGAAGAAGTCTCTAGGCAGAAAGTATGAGTCTCAATAAACTCTGCAAAGGTTTTCATTGGTTGTTGTTGGCGATGAACAACTTAAGAGCCCTTTCCTTAAGCAATTTAGATTTCGAAGAGTCCAGGGTCGTTCTCTGTTTCGGAGTAATAATCCAACCTTGCCCTTCTCATGTCTTCTAGTCTGCCGTCCAGGAAAATATTAGGCCCCTGTGCGACATGGGCGAAGTTCTACTTCTTAAGGCGGTATATCTACTTCTTTCGCATTCTGTTTTAGTTGCTTTCACTTTTGCTGAGACAATTTGGGCACCAGATGTAACTAACTGATTTGTATGGTCTGTACAAGAACTACGGCTAGTTCAGTAGATTGTGTTTTCGTCACACCAAATTTATATAAACGTGACCACCCAGTAGCTCAGTGAGAAAGCACAGAATTCACGCATTCGTAGTGGGCATATTGCGGATATACGAGTACACCAACTCTAGTTGGTATATTGACGCTAATTGTGATTTGCAAAAAGAAAAAGAAAAGATTACTTATACAACAGCACCACCGATCCCGACCTTCACTCCACCCATAGTTAGTAGTGCAGTTTCAGGAGGGAGGAGTTACCCTCGATAAGCATTAATGCATCCGACACTAGCAACCCAACGACCAGCAGAAAACTGCAGAAGGTAGACAGGAGTACTACCCTAAACTATTTCCCGCTGGCCCAGGGGTCATTGCATTGCTATTGTTAGCAGCAGTTATTGTCCTCATCAGGAAGTATAAGGGAACAAAAAAATCATCGCCGCACCAACACCAATGACACGAGTACACACATTAGTAAATACAGAATAGAACAAAACATATATTTAATCGAAAAAAAGAGAGGAACATATTCATCACTAAACGAATCGTAATGCATGTCCAGCGGATCAGCAAAAGGCGTTGGACGAACACGCAAGCTAACAGCAAGCACGGATAATCTAACAACAGCAAAATGTCCTTGAGGAAGAAGAATAATTGTTCCAGGATCCGATTGGGCGGATAACGTAGGCCATCTATAACAAGAACACACGAAGAACGAAGGAATGAGGAATTTACGACTTGCAGAAAAAAATGGGGCACTTTGGGAATAAGCCTATTTATAGTAAAACGGCATTAGGAAAGTCCCGACATGCCGAAAAACTCAAAACTAAATGCACCTTATGCAAGTTAGATGAACATTTTATGCAAAGTTGTACTTCATTCGCAAATATCTCGGTTGAAAACCGGTTCAAAGTCGCACAAGCATAGGTCTTTGCATCAATTGTCTAGGAAGGGGTCATGAAGTCTCAATCATCTCGATGTCTAGTTTTTTCAAAACTCCATTACACAGTAATAATTTACACCACCACCTTCTGACAATCAGGTAACGGTTACTTAGTGCTTCGATTAGACAATATTTACCTCAAAGAATCGATCACGACTTACTCGCAACTGCTCTCTTCGAGTTTCGAAGTCAGGCAAGAAACAAACTGTGCTCTAGAATTTTTAAGACTCGGGGTCACAAGTCAATTTTATTATGGAGAAATTGGTAAATAATTTACAATTTAAAAGGATGCCGCCATGAGACGAAGTTTTCTGGCATTGGGAATACCGCATGTATAGCTAAATTCCAGTCCAGACGACTATTGGGTCTCGACGAAAACGTCACGTGCACTAAGGAAGAACCTTATAAAATACTGTCTTTGGCTGGTGGGTAGCGTTGGGAAATTGTAAAGAAAATCCGCCTGCGCGGTCAATCTTATTACCACTCTAGTAGCTTCGAAAGACAAAAACTTTTATCAGACGCTAAGGAAAATCGATAGGTTCCCTAAATTAATGAAATAACTTTTGTATATCCCTGACCAAATTTTAAGTGAGGAAATATTTGCATATGACGTTTCCCCTGACTCTGAGGGAAAAATTATAATAAATCTGCAACCAATTAATTTAAGTCCTTCTCTGCATTTTTATTTTATTCCATATCAGTATGTTTTCCGACCAAAGGGATCATCGAGTAAAATTATAGTCTCATTTGAAGCGTCGGGTAGAATATATTCCCAAATATCGTTAAATCATGTTCGATTGGCAGGGCTCAATACACACTCAAATTAGCCAACAATAAAAAAGGAACATAGAAAGTTTCAGTTGACCCTAGCACTTCTACAAATAGGATATTTAATCAACTTAAAATGAAACTATCAGTAAGTGCTAAGATGCTTTCTGCGGTTTCTAATCATCCATTCCTATAATAAGACGAAAACTCTTTTTCTTTCTAAAGGTTGGAGGAATAACAACACTTATATTTTGTTTCGCATACGGCTAGACTTGGAAACTGTAGAGCGATCATAATTTATCAGTTCCAGAACTCAGGTATTCCTTTTTTATCTTGGCGCAAGCTGCTAAGTGTGAGTAGTTTGCAGTCGATTTCAACATGCTAAATGAAAATGTGTCCACACCCAGTTGCTACCAAATGCTGGCTCCATTTATCAGCACCAAAACTTTTGAAATCCGTACATGACCCTGGGTGTGAGAGGGCGGTCGACTAAGTTATAAAGCTCAGTACCAAATTCCTGATATTAATGCATAAAGGGAATCGTTTTATTAAATTATACATTGAATATGTATTACTATACAGAACAACGCGCGCTGTTCGTCCCTTTTTTGTAGATAATTTTCGAGTGTTGTTTGAAGGCACGCACTGTTTACGATTTAAGCCACGATTAATTTCTTAAACAGAAAAAAGAGTAAGCGGAATCGATCTGTTCCGTCCAATCCGATTGCCGCTGGGAGTGCATGGCAGCTCTAAAAATGTTTGTTGTAGAATTTAAACGTTTTTAAACAAAACTGGAACTGTTTAAGTACCTTACATCTAACCCTTTTATTATATGTCTCAGCCGATTTGTTGGGCGGAGTGGCCCGCTCGAACAAATTTTATTCCGCAACCCCTTTATAGGCCTATTCTTTACACCTTTAAGTACGACGAATTTTCCCAGAACGTCTCTTGGTCAGCGCATGACAGTCGTCGATCACACTCCGCAAAGTCTGCTTACGCCCTGCCCATTTTTCCGGCGGAAAAGGCGCTATCTTGTACGGCTTTAAAGCGACAATCGGATTGGACGGAACAGATCGATTCTAGTGACTTAGTTACTTTTTGGATAAAAGTGGCAAACACCTTTAATTTTCATTCCCTGGGAAAACGTTATATTTCATAAAAAATATATGCCGTAACAAATAATAAAAAGGAATCAATAATTTGTGGAAAACTTAAGTTTTTAAACGAATTTTACAATTTTAAATATTCAAGAAAAATATATATTTTCTGTTTTTACGTGCAAAATGTATTTAATTGCTTATTGGCAAGGAAGTGTTGTCAATAATTTTCTATTTCGTTTTTTTTTATATTTTGATATGTTTGTAGATCAAGATGAAGGCAAACTGTACAATAAGAAATATTATTTCGAACCAAATTGTTTTGGCTCAAAATTTTGAGGGGGGGCAAAGCAAAAAAATGCTAAAGGCCTACCCAAATTTTGATGCGATCTTAGCTAGTAAGTTATTATTACGAGCTGAAAATAACCAAAAAAAATACCAAAAAAATAAATTTATTTTACAAAAAAATTAAACTTACAAATTTATTCGTGTCTTTTCTTTTTTATGTATCTGCTAAGTGCTCAACCTGTGTTGAATCAGTGCTTTTTCTTCTGCTTAATTCAATCTGTGCCGAATCTGTGCTTTTTTTCTGCTTAAATAAGCACACAATCTGTGCTGAATCTGTGCTTCAAGCGCAGAAAAGGGTGTTTTAAAAAGCACTGAATGTGCATTTTTAAGCACTGCTGAATTCTATGACATGCATATGTTAATTTAGGCAGTCAATTTCAAACAAATTGAGCACTGAATGAGCGCTCAGTGATGAGCAACATAGTCATAAATCCGAAATGTAGTGGACTTGTTGCCAGAGTGGAAAACTATACTAATATGCGTGTGATTTTTTAGGGGACTTGTCCCTAATGCGTTGAAAGAGACTTTGATTTGAATGTCTATGTAGCGCTGATCAATTATCGCTTTAGAAAAGTTGTTGATAATAGTTGCTGATTTCAAAGAGTTAAAAAAAAAGACCTTGATCATAAAAAAATCCCAGTTTGGCAAAGGCATCAGTCCCAAAACCCCCATTTTAAAGTATATTTACCAAATCGGTAACGGCAGCTATGTTGGCATCCACCGGAGCTGGGCAGTCTAAAACTTCACTGCCGGCGGTACCCGTAAGTACGCGTAAGCTCTGGAAAAGTAACTGTTTCTGCTACTACCAAGCTTTCTGTGCTTTCTGCTGCTTGCAAAGCAATTAGAGCAAAACTGCTTCAGTTAGATATAGGCTACCCGATCGGGTAACGCCATTTGTAGGAAGCGTGGACATATACGCACGGGGTGGTTTTTCTCCAAATATGGATCGCGTTTTGACGTAACTGTTCACTTATAATATATATAATTATTTATCCTTTTATATTATTTGTTACAGCATATATTTTTTATTAAATATAAAGTACTGAAAATTAAAAATGTTCGAGTTTTTTGTCCAAAAAGTCATTAAGTTTTGCGAACAAACTCCTTTTAGTTTTTGTAGTCAATAAAATATGAATATTCTTTCACAGATTTGTACTTATTTTTTTTACATAAAAAAATCATCTTTTCACTGCCATTTTATTCCAGAACTGTGTTTCTGGAGGAACTTGTATTTTTAATAATGTTATTGAAAATCAACTTGATGTTAGTTCCACTTAAATAAATATTTGATGTCAGAGACTTACTTGTAATTGCTTTCTTGTTTTAGTATTTAAAAAACTCTTATTTGGCAAGTTTCGTTCTTACTTTTTCAACTAGATAAACGCAAGTGAAAAAGAAAAAAATGACAAAAAAGGCGCGTGTCGTTCTAGAAAACAACGATTTTGTTCTGTTTTATTGGCATGTCCCATGCAAGCAAAAGAGCGATAATTCTATAGCCAATCGTCCATAAGTTACAAAAACAAAATATACATATATCGCGTAGAAGTAACTTCTAAGTCATTTCTAAGCGATAGAAAGGCGATAGCACACATTTCGATCGCAAAGAAGCAACTTCTGAGACAATTCTGATAGATAGACGATAGCACACATTTTACAAAAACAAAAAGGGTCGCGATCGCGAAGAAGTAACTTCTGAGACAATTTTGGACGATAGTTACCCGATAGCACACATTTTACGAAAACAGTATTTCTATTTCAGCAATATTATAAATTTTGCATTCATTTATTATATTTTAAATTAATATTTGATAATCAGGAAAATAACCATTTGGAAGTTTTTAAATTCCTGGGTGTATAAGTTTCTTATGTCGTTTTAAATTTTTTTTTTTTTTTGAAGTCTGTGCATGTAAGAATATCTTCAAATCTTGTTGCACATCTTACTAGTTTCGTTAAGTAGTTTGCACCTAAAATTTCTACATAGCCTTTCTGAACAAAATAGCTGAAGTTTCTGTGATGTTTCTTTATGAAAATAGTGTGTCACTTCTGTCGTATCTTCGTTTCCTTTAATTAATTTAATTTGTCGAGAAAAATAATTGAATGGTGTCTTAGTCATAGAAAATACATTTTTATTGTCCTCTTGTGCACTGTTGCGTCTGCGTTGCTGTCTGTATTTTCTTGTACATCTTCTTCAAAATTGTCTGTAAACATGGTTTCTTCTATCTTGGTTCTAGATAATGCGTCGGCTACGTAATTCTGTTCTCTGGTAAAATAGCTGATAGTCAAATTCCTTTAATTTTATCTTTCACCTTTGTAATTTCAAATTTGGTTTCTTGATATTGTTGAACCAAACCTAAGGGTGTGTGGTCACTTAATATTTCAAAACACCTGCCGAATAAATATGATCCAAAATATTTGGTAGCCCATACGATTGCTAAAAGTTCCTTTTCTATCTAAGCATAATTTATTTTATTTTCGTAAAGGGTTCTGCTGGCATAACAAACTGGTTTATGATTTTGTAATAATACTGCCCCTATCGCCATGTTACTTGCGTCTGTTGTCAAAAAAAAAAAAAAGGGTAGATTAAAATCGGGTCGGATGTAATTAAAACTTTCATTTTTTCAAATGCTTCTCCGTAAGGTTCGTCCTTAGTATGCACTTTTTTTTAATTTCATAGTCATTGGTTTTACAATATTTGCGAAATTCGGTATAAATTTCCAATAAAATCCACACAGTCCTAGGAATTCGGTTTCATTTTTCATAAATTCACATTTATCTAATTGTAATATTTAAATTGGCATCTTGCAATTTTTGAAGTAATTTTTTCAATGATAGAATGTGTTTCTCCACTGAAGTGGAAAAAATTATAATATAATCTACATAGACTAAAAAATCTTTATAGATTAAATATTCTAATAATTTGTTCATATATCTCTGGAATTTATATTATATTATATATTCGTAATGACCATGTTTTGTTGAGAATTCTGTTTTAGCTATTGATTCTGGTTCCATTTGAATTTGATGGAATCCTTTGGCTAAATTAATGGTAGTGAAATATTGATATCTTCCTAATTTGTCTAATATTTTATACATTCTGTGTATTAGGAATTTATCATTGATAGTGATTTCATTTAAATTTCTGTGGTCTACTACTAAACTGAATTTCAGTTTTCCTGATGCATTGCTCTTTTTTGGAACTATGCAAATTGGTAAACAATAGGGAGATTTTGATTTACTAGATATTCCCTGTTCAATCATTTCATTTATTTGTTTGTTAACTTATTCATCGAACGTTGTTTTCTATACACTGGATCTTCATGCTTGGTTTGTAGTGATTGTTTAATAGTAATAGTCAAATTTTTACCTTCCTTGTACTGAACACATTTAATTCAAATAAAACCTTTTTTAAATTTCCTTTTTCTACCTCATTCAAGTGTTCTAACCTGTATTCATTACATACTTTTAATTAATTATTTATGGCAAGATTAAATGATTGGTTATTGGACAAAGGTGGATTAAGGCATTCTAATACGATCTTATCCTTTTCAATCTTTTTCTCAAATGATGGTGGATAAAGGCATTTTACTGCACTCTTATCCTTTCCTATATCATTTTATCCATACGTTATACATGTTTCATCCTTGTCATTTTTTTTCCTTACTTTCTTTTAAATAATCTCTGCCTATCAAGATATCGTAATTATCAGACAATATAATAGATTTTGAAGGATCTAATGTTACACTTTTACTCAATTCCATTAATCCATATATGTATAAACTTTTAATTTTTCTTCCTCTTCTTTATTTTCTGCAAAATTCTTTAACATTAAGTTGATATATGACCCTGTATCTATCATAGCTCTAAGGAGTTTTCCTTTAATTATTACTCTGACATATGGGCAACATTTTCTGTATCCGAGGCAGTTTCTGTGCACTGTCAGTTTCCCTTTGTCTTACTTGAAGTAGATACCTGAAAATGTAAAGGATTTTGTGCCGTACATTGATCTAGATTTCTATTAAACACATGATAATTACCTTGGTTCCTAGAGGGAATTTCCGACCCATAAAGTATATATATGCTTGATCAGCGTCACTAGACGAGTCAACCTAGCCATGTTTCCAAAAGTCAGCTTTCTATTGCAGGTTGTATATAATTCGGAAGCACCCGGATCGTACAACTATAACTTATAGCTCCCATAGGAACAATCGGGGAAAAAATTTAAAAAAAAATTATATCTTCGCTGTTTTTGAAACTTTCTAACCTTGGAATTTTATCAAAATCTGCCATAGGAACGATCGGAAAATTAGTGGTAAAATAATATGAAACAAGAAAGGAAGTTAACTTCGGCAACTGTAAGGGTATACTAACTTCGGATTGCGCAAGCTAACTTCCTTTTTTTGTTATTTCGTGAACTTTGAAGACTTGATGAAGTATTTTAATTATTATTATCCCTTGAATTGCTATTGTTTTTCTTTGGATAATTTGGTGATTGAGAATTAAATTTTTGATAATAATAATTTTGATGCGAACCTCCCGAATACCTTCGATTATCATGACGTCTAGGTTTAAGTTATCAAATAAGTCTGCTTCCCAATGACCTAAAATCTTTTCTGCAAGAGTTGTGATACCTTTTTTGGAAAAACAATTATACAATCTGTCGGGAAGTTTTCTCTATTTAATGAACTTGAGTAAAGTATTCTTTCTGTTAGGTCTGACTCTAAATCTAGGTTATTGTGTACTTTTCAAAATCTAAACTTAAGTTCATTTACGAACTTACTTACCAATGCTTTCTTGACATGGGTTGTTCCGGATATGTTGGATGATGTCTTCGTAAGGTCTGTGATCCTTGAAGGCCTTGATTAGATCTTCTTTCGTAGTTACCCAAACATTCGATTTTTCTTCTTCGATGACTGCTTGCGCAGTGTCGACAATGATGCTTTCGATGGCTCCATATATGATGTGAATTTGTCGTGCATCTTGAGTAGGGTATAGTTGTAGACGGTACTCAACCGTGGCAATGTAGCGGCTTAACTTCGCTGGGTTTCCATCAAGGTATGGCAATTCTTTGATTTGCCAGATCAATTGATTCAAATGGATCTCGGACAGCTGTGATAACGCTGATGGATTTGGCATTTTCAGTTGTCGTTGCTCTTTGAAATTTTCAATATTTGCACCTAAATTTATTACCGCGTATTGATCGATTTAACTTTTACTTTTCACTTTTTAATTTTTAAGATTAGACGCGTATTGACCGATTTGGATTTTATTCAAGTTCTGCGTGCGAATGATTTGCACTTAGGTTCTTTTTCGGATCTCTTTTTTTGTCTTTATTTGTTCACGGAATTTACGCTGATCAGGATAAGCTAGTCGTATAGTATTATCCTTCTTTTGATCAGTACCGGTGACTTTTTAAAGGACTTTTAAGGACTTTTTTCTTATTCTTAAACTTGTTACAATATTTTTTATCATTGAAGAACACCGACTTGTTATTAACAAATCTCAAGCTGAACTCGCTCTCTAACTCCTGCTTTATTTACAATCATACCTCGACTTTGAGCTTTAGAGCTTTTTGTGAGTTGTGTTTGCTGCTATTGAGTAATTCTCTAACTTTGGACTTTTGACTCCAGACTTGGGTCCCGAAATCTAAGTACCCTGAATTGTGGGAACGTGCCGATAGTCTAAACAGCGACTCGTTATAATAAAATCTCAAAAAATTACTTTTTTTTTAATGTATATCAACGCACAACATCTTTAACTTAAGGAAGCACTTAGCTAATTTGATTTTTTTTTTTCAAAAAAGATCATATGTTTTTAGATGTTGTGCGTCGATTCATGTTTAAAGAACATCCCATTTTGACATTTTTTTTATAGAAAAGTAAATTAATATGTGTTATTAATTATGTATTTTAAATTCAATATTTGGAAAGGTAAAAACTTCATGGAAAAATAGAGAATTTTCGAAGGGATTTCCCTAGGACGAGTTCTTTGCAGGTAAAAGTCCATGTCAAAATCGCGAATTTCCGACGGGATTTCCCTGGGACGTTTCTCTTGCAGGCTAAACTTCATGGAAAAATCGCGAATTTCCGATGGGATTTCCCTTGGACGTGTCCCTTGCAAGGGACAGTATGAGTATAAGGAACGGTGGACATTCGAAGGGACTTCAAAAATATGTCCTTTGCCCTAGGAAAAAACGGACATTTCATACAATTTTCCATGGGGCGTCCGGGGGAGTTCCCTCCTTGCACAAGGACATGTCCCCTTGGAATACCAAGTCGATTCCCTTGGAAAACTTTTTTTTTAACTGAAGGGTGGTGCTATGGATAAGTGACTATATATATATAATTATTTTTTATTCGTATGTATGTATAATAGCAAAATGCTACGGAACGTATAGCGCTGTCTGCATTGTGTGGCGCTGGATGTATTTCTTTATCTGTGCATTTATGACCGAGAAAAGTCACCTCATGCATATAAAATGAACATTTTTGTGGATGCAACTTTAGATTGTATTTCCTACATTTATTAAAAACAATAAAAGAATGCTTGTGAAGGTCTAGTCCAGAGAATTAAATAGTCATTATTCTCTAAAATGAATTAGGCGCTACCTTTAATCCCAAAGGTTATCACGTGAAGCGATACGAGCCATTGCTCGTTGAAAAAGACGTTATATCTCTTGAACTTTTTTTGAGTTCAATTTGATGAAATCCTGGCTTAAGTCAAGGCATGAAAAATATTTTGCTCATCCTAGTTGATCTAAAACATCATCAATTCTAGGGAGTGGAAATTTATAGGACAGTAATTTTTTTATTGATTTGACTGTAGTCAATTACTTATCGTCACTTTCTATTCAGGTACAGAAGGTTCAACAATGCCGTCGGTGATCAGTTTTCCGACTTGCTTCTGTATTTCTTTCACTTGACTGTGTGGGCTTCTATAGTTTTTATATACATTGGTTCATTATCTTTTAATCACAGTTTTTATTTATAGAAACACCTGGTGTTTTTTGGTTAATTTTCCAAACCGAATATGTCATTATATTTTTTGCATAAGCTTGAAAGCTGTGACTTAAAGTGTGATGGAAAGTGTATTGACAATTGAGATAATAAAGATTTTTCCCTATTTTCTTGATTAGTTTCGACTAATTCATAGTTCAAAAGTGATTCATATGCTAAAATATTCTACTGACTTTTTATACCCGTTACTCGTAGAGTAAAAGGGTATACTAGATTCGTCAGAAAGTATGTAACAGGTAAAAGGAAGCATTTCTGACCCCATAAAATATATATATTCTTGATCAGGATCACTAGCCGAGTCGCCCACAATCCGCGAAAATCTGTAGCGCCTATAGTTTTTATGATAGAACAAAAATTTTAGCTGGTATTTATTTGTCTGATCAATATCTATCGGTTCACCCAACAAAAATTTGTCACGGCCACTCTAACGTTCGCAAACCGTCCAAAACTGTAGTGGCCACATGCTAGACATTTTTTTGTTTGCTAAAATTTATTTGTTTCATTAAAACCTTTCGTTTGACCTACAAAAATGGGCTTAAACCCTTAAAACTGTCTGCCGCCCCATAGCAAATACCAAAAAAGCCGGTAGGTGGCGCATATGTATATATTTCCATTTTTATTTTCTTCCTCATGCTGAGCAACGGGTATCTGATAGTCGAGTTTATCTGTTTATCTTTATTTGTTGTTTTTAGTAGTCTTCTTAAAGCATTTTTAGTTGTTGCTATTGTACTTGCAATATAAAACCACGCTAAAGTTCTTGAGTTAGAATTAATACACTTTCTTCTTTTGAATTAATTTTAATTTTTCTAATAACTTGGGATCTTGCTGGCAAAAGTATTTAGTTATTGCCAGAACTGTATTCTATTGGAACATAAATTGGAAATTATAGATTATTAGGTCTTATTATAAGCCAATTTTCAGATGGCTTGCAGTCTAAAGACAGTTGTATTTTTAAATAAAATCAGTTCTTACTATGCCATCACAGAGAAAATCTAATTGTAAATCCATGATATGGAAATCGTGTGGTGAAAATTTAGTGGTCTATACTTCAATTGATATTTATCTTTTAAATCTGCTAACCTCTTGATGAATTCCTTTAATGTCTATTATGTAAGTATCTTGTATGTCTTGAAAGACATCCGAATTTTCTTTAACCACTGAAATATCTGTGTCTACTAAAAAGACAAGTTCCTTTCCGCTAGCCACATGGTTGAATGATACATATATATTTTTACTGAGATTAATGGTGCAAACCTCTGCATTTTTCACTGTAGAGTATTTAAGGGTTTTGTGAATTTTGGGATGAATTATTGGCTACTCTGACATGATTTGTGGTATTGTTGCTTTCGCTTCGATTTGAATTGCCATGGCCTCTTGAGTGTTCTCTAAACTGGCCCCGTTCATTATTATAATTGGTACTGTTGTAGTTGCTGTAATAATTATTACGACCACAAAAGTAATCACTATAATTTCCGCAACAATTCATTTAGTATAGGACAGTATTTGGCTGTAAATAGTTGCCTACTTGCAAATATTTTCAAAATTGGATATGGCAGTTTCGCCTTTGACATTGGTTCTTTATTTGTTAATTCGATTCCGATTAAGTTCCTAACTACACCTTCTAGCTATGTTTTTATTATAGAAAATGCAATTTGTTCGTGTTCGCCTTTTATTGCCTCTATTATTTGCACGGCATCAACTTGTTAAGTTTTGAGCTTTACCATCGAAAACTGGTATAGGCTTGGATGCAGTATTAATAGAGTCAATATTTGACAGTGCCATTGTGGTATTGTTATTTAGTTTATGCTCTATTATACTTGAATATGTAGTATTATCTTGATCTGACAATAGAACTGCTGGAATAGTAAGCTTTTTAAAATCTTCTTTTTCTATTTTTGGGTTTGTTTCTGTTAACTCTTCTGACTCTACCGGGTCAATGTCAGTTGGTTCCGACAACTCTGGATCTTCACAAGTTTCAACTGTTAATCCAGTGTTAAGTGTACTCGGGACTGATATATATAAATTTAATTAAAACATACTATTTTTGCTGTATGCTTTCTAATAGTATTTCTTTAAATTGGACTATTATGTGTAAGTGATTTGTATGATTTATCAATTTCAAATTTTATTTCACTTAGTTCTTTATATAATTCATTACATTCAATCATTTTTATCTATATAGCTTAAAAAAAAGTTTTTTTGTTATTGTGCAGAATATGTAGTGCACGAATTCAAAAATCTGTGTCATTAATATATCGTTTTAGATGGCATTTTTTAAAATAATTTATTTTTAATTCATACATATATTTTTTTCAAACAATCTTACTTATTTAGATCTTATCGAGAACATTTGCCCTGCTCATTTATTTCATCTTTAGGCAATTATTGTGCACCTTATATGTTTTATAAAAGAAATTTGCGCACATTATGACAACAATGATTATCAAAAGTATGCTTTATTAATAGCAGTGAAATCCACTGACTTAACGTCTACTAATGCCATTTTGGGTGGATATACTTTTAAGCTTTATTTCTGATTATAATTATTATAATTTTCTTCAGAAAAGATGATAATTATGTTGTAGTTTATTAATGTTTAAAATGAGATTTAATTCGCAAATATTTTAGTTTAATATTTTAAATGTGCCTATATATTTTTCTAAATATATTTGTGTTTACATATTAGTAGATAGAAAACGCAAATCCTGGGACAATTATCCTAGGTGTTGCTATGCTCTTGAGAAAGGTCGAACACCAAAAGTATTCAAAGGCTGTTATTTCAGAGAAACATTACCGATCATGTTTGGGAATAATGTTTTCTATGATTGCAAGACAAGTTTAGAAATCAAAAGAACCCCAATAAAAAAATCTCATAAGTTAATGGTTCTCAGATGATTCTCTCCTTTCCACATGACGGTCATAAATATATCAGCCAGAGCCAGAGATCCGAAAATGGGCCCTTGTCTGACCACAATAAAAGGGACACACGCACAAGTCCGTGAGGCACGCTCATTGAGAAGACCACTGGGCCGCAACAAAAGGGACACGCGCCAATGACCTTACACCGCACACAAGTCCGAAGGAAACGCTCATTGAGAAGGTCACTGACTACCTTTCTATGACACGTTCCCAAAAGAGTATAACGCACAAGTATACCTGTAATTTAAACTCGAAATACAAATTTACAAGTTTATTTTGTAGCATAATAATACATTTATACAATTATTTTGGTATTACGAACATGATCTTTTATATATTGAAATTAATTTTCTGGCTCCGTTCTGGCGGATTACAAAATGTAAAGTGTTCACCATAGTTTGTAGTTTTTAGATCATGTCTACCTTGATTCATAAACATACATAGTTTTGCTGACCGATTATCTTTCCTTTAAATTGCTCGATGAATTGATTAATTTCCTCAAGAAATTTTATATTCTTAATCTTGTTTTCTTCTAGCTCTTTACACATCTAGCCTCAACTTTAAAATGATATATAAAATTATTTTCTTGTTTTGGTGCTACATTTAAAAAATGTCAAAATATTGACATACGAGTATATTAATATGCGTTGTTTAGATCACAAAGACCTTAAGATGTGTTTGACAATATGGGAACTGGTTTCCTTTAAACCTTTTTAATGACGGACAGCCCTCTTATATTAATAAGCTAACGATTCCCAACAAAATTCTCTATAAATCGTTTCTTTTAATCAGCCTTACAAATAATCATTTTACCGTTAGTAATTGTCCTCAAAATTTTTGTGGAAAACTATTTTCTCCATCAGTACAAAAAATGTTGTGTGTTTATTGGTTAACCAAACTGCCGTCTTTCTAGGTTTTGTATTTGTAAGTAAAATCATATGGTGGTTCTATTATTCAAGCTAGAATATTTTTCGAATACAACTCTAATTTCCTTTGGAATAAATTTATTATTATTATCACAGAAACCTTGAACATCAACCGAAACAGTTTCCTTCTTCATTTTCTTAACTTTAAAGAAACGATCATGTATCAGGAGACAATAAGCTTTGGTATCTTCATGACTTAGTGTCCTAAGTTCTATTGTTCTATCTATTCTATCCAGTTTTCACTGATTCGTTTTGATATGAAAGATCAACCACAATAATTCAATTTAAATTCATTTGAGGTCCAAAATGGTTGAGATTCTCGATTATAGTAACTAGATTGAAATGTGTATTCATTTCATAAAGGTGGGCATACTGATTCTTACTACAATCGACATTCAGATTATCATATGGATATGAGTCAGAATTCAAGTGAACTTTCAAGTTCCATAAATTATTTGTAATAAGTTCTTCATTTAGTGTAAATCCAATTATGGCAAATCGTGGTTTTTCGCGGTTAGCTGACATTTTTACATTCCAGCTGAGTTGGCTGCCATGCCCCAATATCAGGTTAACATATGAATCCATATGAATGATTGGTAGGTTTACACCGCTTTTAATAATATCGTACATCTTAATTTTTGCAAAATCACTCGTAGTTACACGGAGGATTTTCCACGTTATATTCGTCATTTCCCTTTTAAAAGTTTGTTCATATCTGGTTTGTTCAAACACATCGCCAAAATTCTTAGTTAGCATCAACACTAGTTTGTGTTT
Source organism: Drosophila biarmipes (assembly GCF_025231255.1). NCBI lineage: Eukaryota > Metazoa > Arthropoda > Insecta > Diptera > Drosophilidae > Drosophila > Drosophila biarmipes. The sequence goes on along the minus strand of NW_026114526.1, from coordinate 1,297,967 downwards.
ACAAATTAACAAAACTTTTTATAATCCTCAGCAAATCCCAACAAATTTTTTAAGGGTACAGAAAAATTGAAGTGAGTTCCCGTAGAAATTTTGTCTCCACTGCTCCGTCCAGAATTTAATAAATTTTGACTTTGAAGATTATCCAGAGATATACAATTTATTTGGGTGGTAGTAATACCGACAATTCGTGTTCTATCAATCTCATTTCCATTTATTTGGTACTTAATTGCATCCAAAAAGTAAACCATACAATTATTTAAAAAAAAAATACTCATATCTGAGTAAACCTTTTCTCGAACAGTTAAAATTTTGCTCATTGTTTTCCTTTTTACTTTTAATGTTATACTCAAAGCTTCAATCCTAATGACTTTAAAAATAATTTATTTTTTAAAGTAAGTGAGCTTCTTTTTACTGGAGGTCCTCTTTCTATAGCTAGTAGTAGTGCTTGGCTGAGGACTTAGACTACTTCTTTTATTATAAATAATCATTCTATCAGCCAAATTTGCATGCGAATCGAAACGTTTTCGACACGTAAATTCACCAAATCACCGTTAGGTGAACAATGCGCATATATTTCATCACAGTTGATTAGTAAATAAATTAGGTTATGTGGTGTCACCGTCATTTTATACCCAGGGAGAACATTAATGCCAAACTCATGTAACGCATGATTCGGTGTATTATCAACTTATGAACCGCTGATTATATTACATTCCAAACGAGTTGTATACATTTTTATTATGTTCACAGTCTGATCTGATCGATAGGTTTTTTTAGGATGTGGTTCTAGTACTTTTTGGGAAGCCAAACAGTTTTACAACCTACCGTTGCTTATTAAACTAAACTGTCTCTCGTATGGTAGTTTTTTCAGCTCGAAGATTATTATTATTAGTTTGGATTTTAAATCTTTTATCAAGGTTTTAGTTTATTGTAAATTCAAAGATAATGTAAGTGATCTAGTCATATTGAAATGGGATTGTAGATATCTAACCCAGCTTTTATTGATATCCCTCCTTAAATCATTATAATTTGATCAAATCCTTTGCTTTCCGTTATCCAATTCATCATCCTTGCTAATCAAGAGGAATCGGTGCCTATCCTCCTAACACTTTTGATTAAAGTTGCACGTAAATCAATTCATCAATCAATGGGTTCTAAGAAAAATGTTAAAATACCTCGCTTAATTAATTTTTTAAATATTGGAGGTTTTCTACCAGTCGTGTCGATCTTGACGACACTCAGCGCTCTTGGTAGTTTGGCAAGTGGTAGTGCAGCAGTTGCAAAGACAATTAATAATTCAAAATGGAGGAGAAAAAACGTCGCAACAGGAAAATTGAAGTTGTTGCTGTAGGAGAAGGAATATATCTCAAACCCTATGAAAGGGCTATGGTTTCTTACTCAAGCCCTATAGTAAGGAAAAATCAATTAAGAAGCGAAAAAAAATAATTTTTTGCTTTTTTGCTATCAAATATCGACATTATATATTTTGCTAAGAAACATATCCCTTATTTTAGAGGTGTAATTTATGAGAGATCTACTCCCAGAAACACCAAAAAGTCGGGAGTGTGGTATAGAAACCTAGATAAATCACAAACAAGTGGTACTCATTGGGTTGCATATAATAGAAATAAAAATAATATACATTATTTCGATTGTTATACCTGTGCCTCGATTTCTTCTTCTTCGTAGAAACCGGTGTATTTGGTTGGTTAAATTACATTTGGGGGTTGAAAATCAATGTGTGGCTACGTGTATGTGCTCTGTAAGGTATAAAAAGTGAAGCCGCACGCGTTGAGATTCACAGTCGAAGTCTTCACTTCACATCAATCGTCGATAGACTAGAACAGGTGGTAAAAGTTACCAACTAAACAGTACAGAAACACTACAGCCCTGTACAGCTAATTATCGTCCAAAACCAAGTCTAAATCATCAAGGTTACAACGCTCCCGTACCACGTCCAAAAAGCTCAGTTACCATCATAAACCATGAAAACCAGATGAATATTGTTATCAAAAAGTACAGTAAATTTAATAAAAAGACGCTGATATCGAAGACAAGGATTGGAGAATCTGTTGCTCTCGAGTTGGAGGAACACATCCTCTACATGCCAGAAAGGTACACCTCTCTTCAGGATTATATCATCAATCAAATGGTTGGTAGAAAATTTAATATTCGTAAAATTAATGACAATTTACATAAGAAATAAGCCGATAATCATTAAAAACGTAAGATTTTAAGAATAAAAATAACTTCTTTTTTAAATAAAAAAATTATATCGAATCTCTTTTATTGGGAAATGGTATAGAAACAGTATTTGTTCAGTAACTGATACCGATAAAGTTCGTAAAATATAAAACGATGAATATTTTTCTCAGTTAACTAAAGCTAGGTTCGCATTGAAGCGAAAATTCGATGATCTCAAAAAAGATAAATATACGATTTGAGGAAACTGTTATACCTATTACCGAACCCTTACATGATCTTGTTAAGGAAAATAAAAAATAAAAAACATCTAATGTAAAAGACAGTATAAAAGTAAAACGTGAATTGAAAAAATAAACAAATTACGACGATGATGAGAAAGAGTTGGACGATTTACACTTTACAACTAACTTTACAATCCAATCAAAATATAATTTCAAAATTCTTTTCTAAAACGAATATAGAGATATATAAAGTTCAGGGCGGATTCCCCCTAGTTGAAAAAGTTGTAAGGCGAAAAGAAAATATAGTTTTAGTTACGTGGCTGTAGTTTTCAAAGACTAACTGGATAAAAAAAGACATTTTGTAGTATAACAAATGATTTATTTAATTTCATTTTTTATATGTTTAGCTTATCTTATTGTTTAGCTTATGTCTTATACTTAGTTTAATAATATTTTTATACAATGTTTACTTAAATAAAAATGAAATTACGTTTTCTTATGTTATCTGTGCCGCAAAGAATTATTTTATTAACTTTAACTGTAGGTTTTTTGTGTGCTTTTGATCTAAAGATTGTTCTATTGCCATAAAGTGGGGTGCCCTGAGCTTACCGTTAAGCTCATCTTTTAAAAAACATAAACTTTTTTTTTATTAATTTATTTATATTTATTATTAATTCTTTCGGCTGAATAGTCCGATGTATCAAATTTGGCTTCAAGATCATCATTAATCGAATATCATCTTTATCATCTTTATCATCTATCTTTATATCGATTCTGCTCTCAGGGGTGCTCCATTATTTTTCCGCAAACAGAGTTATTCATTAACTTAAAAAAGTATTTTTCAAATTTATTTTTTGCATTTTTGTCTATAAAAAGTATTTAGAACAATACAATTTTTCTCTGCGCTCAGGGTCTTTTATTGTTTTTCCGTATATATATTTCTTCAACCAAGGCTTTTGTAAGAATTGCCATTGTTTCAATTTCCGATATGTATAACATATTTTTTTTATTTACCAGGTCACCAATTAATTTTTTACCTTATGCTCTTTTCGGGCTAGACAATTTGACGGACAAAATGGAAGATCAATATAGGGACCATGTAAATGGTAGGGATATAAAAAGTCCACTTCCAAAAAAATAACCATATTTACCATCAATTGGAATATTATGAATATGTCTGTGGTAGACATCCACTTAAAGTCTTTATATAGTAAGGGTTGTGACAAATTTATCGGAAATTTTTAAAAATGTCTGTTAAAATAAATACATCAGTTTTGAAATATAATTTTAAATAGTCTTTTAGAGTTCAACATGAGAAATGTGACAAAACTTTAAGAGCATGATCATAATCTTCCTGAGAGCACTCCCTTTCCGTTAAATTACTATAGAATGCTTACCTTGGTGGAAGGCAAGTTTCTTCGAGTCTATTAAAATAATCTCAATACTCATGGGAAAATATACCCTTCTTACGCATTAGTTGAAATTCTATATCATCACTGAAAAATGACTTCACAGTATTCATTTGATCGTCAAATAATTTAAATGATAGGATATTCAAACACCTGTACGTATCGAGAAAACGAATTTCAAAACTTTTTCAACCAAAACTTTTGGTCAACTGAAGTCATTCTAATAGGAACTATTTTATGTAAGTATTCCACATTCAATTTTGTAAGTTTTTCTTTTAAGGAATTTACAAAACTAGTTCCTGAATTTATTACTGTTTCTAAAGAAAATTTATCTAGTCTAGAATCAAAAGTACACTTTATATTAAGCGTATGATATTGAAATATGTTCATTAATATTAAATAATTTGGGGCTCACTTCAAGATTCTTTAATTCCAGAATGCATTCAAAATGCGCGTAGTCGATGAATAGAACTTAAAGCTGATTTTAAACTAGTGTAAATTCCAGAGTATTATTTTGGGGTTGCAGCATCTTTGACACCTTCCTACTACAAAGCGTCTTGTTTTAATGCAGCTTCCTCAGTTCTGGAATAATTTAAACATACATTGCAGAAAAATTCTGGTTTCCTTTTTGTGTGGTCATTAGTGTTTGAAACGAAATATAAATAAATTTTTTAATTGTTTAAAAGAGATAAAAATGAATAAAGGAATTGAAATATTCTAAATGTACATATAATGTCAATTTCCACCGTCTTCTCAAAACAACATATTGATGTGAAGAGGATTTTCCACTTCCGATTGAAAAAGTAGTCCAATTATTTCATTCGAATCTTCATAATATCCGAAAAAGTTTAAGCTCATTTGAGTATTATTCAGAAATGTTTATACATTTTTTTTACTGGGAATGTTTACCCTATAAAATCTAATTTTATTTCATGTTCGCAATACCAAAATAATTGAATAAATGTATTATTATGGTACAATATAAACTTGTGACTTTTTATTTCAAGTTTAAATTAATTAATCTTATCAATGAGCGTGCGCGTCGGCCTTGTGCGTATTTCCCCTTTATTGCGGTCAGGTAATAGACAAGGGCCCATGTTCTGGTCTCTGGCTCTGGCTGATATATTTATTACCCTTTTGTGGAAAGGAGAGAATTTTTAACATATTACCAGTAAAACGTTCAGGGGCGGAAACGAATATATGGGTTTCAAAATATTTCCCACCTCCGAGAATCATTAACTTATGAGATTTATTTTATTGGGTTTCATTTGATTTCTTGTCTGTGCAGTCATAGAAAACATTATTCCGAAACATGATCGTGGGCCATTAATATGCAAATTGTCCCAGAACCCGCGTTGTGTATCTACTCATATTTACCTGCCTAGTTTTTGTTAAAATTAAATGTCGTCAATTGTACAACTGGTATTTATAACTATAAAAAAATAAAACGCAGTCCAAATCATAGTGATAATAAAAAATATACCCTCTTGGTAGCGCTCCCGGTTCACTTTTCCTTGACCTGACTTGTTGCGTCGGGTGGTACCGGTGCTGGCTGCACAAGTATTTATTGTTTTGATGGGACACCGGTGTGACATGGATTGACAAGTGGTCCCTCGCAGTCATTCGGTCAGGTCCTCTTTATCTTTTGTATCTCTTTTGTTTTAATGTATTGGGAACAGTTTTGATTGCAGGGTACGTGGATGTGTGCGCGGTCAAATTTGGAAGATTGTTTTTAGGTATTCAGCTGACATAGTTGCGCATGTCGATTAAGCACAGTTTATACAACACCGATCATATTACCCAGCACTTTTGAACTGCTTGGGTCTTGGATCTATTTATGCACATTGTGGCCAAGTGCTACAATGTGTGTAATAAAACTAATGCATAACACTTCAAAGACTAATTCCATTCATTTCCAAAAAAAACGCATAGTTGCACGTTTAACTTAGTATGCGTTGGATGCCGCTTATTAAAAGCTGCTTTATTCCTAAATTTCTAATAAGAAATCTTTAATATTAACGTAAATTTTTGTGGAGCATTTACTTCGAATGCATATGCATGTCGCATTGTTATTTCGCCAGAAATAAGCCTAGGTAACGAACGCAATATATGGGTTTTACACTACTTATAGAATTCGTGGCACCTTATAAAACATATTTATCCACATGCTTTGCCACAAAAACAGTCCGTGCTGAATTTATATTAGACCTGTCAATGAATACAATTCGCCTGAGCTTTAAGCGATTTGTAGCACCTCGAGGAAGACCGCTGCGAATATATTGTGATAAGCAACAAATTTCGTTGGCACCGAGTCACAACTAAATAGCTTCAACCGATAATTCAATTCTCAACACTGGAAATGGAATGTGTTTTCCCAGAAATGGGGTGTGAATTTGTCCGTACTCCACCTCGAGTTCCAATTTTTGACGCAATCAAGTCGTTGAATATGTTGCTTGTTAGAAACGATGCGGAATCGAGTCTGACCGTCGTCATCATGGCTGAGGGCATTTTAAAGTTTAGACCTCTTATTGCCCAAAGACCCAAAGGTGAAGCCATTACTCAAGCTCTTTTTTAAATTTGTTCATCTCTTAGGCACTTCCAGATCAAAATTTGTCAATAATAAAGATGTCTACGCTAACACAGTTTCATAGAATCAATTTCCAAGAGTACTTGCATGTACTTCAGCTTTGAGCTGGAAAAATATGTGCAAGTTGAGCAGTTGGTGCTAATTCATAAAGAAAACTTGTGTCGCCAGCATTGGAAGTTAGCTCGTATAATTTATCCGACAGTCCAATAAAGCAATTACAAAAATATTACAATATATATTTCAATTTAAATCGTCCTTTCAACGCGCGCACTAAATTTAATGTAAACACCGTTATGTTATTCTATAATACACAATCCTAATCAAAGTTCAATAGGTTTAACATGTTTATACTAAGTTTTTTTATTCTTATAGTAAGCACGAAGTCTGTAATTCCAAAGCTTAGCATTATGAATTTTGTAGACATAAAGTTAGTCGAAAAAAAAACCTTGAAGTAAATTGGTAAAACGCGAATTTTTTGCCTGATTTACTACCTCCTTAAATGGAGGCTTCAAGAGCGTTTATACTTGTTTAAGCCTTACTTCAAAAAATTATTCCTTAAATCTAACATTTATTGCCGTAGAAAATAAGAAAACAGTGCTATGTAATCCGTAACAGGAGATCCTTAAATTAAATGGGGCCATTTTTATTGATCTATGGGATTGGTATTTTTTTTTTGGTTGTTGGACTCTAATGAAATTGTCCTCAAGTTAAAAATAATAATTTAACAGTAAAACATTTTATTAAGAATTTGACTCATTTTGGTCGAACAAAATCTAACTTCTACCTTGAACTTGCCTTGAAGCTCATTTAGGATAAAAACAAAATGGGATACGATTTTTTCTGAGTATAGTATTTCTAAAAATAAAATTTCTGCACAGGTACTTTTGGATTCTATTTATATGTCTCTTTCAATATTTTATTCGGCGCATCCATATACCAATATTAGAATAATAATTTTTTTTTTTAATTCAGAGAACATCATGAAAATATAACAAATATAATCTTTCAAAAGTGGCTTAAAACACAAGATGACTTTAACTATTTTGGTAGTTCAAAAGTAGTGCAATTAGCTAATCCCGGTGAAATATAATTTACGGCTCATAAATTACGGCTCTGCAGTTAAATGTTCGATTTGAATAGTTGCATGATTTATGTTGTATTTTGCGCTGGATACGAGCTTTGATGCCGCCTGGAGCACCGCAGTTCCGTCTGTTCGAGAATCTGCAACGCATATGTAAGCATAACCTTGCCACTTAAGATAGATGGACTTTAGAAACTTACCTGTGACGAGATGCACCATCATTACAGTTAGATGAGTCGTTTGCTGCCAAACGTTAAGGTGATGAACAGATCTGCCAACATAGTGAAGTCGATGCTTTTAAAGTGAAGTCGATTTGGCAGATATTGTGGAATTAATTACCTGACACCCTCGAGATTAGCCAGCTCGGAATTTAGGGTACGCAAACTAAGCTTTTGTGGAACTGCATTTACAAGGATGCACACAGACTCTTTAAATAGCTGAACTGTCGTCAGTATTACGATTATAGAGAAGAGAAGAGTGCAGAGGGGGTCAGCGTACTTAACACTTGGCTAAAATTAAAAGGCGTAAAATACAAATATTAATATAAATAAACTCTTGTTAATAAGGTTAATATTACAAATAGATCAATAAATCATGTTAAGTGCCCACATTTCTCACAATAAAATTGTAACTGTACGATAATGCGCTTAAGAATTTTGGCCATATTCGGGCGTTACAGTACTGAAAAAAGTTGCGTTGTGCTGGAAGGGCAGAATTCTGCATGCCAAGCCCTTTGTAACTCTTATAGTTTCTGAGATCTCAGCGTTCGTACGGACAGACAGACAGACAAACGGACAGACGGACAGACAGACATACGGACATGCGGACATGGCTAGATCGACTCGGCTAATGATCCTGATCAATAATATATATACTTTATGGGGACAGGAAACGATTCCTTTTATCTGTTACATACTTTCCGACGAATCTAGTACACCCTTTTACCCTACGAGTAACGGGTAATGATGTATGTATGCATTGTTTGACTGACTACATTGTCTGACTGACGTCTGGTGGCGTTGCTTTTCTCAACTCCTTGGTCGGTATGTGGGCATTGGAGCGAAAAGGCTTTTTTCTTGATAGTCAAAGGCATAAATTAATCATACGAGGTGTGTTCAAAAAGTAAGGTGACTTTGTATTTTCAAGAAAAACTATTAATTTATTTATCAATATTAATGTTGTCCCCTTCAAAGTAATCCCCCTCAGATACAATACACTTATGCCAACGGTTTTTCCAATCCTCAAAGCACTTCCCATTAACACTTTTCGGTATAGCCTTGAGCTCTTCCAGCGATGCAGAGTTTATCTCTTCAGTCGTTGCAAATCTCCGTCCTTTCATAGGTCTCTTTAATTTTGGGAACAAGAAAAAGTCACATGAGGCCAAATCCGGTGAATATGGTGGCTGAGGCATTATTGTGGTGTTGTTTTTGGCCCAAAAAATCTCTCACAAGCAAAGATGAGTGAGCAGGGTCATTATCGTGAAGCAAAGGCCATGAATTGTTTTTCCACAATTCTGGACGTTTCTTTCGTATTGCTTCTAGCAAACGGCGCATAACTTCCAGATAATACTGTTTATTGACCGTACGATCATATGGTAAGAACTCCTGATGCGCCACGCCATGGTAATCGAAGAATACAGTGATCAAAACATTAACATTTGATCGAACTTGGCGTGCTTTTTTCGGTCTTGGCTCACCTGGGCTCTTCCATTGTGACGATTGGGCTTTGGTTTCGATATCATAACCATATACCCATGATTCGTCACCAGTTATTACCCTTTCGAGTAAATCTGGGTCGTCGTTGACGTCATCCAAAAGCTCTTGAGCGATGCTCATGCGACGGTCCTTTTGGTCAAAATTCAGCAATTTTGGAACAAACTTCGCTGACACACGACTCATGCCCAAAACGTTTGAAAAAATTTTATGGCACGAGCCAAGCGATATACCGACATCTTCAGCAACTTCTCTGATAGTGATTCGACGATTTTCCAAAACAATTTTCTTCACTGCTTGAACGTTTTCATCAGTTGTTGACGTGCTTGGGCGTCCAGAGCAAGGCTCGTCATTGGCATCTTCCTGGCCATCTTGGAAGAGTTTGTACCACTTAAAAACATTTTTTTTACTCAGAACAGTTTTACTGTATGCCACTGTCAACATTTCAAATGTTTCGGAGCACTTAATTTTACTTTTTACACAAAATTTGATGCAAATCCTTTGATCCATATTTTTTGTTAGCAAAAAATCGCTGAGCACGCAAAACAACTTGTTACCTTTACGCCTCTCACAACTAAACAAAAAAGGGTATTCAATTGAAACTTGGTACAGATGTTAGGGAAAAGTGTACCAACATAACAAAACATAAAAATCGATAATCGAAAATATGTTGCCCGCGAAATTTGAAAAGTCACCTCACTTTTTGAACATACCTCGTACATACAAACAACATAAGTAAACACACATACATCTCTTTAAAATGACGACAGAAATTATTACAGCGCTGTAAAGACTTAGCCCTCCAATTTAAGTGCATGGATTTTACTTCTCCTTCGCCGCACAAAAATGCACTAAGAAGAGAATGAATGCAAAGAGCAAAAGCCCTCAATCCCGCGCTCGTACTATTTTTTTCAGATATTTACCACTAAACTGGTGTTAGGGTAGATAACAGGAGACCCTAAGTCCTAACAAATTCAGCAAATTATCTTTAATAGTTGTCAAAAGTTATACATTTTTTATCAGTTCATGTGGAGTAAATGAGACAATATATCAAAATATTTATGCAAACTATGTAATACTTGAGAGTAACACCAGAAATACATATCAGTATGTCTATTTATTATACCCTTGCAGAGGCCATGTGCGTCTGTCCGTCCGTTTGTCCGTCCGTTTACACGCAAACTAGTCTCTCAATTTTAAAGCTATCGGGCTGAAACTTTCCCAAAAAGGTTTTTTTCTATTGCAGGTATATAAGTCGGAACCAGCCGGATCGGACAACTATTTCTTAAAGCTCCCATAGGAACTATCGGAAAAAAAATGTTTTAAAAATTATGTTTGTTTTATGTTTTTTTAACGTATATTTTGCTACGATTGGAAATAACATTTTTAAATAAGTTCTGAATTTCGAATTAAATTTTATCGAAATCGGACGACTATAAACATATCTGCCATATAAACGACCGTAAAATTGGCGGGAAAACAATATCAAAATGATATCTTTGGTGTTTTTTAACTTATAACCTTCCACGCTTGGAAATACACTTTTTTAATTAGTTTTGTATTTTGAATTAAATTTTAACAAGATCGGACGACTATAACATATAGCTGCCATACGAACGTCCGGAAAATATGAAAAAATTATATCTTTGGAGTTTTTATACCTTTGAAGAGGGTAAAATGATTTCATTCAAAAGTTTGCAACGCAGTGAAGGAGACGCTTCCGACTCCACAAATTATATACTAAATTTGATTCCTTGGGATACCAAGCACACTGTTAGTGGTTTCACTTAAAAGAAACTCTTACAAAAAAACCTCCTCAACCGCTTTTAATAGCTATTTTTTGTTGTATTGCTTACACAGAGACTGTCTTCCCCTAACCTGTGCCAAAGTTTGATATTTATCTATATCGTAACCTCTCCTACACCACCTTCACTCCTGGTAATTTGTTATCAATCCTTGTGTTCGTTCTTCTTCTAATACCCCTTGGACTGGAGTATTGGGCTGCTCCTTTTATTCGAGAACCAATGAGATTGGTTCTACGAGTTAAACATGCCTGTGTGCACTCCCTGTAGATGTCAACCTGTTAAGTGAACATTTTAGTCTATGTAAATGAATCCACTCACATTGCTCAGGATCAGTTATTCAAATGCCTCAGCACAGTATACTAATAACTAATTAGAACCGCATCGGTCCTTGTAATCGCGCCTTAAAATTCGATCCGCTCTTTCCAAGTTTTTAACATGTGTGTGAAAATTCCTAAGAACATTACAATATATTTAAATATATTTTTTAAATATAAAAATTAAAACTAAGTCCCCAAAAATTGAGTCATTTACTGCTTGTGATTTGTGCACAAAAAATGTGGAGATGAGTGAGCTTGAAGCATTATGTTTATTGCTCAAAGCCTCGTTATGCCTTCCATGTGTTAATGTGTAAATCAAAAATAAGGTGTAAGTTATGCTACCTTAGTTTATAATTATGAATTTCACAAGCACTATCTAAATTGTGACCGCAAAACCAAAGGCAAAAGCATCTGGACGATCATACCACAATATCATCAAATGCTCTTGTTCAAACATGAACACGCATATATACAAATGTATATTTAGGTAGCGGAATTGTAGCCGCACCAAATGTCTCACATGTGTGCATACCTAAAACAACGAGATAAAAAGGTTGTAAAATGACCCCCTGCGAGTGGTCACCACATGTTTAGGGATAAGTGCGATCGGAGTAATTGCTATCTCCTCTATCGCCCTTAAAGATAAGAATAGTTGTAAATCTCATGTTAGCTATTTAAGTAGAACATATTCTTAAATAAAATCAGTTTGAAATATCAACTCAACAAAGAAAGACGTATTTATTCGGACGTTCTTTCATTTTGGTCAATCGAGCCGATCATTTTGATCCTTCGAAACTCTGCAACTTTCCCCCCTGTGGTAAGAGGTTCAGAGTGATCAACCAGCACCTGAAAGTCTGTATGTAGTGCTAGACACACGCAGCTTAAGGTAGCGAAAATAAAAAAAATCTCTTGTTACCCCCCACCCGAGGTAAGGAACAGAGATACATATAACAAAAAAAAAAAGCACCTTCTGGTAGAAATAAACTAAAGGTAGCTTAAAAAATTAACAGTGTCGTGTAAGGCGTGCTTGAGGCCCTTAAACATCAGCGACATTGTGCGGGAAATAAATGCAATTAAGCATTTAAACGAAAAGTAAAAAAAAAAAACCAGCGACGCAGCACCTTCAGCTGCACCAGAGGGACAGAGCGGTAACAGGACAAGCAGCGGCGACTTCAGCAGCAACAACAGCAACTAAAGATACCACTGCAAGGACAGAGCGGCGACAGGACAAGCGGCGGCGACTTCAGCAGCAACAACAGCAACAAAAAATACCGCTGCAACGAAGAGCGGCGACTGGACAAGCGGCGGCGACCTTAGCAGCAACAGCAAAAAACGACTACTCTGGCGACGGCAACGGAAGCAGCTAAGTCACAATAAATTTTTTTTTTTTTTTTACATACATATATCCCTAAGAAAATAATAATAATGATTTCGGAAAAAACGATAGATTTGCTAAAGAAGCAGTCCGGGATTATTTTGGAAATAAGACGTTTAGAGGCAAAAATAGGGCTAACGGAGCTAGACGTAGGACGATTAGAAGAGCTTCAAAAACTCTTTATTACTAACCATACTGCCCTTTTAAAGATCGGCGTTGTCGATCATGAGTATTTTAATACCAAGCAGTATGATATCATTATGATGGTGTTGGCTCAGATAAAATTAAGGGTTGAAAAAGAGTCTCAGACAAATAAGCCAGAGGGACAGGTTATTCCCACGGCAAACGTTTCAAAGACCAAAAATATGGAAATAGAGATCGAGTTGCCAGGCACTTCAAACGCGTCCAGGATAGAGCAGACATTTCGAAGTCAGGTAGGCATTTTGAAAGCATACTTAGATGAGACGTCTACTCTCATAGACAATAGTCCAGATTTCCTTACGATAAGGAAAAACAAAATTGAGTTTCTATGGAGTAAGATACAGAACCTAATTGAACAGGGTAATACCTATTTCGAGAGTTCTGTGTTTGACGACATAATAAGAGATATCGAGTTTGATACGCAAAATATACTAACGGCCATTAAAAATCGATCCAGCGTAGTCAATAGACATGCTGACGTGTCGATGGTGGTGAAGGCAGAGGAATTACCAACCCTGCCTAAAATACAGATTCCCACATTTTTTGGTGATTCCAAAGAGTGGGATCTGTTTTACGAACTTTTCACAGAGCTAATCCACTCAAGAGAGGATTTAAGTCCATCTCTTAAATTTAATTATTTAAAGTCAGCCTTAAAAGGTGAAGCCAGGAGTGTTGTCACTCATTTATTGTTAGGCGGGGGCGAAAATTATGAAGCCACTTGGGAATTTTTAACCAAGCGTTTCGAGAATAAAAGAAAGATATTCTCGGAACATATGAATAGGCTTTTGGATATGCCCAATTTAAATTTAGAATCGGATAGGCAGATTAAAAAGTTCATTGACTCAATTAATGAGTCAATATATATTATGAAATTGAAGGCACAATTGTCCGAAGAGGTGGATGCCATTTTCGCCCACATAATCCTTCGGAAATTTAATAAAGAATCATTAAATTTATATGAAAGTCATGTCAAAAAGACAAAAGAAATCCAAGCGCTTTCGGATGTGGTGGAATTTTTAGAGCAAAGGCTCAATTCCATATCATCATTGTCACAGGGAGAGAAACCTGTAAAGAAAGTGGTAAATACAACGCAGAATAATAACAGCGAAAATTGTGCGTGTTGTAAATTACCGGGACATTATTTAGTCCAGTGCTTCAAATTTAAAAGAATGAACCCAGCAGAGAGAACTGACTGGGCAAGAAAAAATCAAATTTGTACAAAATGTTTAAAACATAAGAGTTTTAAGAGATGCACAAGCGAGCAGCTTTGCTTGACTTGCAACAAACCTCACCATACGTTGCTTCATGTTAAAGTTCCAGAAAAAGTGAACACATGCAGGACAACGGAGAACGTATTATTAGCCACAGCCATAATTGAGGTCAAATCAAAAAATGGAGGCTATGAAAAATTAAGGGCTTTGATTGACAGTGGGTCTCAAAGTACTATAATTTCAGAGGAAGCTTCACAAATTCTCCAATTACCAAAAATTAAAAATTATACGGAGATTAGTGGAGTTTCCTCAGTAAAAACATGCAGTTCAAGGCACAAAGTTAGCTTGCAAATAAAAACAAATCAAGAGAATAAAAATAATTTGAAAGTAGATCCAATTATTCTTCCAAAATTAATGAAGGCACTACCAGTACAAGCGGTTAAGATTGACACGACAAAGTGGGACAAATACCGACTTGCTGATCCCGAATTTCATAAGCCAAGTAGAGTAGACCTAATAATAGGTGCAGATCTAAACGCGCACATTTTTAAAAGAGGAGTTAAGAAAATAGACGGACTCCTAGGTCAAAATACTGAGTTCGGGTGGATAGTGTCAGGCTGCACAAAATCAAAAGGCAGTAACACAATAGTGGCAACTGTGATCGAGTGTACAGATTTGGAAAGGTTTTGGGAATTAGAAGAAGAAAGTAAAGAGGATTTAGAATTTCAGATATGCGAAGAAAATTTTATAAAAACAACAAAAAATGATTCATCAGGTCGATATATAGTATCAATGCCCTTTAAAGACGATAAGGTTTTAGGGGACTCAAAAAACCAAGCAATGGCACGATTTTTAAATTTAGAGAAGAAATTAAGCAAAAATGAAAATCTAAAACAACAATATTCTAACTTTATTACTGAATATATAGACTTAGGTCATATGATCGAATCTAAGTCTGAAGGAAAGTATTACTTGCCGCATCAAGCCGTAATTAGGGATGAGAGCTTAACAACAAAGTTAAGAGTGGTTTTTGATGCGTCTGCAAAAACAACAAATAATAAAAGCCTTAACGACATTATGTGGATTGGACCTCGAGTTCAAAAAGATATTTTCGATATCATTTTAAAATGGCGTAAATGGCAGTATGTTGTTTCAGCAGACATTGAAAAAATGTACAGACAAATTAATATTTCAGAAAAAGATCAAGAATATTTGCATATACTTTGGAGAAATTCCCCCAAAAACAAAATAAAAGATTTTAAGCTAACCACAGTTACATATGGTACGGCATCAGCTCCGTATTTAGCAACCAGGGTGTTAGCTGAGATAGGATATCGATGTCAGGATCAGTCAATTAAAGATGTGATTATAAACGATTTCTATATGGATGATTTAATGACTGGATCAGACAGCATTGAAGAGTCCAAGAAAATAGTATGCCTGATTTCAATGGAGCTGGAGAAAGTAGGAATGAATTTAAGAAAATGGATCTCCAATGAGAAAGAAATTATTGATACAGTTGAAAATGCGAGTGAAAATAAAGTACTGAGCATAGAGGAAACGGAATCAGTTAAAACTTTGGGTCTTCAATGGGAACCTTTTAAAGATGAGTTTAAATTTGCAGTTAAGTTGAAAAACAATAAAAAAATAAATAAGAGGTTAGTGTTATCAAACCTCGCAAGAATATATGATCCATTAGGATGGTTGTCGCCAGTGACTATAGTGGGAAAATTATTTATGCAAAGGCTTTGGCTAGAAGAAAACGATTGGGATAAAGAATTATCTACTAACGATTTAGCTGAGTGGAATCTGTACGAGAAAAATTTAAAATCATTAGAAGACATTAGGGTTCCCAGGTGGTTAAAAACGCAGACTAGCATAACGGTTCAGCTACACGGATTCGCTGATGCTTCCGAAAAGGCGTATGCAGCAGTCGTATATGCAAAAGTAGGAGAATCCGTTACATTAATAGCAAGCAAAAGTAAAGTAAATCCTAAGAAAAATAGGAAGACAATCCCTAAGTTAGAACTTTGCGCAGCCCATCTTTTGAGCCTATTGATGAGTAGAACGAAAGAAGCTATTCCTGGCATAACAACGAGTTTTGCATGGAGTGATTCTACCATTACATTAGGATGGATACGAAATAAGAACTGCAAGGATAAATTTATTAGACGTAGAACTGACGAAATTTTAAAAGTAAAAGATACAGCATGGAATCATGTAAGATCTGAGGATAACCCAGCAGATATTGCCTCAAGAGGCATCTGTGCTACAAAATTAAAAGATTGTTCGCTGTGGTGGAATGGGCCCAAATGGCTCTCAACACCGGAGGACAACTGGCCCAAGTTACAAATAGATGATAAAGTAAGAGTAAATACGGTGATAGTAAAATCCGAAGACACCATTTCTAAGTTGCTGGATAAATATTCAAGTTTTCAAAAGTTGGAACGGGTCGTAGCTTGGATATTACGATTTATCGCCATGAAAGTCAAGAAGATGTCATACCCACATTGGCTGACTATAAATGAATTAAAAAAGGCCCGATTATTAATTATTAAAAAACAGCAGGAACGACATTTTATTGCAGAGATATTATGCTTACGAGCCGATAAGGAAATAGAGCAGAAAAGTAAGGTTATAGGGCTGAATCCCTTCTTAGACAAAGATGGTATTCTAAGGGTAGGTGGTAGGTTGCAAAATAGCAAGTTACGATTTGATGTGAAGCACCCGATAATATTAGATAAATGCCACGTGTCACGACTTTTAATTGAAAAGGCTCATAAGGAGACAATGCATGGTGGAATCAATTTAATGAGAAACCAAATCCAAAGGAAGTATTGGATATTTAGGTTAAGGGATTCTCTGAAGAAAGTATTGAGAGAATGTGTCACTTGTGCGAGATATAGGCAATGTACAGGTAAACAAATAATGGGTAACCTGCCGAAGTGCAGAGTGAATGTAGCATACCCATTTTTAAATACAGGTATAGACTATGCAGGGCCGTATCACCTAAAATGTTCGAAAAATCGAGGTCAAAAAACTTTTAAAGGTTATATTTCAGTGTTTGTATGCATGGCAACTAAGGCAATTCATTTAGAAGTTGTGAGTGATTTAACTTCTGATGCATTTCTAGCAGCATTACAAAGATTTATAGCTAGAAGAGGAAAATGTGCCAATATATATTCGGATAATGGTACTAATTTTGTAGGAGCTGCACGAAAATTAGATGAAGAATTACTAAAAGCCATACAATATAATTCCAGAGTAGCTGCAGAAAAGGAAACCGAAAAAATTCAATGGCATTTTATCCCGCCGGCAGGACCTCACTTTGGAGGTATTTGGGAAGCAGGTGTTAAGTCGGTTAAATATCATTTAAAAAGAGTCATTGGAGATAGTATATTGACATACGAAGAAATGTCAACCTTATTATGCCAAATCGAAGCAGTACTAAACTCTAGACCGCTATATACGACGGGAGAAGATGTCGATGATAATGAGGTGCTAACGCCCGGACATTTCTTAATAGGTCGACCTACGTTGGACATAGTGGAGTCAATAGATGATGATGAAAAGGTTCCTAGTCTGGATAGGTGGAGGTTAATTCGCAAAATGAGAAGAGATTTTTGGGTCAAATGGAAGGAGGATTATTTATATACGTTGCAGCAGAGGTATAAATGGAAAAAAGGTAGTCAAAATATAGAAAAGGGGCAGGTAGTGCTCTTAAAAGATGAAAATTGTCACCCAGCTAGATGGCCAATGGCAAAAGTAGAGGAAGTTCATAAAGGTAGAGACGATAAAGTTAGGGTTGTCAAAGTAAAAACCTCAGAAGCATCATTTACAAGACCGATTACCAAGATTTGTCCTTTAATTGGTGTACAGCAAGCAGAGGATGCAACTGCAACTCCGACCATAAAAAGAGTTTCCCCTAGGTTATCTAAGCTTAGTAGCATGGTAATATTGGTTTTGCTGGCTTTGTTGTGCCAGATGTCAAGTGCCGCAGCGATAAAAACAAAAAAGGATGGGTTTGAGGTACAAGGAATTAATAGCACTGCGGCAATATATTTAGATCCCCTAGGAGATGTAGAAATTGTAAGTACGTCTTGGAATTTGGTGATTTATTATAACATGGAGGCATATTTTAAAATGATTTATAAAGGTAAAGCGTTGATAAAGGAAATGAGAAGAGTTTGTGAAAAACTTCATGGCTTCGAAGATCAATGCAATCTAGTTTTGGATAATATGCAAAGCCAATTAATGGAACTAGAAGAGAATAATAAATTATTTATGATGGAACCAAGATCCAGAACCAAACGTGCTCCCTTAGAGTTTATAGGTTCGTTGTATCATATTTTATTTGGTATAATGGATGAAGATGACAGGGAACAGTTAGAGGAAGATATGAAAAACTTATTAGATAATCAGAGGAACATGGATAAATTGGTTCAAAAGCAAACGTCAGTTGTTGATTCAACTACTAATTTATTAAAAAGAACAACCGAGGATGTTAACGCTAATTTTAAAAGTATGCAAGTAAGAATTGAAAACATGACAGAAGTTCTTAAAGAGAGTTACTATGTTTACAAAGAATCGATAAAATTCTTTATGATAACTAAACAGCTTCACTCCTTGATTGAAGAAGGTGAAAAAGTTCAATCAGGGATTATAAGCCTTTTAATTGATATTAATCACGGCAGACTAAACACAAACATACTTAGGCCAAATCAGCTAAAAATTGAGATTGCCAAGATTCAGGAAAATCTGTCGGAAAATCTAATAATTCCAGGGAAAAGATCAGGAACGGAACTAAAGGAGGTATATACCTTATTAACAGCGAGAGGATTGTTTATAGAGAATAAATTAATCATCACTGCAAAAGTGCCTTTGTTCAGTAGGCATCCGTCTAAATTGTTTAGACTAATTCCGTTGCCTATTAAGAATGTAGATAAAATAATAATGGTACACATAACTTCCGAATTTTTAATTTATAATTTTGAAATCGATTCGTATCACATAATGAGCGAAGCAACTTTAAATCAATGTCAAAAATGGCAACAAAATAAAAGGATATGCCAAGGAAGTTGGCCCTGGAACTCCGCGAATGACAACGCATGTGAAGTTCAGCCGTTAAAACCAAATAGAGCTTCGAATTGTGTATACAAAACAGTAGTGGATGCCACAAGTTACTGGGTAGAGTTGGAAAAGAAAAGTAGTTGGTTGTTTAAGGTTCCGATAGGTACTAAAATAAGAGTAAAATGTTCTGGGTCTCAAATGGAGTTGTCTGAACTGCCTGAGCAAGGGATTTTAAGTATTGCACCGTATTGTACAGCAAGAACGGATGACAAAATGTTTATAGCCCATCATAATATTCAATCGGAAAGTGAAGAGACACTGTCAACACCATACATAGGAGAGGTTAGTGAAGTTCCGAAAATAATGTGGGATCCGTTAAAGTTAACGCCATTAAATCATACAATTGAAATTGATAAATTAAAGAAAGAAATTAAAGAGCTTAAAGAAAACCATCCACAATTAAAGGATTTACATTTCCATCATATTTCCGGACATGCTGGTCTTATATTGTCATTAATAGTTTTGGGAATTTTTATAATATACCTTGTGAAAAAATGTTTTGTTAGGCAAAGATTACAAGCCATAACTTTCGCAGGCCCGTTGCAAGGAATTTAAAGTAAAATAGTTAAGTTAAAAAAAAAAAAATGTGTATTGAAAAATAATAAATTTACAGTCCACTAAACCGTTGTTTGCACAATTGTCAAAAATAATTGTAAAGCTTGCCGGGCCTTTGGCAGAATGTTCATCAGAACACGAAGTATTTATTATTTAAGAAAGAATAAATCAAACCAATGTTAGAGTTAAGCTATAAGAGAATTACATGTCTAAGCTGAAAAATATATATGCACAAAAAGAGCAAGATTTGAGTTTAAAAAATAAAATTGAATAAATAATTACAGTCCACTAAATCGTTAAATCATAACTATTCATATATTAAAAATATATCATTCTTGCCGGCCTTTGGCAGTATGTTCAAACATGAACACGCATATATACAAATGTATATTTAGGTAGCGGAATTGTAGCCGCACCAAATGTCTCACATGTGTGCATACCTAAAACAACGAGATAAAAAGGTTGTAAAATGACCCCCTGCGAGTGGTCACCACATGTTTAGGGATAAGTGCGATCGGAGTAATTGCTATCTCCTCTATCGCCCTTAAAGATAAGAATAGTTGTAAATCTCATGTTAGCTATTTAAGTAGAACATATTCTTAAATAAAATCAGTTTGAAATATCAACTCAACAAAGAAAGACGTATTTATTCGGACGTTCTTTCAGCTCTTAAACGGATGGGAATGGATAAGGATAAGGAATTACTCAACAAAAAAAAGGTTAAGATTAACGAAAATAAAAAATATTCAAATTTTAATATGCTTCATCCAGGGAAATTCTTCTTCACAAAATGTTTTTCCTGTAAAATCGTATCAATCAAGCACTATTGACTTTAAAGATTTTGAAAAGCATTGCCAAAAAAATATAATTTAAATAAAAAAAGGAGCTATTAAATTCAACCTAAGAGTTTATGGTACATATATTAAACAAGCAGACAAAGGAGTTACTGTTGAAACAACAAAACGTTTTGGGAATGCATATAAATCTGTACATCAAAATAAAAACATTATCTATGAAGCTAATTTGGCAAAATTTGGTAATAGATGGTCATGAAAAAGACTCTGGTAAGAAAAAAAAAATTTTTAATTATTTTGAAATTACTATAATCAAGCTAGAAAACATTCCAGCTAACGGATACCTAGAGGCATCCCAAAATATAAGTTCCCGAAATGCACTTATAAAAGTACAGAATAGTGACGTTTTTTGATTCATGTGGTGCATACTAGCATTCATAGCTAATAAAATCAAGAGAGTTCTACTTTTACAACAACAAAAGAAAAAAATATTCACGAGAGAAAATGACAAAGCCCACAACTGACCACATTAATATAAACATCGAAATAATTGTATATGACGGAATACAATTGGATTTTCAGGAATCGAGTTTCCAATCACAAATAAAAGAAATAAAAATATAGAGTAACTAATAAAGATTTTAGTATAAATATTTAGAACTAGCCAAACTTTCTGATCAGTGAAAGAAAATTAAAAATATTTCTGAGCCGAAAAGGACGCAACTTGGTGAAATTATAGACAGAACTCTAAGATCGAGCAGCAAATCTAGTATTGTTGATGAATACAGGCGCAAAATTGCTTATATTAACGATAACCTAAATGACCGTGATTGTGTAAGCATATGCGGTGTTCTGAAAATAACCCATGAAGTGGGTGATATTTTCTCTCACATTTTTGGCAATCTGCAAAGTGGAAGCCTGCTAGAAGCTATTGGTGACGAAGAAAGTGACAAAGGAGTCAGCATATGAGGAAAATTCTCAAGGAAGTACCCTCTATAACTCGCAAGCTTTCAACAGTGCTCAAAGAATACGGAAAACGACCACGAAAGGAATGTAAATGTGCAACAAAATGCGGAAAAGTCCGTCAATTCTAGGAACGGGCGCAAAAGTCGGGAAAATGGCGGAGTTCGTTTTTCTGAAAACAAGGAGAGCAAGAACTTTCCAATTTTCGCGTTAGGTTTTCGCGACGTCGAAGAATCGGTTCGTGTATTTGATGGTACCGATGTTTTACCTGTAAAGACTTGGTTGCGCGAATTCGATGATACGGCAACTTTAATGTGCTGGAGCGGGTTGCAAAATTTTGTGTTTGCGAATAAATCGCTAAAAGGTATAGCAAAACTTTTTGTTAGCAACAAACGCGATTTAAACTCATGGGACTCGCTTAAATATGCTTTGCTGGATGAATTTCGGTCTAACGTAAGCTCCAAACATGTACACAAGCAAAACCAAACGCCGCAAAGACGAAATGAATACTTTTACCGTATGAAGGACATCGCCTCGCGGGGGAGTGTCGAAATAGAAGCGCTCATGCATTACGTCATAGACGGGATAGACGAACTTTTGTTGAATAAATCAATATTATATGGCGCAAAAAATGTATGTGAGTTCAAGAATAAACTGAAAGGCTACCAAACGGAAAGTGATCGAAATCTGATAGCTTAATAAAAAACCAAAACGGTCCAGTAAAAAGCTACAAAAAAGAATTAGTTTGTTACGCGAAAAAAGAAAAGCCGGCTGAAAATAAATCCAATATTAATCGTGTCTAACCGAAGAACGACATCACTAGCAAGGATGTATCACTTGACGGCAAAATGTGTGTAGCTCTCTTCGATACGGGCAGCAAGTTTAAAATAAAGCGCGAAGATGAAGAAGCCAAAACTCGAAAGCTGTGCCATTTTTATCGGTCATTTCATGCGTTCATTTGACGAAAATTAATATTTTCTGAACATTTACGTGGTGCCAAACAACGGATTAGGCGCAGTTCTGATGCAGAAATCTCCGGAAGATCGGCATTCCGTTTACTACATAAGCAGAAAGACGACGCCGGCTCAAAGAGAGTATCCAAGCTATGAACTAGCCGTTGTAGAAGCTGTCTCTAAGTTTCAAATCTAACTTTTGGGCAGATTCTTTAAAATTTATACAGACTGCGACGATTTAATAACACCTTGCAAAAGAAGGACTTGAATAAAAGAATCAGGTGATGGTACTTGCAGAGTACAACTGCAAACTTTAGGAATGCAAATGAAGCACGTAGATCTCTAAGTCAACACCCAGTCATGACAATAACGGAGGACAACGTCACTCTTGCCATTAAATCAGCACAAAGCCAAGACGAACACCTAAAAGCAATTAAACAGATACTCAACAACGGCGCAAAATTCCAAGATGACAACTTTTGCAAATCTGGAATTATCTACAAGCTACAGAGGTCATTTTGCAATCATGAAGACCAATAACCTGAATAATTCTCACAAATAGAAAACGAGGAAAGGAAGAAGGATTACTGCATCCGTTAAAAAAAGGCCGCTCCGCTGCACTCATTCCATGTAGATTTTCTTGGACCCCTTGATTCAACAAGTTAGGACTATATACACATTTTTGCCGTTATTGACTTATTCACAATATTGTCATTAAACGAACGCAATTTGGTACTAGCCTGAAACTAAAACCAAAATTTTTAGGTCCATATCAAGTACCGAAAGTTAAACCCAACAACTCCTATGACGTTCAGAAATTTTGAAACTCTTACGGTCCTGGAAAGTCTTCTAGTTGTGCCGAGTTTATGAAAGCTTGGATGACAAACAACAACATTTCATACATATCTGACGACTCTGATAATTGTGTGGAGTGTGGAACTAAGTGTCTGCTATATGCGAGAGTATATTTTAAAAAGTAACGACGAGCTGTTTTTAAAAAATAACGATAGGTTAATAGCAAAACGAAAACTTAAAGTGGATTGCAAAAACGACGATAGCGAATAAAAGACGAAACAAAATGAACGAAACAACTACATCGAGCGGCAGTGGACGAGCGAGCGAGTTTGAAAGAGGAAGCCGAAGACGACGTAACAGACGGAGGCAACGATGTTCGCGAATTGAATAAATTCATAAAAACCTCTAGACAATATATTTTTGTGAAGCTGTTAATATTTATCTTAAACTTAAATTAAATATCCTAACAAACTTAACCAATCCCCACATAAATATAATCCTGATCTAAACGAATTGTGGACATTTTAATGTATGTAAAAAAAAAACAAAAAATGAATTCATTACTTTTTTAAAAACTAATTCAAATTTCGTATATTTTTATAGGCGCTGACTGTATACCAAAATTCTGTAAATCACTCAAGGAAAAAACTACGACCCCCAAAATCCCGAGTGCTAGCACAATCCACGGCCATGAATAGGAAGGCAACTGCTGTGCCTGTGAAAAGGAAATCAATTTTCTGGAAAATACATGGGTCCCATTCATAAAAATTGTAAGCCGAAGTATAAATTAAGCGATCCGTTTTTCCCTGTAGTAACAAAATAATTGGATAATGGAGCTCTTAAGCAGCAGCACCGTAACCAGCAGAACGTTCACGGATTGGATTTTTCAGGTGGAGATATTCCATACACAATACTTTCACCGCTCAATAAGTATTATACAGTTCTTGTTGTTCTATTTATCAACAAGCGTTATCGATATAAATATTGGAAGAAGTTTAACTCAACTACCCAATTTCTTTACCTATTATAGAATACACAATAAAAAACTTCCACTTCGATGTTCATTAAATAATTTACTTAAACTGTTTGTATTCTTAGAAAACACCAATTATGAAATATAATGGTTACGCATGTGTTTAAATTTAAAATTTAGTAAAAAAAATTTACGGACCTATCAGGTTGTTTCTTATTATGTATTTTTTTAAGAGATATTTTGGAAATGCTCCCCGCAAAAAAAACACGCAACTTATGTATTGTAACTATTGCAGACCTGATACTCATTTCGAGAAGAACTGCTCCAACAAACGCGATTAAAAGAATATTAATAAAATCTAGAGTAAAAAAACCTAGTAGTTAGTAATAATATAATATAAAAACAATCATTCTAAACAAAATAAATTTTTTAAAAAAAATTTTAACGCAAATTATACATCATTTCACAATGCTTTTTTGTAAACCCTCCGCATCGGGAAAAACAATTTTTTTGAAAAATCGAATTACCAAAAAAAATCATCTTTTTAATATTTTAATAAATAGAATTATTTGGTGTTATGGAGAGGAGACCCAATTTCGAAAATGTGGAATATTTTAAAGGAGTCCCTGAAACAATTGAAATTGAAACGAGTGAACCAATTTTTTTAATATTGGTTAACTTAAGGATGGGAGCCATTATTAAAAAGTGTGTGAGTTTATCAGTATTAGTGGTAACTCAATACATATTTCATAAATCTTACCACTATTTTACTAAATACCAAATACGTTGCGAAAAAAGATTCATCTGATTTGCCCAAAAAGGCCGACAATAGACTTTGTAAGGCAATTGTAAGCAACAGTAATTGTAACCTGGTAAAAACAATCGTAGAGATTGTATTAAACACATTATAATGAAATCAAAAAAATTAGTAAATCCCATCTTAATGCTCTAAAATAGTATAAACCTTTCGTGCCCAAAGCGTACATAAAACTCTACGAGAAAAGTCCCTTATTAAAAAGTGGAATTTCTAACGAATCTAATCACTCCATTGCTTTCTTGAATTTTTGAAAAACTTTTAAAAAGTAATTAGAAGTAAACATAATCTAAGCAAAGTAATTTTTATGCAACCTAAGACCCATCAGCAATTGATAAAAAATGATAGAGGATGTGAATTATTAAATTTAAATTTTTTACCAAATTTTAAATAATAATAAAATAAGTGATTTTGATGAATGACTTAAAATTTGTCAAGAATTAAGCTACGATTAAAATAAAAAACGTAATAAATCATGAAATCTTCAAAAAGAACAAACAAAATTTGAGTTCCCCAACTTTCCAACTGAAAGTGATGATGATGATTTTAATTTAAATAAAAGAAAAGAAAATGTAGTATCCGATACCTCTTTTTTAAATAATCTTTAATCTTTTATTAATAATCTTTTTATTTAGATTTTAAATATGTAACAGGACGTGAAACAACCGATCGGTTAGAAGAAAAAAATCTAGTCCACGTTAAGTGTGCATTTACAAACATTGTGAACATTCCAGGAGAAATGGGCGATGCTTGGGAAGTCGGTATTACAGATATAAATTTAAGGATTACATTAAATATTAACCAAACAGAGATAAAAATGTTTTTGGAAGAAACTGAATTTGTTAGTCTTGTAAATGCTAAAACATTTAGGTATACAAATGAATCAGTTCCAACGAATATACCTGAAATAGAAGTGATTTTTGTTTACACTGACAAAATAAAACCAAGGTCAGTAGGTAGTAAAAAACCATGATTTCATCATAATCAAAAAAAGATTAAGACATCTAATTTAAAAATATTCAATATTATCCTTTAGACATATGGTCACCAAATGAAATCTCTATATAATTACTGATTTCAATGGATATAAGATACCTTTTGAAACTTCAGCTGTTCCGATTTTCGTTACTCTTTATTTTAGAAGAAGGAGAGAGTCAGGACTATAAATAATTCAAACACAAATACTATTTATTTAGAACTAAAATAGTCATCATGGTGAAATCTTATCAGGATTATTTTGTAAATCAGTTTGGAAGTCTTTAGATATCTCCGCATATATTGCAACAAGGACGTGAAATCGGACATTTTTTAGCGGTATTTTTAATTACATAAAACACTTTTTTTTCGGGCATAACTGCTATAAAAAATCAGGCTGCTGAGACTGGTAAGGCTGTAATCAATGAAAGGGGAGAAAGCCTTTAAGAAATATAATTCAATAACAAAGTTAAATTGCTTTGCACAATCTTTCTAATAAAGCAATTGAAAAATAGAAAAAAAAACTTCATTATAAATCTAAACGACAACGTAAACATACCGACCCGCATCATAAAAATAAAAATCAACAAGAAAATTAAATATTAAAGATATTTTTTGAAAGCAAATATGTACGCATATCGAATGTATGAAAAGTGATTTTGTTTGAGATTTGTTTTTGTAGATAAGTTTGCGGCCCAGCCCCAGCAAAGTTCTATTCTAAGAACTGAAGAAGTCTTATACAATCCAATTGCATTTTTGGCGGCGCCTGTTCAATCGATTTTGTTTGCTTGGAAAATGGCGATACTTATTGAGATTTATCAAGTGTTTGTTTACGACTTGTGGTGCAACTTAAAAAAAATTATAACAGCAACATTGAAGGAAAAGCTGTATGTGTTGTAAACAATATTCTAGATTCACTATTTAGAAGTTCGTCAGTTTGTTTAAATAATATATTGCTATCGCAAAGTGATAATTATTATGATTATGATTTAAGAAGTAATTTAAATACTGAAAAAACAAAGTTTTATTTAATGGAAACTGGTACTGAATCAAATTTAAAGATACTAGAAGCACAACTTTTAATGAACCATATAATAATTAAGCCAAATATCTTAATGGCTCATTATCATGTTTTACAAACTAAAAATGCTCTGTACCCAATTAGCAAAATTGAAGTCAAATCATTTACAACATATCCAGGCAACAATACACTATTGATAGACAACGCAGTTACTTGTACGGTTATTTGTATGGTTAAAAGCCGCTCATACTCAGGAACCCGAGCCTTAGACCCATTTCAATTTGAGTTCAAGTTCTTTACCCGAACGCTGAAAAGGTCTAAAGTTCAAGAGGATTTAATATTCTTTTTAGATCATGTGGAATTAAGTATTAGGATCGTGGATTTCAAATTACCAAGGATATTCAAACAGTTTTGAATTAGCCTTTTACTAAACTGCTGATCAATCAAATTCAACTATATGTTCTAATTTAATCTAAGAATCTAAGGAAGATTTTCCGAACCACTTGTTGAAGCAATTGTGTACCTGCTTGGTATATGTACTGTAATTACGATATTGTTAAGCATAGAAATATTCGTACGCTCTCGTAAAATGAATACTTTATAAATTGAACATGTGCTTTCTATGCATTCAAAGACAAAATCTTTTTTAAATAAGTTTTCCATTCAGATATATTACCAAAAACTATTTCGAAGTATCCAGCACTAATAATTGCGAATTCCGAAACTTCAGATCAACCTGGAACTCATTGGATTGGATTTTATTTTGATAGTCGAAGTCAGCAAAATTTTTTCAATTCATATGGACAATATCCCAAAAAAAAAATTTTTTTTAATTTTCAAAATCTAACGCTTATACATTTTTTTTCTAATACTTGCGGACATTATTGTATCATAGAAGAAAACACTAGACTATTATTTAAGAAAATTCAAGAAGATGTTTAAAAACAATTTTAAAAAATAAAAAAACATTGTTTTTTTTATAAAATCAATTCGAGTTATTTATGGTTTTGGAGCAATACTTTATTTATCTTATAATACGTAAGGGCTTAATCTTTTAGTGCAGGCAGCAAATGACAAAGTTTATTATGGAATCCAAACTTTGAGTGGATCAACTCTTATTTCTCTAAATCCTGCAAAGTAGCTTTTAGGTAATCCATCCTTTGTAGATGTTGTCTGAAAAGCATGCCTTCAAATTGGATCAAGAAAAGTATATCTGTTGGGCGTACTTCTTATTCAGGCTGATTTAATACTGTGGTAAGATTTTAAAACTCAGTCCTTTGTATTGAAGAATTTTATTTACTTTACTTATTTACTGATATAAGTTCAATATGACCGTAACAATATCTTTTCAGATCTATTCCTTTATATACCTTGCATTATTCCATTTTTCTTTAATTTCTTAAATTTAGATTTAAATATCCAAACATCTTTTTCATCATTATCCAATCACAGGTTTCACGTCATTTAAGGTCTCTAAGAAGTGCCTCAAATTCAACAAAATAAGTTGATCAAAAATGTACTTTAAATTTATTTATTTGATCAGCGTAGGATTGGATTTGTTGTATACTAATTCTTGAACCCTAAATTTCATGGTCTTTTATACTTGTCAAAAACTATATATTTCTATCAATTCATGAATTATCCCTCAAATGCTATATATGATATTTCTATGGCAGCTATATGATATAGTAGTCCGATTTTGATAAAATTTAATTCGAAATTCATAACTATTACAACATGTTATTTCCAAGCGTAGGAGGTTGTATGTTAAAACAAACCGAAGATATAATTTTTATTTCATGTTTTCCGACTAATTTTCCGATTGTTCCTATAGCAGCTATAAGATATAGGTATCCGATCCGGCTGGTTCCGACTTAGATACTACCTGCAATAGAAGGAAGACTTTTGGGAAAGTTTCAGCCCGATAGCTTTAAAACTGAGAGACTCGTTTGCGTAGAAACGGACGGACAGACGGTCAGACGGACATGGCTAGATCGACTCGTCTAGTGACGCTGATCAAGAATATATATATACTTTATGGGGTCGGAAACGTCTCCTTCACTGTGTTGCAAACTTCTGACCGAAATCATTATATCCTCTGCAAGGGTGTAAAAAAAAAATTGTAAAACAAAGGAAAATGATCCAATAAATAAAAAACATTTATATGAGAAAATTATATCATAATCTGGGCATGCGGCCGCGTAACGGTCTTCGACAGCTTGAGAAAATCTACGCATCTCGTTTCATTACATGGCGGTAATCAGCTAATGGTGCTGATTACCGCCAGTCCACATACTGGTTTCCGAGAATAAAAAACTTGGTGAAAACGGAGGCTAACTCCTGCAAAGAGAGAATGCTTTTTCCCATCCGTTCACGTACACAGGTATGGCCGGCCCGTTTAATATAAAAAAGTATACCGGAAGAGTTTGTCTCGTTACAAAAGGGTATATGTTGGTTTTCGTTAGCTTTTCTACAAAGGTTATCCATCTAGAGCCTACATCCAAAATAACGACTAAAATATTTCTTGCCACATTCACTCGTTTCGTATCTAGAAGAGAGTTTCCCTGCCAAGTTTAGTCCGACAATGGAAGGACCTTCGTCGCCGCTTCCACCGTGCTTTCCCGAGATTTTTTGCAAGCCGCTAAGGAGTCTGTGACTGATGCGTATAGGCATCAGCAGCTCAGCTTGCAAAATATTCCTCCTGGAACACCCCATATGGGGGGAAGCTGGTGCCAAGAGCATCAAGACCTTGTTTTACAAGTCCACCGCTACAAGGAAGTGAAGATATGTCCACCCTCCTAGCGAAAATCGAAGCTTGTCTAAATTCTAAACAGATATCTTCAATGTCTGAGGATCGAACTGAACTCTTAACGTTGACACCAAAGCACTTTCTTGTCGGCGGAACTCTTCTGTTCATAGTTATCCACACTTCCTTATCCACGCTTTGACTAGGAAAATGGCTCCCCGTCCACGTAGCGCTCAAGCATTGGATAGCAGACGTACGAGAGGTACCTATCCTACTGATAGCCACTCTGCCGTGAATTCATCCTCTTCGAAAGTGTTAGAGGTTCCTAAAGCTAAGCGCAGAGAAGCAGCTGCGAGCAGTGCTCATAAACAAGTACTGCCTCTCAGGCGAGCACTCCACTGGGAGCTTACTGCGCAGAACGTGTCACCACAACAGGCTTCTACACATGCACGAGCGCCGTTCCCGGAACAAGTCCCGCTCCCAGCCACAGCCCTCTTCTCTGCAGCATTTGCACCGGCAAGATCCGCAGCGCTCAGCATCTTCGACATCAGCTCCGTCGCTAGCGGCTCTCCTCCAACGCCATAGCGCCAACGTCCTTCCCACTGCGCTGGTGATCGTGGAGACCGGGGAGAAGTTCGACACCGCCGCCCTCATTGATCCGTACACACCGACAAGCTCCATCGATGCATTCATGTCCGCCGCGTTTCGTCTGCGGACGACCAACGTTGGAGAGAAGAGCATCTGCACGGCGACGATTCGATCGAAAGTCGACGACGCGGTTAAGCTGAAAGCGGTCCTCAAAATCGAGCCGAACGTGCGCATCCGTGGCAAAGAAGTTACTGCTCACGGATGAGCGGTTCCATTCGCCAGCCACCATCTCCCTTATTTTTGGCGCGGACGTCTACCCGAAGGTGATAAAGCGGGGCTTCCACATGGTTCACGAGGGATTGCCGGTAGCTCAGAAGACGGTGTTCGGGTAGATCTTCTCCGGCGCTCCGGACTTTTTGCAACGCTAGCAATTTCAAAGGGGCGGAATTTTCCCACCGTCCAGCAAATCTGGACCCCCGCATCGCTCCCGCTTTGCACCGCACTCAGTGCTAACCCGTTCCTGTCTCATCTCCCCTCCTTTATGCAGTTCGACGTTGTCACTCTGTTTAAATAAATCACGGTCGCTCCGCTGACTCCGACATTCGGTCAGCGGTGCACTTCGCGTTTCGAGTGTTTCTCCCCTACAGCGCAACAGCAGTCCGCCGTCCAAATGGACGACGCTGTAAGTTCCAGCGCCAGCGTAGCCCCGCTACCCCCTGCGAACAGTTTCCTTATTAATAATCTTTCACCAGTTTAAGAAACAGCTCTAGCGTAATATACTTTTTTATTAAGTCTTATTTTTATAAACATATAAAAAGATTATGCTATGCTATTTTTAATACTTTGTTATGCAATAAGTCAGCAATTATTTAAAAAAAAATTCTATTTATTTTAACATGTTGGAATTGATTTTAAACTGTAATACCCTTGCAAAGGATATTATGGTTTTAGTCAGAATTTTGCAACGCAGTAAAGGAGACTTTTCCGACTGCGCTTCGTCACTATGGGACTGCCGTCACCAGTAATGAGGATTTTGGGCTTTGGTTATGCATAAATTCACTTTAGCTTAGATTGATTCGATGGACCATTTATATTGCACCACTGTTTTTTTGTACCCTTGCAGAGGGTATAACGATTTCAGTCAGAAGTTTGCAACGCATTAAAGGAGACTTTTCCAACCCCATAAAGTATACGAGTATATATTTTTGATCACCATCACTAGACGAGTCGATCTAGCCATGACCGTCTGTCCGTCCGTTTCTACGCAAACTTGTCTCTCAGTTTTAAAGCTATCGGGCTGACACTTTCCCAAAAGTTATTTTTCTATTGCAGGTAGTATATAAGTCGGAAGCAGCCAACTCGGCCAACTATAAAAAAATTTTAAGAAAATTATATCTTAGGTGTTTTTTAACATATAACCTCCCACGATTGGAAATAACATTTTTAAATTAGTTCTGAATTTCAAATTAAATTTTATCAAAATCGGACGACTATATCATATAGCTGCCATAGGAACGATCGGAAAATTGGGAAAATAATATGAAACAAATTATAGCTTCGGTGTTCTTTGACATATACCCTTCTTAGCTTGGAAATAACATTTTTAAATTAGTTCTGAATTTCGAATTAAATTTGATCAAAATCGGACGACTCTATCATATAGCTGTTATAGGAACGATCGGGAAACAAATTATTTACTAAATTTGATTATTTCTTATAATTGCAAGAAGTAACTCCCGAAGTTAACTTCTTTTCTTGTTAAATCAAATTATATAGTTTTGAGATTACTCAACTTTTGATCTTTACAAGTTTTTGTGATAAAAATACTTATATACGTGTATTACAGCAAAAGCAAATAGAAATCTAATTTTAGATTTTTTTGATTTTTAAAATAAGGAAGGAAATTAACTTCAGACGCCGAAGTTTCTATACCCTTGCAGGTCGTTCGCGTGTGTTCCTGCCAAAAGGGCGTCTAATTTCTGAAGGCAGTATAGAGCACCAGTTTATCGAGACATCTCGCTCGCTCGCACTGCACTCTGATCTACCTCTCCATCTCTTCTCTAAGTATTTGTTTCGCTCTGGAGTCCCTAAGTTCAGCTAGGCTTAATTAGTTAATTTAACCCGCGTTTTTCGTAATTTTTTTTCCAAGGCTTTTACATATTTTTTAGCGATCAAGCCGCTGCGCCCCACCACTTTTATTCTTCGACTGGACTTAAAATTTTACTGTGTTTATATATACATAAATATATTACTTCTAATACAGTCCATTCCAAGTACTTTTCTCCTAGAATTACTGCTAAACATTTCCCAGCTTTAAAAATAAATCATAATATTGGCAGATTTACTCTAGCAAAAAATTAATTGTGCAGGTGACAAACAATCGCACCGATAAACGAACATAAGCGAAGTCTCCACAATTCCCGCTCTGTAATTCCGCTATTCGCACTCCACATACACACGCACATTTTCGTTTTCTTCAGCGCAAAGTGGTATAAGTGCGTAATGTATTACAAAAGACTGATCATCCGATCTAAGTTATATATATTAAATGTGCCCGTTTGAGCGCAAGTGTGATCCTACCCAGGCGATTGTCTTCTCTGGCCGACTTTGCGGGACCTTTTCACGACGATATACATACATAGACAATCCGAGCCTAACACTCGATGAAAAATTATTCCACTTAAAAAAAAAGGCAAGTGGCGAAGCTCACTCACCAATTACGGCTTCGCTCAGCTTGGGATAACCTAACTGAGCGTTTCGAATCTAGGAATAACCTAAAAACTCTGTTCAATGTGAAATTCATAGCACAGGGGTTTGGAGCTGCCTTAAAGGAACTTCAACGCACTTTTCAATGATGTTTTACTTCCTTTCAATTTTCCGGCATCAATATTATGAATTGGGATCCTATCCTGGTACATATGTGCTCGGCGAAATTACCAATGGTCGCGCTTTCATTATGGGAGCAATCCATCCAATATATGTAAAGCCACAATTCCTACAGAGCGCCATCGAAATCTTAGCCTGCCGATAGTTTCCGATCTGCCGATCTGCAGAATTTCCAAAAATAAAATCCTTTAGGAAAGGGTAGTACCCAAAGGCTGCGATCTGTGTTCGATGAAGAACCACTCTGTGCAAATGACGGTAGCCGATCGCCTAGCTTATATCCAAAGGAAGCTGTTGTGCTCCAATTGCTTTGCAAGCAGCCCCCAATTCCTGGATTGTACACGCGCTCACAACTGTCTTAATTCCTAAGATCGGCATCACACATTGCTGCATTGTAACAGGGATTCTTCTACTCCGCCGATTCCATCCGACCCTCCAAGGCAGGTATCCATCTCAATTCCACGCACAATTTATCCTGTTCAGCGCAAGTTTCCATACAAAAAGAGTAATAAGAATACTTCATTCGAATACTAGGATTCATATCCCGCCTTGGATGGGAGTCATTCCCAAGGTAATAAATCCTACCAATGCCGAGTCTGCCAAAAGATCCACTCTCTAATTAAGTGTCACCACTTTCTGCGGCTTAGCGCCCAGAGAAGACTCCAGGAAGTACAATCCACATGTATTTTTGTAATTGCTTGGCTCACGAACATTCCGCAGATTTCTGCCGCAGTGGTCATCAGTGCCACAAGTCATACTTTTGAGCCTACAATCCTACGTCCTTACTACGGGAAGAATGTTCATGCCAAAAGGGCGTCTAATTTCTGGAGGTGGTGTAGAGCAGCAGTTAATCCAGATGTCTCCATCTCTCTCGCTCGCACTGTACTCTGCTCTCCCTCTCCATCTCTTCTGTAAGTCTCCGCTTCGTTCTGGAACGCCTAAGTTAAGCAAGGCCTAATTAGTTTATATTTACATGTGAACGAATAAACACCAAGGCGCAACGCGCAATAATCCGAAAAGTACCCCGTGTTTTTCGTACCCTTTTTTCAGGGCTTTTAAATATTTTTCAGCGATCAAGCCACTGAGCCCCAACACCGTGGAAGCATTGTAGGTCGAGAGCTATCCGATTTTTAGAAAACTAAACACCAACTTTAATTTCAATTTACTACCGTATATGTTTGTCAAAGCGAAACTTAACGGTATTTGTATTATTTTGACATTAATTATCCGATCGTTACTATGGCACCTGTATGATATAAAAAACCTGCTTTTTTTAATTTCTTTCAAAATTCTGAAATATTAAAAAATAGAATATGCCCAAAATTATAAGTTAATATTTGAAAAACACAAAAATTATATTTTTTTGTTCAATTGCTTGAATATTTTTTTGATTATTCCCATCTGAGCTATATGATAAAGTTTTCCTAATCCTCTCGTTCCGACTTATACGTAATACTACTTGCAATATAAATACGAATTTTGGGAAGCTTCAAAATTGAGAGACTAGCTTGCGTAGAAACGGACACGATATCCTTCTCATTCGACACGCTTCAATACAATATTCCTTTAATAAACCTAATATTTGGATGGAACTGGCCGGATGAGAACATTTTAGAAAATGTACTTATTTAGTCGAATTAATAAGCATTATTCGTCACAGAAGTCGATACCAGAACTTTTGTATTTTAATAGTGCATAATCCCACGACCCTTTTCCTCGTTAATATGTATAGTCACGAAGAAATGTAAATCTACAGTAATCGTCGGTTGGTTACGAGTGATTCATGAATCGAAAGGTATTCAAAAAATGAATTGCACACAAAGTCTTTACAAAAATTAATTGCGATGGGAGAATAAGTGGTGAAAGTGTAAAAATGTAAATTTAAAAAATGTCTAACCATACGAAAAATTCAATGTCTTTGTAATTTTTTTTTTTTTTGATATTAATATTCATGTATGAAGTGTACATATTGTTGATCATTATCACTAGCTAAATCGAGCTAGCTAAATTTAGCTTTTCATAGCTGTTTTACCGCCAAGATTTCAATTAGTTTAGGTACGCTTAAAAAAGTTAAATTCTCAGGCAGTGTAACATGCTCTTAACTAGTAAATGTGGCCAATATTGTTAATTAATAATTTTGACACAAGACTTTTTTAAGAAAATGTGTCGTATGTCAAAAGTTTAGGAGTTCTAGAGGCTAAACACCTTATAAGATAGATAAAAAAAATGTTTTTTAACGCTGGTATTAAGACGTTTAAAAGGCGTACAAAGTATTTATAAATTCATGTACCTTTAGTATTTTACACGTTTCGGCAGCAGCTTTTTCTAGCTGTTTTCTCTCCAAACCTGCTAGTTTTTCCAAAGGCGGTAGAACTAATTTTTCTTAGCAACTATGGCCGATTTCCCCCAAAGGTCAATAGCGGGGTTGTTTATTTCCACCGGCCTAAATATATTGACTTCCTTCAAGTCTTGGCATGCAATAGCTTTCGATTGCCTTGTCACACGTAAATATCGGAACACTACATCAAAACTAAACAACTAAATAAAGCTAAGTTGAATTGTTCCGTGCGGAATGTTAAACATTTTGAAACATTTGGGTCAGAGACGGGCACGAGATCTAACGGTTTGGGTAAGAGCTTAGGCAGAAAAAAAAACAACCCCCAGCGTATATGTGTTAGGTAGATCATATATTTTTAGTTATAAAAAATTCCTTAAGAAGACAATTAGATCTTGTGTTTGTTTTAGACCCGTCTGAAATCACAGTATGTAGAATTTACGCTCTTGTTGTACCTGAAGACCCATATCATCCAACTATGGAACTGACAATTTGCCTCCCCTGCTCTGATACCCTCTCTTCTTTAGTTTCTCCAACTAAAATGAGATCTTTTCGTAAATGTGACTATAATAAACTTAACGATATGATTTCTCATTATAATTGGACAGACTTGTACAATTGTACAAACACTGTACAATTCTATACAGTGTTAAATACGTTTTTTAATGGGATAGGTTTCTTTGAAACCTAAACAGGCTTTCTTGGTTCACCAATGCGCTTCAAAGACTTAAAAACCTTAAATCTTACACTTATAAAAAGTATACAAAATCGGGTAGACCAGCAGATTTTTCGAAATATGTGGTGGCTCGAACAGATTTTAATGTTCTCAACAGTCATTGCTATTCTATGTGTCTAAGTCGATGTAAATTTGAATTTTCATACGATCCGAAACAGTTTTACAATTTTGTTTTTGCCAAGCGTAAGTCAGCGGCACTGCCTTCATCGGTACGTCTAAACTCAATGGACGCATCGACGGATTCTGAAATTGCTGATTTATTTGTTGAGTTTTTCCAAACTACTTAAATCTAACACTTAAAAAAAGTTTAAAAAATCGTGTAGAGCGAACGGTTTAATATTCTCAACAGTCATTGCTATTCTATGTATCTAAATCAATGTAAATCGATCCGAAATAGTTTTACAACTTTGTTAATGTCAAGCGAAGGTCATCGGCATTGCGTCTAAACTCAATGGAGGCATCAACGGATTCTAAAATTGCTTATTTATTTGCTGAGTTTTTCCAAACTACTTATTGTTCGACAGCTTGTTCAAATTCTAACTACTCTAATCCCTTAAATAGGGCAAATTTTATTTTTTCCCCTGTAATCACCTAAGTCAAGAGATTTAGTAACAACAACGCACACTTATTCTCCTGGTCCAGATGGACTTCCTGAATGTGTGCTTAAGTTTTTAAGTATTTCATCATCAGTTTTCCTTCTATTTTATTATTCCACTCCATAAAAAGGGTGCAAAGGCGGATGCTAAAATTTATAGAGATATTTCTAAATTGTCGGCAATTTCTAAAGCATTTGTCACTTCTCATTTGCAACATTTATGTTGCTCGCTTATATCACCGTGTCAGTATGGTTTTGTTAAGCGAAGATCGACCACCACCAAACTTCTTGCATTGACATCTATTGTAATGAATGAATTTAAGAAAAAATGCAGACTGACATTGTATATACAGATATTAGTAAGGCCTTTGACTCCGTTAACCTTTCTCTTCTTTTATTCAAATTAGATCAGCTTGGGTTTCCTGGTAATCTATTTTCTTGGATTTCATGTTACTTGAATCGTAGGACTCAGAGGGTTATATTCAAGAATGCTGTTTCAAAATTGATCTACGTGACATCTGGAGTGCCTCAGTGTAGTCATTTGGGCCCTTTGCTGTTTACTTTGTTTATTAACCATTTTCCCTCAATCATAACACATTCTCGTGTACTAATGTATGCTGATGATGTTAAGCTTTGTTTATCATATAATGATATAGCGTCGGGATTTAACTTACAGTCGGATATTGATTGTTTTCATGGATGGTGTGAGTACAACCTTTTAAATTTAAATTTGCCACGATGTACATCAAATTTTTGTCTGCACGAGCCTTTTCGCGTTCTATGTAATAAGCTTTATCATTTAATTTGCATTTCAACATCTATCCCGGTATTAAAAACTAATATTTTAACTCATTTGCTTAATTCTTAGTTGTTTCTTTTATTTTCATTTGTGTCCCGTCTCTATTTTTTTTTTTTGCCCAAATTGATAAAAGGGCCCCGCGCGTAACAAGCACGTGCTTGGTGTCGTTGGGCCACTTGTTTGTACTGTTCGAAGTGCATCAACGTCCATATATATAAAGGCCCAAACTTCGCAGGGGACCGGGGGCACAACCCCCTTTCGCAGGCCTAGGAGTTGGGCCAATAAATAGCGGTGGTACGCCGGCAGGCAAAGGCCTGACGCCGCCGGTTTATGTGATCGAGGTAAAAGACATCGACGAGACCACCGAAAAAAACTGATGTTATATGTGCCGTTAATCTATGGTGGTAAGACTAAGAGCGTGGCAAAGGAGCACCAATCCAGAGGCTGCAAAGCAAAGCCCTGCTTACGCTCTGCAAACGCAAAAAGGAGACAGACTGCGACCACCTAACGCTGTGAGCGCTGGATTGGCCTAGGCCTCCAGCTGGGACCATGCAGCAATAATTTGCACGATTAAGTCTACAAATGAGTCACCACGCGTTGCAAAGACCGTGTTAGGGTATAAAATAGAAACGGAGATGGGGCAGATGTTGTTCGAGGACCTCTCTACATGCGGATCAGCTGAAGCATAGCAGATTACATCAAAGCAGAGGAAGGGGAAGACCCTATCAAGAAGAAGACGTATTTACTGGTGGAACTAAGCCATTGTGGAAGTCAGGAAAGAATGCCTTAGGGCAAGACGCGCATATCAACGCTCAAGAGGAAGACTCGAGTTCAGAGCACTCCAGATATGCTACAGGAAAAGAAGATGAGCCCTGGAAAAATCCATAAAAGAGGGCAAACGCAGGGGCGGATGAGCCTTCTTCGTATAGAGCACTTTGCATGCTGGATACGGTGGCAAAAATTTCTAAAAGAATAATCCGCTCCCGGCTAGAAGGTGCATTTGTCGGATCCAACGGCCTGAGATGCAGTATGGTTTTCGAAAGGGGCTATCTACAATCGATGCCGTCGGTAAACTGTGCGGCATCACGGACAAAGCCATCGAGGGGAAAAGGTGGTTGAACGGCACTAAGCAGTATTGCATAGCGGCAACATTGGATGTTAAAAACGCATTTAAATACGCTAGCTGGCACCACACACTAAATGCATTGAGCAAACTAAATGTCCCAGTGTAAAAACAGCTAATAATAGCGAGCTATTTCAAATGCCGATGTTTGAAGACATCGATGTTTTTAAAAAAACATCGAATGAAACATCGATGTTTTCGAAAATAATTTTATAATTATAAATATTCCTAACAAATGTGAACAAAATTTGTATTAAAAATAAAAAAAAACTTTTATTCATTTAAACGGTTTTAGATCAGACGATTTAGATCATAATTTTTAGTAATAAAAATAAATGGGTCTACGATGTTACTCTTTAAACGGGTACGGCGATCGGAAATTATTTGACCCGCCATGCTAAAAGCTTTTTCGGACTCGCAGGACGTGGCAGGAATACACAAAAAATTGTTTGCAAGCTCCTGGTAAGGCTCCATGTTCTTTAAACATTGCTGGAATAAGAATAATTTACTTTAAAATAATCACAATATGCAATTTATATATTTACCATCCAAAAATTTAAGGAATCAGGAAACAGGAGCCTTTGTAGTCCCTAGTAATGCTATTGGGAGTGCCTCGTTGGTCTCTTAAATTCGTTCGTTCATTTGGAAGGCACTGTTGGTACCTCCTGAATTAATCCAAGGGGGTCTGTCACCATCTGAGCGTCCTTAAAATTTGCCATTGCAGTCGGTCTGGGCTTAATAAATGCGACAACAGCCTTGCACTTGGTTAAAATAGGTCGAATTATCTGAATTTTCAGAATTTCTTGAACCAGCAAGTTAATAGTATGTGCAAATCATGGAAAATGTTTAATTTCCAGATGCTCGCACGCCTTTTTCATAGTTGCGTCGTTATCGGTAACAAAAGTTAAATCTTTATGTAGAAGACCTCATTCGTTTAGGACCTGTCGAAGAGTATCAGCAATATTCACTGCCGAGTGATTAGTGGGCATTAAAAGACTTACCGTCGGCAAGGCTGCAGACACTAATTTGAACTTCTTGTTCACAAAATGACATGTTACTGTTATATAGGCTTAATTGCCCGGGAAGTCCATCCTTCCGTGGTAATTGCCACATACGGGACACCTTCGAGCTCACTTTCAAGATCCTTTCTTAATTCATTGTACAGCTTAGGTAGTATTGTGTCTCTGAAATAGGTTCATCATCGACAACCATGCTAAATGGTTGAACGTCCCGTGCTATCATTATCATTACATATTTATCCAACTTTCTTTTTTGTTGGGACGGATACTCTACATTCCGTTGCAATACCATTCCCTATAAGATTAAAGCAAATAATTAATTAATTAAAATTATAATAATTCGAAAAATGTAACAAATTACTAACCTTTCGTGTGTCTTCTCCTTTAAACAGTGATGGCCCTAGAAACATCGATGGTCCAAAAACATCGATTTTTGTTTCCATCGATGTTTCTGAACCCCTATACTAATTTGAATCTGGGCAATCGACTCACAGGGTCACCGGGAAGTCCCCCAAGGATCAGTCCTAGGCCCTTTATTGTGGAATATCATGCACGACGAAATCCTTAGGATCACGATGCCCGAGGTGGCATGACTTATTGGTTTTATGGATGACGTACCCATAGTAGTTACGGCAGAGAAACTCCCAGACGCGGAAAGAATCTGCAGCGAAGCTCGGAAACGAGCAAGCGCATGGGTCGAATAAAAAGGTCTAGCCTTGGCAGTGCATAAGACCGAAACAGGCCCGATAAGTAGCAGGCAGAAAATGGAGACGGCTACTATCAAAATTGGGGAAGCCACAATTAAATCTCGCCCAAGCCTAAAATACTTAGGTGACATGATCGACCACCGGCTTTCTTTCAAAAAACATCTAGCGTACGTTAGTGGCAAGGCAGGTAGAGCCGCAGCTGCAATTTACCGAGTTATGGTGAACACTCGGGGACCTAGGCAACCAGGACGTAGACTACTGGTTAGCGCTGTCACATCGACGCTGATGTACGCTGCTCCCATATGGGGCCGAGCCACAATAAATTATAGTTATTTGCCTGATGGCGAATCTGTACAGAGCTCGTGTGCCCTGATTACCGCGGCCCTGGTAATATCGGGAGTCCTACCGATCCGCGCAGATAGCACAGGAGTCGCAACTGTCGAATTCCTACGGAAAAGTTGCAGACAACTTACCATTGCAAAATGGCAGGAGAGATGAGCAAATAGTAGCAAAAGACGATGGACGTAAAAGCTTATCCCAGAACTGCAGAGATGGCTTACACAGAAGCATGGACATGTGGACTTTTACTTAACGCAACTGATAATGAAGACGCAAAACATGTATTTCTTGTGTGTCCTATATTTGAAAATGAACGACGAGATCTGAATGTGTCGTATGTTTGGGCAACAAAGACTTAGTTTCTTTGGCTTCAAGTATTTAAGTTTAATGGCATATAAGAAGTATATACTGGACATAGGATTGAGCACTGTGAGCTCTCGATATGTTCTTACCACAGTATACATAGTATAGTAGTCGCCTTCGCCTACCCTCCTGGTGCGCTTCGACCCTACGTGAACTGCCGTCCACAGTGTTTTTTGGTCTTTATAAAATGTAAATGGTTTACTGTACACCAATCTTATACTTTTCGAATGGCAATGGCTGGCAATTAAAATTAATTAACATTAAAAAATACGAAGATTATTAATATTATCAATATACATGTGTCGCTTGCTGATTCTTGCCGAAAAGTCAGTGAGGTGTTGCTACGCCGTTCCATTTATTCAGCTAAGGCGGAAGATTTGATGTCCTCCTTGAACCAGGTACGAAGAACAAGCAGTAACTCCGTCCACGGAGTCCCTCTGTTGCACATATAAGATGACTTAAAGGATCTGTGCCACCTTTCTATGAGTACGTTTGGCTGAGAAGGTAGGACTGGCAGGCAGATATCCAGTATGTCCAGAACGCCGTAGCTATTATCTCAGCAGTAATATTTGAGAGATGTACATCTTCTGGCCACTGCGTAAATCTATCAATCATCATCAGACATTACCGATATTTTTATAAAAGTGGCATAACTACACTGTCAAGGTGATCAAATCTACCACTTGTCTTGCCGAACGACATTTTTTTTCATCCAGGGGCCATATGAATTTTTGGCGCACTTGACTAAATGTTGACCGACCACTGCGCTCAAATCATTTTTTGGCTTATCAGCGTTCGTAGTATGATGAAAACCACTGATCCACCATGAGGTGTAGACGCTGCTCCTGTGGAATAGCTGGCTGAACTGTGAGCGCAAATCGCTCGTGGTAGAAACCTAGCTTCTCTTGAGGCCCGGATGACTGTCGATTCAATTTACAGTTTGTACGTGGCCACGCGGTAAGCTGCATGAGCGTCCTCGAAATTGGAGACGTTTGACATCCATTTGCAAACGAACGATGTTATCCTTGATGTTTTTCGGAGGATCTTTGGCAGAAGTTGCGCAAACAGATGGTCTCGCTACAGTAGTGGTATTCGTGCTGATCGCAAATGTGGCGTTGAAATTTACTACTTCGAGCATTTTGTCTGCGATCTTAGCTAGTTTATCCAAATCCGACACTTCCCAGACTGTCAGAGTGCGGCGAATTGACGCCAGCATCTCTGCAAGGAAAAAGTGAGAACAATGTTCTCGCTGCCCGAGTCCGGTCCTAGTCGTCGCAAGTTGGTCAAGATATCAGATGGTTTTATGAAGCAGTCACCGTAGTTTTTGTTACGTGGGCATATGGGCATTGGTAAGCCTCTCTCCTCTCTAACATAGCAAGAATAGATAGTTAAAGTGCCTGGAAAACAATATAAGTGCGTAGAGTTCGTCGGTCGTCAGTCCACACTGCCCCACAAGCTTAGCTGTCGCTTAATCGCAATACGATCGGGCTGTGTTTTGGCCATATTCCCGACAATTCACATATTCGTGTGCCAATGGATAGTCGCGGGCCGCGCCATACGATCCCGTTTATCAAGGCATGTGCCGTGAATAAGTAATATAGTTTGGGCTTTTTGGATTTTATTACAATGTATGAGTGGTTAAAAAAAAGAATTTCTTTAAATCATCTACAGTTACAGGTAGGTATGCTTTCGATAGTAAATATTGAATTCTTAAGTTATACTGTAGATCATTGTCTACGGTTCTTTCTAATATTTTATCTATTCAAAAAAATGGAAACTTCGTTTTGACAGACTTTCACCCCTTTTTTTGCACGGGATTGAGTGCAATGAAATCTCGACGCTCCGGATCCTGGATTTTGCATGTCGTTATAATTGGTTTAAATATATAAGAACGTGCGATATTGTATGGCAATTTAAATATCTATGGATGTGTATGTATGTATGTATGCAAGGTATCCAACCCTAGACCCCAGGCCACTTATTCAATTTGTCAACAACTTCTAGCTGGGAACTGCTTAATCAGCTTTCTCACCAAACCCAGAGTTATTAATAATCTTTCCTACTCCAATGAATTTATTCTTAAGTTCCTATTGCGGTCTATCTTGTGTAAACAATTACTGCGCCGCTGCGTCTTTCTATTGTAAACAGTATCGCCGTGGTCCTTTTACCGAAAACTAAGCCGAATCTTCAAAATGTAAACATTAGCATCTAGTCAGCATCCATCGCGGCCCCAAATTGCAGAGCAATCTGTTTAATTGATTTTCCACCAAACCAAAAATTTCATCATCCAATTTATTCCGACTTTCTTGAGTTCATCTTAAAGTTTGCTTATCAGATAATCGGCCCTTGCCCAGGCAGTCCATTTTTAGAACCGAATCGATCAATTGATAGTTTGAGTATTGAGAGCAGTGAATAAGTTCGATGCTAAGAAGGTGTTATGAACTTAATTGGCGCACAACGTGGGGCTGTGCTATTTAAAAAATTCCTGAAATAAATTTTAAAACAAAAAAGTTTTCGAAAACAGAAAGGGAATTCGCGCTGCTCAAAAAAAACGTAACCGATGACATAATAAAAAGTGTTTAAATCCTGAAAATAGCTAAAGGAGTAAATCAATAAGTAAAAGAATCCCCCTTTCTCTGCAACAACTCGCTAATTAGTGGTCGAAACAAAACTAAAAACTAAAAAAAAAAAAATACTAAACAAAAAATAAAAAAGTCAAACTGATAAATAAGAACTAAACAATATAATTAAACAAATCAAATTCGAAGGAAGATCTGAGGGCCATCCCTCGCTATACAGAAACCAATTGAAGGACGAGT
Organism: Drosophila biarmipes; assembly: GCF_025231255.1. NCBI lineage: Eukaryota > Metazoa > Arthropoda > Insecta > Diptera > Drosophilidae > Drosophila > Drosophila biarmipes. The sequence continues at coordinate 1,253,818 of NW_026114526.1, read as the reverse complement.
TGAGGGCCATCCCTCGCTATACGAAGACCCCAAACCGGATCATCAAGCATAAATAGGAGACATCCCGAATCCAAGGAAACCCAAAAGAAAATTAGTGAGTTGTTTAAATATAGTTTTATATTAAAATGAATTTTATTCAAATAAAAAAAAATTAAATAAACACGAACAAGGTGAAAGAGTTAATCAACGATTTTAAAAAAAATTCTTACCATGACTCCACTCCACTGCAGGTAAGACCTGCAGTGGGTTCCAGCAGCCAGGCTAATACACAGATTTTTATGTAAGCCCTCGGCTTAAGTCCTTTTCAGGACATATGCGCTAATATGCCCACGTAACATACATTAAAAATAGGTTTAATTCATATACAAAAGTTGAAAAGATGATAGGCAAAATTATTCTAAGCAATATAATAAAAACATTATTGCTATTTGAAAAAATTAGGCATTATCTTCACTTGCAAGCTCTTCGTCAAATATAAAACCCAAAACGTCAATTTCATCTTCGTTTCCTTCAAAAGATTTATCCAGGCCTTCGAATTCGCATGACAGAGGCTAATTACTTCTGTTTATATACTTATATACCATACTTTTATGCTTTCGAATACGCTTCATAAGGTTTGTTGAAGAAATAACAAGATCTGATGTATCTAATGGTCTATTGAAAACATCGGTGAAATTAAGAACTTAAATCAGGTAATAAAAAATCTGCCTCCTGCTGCCTCATTGTATTTCTAATCACGTTCTCTTGGAGCATAACTATTCGAGTAGCTGTATGGGTCAAAAGATCTTGCAGAGGCACCTTAGCTACAGTTTTGCCAATATATATATTAGAAGTTCTGCAGAGCTTTTTTTGTTGAACAATATCTTTATATAGAGGGTAAATGTCGGCATCTCTGTTCTTTGCATCCTCTCTAATTGCGCAGTATTGCTCCTTTGTTAAGCCTTAACACAAATTGCCTTTTGGGTTTGTTAAAATCTGCCTAATATCTTTTGCATTTCGGGACTATTCGAAAGAATATTAAGGACTACAGCAAGATGTATGAGTCCCTGAGGTCAAGCAGCTTTACTCGCTGTATCAATCAGCAAGGGAACGTTGCTACCGTGTGCCTTCGATAAGGCTGCTGTCTTTTTTTGACAATTTTGGGCGCTGTTTCTCAATTTCACTTGATTCACCGAAATAAATGTTCATTGCCCGTTGCAGCCAATTAATTTTTTTTTTTCAACAATTTCTTATTTCTGTTGCATTTTTTCCATTTTGCACTTAAATTTAAGCAAAAAAAAAATGCTTCTCCTTATCAAATAATTGTTATGCTTTAAAACAAATATTTTTTATTTAATTTGATCGACAAAAAATCAAAAACTAATTATTTTTGCCTGGAATCGTCCGTTTCCCTGTTTCAAAGAGCTCCGCGTTCGAAAACTTGAAATTACCTTGCAAAAAACGAATTTACTCAGATTTTTTGATTTGTGCACATTAAGACAAATTGAATAAGAATTCAGAATTAATTGCTTTACAACTCACACTTGGACGCACACCAATACACAGACATATATTTTTTGTAAGCCCAAGTAAAGTTAAATGTTTTTGCAAAAGATTTACCTTTGAGAGCATTAAGAACAAGAAAGGAAGTTAACTTCGGCAAGCCGAAGTTTGTATACACTTGTTATAAGAAATAATTAACTTTAGTAATGTACAATTTTTAAGGATTGTTGCTGACTTTCAGTGATTTCATGATTTTATTCTTATTTTTATACCATATTTTTTACATCTATATATTAGAGTAGTTCGATTTTTATTAAATTAAATTCGAAATTCTTAAAAATATAAAAAATATTATTTCCAAGTTAAGAAGTTATTTAGAAGGTTATTTAGAAGGTTATTATAAAGATTTTCCGATCGTTCTTATGGCAAATATATGTTATAGTCTATCAATTTTGATAAAATTTAATTCGAAATTTAAAACTAATTAGAAAATGGCAAGCCTGCAAGGTTATGTTTAAAAAAACAGCGAAGATATAATTTTTTTCAGTCCGATAGCTTAAAAACTGAGAGACTATTTTGCGTAGAAACGGATAAAAAAGTATCACACTCACTCTAACGCCCACAAACCGAACAAAACTGTGGCAGTCTCGGGAAAGGAAGTTACATTCGGCAAGCCGAAGTTTGTATACCCTAGCAGTTAAAATAAAAATAAACGTTAGTAACACCATGTTAAATTTTCAAGGATTGTTACTAGCTTCAGTGATATTAAAACAATTATTTCATTGAATTTCTGTACACCCTTGCAGTTATAAAAAATATATAATAATTTTATTAAATTGAATTCGAAATTCTGAAAAATATAAAAATGTATATTCCCAATATTACAAGATAATATGTCAAAAAGCCCAAAAGCTATAATTTGTTTCACATTTTTTCCCACCAATTATCCGATCGTTCCTATGACAGCTATATGATATAGTCGTCCGATTTTAATAAAATTTAATTCAAAATTCAGAACTAAATAAAAAAATGTTGTTTTCAAGCTTATAAGGTTATACTCCTATGTTAAAAAACACAAAGGATATAATTTTCATACCCTTGCAGAGGGTATAATGATTTCAGTCAGAAGTTTGCAACGCAGTGAAAGAGACGTTGCCGACCCCATAAATATATATATATTCTTGATCAGCGTCACAAGACGAGTCGATCTAGCCATGTCCGTCTGTCCGTCTGTCCGTCTGTCTGTCCGTCCGTTTCCACGCAAGCTAGTCTCTCAGTTTTAAAACTATCGTGCTGAAACTTTCCGAAAAGTCTTCTTTCTATTGCAGGTAGTATATAAGTCGGAACCAGCCGGATCGGACAACTATATCTTATAGCTCCCATAGGAACTATCGGGGAAAAAATTTAATAAAAATGAATTCTTTGGTTTTTTAGCATATACCTTTCTAAGCTTGGATATAACATTTTTAAATTAGTTCTGAATTTCGAATTAAATTGTATCAAAATCGGAAGACTATATCATATAGCTCCCATAGGAACAATCGGAAAATGGTAAAATAATATTCAAAAATTATATCTTCCGTGTTTTTTAACTTATAACCTCCTACGCTTGGAAATGACATTTTTTATTTGGTTTTGAATTTCGAATTAAATTTTATCAAAATCGGACGACTATATCATATAGCTGCCATATGAACGATCGGAATGAGTAGGAGAACATTAATTCGAAAGCCAGACCTAATTAACAAAATTTGATTTCCATGCGTGGTATTTGCGTGTTACATACTTTCCGACGAATATAGTGCACCTTTTTACTCTACGAGTAACTTGTATGCAAATACATACGGTTTTGTCTTCTACGCAATCATGTTGCTTAAAGCTCTATATTGATTTATATACTAATCCCTTAAGGCACCAATCCGTGGTCTATCCCTTTTGTACCCCGTAAAAGCCATCGGCCTCCTCGACAACTACATTATATATAGACTTGTCTAGTGATGCTAATCAAGAAAAAATATTTATGGGGTCGAAACGGCTTCTTGACTGCATTACCAACTTTTGACAAAAACATAAAACCCTATACAAGGATAGAAAAATGAAAGTATAGAGATCGGTCTATAGTCACCCCTTGTTTTTGGTATGGGAAGTACTTTGGCTATCTGGTTTAAAATTTAAAGTGGACTGTTGGACATTAGACTGACTCACACAAAGACAACTGAATCTAGTATAACAGTTGTTGTTTGGTAATGTGTTCAAATACGGATTGTTAGTTAGATCAGGTATTTCAGGTTGAGATTTTACAAAAGTATTATTTAATTCATAAGAAATAATAGGGCTAACTGTCTCTTCTCGTTTTTCAACTCCAATACTGTTAATATTTTTCCAGAACTCTGTTTTAGATAACACATAATTGAATTTTTGTTGATAGAATTTTCTTTTAGCTAACCAGCATACAATTAATGGTTAAACATTATCTGATAACGTTTTAATTAATGGTCCGATTTCGACAATTTTAGGCATGTAGATACACTATTCGCCATAACAAAAGTTAAATATACTCCTAATTCGAACTTACTTCTCCAAAATTTTAGCATCAATGGAAAGATAATTTAAATGCCGTTTGAATGATACCATACTTTTCTTAACCAATTATTGGTAACTTATCTTATTGTTCCTTAGGATAACTGAAATCAGTCTTGAACTGCTCTGGTAAAGTTTTAGACCTTATTTTTTTCCTCAGAGTTCTCAAATGCATATGTAACTCAAACTAGTCCTCTCTCTAATCCTGAACACGACTACCATTCTACACTTAAGGTAACTTTAGAAGCATCAGTTCCAGTACTGCCATCCCCCAAAACCGAACCATTTGCGGAGCTAGGTTCTCAGAAATGAATAGGCATCCGAGATCGATCGGTCTCATTGATTCAAACGATGATCCCTTACTTTGTATACCCTTGCAGTTATAAGAAATAATCAACTTTAGTAAATAATTTTTTCATATTATTTTCCTACTAATTTCCCGATTGTTCCTATGGCAGCTATATGATAAAGTCGTCCTAATTAAAAAATGTTATTTCCAAGCTGAGAAGATTGTATGTCAAAAAGCACCAGAGATATACTTTGTTATATATTATTTTCCCACCAATTTTCCGATCGTCCCTATGACAGCTATATGATAGAGTCTTTTGATTTTGAAAAAAATTAATTTGAAATTCAGAACTAATTATAAAATGGTATTTCCAAGCTTATATAGTTGTATGTTAAAAAACACCGAAAATATAATTTTTTCATATTTTTTCAACACTAATTTTTCGATCGTTCCTATGACAGCTATATGATATAGACGTCCGATTTTGATACAATATAATTCGAAGCTTAGAATTAAATAAAAATAGAACAAGCATCTAAGAGAGCTAGGTTAATGCTAAAACGTCATAAACAAAAACAAAAACTGAACTATGACAGAAAAATTTTAAACTTTGATTTAACAAGAAATCGAGTTAATTTCGGCAAGCCGAAGTTTGTATACCCTTCCAGTTATAAGAAATAATCAAATTTAGTAAATAATTTGTTTTCCGATCGTTCCTATGACAGCTATATAATATAGTCGTCCGATTTTGATAAAATTTAATTCAAAATTCAGAACTAATTAAAAAATATTATCTCCAAACTAAGAAGGTTATACGTCAAAAAGCACCAAAGCTATATATATTATATTATATATTATTTTCCCACCAATTTTCCGATCGTTTCTGTGACTGCTATATGATAAAGCCCTCCGATTTTGATCAAATTTAACTCGAAATTCAAAACTAATTTAAAAATGTTATTTCAAAGCTTAGAAGGTTATATGCTAAAAAAACCGAAGATATAATTCTTTCAAATTATTTTACCACTAATTTTCCGATCGTTCATTTGGCACCTATATGATATAGTATATAGATATTTTCGGAACTGATTACAATAATAATAATATGTTTAAAACACCGAATTTTTTTTTTATTTTTTCTCCAATAGTTCCTATAGGAGCTATTAGATATAGCTGTCTGTTCTGGCTGGTTCCGACTTATATACTACCTGCAATAGAAAGAAGACTTTTGGGAAAGTTTCTGCCTGATCGCTTTAAAACTGAGAGACTAGTTTGCGTAGAAACGGACAGGCAGACGGACGGACAGATGGACAGATAGACAGACGGGCATGGCTAGATCGACTCGTCTAGTGAAGCTGATCAAGAATATATATACTTCATGGGGTCGAAAACGTCTCCTTCACTGCGTTGCAAACTTCTGACTGAAATCATTATACCATCTGCAAGGGTATAGTAAAAAAAAGACATCCTGTTAAAGGCATGGCAGATTTGTTAACTTCTTGCATTTGGAATTGCCTTCTAATTTGCCAGTATGGACTATTTCTTACTCTGCTAAATGGAGTGCAAGGGGAGGGAGATATGATTCCAATAAATATATTTTTTTCACTTTCACACCTATACCGCCACAGTTGATAGATAACGCGGTTTCTGGCACAATTAGATTAGATAGACAATTGAATTGTCAAAGTTTTTTCCTTTTCACAAAAGGGACATAAAGATATCAGCCAGAGTCAGAGATCCCAACATGGACCCTTGTCTATTACCTGACCGCAATAAAAGGGACACACGGACAAGTCCGAGGGGCACGGTCACTGAGAAGATCACTGGGCCGCAACAAAAGGGACACGCGCCAATGACCTTATACCGCACACAAGTCCGAGCGGTACGCTCATTGACTACCTATCTCTGACACGTTCCCAAAAGGGTACAACGCACAAATATACCTGTAATTTTAACTCGAAAGTCACAAGTTTACAATAATACATTTATTCAATTATTTTGATATTGCGAACATGATTTTTTATATATTGAAATTAATTTTCTGGCTCCGTTCTGGTGAGTTGCATAGAAGACACATACGCACGTTGCCGATATTAAATGAGGATTACAAAATGTAAAGTATTCACCATAGTTTGTAGTTTTCAGATCATGTCCACCTTGATTCATAAACATAGTTTTTGTTTTATGAAGGCATTGAAAGTGCTTACCGATTATCTGTCCTTTAAATTGCTCGATGAATTGGTCAATTTCCTCATGAAATTTCATATTATTAATCTTGTTTTCTTGTAGCTCTTTACACATCTTGCCTTAATATAAAAGTTATGTGTATAGAATTATTTTCTTGTTTTTGTGCTACATTTAAAAAATCTCAAAATATTGTATGCATTGTTTAGAGCACAAACCTCTCCCTTAAGGTGTGTTTGACAATAAAATAATTATCTAGTTTTTTTTTTTTTTTGAGCATTGAGTTTTTTGGTTAACCAAATTGTAGTCATTCTAGATTTTGTATTTAGCAAAGTAAAATCATATGGTGATGCTACTAAAAAACTTTTATTCAATCTGGGATATTTTTCGAATTCAATACTAATTTCCTTAAGAATAAATTTATTATTATTGTCAAAGAAACCTTGAACATCAACCGAAACTGTTTCTTTCTTCATTTTCTTAACTTTAAAGAACTTCTTGTACTAGTATCTAGATTGGTAGGTGTACACCACTTTTAATAATATTGTACATCTTAATTTTTGCGAAATCATTTGGAGATATAAGGGGGATTTTTCACGTTATATTCGTCATTTCCAGTTTAAAAGTTTGTTCATATCTGGTTTGTGCAAACACATCGCCAAAATTCTTAGTTAGCATCAACACTAGTTTGTGTTTACAATTTAACAAAACTTTTTTATAATCCTCAGCAAATCCCAACAAATTTTTTAAGGGTACAGAAAAGTTGAAGTGAGTTCCCGTAGAAATTTTGTCGCCACTGCTCCGTCCAGAATTTAATAAATTTTGACTTTGAAGATTATCCAGAGATATACAATTTATTTGGGTGGTAGTAATACCGACAATTCGTGTTCTATCAATCTCATTTCCATTTATTTGGTACTTAATTGCATCCAAAAAGTAAACCATACAATTATTTAAAAAAAAAAGGGGGAAACCTTATTAGTTGTAGGACCATTTGGTGAATCTTTTCGAATATTTCCTTGTAAATTAAGGAAGCACGTACAAGTCTTGATTTTGGATAGTAATTCGAATCTCTTCGTTTGGTTTAAACGTTTGATTATACGATGAATAAGTATCTCTTTCTTCAAAATACTCTTATCTGAGTAAACCTTTTCTCGAACAGTTAAAATTTTGCTCATTGTTTTCCTTTTTACTTTTAATGTTATACTCAAAGCTTCAATCCTAATGACTTTAAAAATAATTTATTTTTTAAAGTAAGTGAGCTTCTTTTTACTGGAGGTCCTCTTTCTATAGCTTTAGTAGTAGTGCTTGGCTGAGGACTTAGACTACTTCTTTTAATATAAATAATCATTCTATCAGTCAAATTTGCATGCGAATCGAAACGTTTTCGACACGTAAATTCACCAAATCACCGTTAGGTGAACAATGCGCATATATTTCATCAAAGTTGATAAGTAAATAAATTAGGTTATGAGGTGTCACTGTCATTTTATACCCAGGGAGAACATTAATGCCAAACTCATGTAACGCATGATTCGGTGTATTATCAACTTATGAACCGCTGATTATATTACATTCCAAACGAAATGTATACATTTTTATTATGTTCACAGTCTGATCTGATCGATAGGTTTTTTTTAGGATGTGGTTCTAGTACTTTTTGATGGAAGCCAAACAGTTTTACAACCTACCGTTGCTTATTAAACTAAACTGTCTCTCGTATGGTAGTTTTTTCAGCTCGAAGATTATTATTATTAGTTTGGATTTTAAATCTTTTATCAAGGTTTTAGTTTATTGTAAATTCAAAGATAATGTAAGTGATCTAGTCATATTGAAATGGGATTGTAGGTATCTAACCCAGCTTTTATTGATATCCCTCCTTAAATCATTATAATTTGATCAAATCCTTTCCTTTCCGTTATCCAATTCATCATCCTTGCTAATCAAGAGGAATCGGTGCCTATGGCAAATCGTGGTTTTTCGCAGTTAGCTGACAATTTCACATTCCAGCTGTGTTGGCTGCCATGCCCCAATTTCGGGTTAGCATATGAATCCCAACTCCAAAATGCGATTGGTAGGTTTACACCACTTTTAATAATATTGTACATCTTCATTTTTGCAAAATCATTTGGAGATATAGGGGGATTTTTCACGTTATATTCGTCATTTCAATTTCAAAAGTTTGTTCATATCTGGTTTGTTTAAACACATCGCCAAATTTCTTAGTTAGCATCAACACTAGTTTGTGTTTACAATTTAAGAAAACTTTTTATAATTCTCAGCAAATCCCAACCAATTTTTTAATGGTACAGAAAAATTTAGAAATTTCGTCTCCACTGCTCCATCCAGAATTTAATAGATTTTGACTTTGAAGATTATCCAGAGATATAAAACTTTTTAGGGTGGTAGTCCTGCCAACCAGTCCTGCTCTATCAATCTCACATCCATGTATTTCGTACTTAATTTAACCCAAAGGGTTAACCATACAATTATTTAAAAAAAAGTGGTAACACTATCAGTTGTAGGTCCGTAATTACATGAAAATTATGGTAGCTTTCGTGAGGAATCACGTACAAGTCTTGATTTTGGATAGTAATTCGAATTTCATTGTGTGGCTTAAATGGTTGATTATACGATGAAAAAGTATGAAAATCTTTCCTCGAAATACTCTCATCTGAGTAAACCTTTTTTCTAACATTCCAAACGAATTGTTTGAATTTTTAATATGTTCATAGTCTGATTTGATCGATAGGTTTTTGGTTCTAGTACTTTTTAATGGAAGCCAAACAGTTGTCCAACCGACCGTTCCTTTTTAAAGTAAACTGACTCTTGTATGGTGTTAATTTCAACTTGAAGTGTATTATTATTACTTTGGATTTTAAATGTTTTTTCAAGGTTATAGTCTTTTAGTTCATTGTATATGAAATCGGTGATGTCATTGGATTCGAATGATCCAGAAGGAATCGTAATAACATTGTTGTCGAAATAGTATACTTTTTTTGTCCATATTTGGGATCGAATTATACATATTAAAGTCAATTAGAGCGCATTTATATTGCCCAATCAAAAAAGTTTGTAAACAAATTGAGAGCTATTGATAGACTGTGGGATTGTAGGTATATAACTCAGCTTTTATTTATATCACTCCTTAAATCATAATAAATTGATTATATTCTTTTCTGTACCTTCCGTTATTTATTTCATCATGCTTGCTTATCAAGAGGAATCGGTGCTTATCCTCCCAACCCTTTTGACAAATTTTTACAAATGATCCCGATATATAGCCGCATATTTAAATCATATTGTTTAAACATTATAAAAAAAAAGTTGGCATTGCCACGAATCAAATATTTCGGTATATGACAATATGTTTGACATAAATAAAGAGTCGATATTTTTATGTCGACCCATACAAAAAAAAGGATCTTATGTTGTCTTGTTTTTCATAAGCTCCGTCATCGAATATAATAATGGAATTATTTCACTGTCCCCAGTGAAGCCTAGTGAAACCCAGTGAAATAATTCCCATTCCTTGTACTCTTATTGTGGTTGATATAAGCTTTTTGAAAACATATAAACATTTTCGAATTTTAGTTCATTGGGAGTCTCTATTAAACTTAGCATAATATTAGTTTTACCACAATTTGAAGACCCGACAATTAGAGCTCTCATTGTATTCGGTAGGAGGAAACTATGTCGTGGCGATAGATTTTTCTTATTTTTCTTTCTTATTTCATCGTAATTATTTCTAACTACAATTTTTTGATTTTGACTTATTAAACGCAATCTAATGTACTTCATTCAATGAGAAATCTTTGATGGTTAAACATCAATAAAAGGGGGAAACGTTTTTATAATCGCTTCAGTCGTATTTTTAATTGTAAGCACGGTGGTGGTCTTGTCGATAAGCTAATCAATATATTACCGTTTGAAGCCCATATTCCTAGATATAATTTTTGTAGACCGGGTAAAAAGTTACAGAAACGTTTGGAACGCGGTGATCAAGAAATAAACCCATTGGATGAAGCCTGCAAAGAGCAGGATATTGTATATTCTAAAAGCAAGGCACTGAGTGAACGACGCCATATTGAACTCTTAGTGAAAAAGCAGCAGCATACTTTGTTACAAATAAAATGAAAGCTAAGAACAAATTTGAGATGGGATTGAATAAGACGGAAAAGAAGGGGAGGAAAACGATAAAGAAGAATACAATGAAGAAAACCAACCTTTCGACTGCTATTATTGCTGCTACTAAGACATTAAAAGACAAAAACCATTAGACATTATGAGTGCAATTAAAGTTGCACGTAATTAAATTCATTAATCAATGGGTTCTAAGAAAAATGTAAAAATACCTCGTGTAATTAATGTACCCAAAACTGGAGGTTTTCTACCAATCGTGCCCATCTTGACGGCACTCAGCGCTTTTGGTAGTATAGCAAGTGGTAGTGCAGTAATTGCAAAGACCGTTAATAATGCAAGAAAGTCTAAAGAAGATATGGAGGAGAAGAAACGTCACAGGAAAATTGAAGGTGTTGCTGTAGGAGAAGGATTTTATCTCAAACCCTACTGAAAGGGCTATGGTTTCTTTCTGTAAGGTTGCATATAATAAAAAAAAAAATAAAAATATAAAATTTTTAGATAGCTTTGGAAATCTTCAGTTACCTAGGGCAGTTGTGAAATACTTGGTCTATAGAATACAATACAATTACGATAGAGTTCAAGACTTTGATACGTACAACTGTGGACAGCTGTGCCTCGATTTCTACTTTCTTTCTTTCTACTTTCTTTCATAACCGGTATATTTGATTGGTTAATTTACATTTTGGGGTTGAAAATCCATGTGTGGGTACGTGTATGTGTACGAGTATATGAGGTCTGTATGATATAAAAAGTGGACCCGCACGCGTTGACATTCACAGTCTAAGTCTTCACTTCTCATCGATCGTCGTCTAGTGAACAAGAACTTTGATTATTCTTTACAATAGACTAGAACAGCTGATAAAAGTTTCCAACTAAATAGTACAGAAACAGTGCAGAAATAGTACAGAAACAGTACAGCCCTGTACAACTAATTAGCGTCCAAAACCAAGTTATCAAAAAGTACATTAAATTTAATAAAAAATTTCTAAAAATTTATTATTAGAAATAAGCCAATATTCATTAAAAATGTAAGATTTTAAGTATGAAACAATAAATGCCCTTTTTTAAATATAATGATGTATATTCTTTCCCCATAAAGTTTGTAAAATGCAAACCTTTCACCAATGTATACAGAAGAGGTCGATATGGGTCTGGACGCAAATCTAGAAGATAAAGCACTAGTTATAATTATGATTTTAATATCAGTAATTTGACCAGAGGAAATGTTTTGGGTAAAGGTTATGGATCTAAAAAAACTGTAAACAATTCATTAATATTGGGGAATAAAGAACTAAAAATTAAAGATAATATAATAACATTTTCTAATGGAATGAGTTGTGATCTTACTCCTGGTCTGTACTCTCTAATTTTTCTTAGTAAACCTGGAAACTATGATGATCAAGATTTAAAGATGTATAAATAAATTATATTGGAAACGAATATACAAGAGTAGGCTGTAATCCTAATAACCGAATACAAGGTACACGAGCATACAAATAAAGCCATATTATTAAGAAGTTGATAGCCAATACTTTCAATCCTTTAACGTCTACTACACTTCGCAAAAGTCTTCTTTCTAGGTAGTATATAAGGCAAGACAACTATATCTTACAGCTCCCATAGGAACAATAGGGGAAAAAATTTAAAAATATATATATCTTTCGTGTTTTTTAACATATACTTTTCTAAGCTTGGAAATAACATTTTTAAATTAGTTCTAAATTTCGAATTAAATATTATAAAATGGGGCGACTATATCATATAGCTCCCATAGGAACAATCGGAAAATTAATGGTAAAATAATATTAAAAAATTATATCTTCGGTGTTTTTTAACTTTTAACCTCCTTCGCTTGGAAATAACATTTTTTATTTAATTTTGAATTTCGAATTAAATTTTATCAAAATCGGACGACTATATCATATAGCTCCCATAGAAACGATCGAAAAATTAGTAGGAAAACATGAAATAAAAATTATATCTTGGGTGTTTTTTAACATATAACCTTATAAGCTTGAAAATAACATTTTTTAATTAGTTCTGAATTTCGAATTAAATTTTATAAAAAATCGGACGACTATATAATATAGCTGTCATAGGAACGATCGGATAATTGGTGGGAAATAATGTGAAACAAATTATAGCTTTCGGGCTTTTTGACATATTATCTTATAATATTGGGAATATAAATTTTTATATTTTTAAGAATTTCGAATTCTTATTATTTTTTATAACTGCAATTGTATACAAATTTCAGCTTGCCGAATTTAACTTCCTTTCTTGTTATTATTATTATAGAATAAAAATATAATTTAATAAAACAAGATGTGTTGTTCACTTTTTATTTCTTTGTGTTTTTATTATTATATCTTCTATAAATTTACTTTAATGTACTTAAAAAGAAAAACGCCAAAAAGCGCCCTCTTATTCGTAATTAAGCATGTTTTGCTCCTGGCGCTCTACCCGCTCGAGGAGCTTATCCACATTTAATATTGGATCCGCAAGAACATTTCGCAGCTGTATCGCAGTGTTCCTCAGCGCATCTTTCAAGGGGACTTCCTCCCAATAAATATTCTCTGCAGCATTTTGTGGGGTTTTTGCCTGTTGGCTTGCCCATTCCTCATTCGGGCAAGGATCTCCTTGCCCCCTCCACTCGCGCATTTGCTCGCTAAGGCGAGCACGCATTTCGCGGATGGCGCTGGAAAAATTCTGAGCGCTCATCTTTCGTTTGTGGTGTCCTTTGGTGTTGTGACTTGGTTTTATAGTCATTTTGGTGCTGACGATAAATTCATTTCAAACCCTTTGTATTAGTTTTGAGTCTGTTATTTTATATACATTTTCAATGACTTTTTATTTTCGGAACATTTAAAAACCCCATGTATTCTAACTATTTAAATCGCTGGTAACTGTCAAGACTTTTAGTTTTATGGTCCGCAAGTAAAAAATACTTTTCCAATTCTATTTTTTATGACTTTTTTGTAGCGTATAATGTTTGTATAGCAGGTAAGAACCTTAATTATGATACGGTTAGCCCTGGGTGGTTTGTTTAATGTGATTTAAATTAGTCGTGACAAATTTACAAGTGAACATAAAGGCATTTTGAAATAAGGATATAATTGTTATTTAGGTGTGGATACAGACATTCGTGAAGGTGATAGAAAATGGAAATAAACTCATTTGTATTAGTTATTTACATATATAATATACAGAGAGAAATATTCAACTTAATAAAAAAGGCATTAAACTTTAAAAAAAATTTAAAAAAGTTGGTTAGAAGTGGTAGCTCATACTTTGAAGGTGGGAAAGGAAAGATAAGTTTTTTATACACACCGTCATACTCAGGTAGCGCGTTTAGTTAAATATAACTCATTGAACGGACTAGTACAATGAGTTGTTTAAAGTTAAGAACATGAAGAAAGAAACTTTCTTTGATAATAATAATAAATTATTCAAAAAGAAATTGGAATATTATTCGATAAATATCCTAGCTTGAATAATAGTTTTTTAATAGAACCACCATATGATTTTACATTGGTTAACCAATAAACATTACAACATTTTTTCCACAGATGCAGAAAATAGTTTTCCACAAATAGTTTTACAATTATACAAGTTGAGTTTCAAAGCAAACAGGACTTTTTTAATCTAGCGCCCTCTGGTGGTACGTTAGAATCTGCAGTAAAAATTTCATGACATTTCATCTATTGGAAGTGAGGTTAACATTACATTTTGTTTTAAAATTGGTAAAATTTTTACCGAAACGTTTCAATTGATGAAACAAGCTAGTGTACACGAGTGATTTCAACGTTTTCAAAGTGGTCGTGAGGACATAAATGACGATGAACATGTGAGACAACCAAAATCCGTGATCACCGAAAATCCCATCGAAACTGTGCGTGAATTCATAAAAAAATCAGCCGAAATCATCATTGAAATTTATGGAAATAGAATTGAACATCTCCAAAACATCGATTTATCGCATTTTAACCGAACATTTGGGCTTACAAAAGGTGTGTGCACGGTTTGTTCCGCACAAATTGACTGACGTCCAACAATTGCTTAAAATTCAACATTCGAAGGACATCATTAAAAGGCAAGGAAAAGATCCGAACTTCCTTTACAAGATTATGAGTGGTGACGAAACGTGGTGTTTTCAATATAATCCCGAAACGAAACGCCAGAGTGCTGAATGGGAAGCGCCGGACGAGCCGAAGCCCAAAAAACGCGCCTGGAGAGGGCAAACATGAAGACTATGCTGATTTGTTTTTATGATTCCAAAAGTATTGTCCACAAAGAATTTGTTCCACCCGGCCAACACGTTAATGCGGTATTCTACATTGGAATTTTTAAGCGTGTGGTGCGCCGTTTTCGACGTGTTCGGAACGAATATCGCGAGGATGGAAGTTGGCATTTGTTGCACCATAATGCGCCGTCTCATCGATCGACGCTAGTGTCCGACTATTTGACCAAAAATCACATTTTAACCATCAACCACTCCCCGTATTCACCTGATATGGCACCGTACGACTTCTACCTTTTCGGAAAAATGCATTTGCCGATGAAAGGAAAGCGATATGCAGACGTAGAGGCCATTCAAAAGGCTTGCACCGGCATACTGGCAGCCATACCGGGCAACGAGCTAAAACACTCGTTCGACTTGCTTTTGGTCCGTGCAAAACGCTGTATTAAAGCAGAAGGAGACTATTTTGCATAACATATATTGATTTTGCCGAACAACTATTTGTTCTGTCTTTTTTTAAAAGTCCTGTTTACTTTGGAACTCACCTTGTATTATTTGAACTTAGAACACAATAGTATGGGCCTGGAACCTGAGAACTTGGGCTTCGAAAATAAGCATACGGTTATTTATGATTATTTTATGTAACTAAGCAAGAAAGCTAAATTTTGAAAACAAACAATCTTGCGCTGCTAAAGAAGCTCAACAATCTGTGTACATGTCAAATTTAAAGTTTCTAGCTTTTAAGAAATTTCCACCGTTTATACGGTCGGACGGACATGGCTAGGTCGACTTGTCTAGTCTCAACTCAAGAACATATGGTGTTGGAAACGCTTTCTTCTACCAGTTATATACTTTTCCCTTTTACTCTACGAGTAATGGGTATAATCATAAGAAAACGTTCATTCAAAATGTATAAATCAATCGCATTGAAATGTGACATAACTCTTTTCTTTATTCCTGTCTTTAGAATTTTTCTTAGGTTTTGCTGTTATTATATTCTATATGCGCTTGAAAGAGAAGCGAATGGTGAGGGGTGAATATAGGACGAAAAGAGTAGGCCCTAGAGAGCTTCATTGCGTGACTCCAGCTTCGATAATATAGATGTTATTGCGTGTCAACTTACTGCGAAGACTCTGTTAAAATAGCTTGTGCATATCAGCCAAGTCTTTTCTAATTTTATGCAAAACGTGAGATCCGTGGAGCAATATTGCGTTGCCGTATTTCCAATGCTAAAATGCTCTGCGAATTTCTGAAGTTTTTTTTAACTTCTTTGATTATTTCATGGTTTTGACGGAAGCAAAATTGATAAGACGGCATAACATTGTGTTCTTCTAAAATTAGTAATACGCAAGTTAGAAGAGATTTTTCTGACAAATTTTACAGTATATTAACTTATTGGTCTGTAGTCATTTCTGTCATTTTTTATTATCTTGATATTTTCAGTTTCAGTTTGCCGATTACTTTCGCGCTCTCTTTTGGCTGAAACAATGTTGATGGGGAAATAATTGTATATTCGACTTGTGGTATGACAAACAGACCAATGACAATGTCTTTCTTCAGACGTTGTTTAAATGATGACAATCTGTTGGTTTGCCAAGCAAGTCGTATATCCCTCTTTTCTTTTTTCTTTTTTCTCTTTTTTTTTTCTTTTCTTTACTGTTTTTTTTTTAAACAGTTGTTGCTTCTACGATTGCATTGTATAGTTGCCTTTCTTTAAGAGTCTCTCTAGCAGCAATCTCTAAGTAACTTGCTAGGCCGGCAATAGACAGCGGCTATAAGGAGCTTTTCTTTTCGCTTGCTGCACTTTGCCTGCAAGTTATTAATTGCAAACCTTTGGATCTGGATGAACTGTGCGGTACAAAGTTATTATTATTATTATTATTATTATTATTATTATTATTATTATTATTATTATTATTATTATTATTATTATTATTATTATTATTATTATTATTATTATTATTATTATTATTATTATTATTATTATTATTATTATTATTATTATTATTATTATTATTATTATTATTATTATTATTATTATTATTATTATTATTATTATTATTATTATTATTATTATTATTATTATTATTATTATTATTATTATTATTATTATTATTATTATTATTATTATTATTATTATTATTATTATTATTATTATTATTATTATTATTATTATTATTATTATTATTATTATTATTATTATTATTATTATTATTATTATTATTATTATTATTATTATTATTATTATTATTATTATTATTATTATTATTATTATTATTATTATTATTATTATTATTATTATTATTATTATTATTATTATTATTATTATTATTATTATTATTATTATTATTATTATTATTATTATTATTATTATTATTATTATTATTATTATTATTATTATTATTATTATTATTATTATTATTATTATTATTATTATTATTATTATTATTATTATTATTATTATTATTATTATTATTATTATTATTATTATTATTATTATTATTATTATTATTATTATTATTATTATTATTATTATTATTATTATTATTATTATTATTATTATTATTATTATTATTATTATTATTATTATTATTATTATTATTATTATTATTATTATTATTATTATTATTATTATTATTATTATTATTATTATTATTATTATTATTATTATTATTATTATTATTATTATTCTTATTATTATTGACCTTCTGAACGTTTTCTAGATTAGACTTGAGTGGGCTTCCTGTTTCTTAATAATCTTTATAAATTTGAATTGATTGCAATAATTTTATGGATAAAAAACTGTGCTAGGATCTTCCGACCACTTAACAAACTTGACCTGCAATGCAAATTTTAATCCGAAGAAACTACAAATATCCAAATAAATAGCTAAAAAAAATTGTATTGATTCATTGATCATGATGCTAACATTTTCTACAAACCAGAATAACAAAATGTTCTAGCCGATGCCTTCTCAGGACACTACCACTCATAGCATGATTTTCTTACCTGTAAATTGTCTCAGTCATCAGAAAAATATCGAAAATAAAGACTTTCAAACGACCCAAATCTTTATCCGAGGTATTCCCTCGACGACATAGCAATCATAGAATATTCTTTGTAATGGATTTTCCTGACCAAAAAAAACTGAGGAATATAGTAACTTTAGAACATAACAGAACCCATCGGCCTAAAGTGGAAGATCATTCCGAGCCACCAAAGGTGATGCAAGACCAATTGAAATTCTCCAAAGCAGATGAAATTCTCAAACAGTCGGATAGAAACAAGTACAAGCGAAACAATACATACAAATTCAGCGCCCTAACTACAATGCTGCCTACGTCGGTTCTCATGCCGGGCTATCTTAAAAAGACTACGAAAGAATCCAACGATTCCGGGCTAGTAAAGCCAATATAATATTATCGCTGCGGACGGCAGTCTACGTAGTGACGAAGCGCACCAGGAAGGTGTAAGAAGGCGACTACTATGTATGCACAAAAAAAACGAAAATCTACAGTAATATATGATGGACGTTGATGCACTTCGAACAGTACAAACAAGTGGGCCAACGACACTATTATCAATTTGGGCAAAAAATACGAGTTCGCGAGGAAGATACATAAAACAAATATAGATGAGACACAAATAAAAATAAAAGGGAAAACTAAGAATGAAGCAAATGAGTTAAAATATATTTTTAATACCGGGATAGAAGTTGAAATGCAAGGTAAATGTAAAGGCTGTTATAGTTAATACATAGAAGGCAAAAGGGCTTGTGCCGATAAAAATTTAATGTACATCGTGGCAAATTTAGAGGATAATAGTTTCGTGTTAGTCTAACAGGAACATTGTTAGGCGGTTTAAAAGATCTGCTTAATCAATGTCACTTCTTTAAGATTTTGTATAAAAATAGTACCAAGCATTGTTCTACGATTCCCAATGTAGGTAAATTAAGCAATTGTATTCCACTCTGGTAGGAGGTAGCCTTACTTTTTGATCCCAGTTCAAACTACGAAGGGCAATAAAATAAATTTGTTTGTACTGATTCAATACTGTCGATGTGCACTTGATATTGTGGACTCCAAACCGACGAACAATTTTCCAAAATAGGACGGACAAGGGAGGTGAATAATAATTTGGTCGTATAAGGGCCGTCAAATTCTTTTTTCCAACGCTTTATAAACCCTTTAACATTTCTGGGAAGTCAAATTAAAGTTTAGGGTCTAGAAGAGCTTCTAAATCTTTAACTGAATACATACGGTCGAGTGGCATATTTTTAAGATTAAAGTAACTAAATAAACGTAGGAGTAACCCTATAAAAAGTCATAGCGTTGCATTTAAGGCAGTTCAAATTTTAAAGGTTGTACACACACCATTCATGAAAACAATCAATATCTAACTGTATGTTAAATCCCGACGCTAAATCATTATATGATAAACAAAGTCTAACATCATCAACATACATTAGTACACGAGAATGTGTTATGATGAACATCATCACGTAGATCATTTTTGAAACAGCATTCTTGAATATAACCCTCTTAGTCGTATCATTCAAGTAACATGAAATCTAAGATAATATATTACCAGGAAACCCAATCTGATCTAATTTGAATAAAAGAAAAGAATGGTTGACAGATTCAAAGGATTCAAAGTTGAATAATGAAAAAATACTTACAGATAGTAAAAAAATTGATGATAAAATAGACAAATTAAATGGTTTAGGAATCGGTTTACAAATGGTTGACGCACAAAACTTAAGCACACATTCAGAAGTACATCTGCACCGGGAGAATAAGTTGGCGTTTTTGTTGCTAAATCTCTTAAGATAAAGCTTTCGGTGATTACAGGGGAAAAATTCAATTTGCACTACTTAAGGGATTAGGGAAGTTAGAATTTCACAAAGCTGTCGGACTATAAGTAGTTTGGAAAAACTCAGCAAATAAATCAGCAATTGTAGAATCTGTCAATGCTTTCATTGAGTTTAAACGTACCAGTGAAGGCAATGCCGATGACTAACGCTTAATATTATCAAAGTTGTAAAACTGTTTTGGATCGTTTGAAAATTCAAATTAACATCGATTTAGATACATATATTAGCAATAACTGTTGAGAACAATAAAATCCGTTTGAGCCACCACATATCAAGAAATATCAGGTAGATTAAAGTCACCTAAAGAATCAAGAATTAGAAAGTAGGGTTAAAACACATTTTATTGCAGACAGATGTTGCTCATAAATAAATACATCAAAGCCAAGTGGAATATAAGAACATGTAACAAAAACAGATAAAGATTGCAATGAAATTGCAATTGTATTCGAGATATGAATGAGAATTCGTTCAGATGTTGGGGTATAGGTAACAGTAAACTTTTTAGTTTTTTGGTACAGTGGAAAGCCTGTTATTTGTTATGGTCTTATCGGGAACAAATTCTTTAGTTACTAAAAATCATTAAGCCAAAACCTTTCAGAGAGTAAAACATTAAAAACATCAGGGGGAGCAAAAATTTTATAAGACGATTTCTTACGACAAAAATCGAAATTGTTCAACTGCAATAACTTCGGATAAGAACTTTTCCCGCATAAATTCCAGAACATCCTCAGATGTGGTATCTGGGGTGAATCTAGAAACAAATAATTGCTTCCTTTGTGGAACAACTGAGTTTCGTAAAGTTTCTAAAAATCACAAGGGCACAAAATGCAAAAGAAAAATTAGAGCGCGAGATCGCGAAAATTAATCATACGTAAGAGAGCACGAGAAAAAGTACCCTATTGATTGAACGTGGCTTGTGCGACACTAACATTTTTAGGCACAAACAAATACAATGTAAATGAAGCAAGAGAGAAAGAGAGAGAGAAAGCGTCTACCAGAAATTCAGCAAGTTCTTAGAGCGGGTAAATTACAGTTATAAAATAGAGCGAGGGAGATTGAGAGGGAGTAAAAGAATTCTAGCAAGTTTAGATAGCGTAAATTACACTAACAATGCTAAGAGAATAAAGAAATCTAATATAAATATTAAAATAAATATAAACACATACCCGTTTACTGGGAGATCTATTTAAAATTTTTAACGCAATTGTCGGGCTAAGCTTTGTAAATAATTAAACACAAAACACTCGCACCAAATCACTGAAAAAGACAAAAACTCAGAGCATAAAAGTAACTGTTCACAAGCGGCGATAAATCATCCGATTGTTACGAGTGATACATCAATCGATATCAAGAGTCGAGTCGATCTAGCCATGTCCGTCTGTCCGTCTGTCCGTCCGTCTGGCCGTCTGTCCGTATGAACGCTGGGATCTCGGAAACTATAAGAGCTACAGTTTTTATGGTAGAAAAAACATTTACCTGGATTGTGTTTGTGTCATCAGTACTTATCGATTAATCCATAAAAAATGTGCCACACCTAGTGTAGCCAAAACTGAGGTGGCCACAATTGTCATGCTAGAAACATTTTTTGGTAAAATGTGTTTCTCTTGTTAAAACCTTCCCATTGAAATATCTTATATATTAAATAAATAAATATCTTATATATTATCTTATAATAACAGTCAGAGAAAAATAAAATAATTATTAAAAAAACAGGGTTTTTTATTCAATATCACGGAAGCTAGCAACAATCCTTAAAAATGTAACATGGTGTTATTTACATACATTGATAATTTCTTATAACTGCAAGGCTATACAGTCCTGGCTTGGGTTGGAGACGTTTCCTTGCACCTGTTACATACAATTCCCCTATTAAAATTTATCCGTTTCTCTACTAGTAAGGGGAAAAAGAAGAGTCGCATAAATGATTACATTTTAATCCGAAACGATTAAAATTTGGTTAAAATATAACTCGAATTAGAGTCGTTTATTCTAATATTTATTGTTCAAAGAAAAGCGAAATTAAAATAAAATGTCGCTCGAAATGCGTAGCTTGTTGTTAGAGAAATTGTGTTAAAAGCTTTATGTAATTGTCGCTATCATACTATTTTCAATCCGATGTTCGTTCCAAGGAGGTGCTAATGTGAATGTTAGTGGTTAACAGACGAGAGCAGTTACGTCCAGATGGTCTCTCATCTCGCTCTCGGACTTTTAACAGTCTCCACCCCCGCTCTCCTAACATTAGATTTAGGTAGAAGCTGGGAGTTCTAATTTACCAGTGCCATTTCCATACATATTCGTATTCATACACACTTATAATCCTGATGCATGCTTATTAATGTTCGTACATATGCCCGGCCATCTAAACATGTGTAACGTAAGGCAACGTAAGCACGGTAGCCCACTTACCTACTTTCGCGGTACACCCTACAAACATTTCAATAGCGACATTAACAATACAATGCACATTATTTCTAATTTCCAAATATGAAAAGTACAATTACACACATATATTTCCAAGTTCCCACAAACACAAATATCCATTCGTCCATACATACGCATATATAATCCTGATGTATGCTTATTAATAAACGTACATATGCCTGTCCACATACATACATAATATAATTATATTATCCAAAATCAAAATATTTCAAAAATTTCACCAAACCCATCACCACAATACGCTTTTCCAGAATTTGCATGATATTTATTTCAGCAGCGCTAATTCGCAAAAACCGTCGGCTCACATCCATTAAATAAAAATATATTTTTTTGTGCAAGCCCTGACGTTGCGAAATATACATTTATTTTCCTTTTCCTAGCGCTCATTTCCGCAGCACAGCATACAACTTATAATATCTTGCAGAACATTTATATCTTGCAGAACATTTTTCCCGAATTCTCGTTATTACTTCGCACATCAACTACTTGATGTGCAACTGTTTTTCTTCCACATATTCCAAAAGTAGACCGGAGCTGCGACCGCTTGCCATAACGGAAAAACGAAGTAACCACTGCAAAATATTATTTTTTTTGTGTTTAAAATCAAATTAAATTACGATTTGTCGTGGTTCTTTTTCCATTGGAATCCAATCTGGTGATTCAGTGTGACCACACTCCAGGACAGATTCTTCGGGGCGGCTCTAATTTTTACAAAGCAAACAAGGTCGGCCCAGATAATCTGATTTCTGGAATGCCAGGAGGAGATAAAACAAGGTTATCGGTTCCGCCTGTAATTAAAACGCGATCGCTATCCGCATCTCCTCGCTCGCGCACAGGAAGCCCAGTAGCCCCAAAGTCGATCACAAAGGTGAACAACGAAATTGCAAGTGCAGCTCTCGCTCGGTTCAGCTATTTCAGAGCGACGACTGAAACTCCATGGCCCTCATCTGCGCCCGTCCACACCTGAAAAGTCCGTAAGGAACAAGTCCGCTCACTCTGGGACAAAGCCGAGAAAGAATAAGAAGCATGTCTAGACACGATTTTCAGCAGTACGACTGAAAGGGCGGAGGATATTCTGGCGACTCTGCACCGAAAATATGAATATAGCTATTCGGTGTACGAGGAACTAGCAGTTCAGCTCAGTGAACTAATCGACCGAGTCAATTTTCAGCATCCTCCCACGAGTACAAATAATCAGTCCACTTACATTCCGTCTCAGTGCCGGTTACCGCCATGCGATACTGAAGTATTCGAAGGGAACTATCTGAAATGGCCAACATTTAGGGATCTTTTTTCAGTAGTTTATGTTGACAATTCTAGGTTGACATCGCTAAAACTAGCGGCGAGGCTAAGGCAATTGAAGCCAAGTCCCCCTCATAAATGAGGGTTTTGATTCAGCATGGGCAGCGCTTCAAGAACGTTTTGAAAATAAGAGACAGCTAATAAACAGCCAACTCAAACTTCTTTTAAATTTGGGGTCCGTAAGTTCTGAATCTGACCGAGCTGTGAAAGACCTACAGAGCGCAACCCACGGGTGTTTGATAGCGCTGGCTCATTTCCACAGAGAACTGGGACTGTCTCCTAGAATTCCTGTGCGCATTTATATTACCAAAACTAACCCAAGTCCGACATTCCGACTTGGGATGAAATGAATACGTTTCTGAGCGACCGATACCGAACGCTAGAGGCGATTGAGGATATGAAACCCATCAGCAGCAATTACTCTAACGCCAAGAGTGAACCCGTTTTCAGGTAGCTCAACTCCTTCGAAGCTAAGATGGTCACACAACCAAAGAATTGCGATCGGTGCTCAAAAGAGAGTCCTCTAGTGCGCTTATTCCAGCGTTTTCTCCAGATGTCTGTAAAAAAAAAAAATAAAAAAAACAGCTTTGCCTAAATTGTTTCGCGAGAGGTCTCCAGATACGTGAATGTACTACCATTCACAGCTGTTTCAAATGTCGAGCACGGCATCATACACTGTTGCATAAAGGCAACCCCGTGGGTCAACTCCCGCAATTAGTTCTTCAGCAAGCTTACTCAATTCAGCTATACAGGGGCCCGCCAACGGTTCAGAAAATCTGCCCAGCATGCAGAGCGGTTTTGCTAGGCACGGCCATTATTGACATATGCCACTTGACTCGGGTTCTGAAGCTAGGTTTGTTACGGAACGCCTGTTCAATCTGATTAAGCTGCTACTCCGCAGCGGGAGATACGTGGTAACTTTACCGTTTTGTGAACCCGAAAATTTCGAATCCAAACAAGGGCACTCGCGATCCATTGCCCTAGCTCACTTTCTTAGAAATGAAAACCGTTTGACTAGACACTTGATATTAATAGAGCAATATGACTGTCTTTTAAGCGTATTTTGATCTGGGTCACATGAGTGAAGTCCCACCGTCTTACGATGTTCCAAGCTATTATCTTCCACACCACGCGGTGATCAAACATAAGAGTACCACCACCAAACTTAGCGTGCTATTCAATGCTTCTAGCCCTTTAGCAAGCTTGAACAATATTCTTCATGTTCAGATCTTGAAGTGGCGCTATTTCCAATTCACGTTCAGTGCAGACACTACAAAAATCACTGTTTCTGGCACTCCGCATACTCCAACCATTGCCAGATGCCGTAGAAAAGGCTTTCCCTATAGCAAGAAATATGTTTCGGCATTTTATGTAGACGACGTTCTGGCGGGGGCTAATTCCATTCAAGAGGCTCAACTTGCGATCAGCCAGCTTCACCACACGTTTAGCCGCGCCGGGTTCCCATTGATAAAATGGATAGCTAATCAGAAGAGCATATTCGAAGATATCCCAAACAAGCATCTAATCCACGTAAACTTTCGTGACCTTAATTCCGATAGCTTTGCCAGCTTTGTTCGGTACAACGCGACCTCGAATGAGTTCAATTTTGTCCCATCGCCAGTTTCAATTGAATCTACTTATTCCCAAATCGCGAAACTTTTTGTCCCAGCCGCATGGCCGGCACTTCCTTAAGCTAAGAAATTAATATGATCGTCTAGGCCATTGACTCAGCTAAGCCAATGTTGTTCTTGTTAAAAAAAATGCAAGTGGTGTAAAGCACAGGGGTCGGTTTCTAGGAAAAAATCTTTAATCAAGTTTCAGACTCATAAAACCAAATAAAAGGTTTCATGTACTATTTAGCATAGCGTTCAAGAAAATATTGGAGAATGTAGAGAAGTAACTCACGTAAAATTTGATTAGGACAGCAGCCAAAAAAACACCAATGCTTTGCACCAGATCCCCAACAACATGTATCATGGCGGCTCGAACGTTTACGTTTTCCGCTTCGCGGGCCTGTTGCGACCTTGCTGATCTGCAGGGATAAAAATAGTGAAAAACAACAAACATTAATTAATTTATATAAGTAGATATCATGGATATCAAATTATTATGATATATTCGTCCGATTTTAATAAAATTTTTTTCGAAATTCAGAACTAATTAAAAAACGTTATTTTCAAGCTTATAAGGTCATATGTTAAAAAACACCAAAGATATAATTCTTATTTTATGTTTTCCTACTAATTTTCCGATCGTTCGTATGGCAGGTATATGATATAGTCGTCCGATTTTGATAAAATTTAATTCAAAATTCAGAACTTATTATTTCCAAGCTGAGAAGGTTATATGTCAAAAAGCACCAAAGTTATAATTTGTTATATATTTTTTTACTAAAGTTGATTATTTCTTATAACTGCCGGAGTTAACTTCCTTTCTTGTTTTTTGCTAATATGTATTTGTCTCATGAAAAACCTTTCGATTGACCCAAAAAATGTTTGAAACGCCCACTCTAACGCCAAAAACTCTTAAAACTGTCTGCCGTCCACATAAAATATATCAAAATACAATATTTCTTTGCTACCTATATCTCTCCTCTATCTTCCATGTTTTATTTAAAAACTGAATATATCCGGCAGTGCTCGCAGGTTTTCCCCTATTTCGACAACTCCCTGCGAATTAAGCTCGTTAGTCGTAGAGTAAACGAGTATAGTAAATTTGTCGGAAAGTATTGTAAAGAACTTATTTGTATGGTTTGCTCGCTACGAGATTCGTGTGGCTAGCTCAGAAATTTGTGTGTTCGTCCCACCAAATTTATATAAACGTGACCGTCCAGTAGCTTAATGAGAAAACACACATTGCACGGGGTCGTAGTGGATTTATGGCGGGTATAAAATTACAGCTGGTTTGAAAGATGCCATCTCGATCTCGGATGCCTATTCATTTCTGGGAACCTAGCTCCGCAAAAACAGCGAGGGGATGCTGGTTCGGTTTTGGGACATGGCAGTACTGGAACTGATGCTCCTAAAGTTACCTTAAGTGTAAAATGGTAGTCGTTTTCAGGATTAGAGAGAGGACTAGTTTGAGTTACATATGCATTTGCGAACTCTGATGAAAAAAATAAGGTCTAAAACTTTACCAAAGCATTTCAAAACTGATTTCAGTTATCCTAAGGAAAGATAAGATAAGTTACCAATAATTGGTTTAGAAAAGTATGGTATCATTCAAACGGCATTTAAATTATCTTTCCATTGATGCTAAAATTTAGGAGAAGTAAGTACGAATTAGGAGTATATTTAACCTTTGTTATACCGAATAGTGTATCTACTTGCCTAAAATTGTCGGAATCGGACCAATAATTCAAACGTTATCAGATAATATTTAACCATTAATGGATGACGCAAGTAAAATCCTTTTAATGAGCTGGTATCTGTACGAGTTTTCTAGCGGCACGAACTTATCTACGTAAAGTGTAGCATAGAACTAGGCGCTGAGGAATACCCTATAACCTATTGGAACCTAACCGTTATAATCTGTACGCTACTGGACTCAGAATTTAGCTCTTTTAACTGGTAAGCTATGTATACAATTTCCAATGCTGATTCACAGTTACAGTTTTCTAACAGTAATATTGCGTTTCTAAGCAATAAAAATGTACCATACAGGACAGAAATTCAATGATGTGTCATCTGAAACAGAGTTCTGGAAAAATATTAACAGTATTGGAGTAGAAAAACGAGAAGAGACAGTTAGCCCTATTATTGCTAATGAATTAAATAATACTTTTGTTAAATCTCAACCGAATAGGCAACATAGGCAGCTGCCTAGGGCGGCAAATTTTTAGGGGCGGCAAATTTCGACTGTTAACACTACATAAAATACTACTTTTTAATAGACACAAAAAATTTGTACTCTAAGGTCTTCAACTCTAACATATTGTTCAATATACTTCAAACACACAATCATTATAACCGAAAATAACCGTGCGTTTGAATTTCACGCGCGTTCGCGGAAGCCATCTTCGCGCCAATTCGCGAAGGTACGCTCCCGATGTGCAATATCGCCGAATCACATGTAGAAAATGTGTCAATCGTGAAAATTTCTTTTAAGTTTTCATCAATTTGAATTGAAAGATCCATATATCGATAAAGAGAATAGTTATTTTTTAACTTTCAATAAAAATGAGTGACGGGCGAAATCGATGACGAGGATATAGCAAAAACCGGAAGTCAAAGTGATGCGGGTAATTCGAGTAGTTTGACCGTTCCTGAAAAAAACCAAATTTCTGAAGAAACAACAGATTTCGCAGGTAAATTAAAGTTTCGAATTCCATGAATTTTTGTTCCTCTATAATTTACTATTTTTTTTAATTTTTTTTCTCATTATTATTGGTTCAAGGTTATACTTCTGGTTTCTAGATTTTCTGTATTTTTGTTAAAAAAAATTTGTGCGCAGATTAATAAGTACATAACATAAGCATTTGAAAAATTTTTTAGAATCTACAGAAGAGATAGCATCAGACGTTCATAACAAGTCGAAATTTTCATTCAGTGATGACCCTGCGGAATGGCTCATAAATGACGAATTACGTGATCATATCGCTAAGTATAATTATAAGAGAAATGAACATCTGGATTTTTCGCAGTCAAAAAGAGTGAACAATGATATAACGCGGTCTTTGAATTCATCCATGTTCAAAAGAAAACTTGTGAATGGTGAAAAAACTTCCCGTGTCTGGTTAGTATATTCTATAAGCAAAGGATCGGTATATTGTGCTCCATGCCTTCTTTTTGGCGGTGAATCTGCTTCCTCTGACAAAGATGGATTCAGTGATTGGAAAAATGCGGGCGTAAGAATGAGTCAACAAGAAAATTCTGAAAAGCATCAAACTTGTTTGAAAACTTTGAAAGATAGAGCGAGTGCTTTTCTTCGAATCGACCAAACTCTGCTCGCTGAATATGACAAAAAAGTAGTTTACTGGAAAAATGTTTTGAAACGAGTCGTCGCTGTCATTAAGAGTTTAGCTTCACGTGGCCTTGCCTTTTAGAGGGCATGAAGAAAAGTTTGGTTGTCTTCACAACGGAAACAATTTGATGCTTTTAGAATTAATAGCCGAATTCGATCCATTTTTGAAAGAGCATATTTCGAAATTTGGAAATAAAGGCATCGGTAGTACCAGTTTTCTGTCCAAAACAAATATTAGCTGATAAGATATTAAATGTAATCATTCAAGAGGTCAAATGTGCGAAATATTAGTCTATCATTGTTGATTCCACCCCTGACATTTCACATGTGGATATCTGTGTCTTTTACTGCGTTACGTGAAAAAGAAGGTATGCCAGTAGAGCGTTTCGTGAAATTTCTACAAAATGCGGGCCACAAGGCTGTCGAAATGGAAAATGTTGTAATTTCTACTTTGGGTGATTTACAAATTGATATCAAAGATTGTCGAGGTCAGTCGTATGACACAGCCTGAAATATGTCCGGTATTTAAGCGGGATTGCAACAATTGATCAAAAATCGTAACGAATACGCTGAATATGTTCCCTGTGCAGCTCATTCGCTTAATTTAGTTAGAAATCACGCAGTTGAAAGTAGTTCCACAGCTGCTGCTTTTTTTAAAGATCTTCAAAGTTTATATAACTTTTTCTCAGCATCTACGAGTCGTTGGGATATTCTCCAATCTTACTGCAAGAAATCTCAGAAAATTACTGTGAAATCTCTTTCATTAACACGTTGGTCAGCTCGCAACGATGCCGTTCGCACTCTCGATCAGTATTATACTTAAATACTTCAAGCTTTGTATTACATAGAAAACGATCTTTCACAAAAAGCTGTTACACGAAATAAAGCCAAAGGTATTAGGACTCGTTTCGAATTGCTTGAAACAGCTTTTATGCAATCTTTGTGGAGTTTTTACTTTCCAAATTCAATGCTGTGAGCAAAAAATTATAATCCACGCTTACCAACCTGAATGAAGTAGTTCAATTGTATCAAAGTCTTATAAAAGTTGAAAGTGATGCACGTGATGATTTTGACTTTTTTGAAAAAAAAGCATTCGAGTTGTCAGTCAACCAAGAATACAAAACACTTCAAGGCAGGGTTAAACGTCGGAAAATTTATGAAGATGAAACAGGAACAGAGGAGGTAACATTGCTTGAAAAAATTGACTTCAGAGTCAACACGTACAATGTCATCTTTGACAATTTATTATTTGAATTACGCCAAAAAGGTGCCAAAAATATGAAGAAGTTTGCAATAAGTTCTCTGTATTGATTGATTTGAAAAACATGAATAATGTGGAAATCCGAGAAAAAGCAAAAGCTTTGCAAGAAGCATTCAATGAAGATTTGGAAAGTTGTTTGGATGATGAAGTGATTCATTTCAAAGCATATCTGAATATGATCTGGGTTTGAAAACACACACACCTATTGAAACTTTCAACTTTTTCAGATGTAAAGATCTTGTCGAAGTTTTTCCTAATGTCGACATTGCTTACAGAATTTTCCTTTCCATGGCTATCACAAACTGCTGCGGTGAGAGATCGTTTTCTTGTTTGAAACGAGTTAAAAATTACTTTAGATCAACTATTGGACAAAATCGCTTGAATTCTTTGGCTCTGTTGACAATAGAAGCGGAAGTTTTACGTGAGTTAGAATGCGATGCAATCATTTCTGATTTTGCGATTCGTAAAGCACGACGTAAGAACACATAAACCAAATAAACGCACAAACCACTGATATAAAAAACCGAATAAACGAACAAACGCACAGATATACAAATACTTATGTTAATATGTACAACTAACAAATAAGATGATATTAAAAAAGAATTCTGAACCATCACTACCTGCTTCTCTGATTGAACCCATATTCCTAATATGTAACACAAGGTCAATAAAACAATAATATAAAGGTGAAAATTAGGCTGCAGTCTAGGGCGCCAAAATCAAAACTACCTAGGGCGGCAAATTGTCCTAATCCGCCCCTGCCTGAAGTACCTGATTTTACTAATAATCCGTATCCGAACACAATACCAAACAACAACTGTTCTACTAGATTCAGTTGTCTTTGTGTGAGTCAATCTGATGTCCAACAGTCAACTTTAAATTTTAAACCAGGTGGAATAGATTTCCGCAATAACATTTTATACATTGCGAAAATGTTAGAAGATAGCCAATTTACTCCCCATACCAAAAACAAAGAGTGACTATAGACCGATATCTATATTTGCATTTTTATATCCTTGCATAGGGTTTTATCTTTTTATCAGAAGTTGGCAATGCAGTCAAGAAGCCGTTTTCCACCACATAAATATTTTTTCTTGATTAGCATCACTAGACGAGTCTATATATCATGTAGTTGTCGAGGAGGCCGATGGCTCTTACGGGGTAAAAAAGAGATCGACCACAGATTGGTGCCGTATGTATTTGTATACAAGTTTCTCGTAGAGTAAAAAGGTACTATATTCGTCGGAAAGTATGTAACAGGTAGAAAACAGGTTTTCCGACTCCATAAATTATGTGTATTCTTGATCAGCATCACTACACAAGTCGATCTAGCCATGTCCGTCTGTTCCTCCGTTTCTACGCAAATACCACTCTTGGAAATCAAATTTTGTTAATTAGGTCTGAATTTCGAGTTTTATCAAAATCGGAAGACTATATCATATAGCTGTCATACGAACAATTGGAAAATTGGTTGCAAAATAATATGAAAAAATTATATCTTAGGTGTTTTTATATCCTTGCAGAGGGTATAATGATTTCAGTCAGAAGTTTGCAACGCAGTGAAGGAGACGTTTCCGACCCTATAAAGTATATATATTCTTGATGAGCGTCACAAGACGAGTCGATATAGCCATCTCTGTCTGTCCTTCCGTCTGTCTGTCCGTCCGTTTCTACGCAAACAAGGTCTCAGTTTTAAAGCTATCGGGCTGAAACTATCCAAAAAGTCTTCTTTCTATCGCAGGTAGTATATAAGTCGGAACCAGCCGGATCGGACAACTATATCTTATAGCTCCCATAGGAACTATCGGGGAAAAAATTTTAAAAAAGATTAATTCATAGTTTTTTTTTTAACATATACCTTTCTAAGCTTGGATATAACATTTTTAAATTAGTTCTGAATTTTGAATTAAATTGTATCAAAATCGGACGACTATATCATATAGCTCCCATAGGAACAATCGGAAAATTAATGGTAAAATAATATTAAAAATTATACCTTCGGTGTTTTTTGACTTTTAACCTCCTACTCTTGGAAATAAGATTTCGTTTGGAATTTCAAATTAAATTTTATCAAAATCGGACGACTATATCATATAGCTGCCATAGGAACGATCGGAAAATTAGTAGGAAAACATGAAATTAAAATTATATCTTCGGTGTTTTTTAACTTTTAACCTTCTATGCTTGAATATAACATTTTTTATGTGGTTTTGAATTTCGGATTAAATTTTATCAAAATCGGACGACTATATCATATAGCTCCCATAGGAACAATCGGAAAATTAATGGTAAAATAATATTCAAAAATTATATCTTCAGTGTTTTTTAACTTATAACCCCCTACGCTTGGAAACAACATTTTTTATTTGGTTTTGAATTTCGAATTAAATTTTATCAAAATCGGACGACTATATCATATATCTGCCATAGGAACGATCGGAAAATAAGTAGGGAATAATGTGAAACAAATTATAGCTTTGGGGCTTTTTGACATATTATCTTATAATATTGGGAATATAAATTTTTATATTTTTAAGAATTTCGAATTCAATTTAATAAAATTATTAATTATTTTTTATAACTGCAAGGGTATACAAACTTCGGCTTGCCGAAGTTAAGTTCCTATCTTGTTTAACATATAACCTGCTACGCTGGAAAATAACATTTTTTAATTAATTTTGAATTTTGAGTTAATTTTTATAAAAATCGGACGATTATACCATAGGAACGATCGGAAAATTAATGGGTAAATAATGTGAAAAAAATGAGACCCCAATGATTAGCACTATAAAACAGAATACTTGCACAGTTCCTTGAAAATAAAGGTAAATATGGTATGCTGGTTAGCTAAAAGAAAATTCTATCAACAGAAATTCAATGATGTGTTATCTGGAACAGCGTTCTGCAAAAATATTAGCAGTATTGGAGTAAAAAACGAGAACAGACAGTTTGCCTTATTAATGCTAATGAATTAAATAATACTTCTGTAAAATCTCAACCTGAAGTACCTGATCTAACTAACAATCCGTATCCGAACACATTACCAAACAACAACTGTTATACTAGATTCAGTTGTCTTTGTGTGAGTCAGTTTGATGGAATAGATCTCCGCTATAACATTTTATACATTGCCAAAATGTTAGAAGATAGCCAAAGTACTCCCCATAACAAAAACAAAGGGTGACTATAGACCGATATCTATATTTTCATTTTTATATCCTTGCATAGGGTTTTATGTTTTTGTCAGAAGTTGAATATGCAGTCAAGAAGCCGTTTTCGACCCCATAAATATTTTTTCTTGATTAGCATCACTAGACGAGTCTGTATATCATGTAGTTGTCGAGGGGTAGAAAAGGAATCGACCACAGATTGGTGCCTTTAGGGATTAGTATATAAATCAATATAGGGCTTTAAGCAACATGATTGCGTAAAAGACAAAACCGTATGTATTTGTATACAAGTTACTCGTAGAGTAAAAAGGTGTACTAGACTCGCCGGAAAGTATGTAACAGGTAGAAAAAAGGGTTTCCGACCTCATAAATTATGTATGTTCTTGATCAGCATCACTACACAAGTCGATCTAGTCATGTCCGTCTGTTCCTCCGTTTCTACGCAAATACCACTCTTGGAAATCCAATTTTGTTAATTAGTTCTAAATTTCGAATTAAATTTTATCAAAATCGGAAGACTATATCATATAGCGGTCATACGAACAATTGGAAAATTGGTTGGTAAATAATATGAAAAAATGTTATCTTTAGTATTTTTTAACATACTCGTATAATCTCCTACGCTGGAAAATAACATTTTTAATTAGTTCTGAAATTCGGGTTAATTTATATAAAAATTAATGGGAAAATAATCTGAAAAATTTTTTCTTTTGTGTTTTTTTTAGCACATAACCTCCTACGCTTGGAAATAACATTTTTTAATTAGTTTCGAAAGTCGAATTAAATTTTATCAAAACCGGACGACTATATCATTTACGAATGATCGAAAAATTGCTGGGAAAATAATATAAAAAAATTAAATTTTTGTTGTTTTTTAACATTAAGCGTCTTCAGCTTGAAAATAACATTTTTTAATCAGTTTTTAATTTCGAATTAAATTTTATCAAAATCGGACGACTATATCATACAGGAAAAGTCGGAAAATGGGTGGGAAAATAATTTGAACCAAATTATAGCTACGGGGTTTTTTTATATATTATCTTTTAATATTGGGAATATTATTTTTTATATTTTTAGGAATTTCGAACTTAATTTAATAAAAATCGGACGGCTACAAAATATAGCTGACAAAAAAAATTGGTCAAAGATTCCTAGGTTTCCTGCGCAACGCAAATTTGTATCAGCAGGGTGCAGCGCTCTGCCTAACGCCCACAATACGCAAAAAGTTGTAGATCTTTACTTATTTTTATTTTTTATTTTGATTATTGCTAATAATATAATTGTTGTTACTTCCATTACTTTCTATAACTTCCATGAGGTCTATTTGTGTAATTGGTCTGGTTACTATATTTTCGGTTATAACTGATATTTTTTTAAAAGTTGTTTTTTGTTTGACCGCTTCAAGTGTATACTAAGTATTTAAAACTGTTAGAATTGAGATTTTCAATTGAATTTTTTCTTTTATTGACAATAGGTTTATTGGAAGCCTATTAAGAAGTCTCAACACTTCTGTCCAATGCTTTTTTTTTATGTTCGCCCTATTTTTGTATGTTAATATATGTGCTTGGTTACAACACTCTACTAATATGGTCACGTGTTCGTTCACAGTTGCCTGACAATAGGTTTATTGGATGCCTATTAAGAAGTCTTGACACTTCTGTCCAATGCTTTTTGTTAATGTTCGCCCTTTTTTTTATATTGAAATATGTGCTTGGTTACAACACTCTACTAATATGGTCACGTGTTTGTTCACAGTTGCCTTTGAGCTAACGTTTTTTCTGAGATCTCGGCAATTACAAAAGATAGAAAGTGGGATTTGGCATGTTGATTCCTTAGCTTTTTGCGCTGTTTAATACAGCAGGCTGCAGGGTGGAAAAATTTGTTTAAGTCAATCGATAGGTATTTATGAGACGAATAAATTTTAGCAATAAAAAACTTTTTATCATGAAAACTTTAGCTATCACAGTTTTGGGCGGTTTGTGGGGGTTAGACTGGGCGTGGCACTTTTTCTTTAATCAGTCGATAGGTATTGGTTTATAGGTATTTTTTCTTCTATATAAATAGTGCATTTCACTAGCCATACTCCGGCTAGTAAGGGCAGAACAAATGGCAATTCAACAACTTACTGGTATCGCGTGGCCAGAACAAGGGCCACGATCGCCCTAATGGTAACCATACCCCTTTGCTGGCAAAGTGCAAAAGCCGGCCGTTGACTCCAAAGATATCGATATATAAAAAACATATGCGATAAGAAAAAGGAGGAAAATTTGTTCTGGTGTCTTGCTGACGAAAGTTGCCGGCTCCAGGATCCAGCAGACCTTGAGGAGGACACAAAAGGCTCGAAAGAATTGCATGTGTCGGACCATCGCCGCCATTATAATCAAAGAAGGAAGGGAGGATCAACCATAAGGACGACAGGTCAGGTCGTTTGCTTGGTTCGAGTCTTTACCGTTTCCCTTGACATGCTTTATGCTCTTTAGTTTCTCTGCGCAACAACGTACAAGGCTAGTTAATCATAAAACATTTTTATTGTCGACTTATTCAGAGTCGACGTCGCCGACCGGGAATTTGGAAAGGAATCACGTGATCCTGTTATACCAAACGATAAGTGGAAAAAAAGTGAATGCCTGCATTAAACAGCACTAAGTGATAGTTTATTAAAGAAAGCGGATGCCTTAAACGAGGGTACAACCATATAAATGAAGGGGTTTTATTTCAACCCAGCACTGGAAGAGTTTCGCGTTGACCGACTTCAAGTAATGTATGGCGTAAGCAGACAACAAGTTTCTAGGGAAATCCAATCCAGTAAACTAAGAGTTTTACTACTATTCGTTGACGCAGGAGTTGGATCGCTCGTCTTCTACTACCGGAATGTACCTAATAAAAAGTTTACCCGGAAATATTCACTGCAACACTGAAAAAAGTACGAAAATATGGAATTAATCGAAAATTTATAATGAATATGATGATTGTCAGTTTGGTCACATCTAACATCAAAGACCAGATTCAGAGCGCCGAGAATACAGAATATACAAATAAAAAACATTGCTCAACAACAGTAAAAATATCAGCCCGAACAGCTCAGCCGTTAAAACATTGGACTCTTGATCACAGGAGTGGGTCAAAGACACACGTCAATGGGCGCCTAAGAAAAAGAAGAAAGAAATAAACAACGGAACAGACAACAATGGTCGTGTGCAGATTGCTTTTGCGAAGTCATTCCATGCCTGTTACGTACGCCCTCCATATAGAAAGATTCAAAGACGAATCTTAAGTAGGACGGAGGGGTGAGCAGATAGAAAACGCGGGTTATAGAACAATTTGCATATTAATCGCATGAGACTGGTGCATGTGAAAAAGGTCGCACACCCAAAATATCCAAAGGTCGATACCACGTACCCTTTTACCTCATTATTCCAGGTGTTGCTATACACTTTAGAAAGGTCGCACCCCCAAAGAATCCGAAGGTTGTTATCTCAGAGAAACATTACCGATCCTGTTGGAGTTAAATAAGTCCACATTATCCCTCCAGAAGTGACAACAATCGGCCGGATTATTACCGGGTACACGGCGAATTCGCGTCTTAAGGGCGCGGCGAAGAGCGGTTTAGAGGGCAAGGTTGGAGAAAAAGAGAGTTTGGAGATCAAGGTATGAGAAAAAGAGAGTTTGGAGAAAAGATTCGAGAAGAAGAAAATCTGGAGAACAAGGATGAAGAATGAGAGAGGTTGGCAAACAAGGATGGAGAAAGAAAGAGTTGAGACTTATCGGGCAGAGCAAGAGTGCCGTATGCAAAAAGGAATAAGGGACTTTAAACTCTGCCGTGAATATTCGAACAGGAAAAGAAGTGCCACATCTCGGAAGCGCGACGGCAGCATAAAGGATCAAAGAAGAGCCATAGACTTTGGACCCGGAGTGGACAGATTCAGCGGGCCGTTCGCAAAAAGTAGATAACGGTTCCAAAAGGCCCTTATAAAACCGCAGGGCGCTGGCAGTTTGATCATCAGTCGATGACAAGGAGTCAACCCATCAAGATCAGTCAATTTATCAAAGTGAAACGTCAGTCTACCAAATAAACTGCAAGGGAGCCAAATAAACTCCGAGTCGTCGGAGGCAGCGCCGTGGAATCCTAAAAGGAGCAAGATCGCTACGTCAAGACGTTTGCGATCAGGGTTCCAGGAATCTCTGAATTGAGACACAAGTAGCTGAGGTCCAGAGGATACCACACGGCTAAGTCAAAATGATTTGTTTATTCCTGTCTACGAAATCCTGGTGCTATGCCTGGAGAGTCAGAATGAATGCTGGCGACAAAAAAATAGAGAGCTCGGATAAAAGCCTGTCTAAGCCTAGTGTATCTCGCCACAGGAACTAATTTGGTGCTTCCCGGCGTAAGCCCAGTACTTCAAGTGGAAAGTGAGCAGGTCCTGGCAAAATCAGCCAGAAGGGAGAGCGATCGATCAGTACGGCGTGACCGAACACCGAGTATAACGAGCCAGAAAGGAGAGCGGTCAACGAGTGGAGAGGACGTCGAGACAACCAGATCCGTCGGTGACACCAAGGGGCACAAGTGGCGATATCAACCATCAGAGTTTTGCTTTTTCACTTTTCTCACTGATCTACGAACACACAATCTACTGACAAACACACAATCTACTGAGATAGCAGCACTACTCTGTATCTTAAAAATCAGTTCATTACATCTGGCGCCCTAAACGTGAATATCCAAGCAGTGAAAGCTATTTAAACGCAATGTGAAATAAATGGATCTATCGTCTTAAGGAGGATTTTGCCCATGTCGCACAGAGGCTTAATGTCGCCCTGGATGGCAGATTAGAAGACATTCAAGGGACATTGTCAGAGTATTACTCTGAAACAGGAAGCGATCCACATTTCGTCGACATCTGAGCCGAGCTGGGAGTTACATACCACGACAGAGCAGGCCCAAGCATCACGCTAGCGGATGCTGAAGGGGACAACCTAGTGTCATGCCTGAGCGCCAAGTTTGCAAATGGAGGCCCAGAGGAGACAGTCACGCCAAGATAGGAAAACAACAGCGCTGACCTCGAGACCCAGTAAGTCAGATTATGCAAGGCTTGTTAAACAGGTCCGCCAGGGGTCGTTTAGGTTCGACGGGGCGGAACATCCAGAAATGCGTAGAAACAGGCAACGAGGCAACCACGCAAGCACACCGAGTCCCACGGCAGCAGGTAACAGGCGCACCACGCAGAGGCCTTAGACACCACCCCAAAAGCAGCATACGCTGCCAACAAGCACTGCGTAGAGGTCACCAAGCATAACACAAAGGCCTGGGAAACGACACATGTCACAGACCCCCAGGAGGCCTGCCGAAAGTGCGGCGGACACGGACACTGGGAACGAGGATGTAGACACCAACGCCTGTTGTTCTGCTGGGTATGCGGGAAAATAGGCGTCAGGAGCGTAGAATGCTGCTAGCAGGCAGGAAATGCCCAGTGATCTCACCGCAGAGAGGCGAGAGGGGGTCGCAAGAAGCTATCTCTCCAAATTAAAAGGCGAGCTAATCGAAGAGGAGCAGCAGTTATCCGCAGCGGTAACGATTGGTGGAGGCACGTACAAGGCTGCAATAGACACCGCTGCTACAGCAAGCTTCATAGGCAAGGAACTGGAGGACAACTTGGCTGCCCTCTGGAAAATTACGAGGACATGACGGCAAGATAGCTTGGCAGACGGAAGGTGTGGGATCTATGAACAGCTGGAAATGGAAATCCCATTCGGGAAAAAGCGACTGACCATGGTCCTGCGTGGATTCATTGGTGTTGGGATGGAACTGTTTAACACAAGTCGGAACCGAGATAAAGCGTGTTCGGCACGAAGTTAAAATATTCGCCAAGAATCGACACAATAAAGCGAGGAGAAGCTATCAGTGACAGTCGTGCAACAGACAAAAATGAGGATGAAACAAAGTTCCTGGATGCAAAGCTAACGAGCTTCAACACCATGACGGGAACGTGAAATATGACAGAGGATCAAATCACGATGAAGGACGACAGCAACGATATTATACAAAGAACCCGAAAGCCCATACAGATCTCCCATCGTGATGGTTAAAAAGACTACGACTTTCAGCGGGTGCCAAACCATGTGATTGGTCCCGAAATGTCGCAGCACTCATTTGCTTACAAGGATGACATCATGGCGCGGGGCGTACGGTAGAAGAACACAAGACGATCCTGAAAGAGGTGTTCCGGCAACTGAAGGAAACAAATCTGAGGTTAAGCCCGGAAAAATTCAAATTTTTCAAGAATGAGCTTTTGTATTATGGTCTTCGAGTGACTTGCAACAGAAAAATGATGGATCTGGAAAAGTTAGAAGCCATCGCCGAACTAGAACCTTTATAGGAAGGGTAAGAGAGCTCCGAGCGTAGCACCACGGTACCTCCGACTTGTACCGACTTCGAAAAAAAAACAACCATTCAAAGATCTGCTACGCAAGGGCAACAAGTGGGTGTGGACACATGAACATCAGACGGAATTCGAAGAGGTAAAGGCAAGACTCGTTGAAGACCCCGTACTGGCATGCCCGGATTTCAAAAAACCATTTATCCTGAAAACGGACTCGAACGACTTCGGCACGAACGAGACGGAAAGGTAAATTCCAACTGAAGTTGAAAGTTCAACGGTGAGAAGGAGTGCTTGGCAATCGTCTAGGCGATCCGAAAAATCAAGCCGTATCAGGAAGGTTACCATTTTTAATAAGTAAGCGACACCACGGCGCAAAAGCTGCTCAAGGCAGACACTAC
Organism: Drosophila biarmipes; assembly: GCF_025231255.1. Classification (NCBI taxonomy): domain Eukaryota; kingdom Metazoa; phylum Arthropoda; class Insecta; order Diptera; family Drosophilidae; genus Drosophila; species Drosophila biarmipes. The sequence goes on along the minus strand of NW_026114526.1, from coordinate 1,214,112 downwards.
CAGAAACGCTTCGAGGGATCAAGGAGACGGCGGCGTAAGCTTCAGCTGGATTCAGGATATGTGATAAGCCCCCAGCCACAAAAGTACCCGGACTGCGTGATGGAAGGTGAACCCTTTTAAGGAAACTACCTAACAGAGCAGGCAGAGAGGGTGTGCGTCGACGGGAAACGGGGCTAAAGGAGGAACACGGCTTACCGGCAGCTGGCCAAGTAGGAAGCCGAAGGACAATATCACGTCTAAAAGACCGAAACTTATGGCAAGCAATGCACAGAGGCGCCCGAGCTCACGTGAGGCTCAAGACAAATCTGATGCAGACGGTTGGCAAAATGCTGACGCAGGTGCCAAAGGAATCATGAGCTACGGTGTGTGAAGATTTCATCGGAATATTGTAATATTTTTATTTTGAAAATCAAAAAAATAATAAAATTGTATATTATTGTTTCTTATATACATGGTCCAAAGTAAATAATTCTTCTTAAGGAGATTATTCTATTCCTTCCTTACTGTCCTTAAATCACTATTCTTACCTTACTATCCTTACTTTTCTATCCCTAACTACTTTAAATACTTGCATATTATTTACATGTTGGTCAGAGGAGCTTGTCGACAACGGTCAAGAATAGCCGAGTGCGACGCTCACTAATAAGTTGTCCAGCCTTACTGAAAACTCTTTCGGACTCACATGAAGATGCGGTAGCGCAGAACTGTCCCCCGCCCCCCTCTCATTTGCATATGCCGTTTCTGGGACAATTACCATAATCCATAAATTAACCGAGTTTAATGAGTTTCGAGGTCATAAATAGATTATGATTCTCAGAAATATTTTCAAACCCATATTTTCGTTTCTGCCTCGGAAAGTTTTAATGGCAAATTGTTAAAGATTCTCTCCTTTCCACAAAAAGTTTATTAAGATATTAGCCAGAGCCTTTGTTTATTACCTTACCGCAATAAAAGGCACAAGTCCGAGGGGCACGCTCATTGAGAAGATCACTGAATACCTATCTCGGACAGGTTCTCAAAAGTTTACAACACACAAGTATACCAGTAATTTAAACCAGAAAAATAAAGTGAGAGGTTCATTTTTTAGCATAATAATTCAATTTTTTTGGTATTTGTTATATTATTTGTTATTTTTCATTCTTTTTTCCGGTTGTAATATAGTTTTATGATATTGAGTGAGACACTCAATTTGTAATCCGAAATTCAATGGCATTCATAAGTATCGACTCCTGCATCATTGCTCCACGCACAGGGGTCTACTTGATTTTCATGAATAGATGTTTTCATATTATATCCATTACATTCAGATAGTTTTGATTGTACAGACCGAAGACGTACATAGGACGCATTGACTCTTTAACTCAACAATCTCGTCTTGCCTTTTAAAATATTCTTTTACAACATCTTCTTTTATCTCAAGGTGTGCATATGATTTCTGTGATTTTCCCAAAGTTAAAACAATTTTTTTCCAAACTTTCCTCTATTTGCTTCCTGAGTATGACGGTGTGTATAAAAACTGATCTTTCCTTCTCCACCTTTAACCTAAGTATGTGCGGTCTCTTCTAACCAACCTTCTCTTTTGTTCTATAATTTTGTGTCTTCTTTATCTCCTTGATCGATTGATGGTGTCCTACTGGTTACACTTTTATAAATATTTTTCAAAACCAATACTTCTCATCTCTTCTGACCTGTTAGAACTACCTCTATAATTTACAAAATCTCAATTTCAAAATCAATACTTGTAATCTTTTCTAACCAATGAATATTCTATGTGCCATGCTAGCACTATCTACATTGTTTTCCAATTTACAAAATCCTATATATGCACCTCTCATTTTCAACATTATCGTCCAAGCCCACTTCAAAACACTATAAATGACCGGGAACAATAGTTAGTCTTCTAAAAATAGTATTGAAGTGGGTTAGTCTGCTGCATCAAGAACAAGCACTAGTTTTGTAAATTCTGCAAGTGTGATGTTCAAAAAAATAGGTGGTCAAACCATGTCTTCTCGGAGTCGCATAAGCAAATGCAATTCAACCCCTTGACGGAAGAGTCAAGAAAATTTCCGAAGGATTCAGGGGAAGAATAATGCATTACATGTATGTAAGCGATGGATCGGACTTGTTGAAAGTTGCTGAAAGTTGCTTGAGTGAAGCTGGATTGTCGTTGCTACCTCATCTCAGCATTTTATTAGAAAGTTATACATTAGCCAAAGTAAACTTTGGACTGTTTGCAGAGTATATTCTTTTTAAAGACGAATCTAAATAGAATTAAATGAGTAAAAGTAAAATGCCGACCATGAATAAAGATTCTGATTTAGAATTTATCTTTCATGAACATACCATGGAAATAATAGATGGTCTCTTATAAAATTAAATCGCTTAGAAATGAATGTGAATCATTATACACCGATGCCTGGTTCATCATTCATACCACTACCTCGTTTCCATTTAACGAAAAAGGCGATAGTCAACATATGTAATGAAAATTATCACTACTGTCTTAAATGGGCCTTTATTTCTGCATTAAAAATTGTAAATAGGCCGCGATGATGTATGGCGTATAATAATGACATATCGCTGGAAATAATTCGTTTAAGTGATGAAATAAAATTAGATTAACATTCCCCATTGAAATAAAATGTATAAAACATTTTCTAAAAAAGAATACTCAATTGAGCTGAAACGTTTTCGAATATAATGAAAATTTGAAGGAAATAATTGGACCACTTTTTCAAACGGAAGTGCAAAATCCTCTTCACATCAATGTGTTGTTTTTGGAAGACGGCGGAAATGGACATTATATGTTTATTAAAAATGTTTCAAGGTAAATTCCTTTATTAATTTTTTGTCTCTTTTAAACAATTAAATAATTTACTCATATTTTGTTTCAAAGACTAATGACTGCACAAAGAGGAAATTAGAGGATTTCGCATTTTTTCTGCAATGTATGTTTAAATTTCCCAGAACTTAGGAAGGAAAGGTCTCAAAGATGCCGCAGCCCCATAATACTCTGGAGTTTACAAAAGTTCAACATCAGCTGCAAGTTTCATTCGTTGTCTACGCGGATTTTAAATGCATTCTGGAACCAAAGAATCTTGAAGTGAACCCCAAATTACTTATTATTAATGAACATATTCCAATATCATACGCTTATTATATAAAGTGTACTTTTGATTCTAGACTAGATAAATTTGCTTTAGAGACAGGAATAAATTCAGAAACCAGTTTTGTAAATTCATTAAAAGAAAATGTTACAAAATTGAGTGTGGAAAACTTAGATAAAATAGATCAGATCAGGTCTTTCTTTGAAGGCAATATTGGAAACGACAAATATTCAACTTAAATTGCTGACAGATATATTTATAAATAGATTTATTAATAAAAGCATTCGAGGTGGTTTAGTCCAATATTGTCATGATACACAAATGCAAATAATAAATTTGTGTCAGACGATTCCTCGAGGGAGTCTTCACTTTTAATGTATTGGGATGCGAATAACTTGTATGATTGGGCAATGTTACAACCTTTACTATGTAAAGACTTTAAGTGTATGTCTACCACAGACATAAACAATTTTGATATTCATAATATGCCAATTGATGGTAAATATGGCTATTTTTTGGAAGTGGACCTAATATATCCGTACAGTTCACATGATCTTCATATTGATCTTCCATTTGTCTGTCAAATTGTCTGGCCTAAAAAGAGGATAGGGTAAAAAAATTAATTGTTGACCTGGGAAATACAAAAATTATGTAATACATTATCAGAATGTGAAACATTGTATACAGAATGGGTTAGTAGTGAAAGAGATCCATAGAGGAGTTCCATTCTTACAAAAGCCTTGATAGAAGAATTATATATACGTAAAAAGAATGAAGGAACCTGAGCGCACAGTGGATATAAAGCTTGTTCGTATGTACATGGGAAGCTCTGGATAGCAACAAGACTGAACGAAATGCACATTGTACAAAAACTTTAATTTCAAAATCCAATTTTCATAGTGCAACTAAAATTATTGATAATTTCCTGTCCTTTTTTATAAGCCCATGTATTTAGGATTTGCAGTATTAGACTTATTAAATTGGAAAAGTTACCCTTGAATGATATGAATACTAATTCACTTATCTGTACAATAAAAACTGACTATTTTTATAAAGATCTTCGTAATGCTCTTGAAGACAAATTAGATACATTGGACTATTCGGACGTAAGAAATAATAATAGATATAAATAAATTAATAAAAAAAAGTTTATGTTTTTTTAAGATGAGCATAACGGTAAGCTCATGTCAGAATTTGTAAATCTATGTTCACAGGTTTATTCTTATAGAATAGATCAAGTTTAATTTTCACACAATAAAGGAAAGAAAGTGAATTTACGAAATCTTACAGTTGAGCACTATAAAAACTGGCACTCCACTTAATGGCAATAGAATAATCTTTAGATCAAAATCACACAAAATATCTACAGTTAAAGTAAAACTAAAGAAGATCATAGTAGGACATCAATAAAAATCAGAGACTAATTGAAAAAGATACTTTAGAAAATGTTAAATGGTTAGAAACTAATCCATTTTGCATAGGTGAAATGATACATAAAAATTATGTTAACGATGGAGAATCACTTGATAACCTTAAGTTGCAAAAAGAATACAATAAAAAAGACCTATTTTATAAATCACTTGAATTGGATATGTTTTATTATGATCGAGACTTTGGAATTTGTTAAAGGTATATTTATTATTTTAATATTTATTTAAGTAAACAATGTTAAAAAATATTAATAAACTAAATATAAGATAAGCTGAATGTATATATAAAAAAGAAATTAAATAAATCATTCGTTATTCTACAAAATATATTTCTTATTTATGCAGCTAGTCCTTAAAAACCCCAGCCACTTTTTACTAGGTATGTATTGGGGAATCGTGTTTTTTTTTTTTGAGTTCTTCTTAATATAATTTTTTTATACATCTTTAAATCTTGATCATCATAGTTTCCAGTTTTACAAAGAAAAATTAGAGAGTACAGACTAGGAGTAAGATCACAACTCATTCCATTAGAAAATGTTATTATATTATCTTTAATTTTTAGTTCTTTATTCCCCAATATTAATGAATTGTTTACAGTTTTTTTAGATCCATAACCTTTATCCAAAACATTTCCTCTGGTCAAATTACTGATATTAAAATCATAATTATAACTAGTGCTTTATCTTCTAGATTTGCGTCCAGACCCATATCGACCTCTTCTGTATACATTGGTGAAAGGTTTGCATTTTACAAACTTTATGGGGAAGGAATATACATCATTATATTTAAAAAAGGGCATTTATTGTTTTATACTTAAAATCTTACATTTTTAATGAATATTGGCTTATTTCTAATAATAAATTTTTAGAAATTTTTTATTAAATTTAATGTACTTTTTGATAACTTGGTTTTGGACGCTAATTAGTTGTACAGGGCTGTACTGTTTCTGTACTATTTCTGCACTGTTTCTGTACTATTTAGTTGGAAACTTTTATCAGCTGTTCTAGTCTATTGTAAAGAATAATCAAAGTTCTTGTTCACTAGACGACGATCGATGAGAAGTGAAGACTTAGACTGTGAATGTCAACGCGTGCGGGTCCACTTTTTATATCATACAGACCTCATATACTCGTACACATACACGTACCCACACATGGATTTTCAACCCCAAAATGTAAATTAACCAATCAAATATACCGGTTATGAAAGAAAGTAGAAATCGAGGCACAGCTGTCCACAGTTGTACGTATCAAAGTCTTGAACTCTATCGCAATTGTATTGTATTCTATAGCCCAAGTATTTTACAACTCTCCACCACACTCCCGCCTTTTTGGTGTTTCTGGGAGTAGATCTCCCATAAATACAGGGATACAGAAGGATATGTTTCTTAGCAAAACATGTAATGTCGATATTTGATAGTGGTCTATTGGGTAGCAGAGAAATTACTTTTTTCGTTTCTTAATTGATTTCCCCTTACTACAGGGCTTGAGCAAGAAATCATAGCCTTTTCTATAAAGTTTGAGATAAAATCCTTCTCCTACAGCAACACCTTCAATTTTCCTGTTGTGGCGTTTCTTCTCCTCCATATTTTCCTTACCCATTCTTGCATTATTAATTGTTTTCGCAATTGCGGCACTACCACTTGCTAAACCAAGAGCGCTGAGTGCCGTCAAGATCGGAAAGATTTGTAGAAAACCTCCAACTTTGGGTACTTTGATTACACGAGGTACTTTAACATTTTTCTTAGAACCTATTGAATGACGATTTAATTTAGGTGCAACTTTAATTGCACTCATAATGTCTAATAGTTTTTGTTTTTTAATGTATTAGTAGCAGCATTAATAACAGTCGAAAGGTTTGTTTTCTTCATTGTATTCTTCTTTATCGTTTTCCTCCCCTTCTTTTCCGTCTTATTCTATCCCATACCAAATGTTTTCTTGGCTTTCATTATATTTGTAACAAAGTAAGCTGCTGCTTTTTCACCAAGGGGGCTATCTGATTCCTTGAGACGCCACCAGGCTATATGCCGTTCACCCAATGCCTTGTTTTTAGAATATACAATATCGTGCTCTTTGCAGGCTTCATCAAATGGGTTTCTGTAACTTTGTACCCAGTCCGGTTTAAACAGTAATGTTTTGATTAGCTTATCGATAAGCAACGTTTCCCCATTTTATTGATGTTTAATCATCAATGTTTTCTCATTGAATGAAGTACATTAGATTGAAAGATGCGTTAAATAATCCAAAAACAAAAAATTGTAGCTAGAAATATTTCAATTTGAAAATTTTAATATATTTTCAAAAAGTTTATAACAACCTAAATATGAGTAATTGGAGCAATAAATCGAACCGCTAAAAGGAATGGCTTATTATTCATTCTCCCATAATGACGGTGTACTAGACCCCAGTGAAGCGAAAAATAATTCCATTTTGATAGTCGATGACGTAGCTTGTGAAAAACAAGACAACATAAGATCATATTTTTGTATAGGTCGACATAAAAATATAGACTCTTTTTATTTATGTCAAACATACCGAAACATTTGATTCATGACAATTCCATTCTTATAATATCGGGATCATATTAACACTGATATAAATTGAGAAACATTTGTAAAAATTTGTCAAAAGTGTTTGGAAGATAAGCACGGATTTCTCTTGATTAGCAAGGATGATGAAATGGATAACGGAAGGTACAGAAAAGGATTTGATCAATTTATTATGATTTATGGAGTGATATACATAAAATCTGGGTTAGATAGATATCAATACATTTCAGTATGTCTAGATCACTTACATTATCATTGAATAGAAATCGTTCCATTTTTAATACATACTTTTTTCCACCCATCGAATTGAATGGGCAATATGAATGCGCTCTAATTGACATTAATATGTATAATACAATTCCAAGTATTGACGAAAAAATAATGTATTTCACATAATTTTTGACCAAACGGTGATTTGGTAAATTTACGTAGTGAAAGTTTCAATTCGCATACACATTCGGCTGAAAGAATGATTATTTATAATAAAAGACGTAGTCTAAGTCCTCATCCAAGAATTACTAATTGTAAAGCTATAGAAAGAAGACCTACAGAAAAAAGAAGCTCACTTACTTTAAAAAATAAATTCTTTTTAAAGTCGTTAGGATTGAGTATAATATAAAAAGTGGAAAGGAAAACAATAAACGAAATTTTAAATATTCGAGAAAAAGTTTACTCAGATGAGAGTTTTTCGAAGACAGAGTTTCATACTTATTCATCGTGTAATCAAACATTTAAACCAAACAATGAAATTCAAATTACTATCCAAAATCAAGATTTGTACGTGATTCCTTACGAAAGTTACCATAATTTTTATGTAATTACGGACCTACAACTGATAGTGTTACCACTTTTTTTTTTAAATAATTGTATGGTTTACCTTTTGGGTTAAATTAAGTACGAAATACATGGATGTGAGATTGATAGAACACGATTTGTTGGCAGGACTACCACCTTAAAAGTTTAATATCTCTGGATAATCTTCAAAGTCAAAATCTATTAAATTCTGTATGGAGCAGTGGAGACGAAAGTTCTAAACTTTTCTGTACTATTAAAAAATTTCTTGGGATTTGCTGAGGATTATAAAAAGTTTTCTTAAATTGCAAACACAAACTAGTGTTGATGCTAACTAAGAATTTGGCGATGTGTATGAACAAACCAGATATGAACAAACTTTTAAAATTGAAATGACGAATATAACGTGAAAAATCCCCCTTATATCTCCAAATGATTTTGCAAAAATTAAGATGTACAATATTATTAAAAGTGGTGTAAACCTACCAATACTTACTAGTACAAGAAAGTCTTTAAAGTTAAGAAAATAAAGAAAGAAACTGTTTCGGTTGATGTTCAAGGTTTCTTTGATAATAATAATAAATTTATTCTAAAGGAAATTAGAATTTGAATTCGTGCTTCCTAACAAAAGTTACCTTAATTTTCAAGGAATTAATAGAAAAGATTCACCGAATGGACCTAAAACTGATAATGTTACCACTTTTTCTAAAAATATTTGTATGGTATACTTTTTGGATGAAATTATGTACAAATACGAATAAATGGATGTGATTTGTCGGCATGACTACTACCCTAAAAAATTGTATATCTCGGGATAATCTTCAAAGTCAAAATCTATTAAATTCTGGATTGAGCAGTGGAGCCATTTCAACTTTTCTGTACCATTTAAAAATTTGTTAAAATTTGCTGAAGATTATAAAAATGTTTTGTTAAATCGTAAACGCGAACTAGTGTTGTTGCTAACTAAGAATCTTGGCAATGTGTTTGAACAAACCAGAAATGAATAAACTTTTAAACTGGAAATGACGAATATAACCTGGAAAATCCACCATGTAACTCCAAGTGGTTTTGCAAAAATTAAAATATACGATATTATAAAAGTGGTGTAAACCTACCAATCAAATTCCAGAGTTGAAATTCATATGTTAACCTAAAATTGTGGCATGGCAGCCAACACAGCTGTCATTAATTGCTATTAATTTGCCATAATTGGATTTACACCAAATGGAGAACTTATCACAAATAATTTATCTAACTTGAAAGTTCACTTGAATTCTGACTCATATCCATATGATAATCTGAATGTCGATTTTAGTAAGAATCAGAATCACCATATGATTTTATTTTGCTAACTCAAAATCCAGAAAGACTGCAATTTGGTTAACCAATAAACATAACAAAATTTGTTGTACCGATGGAGAAAATAGTTTTTCGCAAACTCGAAAATTTTTGAGGACAATTACAAACGGAAAACTGATTAAAACAAACAAAAGAAACGATTTCTAGAGAATTTTTTTTGGGAATCGTCAGTTTATTAATATCGAGGAAGTGGGCTGTCCGTCATTAAACAGGTTTAAAGGAAACCGGTTTCCATATTGTCAAACACATCTTAAGAGTGAGGTATTTTAAATATAGCACCAAAACAAGAAAATATTTTTATATACATCATTTTCAAGTTGTGGCTAGATGTGTAAAGTGCTACAAGAAAACAAGATTAATAAAATAAAATTTCATGAGGAACTTAACCAATTCATCGAGCAATTTAAAGGTAAGATAATCGGTCAGCACTTTCAATACCTTCTAAAAACAAAAACTATGTTTATGAGTCAAGGTGGACATGATCTGAAAGCTACAAACTATGGTGGTCTTCTATGCAACTCGCCAGAACAGAGCCAGAAAATTAATTTCAATCTATAAAAATCATCTTCGCAATACCAAAATAATTGTATAAATGTATTATTATGCTACAAAATAAACTTACGATATTTTATTTCGAGTTTAAATTAAAGGTATGCTTGTGCGTTGTTCCGTTTTGGAAACGTGACAGAGATAGGTAGTCAGTGATATTCTTAATGAGCGTGCCCCTCGTACTTGTGTGCGGCATAATGTCATTGGCGCGTGTTTCTTTTATTGCGGCCCAGTGATCTTCTTAACGAGCGTGCCTCTCGGACTTGTGTGTGTGTCCCGTTTATTGCAGTCAGTTAATAGTCAAGAACCCATGTTCGGGTCTCTGGCTCTGGCTGATATCTTTATGACCCTTTTGTGGAAAGGAGAGAATCTTTGGCAATTTACCAGTAAAACGTTCTGGGGCGGAAACGAAAATATGGGTTTCAAAATATATCCCACTTTTGAGAGTCATTAACTTGTGAGATTTATTTTATTGGGGTGCTTTTGATTTCTAAACTTGTCTTGCAGTCAAAGAAAACATTATTCCCCAAAATGATCGGTAATGTTTCTCTGAGATAACAACCTTCGGATATTTGGGTGTGCGATCTTTTTCACGTGCACCTTTCTCACGTGACTATTAATTACTCATAATGAAGAGGAGAATACATTATCAACATTGTCACATGGTAATGTGGAGGCGAAGGGGGCAATCACGTGTATTTTTTTTGGACATGATCGTGACATTTTTATGACCTTGCAACCCATTAAAATTAGTTTATTTATGGATTATGGTAATTGTCTCAGATCCCGCATATGCAAATGAGTGCGGTGCATGGGGACGGGGCCATTAATATGCAAACTGTACCAGAACCCGCGTTTTCTATCTATTTTCCGACATATGGGGATATTTGTGGACGCAGTTCTCGTGATACTCATGCTCCTGAAGATTGTTCAGCTGTAGAAGCCATCTCATCAGAGTCTTAGTGACCAGCAGCATACTTCAAAATAGTACTTCGAGTACTGCGGCCACAAGCAGTAAGTATGTCGAATGTCGTCCTTGTGGTTGATCTTCCCTCCTTCTTTGGTTATAATGGTGGCGATAGTCCAACACATGAAAATCTTTTGAGCTATTGGTCTCCATCTCAAGGGCTGCTGGAACCTGGTGGCTGATCCTGATGAGAGAGAACTCCATAGACGGCTGCCCCTGGAAAATTCGCCTTTCCTCGAAGCCGGCGGCTTCCGTCAGCAAGACACTAGAATGGATTCCCCCCTTTTTTGTAATGGCCTAAGGTCTTTTATAGCCTAGTAGAGCTTTTACTTAGTTTAGATCGGATAAGCTAGGTGTTCCCACCTAGGGTTACTATTTCTCGGTGTCCGATATCTTTGGAATTAACGGCCGGCTTTTGCACTATATGGTTACCAGTAGGTCGATCGTGGCCGTTGTAAGCTGCCGAAATGTAATTTCTTCTGCCTTTACTAGCCTGAGTCTGGCTAGTCAAATGCATCCCTCATTCCGACTTAGAATTCGTCGTTGAATCTTTCTAGATGGAGGGCGTACGTAACAGAAGAGAGTGATGACTCGAAGAGTAAGCAATAGTGTCACGTGCAAAATCAGCCTTTGAACCGGACGTGAACTTTGGACCAGCAAGACGTACAAAACGTAGACGGTCAAAAACCGTGGGCAGAAGATAAAAGATTCAAACAGGAGCTACGGAGTGGACAGTAAGAGCGTGGCCTTTATAAGGCCGCTTAGCACCACATGCCTTTACAAGGGCTCTTAGAAAGTGGAAAGACAAGAGCAAGCGAAAAATCTTAAACCAACTACAAATCAAATTACGAGAAAATGGGTATCAGACAGAGATTCTAAGTACCGTGCTAGCATCGGGCATTTGAAAGATTCATCAGTAATAATAGCAAAGATCAAATTATAAAAATTCTAGACCGCTAGGCAAAAGGATTAGGCGTCAGGCCTAAGCAAGAGTCAGCCATAAAGAAGGGATACACAGAAAAAAAAGTCACCAAAAGGTGACTTCGGTGCCCACTCACCGAACTTTGCATCGGTCAGCATCTTACAACAAGAAAATAATTTAAACCAACAAGTTACTTTCGAAATGCTAAAAATTATCATTACGGCTTTTAGTTACCAGAATAACACTAAAACAGAAACCGAAAAAGTCGCTTATATCTGAGGACAAATTATAATCAAAAAAAAAGGAAGTTAACTTCGACAAGACGAAAATTTTATACCCTTGTTATACCCCAGTTATACCCCAGTTATACCCCAGTTATACCCCAGTTATACCCCAGTTATAAGAAATATATGTTAGTAACAACATGCTTTACTTTTTTTTGTTTCTATCGCATATCTCGCTCGACCGATTTCTTCAGTGCAAGAAATCTATTATTTCCAGCGCCATTGCATTTGCATTTACTTGTTGGAAAAATCTAGAAAAAATATGTAAATGAAAATTTATTGCTAGAACTCATTCGCTGAGGGGGGGACACAAACGAATTGCTGGAACAGTTTGAGCGAAATAAAAACAATATAATTAGAATTGAGGCCAAAGTTTGTGATCAAGAAATTTTATAGGTGTTTTAAATAGCTTGGTTTGCAACGACAAATCCCTATCCAATAACGAAAAGTTCAATCATTTCTTTCCGTGTTTAGAAAAAGAAGCGTTAGGAACAGTAAAAGCTTACCAGATCACGGAAGCAAATAACGCAAAGAAGGAACCTTGATTTAGGTTTACCCAAGAAAATTATAATGCCAATGAAATGATAGTTCATATCGGCATGTCTAAAGTAAATCCCAAAAGGCAGTAGCATTGGGAAGAAGAACTTATATACGACTCCATTTTATTATGGAATTTGATTGGATTGCTTACAGGCGCTTAATAAACGTTATCAACACTTAGCAGCTCCCAAACAGGGTCAGCCAAAAAAGCATGCTTATAGTAAAACGGCGTTAACATTATCATGACCTGCCGAAGTACCCAAATTGAAATGTCGCTTTTGCAAGTCAAATAGACATTTCGTTCAAAGACGCACTTCGCAAATAGTCCAGTAAAATCTCTGTTCAAATTGGCAAGGATCATTCCATTAATTGTAGAAAACCCCATCATACAGTTCTACATCGGTGTACCTCGACCCCGCAAGTATCCAAGACAATTTATCGCCGTCCCCTTTTGACAATCTGGCATTCCAAAACACGCAACACGCTAAGTCAACCTTTACCTCAAAAAATCGGTTACGTGTTACTCTCAACGGCTCGAAGTCAGACAGGAAAAAAATGCCAGCTAGAATTTAGTTAGACTCGGAGTCCCAAGTCAATTAAATATAGTAGTATTCAGCTGTGGGTCAACTAACGACTACAGGCAAAAGAATATACAACGAGCCGCATTATTTTATTCCATATCTGCGACCAGAAGGCTCTTCGAATAAATTAAGAGTAGCATATCATGGATCGTGCAAAACCCCTTTTCAAGAGCATCTACAAATTTATCGTCTTATCACCGTTATAAATAACTCAGTTCGTCGCTTTCAGAGGCCCTTCTTTTTTGTGTGCTTGAATTTACCACTCTAAATATCGTGTGTTTTTTTTTTTACTTTAAGTAGCAATAAAACAACGATGGATTATTCGATTGATAATTTTTTTTTTATTCGAAAGATAATTTTGTGGCATTACATTTTATATATGATTTCTGGCATATGGCCGCCACGGCTGGCGTCAATCGAATAATATTGCAACTTAAAGTTCTATACCTCTAAAAAAACACCCGTTAGAAATAATTTGGCCATTCCAGTTCTCACCAAAGATTCGGCCCATTTATCGCAAAGGTAAAAAAACGGAGCAATACCTGTTTCATATTGTCTCCTCAATTTTCGCATATCACTTTTGTCATTTTTAAATGTTAAAAAAAAAGTATGATAATAATAAATTATATCAATCAAAGTGTTGATATAAATCCGCATCGTATTGTCTGTTTGATGCAACTAATAAAACGAACTTTCAACGGAAGGGTTGTGAATCGAAGGATCTGTATTCGCGGGGCACGCTATAAGGTCCGGCACTAACTCATCGCCTTTGTTCTTGCTTTATACAGACCCTGAAACAATCTACACATTATTATGAAGAGACAAAAATTTGACAGTGCTTGCGACAAAATTATAAGTTAGTTAATTCAACCGGAAAAAATATAAATAAAATGAAAAAAAAAACGCAGAAATAAATGTTGGACATAAGCCTTCAGGGAAATAAAAACAAAATTAACAAACAGTTCAGCAATAAAATTGATAATCATAATTAAAAGAACATATATATACTCGTATACGGTTTTTGTAAGGGAAGAATGGCTGTTTTAATGTTAAAAATTTCAATTTATTTCAGGGTGAGCTTTTCATTTGATTTGTTTGTTTTAATATATCTAGGATTACCAAAAAATTCCATTAAATTTAAAAATTAAATTCGCGTCAAATTTTTTTTCTTTAAGGGTTTTCCTCTTGTAGGTACTTAATAATTGTTAGATACTATTTTTTGTCTCGTAATTTAATGCTTCATAAGATTCGGGCCTCTTGTTTTATTACATTGGCCATTCAAATAAATGTCCTGTTTAGTTTTCAAAAATAAAGGTGGATATAGGAAATAAACTATTAGTTCTCAAAGTCACGGCAACTCGTCCATCGACGAAAGATCGATCTCCCGACGCAGGTGTGCTGGAAAAAGATTATGGCGTTTTGCGCCATTGGGTTAAAGTATAGACGGAGTATCCCGATTCTTTTGACGCGCCAAATTTAACTTTCAAATTTAAGTAGTTTCTATAAGGGGTGACGGGTAAAAAAATATAACTTGCTGCTGTCCAGCTGGCCGGGGCACACTCTCGTAGTCACACTCAGCTGTCTGTGACATGGGCGGGGGTTAGGCACAGAAAGAAAACCAATTCGCCGGGAAACTTACTCAGTTTAAGCTTTTGCGAGTGTTTTATTTAAATTTTTCACTATCGAATCGCAATTCTTGCGAGATACTTGCGTACCCGGCTTAAAGTTTTGAACTTGTGTGGGACTGGGAACTTTATTTTCTAGTGCATGTGCACGCCCCGACTGTTCGAAACACAGAAAAAAAAATGGTCAAAATGGGGGTATGCGAGCACCAAAAGGTGACTTCGGTGCCCACTCACCGAACTTTGCATCGGTCAGCATCTTACAACAAGAAAATAATTTAAACCAACAAGTTACTTTCGAAATGCTAAAAATTATCATTACGGCTTTTAGTTAACAGAATAACACTAAAACAGAAACCGAAAAAGTCGCTTATATCTGAGGACAAATTATAATCAAAAAAAAAGGAAGTTAACTTCGACAAGACGAAAATTTTATACCCTTGTTATACCCCAGTTATACCCCAGTTATACCCCAGTTATAAGAAATATATGTTAGTAACAACATGCTTTACTTTTTTTTGTTTCTATCGCATATCTCGCTCGACCGATTTCTTCAGTGCAAGAAATCTATTATTTCCAGCGTCATTGCATTTGCATTTACTTGTTGGAAAAATCTAGAAAAAATATGTAAATGAAAATTTATTGCTAGAACTCATTCGCTGAGGGGGGGACACAAACGAATTGCTGGAACAGTTTGAGCGAAATAAAAACAATATAATTAGAATTGAGGCCAAAGTGTGTGATCAAGAAATTTTATAGGTGTTTTAAATAGCTTGGTTTGCAACGACAAATCCCTATCCAATAACGAAAAGTTCAATCATTTCTTTCCGTGTTTAGAAAAAGAAGCGTTAGGAACAGTAAAAGCTTACCAGATCACGGAAGCAAATAACGCAAAGAAGGAACCTTGATTTAGGTTTACCCAAGAAAATTATAATGCCAATGAAATGATAGTTCATATCGGCATGTCTAAAGTAAATCCCAAAAGGCAGTAGCATTGGGAAGAAGAACTTATATACGACTCCATTTTATTATGGAATTTGATTGGATTGCTTACAGGCGCTTAATAAACGTTATCAACACTTAGCAGCTCCCAAACAGGGTCAGCCAAAAAAGCATGCTTATAGTAAAACGGCGTTAACATTATCATGACCTGCCGAAGTACCCAAATTGAAATGTCGCTTTTGCAAGTCAAATAGACATTTCGTTCAAAGACGCACTTCGCAAATAGTCCAGTAAAATCTCTGTTCAAATTGGCAAGGATCATTCCATTAATTGTAGAAAACCCCATCATACAGTTCTACATCGGTGTACCTCGACCCCGCAAGTATCCAAGACAATTTATCGCCGTCCCCTTTTGACAATCTGGCATTCCAAAACACGCAACACGCTAAGTCAACCTTTACCTCAAAAAATCGGTTACGTGTTACTCTCAACGGCTCGAAGTCAGACAGGAAAAAAATGCCAGCTAGAATTTAGTTAGACTCGGAGTCCCAAGTCAATTAAATATAGTAGTATTCAGCTGTGGGTCAACTAACGACTACAGGCAAAAGAATATACAACGAGCCGCATTATTTTATTCCATATCTGCGACCAGAAGGCTCTTCGAATAAATTAAGAGTAGCATATCATGGATCGTGCAAAACCCCTTTTCAAGAGCATCTACAAATTTATCGTCTTATCACCGTTATAAATAACTCAGTTCGTCGCTTTCAGAGGCCCTTCTTTTTTGTGTGCTTGAATTTACCACTCTAAATATCGTGTGTTTTTTTTTTACTTTAAGTAGCAATAAAACAACGATGGATTATTCGATTGATAATTTTTTTTTTATTCGAAAGATAATTTTGTGGCATTACATTTTATATATGATTTCTGGCATATGGCCGCCACGGCTGGCGTCAATCGAATAATATTGCAACTTAAAGTTCTATACCTCTAAAAAAACACCCGTTAGAAATAATTTGGCCATTCCAGTTCTCACCAAAGATTCGGCCCATTTATCGCAAAGGTAAAAAAACGGAGCAATACCTGTTTCATATTGTCTCCTCAATTTTCGCATATCACTTTTGTCATTTTTAAATGTTAAAAAAAAAGTATGATAATAATAAATTATATCAATCAAAGTGTTGATATAAATCCGCATCGTATTGTCTGTTTGATGCAACTAATAAAACGAACTTTCAACGGAAGGGTTGTGAATCGAAGGATCTGTATTCGCGGGGCACGCTATAAGGTCCGGCACTAACTCGTCGCCTTTGTTCTTGCTTTATACAGACCCTGAAACAATCTACACATTATTATGAAGAGACAAAAATTAATTCAACCGGAAAAAATATAAATAAAATGAAAAAAAAACGCAGAAATAAATGTTGGACATAAGCCTTCAGGGAAATAAAAACAAAATTAACAAACAGTTCAGCAATAAAATTGATAATCATAATTAAAAGAACATATATATACTCGTATACGGTTTTTGTAAGGGAAGAATGGCTGTTTTAATGTTAAAAATTTCAATTTATTTCAGGGTGAGCTTTTCATTTGATTTGTTTGTTTTAATATATCTAGGATTACCAAAAAATTCCATTAAATTTAAAAATTAAATTCGCGTCAAATTTTTTTTCTTTAAGGGTTTTCCTCTTGTAGGTACTTAATAATTGTTAGATACTATTTTTTGTCTCGTAATTTAATGCTTCATAAGATTCGGGCCTCTTGTTTTATTACATTGGCCATTCAAATAAATGTCCTGTTTAGTTTTCAAAAATAAAGGTGGATATAGGAAATAAACTATTAGTTCTCAAAGTCACGGCAACTCGTCCATCGACGAAAGATCGATCTCCCGACGCAGGTGTGCTGGAAAAAGATTATGGCGTTTTGCGCCATTGGGTTAAAGTATAGACGGAGTATCCCGATTCTTTTGACGCGCCAAATTTAACTTTCAAATTTAAGTAGTTTCTATAAGGGGTGACGGGTAAAAAAATATAACTTGCTGCTGTCCAGCTGGCCGGGGCACACTCTCGTAGTCACACTCAGCTGTCTGTGACATGGGCGGGGGTTAGGCACAGAAAGAAAACCAATTCGCCGGGAAACTTACTCAGTTTAAGCTTTTGCGAGTGTTTTATTTAAATTTTTCACTATCGAATCGCAATTCTTGCGAGATACTTGCGTACCCGGCTTAAAGTTTTGAACTTGTGTGGGACTGGGAACTTTATTTTCTAGTGCATGTGCACGCCCCGACTGTTCGATTGAAAAGAAATAGACCGGAACAGGGAAATATTGGCCTAGGCAGACAGCGGAAGTGCATCGCAGCTGGTAAAAGCCAAAGTGGTAATTAAGCTTTCCAGAAATCCCCTGGTACAGCTGATCATGCCAGACCCTGACAGTTGGCACCTAACATCTGTTACTAACATCTGATTTTTGAAACCAAGCTTACCAGCGATAACCTAATACAGCTGATTACTGTCGCCAAAAGAAAAAAAGAATAAATTCAGTGCTTCAGTCGCCGCTACAAAGCCTCCCGAACTACGTAGTACGAAATTAAGAGCTTTTGTGCTTTTATACACTTTAAAGGCATTTATATAAGTCTTTATATCCGACACAAGGCCCGCCCCGAAATAATATCGCCACACTCACTCAACCGTTTTGTGTATGCCACAGTGTGACGATAAAGGGCTATTGTGCGCTCGCGAAAGGATTTCGGGCACTAATTCTCTGGGTATCCAGAGCTCCCAAGCATACTCATCGTGAGCTTGCTCTCCTCCTTCGGCTTTTCAATAAACATAACCGCTGTCGGTCGGACAATGAATCGGGAACTATGTTAAGGGATCCCTTTCGATGCTCAATATCGAAATTATACCTTTGCAACGCTAACGACCATCGAGCTAAGCAAGAAGTCTATAAACAAATATTGTAAAGCAAAAAAATGTTTATTTTAAAAAGATATTACAAACAAAATTAACCAACAAATATAGATATATACGGAAAATATATTAACTGAATTTCTTGCTATATGCCCTACGAGTCGAGGGTGTTTTTTGTTTAAAGTTTCTCGGAAATTATAGAAGTTACAGAAATAAAAGATTGCTTAGGCCTAAAAAAATAGTATTGCCACTAACTTCTTTCAAGTGATGCCAGTATTTTCCGAACAGTTAAGTTTGCTTTACATACTTACATTCACTTAGCATGTTTTTCAAAAAAATTAATTTACCAGTGAGTCTTAATGAATAAAAATTACTCAGTAAGGCCTTTTTCTTATTAATAATAATAAATTAAAACTGTAGTGTGTAACGTTCGAGTCGAGGGATCTGTACTTGCGGAACACGATATAGGGTCTGGCAGTAACTCGTCGGCTTTGGGGGTGTTGTTTATGCTTTATACAGACCCTAAGACTAAGAAGACTAAGAATTGAACGTGTTTGCGACAAAACTATAATAGCTTTCGAAGTATATCCTAATAGCTCCCGAAAACGTTTCGACTATTGTTGAAATCAGTCAACCACAATAAAACAAACAAATATGGACCTGGATTGGACCTGCCCCAGTTGCCATCATATCGAAGTCAATATTATGGCTTTTATAAGGCAAATCGTACTGAAATAACAGTCCTTATCGCCCGGATTTAAGGATCTATCTGATCGGTTTATAGAGGCAGAATATAATTTTAAAGATATAATTCTGCGGTCAGAGGCAGCTGGCGGCCACAGTGCCGATCCTACATTGGAACCACTTCCTGTTGATCCCAATTTTACGTCGTGCACTGCTGCTTTTGGCTTCGCTTATGATCCAACACTTGAGTCACATCGCTGAAGTGCCAGTAAGCCCTCTTTGCAGTGCAGTCGTTTCCTCAGGACCTTCGCCTGCCGCTGCCTATTCTGGACCATCTGAGCCTGTCTTGACCCTGATCTGCAGCCCGTCAACAATGAGCAGGCTTCTACATCGCGTTCTGTTGTGAATAGCTCCGGCACTTTGCCTGCAAACGCCAACACGGGACCATCGCCGTCAACTTTATCTAAGGGAATTTTTTTTTTATTATATCTTGCTCGTATATTCCCCTCGGTCTGATACAAGTCCATACCTTCATCATTTGGCTCAAATACAGAGTATTTATTCGACCGCTGGCAATTACGATCATCTTATCATTTTGGGCGATTTTAAACTTCTTGCCATTTCTTGGATGTCCTCAACTAATTCAAATATTCTTGTGCCCACAACAATCCACGAGTTTACGGTCTTATCGATCTCTCTTTAGGACAACTGAACTCATTCTTGAACTGCTCTGGTAAAGTTTAAGACTTTATTTTTTCTGAGAGTTCGCAATCACATATGTTACTCGAACTAGTCTTTTTTCGAATCCTGAAAACGCGTACCATCCTAAACTTGAGGTAACCTTAGAAGCATCAGCTTCAGTACTGCCATGTCTCGAAACCGCACCAGCATCCATTCGATGTTTTCGCAGAGCTAGGTTCAGTGAAATGAATAGATGTAATATGCACACATATAAAATATATATATCGACCAATCACTGTACCAAGAGTACTAAAAGAGGCACGCACTGTAGCACTTTGTCGCTCTATGAACCGCTCGCTGTGCTTTGGCCCGTACTCTGAAAGAGCAAATGTCAGCATAAATGCAACACGAGCGGACCTCATGTGTGTGCATATACCTCCGCGCTTCAGACTAAGTGAGCATAGCTATATACTTAAGAATACATAGGCCGTCTCTCCGCTGCCGCTGTTGGCAGCGCCTCTACGAGACTTAGACCTTTTTAGCTCCTAATCAAATTGGGGCTCAACAAGAACCTCCTTCGAACTCGGAGCGGCAACAACGGCTGCTCCAAAACCATCAATAAATTTGAATAACAAAAATTAAATAAAGAACGAGAACAATTGAAACGATGTACCTATCTTCTTTATTGACGGAGCGGGATTATTATTACATAGCCATTTACCGGAAATCGACTGGTTCTTCATAGATTCAATCGACGACCCCTCTCATATTGTGGAACGGTATTTTGGAACTCTATATTCTGCTTTCGTTATGTTTGTCGTATGATTTCCTTCTGCCACCGAGTCTTAAAAACTCTCTTTCCTAAACTATTCCATGTCAAGGCTTTTTAAGAAGTTTAAGAGAACCGGTCAGTTGGCTAACCATTCAAGGTATTTAATTTTCTCTTGTGATTCCGATATTGCTAACTTATTTGCCAAATTTTTTCAGTCCACTCATCCGATGGTTACGTTATACTTCATCCTACCCGTGCCCTCTTCCTCACTCTAACTCTATTTTTATGCAACTAATTAGTGAGGCTGTCTTTCTCTTCAAGCCCTGACCTTGTTTCGGGACGACTCTAAGTTTTTCCACTTCAGCTGTCTGACCAATTCGCCGGGAAACTTACTCGTTTTAGCTTTGGAGAGTTTATTATTTAAATTCTTCACTATCGATCGCAATACTTGCGAGATACATGTGCACGCCCGACTGTTCGATTGAAAAGAAATATAACGGAACCGGGAAATATTGGCCTTGGCTCCTGAATATCGCGTAAAATAAATATCGAGCTACTAGTTTGAACCGCTTCTTGGTAAACCAAGTAAACCACTAACACTCGCACCATACTCATCAGAATCGCCGTCCTCATCGTCAGCCACAACTAATTCATAATGATCGAACAACTGATCTAGCAAAGCTCCTTTTTTGCCAAACCTAGTTCGGAGGACTTTGAACTTAGAAGACGCACTGTCATAGCGAGGATCGTTTTAGTATCCATGGTAATGCGTATAAGCCGTTTACATTCAGTAGTACAATTCAAAATTTAAATATTTTGATACAAAAAAATAATTTAATAATCTATGACTGCTTGAATTTTAAAACTTCCAGTTGACTTAGCTACTCCAGCTCGTACTCTTTTCCAATGTCGTCACACCGCACTGCTTGCACGCCTCGGCCACTTTGCAAATTGCGTCGTTTGCATGTTCTAATAGCTTCTCTTTTGGCCACAGGGCAACTTTTGTTGAAGCAAAAGTAGCATGTTGCCAGTCCGTTTCTGTATATCGTCCTTTTGATTTCTCGCCAATAACACCGTCGCTTTCGTCGTAAGGATCACCTCTCGTTGTCCTTCTCTCAAGGGTAATTGCTACCTTCCTTTTCACCTGCGACCGTGTCGTCAAAATTCGATGCTTTTCTTTCTATGCTGTGTACATTATTTCGTTGCGAGTTTTATTGCGTTAGATTTGTGGGCACGCCCATATTCAAGTTTTGTACACTCTTGGCACTCTTTTGTGGTCTTCGTAATTTTTCTAATATACAAATCTGCTAGTAGTTCCTTAACCTTCTTAAGTATTCCTCGGCCTTAATTGTTTTTATAATTCCCTTCCCCGCTTTTAATTGATTCTTTTCAGTTTTACTTCGTTCTTCGTTGCGGCAGTTTTAAGATGTGTTATCGCACAGTATTCTCTTTTAGGTTATACTCGTAGTTAAGTAAAGTAGAGAAACATTTTTTTTTATTTAAACTCCATGACTTTCGCACTCTATGGATGACACGACTTCCTCTGACAAAATAACAACATCAAGTGACTTGCTTAAATTTATAAGGCGTAATTTATATTGAAATAGGGTGATGGATATAGATAACTTCAATGAAAAGGGTTAGGACGAAATATGCCATGAGATTGAACAGTGTGTCCCTATTTGAAATTAAATAGGCTGCCGTAAATCTTTCAATATACCCTTATCCCACAGAAGTTTTTAAAGTTTTAAAAGACAAGACATACTCCGTAGCATATGAAATACAAGATAATATAGGACGGAGTGCCACACCCATCCACAATCCGCGAAAATCTGTAACTGAAATGTGTTTGACTCAACAATAACTACCGATTGACCTAAAACGCCTACTCTAACGCCCATTCAAACGCCCTCAAACAGTTTAAACTCTTAAATCTGTCTGCCGCCCACATAACACCTACTAAAATAGCAGATAGGTGGCGCCCTAAATATCGCTTTGCTGCTTATATGTCTCCACTTAACGGGTAACGGGTATTTGATAGTCGTTTTTTTTTACTTCTCTGGCTGATGCATTTTTATGCTTATCGGTCAATATGTGTTGACGTTCTTTTTTTTATTATTGATTATTGAGACTAACAATAAGTATACCAAATCTTAAATTAAGAAACTATCTGACAGTCTCCTGTCTAGGTGAACGCCAAGATACGTTACATCGTCAGCTTGTGGAAGTGGCGTGTTATTCAGAGTTAGCGGGGGTCACGTTTGTCTGTTTAAAGTAAACGTTATGTGTTTACACTTTTGCGCATTTACTTTTACACGCCAGTCTGAAAACCACCTCTTCACTACCACGAGATGATCAGCTAATACTACTGTTGCCTGAATTAGGCATTTGAACCGACTTATGATCGCGGTATCGTCTGCGAATGTAAAAGTAGGTAGCCGGTCGTATGTGGGAATATCTGCGGTGTAAAGGAGAAATAGAGTTAGACCAAGGGCGGGACCTTGGGGAACTCCAGCCTCTATAGTACAATCGTCGAATTTTCTGTTGTAAAAGTACGATTCAGGTATCCTGTGAGTGCTTTCCGGCAGAATAGTTTTGATTTTATGCATAAGGCCATCAAGCCAGACACGATCGAAAGCCTGTGCAACGTCAAGGAATACCGCACTGCAGTATTCCCGATATTCGAATGCAGACCGATTTCTGTTGTTAACCTGTTGACGTGCTCTATTGTTCCATGGCTCTCTCGAAAGCCAAATTGATGTGCCGGAATAACGTTGAGCTCTTTCAGATATGGGATTATGCGCGTCAAAAGGCATTTTTCAATCAGCTTTGACAGACACGAGAGTAAACTTATCAGTCTGTATGAAGCTGGTATTGTGTGATCTTTTCCTGCCTTGGGATCATTATGATTACCTTTTTTTTCCACTTTTTTGAGAAGTAGCCAAGTCGTGTAATTCCGTTAAAGAGCTTACAAATGACCTCAACTGCACAGTTTGGTAGTTCAATTCATCAATTGCTCGCTGAAGACTTTTGCAACTTCGTTTGGTGTTAACGGAATTGGCTCCGTTTCAGTTTCAATTCGAATTGACGGCGACGGTAGTGCGAATGAATTTGTTGCAGGGTTTGGCTGAAAGACATTTCGAAGGTGTAAAGCAAATGTACAAGCTCTGTCTTTGTCGCTTTTGGAATTACTGTTTTGGCCGGCGCACTTAGATTTGGGTGGGCCCTCCACAAGGGATGCTTGGTGCTGGTGGGTGAAAGTTTCTCAATGTAATGGCGTTGTGCTTTTACTTTTTCGTGCCTTAGAGCCCTGGTAAGTCTGCGACCAGCTTCCTTAAGACTTTGTTTTGAGGTTGGCGATCTGATGGTTTTCCAAGCACGCCTCAAACGTCCTTTTACCGAAATAAGCTGTTCGATTTCAAGGTTAGTTTTGTGTTGGTGTGTGTGCCCATCCCTCCCTTGCGGTACAGAGACTTTGGCTGCTGCGACGAGTACAGACTCCAGTGCAACGGCATAGTAGTCGATGTCCTTCTTGATGTTAAGCTGTGGATTTAGTTTAATATAGGAAGTAACGTAATTTTTGAAATTCAGCCAGTTGGTTCGATGCGACATCAGCCTGTAAGGGTGCTCGATTAATTCCGGGCTTTCGAGAGGAGTTATTAGCACTGGTGAGTGGTCCGATGATTGATCCAAAAGCGATTTTGCAGATATCAGATTGCGAGAAATATTTTTTGTTACAGCAAAATTCAGGTTGTTTTCTAGAATCTGTAGGCCAGTATGTAGGGCTGCCTGGTGAAACGTAGTCTAGTTTATTGCATGTTTTGATAAGTGCATTATATAGTTGCCTTCCTTTGGGGGTCACAAGGCGGGAACCCCAGTGTGTGTGCTTGGCGTTGTAATCTCCTGCTGCTATGAATCGCTCTCCAAGTGAATTATAGAAGTCCATGAATTGGTCTTCGGAGACTGTAAAACGGGGTGGCCAATAAACAGCGGCAATGGCAAGGTGGCAGTTGTACTGTAAAATGTACTGTAAAACTGTAATTTTATCGATGGCAAAATATTTTTTGCAAACCTTTGGTGAAAGGGGTTTTTGATGCGGTCTCTTATTAAGATGCCGTTTCCGCCATGTGCTTTACCATCTGGTGATGTAGAACGTGTATCCCCGTACTAAAAGGTGAGATGCGTTTCTGCCAGCAACATAACGTCGATGTGGGTTTCATTCAGAAATTGAGTTAATTCAGGTTTATGCCGTGAAACACCGTTGGCGTTCTACAGAGTTATTCGAAGACTAGGCATAGCTTATTTGGACTGCTGAGCTGCAAGCTTTTGTAATAAGATGTTTTGGTTTTGCATGGTGGTTTTCATGGAGGACATAAATTCCATCTATTTTGTTGCAAAGTGATCATCATAGTTTCCATGTCACTTTGTGTCTGTTTCATGGCCTGCTGGATGTTATCAATTTTCGGCTCTATGTGAACTGTGCCTGATCTCAGAGCACTGGCGTAAGAAATTCCGTTGGTGGTAATTGAATTGAATGATGACCCGCCTACTTTTGCGAAGTAAACTGGAAGTAGACTGAACAGCATCTGTAGTTTACTGTGTGGTTTCCTTGGCAGTTTACACACTTTTTAGTGAGAGAGTCTCCTTGTTGGCAGGGCAGGGTTCGGAGCCGTGCCAGTTTCCACAAGCTACATATACTGACCTGAGGGTGCAATAAGCCCTGGTGTCTGTATTCCTTGCATTTTGTGCATTGCACTGGCCCGTTCCGTTTGTGGGGCTCTTCTACTGTGATCCTGCGATGTAGCAGGTAATGCAACTTGTACACCTCGTTTTTTTTTCAAATGTCTGCTGTCTGGCTCCAGCTCGACCTGGAATAGCGGTTGCGGCTTCTTGTTTTTGTTCATAATGTTTATAACATTTTTTGCAAAAAACCCTTTTCTTTTGATGTCTCTGTAATTTCAGAGGGGGTAACATCGGGTTCTATTTCCTAAGCACAACTTGCAAGCCTTTGCAGCTTTTTAGCTGGAAGTTGTAGTAATTATTTTTGGCATCGTTTAAGTACTTTGACACTGCTCGGAAATCGTCTTCAGTTTTGGTTTGCAGTTTTGTTTCGCTTATATTCCCTTTCATAAGTGGAATAACATGAAAGTTATCTTTTCCGAGTAGCTTACCTATTTTGCTGACTAGGGCATTCGAGATCTTCTCCCGAATAAAGATGGGTGGCGGCTTAAGTTTCCTTGGGGCTAATTGTTCAGATACTGTTTCGGGTTCCGCCAGAATGGAAAATCTATGAATATTTTCACGGGCTTCGTCTTGTGGTTTTTGGAGTTGAGTGCGCTGATCCACGTTCTTAATCATTTGTTTATTTATAGTGCGTTAAGATTAATTAAATATTTAATAAAAACTTTAGTTTATGATTTGCGATTAGCATAGCGAAACGCAAATTTTTTTGAACGTTTTGGACTGAGTGAATAATTGTTTTTCCGGAGCGTTAAGAAAACACGTATACACGAGGGTATAATGATTTCAGTCAGAAGTTTGCAACGCAGTGAAGGACCCCTTAAAGTATATATAGTCTTGATCAGCGTCACTAGACGAGTCGATCTAGCTATGTCCGTCTGTCTGTCTGTCCGTTTCCACGAAAACTAGTCTCTCAGTTTTAAAGCTATCGGGCTGAAACTTTCCCAAAGTTTCTTTCTATTGCAGGTAGCTTGTAAGTCAGAACCAGCCGGATCAGGCCACTATATCTTCCTATACCTATATAGCTTCCATAGGAACTATCGGGGAAAAAATTAAAAAAAATTATATCCTCGATGTTTTTTAACAGATAACCTTCTTAGCTTGAAATTAACATTTTTTAATTAGTTCTGAATTTCGAATTAAATTTTATTAAAACGAAAGACTATATCATATAGCTGTCATAGGAACGATCGGAAAATTGGTGGGAAAATATTATATAACAAATTATAGCTTTGGTGCTATTTGACATATAACCTTCTCAGCTTGGAAATAACAGTTTTTAATTAGTTCAAATTCCGAATTAAATTTTATCGAAATCGGACGACTATATCATACAGCTGTCATAGGAACAATAGGGAAATTATTGGGAAATTAATTTACATTAAATTTGTTACATTTTGAGAATTATTATAATTATAATGGATAAGTATGTAATGCTAATGATAGCACAGGAAGTTCAACCATTTAGCATAGTTGACGACGGTGGATTCCGTGATTTAATTCACAACATGGACCCTAAATACAAAATGTCGAGCAGAACCTATTTTAGGGACACAATTTTACCTAAGCTGTACAATGAATTAAGAAAGGATCTTGAAAATGAGCTCGAAGGTGTCCCGTATGTTCGACCTATTTTAACCAAGTGCAAGGCTGTTGTCGCATTTATTAAGCGCAGATCGACTGCAATGGCAAAATTTAAGGACGCTCAGATGGTGATAGACCCCCTTGAATTAATTCAGGAGGTACCAACAAGATGGAACAGTGCCTTCCAAATGAACGAACGAATTTAATAGACCAACGAGGCACTCTCAATAGCATTACTAGGGACTGCAAAGGCTCCTGCTCCTTTCTTTCTCCTTTCTCAATACATTAGAAGAACTTTGTGTGTTACTTCGTCCGCTTGAAAATGCGACGAAATTAATATCCGGCGGAAAGTACCCTACAATGTCTTTCGTTATTCCTGTGGTGTGCGAAATGCAAGTACAAGTTTTGTCTTACAAAAATAGCTTTAAAACCCCAGAATCGATTCTAGCGTTCGACACTTTGAGTGATCGCTTCAAAGATCGCTGTGGGCACTATGAGACACGCACCGTTCCAAGGATTTACACACTGATAGACGCAAGATTTAAAAAGCAAGTATTTCAAAAAACAAGTAACGCTGAACAAGCATGTCGCGTCTTAGAAGACGATCTTCTTTCGACCAGCGTCGATACCGCCTACACCACCCAATCCAACTGATTCTTCAAGCTATTTCACAATGCTTCAATTAAAACTAAACGCAAGAACCACTTCGACTCGTTCTGAAGCAATCATATTGCTCAGACAGCATTTAGAAAGAACAAATGAGGCCGAAACACGTGATTCCTTAAATTTTTGGATAGTAAATATATAAAGTGCAACTTATTTTCATTCGATGTTTTTTTAAAAACATCGAAAAACATCTATGTCTTCAAACATCGATGTTTCTGCACCTCTAGTATGCAAGTTATATGACACATTATTTAGGGGCTCTTACCCGATTCATAAACAACTTTGAGCCGAGAGCCAATTTCCAAATAACTCTGACAGACCCGAGATAAACCCGTGGTCAGCTATTTCTTTCAACCAGGCCTCCGAATCATTCCCACCCAGATTTCAAGCAGCCCAAATCAAACGGATGCTGTAAACATCCAGTCCGCTAACGTAAACAAAAGATCTCCAAAGCGAGCCCCAGGTCCGTTAACGTAAACAAAAACATCCCCAAAGCTGTCCCTAAAACTCCGCTAATGTAAACACCAATTTCCGGTTAAGATTGGACTTCAAATTTAATTGGCAAATTGCATCATCCTATTTTCCGACTCTCTTGAGCCATTCTCTTTATCAATTTTTGGGGATAAATTCTCTTAAGCCGAGGTTTGATTATTGATCATTGAACTAGAGATCAGGCAGTCCGTTTTTGAGATCCGAATCGAGCAGTAGTACAAATCAAGTAAAAGTAAACGAGCAGTGAATTAACTAAGTTCGACCTATTAAAAAATTGTAGTAGTGATTAAGTGATTAATAAATAAAAATAAATTTTTTTAATTAAATCACTAGTGAGAAACTTAATTGGCGCCCAACGTGGGGCCGTGCGATTAAAAAATTCTAAAAAAAAAGCTTTAAAATAAAAACAAAATAGTTTTAAAGTGAAAAAAGGAATTTAGCGCGGCCAATAAAACCCGATACAACCGACGAATAAATAAAAAGTTTAACTAAGGTGGAAATTAATTAATGAAATAATCCCCTTAAAATCTCAAACTACAAAATAGTCATCGTAACATAAATTCACTGCTCGGACAATATAAAAATCAAAAACGACAAAAAATTTTCAAAAAAAAATAAAATAAAAAATAAACATTGTGAAAAACAATTAAAAAAAAAATCTTCAAAATCAACAACAAAGACATTCTAAGAAAACAGGCTGAAGGGCAATCCCTCGCCAAAAATTGGAAAGAAGGAAGACCTAATTAAAGAAGGAAGACCCCGAGACAATTTAAAAACAGAAAAAAAGAAGGACGACCCCAATCAGGATCATCATTCAGTATAAGGACGACCCCAACAGGAAAAACAGCAACGAGAAGAGAAAAAAATAAGGACGATTCGTGAGCGATACTATTTTTATCATACAATTTTTTATTATTATTATTCTATAAAAAATTTGTAAGAAAGGAAATATAAATATACAAAGTGGAAGAGTTAATTTCAAATTTTGAAAGAGTTCTCAAAATGCCAGAACCTTCAACAAGCCAGACTGGAGCAAATAAAAGACTCCACATGAATCCGCCCCAAGAAAATACAAGCCTTCAGGCAATAACAAACAACACAATGTTAAATGTAGGAGATTTAATTAAGCAAATTGTAAATCTTGAATTAAATCCATTAAAGGAGGAGATCGTTAAC
Organism: Drosophila biarmipes; assembly: GCF_025231255.1. Taxonomy (NCBI): domain Eukaryota; kingdom Metazoa; phylum Arthropoda; class Insecta; order Diptera; family Drosophilidae; genus Drosophila; species Drosophila biarmipes. The sequence goes on along the minus strand of NW_026114526.1, from coordinate 1,184,762 downwards.
TTAAGATCGCAGCTTTCTCACAAAATTAAAGCTGTTGAGGATTATCAGACAGAGATTGTAGATCCGAATATAAAATGCGACACATCTTATGAGATTATCAAATCTGTTAGGGAATATAAAGGTGAAGAGGATAAATATGTAAGCTGGAGAGAATCGGCAGAAATAGCCATGGGGCAATATGTCAGAGGGAGTGAAAGATTTTATTCTGCCTTATCTATATTACGAAACAAAATAACAGGAATGGCAAACGACGCCTTAACCCATAACGGTACTGTATTAAATTTCGATGCCATAATGGCGAGACTTGACTTCGTCTTTAGCGACAAACGACCAATTCACATTATTGAACAGGAATTAAGTGTATTGAGTCAGGGAAAATTATCCATAATGGATTATTATGGTACAGTTAATAGAAAATTAACTCTGCTAATTAATAAAACTATTATGACCTACGGTAGAAACAAACCTATAACAGCGGAAATGAATGAGAAACATAGGAAGACAGCTCTTAGAGTTTTCATTACCGGCCTCAACGGCCAAATTTCAGATACTATTTTCTCAATGAATCCACCTGACCTACCAAATGCAATGGTCATAGTTCAGGAACTGGAAAGCAACAACATGAGGGCTCATTTCGCAAATAGCTTCTCTGCTACTCAGAGAAAACATAGCGAGCCAAACTCTAGTGGAAATGGACAAACACATTTCAACCACAAGACTAGACAGCAAAACAATAATTATAGTAACCAGCGAAACAATAATAATTTAAGGTTTAATCATGACAACTACCAGAACAAAAATACTTACGGTTATTATAATCAGAATAAAAATAATTCTTGGAACCAGGGTAGATTTAATAATAGCCAACAAAAACGGTGGAACACTTATAGGCAGCCACAAAATAATCCGGAACCAATTAAGGTAGACGAGTCTATCCAGGTTCAGAATAAGGGTTACAACGGCTATAATCAAAGCTACAATAAATATCAAAATAATAATTATAGTCAGAACAAGTGGGATCAAACAAAAAAATTTGAGACCCAGAACACTCAGCAAGGCCAAGCCCAAAATAAAAGGGTACCAACTGGAACTGTTAACCAACCGGCTAACAAGACGATGAGATTAAATAACATTGAGGAGAACCATTTTTTAGACAAAAGTCAGGAGTAGGCTTACCCCACTTAATTAGAAAAGATCCAAAAATAAATAAAAAATTAAAAATATTAATTGACACTGGGGCAACCTCTTGTTATATAAGAACAGGAATTTATAAAAATAAGAACGAGCTGCCAATTTACAAAAGAGTATCTACAGTAAATGCATATTCAATAATTAAATATTATCATATGATAACTATTTTTGACACGCGATATACTTTTCATGAAATAGATGGGCTAGACTCAGATTTACTGGTCGGCTATAAGCTATTAAAAAAAATAGGAGCGGTAATTGATACAGCTAAGGGAGTAATTAAATATAATGGAATAGAAGAAAAATTAAATTATGATAACGGAAGCATATTAAACCAACATTCTTTAACAGAAGAAAACACCATTCTTCCATTAAAAGAATTTATATTAAAAAAATACTTTGATGAAAAAGCTCAAATCAGATCCGAATCTGAAATGGGTAATCAAAGCGAATCTTGTTTGGGATATACAAATCCTGAACACGCCGTTGTTGAAAAATCCGACAAAAACAAAAGTTTGGAATTCAAAAATTCCGAACACGCCGTCGTTGAAATATCCGACAAAAATAAATGTTTGGGAATCAAAAATCCTGAACGCGCCGTCGTTGAAATATCCGACAAAAATAAAAGTTTGGGAATTAAAAATCCTGAACGCGCCGTCGTTGAACTATCCGACAATCAAAAAATAAACAACATAACAATATCATCTGCAGATCAAAGAAAAGATCTGGAGAAAGAAATATTAAATATTATTAATGAAGAGCATTCAGAAATAAATATGCAGATCCCATTTAGGACAGATATCCGCGGTGAAATAAACACCGTAAATGATAGGGCCATTTACAGCAAACAATACCCTTATGCTCAATCAGCTTCAGATTTTGTGAATTCTGAAATAAATCGAATGTTAAATGAAGAAATTATAAGGCCGAGTAGAAGTCCTTATAATTCACCAGTACTAGTAGTACCAAAGAAGGGTTTCAATAAAGACGGAACTCCAAAACTCAGACTCCTAATTGATTATAAAAAACTTAATGAAAATACAATACCAGATAGATATCCAATGCAGGACCCTTCAGTGATTTTGTCAAATCTTGGGAAAGCTAAATACTTTTCAACAATTGACTTGGAATCTGGATTTCATCAGATTCTCATGAATAAACCAGACATTCAGAAAACCTCATTTTCAATAAACAACGGGAAATACGAATTCCTAAGAATGCCTTTCGGTTTGACCAACGCTCCAAGAATATTTCAACGAGCGATGGATGATATTTTAAGAGAACAAGTGTGTAAAACATGTCACGTTTATATGGATGACATAATTATATTTTCAAAAACAATTGAACAACATTACAAAGATTTAATTCTCATTATTAAAATTTTGCTGAACGCAAACATGAAAATTTCAATTGAAAAATCAAAGTTCTTTAAATTAGAAACCAATTTTCTCGATTACGTTGTTTCCTACAATGTGATAAAAACCGATCCCGAAAAAATGTCTACTATCGTAAAATATCCGATACCTAAAAATATTCGAAAGCTTAGAAGCTTCCTAGGCCTTACAGGATATTACAGAAAATTTGTGGAAAATTACGCAAAGATAGCTAAACCTTTAACAAAATATTTAGAAGGCCAAAACGGCAAAGTATCAAAAAAGGCATCATGTAAAACTTTAATACAGTTTGATGATTCAGCTGTAAGAGCTATTAACGATCTTAAAGGAAATTTAATTGCACAAGTAGAACTAGTACAACCAGGCTATGATAAATAAATTTACTCTAACAACGGACGCATCTGACTTAGCAATTGGTTCTGTTCTTTCTCAGGAAGGAAAACCAATTACATTTATTTCAAAAACTCTGACAAAAACCGAACAATTATACGCAACCAATAAAAAGGAACTTTTAGCCATTGTATGGGCTTTTAAAAATCTTCGAAATTACTTATATGGGGTTAACAACATCGAGATCTATCATCAACTTCTTTCATTTTCCATTTCTCAAAAAAATCCAAATATTGAGATGAAAAGGTGGTATTCCTTTATTGAAAGCTATTCACCCAAAATTATTTACAAGCCAGGAGCAACAAATGTTGTTACGGACGCTTTAGGATTCAAATAAATAATTTAACGGAAAGTAATGAATCGGTCTCAGATCAAAATACTCAGCATTCTGCAGAGAGTAGTAATAGGAGCGGTAATTGATACAGCTAAGGGAGTAATTAAATATAATGGAATAGAAGAAAAATTAAATTATGATAACGGAAGCATATTAAACCAACATTCTTTAACAGAAGAAAACACCATTCTTCCATTAAAAGAATTTATATTAAAAAAATACTTTGATGAAAAAGCTCAAATCAGATCCGAATCTGAAATGGGTAATCAAAGCGAATCTAGTTTGGGATATACAAAGGAAAACCAATTACATTTATTTCAAAAACTCTGACAAAAACCGAACAATTATACGCAACCAATAAAAAGGAACTTTTAGCCATTATATGGGCTTTTAAAAATCTTCGAAATTACTTATATGGGGTTAACAACATCGATATCTATACCGATCATTAACCTCTTTCATTTTCCATTTCTCAAAAAAATCCAAATATTGAGATGAAAAGGTGGTATTCCTTTATTGAAAGCTATTCACCCAAAATTATTTACAAGCCAGGAGCAACAAATGTTGTTACGGACGTTTTATCTAGGATTCAAATAAATAATTTAACGGAAAGTAATGAATCGGTCTCAGATCAAAATACTCAGCATTCTGCAGAGAGTAGTAGTAATGTAATACAAGAAACCCGAAAACCCTTAAACCAGTTTAAGCAACAATTGCTAATAGCAACGGGGAGGTATACAATACATGAGTCGATTAATGTATTCGGAAATATTAGACATATAATAGAGTATGACACTCCAGAAAATTTAGTATCAATCTTAAGGGAATATATTCCACCCAATATAACATTAGGAGTTCACTGTACTCTAGAAGATTTTTACAGAATTCAAAAACCACTTAAGGACAATTTTATAAATAAATTTTTATACACAAGGACATTTGTCCAGGATGTCGAGAACGCTGAAGATAGATCTCTTATTATCACAGAAACTCATTGTAGGGCTCATAGAGGGCTTGATGAAAATTATAAACAAATAACTAGACTCTATTATTGGCCAAATTTATACAAAAAGCTTAGGGAGTTTATAAAGAATTGCACTATCTGCAATCAAAACAAATACAACAGGCACCCAGTACAGATTCCTATCGGTCAAGCACCAATCCCAGAAAGAGAAGGTGAGAATTTGCATCTTGACATATTCTACGCCCAAAATCTTATATTCATTACTTGTATAGATTCGTATTCGAAATACTTAGTGGTAAAAGAAATCCCTAATAAACTGAATATAGAAAATAAAGTTTCAGAAATTTTACAACAATTTCCATTAGCCAAATCTTTGATGATAGATAACGAACCAAGTTTTTCTTCATCCCAATTTAAATCTTTTGCACAAAGAAATGGGATATCTTTATTCTTTGCAGATCCTCGACATAGTACGTCTAACGGACAAATAGAAAGGGCACACTCTACCTTAACAGAAATGGCTCGCTGCATTAAAGATGAGCTTAATTTAATTCATTTACGAAAAGAAACACGGGGAAAGGAACAAGCTTAATTCTAGATATAAAAAACAAGTAGTTAAAGAAAATCTTCCAAATAAAGTTATTATAAATAACAGAATCCGTACGATTCATAAAGATAATATTAAATAACTTGTTTCAAATTACAGATAATGATTTCAATAATGTAATTATTATTGCTGGTAGCTACAACCAAATCCGAAATTATGGATTACACCAACCATGATTTCCTTCTTTACAAGGATACCAAAGATGTTCTTATTTATGAATCACACGCAGATTTTCATATAACTAATATAAGTTTTTATAGAGAAATAATTAATCTTGAAACAGAATTTTTAAAGGGTCACGACAACAAGAATTTTCTTTGGGAAATATCCCACGATTTAGAAATTATCAAAATACTTATCTCTCAAGTTATACCCAGTAGATCAAGAAGAGGCATTAATGAAATAGGCGCCATTTGGAAATGGATATCGGGAACACCAGATCATGATGATTTCATAACAGTCCAAAATAAAATCGATGATTTAATACAAAATAATAACGATCAATTCGTTATTAATTCTAAAATATTTAAAGAGATAAAATCTTTGTCTGAACAATTCAAAACAGCCTTTAAAAATCAAGAAATTCCACTTAGAAAATATCGTCTGCGTTTGCTTACTACGATCTTATGAATTTAATGGACACAATTACACTTGCCAAAATTGATGTATTTAATACTAAAATTCTAAACAATGATGATATACTAGAAATTTATAAGCACGAAGATAGACCTTTAGTTATAACAGACCTTTTAGATATATCTGAATTTAAAATCGCTTTGCATCAAGATCTTATTATAATTTACATAAAATACCTTATTATTACCGATCGTTGTGACGTTTACAATTCAAGATCCATTTCACATAATGATGGAAAATTATTAATTGATAATCACGTCGCAAAATGTAGAAGTAAGTACTATGTAATGTCTAATTTTAAGACAGAAATATTTAATAATTATTGCACACTTATCCCAGAAGGCTTTTTTTCACTAGATTACTAAATGGAGAAAAATCCTTTTGTATCAAAATCCGAGAAAAAATAAAAATGTAGATGTAATCCAAGATGGAGCAATTTTTGTAAATGGAGAAAATACAGTTAATGACACTCATTTAAATGGGTCATATTTAATAACTTTTAATGGCACCACTAAAATTAATAATATTTCCTACACCAATGTAGACAATAAGATATTGGAATACATCACAGCTCGAAAATATACAGATTTTTTAGTATCCGAATATATTATATCTAATGATTCGGAACTCACATTCGATAATATCAACATACTAAATCCATTAACTCAAATTAAACAAACTCAAATACCAGTTACGTTAATAATAATCATATTTTTAATATTCAAACCAATGCAAATTCATAAAGGAATTTAATCAGAAAATAATATTTCTGATAATGAAATAAATAATATACCCGACAATGAAAATACCCTAGAAGAAAATATCATTGTCGAATTAACCCAACAATTACATTCAATAAACCCATCAGTTCCAATGAATCGGGACGATTCTATTTAGAATGGGGGGAGTTATATGACACATTATTTGGGGGCTCTTACCCAATTCATAAACAACTTTGTGCCGAGAGCCAATTTCCAAATAACTCTGACAGACCCGAGATAAACCCGTGGTCAGCTATTTCTTTCAACCAGGCCTCCGAATCATTCCCACCCAGATCAATTTCACGCAGTCCAAATCAAACGGATGCTGTAAACATCCAGTCTGCTAACGTAAACAAAAGATCCCCAAAGCGAGCCCCAGGTCCGTTAACGTAAACAAAAAGATCCCCAAAGCTGTCCCTAAAACTCCGCTAATGTAAACACCAATTTCCGGTCAAGATTGGACTTCAAATTTAATTGGCAAATTGCATCATCCTATTTTCCGACTCTCTTGAGCCATTCTCTTTATCAATTTTTGGGGATAAATTCTCTTAAGCCGAGGTTTGATTATTGATCATTGAACTAGAGATCAGGCAGTCCGTTTTTGAGATCCGAATCGAGCAGTAGTACAAATCGAGTAAAAGTAAACGAGCAGTGAATTAACTAAGTTCGACCTATTAAAAAATTGTAGTAGTGATTAAGTGATTAATAAATAAAAATAAATTTTTTTAATTAAATCACTAGTGAGAAACTTAATTGGCGCCCAACGTGGGGCCGTGCGATTAAAAAATTCTAAAAAAAAAAGCTTTAAAATAAAAACAAAATAGTTTTAAAGTGAAAAAAGGAATTTAGCGCGGCCAATAAAACCCGATACAACCGACGAATAAATATATATCTGAATTTAAAATCGCTTTGCATCAAGATATTATTATAATTTACATAAAATACCTTATTATTACCGATCGTTGTGACGTTTACAATTCAAGATCCATTTCACATAATGGTGGAAAATTATTAATTGATAATCACGTCGCAAAATGTAGAAATAAGTACTATGTAATGTTTAATTTTAAGACAGAAATATTTAATAATTATTGCACACTTAACCCAGAGGGCTCTTGTTTCACTAGATTACTAAATGGAGAAAAATCCCTTTGTATCAAAATCCGAGAAAAAAATAAAAATGTAGATGTAATCCAAGATGGAGCCATTTTTGTAAATGGAGAAAATACAGTTAATGACACTCATTTTTTAGTATCCGAATATATTATATCTAATGATTCGGAACTCACATTCGATAATATTAACATACTAAATCCATTTATTCAAATTAAACAAACTCAAATACCAGTTACGTTAATATTAATCATATTCACATTTATATATTTAACTATTATGATTGTAATCAAATTCAGAAAATTTTTAATATTCAAACCATGGAAAATTCATATAGAAATTGAACCAGAAAATAATATTTCCGATAATAAAATAAATAATATACCCGACAATGAAAATACCCTAGAAGAAAATATCATTGTCAAAATAACCCAATAAACCCATTCAATATACCCATCAGTTCCAATGAATCGGAACGATTCAATTTAGAATGGGGGGAGTTATATGACACATTATTTACCCAATTTATAAACAACTTTGAGCCGAGAGCCAATTTCCAAATAACTCTGACAGACCCGAGATAAATCCGTGGTCAGCTATTTCTTTCAACCAGGCCTCCGAATCATTCCCACCCAGATCAATTTCACGCAGCCCAAATCAAACGGATGCTGTAAACATCCAGTCCGCTTACGTAAACAAAAGATCCCCAAGGCGAGCCCCGAGTCCGTTAACGTTATCAAAAAGATCCCCAAAGCGGTCCCTAAAACTCCGCTAATGTAAACACCAATTTCCGGCCAAGATTGGACTTCAAATTTAATTGGCAAATTGCATCATACTATTTTCCGACTCTCTTGAGCCATTCTCTTTATCAATTTTTGGGGATAAAATCTCTTAAGCCGAGGTTTGATTATTGATCATTGAACTAGAGATCAGACAGTCCGTTTTTGAGATCCGAATGGAGCAGTAGTACAAATCGAGTAAAAGTAAACGAGCAGTGAATTAACTAAGTTCGACCTATTAAAAAATTGTAGTAGTGATTAAGTGATTAATAAATAAAAATAAATTTTTTTAATTAAATCACTAGTGAGAAACTTAATTTGCATACCTTACTTAAGGGTCTTGGAATCACTTAAATTGTTACCAACAAATTTTAAATCTACTTTTGGAAAAGTAAATGAATCAATAAATGATGTTTAAAATCAAAACGTCTGATATAAAAAATAACACTTCTTAATGAGGTAAAATATTGCGTTAAATATTTACATGCCTAGATCGGCTCGGCTAGTGATCCTAATCAAGAGTATATATACTTTAGGGCGTCGGAAACATATAAGATTAAACGAAAAGGTTAATTAATTAAATTTGGTAAAGTGCACAGAGAGAATTGTAACTTTCACTGTTAACTCAGTTCTAAAAAAGACAATGATAAGTTAGAAGTTGAAAATATTTCTATTGTGAATAAACTTGTACTGGTGGTACTTACATTGTTTATCCTAACAACTAAACTGCTAGTCAAGTCAGTAGTGTATAATTTATAAATAGTTGTTAAATAAACTCCATTTACTTTTTTTCTTAACATTTTTTTTCTCATATTGAGAGCATTGATATCAAAATATACATACACGTTTTTCTTAAAATGAATGTTCTTATTTTAAAAGTCTCTGTCTGTAAATAAGTAAGAAAAAAAACAAATGAGCTATTTCTATCATCATAACAAATGTGTGTACCCAAACGTTAATGACCAAATGTATACTTTGTCGAAAGTCTCTGTGACTTTCACTTATACATTTTTTACCATAATCTTTGAAAGAAAAAGATTCATACAAAATTTAAACAGAATAATAGACAATTAGTCAAAGGAGCATGGTTCTCAAACTCTTTAATTCCCCGCCGGTGAAGTAGTAGATACCCATTTTTATACCCTTGCAGAGCGTATAATGATTTAAATCAGAAGTTTGCAACGCAGTGAAGGAGACGTTTCCGACCCCATAAAATATATATATTCTTGATCCGCGTCATTAGACGAGTCGATCTATCCATGTCCGTCTGTCCATTTCTACGCAAACATCCTTACAGGGCCGTTACACTGTTTGACAGCTACAGTTTTAAAGAATAGAAGAAAAATAGTAGAAAAATATAAATAAAAAAAGAGTACCCAGCTAGAAAATGATATAACCAGACCCCAACACGTGTACCACTTAAAAAATAGAAATTCAATTTAAATATTAGACCTTTGTCTAAAGGTAATGTGGGATTGATCCAGCATTGTTTTAAAAAATGCAATATATATTTTTATAACCTTGCAGATTGTATAATGATTTAAGTGAGAAGTTTGCAACGCATCAGCGTCACAAGACGAGTCGATCTAGCCATGTCTGTCTGTCCATCCGTCCGTTTGTTTGTCCGTCTGTCCATCTGTCCGTCCGTCTGTCCGTCTGTCCATCCGTTTCTACGCAAACTAGTCTCTCAGTTTTGAACCTATCGGGCTGAATCTTTCCCAAAAGTCTTCTTTCTATTATATATATAATATAAACAACTCAAAAACTTCTGACTGAAATTATTAACCCTCTGCAAGGGTATACAAATGTTAAGATATGTTGAACTAGGCTCTTATACCATCTTGTAGAATGATTTTTCCTCATTTAAAAAATCTTGTCTCATCCTGCGTTATTTTCGACTTTTTGCAAAAATTAAATTTGTTTTGTAGCAACAAGTTTGGTGCAAGCAAAAAAGAGGCCGGGACAAACTGAGTACCGTAATCGCTTTTATATGTGAGCATATCGCCAACCGTATTCTTAAAATTAATAAAACTAGTATAAAGAAGTTAACAAGGGAAGACAATATAAGCTGGTATTGAATTGGATACAAATAAAAACTAGATCCGTAAAAGATTTTATACCCCGACAGCTTACAATTATATATATTTATACATGTTACGCAGTTCTTGCAGCTGGGTGTTTGAAAGGACATATTTAAATCAAAAAATATAATTTTCAGGTCTGTTGAACTTAAATATGCAAGGAAGCACAGCAAAGTCAAAGAGCAACGGAGACTTCGGAGTCCAACATTTCATCGTTATATATTAACAGAGGTAATAGGAAACACAAGCGAATGTTTCCAAATTTCATCAAATGGTGCTTCTACCACTAATAACAAAATATATAAAATACCTCGCATGGTTTAGATGTTATTAATTTAAGCCAGAAAAACGTGTCAATCCCTAACGTGAACTATTAATGCGTTTGACCAAGACAGTAAGTCGAAAGATTTTAGGAAACATATTTCATTAGCAATTTTAAAAATAGTATTGTATTGATAAATATTTTGGGCAGGACTTAGACTTGGAACCAAATAAACAAATCTTGCTCGGCTGACTGTCATCCTCCGAAAAATGCGCTTTTCTCTCGTATCTCGTATCTCGTATCTTCCTTTCCTCTTGACACTTGAAACTTCGTACGGGATATTGTCCCGCCAACTTCTTTCCTGCGACTAGGTCTCCAACTTCCGGCTGACTTCCGACTGACTTACGTTGTTCGCATTAGGACAAAGTTGTTTATATATGATTCCTGTGTGCGTTGAATCTTAATCTTTGCATCCTTTCTCAATTGCTGCCTTTGCTCGTCAACATTTAAAAACAGTTTCTCCTCCAAAAGCTGTAAATACGATCAATAGATTCATTATTACAGTTTTATTCACGACAAACAGCAGCTCAAAGGGTGACTTTTTAGTTGACGCATGTACGTGGGAATCAACCGCTCTCTGGACCTCCGGCACTGCTTTAAACCTATTGGCTCCTTCGATATCTTTGAAATAATGAATACAATTATGCGATTCACTGTTTTAATTTGACCATTTCCACAGGGAACTCCGGTTGTGCTCCAAACGTGCTCGATTCAGTTTTCCTTTATATGTTCTGCAACCGGGTTGGCCGTGAAAGCGGAACATATTTCCGAAACCATCCATACAGGGTAGCTTAAAATTTCCGACCAAATCTCTCAATATTTCAACGTTTCCTCGGAGGTTTATGTTTTGTAAGAAACAAAATAAATTTTGTAAATGAATCCACCATCGCGAATATGTACTTATACTGTTTTCCAGTGGCATCCATGGGGCCAAGATGATCAACATGAAGCGTGTGAAAGGGATGATCACCTTTATCAATTCAGCTTAAGAACCCTCTTTCTTGTTGTTCTTTGTTGAAATTTATGCATCTCACACAGTTGTTCTACACCTGATGAACCTTCTGTTCTAACTAAGGCATCCAGTGCAATTATTGAACAGCGTGAACTGTTTTCTGTAGTGCAAAATGACCTGCACTGTGGGTACCGAAAATCACTTCTTCTTACAAGTCCAGGGGACAGCTGGTCAGAATTTCCATAATTGACTTTAGCATTTCGTCCTTTCCTTGTGCGACTTTGATCCGAGCTGTGATCTCCGAGGATACTCGTACAAGCATCACTCGGTCGGGATAGTCTCTATCGCTAGGCAGTCAACATGCTTCAGCCGTTCTCCAGGGCGATGCTCCACTGCAAACTCGAAATCCTGTAAACAAACAATCCACTGTGTGACTGCTCTTAGCACATCCGCCTTCTGTAGGGTTTGCTTAAATGCAGAGCAATCCGGACTCAGCTTATGATGATCCAATATTGTACTGGATGGATTCTGCTGTCGAACCACCGCATTAAGACCGCTTCAAGTCCATCTTTTGAAGCATCCATGTGTAACTCTATTTTCGCCCCTCTGATATACTTAAAATGGGTTCTTTCGCCAAGGCGTTCTAAAACTTTGGAATACAATACCAATGTTGCCAATTGAAGCAATCTTTTTCATCGTGAAAAGATTTCTGCTTTCATTTCTTGCGATCACGGAGCTGCTCATGCACTTTCGCGCTGCACACATATAGTCGGCTGAACTCAGTCTCCAGCAGCATACGCATCTGCGAGTATTCGTGTGCGTACGTAGAATTCAAAATCAACTTTGCTTCGTTCGTCATTTTGGTTTCGGTTTTATGTTTAGATAGTAGGCCACAGCATTCAGCTCAAAGTTTTCATACCAATTTTTATCAGTATAGACTCTCCGTCAAAATCTGGAAGGCTTTCCGCAGTAATCGAGCAACCGTTGAATCGCTCAACCGCTCAAATCCTAATAGCAAGCAACTGAACCAAGGGTTTCAACGTTCTTGTATTTTCGTCGATCGCGCTGCTTTCGATTAAACAGGGTGCGTCACTTTGCTCTCCGATGATTTCGGAAAGTTATTGCACAACGCTTTTCGCCGGCTCACTCATATTATTGTCTGATGCAGCCACTGATCTTGTGTAATATGGCTGTTTTCCTTATTAAAATTCGTATCCTCGAAGGTTCTTTCTTTATTTCCTTTTCGCTTAAACTCATTCCCCGTTACTGTCTGGCATTTGTCAAACTCTACTTCTTCTTCTTTTGATACTTTTCGAGACAGCGGTGATACTTCTCGGTTGGGCGTAACTTGTAATTTTTGGGTTAGGACGAACCCCCAAATGTAATATGAGAAATACTCTCACATGACGTTTATATTTATATTATATATTTAGTATTATGGTTAGCAATAATAATTCCAAGTTACGGTTTTTTTTACATCCTTGCAGAGGGTGCAGAGGAACTACCAGGGAAAAAATTTTAAAAAAATTATATTTTCGGTGATTTTTAACATATAATCTTCTAAGCTTGGAAATAATATTTTTTAATTAGTTCTGAATTTCGAAATCAATTTTTATTAAAATCGGACGACTATATCATATAGCTGCCATAGGAATGATCGGAAAATTAGTGGTAAAATAATATGAAAATCTTGGAAATAACATTTTTTATTTTTTTAAGAATTTTGAATTAAATTTAATAAAAATCTAACTAATATTGATGTCAAAAAATGGTCTAATAATAAGAATGAAATTACCTTTTTTTTAATATCACTGAAGTCAGTCCCAATCCTTAAAAATTTTACATGGTGTTACTAGACTTGATTATTTCTTATAACAGCAAAGGGTATAACTTCCTTTTTTGTTTACAAGTGAAAATTCAAATGAAAATTTTTCAAAGTCAATTCGGATTTCACTTGTTCTTTCTACTCATTCTTTATATGGCCTGTTACCTGCAAGTGACACGTGTCAATTGAAATCACTTCGGAAATTCTGATTTTTTTCAGCGAGTTTTCGCTTATGAAAACCTTTTTAAGTGACACGTCCAAAGTAAAATCACTTCGGAAATTCGGATTTTTTATTTCATCATTCATTTTATTTTAATTGTATTACTTAAGTTATAGCTATTGTTCGTTAATACAGTTTTCGCTTTTTTTTTAAATTTGTCCTGGCCAACAATCATGGCATGTGTATAAAAAAATTTTGCATTTTAAATAGCACTTACCCAACCTAATTTTTAAAAAAAAATATCAATTTTATTTATAAATTAAAATGTGTAGCAGGGCACAGTTTAAAAAACCTGCTGCTTCTCTTTTCAAACCTCGAACAGAATGCACCGGGTCTTCCTCTTCTTCTGGTTTCTTTCTGAACATAATGGAAGGACGCAAAAGAAAACCGGCCGAAGGTTGTCTGTCTGAGAGCCGCGGTCAGACAAATTATAACAGAGAGGAAGCTCTCTCTCGTTTTTGCACGACCTTTTTTTCGGAACACTTCTACCCTGCGCAGGCATACAGTTTTCGACAGAAAAAAAACAACAAAAAGCTTTTTGCCGTGTGACATGTCACGGCGAGCCTACTGCAGAACTAAAGGGTAGTTATTAATTGAAAAACACCCCTTTTTCAATGGATTGATTAAAAAAAAACCTGGGAATACATCATCAATGTTTATTTAACAAATAAATAAATATCATGGGATCTGTAAAAAATAAAGTTTTAATCTTTTTATTAAACATGTGCATTTTATAGGGAAAGCACTCAGCATATCCGTCAAAATATAATGAAAAATCCTTTTCTCGAGTACACATTACGTTTTAATTGAAAATGAATTTTTTTTGTGTTCATTTTTTTTTTGTTATAATATATTTCTTTAAAACCTTTAATATGTAATTGCAATAAGCAAAAATATATCTAGAGAAGCGATTAAATACCAAAGTCCAAATTAGTATATCAATCAATCATAATAATCATATATATGGACGTGGATGCACTTCGAACAGTACAAACAAGTGGCCCAACGACACCAAGCACGTGCTTGTTACGCGCGGGGCCCTTTTATCAATTTGGGCAAAAAATGCGAGTTCGCGAGGAAGATACATACATAAAAAAATAGAGACGGGACACAAATGAAAATAAAAGGCACAACTAAGAACTAAGCAAATGAGTTAAAATATTAGTTTTTAAAACCGGGTAGATGTTGAAATGCAAATTAAATGATAGTAGTTTATTATAGTCATTACATAGAACGCGAAAGGGCTCGTGCAGACAAAAATTTGATGTATGTACATCGTGGCAAATTAAGAGGATAATAATTTCGTGTTAGTCTAACAGGAAGGTTGAATGTTAGGCGGTTTAAAAGATCTGCAGAATCAATGTCACCTCTTACAAGATTTTGTATAAAAATAGTACAAGGCATTGTTCTATGTATACAATTAAGCAAATGTAATCTACTCTCGTAGAAAGGTAGCCTTACGTTTTGATCCCAGTTCAAACTACCCAGGGCAAATAAGAAAAATTTTTTTTCTACCGACTCAATACGGTCGATGTGCACTTGATATTGTGGACTCCAAACCGACGAACAATATTCCAAAATAGGACGGACAAGGCAGATAAGTAATAATTTGGTCGTATAAGGGTCACAAAATTCTTTTGACCAACGCTTTATAAACCCAAGAACACTCACGGCTTTGTTAACAGTGGACATAATGTGGCAGGGTCAAGAAAAACACCTAAATCGTTAACTGAATATATACGGTCAAGTGGCGTATTTTAAAGAAAGTAACTGATAAACGTATAATAACATTGCATTTAAGGCAATTTAAATTTAAAAGGTTGTACTCACACCATCCATGAAAACAATCAATATCCGACTGTAAGTTAAATCCCGACGCTATATCATTATATGATAAACAAAGCTTAACATCATCAGCATACATAGTACACGAGAATGTGTTATGATTGAGGGAAAATCGTTAATAAACAAAATAAATAGCAAAGGGCCCAAATGACTACACTGAGGCACTCCAGATGTCACGTAGATCAATTTTGAAACAGCATTTTTGAATATAACCCTCTGAGTCCTACCATTCAAGTAACATGAAATCCAAGAAAAAAGATTACCAGGAAACCCAAGCTGATCTAATTTAAATAAAAGAAGTGAGTGGTTAACGGAGTCAAAGGCCATACTAAAATCTGTTTATACAATGTCAGTCTGCGTTTTTTTCTTAAACCCATTTATTATAATATATGACAATTCAAGAAGGTTGGTAGTGGTCGATCTTCGCTTAACAAAACCATGCTGACATGGTGATATAAGCGAGGAACATAAATGTTGCAAATGAGAAGTGATAATACGTTCAAATGCTTTAGAAATTGCCGACAATTTAGAAATACCGCTATAATTTTGGGCATCTGCCTTCGCACCTTTTTATGCAGTGGAATAATAAAAGATTCCTTCCAGATAGAAAGAAAAACTGATGATGAAATAGACAAATTAAAAAGTTTAAGAATCGGTTTACAAAACTTAGGCACACATCCAGGAAGTCAATCTGGAAAAACTGATGATGAAATAGACAAATTAAAAAGTTTAAGAATCGGTTTACAAAACTTAAGCACGCATTCAGGAAGTCAATCTAGACCGGGAGAACAAGTTGGCGTTGTTGTTGCTAAATCCCTTACGGGAGAGCTTTTGGTGATTACAGGGGAAAAAATACAATTTGCTCTATTTAGGATTAGGGTAGTTAGAATTTGACCAAGCTGTCGAACTATAAGCAGTTAGGAAAAACTCAGCAAATAAATCAGCAATTTCAGAATCCGTCGATGCCTCCATTGAGTTTAGACGTACCGATGAAGGAAATGCCGATGACTTACGTTTGGCATTAACAAAGTTTAATTTAAATTTACATCGACTTAGATACATAGAATAGCAATGACTGTTGAGAACATTAAAATCTGTTCGAGCCACCAAATATTTCGAAAAAACTGCTGGTCTACCCGATTTTTTATACTTTTTATAAGTGTTAGATTTAAGGTTTTTAAGTCTTTAAAGCGCATTGGTAAACCAAGGAGGCCTGTTTAGGTTTGAAAGAAACCCATCAGGTACGCATTCATTAAAAAACGTATTTAAAACTGTATAGAATAGTTCAGTGGCACTTTCAATGTCTGTACAATTGTACAAGTCCAATTATAATTAGAAATCATATCGTTAAGTTTATTATAGTCACATTTACGATAACATCTCATTTTAGTTGGAGAAACTAAAAGAAATAGGGTATAAGAGCAGGGGAGGCAAATTGTCAGTTCCATGGTTGGATGATATCGGTCTTCAGGTACAAAAAGAGCGTCAATTCTGCATACTGTGAATTTTTTATAAAGCTTACTTGTTGTAACGATAATTCATAACTGTAAAAAAAAATTGTATTTAAACAAATTTAAAAAAAGTACAGCTCAATAAAAATATAAAAATGAAATACATAAAAAAAAATAATTAAGTTGAATCTAGCCTCAGAGTGAAACCTAGAATTCAAATCCATTATTCGTTTTTAAGCCACACAAGCAATTGTCTTTTAGCTCGATTCAAGAATCGACAAATAAGACATCAGAGCCAGACTATGCCAAATGTATTTATGCACGGCAAAGCGGAAAACGCTGTTGTATTGAATAATTATAAATTTTATCAACTTGTTCTATTTGACTCCCCCTCCTCCCTTATTACATAATTAGGTTAATATTATTGTAAACTTTAAATTTCTGATAAACAATGGTAAGGGAAGGGGGCTTCTTACTTTTTTCATCACTCTCTCTCTGCATTCTGACCTTAAGCCCATTCAAATGAGAATAAAAAAGAAAGAAGATTATTTATCAGTGTTAAAAACAGTGAGTAGACGCTCGTGTAAAATGGATGTATAATAATGTTCAAATACCTACCCAGGCCGGTGCAATAAATTCGTCGCATCCATAGCACCAATATTTTCTTTGCTTGGAACGGTGTCAGCTGCCTTTAAATCCTCTTTCTTTATAAAGCTTTTACCGTGACTATGAAAGTGTCCGTTTCCGTGACTGTGACCGTGTCCATTGCCGCTTACGAACCAGGAGCCATGCAAAATTAACATCATTCTGTTTAAAATTAAATTTTTAAATGTAACTAATTTATTTATATGATTTTAGGAAAGTCACTAGAAACGCTATAGTCGAGTGCCTCGACTATCGTTTATCCAGTACTAAGCTAATTGTTTGGTTTTTCATCCTATTTTTGTTAAGTTTTTGTTCGTAAAAATGCCTGAATATCAATAGCTACGAGTTTTGGCGCAGCATAGCTGTTTTAAAATGCTACATTGGGAAATCTTTAATAAAGAAGATCTGAAGACGGTTATTTAGTAAAATTGTTAAAAGGAAACGCCCTTGGAATAAACGAAATTATGATATTTGTGAGAACATCGGCTGCATCCTTAACATTAAAATCAGAACATCAGTGGTGATTCTCCATACCAACCTCTTCTCGGCAGTACATTTCGTCGCAAAAGCACCCGTGCACCGAAACACCGGTAAAGCGACCCCTTCCTGCAAGCTATCGATTTAGATCTTTCATGATAATAATGATGTGGTTAATCTGTTGAAAACAGCATTGGAAACAAAGCAATCGGATATATGTTGAGTGCGGTAGACAGATTTAAGAGTTTAAGCCATTTGTGTGCGTTAGGTATTGATACATTTTAAATACATTTTGGAAAACAAAAATTTTCTACCAAAAAACTGTGGCCAACTGTGGGCAGTTTGTCGGCTTTGGAGTGGGTGTGGCACATTTTGATAAGGTCAGTCGATAGGTATTGATGATACAAATACATTTCAGTTACAATTTCTTTTCTATCATAAAAATTTTAGGCACTACAGATTTTGGCGGATTGTGGACTTGGCACCCCACTAAAACAAACTTGCACTCCGCAGGAAGCCCAGGAATCGTGCAGCCAAGTCTGAATGATAGGTACATGGACGGATCCACCTATACTCGTACGTGCGTCCAAAGATGAACAATCGCACAGTGGTAAGTATAAGGAGTACGATTTGGCATACAGATACCAGGGCTTCCTGAGCAAAGTCAATTTGTTTCAGCAGCCACGCCTACTATGACATCCACAATCCGCGAGAATCCCACGACCTCAACCTCCACGCAATGACACCAGAACTAGGCAATGAAAAAGGGATTTCTGCACGCGTGAGTGTAATTAGTTGCTAAGAAAAGGCAGAGTGCGCGGCTAACTTCTTCTATTAAATATTTAACAAATTAAGGAATTTCAATGTTTTTTCACCCGCCTTATCTCTCCAGTACTTCTCAATACCAATTTCAATAATTTAATTCCAATTAGGTAAATTTTAACCGAGCATTGAAGAGCACAAGAAGGCAGTGACCGAAAGTTCGTACCCGTAATATTGACGGGCATTATCTTTACAGCGCTGCATATCATTCAGTTTTCTCATTAGTCTACGAATAACTCTCGTATGTGTATTTATGTTGTGTCTTGTGCTATTTTTTAACATTTTTTAACCATATTCCAATTTGTATTTCTCTTTTCTTTTTCTTTCTTTGTTTTATCAATGTTTTATACAAAAACTGAGTAACGGATATATAATAGTCGAAACACTCGACTATAGGGGATTTTTTATTTTTTTTCTTATCAGCAAAGAAATTGTTTAAAGTATTCTATTTTTCTAATTTTGGGGGCAGATGAGAAACTGAAAAATTCTAAGATTCTAAATTCTTAATACACAATAGGTGTCCAAATAAAATAATACTACTAATACTACAAAAACCTGCGTGATAAAACTCTTTTGGTTTACTCGCAATATTAAATGCCAGATAAAGGGGACATTTACCACATAGTGCACTGTACAGTAAGTAAAATACACACCACCAAACACACACGTGCACTGCACACCAAGTAGCTCTAGTTAAGTACCTACTTTTTGTGTCCAAAACTCAACGCTCAAAAACAAAAACGCTTATTACTGTCTGCCTACTGCAGAAAAAAAAGTTTCACTTGCTGAATCTTTCCAACGACTTTTTATACTTGCTACTCGTAGAGTAAAAGTATGTAACACGTAGAAGGGAGCGCTTTCGATCCCATAAAGTATATATATTCTTGATTAGGATCACTAGCCGAGTTGACCTAGCTATGTCTGTCTGTCCGTCCGTCCATATGAACGCTGAGATCTCGGAAACTATAAAAGCTAGAACAACCAAACTTGGCATGCAGATTCCTGGGCTTTCTGAGCAGCGCAAGTTGCGGCGTGCCACCTGTCCAACGCCCCTTGAAAAAGTTAAGGGCATGTGTTAAAAAAAATGTGTTCTACTTCTATAATTGTACGTTTACCTTTTTGAACTGTGTAAAACACTTTGTGGGATTTTTGTTGGCAGAAAACATTTCATCAGGGCACCTTTCGTTAACACAACCTGATTTTACTAGGTCATGTTGTAAAACCTATAAAAAATCTCAAAAAGGGACGTACTGAATCAACGTACAACATCTTGCATTTACGGTAACACCTACCTGATTTAATTTACAAAAGATATTAATTTTATTATAAATTATTATGAATCAAATAACAAAAGAGAGCGGCAAAAAATAGGGACCGGCCGAAGGTTGTCTCTCTGAGAGCCGCGGGCATGTAGATTATAAGACAAAGAAAAAGAGGTATCTCCGAAGATCTGTCTCTCCTTGGTGTACGACCGCTTTTTTTCGGCACTTCTACCTATACGCTGCGCCGGCTTCTCTGCCAACGTCGACAACGGCAACGTCGACAACGGTTTTCGAAAGAAAAAAAAAACAAAAAAGCTTTTTACCGTCTGACATGTCAGAGCGAGCCTACTCTAAATTGAAGGGAAAGGGTTTTTAAACAGTATTTTATTTATTTTTGCCTTTGGCTTTGAGGTCTGATTTTGGTTGCCCATCTAAGTTAAGCAAATCAAAGTTAAAGTAAACATTAGCTTCTGTTCAAAACCTAATCAATCCGCCTTTTGCGTTTCGAGTTCCCACCAAATTGCACATCGGTCAGCATAATTAAATTTCACAATAAGATGATTTTTGAGATAAATCTCTTAAGCCGAGGTTTGATTATTGATTATTAAACCAAAGTCAGGAATGCGAATTAATCGGTGGACAACTTGAATATCGCGAGCAGTGTAAATTAAGTTCGGTAGTAATAACAATTGTGTAAACTAGTAAATAAGAATTAACAATAACAAATATATATTTTTTAAAAATTCATTAAGCAATTTTAAAACAATTCCTGAAATAAGTTTTAAAACAAAACAGTTTTCGAAAACAGAAAGGAAATTCGAGCTGCTCAAAAACCTTACAGATGACATTATTAAAAGTGTTTACATCGTGGAAATAGCTAAAGGAGGAAGACAATAAAAGCAATAAACCCCCTTTGTTTACAACAATCCTTTAATTAGTGACCGTGACACACACTGCTCAAAAAACTATTACTCTAAAAAACAAATACTAAAAAAAATAAAAAAAAACAAAAATTAAACGGATAAATAAAAAATTAATTAAAAATCAAATACAAATTAAACAAAAAAAGGAAGAGCCGAGAAATAAATTGAAGAAAGAGCTGAGGGCCATCTCTCGCTATACGAAGACCCCAAACAGGATCATCAGGCAAAAAGAAGACATCTCATATACAAGGAAACTAAGAAGAAAAATTAAATCACAACATAAAGAAGGTTGAGGAATTCAAGGTGGAAGATATTGATCCAAACGTAAGGTGCGATACTTTCTATGAAATCAAGTCGGTTCAAGAATATAAACGCGAAGAAGATATTTTGAATAATGGCAAGACTAGATTTTGTTTTTAGTGACAAGCGACCTATACGTATTTTATTTAAGTCAGGGGAAATTATCGATTATGAAATTTTATAATTCGGTAAATAAAAAATTAACTATCTTTATTAACAAAACCGTTATGACACATGGGAGGAATAAACCAATTACATCTGAACTTAATGAAAAACATAGAAAATCAGCACTACGAATGTTCATAACTGGCTTTAACGGCCATATCTCAGATGTAATATTTTCAATGAATCCACCCGATTTACCGAACGCAATGGTAATAGTACAAGAACTTGAAAGCAACAATTTTAGGGCCCAATTCGCGAACAATTTTATATCATCACAACGCAAGACTAATGATTCAAACTTATATGGGAATAAAAACTCAAATAATAAACCAAGACAATATAACAATAATAACAATCAAAGATATACTAATAACTTAAGGTTTAATCAAGCAAATAATCAAAACAGAAATAATTATAACATTTTAAATCAAAATAGAAACAATACCTGAAATCAGGCAAGATTTAATAATGACCAACAAAATCAATGGAACTCTTTTAGACAACAAAGTAAGCCAGATCAAATGGATGTTAATAAATCAATTCAGATGCCAAATAGACCCCATGACAGTAATATTCAAGGATAAAATAATTATCAAAATAAATGTAATCAAACTAAAAGAATCGAAACATAAACACACAACAGGAACAACCTTTAAGTAAAAGAGTACAAACAGGAACTGTTAATTAACCGGCAAACTCAAGAAAAGGCCTACCCTACATATTAAGACAGGATAATAAAATAATTGAAATTGAAATTGTTATATTAAAACAGGAATTTATAAAAAACAAAATTGAACTACCAATATATAAAAGAGTATCCACATTAAATGGATATTCAATAATTAAGTTTTACCATATAACTATTTTCGATACTATTAACTATTTTTCTATACTTTTTAGATGGGCTAGATTCTATTTACTTGTTGGCTACAACCTATTGAAAAAAATCGGAGCTGTAATTGATACAGAAAAAGGGGTAATAAAGTATAATGGAAAGGAAAAAAAATTAAATTACGATAACGGTAATATTTTAAACGAACATTATTAGACAGAAGAAAACGACATTCTTCCGTTAAAAGAATTCATAATAAAAAAATACTTTGATCAAAAGCCTCAAATCAGATCCGAGTCGGAAGAGAGAAAGCAAAGTGAATTTAGTTTGGGAAACATAAATCCTGAACACGCCGTCGTTGAATTATCCGAAAAAAAGTTTGATATATAAAAATCACGAACGCGCCGTCGTCGGAATATAAGACAAACATAAAAGTTTGGGATATAAAAGTCCTGAACTCGCCGTCGTAGAAGTATCCGACAACCAAAAAATTAACAATATACAGAATTCATCCTCATATCAAAGAAAAGATTTGGAGGACAAAATATTAAATATTGTTAATAAAGAACATTCGAAAATAAATATGCAGATTTCTTTTAGGACTGACATACGCGGTGAAATAAATTCCGAAAATGATAGGGCAATATGTAAGCAATAGCCTTATGCTCTATCAGCTTCAGATTTTGTGAATTCTGAAATCCCCAGAATGCTTAAGGAAGAAATTATAAGGTCAAGCAGAAGCCCTTATAATTTTTATGTATTAGTCGTAAAAAGGGGTTTAAGGAAGATGGAACTCCAAAACTTAGACTGGTAATAAATTATAAGAAACTTAACGAAAACACTATACCGGAAAACTATCCAATGCAGGATCCTTCCATAATTTTGTGAAACCTCGGGAAGCTACATAATTTTCCACAATTGATTTTGAATCAGGATTCCGCCAAATTCTCATGAATGAAACAGACATTCAAAAAATCTCATTCTCAATAAATAATGGAAAATACGAATTCCTGAGAATGCCATTTGGGTTAACAAACGCCCCTAGAATATTCCAAAGAGCGATGGATGATATTTTGAGAGAACAAGTTGGAAAAACGTGTCATGTCTATATGATGACATTATTATTTTCTCAAAAACAATTGAACAGCATTATAAAGATTTAATTGTATAATAAAAATTTTGGTGAGTATATAAAATCCCTAAAAAATCCTAGGCCTTACAGGATACTACAGAAAATTTGTTCAAAATTACGCCAAAATTGCTAAACCGTTTTAGAAATATTGAGAAGGCCAAAATGGCAAAGTATCAAAAAAGGAATCCCGTAAAACTTTTATACAGTAAGAACTTTCAAGGAGCTCAAAAATACTTTAATCGCACAAGTAGAGTTAGTTCAACCCGATAAAAATGTACTTTAACCACCCATGCGTCAGATTTGGCTATTGGTGCGGGTGCCTTCTCAGGAAGGAAAACCAATTACTTTTATATCAAAAACGCTCATAAAAACAGAAAAATTATATGCTACTTATAAGAATGAACTTTTACCCATAGTTTGGTCTTTTAACAATTTACCTAATTATTTATATGGAGTTAACCACATTGAAATCTACACTGATCATCAACCTCTTTTATTTTCAATAGAACCCTAATATCGAAATGAAAAGATGGTATTATTACATTGAAAGTAATTCTCCAAAAATTATTTATAAGCCAGGAGCAACAAATGTTGTTGCAGATGCATTATCTAGGATACAAATTAATAACTTAACAGAAAGTATCAAGTCGGTCTCAGATCAAAACACTCAGCATTCAGCAGAAAGAAGTTTTGAAAATATTACACAAGAAACCCGAAAACCCTTAAACCAGTTTAAGCAACAATTGCTAATAGCAACGGGGAGGTATACAATATTTGAGTCGATTAACGTGTTCGGAAATACTAGAAACAATTTATTAAATATCTTAAAGGAATACATTCCACCTATTATAACAACCGAAATTCATTGTAGCTTAGAAGACCTTTATATAATTCAAAAACCACTAAAAGATAATTTTTTAAATAAATTTTTATTTACTAGAATATTTGTCCAAGACGTAGAAAACGCTGAAGACAGATCGCTTATAATAACAGAAACGCATTGTCGAGCACACAGAGGTCTTCATGAAAATTATAAACAAATTAACCGGCTATATATTGGCCTAACTTTTATCAAAAACAAAAGGAGTTTGCACAATCTGCAATCAGAACAAATATTACAGACATCCAGTGCAAATTCCTATCGGTCAAGCACCTATTTCGGATAGAGAAGGTTTGCATATTGACATTTATTACGCCCAAAAAGGGAAAGAAATAAGCTTAACTCTAGATATAAAAAACAAGTAGTTAAGGAAAATCATCCTAATAAAGGTATTATTAATATCAGAAACCATACCATTCATAAAGATAATATTAAATTTTAAACCAATTTACTTATCTTAAATTCCAGATAATGAATTCAATAATGTACTTATTATTGCTGGTAGCTACAACCAAATCCGAAATTATGGATTACACAAACCATGATTTCTTTCTTTAGGAGGATACCAAAGAAGTTCTCATTTATGAATCATACGCGGATTTATTTCATATAACTAATTTAAGTTTTCATAACGATATTATTACTCTTGAAACAGAATTTTTAAACAGTCATAACGTTCAGAATTCACAATGGGAAGTAATCCACGATTTAAAAATTATTAAAATACTTATTTCTCAAATAAAAAAAAAAGAAACATTAATGACTTTGGCACAATTTGGAAATGGATAGCAGGAACACCAGATCATGATGATTTCATAACACTTTAAAATAAAATTGATGGTTTGATACAAAACAATAACAATAGATTCGTTTTTAATTCCAAAATATTTAAAGAAATAAAAACTTAATCTGACAACTTTAAAATCGCCTTTAAGGATTAAGAAATTCCACTCAGAAAACACCGCCTCCGTTTGCTAACTTACGATCTTATGAATTTAATGAACACAATTACATTAGCAAAAATATATCTTTTTAACACAAAAATTCTAAACAATGATGACATACAGGAAATTTATTAACATGAACAAAACAGTGTTATTATTACAGATCTATTGGATATATCTGAATTTAAAATCGCTTTGCACCAAGATTTTATTATTATATATATTAAATACCCTATAATTATCGATCGTTGTGAAGTTTAAAAATCAAGATCAATTTCGCACAGTGATGGAATATTGTTAATCAATAATCATGTCGCAAAATGTAAAAATAAGTTTTATGTAATTTCTAATTTTAAGACGGAATTATTTAACATTGCACTATAAACCCAGAAGGTTCTTGTTTTACCAGATTACTAAATAGAGAAAAATCTTTATGTAATAAAATAAGAGAAAACTAGAAACGAAGTTAACTTCGGCAAGCCGAAGTTTGTATACCCTTGCAGTTATAAAAAAGAATGAATAATTTTATTAAATTGAATTTGAAATTCTTAAAAATATGAAAATGTATATTCCCAATATTATAAGATAATATTTCAAAAAGCCCCAATAATTTGTTTCACATTATTTCCCACCAATTATCCGATCGTTGCTATAACAGCTATATGATATAGTCGTCCGATTTTGATAAAATTTAATTCGAAATTCAAAACAAAATAAAAAATGTTATTTCCGAAGATATCATTTTTGAACATTATTTTACCATTAATTTTCCGATTGTTCCTTTGGGAGCTATATGATATAGTCGTCCGATTTTGATAAAATTTAATTCGAAATTCAGAACTAATTTAAAAATGTTATATCCAAGCTTAGAAAGGTATATGCTTAAAAACACTAAAGAATTAATTGTTTTAAAATTGTTTCCCCTATAGTTCCTATGGGAGCTATAAGATATAGCTGTCCGATCCGGCTGGTTCCGACTTATATACTACCTGCAATAGAAATAAGTCTTTTGTGAAAGTTTCAGACCGATAGCTTTAAAACTGAGAGACTAGTTTGCGTAGAAACGGACGGACAGACGGACATGGTTAGATCCACTCGTCTTGTGACGCTGATCAAGAATATATATACTTTATGGGGTCGGAAACGTCTCCTTCACTGCGTTGCAAACTTCTGACTGAAATCATTATGCAAAATAAAAATGTATGTGGGTGTAATCCAAGAAGGAGCCATTTTTATGAACGGAGATAATAAAGCTAATGACACTCATTTAGATGGGTCATATTTAATAACCTTTAATGGCACTAAAATTAATAGTAAATACTGCACTAATGTAGACAATAAGATATTGCAATACATCACTGCAGGAAAATATGCTGACTTCTTAATTTATATTAAAATTATATCAAATGAGTCGGAACTTTCATTCGATAAAATTAACGTATTAAATCCTTTAATTCAAATTAAACAAACTCAAATACCAATTACATTAATATTGATTATAATCGCATTTTTATATATTTAATTACCATGCTTTTAATTGAATACAGAAAATTCTTAACATTCAAACAACGTCAAAATCAAAATTGATCGGTCGACAACTTGAATATCGCGAGCAGTGAAAATTAAGTTCGGTACCAATAACAATTGTGTAAACTAGTAAATAAGAATTAACAATAAAACAATATATTTTTTAAAAATTAACTAAGCAATAATTTAATTTACATATTATACATATATACACATATCTTTTAAATTCCAATCATCTTGTTCCCACCAACTGAAGTTTTCCGTCGGCCATCCGGTTAAATATATAAAAATAAAAATGACACCAACCGACGTGATAAACTATTTTTGGTCAGTGTGTTTTATTTACACAACCGTCAAATTATATAAAAGCAAATAATACGAGGGCTTCACCAAAAAAATGGTATCCTCCGTTCCACCACTGATTGGTATATATTTCGACAAGGAAGAACGCTTAGTCGAGTCCCTTGACTATCAGATATCCGTTAGTCAGCTGGAGGGAGCAAAATAAAAATGGAGATATATAAGCAGTAAATAAATATTGTAAAGCGCTATTTTGGTATATGTTATCTGGGAGGCAGACATTTTTAAGCGTTTTAGCTGTTTGGTGGCGTTAGAGTGGGTAAATGCAAACATTTTTAAGGCCAATCGAAGGTTTTAAAGAGACAAATACATTTTAGCAAAAAAAAACACAGTCTTGGACGGTTTGTGGGCGTGGAAACTTTTTTTAGGTCAATCGATATGTATTGATAAGACAAATGCGTTTTAGCATAAACCAATTTTCTAGCATGACAACTGGCCACCACAGTTTTGGGCGTTTGGTGTGCGTTAAAGTGGGCGTGGCAACCCGCTGCATGCCAAGTTTCCGAGATCTTAGCGTTCGTACGGAGGGACGGACATGGCTAGATCGACTCGGTTAGTGATCTTGATCAAGAATATATATACTTTATGGGGTCGAAAACGCTTCCCTTTACCTGTTTCATACTTTCCGCCGAATCAAGTTACCCTTTTACTCTACGAGTAACAGGTATAAAAAAGTGATATTTAAAAAAAAAATGTATTTCAGGTAAGTGCTACTTTTAACGCAAGATTTTGTGCTCTTGTGTTTCACAACAAAACCCAGAAAACTCTGGTTATCCGAAGGTGACGTGATGAAATGTTTTGTGACAACAACAACCCCGCAAAGGGTTTTACACAGTACGAAAAAATATACAAGTATACAAGTAAAACAAAAAAAACATAATCAGAAAACAAAAAATAACATTTACGACCATTGACTGTATTCAACAGAAAACTTTAATAACAAAAATTTAAATAAAACAAGAAAGGAAGTTAACTTTGGCAAGCCGGATATTGTATACAGCTAAAAGAAATAATCAACTTTAGTAAATACATTTTTCTGCTGTTCATGTCGCCCGATTTTAATAAAATTTAATTCGAATTTCAGAACTAATTAAAAAATGGTTTTTCCAAGCTGAGAAGGTTATTTGTCAAAAAGCACCAAAGCTATCATTTGTTATATATTATTTTCCCACCACTTTTCCGATCGTTCCTATGACAGCTATGATATAGTCTTTCGATTTTGATAAAATTTAATTCGAAATTCGGAACTAAATAAAAAATGTTATTTCTAAGCTTAGAAGGTTATATGTTAAACAACACCGAAGATATATATATTTTTTTTAATTTTTTCCCTGATATTTCCTATGGGAGGTATAAGATATAGTTGTCCGATCCGGTTGGTTCCGACTTATATATAGAAAGAAGTCTTTTGTGAAAGTTTCATACCGATAGCTTCAAAACTGAGAGACTAGTTTGCGGAGAAACGGACAGACAGACGGACATGGCAGGATCGAGTCGTTTAGAGAAGCAGATCAAGAATATATAAACTTTATAGGGTCGGAAACGTTTCCTTTACTGCGTTGCAAACTTCTAACTGAAATCATTATATCCTTTACAAGGGTATAAAAACATGAAAAAGTAATGCGTAAATAAAAATGTATTCCTAATTCCCCCTAAAACATAGGGTAAGGTGGTCCGAAACCGACCGGTGGTACCATTCCGACCCCCCAATGTTTCTCATGACTCGTGCTGCCATAAAATTTATCGGTGGTGGCTTTTGAAAGCTTCTTTATTGCCGACAATTTGGAAGTATGCCGCCATTTTCCTCTCGTATAATAACCTATGTTTTTCAGCATTTTCAGTTTTGACAGGCGCAAAATTCATTTTGGAGCTGTAGGTAAAACGCGTTAACAGTGTTTCTTCTTTCGTCATCAAAAGTTCCAAGGTAAGTTTTTTCGATTTGTTACAGCTACGACTTTTGAAAGTGAAAAAATACACGGTGGTCCGAAGCCGACCCGCAAAGGGTGGTCCGAAACCGAAAGGAAAAAAACATTTTTAAACAATTTTTCAACTGATTACAATTAGGGGGTCGGTTTCGGACAACTCTACCCTATGCAACTATCAGAAGGTACTGGACTAAAACTTGAATTGAGTACTTGGAAAATATGTTTACAATACATATTATAAATTATAGAAAGATAAATAAGAGGGAAAATGTGAACTTGGGAGTCTTTTCCTTGTTTTTCACCTTCAGAAAGGCGTTTGTCTTTGAGGCACTCCATATAACAAAGCTTATAGTCCCAATATTGTCAACCCCCAGGATCAATACCTTACAAACGACACCTATTTTTGTTCAAGTGCCCCGCAATATGATAACCCGCGAGAACGCATTGACGTCAAACAAGCTGAGTCGGCATTTTTCCAATGTATTGACCTCTTGCACACAGTACATGTGTTCACATTAAACTCCGCACAAAAGCAATGCTTTTGCCGTTTACACATTACACAGATGATATACTCGTATATCAATACACAATTACGCAATTTTATACAATTTTTAGCATCATTTTATAATTCCAAGACCTTCAAAAAGAGTTTAGATATGCACAAAAAAAGGTCAATTCTCTGGCAATGTTAAATGATCTGAACTGGTAAATGTAGCCATTTTTGTTGAATAACTTTGACACGGATAATTTTACAAGAATGTTTTGTATGCCAAAAGTTAAAGAATCTAAATGGCTAAGCACCTTAAAATTTTTTTTTGAAATTTTTACAGACGTTTTTAAGAAATAAAAAAAAAAAACAAAATTTTAAATAAAAAAAAATGAATGTAAACAAATTGCGTTTAAAAGGCGTACATAGTATTTCGAAATATTACTTTTGAACGGAGCATCTGACAGTATTTAAGTGAGAATACAGTTAGGTTGATAGCGGGGGTAATTATCACCACCAGATCAAAATTTCCAAATTTTAAATTTTACGCTTTCACCACCTTTTCTACCAAACCAATTAATGTTATTCGATTGATCTATCACTTGAAACAATCGAACGAATACTATAGATTTTCATTTCTTCGTGTATATATAGTAGTCACCTTTGCACACCCTCCTGGTGAAATTTTCGATGACTTTTCCCAACATTTGCGGCCGTATATCGGCAATAACACGGCGAATGTTGTCTTCCAAATGGTTAAGCGTTTGTGGCTTATCCGCATAGACCAATGATTTTACATAGCCCTCTAAAACAAACACCCGGCCGGGAATACAAAAATTTTAACAAGTATATGTAAATCTTGTTAAAGAAAAATATATAATAAGCCAAACGGGCATAAAATTCTGTATAGTTACACGGGTTTGTTAAGCGATGTTGGCATTACCAAGGCCATAAACATTGCTGAATTGTTTTAAAAAAACGTATTTGATGAAATGGGAACATTGTAAGGATGAACTCCATATCTAGAACCTTAAGTGGTTTAAATAAAAAAAAATACTATAAACAACTACATCGAAGCAGCAACAAACCAAATCTAACGGACTGCATGCAGGTGAGTTAACTTTAAACATTTTTTTTGCAAACAATATACCTATAAATACCACAGAATAAATAATATAAAATTAGAGTAATTGAATTCTTCTTGAATAATTACTAAACTAGATAAGATTAGAAAAATCACAGGTTCAGAACTGGTTGAGCGCTAAATTAAGCATTAGAAAAAGCACAAGCTCAGCATAGATTGGGTGCTTAGCAGATATAAAAAATATAAAACACACTTTTTGTTTGATTTCATTGCCTTGATTTTATTTCCTTTTTAATTTACAATTTGGGCTGTAGGTTTCCCGATGTATTTGCGGTCCTTAGCATCTCTCGCCAGCATCTGGGGTCTGCGTAGTCTTTCTATTCGATCAATTCAGGTTTCTCACTTACCACATTGCCTTCTGATGCACCTTTCCGGAACCGCCTGAGCAACTACATCTAGCATTAGAAAAAATTAGATTTTAATTAGTTAACAGTTTAGAAATTTGCAAACATTGGCTTTCTGGCTCTTGATTTGTTTAATTTTGTTGTAAAGAATATTTTAGTAAAATATATACATAGTTAATGTTAGAGATGTTTGGGAGTCTTATTTAATTAGCCACGTAAGGAATTTCTTACGTACACAAAAGTAGAAATGATGGAATTTGAACAACAAGCATTGTTTGAAAACAAATATCTCTTATTTTTGGTTCCTAGGAACTTGGCACTTAATTAGATTTTAAGATTCGTTCACATTTTTGAAATACTATTCATTTGTTTATTTCTTTTGTTTTTCACTACAAAAAGTAATATTTTTCAATGTCAATTTTTTTCCGCCACTGTCTTTTCGGCAATTTCTTACATGTTGATGCATTATGGTCAGTACAAACAAGTGGCCCTTACGACACCAAGCAATGCTTGTTACGCGCGGAGACCCACACCATTTTGGGCGAGTAAACGAAATCGCGGACAAAAAAAAAGACAATTTTTACAATACACCATTAAAGAATATATGCCTGTCAAAATACGAATTGTGACGATACACAAAGTAAAACTAATTAGTTGCTAAGTGGGATAGAATTATTGAGTCGGTACTAGATATTAGGTGATATAATCTCTTGTACTCACTGCAGAGTACTCTAAAAGGTTCATGTCTTGCGTAATTATTTAGTTAGTAATATAGTTTCTTGTGAATCTATTTGGCACATTAAAATGCAGGCGACCCAGTAACTCGGGACTCTCCACATCACCATGAATAAGATTCCCAATAAACGTAATACCAAGCATAGTTCTTTGGTTAATGATGGTAAGTTAATTAGAAGTAGTCTACTAGAGTAGGATGACAGTATTAGGCTTGTATCCCAGTTAAGTCCCCGTAAGGCAAATATTAAGAAGTTTTCTTGCACGGACTCGATCCGGTCTATATGCACCCTATACTGGGGACTCCAAACTGGAGCGCAGTACTCAAGAATTGGTCGGGATAATGAAATAAACAAGTCAAGCCCTTCGACCACCTTTTGATAAAAGCACGCACGCCGCTGGCTTTATTTACCATGGTAGTAATGTGATCAGAAAATATAAGTTAGGGATCCATATAGACTACAAGTTCGTCAGCATGCGTTATTCTATCTAACTCACAACCGCTCAAAGTATAAGTTGAATAGTGAGGGCTGACACGAAAAAAGGTCATTAGCTTACACTTAGAACCATTTAAATTTAATTCATTATTCATGCACCATTATTGAAATGCAGATCGGATTGTAAAGTTAAACCTTGTTCGGGATCAGTAAATTGCAGTCAAATTTTAATGTCATCTGCGTACATAAGTACACAGTTCGTTAGGACTAGAAAAAAGTCATTTATAAATTATGTAAACAGGAGCGGACCAAGATGAATTCCTTGAGGTGCACCGGACGTAACTCGGATTAGGGATGATAAAGAGTTTTTAAAAATGAGTCATGCCATTCAAATAACTTAAGGTCCACCTAAGAAGATCATCAGTGAACCCTAAAAGGTCCAATTTCCATACTAAAATCGAATGGTTTACAGAATCAAACGCCTTACTGAAATAAGTGAAAACCACATAAAACTGGAGATTTTTTCTAGAAACATTTAACATAAATAAAGTAAACTCCAGAAGGTTGGTTGTCGTTGAGGAAATAAGAGACCTATAACTGTGTTGCCAATGGGGAGTAATAACGTTCTCAAAGAGCTTCGGAATAGCTGATAGCTCTGAAATATCTCTGTAATTACATGCATTCAATTTGATCCTCTTTTAATGAAGCGGGATAACAAACGATTCCTTCCATCTATGCGGGAAATCTGACATTTCTAAAGACAAAGTAAAAAGTTTGTTCAATGGTCTACACAAAGTCTCAGCGCACATTCTGGGACTCCGTCAGGAACCTAAGAGAAGACTGGTTTGACCCTTTGCAAATCTAAAAGAAGTGAGCTTTCACTTCTAACAGGACAGAAAATAAATTATGATTTATGCATGTCATATGGGTAAGAATGATCTGAGGGACTAGATGTTGAATACGTGGTTTGGAACAACTATGCAAAAAGATCGGCTATAGCCTGATCAGTGTTTGCGGCAGAATTTTTAAATTTATGTGTTGATGGGTAACTTGAAGAATAACGCTTTGTGTTTACAAAATTATACAAATTTTGGGTCCAGTGTAACTGTGTCTTGCCACAAGCTAAAAATATTTTGTAACACTGAGCGTTAAGGCAGCTTGTGATCCGGAAGCTCTAAACTTTTTGTAGAATCTAGACTTCACATTTTTATGTCGTGATAAGTGAAAAGTTTTCTCCACTAAAGCAGGAGATTTACTTGAAATAAACTGAATAGCAGACAAATGACTTGCATATATTGGGAATTCAGATGACAGCGGAATATCCGTAAGGGATAGTTTTATACAAAGAAATTCAATGTCCATTATATCGTCGGACGTTATTTCTTCAGACGTTTATTCTGAGTCAACTGTAATAAAAGCTCCACCTCCACGTCGAGAGGGACGATCAAGCCTGTACGTTGTGGACTTCATTGGAAAGACTTCGGAACTAAGAATTTCCCGTTTTAACCAATTTTCTGTGAACACAAAAACATGGGAAGACAATTATGAGTGTAAAATTTGGTCAACTTACTTTGTAAACATCTTGTATTCTGATAGGAAAGCAGAAGGAAATAATCTAGCTTTTTGAGACAGATAAAGATGAAGACCTGGGTTTCATAAGCAATACATTCTTCACAATGGTAGCGCAAGCCACTTCTCATGTCGATTGCATAGCGAACCAGGCCCGAATAGCCAAGCCATTTAGCATGAAAAGTACTGTCGCACTAATGGCACGGAATGCTCTGTTGTCTAGCCAAAATCAACAACTTGCATTTCTTTGAACAACAGACAGTCGTTATTGCGATATTCCGGCCCACCGTGCAAAAAAAAAAAAGCTACGAGAGCAAAATAGCGGGAGAGAGTGACCGGGAGTGAGTAAGCGGGGGAGCGTTAGTTTTAGTGCCAAGAACAACGTTTTATGCGGGAATGCGGGAGAGCGGGTAACTACGGTATAGATTCTTACCGCTTCAAACAGCGTTTGGTAGAAAAGGAGCATGCAATTAGATAAAACAATAAAAACAAACACTGCACAATGACTGGGAATGCAAACTTTAATTTGTTTGGGCATGCAAAAAATTTGTTAATTTAAACACAAAATCTCTATGCATTCGCGAAGCGAACGGATATTGTTAGGGATATAAAAAGCTTTATAAATGTAAGAAAATTTGAACTAAGCCTCGATGGTTTATAGATAAAAAGAATAAAAATACGACCGTTCAATGAAAGAGTAAAAGCTTTTGTGAATCTTGCATTCCCCTTTATTTAATGTACAATTACTTGTTTTTACTTTTACTTCAAAAATATTTATCTGCGGGGGACCTACTTAGAAATCGTACACATGTTTTTTTAAATCACTGGATTTGTTTATTTATCAATGTCAGCGTGGGTAACTCCAACTTCTTCACATAAGTAAACGCAAGTGAAAAAGAAAATGAATATTAGCCCTCAGCCGCATTTTTCAGGGAGACTTGTATATGTATATGTATATTAATGGCCCCTGTCCCCTCACCAACATCTTCGAGGTCATAAAAACGTTACCACCATGTCTATAAAGAGTATACTTTATAAGCCCCCCATAGTCACATACCCATTTAACTGTATTGATCTCGTGACCTTTTCCGGCATTATGAGCAATTATCATTCAACAGGGGTTGTTTTGTGTATGAGAAAGATCTCACATTTCCCCACAACCCCCTTTTCATCACACAAGGTTGCACACCCATAGCATCCAAATATTGTTTCTCAGGGAAACATGTTCGATCAAGTTTGGTAATAATGTTTTCTATAATTTCAAGACTAGTTTGAAGACTAATTAGAAGAACCACAATAAAATAAATCTCACAAGTTCATGATTCTTAGATATTTTCAAACCCATATTATGCTTCTTTTCACAAAACGGTCCGAAAAACATCAGCCAGAGCCAGAGACCAGAAAAGGTCTATTACCTGACCGCAATAAAAGGGACACACGCAAGTCTGTAGGCGCGCACGCTCATTAACATGGTAACAGGTATTAACAACGAGACCGCTAGTCGCAAGGGGCTGATATTTTTTAGAAATACATTTAATTAACAATTTTGATGTAGTAAACTTTTGCTATAAATTGATTTTATTTTCCAGCTTTGTTCCAGCGAATTGCAAGAAGAGACAGTCGCACGTTTCCCAATACAAATTCAGGATTTCAAAATCGTTCACCATAACTCGTAATCAAATATGTGCCTCTGACCGCAATAAAGGGTCTGTCAGAGACCCGAAAAGGGGTATTACTGGCCACAATAAAAGGGACACAGGAAAGTCTGTAGGCGCGCACGCTCATTAACATGATAACAGGTATTAAAATCGAGACCGCTAGTCGCAAGTGGCTGACATTTTTTACAAATACATTTAATTACCTATTTCGGTATTGTAAACAAGCTTTTGCTATAAATTGATATTACTTTTCTAGCTTCATTCCAGCGAATTGCCAGAAGAGACAGTCGCACGTTTCCCAATGCTAATTCAGGATTTCAAAATCGTGCACCATAACTCGTAAACAAACATGTGTCCCTGCCCGCAATAAAGGTTCTGTAGGCGCGCATACTAATCCTTACCAAGTTCCATCAAGGAGGTTAAACTCACCGAAAACTCACAAGTATACCTGTTATTTAAACTCGAAAAATAAAGTCAGAAGATCATTTTGTAGCATACTAACACATTTATTCAATTATTTTGGTATTCCGATCATGATTTGTTATGTTTTTTCAGATTATAATATATTTATTAAATATTGAGTGGTTCATTTTTGTAACCTAAAATTCGATGGCACACAGAAGTATCGTCTCCCTCGGTGCATGCATCATTGCTCCACACATATATTAATACATTCAAAGAGTTTTGCTTTCGTATTTTTCACTTACCACAAGATCTGCATACTCGAACTTCAACAAATAAAAATAATTATTTTTTTCCAAAGTCGAAATGACTTTTTTCCAAACTGTCCCCAATTCGATCTTTCTGTTAACATCTGAAGGCAAAGTGTGACCTTTTATAACCAACCTTTTTCTATTTCTATAATTTTGTGTCTCATCGATTTCAACCCTTTCTTAACGTTAAACGACCGCAATAAATAGACTTCAATTTAATTCAATTTGAATGTTACTCTCGATTATAGTAACGAGATTGAAATGTTGTTTACATTCTATATAGGTTGGGCATACTTACTGTTACACAAATCGACATTCAAGAGAACTTTCAATTTTAATGTTCAGCATTTGGTAAATTCGCTTAGGGCGAATCGCGTTTTTTGCAGGTTCCCGACAATTTCACATTCCAGCTGTTTTGGCTGCCATGCCTTAATTTGGGGTTAGCATATTAATCCCAACTTTGGAATGCGATTGGTAGGAATTTTTCAGGAGATACTCTTATATCCAATTTAAATGTTTGTTTATTCCTGGTTTTTTCAAACACGTCGCCGAGAATCTTAGTCAACATCAACACAATTTAATAAAACTTTTACATAGCCCTCAGCAATTCCCAAATGCTTTAATGGTACAGAAAATTTGAAGATTGTCTCCAATGCTCCATGCAGAGTTTAACAGATTTTGCTTGATGGTGATTGAGCTTTTTGGACTTAATACAGTTGTTACCCGTTGTTATCTTGATGCTTTATTATTGGTATTGTAATTATCTGTACAGACCTGTACTGTATCTGTACTGTATCTATACTGTATCTGTACTGTATCTGTACTGCATCTGTACTATATCTGCACTGTATCTGAACTGTATCTGTACTGTATCTGTATATATTATTTCAACGCGTGCGAGTATTGGTTTCACGTTGTATTGAACTCCTAACTTGATGGTTTATTATGGGATAGTTACTAAATTTCTCAGATATCTTACCTGTTCCGTTCCAGAATCGTTTTATCTATAAAATAAGAAAAAATCACTTCTTTTCGCCATTGATTCATAAACATGTGACCAATAATAGGGACGCACAAGAGACCTACTTCTAAACCTCACTTTCGAGAAATCGACTTTCTATTATTACCTGATCGTCACAAAAGAGACAATTAGTATATTGAAGACCCCCGCCCCACCGTTATTGGCATATGAGGGTTCTCGACAATGACCGTAATCTATAAATTAACTGGTTTTAATGGGTTCCGAGGTCATAAAAATGTTACGACCATGTCTATAAGGAGTATACTTTATGAACCCCCATCGTCACATACCCATTGCGAATTGCAAGTAGAGACAGTCGATTCAGGATTTCAAAATCGTTCACCATAACTCGTAGTCAAACATGTGTCCCTGACTGCAATAAAGTGTCTGTAGGCGCGCGTTAAAATCACTGCGCGACAACTCATAAGTATACCTGTAATTTAAACTCGAAATATAAAGTCGATCATGATTTGTTATGTTTTTCCAGATTATAATACACTTTTATATTATTGAGTGGTATCGCCTCCCTCGGTGGAATGTATTAATACATTCAAAGAGTTTTGATTGTGTAATCTGAAGACATACAAAATTTGCATTGAACAGAATTCCATCAAATTCATTCAGAATGCTACTTAGTTTAAGTGAATCCATGAGGTTTGTCTAACTCAACAATATCATCTTACCTTTCAAAATATTCTCACACATTTAATAAAGAATATTATATCGTATTAAATAATTAATTTTTTTAGAAAGTCGAAATGATTTTTTCCAAACTGTGTGTATAAAAAACTGATCTATCTGTTCCCATTTGAAGGTAATGTAAGTGTGACCTTTTCTAACCAACCT
The DNA here is from genome assembly GCF_025231255.1 of Drosophila biarmipes. Lineage (NCBI taxonomy): Eukaryota > Metazoa > Arthropoda > Insecta > Diptera > Drosophilidae > Drosophila > Drosophila biarmipes. Next base: position 1,146,752 of record NW_026114526.1, on the reverse strand, counting down.
TTTCCATTTCCTATAATTTTTTGTCTTCTTTATCGATTTGATGGTGTCTTAGTGTCGTATCAATCGAAACACTTTTTTTAAACACTTTCTTAACGTTAAACGACCGTAATAAAAGGGCCTTCAATTTAATTTAATTCGGATGTTATTCTCGATTATAGTAAGGAGATTGAAATCTTATTATTATTATTATTTTAAAATCGACATTCAAGAGATTTTTCAATTTTAATCAATCATTTGTGATGAGTTCACCATTAAGTGTAAATTCAGTTATTGCGGATCGCGTTTTTTTTGCAGATTTCCGACCATTTCACATTCCAGGTGTTTTGGCTACCATTACCTAATTTGGGGTTAGCATATGAATTCCAACTCCGGAATGCGATTGGAAGGATTGATTGTGATTGAGATTTTTGGACTTGATACAGCTGTTACCCGTTGTTACCTTGATGCGTCTGGGTAGCTTTTGGAGGCTTCCACAACTCCGAACCGTGCCCTGTAAGCAAAAAAGATACAAAGTCGAAGAAATGCGCTAACTGTGGAGAAAACCATACCGCAAACTACCGAGGCTGCGCAGTCTATAAAGAGCTGAAGAATCGGCTTCAATGCACAAAATGCCTACGTGCAATCTCAAACAACACCTGATGTTTTCTTTGCGAAAGCAGCCGGATCTTCATTTGGGCCCCTAAACACAAAAGGGGGAGTTTCATATGCCAGTACCCAAAATCAGGTCTTGGCAATCAGAAGGGGATTCCACAGGCTCAATGCTCTCAAATAAAAGCTATAATAAAAGCTCAGCAAGCATCGAAACCATGATGCTGACTTTACAATAGGGTATGATGGAATTTATGTCCTTTATGAAAACAACGATGCAAAACGTTAATGGAAATTACAACATTTTAATAAATTTGCTCACATCTAAATATTCAATGACTTGCCTACGAATATCTATGTGGAATGCCAATGCCACTTGAAATAACTCAACCCCTTAATGAAAACCAAATAGATATAATACTGCTGGCAGAAACGCATCTCACAAGTAAATACAACTTTCAAATAAGGGGGTATACTTCATATTGCACAGATCATCCGGACGGTACGGAGTAACCGGAATCTTAATTAGGGAACGCATTAATCACCACTTTAATCGAAGGTTTGCAACAAATTATTTGCGTCTATAAAAGTACAAGCAGGCAACGGCAGTATCACTAAAGCCGTTTTCTATTTTAGAATAACTGAAGAGCAATTCATGGACTTCTACAATTCACTCAAAGATCGAGGAGGAGATTACAACTCCAAAGGTACGAACTGGGGATCAAGACGCGTGACCCTTAAAGGAAGTCAACTGTATAATGCAATTACTATTATTATTAATCCAGCACCTCTTCAGGCTAACCTCGCATAGAACTAACTGGCTAAAGTCCAAAAAGTACCTAGGTTCCCACATTGAGCTCACATCACAATTAAACATTTTGCTGATGCCCTGGAGTCAGAACTCGTGTCAGCAGCCAAAATCTCAACATTGACTATTGTGCGTAGCAAAAAAAGAAAAAAGTCTGTGGTTATAATTATACCGAAGAACAAAACTTAATCCCGGCACATCAATTCGGGATTCGAGAAAGTCACGGAACCATCGAGAAAGTAAACCGGATAACATCAGAAATTCGTACAGCCTTCGAACCTCGGGAATATTGTAGTTCGATATTCCTCGACGTCCCTCAGGCTTTCGACCGAGTGTGGCTTGAAGGCCTCATGAATAAAATCATAAAATTACTGCCAGAAAACACTCATAAGCTACTTAAGTCGTACCTCACTGGGGCACCATGGTGCCCTAACACGGGTTTCGAACAAAACTCGTCTGCATCGAAACGTTCTGCCAGAACAGCAAGAATTATTAGGGCCCATTACATGACTGTTAATTAAGTTATATTCCTAAGTTTTCATATACTTATTTTTAGTCTCGTAAAAGAAAAGATTCAATAAATAAAGCAAATATAATAAAAAAAACAAGAAAGGAAGTTAACTTCGGCAGGCCGAAGTCGGAAAAATGTTACTTCCAAGCTTAGAAGGTTATATGTTAAAAAACACCGAAGATATAATTTTTTCATATTGTTTTACCACTAATTTTCCGATCGTTCATATGGCAGCTATATGATAAATTCGTCCGATTTTGATCAAATTTAATTCGATATTCAGAACTAATTAAAAAATATTATTTCCTAGCTTAGAAGGTTATATGTTAAAAAAACACCGAAGATATAATTTTTTTTTAAACTTTTGGCCCGATAGTTCCTATGGGAGATATAAGATATAGTCGTCCGATCCGGCTGGATCCAACTTATAAACTACCTGCAATAGAAAGAAGACTTTTGGGAAAGTTTCAGCCCGATAGCTTCAAAACTAGTTTGCTGACTAGTTTGCGTAGAAACGGACAAACAAACGGACGGACGGACGGACAGACAGACATGGCTAGACTCGTCTTGTGACGCTGATGCGTTGCAAACTTCTCACTTAAATCATTATACAATCTGCAAGGTTATAAAAATATATATTGCATTTTTTAAAACAATGCTGGATCAATCCCACATTACCTTTAGACAAAGGTCTAATATTTAAATTGAATTTCTTTTTCAAGTGGTAAACGTGTTGGGGTCTGGTTATATCATTTTCTAGCTGGGTACTCTTTTTTTATTTATATATTTCTACTATTTTTCTTCTATTCTTTAAAAATGTAGCTGTCAAACAGTGTAACGGCCCTGTAAGGATGTTGGTATAAGTAGTTTTATTCTACTGATTTTTAAAATTTGGTTAAGTACACAGAAAATTATTGTAACTTTCGTAGTGGAAAATATTCTAAGATATATAAAGATTATTCTAAAATTGAAATTAAATTTTTTTTATTGTGCTTGAATCAAGTTGAAGTGACTGTATTTACATTGATTATCTGAACAACTAAACTTTTAGACCAGTCATCAGTATATAATTAAAAAAAATTATCAAATATTTAATCTTATATTGAGAGCATTTATATCAGATTGGGATGGTTTTGAAACTCGCCGATTCCCCGCCGAAACAAAAGTTTATAATACTCATAATTTGATCTTACTTCTTGTAAACTGTGGGAGAAATGAAAAGGTAATTTAAATGCCGTTTGGATGATACAATAGTTTTCTTAGCCCAGATCTAACTGAAAAGAACAACTTTGTGTAAAAATCGACGTCTTCAAAACTTAAGAGTCTTCAAAACTTAATTTTTTTTGTATTTTTGGGTAAGTAAAACAAATAGTAACTGCAAAAAGAATTTATCAGAAATAATTTTTCTTATATTTTATAGAAACTAACGTAGACTTTTTTTAATTGTAAATATACATTTTTATTTGTACATTTTCAAGCTGTCTTGAAAAACAAAATTAATTATTTTCTCAAATTTGTAGAGTAAGGCTACAAGCTAGGAAATATACATAAGACCCTTGTAGCCTACTCTACAATTTTAAAACCTAAAAAATATTGGTTTACACCAAACATTTTTTCATATATTAATAATTTTAAGAATTTATATCCTATATTAAGAGAATTTCTATCAGAATGGTATGGTTTTGGAACTCGATAATTCCACGCCGGTGAAGGAGATGAATTATGATGGTTGCCAAATCCGCCTCCTCCACAGCACACAAAATATATGGGTTCCTTGAATCTGAATATTTCCATCCTTCTCTAGCTAATATCTTTCTTCATTTAAAGTGGTTTATAATTCTATTGCATACTTGTGCCCCTAGCTACAGCCACCACTGTAACAGATTCGATTTCTTAAATGACTCTCCCAGCTACCTTCAATGTCCATTCAATATTAATTTAACTTTTCATTTCTAAGCAAGGAACACAATTTTGAAACTGATACTGACCTCCCTTTTGAATGGCTTCCCCCTTTATATTTTCGATTCACTGTACTGTTAAATTTTCTTTTTAAATTTTTGTTTTGACTTATAAATATATTCATCTGTAATATGATTTTTATTTTAAACAATCAGATTGGTAAAACTAGTCGACTTAAGTGTTTTGACGAAAACTGCGGCAGAAATGGAATGGTAATTTAAATGCCGATTGAATGATACAATAGTTAGCCCATTCAGTTCTTACTGAATAGAACAACTTTGTGTGAAAATCTACTTTTTAATTTTTTTCTTTGTCTTCTAAACTTAATTTTTTTAAGCAACTAATAGTAAATGCAAAGATAGTTTTTCAAAAATCATTTTTTTTAAATTTTATAGAAACTAACGTAGACTACTTTCATTTGTTTTAAAATGTTTTTATTTTTTTATTGTATATTTTCAAGCTGTCTTGAAGAACAAATGAGCGGTAGTTGTAACTGCGAAGAAATTTTATCAACTTTTAGTGAAATAAACTTAATAGAGGTCAGCAATTTTTCGATCTTTGGCAAATTAGATAATAAGTGGTCAGTTTGAGGTTATAGTGGTTGTTTTGAAGTGATATGATGTTGTTTCTCGGGCTTTGTTGATATAGAGGTTGGTTTAAGGTGATTTGGAGTTGATTTTTGGTATGAAATAATTAATAGGTTTGTTTGAGGTGATATTAGGTTACTTTAAGCTGATAAAAACGTGTATATTTGTTTGTTTCTATAGATTTGTTTGATGTAGTACGGAGGTTGTTTTGAGGTGTAATGAAGTTGCGTCTGTTGATATATAGGTTGGTTTGATAGGGGATTGTTGTAATGTGATACAATACTGTTTTAATGTGATATTAAGGTGTTTTCGGAGCTATAGATCTGTTTTATTTAGTAGTTGTTTAAGTTGATAAGAGGTTTAGTTAATACGTGGTTGGTTTGAGGTGATAGGCGGGGTGGTTTAAGGCGATATGAAATTGTTTTAAGCAGATATAAAAATTTGTTTTGATACTATAGATCTGATTGATGAGGTACGTTTTGTTTTGAGGTGATATGGAGTTATTTCTCGGTTTTAGTTGTTATAGAGGTTGCTTTAAAATGATTTGGAGTTGATTCTTGGTTTGAGTTTATAAAAGGTTGGTTTGAGATGATATAAAGTTATTTTAAGGTGATATAAACGTGTTTTTGGTTCTATAGATCATTTCGATGTAGTACGAATGGTGTACGTTAAATACTACCGCCCTTGGTGTAAACCAATATTTTTTAAGTTTCTAAAATTTAGAATAAGGCTAAAAACTAGGAAATACACATTAAGGGTATATTCAGCTGTGAAAATAATAAATTTTGTTCTTCAAGAAAGCTTAAAAAAGGAAAATAAAATAATAAAATTGTATATGTACACTTAAAAGAAGTCTACGTTAATTCTGGGCTAAAATTGTACAAATGAAGTTATTTATTTTCTAGCTCACAAATATTGACAAAAAAATACTTGCTCTTGTCGTTATGAGTTGGATGAAAACAAACAAGATAGGAAGTTAGCTTCAGCAAGCCGAAGTTTGTATACCCTTGCAGTTATAAGAACTTATATACTTTATTAACACCATGTGAAATTTTTAAGGATTGTTGCTGACTTCAGTGATATTAAAAAAAAATTATTTCATTCTTTTTTTCAGACCATTTTTTTTTGACATCTATATGTTAGAGTAGTCCGACTTTTGTTGAATTAAATTAAATTGAATTCGAAATTCTTAAAAATATAAAAAATTATATTCCCAATGTCAAAGAGGCCCGAAGCTCTAATTTGTTTCATATTATTTTCGCACCAATTTTCCGATCGTTCCAATGAAAGCTACATGATATAGTCGTCGGATTTTGAAACAATTTAATTTGAAATTCAGAACTAATTAAAAAATGTTATTTACAAGCGTTGGAGGTATGTTAAAAAACACCGAGGATATAATTTTTTCATATTATTTTCCGACTAATTTTCCGTTTGTTCCTGTGGCAGCTATATGATATAGTCATCCGATTTGATCAAATTTAATTCAAAATTCAGAACTAATTAAAAAATGTCCTTTCCAAGCTCAGAAGGTTATATGTTAAAAAACACCGAAATTTTCAGCCCGTTACCTTTAAAACTGAGAGACTAGTTTGCGTAGAAACGGACAGACAGACGGCCAGATGGACAGACGGACATGGCTAGATCGACTCGTCTAGTGACGCTGATCAAGAATATATACACTTTATGGGGTCGTTATTATTAATTTTCTGATGTGAACGGAGCTGGACATAAAATTATTATGCAGCATTTCCGACATGCCAAGAACTGTGTATACAAGCGCTCAAAGACATTATAGAAAAAATAAATGCAAAATATTGCCAAACATGTAAAAACAAGTTTTTTATTCAAGAAAAAAATAATAACAATTTAAAGTCACCATAAGCCGAAAGAAATTAAATCTTCATACCCTATAAAAGGTTTGGCACGATACTCTGCAAGCAATTATTATAGCCTTGCAGAAGGTATAATAATTTCAGTCCTAGGATTGCAAAGCAGTGAAGGAGACGTTTTCGACCCCATAAAGTATGTATATAAATAATAAAAACTAGTGTTCTTTTTATTGTAGGTAGTATAAAATTCGCAACCAGCCGGATCGGACAACTACATCCCATAGGAACTATCGAGGAAAAAACTAAAAAAAATTATATTTTTGTTGTTTTTTAACATATAACCTCCTACGCTTGGAAATAACATTTTTTAATTAGTTCTGAATCCCGAATTCAATTTTATCAAAATCGGACGAATATATCATATAGCTGTCATAGGACCGATCGCGAAATTGGTGGGAAAATAATATGAAACAAATTATAGCTTTGGCCTTTTTGACATATTATCTTATAATATTGGGAATATAATTTTATATATTTTTAAGAATTCCGAATTCAATTTAATAAAAATCGGACTACTCTAACATATAGATAGCAAAAAAAATGGTCTGAAAAAAAGAATGAAATAATTTTTTTTAATATCACTGAAGTCAGCGACAGTCCTTAAAAATTTCACATGGTGTTACTAAAGTTGATAATTTTTTATAGCTGCAAGGGCATTCAAACTTAGGCTTGCCGAATTGAACTTCCTTTCTTGTTTTATAAGTAATGTTCATAAACAATTAAATTATGGTATTATTATCTGAATTGGTTTTTCACAATTCATTGGTCTGGCACTGCTGAAGCACATATAAGTTTTGAATTGGATTTTTAATTTTTGATCTACCTTTTTAGTTATCATCATCTCACTAGCAAATTACGCGAACTCTTAATAATATAATAGTTAATACGTTGTCGACATGAAAAGAGAAATCTTCTACAATTATTAGGAATATTTGATGCGATATATGTTATGCTACGAGGATAAAAAACAATATGTTACTATTTTTAAGTATGTTTGCTTAATGATTTTTCCTAAATTATTTATAAAGAACTAAAATATAACCATAAGTATTTTTGTGATTTTTTAACAGTGATTAGATGGGGATGGAAATATATTATGCAGTACAGATACCTTAAAAGTTAGTTCTATGAGTGACCACCAAGTCCGTGATCATCATGGGCTTATCAAAAATCCCATTAAATGATAAAACAATTGTCAGCATAAGTATTTTAACAACGAAAAGTTTAATATACTCACAATTTGAACTGACTTTATAAAAACGTTGGCATTAATCGAAAGGAAATTTAAATGCCGTTTGAATGATAGAAAACTTTTCTTAAGCAATTCAGTGCTAATTGAATCGTCTTGTAGTGGTGCAGTTTAATTATGTTAATTATTTTTACCAATCAGATTGGTTTAAATATAAATCATGTTACAGATGAATATATTTATAAGTCAAAACAAAAATTTAAAGACAAAATTTAACAGTACAGTGAATCGAAAATAAATAAGAAAGATGCCATTCAAAAGGGGGGTCAGAATCAGTTTCAAAATTGTATTCCTTGCTTAGAAGAGAAAAGTTAATTTAATATTGAATGGACATTACAGGTGGTTGGGACAGTCATTTGAAAAGTCGAGATTTGTTACAGTGGTGGCTTTAGCTAGGGACCCGAGTGTGCAAATCAATTTTAAGCCACTTTAAATAAGGAAAGATATTAACTAGAGAATGATGAAAATATCTTAAATATGGGTTCAAGGAACCCATATATTTTGTTTGCTGTGGAGGAGGCGGATTTGGCAACCATCAATATTAAAGATGGGTAACTTCTACTTCACCGGCCGGTAAATTTTTTCAACTTGATTCAATCACAATAAACAAATTTGCAATTTTTAAATTATCTTTATAGTTTATAGAATATTTTGCACTGTGAAAGTTACAATTTCTTTCTTTTTACTATGAATATAACACAAAAAAAAATATAAAAGATTTCTAGAGAATATGTCTCTGACTGCAATTAAAACTAGACCTTGAAAAGAGGGGATGGTCCTGAGATATATTATCTAATCAGTGTCTTGCGTCTTGGGTCGTCGCTTATCTCCTGTCTCTCTTGTGTGTCACATGCTTATGACTCAATGTTTAAAAGAAGTGATTTTTTCTCATTCATCTAAGTCTTTACTTCACATCGAACGTCGTGGACAAGAACTTTGATAATTCTTAATAATAGACTAGAATAGCTGGAAACAGTTAATAACCAACTAAAAAGATACAGTTTATATACAGTACAGATATAGTACAGATACAGTACAGATACACTGCAGATACAGTACAGATACAGTACAGTTACAATACAGAAACAGTTCAGGTCTGTACAGATAATTACAATACCAAGTCTTAACCATCAAAGTAAAAACGGGTAACAGCTGTATAAAGTCCAAAAAGCTCAATCAACATCATGAACCAGGAAAACCAGATGAACATTGTAATAAATTAAAAAAAAGACAGTGAAATGTAAGATGGATAATCTTTAAAGTAACAAGAAAGGAAGTTAACTTCGGCAAGTCGAAGTTTGTATACTCTTGCAGTTATAAAATATAATCAATAATTAAAATGAATCCGAAAAATATAAAAATTTATATTCCCAATATTATAAGACAATATGTCAAAAAGCCCCAACGCTATAAGTTGTTTCATACTATTTTCCACCAATTATCCGTTCGTTCCTATGACAGCTATATGATATAGTTCTAGAGTCTAGAGTCTGTTTCATAAAGCCATCTAAAAAAAAAGAAAGGGTCTTTAGTTGAAGACGCAAGAGAACAGACCAGAGCCATTATAAGTTTAAAGCAAAAATAACAAAATTTGAAAAATACCTCAAAGTTAATTTGGCACAAGCCACGAAAAAAATAACAGCACGAGACCGCAAATTAAATCAAACGAAAGAAAGCTCGAGAGAAAAAAATATTCTATCGACTGAGAGTGGCTTGTGCAAAACTAACAAATGAAAGCACCAAGAAATACAATGTAAAGCAAGCAAGAGAGAGACAGTTACAGAAATCGCACTGAAAAAGTCTACCAGATATTCAGCATGTTTATAGGGAGATTAAATTACAGTTATACAATAGAGCAGGAGAAATTGAGGGGGAGTAAAAGCGTTCTAGCAAGTTTAGAGAGCGTAACTTATACCTAACAGAGCTACAAGATCGAAAAAAATCTAATAGGAATATTAAAATAACTATAAACACATACCTGTTAACTGGGAGATCTTTTTAAAATTTCTAATACAATATTAGGCTATGTTTTCTAAATAAGTGAATACAAATCACTTGCACAAAATGACTGAAAAAAGACAAAAATGTAGAGCACAAAAGTAAACACAAATGTTCAGAAGCGACGCTAAATCGATTTCCAAGGAAAACTTGGAATTTTGAATAGATGGAAATTTATTCTAAAATTAAAACCGGAATTTTTGAATAAATGGAAGAATGAGTATTTAAACACTCTTTAACAAAGAAATAAATCCAAGAATGGTTATTAAAACACTCTTGTAAATAGAAAAGAAGTTTGCATGATATGAAAATAAAACGAAAAAAATTAGGAATATTTTTCATGATTTGCGAACAATCCGTTGTCCACTTTTAGTTCTCACTCTTCAAACGTTTGTTTACGAAAATCAAACGTAGTAGGTAACAAATTCTACCAAAAAAAATATTGGTTCTCAGATATCGAACGGCGTTCATGCATTATAATTACTTCTAGTAGCAAATTTCACCAAAATAACGAAAATACTTTAAGAGGTAAAAAGGGAAAATAACTGTAATTAATTATAGATGTCTAGTAGGAGTCCAGAAAAAGTAGCATCTACCTTCCTTTTTTATATTTTAAGGCTCCAAAGTTAGTACCAAAATGTTCTTAAACTGACTCCATTCGTTCGGAAACCAACATCAAGGCTCGTACGAATTTTATGAACAAGTGTTCATGAACTGTCAACAAACAGGCTAACGCACTTTATTACCCCGTTTGGTCTTGAACTTGTAATATTTTAAAAGGATTTTTTTCTGGGTGTACTTTTAGATTTTAACCAAGGTAAATAAAATATAAATAAATTATTATTATCTTATCTCCAAAATTCGAAATCTTTTAATAAACAACTTCCCTAAAATTAAACTTCTTTGGGTACCAAGCCATGTAGGGATAGCTGGAAACGAAATTGCCGATGAAGCTACTAAAGCAGCTACAATCTCCCACCTATTAGCTTCAACAAACATAAATAAATTAGATAGGAATAGATATTTAAAATCAACACTGCTTAATTTTGCTCCACAACTGATTAATAAAACATCCACATGGTATCAAACAACGAATGTCAGTCATCTTAACATTGCCCACTACACAAAAAACCCCCTCTTTAATAATCTATCAAAAATTAAACAAACCAAGCTTATACGGTTACGTCTGAGCACACTAGACTAACCTATGCAAATAGATTTGTGCAACCGCCATCAAACCAATGCAAATTTTGCAATTGTACGGACATATCAATAAAGCATATATTGAATGAATGCCCAACCTTCCACAATATCAGACCCAAAACACCAAACTCCGATCTCATCCCTCTCCTAACTAATCCTAGCCCTGAAAACTTACTTATCCTCCTTACATTTCTAAAAAAGGCCAACATTATAAATGAATTATAAGGCTACAAAAAACAAAATGTAAAAATACTTTCTAATTTCAAGTTTAAGATTAAGAATTCTATGTTTTCTAATTAAGTGTTATTTGTTAGATGTAATCTAATCGTTAAGTGTTGAACCCTATATAAGTACTAAGAAATAGCTGAATAGATAACCAGCCGAAAGCCCCAGCAGCTATGGCTGTCATCACTACTGTAGCTTACTTTTTATAAGTAAGCCCACATTGTACAAATAAATAAATAAATAAATAAATTAAAAACAGAAAATGCTCGGAAAAAGGATGCATTATTAGAAACTTTAGTACTACAAGATAAATTAACAGGATACTTACGTAAATTTTATTAACGGCTAAAGATATTTTTGTAAATAATAAACAAATTTTTTAGAATTTAAAAATCGCCATATTAGGTCGACACCCTTCCAATCTATTTAGGAGAGTTCCAATGCCAACGAAAACTAGGAATGACATAATTGTTGCATACATAAATTTTAACTATTTAGTTTACAATTTGGAATTTGTCATTCTATGCAAGAAGCTACCTTCAATAAGTGTCAAAAATGGAAAAATAATAATGGTATATGTAAAGGTAACTGGGTCACGTTAATTTTAATTGTATATTTTGATAAGACATTATTTAAGTCTAAAAATGCAAATCTGAAAGCCAAAATATTTGTTTCCATTCAGCACTTGAGGAGTACTTGACCTCCTGTAAATTGTTATAGCATAGATATAAAGATAAGTGCTTTTGATCAGCTTTCAACGCGTCCATTTAGTAAGTAAGCTAGAACTTATATAAAATAAAATAAGTTTGAAATAATAACTGAACAAATGTGGGAGTCTTTCATTTAAACAGTTTTAGCAGGGTGTATTTCAATATAGTGCATGCAGAATCATTTCCAAACGGAAATTCGAAAACGTTTAAAAAAAAGCAAAATAGTTGAGTGCCCCGATTTTGAGATACCAGTTACCCAGCTTAAGGAACCAAAAGGGAAATGGAGATATTTAAGATGGAAAGCGATATTGTAATATGGGGATATGGGTGTGCCGAATGTTAAAAATGTAGAAAGTGTATTTATTTAGTAGATCGTATATTACATTTGCGTCACAATAATTGATATCAGAACTCATGTTTGTTGAGGGTGCAATATAAATATATATATATATATAAAAATATATATATATATAAAAAAAAAATAAATAAAAATATTTATATATATATATATATATATATATATATATATATATATATATATATATATATAAAAATATATAATATATATATATATATTTAGCTCGTTAAGAGTCGTTTTTGCTTGATTAAACATACTAACGGATAAGACAATCATACCCTTCCTCATCTCCATCCAAATCCACAGGCTATTAAGAATCTTGCCCAGATAGGTAGGCACTGCAAAATCAACACATTTAATTGAAATGGCTTATGTTAAAAACGTCTTCTTCTTTTGGACACAGGATCGATGCATATCAAGTCTCTCATATCCGATAATCGTTCGGTTGACATCCACGAGATCACCGTACTATGTGCGGTCCAAGCACAGTTCGATGTGGAATCTGCATTGGTAGGAATAAGTGCGACGTACGGAGGCACCTAATCCGCCACACTGCTGTGCGTTCCGCACGGCAAGCCAAGACGCGGCGTTTGTAATATCGGGAGTCATACCGATTTACTTTGTAGCCATCACAGGACTCATAACTACTGAGCCCCCTCGGAAAATGTGCAGAGAACTTAACATTGCTAAGTGGCAAGGGAGATAAGTAAACAGTAGCAAAGGAAAATGGAGAGATGGCTGGGACGGAAGCATGGACATGTGGACTTATACTTAAGGCAACTGAGATTATGCTTAAATCAGAAGTAAATTGGTCTGCTGTATGCAACATGGCCACAATAGTACTCAAGAAACTGCGCATCGCAGAAAGGCTGATATATTCCAATAGGACACAGTCCTAAAGAACCCTAAGAGAATTTCCCCTACCTAGCAGCAGTAACGGCGTGGAAGCGGGGAGTCCCAGACTTCGGCAAGCTTGCACAGATCCAAGTTGACTTTCAAGGCTTTAAACCCAAAAAAAAGAAAAAAAAACAGCTTCGGACACAGAAGGTATACTTTAAGCGGGGGTATATCCGCCAGAGGACATCGCTACTGGAAATCAATTCTTTCTTTCCCACTGAGAAATCCCTGGTTGCTCGACAGCAAACTGCGAGTGGCTTTTGATAGATCTTTTCGCGACGCTAATGGTAAGGTGTTAAATGACACAGGGCCTAGTATCCTAAGTTATTTTTTTTGCTGTGTGCCTACTTTTAAAAATATTCCGACAAATATGGCTTAAAGAAGGGCAGAGACTACTAAAAAATGGTTTGGAGAAAGGATCCATCCGATCCGATCAAGCATTTCCAACTGTGCACTGTAACTTACGGAACATCATGTTCACTCGCTGTGGTTTATCCAGATGAATACCCTAACGCTTCTAAAATTCTGCTGGAGGATTTTTATGTCGATGACGTTCTTACTGGGTCAAACAGCCCTGCAAGCATTTTCTATCGCGGAAGACACTTCTATGTGACTTCTAGAAGATGAAAACTATCGTCCGCGATATCGCATTAGGATCGCAGAAGTCCAGAAATGTGCCACTTCGGCGGCACTTCTCGGAGTCACTTCTACGACACTTCTTGAAGTGTCTACGGCGACACTTCCAGGATTGACTTCGGAGATACTTCTGAAAGTGGAAATGACAAATATAACCTGGAAAATCCGCCATGTAACTCCGAGTGGTATTGCAAAAATTAAGATGTACGATATTATTAAAAGTGGTGTAAACCTACCAATCAAATTCCGGAGTTGGAATTAATATGTTAACCTAGAATTGTAGCATGGCAACCAACACAGCTGGAATGTGAATATGTCAGCTAACCACGATTTTCCATAATTGGATTTACACTAAATGGAGAACTTATCACAAATAATTTATCTAACTTGAAAGTTCACTTGAATTCTGACTCATATTCATATGATAATCTGAATGTCGATTTTAGTAAGAATCAGAACCACCATATGATTTTACTTTGCTAACTCAAAATCCAGAAAGACTGCAATTTGGTTAACCAATAAACATAACAAAATTTGTTGTACCGATGGAGAAAATAGTTTTTTACAAACTCGAAAATTTTGGAGGACAATTACAAACGGAGAACTGATTATTTGCAAGGGTGCTCAAGAGAAACGATTTTTAGAGAATTTTTTTTGGGAATCGTCGGTTTATTAATATCGAGGAAGTGGGCTGTCCGTCATTAAACAGGTTTAAAGGAAACCGGTTTCCATATTGTCAAACACATCTTAAGAGTGAGGTATTTTAAATGTAGCACCATAACAAGAAACTATTTTTATATACATCATTTTAAAGTTGACGCTAGATGTATAAATTGCTACAAGAAAACAAGATTAATAAAATAAAATATCATGAGGAAATTAACCAATTCATCGAGCAATTTAAAGGACAGATAAGCGGTCAGCACTTTCAATACCTTCTAAAAACAAAAACCCAGTGTGTCCCGTTTATTGCAGTCAGTTAATAGTCAAGAACCCATGTTCGGGTCTCTGGCTCTGGCTGATATCTTTATAACCCTTTTGTGGAAAGGAGAGAATCTTTGGCAATTTACCAGTAAAACGTTCAGGGGCGGAAACGAAAATATGGGTTTCAAAATATATCCCACTTTTGAGAGTCATTAACTTGTGAAATTTATTTTATTGGGGTGCTTTTGATTTCTAAACTTGTCTTGCAGAAAACATTATTCCCCAAAATGATCGGTAATGTTTCTCTGAGATAACAACCTTCGGATTCTTTGGGTGTGCGATCTTTTTGTCACATGGTAATGTGGAGGCGAAGGGGGCAATCACGTATATTTTTTTTGGACATGATCGTGACTTTTTTTTGACCTTGCAACCCATTAAAATTAGTTTATTTATGGATTATGGTAATTGTCTCAGATCCCGCATATGCAAATGAGTGCGGTGCATGGGGACGGGGCCATTAATATGCAAACAGTACCAGACCCCACGTTTTCTATCTATTTTCCGACATATGGGGATATTTGTGGACGCAGTTCTCGTGATACTCATGCTCCTGAAGATTGTTCAGCTGTAGAAGCCATCTCATCAGAGTCTTAGTGACCAACAGCATTCTTCAAAAAAGTACTTCGAGTACTGCGTCCACAAGCAGTAAGTATGTCGAATGTCGTCCGTGTGGTTGATCTTCCCTCCTTCTTTGGTTATAATGGTGGCGATAGTCCAACACATGAAAATCTTTTGAGCTATTGGTCTCCATCTCAAGGGCTGCTGGAACCTGGTGGCTGATCCTGATGAGAGAGAACTCCATAGACGGCTGCCCCTGGAAAATTCGCCTTTCCTCGAAGCCGGCGGCTTCCGTCAGCAAGACACTAGAATGGATTCCCCCCTTTTTTGTAATGGCCTAAGGTCTTTTATAGCCTAGTAGAGCTTTTACTTAGTTTAGATCGGATAAGCTAGGTGTTCCCACCTGGGGTTACTATTTATCGGTATCCGATATCTTTGGAATTAACGTCTGGCTTTTGCACTATATGGTTACCAGTAGGTCGATCGTGGCCGTTGTAAGCTGCCGAAATGTAATTTCTTCTGCCTTTACTAGCCTGAGTCTGGCTAGTCAAATGCATCCTTCATTCCGACTTAGAATTCGTCGTTGAATCTTTCTAGATGGAGGGCGTACGTAACAAGAGAGAGTGATGACTCGAAGAGTAAGCAATAGTGTCACGTGCAAAATCAGCCTTTGAACCGGCCATGAACTTTGGACCAGCAAGACGTACAAAACGTAGACGGTCAAAAACCGTGGGCAGAAGATAAAGGATTCAAACAGGAGCCACGGAGTGGACAGTAAGAGCGTGGCCTTTATAAGGCCGCTTAGCACCACATGCCTTTACAGGGGCTCTTAGAAAGTGGAAAGACAAGAGCAAGCGAAAAATCTTAAACCAATTACAAATCAAATTACGTGCCGTATTTTTGAAAGTTTTCTGTGAGAAAATGGGTATCAGACATTTATAAGGATACAAAAACAAAGATCAAATTATACAAAATCTAGACCGCTAGGCAAAAGGATTAGAGGTCAGGCCTAAGCAAGAGTCAGCCATAAAGAAGGGATACACAGAAAAAAAAAATGGTCAAAAGGGGGGTATGCGAGCACCAAAAGGTGACTTCGCTGCCCACTCACCGAACTTTGCATAGGTCAGCATCTTACAACAAGAAAATATTTTAAACCAACAGGTTCTTTCGAAATGCTAAAAATTATCATTACGGCTTTTAGTTACCAGAATAACACTAAAACAGAAACCGAAAAAGTCGCTTATATCTGAGGACAAATTATAATAAAAAAAAAAAGGAAGTTAACTTCGACAAGACGAAAATTTTATAGTTATAAAAGACGAAAAAAGTTATAAGAAATATATGTTACTAACAACATGCTTTACTTTTTTTTGTTTCTATCGCATATCGCGCTCGAGCGATTATTTCAGTGCAAGAATTCTGTTACTTCCAGCGCCATTGCATTTGCATTTACTTGTTGGAAAAATCTAGAAAAAATATGTAAATGAAAATTTATTGCTAGAACTCATTCGCTGAGGGAGGGACACAAACGAATTGCTGGAACAGTTTGAGCGGAATAAAAACAATATAATTAGAATTGAGGCCAAAGTTTGTGATCAAGAAATTTTATAGGTTTTTTTAATAGCTTGGTTTGCAACGACAAATCCCTATCCAATAACGAAAAGTTCAATCATTTTTTTTCGTGTTTAGAAAAAGAAGCGTTAGGAGTCCCAAGTCAATTAAAAAAAGTAGTATTCAGCTTTGGGTCAACTAAAGACTACAGAGGTAAGCAACGAGCCGCATTATTTTATCCCTTATCTGCGACCAGAAAGCTCTTCGAATAAATTAAGAGTCGCATTTCATGGATCGTTTAACCCTTCTTTTTTGTCGCGCTTTATCAGCTGCGGCATTCACAATTCCTTCTGTTCAGTGTGCATCGTTTGCGCTCGAATTTACCATTCTAAATATAAATAATTTGGCCATTCTAGTTCTTACCAAAAACTCAGCTCATTTATCACAAAGATAAAAAGAAAGGAGTATTACCTGATTTATACTGTCTCCTCAATTTGCGCATATCACTTTTTTCATTCATATCAATATATCAATATCAAGGCCAAATTTGCCTTTTTACCCCTATAGCTATCGAAAGTTCTCTCCTAAGAGATTTAGCAACAACAACAGCAACTTATTCTCTATCTCTATTTTATCATCAATTTTTCCAACTATCTGTAAATATTTTTTTATTATTCCACTTCATAAAAAGGGTGCGAAGGCGGATGCCAAAAATTATATTTTTAAATTCTCGGCAATTCCCAAAGCATTTGGACGTATTATCACTTTTCATTTGCAACATTTACAATATGTTTCTCGCATATATTACCATGTCAGCATGGTTTTCTTAAGCGAAGATCGACCACCACCAACCTTCTTGAATTGACATTCATTATAATACATGGATTAAAGACAAATATGCAGACTTACGTTATATATACAGATTTTAGTAAGGCCTTTGAAACTGTCAACCACTATCTTTTTTTATTCAAAATAGATCAGCTTGGTTTTCCAGGCAATCTATTAACTTGGATTTCAAGTTGTTTGGTAGGACCCTCTGAGGTTATATTCAAGAACGCTGATTCAAAATTAATCTACCTGACATCTGGAGTAGAGCTTTTTACTTTGCTTATTAACGATCTTCCCTCTTTAATAACACAATTTCGTATACTAACATATGATGATGATGTTACTTTTTTACTTATTAGTTATAAACTCCACTCGACCGTATGTATTTAGTTAAAAATTTATTTGTTCTTCTGGACCCAAAACTTAAATATGATTGCCATATGATCCACTGTCAACAAAGCCATAAGCATAAGAATTAACTAATAATGTATTTTGCATTTTTTAAAATAAATTTTATTTTATTAACCAATATAAATCTTAACAAAAATACTAAAAACATTTATATCAACGTTTTGTAAGCGAAATGATATCTTATAATAATTATTATATATATACTATATTATTTTATTATTTGATAACAAAGAAAATTGCATACTGTATTTTTTTAAGATAAAATAGTGCGAAATATACAGTATTAGGTAGAGGTCTTAAAATCCAAATTTTAGAGAAAGTGCGCAGGAGTGCACATTTATACTAACTGAGCTTAATGAAAATTTAATATTCTACAAAATAGAAAAGGTTCAGAGGTTGAAAGAGCTGGACTTACTTTGTAGCTCTATTTAATAATAATAAAAGTTAACTCAACAATTTTGTTTTTTTTTTTAGGTTAGAGCTTAGACACTATTATTTGAGAACCACAATCAATAAATACAATATCAAGGTCACAAACACAAGTTACAAGCACCTCTGATTAGCTGGTATTTTAAAACGGCAGTCCTTTCTTTAGTTTTACACATTTTGACACTTTTAACTATTAAGAATAATAGGCAACTTACCTACCTTGACACCTCGTTCAAATAAAAACAGTCTTTCACAGCTGATAACTTAAAACATTTTCTGCTAGTAACATTCAAGATTGATGCTAGCCTAATACATTCTATTTAAACCATTTCGGCAAGCCGTTTCGGCAAGCCGAAGTTTGTATACCCTTGCAGTTAAAAGAAAAAATAAACACCATGTGAAATTTTTTAAGATATTAAAAAAAGTGATATTAAAAAAAAATTATTTCCTTTTTTTGAGTAATCCGATTTTTTTCTTAAATTTTATTCGAAATTCTTAAAAATATAAAAAATTATATTCCAAATATTAAATAGAGAATTTGTCAAAAAGCCCCAAAGCTATTATTTGTTTCATATTATTTTCCCACCAATTTTCCGATTGTTCCTATGACAGCTATATGATATAGTCGTTCGATTTTGATAAAATTTAATTCGAAATTCAGAACTAATAAAAAAGTTTTATTTCCAAGCTTAGAAGGTTATATGTTAAAAAACATCGTATACATAATTTTTATATTTTCCGACTAATTTTCCGAGCGTAGGAGGTTTTATGTTAAAAGCACCGAAGATATAATTTTTTCATATTATATTACCACTAATTTGATTTTTGACTATATGATATAGTCGTCCGATTTTGGTAAAATCTAATTCGAAATTCAAAACCAGTTAAGAATATGTTATTTCCAAGCGTAGGAGGTTACATGTTAAAAAACACCAAAATTATAATTTTTTTTAAATTTTTTCCCCGATAGTTCCTATGGGAGTTATAAGATATAGTTCTCCGATCCGGCCGGTTCTGACTTATAAAATACCTACCATAGAAAGAATAGAACAATAGAAAGAAGACTTTTGGGAAAGTTTCAGCGCGTTAGCCTTAAAACTGAAAGAAATCTTGAACAACAATCTAAACAGTAAGTTTCAACATTTTCTTAAAACTAAATAACTCTTTGATGGGTTATATTCAACTAAACGGTCATATATGAAGATACATGGGGATGTTTATGATTTGGTGCCTTCAGTTCTATTGAAATTCCCTAATCCAAACAAATTTCTTTTTTACGGTACAGAAAAGTAAAATGTGGTTAATTTTGACATTAAACATTATCAAAAGATATACAAGATATACGACAAATTGTGTTAAACTAAGACAAATGTCTTTTAGACAACATATACAGGTACCATAAAATTCATCCTAATATTTGAGCGCTAGCCTTACACTTCAAACCTAAGTTGTTACCTACAAAACAATGAATAATTATCACAAAATTTTGAAATAAACGCAGTTTTATAACTCTTACCAACTCGTTCTCATATTGAGAGCATTGATATCAAAATGTACGTATACATTTTTTCTCAACTCAGAGAAAAATGTACTTGAAAATTTGTCCTACTGTAGATAAAATCGCTGGTACTGTCCCCAACTGGGCTACTGCTTGATTTGTTGGGTGCTGGTCATGTTCTGCATCCTTGGGTTCGAACCCAATAATTTATTTTTTTAATATGTTGTTCATATTAATTCGTTCTTTTAAAATACCAGACGAACTTTTTGTTCATCAGAATGGTCTGTATATCCAATTAAATGGTATACTAGATTCGTAAAGTTCGCAACAGGTAGAAAGAGCGTTTCCGACCCCATCAAGTAAAACATATATTCTTGATTAAGATCACTAGCCGAGTCAATCTAGCCATGTCCGTCTGTCCGTCCGTATGAACGCTGACATCTTGAAAACTACAAAAGCGGTTGGACTATATGGAAAGAGAGTATAAAGCAGCATAACGAAAACTTAAAGAGGAAGATAGCGAATAAAAGACGACGACGAGAACAAAAAGAACGAGACAAGTATATCGGGCGACAATGGACGTGACAGGGGATTTGATGAAGGAACCCGAAGGCAAAGCAACAGAAGAGAGCAACGACTTTCGCAAATTATAAAGACTTATAAAAACCTCTATACAGTGTATTTTTGTGAAGCCGTAAATACTTATATTAGGCTTTGTATTAAACCCACAAAAAGTCTTCCTAAACAACAAAACTTCATATAAAACATTTTAGTTGGCAAAATTTTGGATGACGTGTTTGACGGCAGCCTCCACGCACAAAAAAAATTTTCAATATACCGATCAAAAAATAATACATTTTATATAATTCTTGAGCTATCGAGCTGTTCGGCATCAACGCTGTGGACGGCAGTCGACGTAGTGACCAGGAAGATATGGAATATATACACAAAGAAATCAAAATTTACAAGCGTTGCAAAATATTTTTAGGTCAATCAAAAAATATAGAGTAGGCAAATAGAGTGAGTGAGCGGGGCACCCTCCTGAAAAAACCTTGCATCTGTATCAACGCCGAAGAACTTTTATGATTATGTAAGCAATATTTTAATATTATCCTTATTTTTTAACCCCTAGTATACTCTTAGAAACAAAAGGCGACACCGGGCAAGGGAAAACCGAAACAATATATTTATAATGTAGTCTATTTTTTTTTTTGCATATATTACATCTCTTGAAATTCTTTTCTTTCTTATTGTCTTCGCCCATGATAACTTTTGCTGTAACATCGTAAGCTATTACAGCATTCGATTCTGTTTTTTTATAAGTGAAATATCTATTTTATTTGTTCTTTGAAATTTTTTGTTTGTACTGAAGCTTTACGTTTATACGCGGATATATGTACATATTAAGCATCACTGGATCCTCAAAAAATATTGGTAGGAAAATGATATTTTCATTTTTTGCCATTGCTTAAATTAAATATCAATTAATTAATTATTAATGTTTAAATTTATTTTTAATTTTATTTTTATTTTTCAAATTGAATGCATAATTGAATTAAAAATTTGAAGTCAATTAAAGCAAAATTGACAAAGTTATGAGTATTTTTATACCTGCCGGATGTTCATTTTTTGCTAGATTTTTTTGTGTTGAAAACGTTTTTTCACAACTCACGATTCTAAAGTCGGTGACCCCCATAACTTAAAAACTCGTGCACCCATCCTTTTGAAATTTACATACATATATTACAAGGCAAGGCGGTCGAGTTTTTTTTATAACCGTTAGTCGTAGAACAAAAGGGTATACTGGATTCGTCGGAAAGTATGTAACGGGTAGAAAGAAGCGTTTTCGACCCCATAAAGTATATATATTCTTGATTAGGATCACTAGCCGAGTCGATCTGGCCATGTCCGTGTGTCCGTCTGTCTGTCTGTTTCTACGCAAACTAGTCTCTCAGTTTTAAAGCTATAGGGCTGAAACTTTCCCAAAAGTCCTCTTTCTATTGCAGGTAGTATATAAGTCGGAACCAGCCATAGGAACCAACCCATAGGAACAATCGGGGAAAAAAGAAAAAAAATTATATCTTTGGTGTTTTTCAACATATAACCTCATACGCTTGGAAATACAATTTTTTAATAGGTTTTGAATTTTGAATTTAATTTTATCAACATCGGACGACTAAATCATATTCACTGTCATAGGAACGATCGAAAAAATTGGTTGGAAAATAATATTATCTTATAATATAATTTTTTATATTTTTAAGAATTTCGAATTCAATTTAATAAAAATGGGACTACTCGAAAATATAGATGTAAAAAAAATGGTCTGAAAAAAGACAACATTCTAGCTCTTATAGTTTCTGAGATCTCGACGTTCATACGGAAAGACGGACAGACTTTTTTAAGAATCTAGTATACCCTTTTACTCTACGAGTAACTGGTATAAATAGCAGGTGCCGATTGATTCTGTGAAGATTCGGATTCGACGAAGTTCTGATGCAGAAATTTCCGTTAGATGGTCATGTGCTTCCCGTTTACTATATGAGCAGGCTCAAAGAGAAGCTGTATTTAAGTTTCAAGTATGACTTTTGGGCAGATATTTTAAAATGTACACACACTGCGTAGTATTCAACAAGCCGTGCATAAAAAGGACTTGAATAAAATAATCAGTCGCTGGGAGAATACAACTGCACACGTTTTCATTTACAATCAAATTTAACCTTGTCCTCGAAAGTATTCTTGTTGTTCACGTCAATTCCTATCGAACTAGACAATGTGTTGCCACGCATACAAAAAGGCCACAAACTTAAAAAAATCGTTAAACTCACCTCTGATATCTCGAAATTTGAGCTTTAATTTGTTACAATTGAGCTCCGCCTAAGTTTAAATGCGTGGCAATAAAGAATTAAAGATATTTGTATTACTTACACGATATTAATAGCAATGCCTATGCCTGAAATGACCATCATCGTATTTACGTCAAGTTCAAAGTCCTGGGAGCATATTCTTTGAACGGCTAGCACCACGAGCAAGGTGGTTAGGAACCAGATTCCCAAGATAGAGGCCAATGCGCCGATGACCTCTGATAGGCCAAAAAGCACAAAAAAATATTTAAGAAAATAGCTTTTAAGATTTTGAAAATCTGTGGATTGCTTGAAGATAGATGAATGTGTTTGACGTAAATGTGCGCAAGGTAAACTCCTTAAAATGGTAACAAACGTTTTTAGCGACTTACCGAAGCGTTTGTAACCAAAAGACATGCAATCGTCTGGTGGACGCCCTCCCACCCAAATGGAAACTAAACCGATGACAAAACTAATGCAATCAGATGCTAAATGAGCGGCATCCGTCATGATGGCGAGACTACCAGCCACGTATCCGCCAAGAAATTCAATGACCTGTGGTTAACGTAAATGAGATAATTGCTTAGTAGGGCATAACATTCATTATAATTAAAACAACATTGAATTTCTACACATTTAAAGTCGGGTTTGGCAATTTTCTTCTTACCATGAATATGAAACAAATGAAGGCTACGAGCAGAATTTTATTTTTGGCCTGCTGCTCAGCTTTCATATTGACGTTACAACCGAATCCTGGCTGACGGCTGTGGCACTTAAGCTCCGTATTCAATTCCATTCGTCCGTGCTAAAATTCGCGCAATTTATTTATATATAGTAGCATGCATATGTCTATCAGTTGTAAATAAATGTCCCGCGCTCACCTGACTAGCCCTGTCATCGCTATCGCCTAGCAGAGGCACCTCCCACGTTTGCTCCTCTGGAATCCGTACTGTATTCGTCTCGATTGTCACAACTCCGCTTTCTATGCCGTTGTTCACGAGATTGTGATATTGGTATCGACTCTTTGACAGGCGAGCGACCTGATGACTGCCAATGGAATACAGAGGAAAATCGCCCTCGCAGTCATCTTCGTGGACAGTTGGCGGGATGGGACTGTCAAGCTTCTGATATTTTGGCATTATATTTGGTCTCGGTGTGCGCGCCTTTATTTATTATTATTTTCCTTAGCTTTCGTGTGTGTATGTGGTTATACTGGCATCAGCTTGTGGTAACCTGGTCTTTTGTAGCTTATTTAACGTCAAATCTACAATTATTTATACTTTTAAAACGTTTGTAATGAAATATTTTAAATGCTTTCACGACAAACTTCTGAAACATCTCTTGACTTATTATAGTAAATAGTCAAAGGGGTATACTAGATTCTTCGGAAGGTATGTAACAGATAGAAGAAAGCGTTTCCGCCCCCATAAAGTATTTATATTCTTTATCAGGATCACTAGCCGCGTCGATCTTGCCATGTCCGTCAGTCCTTCTGTCCGTATGAACGCTGAGATCTCGGAAACTATAAAAGCTTGAACAGTCAAACTTGGCAAGCAGATTCCCAGGCTTCATCCACATCTCACGTTTGTTCTGGAGGGTTACCACGACCACTCTAACGCCTATCTCTATCCGCAAAAATATATATCGCCTACAGTTTTTACGATAAAAACAATATTGTAACTGAAATGCATTTGTCTCATTAATAACTATCGACTGACCAAAAAAATGGGCCACGCCCACAAACGGTTAAAACGCTTTAATCAGTCTGCCGCCCACATAACATCTGCTGAAATAGCCGGTAGGTGGCGCCCTAAAATATAGCTTTGCAGCTTATAAAAATGTGCCACGCCCACTCTAACGCCCACAAACGGTTTAAACGCTTAAATCTGTCTGCAGCCCACATAAAATCTACTGAAATAGCCGTTAGGTGGCGCCCTAAAATATAGCTTTGCTGCTTATGTATACATATATATCCATTTCCCTTTTGCTTTCTTAAGCTGAGTAACGGGTATCTGATAGTGGATCCACCCTTGCAGAGGGTATAATGTTTTCAGTCAGAAGTATGCAACGCAGTGAAGATGGTTTTTAACATATAACCTCCTACGCTTGGAAATAACCTTTTTTAATTAATTCTGAATTTTGAATAAAATTTTATCGAAATCGGACGACTATATCATATAGTTGCCATACCAACAATCGAAAAATTGGTGCAAAAATAATATGAAATGGTATCTTTGGTGTTTTTTAACATATAACCTTCAAGGCTTGGAAGATTTTTTAATTAGTTCTGAATTTTAAATTAAATTTGATCAAAATCGGACGAGTGTATCATATAGCTGACATACGAACGATCGAAAAATTGGTGGGAAAATAAAATAAAGCTTCGTAGTTTTTTGACATAAATTCTTATAATATTGGGAATTAAATTTATTAAATTCGGACGACTCTAACATATAGCTGTCAAGAAAATGGTCACAGGATAAATAATTTTTATTTTTGTAATAATATTAGGGCCACCAACAGTTCTTAAAAATGGCACATGGTGCTACTAAAGCTGATTATTTTTTATAACTGCAAGGGTTTTCTTGTTTTTAGACTTTTTTATTTTTATTTTTAGAACCTTTTTTTTCATAGAATGACATTTTTTAAAGGAATATGGCTTGTAAGGCGACTAACCGGATAAAGTATATATTTTCATTATCAGGACCAATAATCGAGACGATCAAGCCATGTCTGTTTGAACCCTGAGATTGTTATATAGTGACATATTCACATATTCAGTTATGTACCAAAAAAAAGAACATGAGGCGTAGGCGATCTTCATTTGAATAAAGACGTAAAACTAAATATTCGTTAATTTATTCTTCTACAAGCGTTGTCCTTAGTCAACTGACGGGACATTAGTTCGACTCATTAAATTAATAAACTATTTTAATGACGCAGTCGGTACGATTCAAGAAGTATCCGAAAAAAAAGAACCTCGAGTGAAAAATAAATTAAATTGTATAATTCAATTCTCGATTAACAATTACGCGACCCTTCAACCCTCCAACTTGGATTATAATTCCAATTCGGTTGTCCAACTAAAAGTGGAAGTATAAAAAAAAAACTCAATAAGTCCAAAGGCAACTAAAAAGAGAAATAAGTATAACATATAAAAATTAAAGAAAAAATAAGTCCAACAAAACTTAAACTTAATCGTTCCTATATGGAAGCTATATGTATAGTCATTCGATTTTGATAAAATTTGATTCGAAATTCAAAACCCAATTAAAAAATGTCATTTCCAAGCGTAGGAGGTCATATGTTAAAAAACACCGAAGATATAATTTTTCAATATTATTTTACCACTAATTTTCCGATTGTTCGTATGGGAGCTATATGATATAGTCGTCCGATTTTGATAAAATTTAATTCGAAATTCAGAATTGATTTAAAAATGTTATCCAAGCTTAGAAAGGTATATGTTACAAAACACCAAAGATATAATTTTTTTTAAATTTTCCCCCGATTCACTGATGTGCGACAACAGAGGATTCTACTTGGAGCTATCGAAAGAAACTTAGACGTACACGTAACACGATCATTGGGCCTTCCGAACATCGAATATTGGCCTACCCTTAGATCGAGACTAATTGCAGAATTTAAGCCGCAGACACCGAACTACAAACTACTGGAGAACTTCAGGGAGACACTTTATAAGGAAAATCTGAGAGCATTCTGCAAAGAAGCGGAAAGACGACGTCAACTACTAATTTCAAAATTGCATCTGGAAGGTAACCAATCAGATTTTCTTATTTATGTGCAGGCGATTAAATATTCCAATAAAATACTGATTAGAAAATTACCAATACAATTCATTACTATTTTGGCTCATCATTATATTGCAGACTCAAGATCATTAATTACTATTACACAAAAAATGAGGGAATATATGAAGAACATATTAATTTTGAATTTAATAAAAAATACAGAAAACCGTAATAAAAATGCAAACCCTACTCAGAATTCGAAATCACACAAATTTAATACAAATACCCAAATCCCATATCAACCAAGTTACCCACAATATTCCCAACTATTCCAACCTAATTATAATCAATACATGCAATCATTTAGACCCACCTATACACAACAGGTAGAGAGAGTTGTGAAAGCGGAGAGTGCGGTCGCGTTTTTAAATCGATCCGTCTATTTTCCCAAGTTTTCAGCAAAAAACCGAAAGGACAGCCGGCTATCCGGCCTGGAGCATCTGGACACATACCTGGACGTCAGCTGGTGGCCAGGAGGTCGTGGCCGACATCTAGGAACAACCCGGGAATTTATCCCCAACAGGTTTGGCGGCCAGGCAGGGGCCGGTCGTAGGCGAGGGAGGGAAGGCATCTTTTTCCTCTTCCTTATTTCCACTCGTTGTTTGTTTAGTTGTTGCCAAATTTTCCACTCGCGCTTTTTGTTCGTGAACACGAAATCAATGGTGAAAAGCGCTTGCGCGACCAGCTGATCGTAGTGTGCGAAAGGGGATGCGGGTGTCATAGCAGCAAGCTTCGGACAGGGTGCAGGCCAAGCACATAAGTGCGTGCCGTAGCACGTACACCTTGGGCGGTATTTCTTCGCGGGAAAATCATAAATAAAAAATTTTTAAACCTTACCACTAAGATTTCTATTAAATAATTGAGCGAAGTCCGATCGAAGAGAAGCAGGTCACTGCGGGTAAAGGCAGAAATTTCGTGCAGTACCGGTAAATTCCCCAGACGGGGCAATGGTGGGTAGGGGACCGGGGAAACAACCCCCTGGAGCAAGTCGGAGTTGGACTGGTGGTGGGCGGTGGTACGCCGGCAAGCAAAGGACTGGCGGCGCCGGCTAATGCGGACGGATTCCACACACCACTGTCCAGTTTACCCGACTGGGCCAACATGGGAGCTGACCCATTCGAAAAGAGCAAAGTAATGGCGAGATCGCCAAAAAAAAGGGCGGAGAGCAGTCAGGCACCCCCCAATAGTAAAAAAAGGCAGCCCAAAAGGTGACCGCTAAAAAAAACCTGCGCAGAAGTGCTCGCGTGCGGCAATAGCATGCGACCCAGGGGACATGAAACTGGGAAAACGCTAGCCATGCCAGCAAAAAAGGCGATGCATAAGCCGCCGGCAAGCGATGCTAGCCAAGGGGGAAATTGGGGCAAACATGCTGGGACCGAGAGCACCAGTAAGCCCCAAAAGTGGAAGCCCACCACAGGAGTGGAAAAAAGTAGAACCGAAGGCAAGGAAGCCCAAGGTACGTCCGCCACAAAATGACGCGATAGTTATCGCAACATATACTGGAGGGTCCTACGCGGATATCCTTACAAAGGTAAAGGCAGATCCGCACCTGGAGGAACTAAAATGAAAGCGGTCGTGGGCGTGACTGAGACAACGCTGATCGAGGTGAAGGACATCGACGAGACCACGGACAAAACGGAGGTCATAAGTGCGGTTAAGTAACAGTTTGATGTGGAACTGCCAGTATCTGCGGTGGTAAGACTACGGGCGGCGAACGGGGGCACCCAAACTGACACACTAAGAGTTATGCCTGACATAGGGAGGCGTCTAATGGAAAGGCACGTACCAAATCATTTCGGTCCAATACATGAACACACAACCAATAACTCATAAAAATCCTTTCCCACAACATTCCAATAAAATTCAAACACACACACACACACATTATAAAGGAAATACATACCCTCAACAGCAACAACCCTCCACATCTAAACACTAACTTCCCTGTTAGCAAACGAGTAAGACCATCGGACAGTGACCAAACTAAAATGTCTATTGACGAATTGAGATTTCAGGACGTGCACGAATACGAAGAATTACAACCCAATTATTATAAAGAACAGTATTAGAATCAATACCATGGGTTGCTTAATGAAGGGCAACAACAGGTACAATCCATCCAAAATACATATGATCAAAATCAAAATAGCTCAGAGCCAAACGAAAATTTTCGGGTAATAGCCCCGGACATCACCAGTACATAGAAATAGCACACAAAGGTTGCACATACAAATGCCTTATTGACACAGGGATTAATTGGAAAAAGTAGTTCACCATATAATAGTCCTACCTGGGTAGTACTAAAAAAACGGATGCTTCTGGTAAAATTAAATATAGAGTAGTAATTGATTATAGGAAACTCAATGAAATAACTATCCCCGACAGATATCCAATACCGAATATGGACGAAATCCTCGGTAAACTAAAAAAATGCCAATATTTTACTACTATTGATTTAGCAAAGGGATCAAATAGAAATGGACCCAGAATCTATATCTAAAACCGCATGTTCCACCAAAAGCGGTCATTATGAATACCTCCGAATGCCATTTGGTCTTAGAAATGCACCCGCTACTTTTCAAAGGTGCATGAATAATATCCGTCGACCGTTGCTTAACAAACACTGTTTAGTGTATTTAGATGATATTATAATTTTTCCGCGTCCCTTACCGAACATTTAAATTCATTACAACTAGTTTTTTCCAAACTTGCAGAAGCTAATTTAAAATTGCAGTTCTTAAAAAAAGAAGCTAGCATTCTTGGTCACTTCGTAACCCCTTAAAGCCAAACTTCCTTAAAGTTAAAGTCATAGATTCATATCCAATTCCAACAAAAGTAAAAGAGATCCAAGCATTCCTTGGATTAACCGGCTATTATCGTAAATTTATCCCAAACTACGCAGACATAGTCAAACCCATGACCAGATGTTTAAAAAAGGAACAAAGATAGATACATAAAATCTCGACTACATAGAAGCATTCAAAAAATTTAAAGCTTTAATTATTAGAGAACCCATTCTTCAATTACCCGATTTCGAAAAAAATGCACTTTAACCACAGATGCCAGTAATTTAGCCCTAAGAGCCGTGCTTTCTCAAAATGGCCATCCTATATCCTTTATATCCACTCAATAAACATGAATTAAATTACAATGCTATAGAAAAGGAGTTACTCACTATAGTTTGGCCAGTAAAACTTTTCGACATTATTTACTAGAACGACATTTTCTCATTGTTAGTGACCTCTTTGATGGCTGCTTACATTAAAAGAACCGAATGCCAAGTTACAGAGATGGAGAGCTAAATTAAACGAATACCAGTTT
The DNA here is from genome assembly GCF_025231255.1 of Drosophila biarmipes. Classification (NCBI taxonomy): domain Eukaryota; kingdom Metazoa; phylum Arthropoda; class Insecta; order Diptera; family Drosophilidae; genus Drosophila; species Drosophila biarmipes. Next base: position 1,116,896 of record NW_026114526.1, on the reverse strand, counting down.
AAAATCCACTATATTAAAGGGAAGGAAAATTCAGTTGCTGATGCATTATCAAGTATTAAAATTGAAGAAAATCATCATAGCGAAGTTACTCAACATAGTGCAGACGAAGACAATAGCAATCTTATTCATTTAACAGAAAAACCAATAAATTATTTCAAGAAACAAATAATTTTCATTAAATCTGATAAAAATAAAGTAGAGAATTCAACAATATTTGTTAACTCTATTACCACAATTCAATATAATGAAATGACATTCGATAAGGCCAAACAGATTTTACTGTATTATTTTATTCATAAAAACATTTCCATTTATATTAAGAGCAATGTAGATTTTGAACTTATTCAAAGAGCACACAGAGAAATTATTAATACCACCTACACTAAAGTAAAAAAGCCTCTACCTTTTAAAGAATGTTTGTTCATATGCCGAATTTAATGAAATTATACTTCAATCACATGAAAATTTCTTACATCCTGGTATACAGAAAATGACAAAATTATTTAAAGAAAATCATTTCTTTCGCAATAGACATTTATTAATTCAGAACATAGTAAATGAATGCAACATATGCAATCTGGAAAAAACAGAACACAGAAACACAAAAATGCGTTTTAAAATCACAACCAACCCTGAACATTGTAGAGACAAATTTGTAGTAGGTATTTATTCATCTGAGGGAAAGCATTACATCAGTTGCATTGACAGTTATTCTAAATTCGCTACACTTGAACAAATTAAAACAAGGGACTGAATGGAATGCAGGAACGCGCTAATGCTTATTTTTAATCAATTAGGTAAACGCAAATTACTAAAGGCAGACAGAGACGGAGCTTTCTCCAGCTTGACTCTTAAGAGATGGCTTGAAGCAGAAGGAATTGAATTACAACTCAATGCGGCAAAAACGGCGTAGCAGACGTCGAAAGACTTCATAAAACAATAAATGAAAAAATCCGAATAATCAATTAATCCGATGATGAAGAAGTAATATTAAGCAAGATAGAAACAATCCTTTACACATACAAATATAAAATTAAACATGACACTACTGGACAAACACCTGCTCAAATATTCTTATACGCCGGGCATCCAATATTAGACACTCAAAATATTAAAGAAAATAGATAAACTAAATGAAGATCGACAGGAATTTAACATTGACACTAGATACAGAAAAGGACCAATTAAAAGGACTAAAATAGAAAATCCATTTTAAAATGTAGAAAAAATAGACAAAGACCATTACAAAATTACTAATCGAAATAGAGAAACCAAATACTACAAAACACAAATAATGCCGTTAAACTCCCACAGGAACCTTCTGTACAATGATGTTGTTTCTATTGTTTACCACGGGCCACACTCAACGAATTCAAATAACCAACCCAGATTACGACCTTGGCTATTTACTCTTCTCAAGCATACCAATTCAAATACCGGTAGTGTATGAACATCACTGTCTAAGAATTAATTTAACGGAAATTAATATCATCACAAATTCTTTTGGTAACAAAATCACAGACTCGCCCAGAATGAAAAACTTGTACAATAAACTACTAGAAGAATTAAATGGTAAAGTATTCATCAGCAAAATAGGCAGAAACGTGGACTATTTGACATAATAGGTTCATCCTTTAAATTTCTTTTTGGCACACTTAAGGAAAATGATAAAATAAAAATTAACAAAAATAGGTATAATTGCAGAAAATTCAACTTCATAAATTAAATGATGTTATAAGGTTTGTGAATGAAGGATTACAGAAACTTACTAACTACGAAAATAACCGCAATAGTATTGGAACGCTTGATTATGAACTCATGCAATTTATTGAGCACATTGAACACATGGAAATGGGCCTGCAACAACTATTCAGACCAACAATCATATTTTGAAGATGAGAATAAAATTTATAATCAAGACAATAAAGAAGTTGATAATGAATGTATTTAAAATATAATTAAGCGCAAGAACCCAACATGTAATTTTATACCAACTCTCTCAAAAGAAATAATTCAATACATTGAGCCAAATATTATACTAACATGGAATCTAACTGAAACTACAATGAAATAAATGGAAACAAAATTATTAGAATAAAAAAATGTAGACCTAAATTGGAAATGTTATTTTAAGCGAAAATTCCTTAAGTCAAGAATTTGATTTAAGACCATTGTATTCACCGATTAATGTAACTAAGATTAAAATGGTAGAACACAATGACGTTTTAAGACTAATTTCAGAAAATAAAACTTCACTTTACGTAGTTATAATAATTGTAGTTATTGTTCTTATTATTTTTCTAGCCCAATCAAAATTTTTTACACTAAATCCACTCACCATTTGATATACAAAATTTATACAAAAAAAAAAATAAGCAAGAACCACAACAAGAAATGGAACCGGCACAAGACCAGTTGCCTGCATTGTACCATGAAATGCCAGCCCAAGCATAGGCAACCCTTTTTAAGGGGAGGGAAGTGACATATTCACATACTCAGTTATGTACCAAAAAATAAGAATATGCAGCGTGGGCGATCCCACGCTGAATCAATGTAAACGATCCACATACGGAGCAGGCGACGCCTCTCTTCAATAACATAAACAATTCTTGCAATCAATAAGAGTCGCACCCTGAGTGGCACTCTTATTCTCAAATTATTGTATACAATCAATATCCCAAACGGGCGACTTCGCTCCCAAACTTATGTACAATCCAAATCCAAATCGCTTCTAGACTTTTGTAAACAAAGGGCAGCACAAGAAAGATTTTTGTCACAAGAAATTAGTCTTAAGCTGAGTTCATTTAATAAAGACGTGAAACGCGTCCTTAGTCAACTGACGGGACATTAGTTCGACTCATTAAATTAGTAAACAATTTTACTATATATATATATAAAACAATGAAGAACGCTATAGTCGAGTGCCTCGACTTTAAGATACCCGTTACTCAGCTGAATGGAGCAAAAGGGAAATGAAGATTTAAAAGCAGCAAAGCAATATTGTAAAGCGTCACCTAACCGCTATTTCAGTATATGTTCTGTGGGCGGCAGACAGATTTTAGAATTTAAACCGTTTGTGGGCGATAGAGTGGGCGTGGCAACATTTTTTAGGTAATATGATAGGTATTGATAAGACAAACACATTTTAGCAAAAACTGTGGCCACTCTAGTTTTTGGCGGTTTGTGGGCGTTAGAGTAATTAAGCGTGGAACATTTTTTTGGTCATCACTTTAGAGATAACGTAAAATTTTGTTTCTATCGTAAAAACTGTAGGCGCCATAGATTTTCTCGGATTATGGACGTTAGAGTGGGCGTGGCACCCCTCTAAAACAAACTTGAGCTGCGCAGGAAAGGCTTCCTTCTACATGTCACATACATTCCGACGAATCTACTATACCCTTTTAATCTACGAGTAACGGTTATAAAATAAATACTATCGTGGAACTTTGTTTTCGGTATCAAGGCAAAGCCGATATCGATTTTAGTACTCCGACCTAAAACCAATCTTGGTTTTTAATTTTGAAAGAGTGTCCTGATGGCCAGACGCGGAATAAATGAGAGTGAGAGTAGTTAGACCGACCTCATATCTTTTTGTACAAACATAAAAAAATTTTTATTTTTGTACATATTAAAGAATACTTATATACTTACATTTATTTAAGCAATGAATTAAAAAACAAATCTTTACTTCACATCACTTTAAAGATAACGTACCATTATTGTGCCTCAAAAACTTGTCCTTTTTTATGTCGAACCACTTCTAACAACACATAACTACTAATATAATGTACTCCATTAGATGTACTCAATTTTAATCGCTTACATTGATTCCTCTTTAATTTTTTAAATTTGTGTTCCTTAAAGTGGAAAACTCTAGTATTTTTATATATTTTACTTTATATTTTCTGAAACGATAATATCGATGGTGGGACTGATCTATAATTGTTTGCTGAATGTTTCGGCCATCGATACTATCGACAGTACATACCATCGATTCTTTCACAAACTCTACTACGCCTATAACGCAAAATATCGTCGCTGCTTGGCGACGTATTAGTTAAAACAGTTGATTTGCTGCATGTGCTGTGCACTTCAATTGACTTGGCAAAATATTGATTATGCTGGCTTTAGCTTTTAAATGAAAGTTCGATCTCAATCATCATAACATCATGTTAATTAGTCGGCATAAGTAATTGGACGAAACACAAGTTAAATATAACTTGAACTTACTTCTTTTAAATTTTGTCATCTTTGGAAAAAATCTTATCATTCCATAAATAATTTTTTTTATCCCTTCAGTACTTATTAAGTTGATATGATTTATTTATTCTCGGGTTAAAGGTTAATTTAAAATTACGTAAAATTGTTTATTAGTAGCTATAGCTACAGTGGGCCTTTTTAAAATGTTTTATTGGTTTTACATTGGTTTAAAACCAATAAAACATCAAATTTTAATAAAATGAAGTAACATGTAATTATTTACATGTTACTTCATTTTATTAAAATTTGATTATTTAAGTCTTTTGATGAATAACAGAACCAGTATTTTTTAGGTTATGTTGTAAAACCAATAAAACATTTTAAAAAGGGACGTACTTTAAAAGTGGATCAACTCACAACATCTAGCACTTACCTAAATTTATTGTTTTCAAAAAATATCAGCCTTAACCAGGTATTTTTTTCTTTTGGTTTTGGTTTGGTTTTTCGGCACAGAGTATTGGGAGAAAAAAGCAAAAAAGCCGCAAATGAACATAATATTATAAATCGTCTCATTTATGTATGTAAATACGTACGCATTTATGTATGTATTTTAAGTTCAATATTTTAATTTGAAAACTCAATAAAAAAAATCGGATTTTCAGAAGTAATTTCACTTAGGTCGTGCCACTTGCAGGTTACAGCCCATACCACAAATGTGTAAGTTACTTTGAAAAAGTTTCCTTTGCATTTTTACTTGTGGAAAAGCGAACATTCCATACCATTTTCTATATTTCTTGTTCTTCACTCGTGCAAGCTGACATGTTCCTCTGGATTCACAAGTGAAATTTTTTTTACGGATCTGAAGGACCGACAACGTAAATAATTAATTTGTAATAAATGTACGTTAGAAAAAATCACAATGTAAATATTTAATCATATAGTATAAAATTATATGCCACCAAAAGTGTTCAAGCCAAGTGTTCATCTGTAGATATAGTTGAAAAAAAAACAACACTGCTTAAATAGTCTTTCGGTTTTAAAGCTATCGGAATCCAGATCGGACAACTCATTCGTATAGCTGCCATGGGTAAATTAAAGAAAACTGCGTTAAAATATGTAAAACAAAAAAGGAGGTTAACTTCGGCAAATCGAAGTTTCTAAAACAAAAATAATAATTACTGCAAGCAGATTAAAAATAAAATTTCCTATATTTGTTTTAATTTTTTGAAAATGTTTAGAAATACGCATTTAGGCCATATTTTTCTCTTTTCCATATACATTTTTTCCGACATTGTCACCTTCACAAAATCATAAAAAATATAATAAAAATTATTTTTGAAAAATTCGTTTTGCATTTTCTATTATTATTGTTTAAACAAATTTTTTGTATCAAAAAATTTTAATTTTCAATACGAGGAAAAAAATTAAAAAAGTAGACGTTCACACAAATTTTGAATTTTCAATAAGTACTGAATGGGCTAAGAAAAATAGTGCATCGTTCAACCGTCATTTAAATTACCTTTTTATTGATGCTAAAAGTTAAGCGGAGCAAGATTAAGTTACAAGTATATTTCACTTTTATTTTGTGAAAATACTTTTGACCCCCACTGTAAGATAATATGTAAAAAAACAATAAAGCTATAATTTGATTCATATTATTTTTCCACCCACTTTCCCAACTCCCCCTGACAACTTTATGATATAGTCGTCCGATTTTGATAAAATTTAATTAAAAATTCAGAACTAATTAAAATATGTTATTTCCAAGCGTAGGAGGATATACGTTAAAAAATACCGAAGATATAATTTTTTCATATTATTTTACCACCAATTTCCGATTGTTCCTATGGCAGCTATATGATATAGTCATCCGATTTTGATAACATTTAATTTGAAATTTAAACCAATTAAAAAATGTTATTTCCAAGCGTAGGAGGTTTTATGTTAAAAACACAAAATTTTGTAATATTATTTTACCACTAATTTTCCGATCGTTCCTATGGCAGCTATATGATACAGTCATCCGATTTTGATAAAAAATTAATTCGAAATTCAGAACTAATTAAATAATGTCCTTTCCAAGCTTAGAAGGTTATATGTTAAAAAACACCAAAGATATATATTTTTTTAAATTTTTTCCCCGATAGTTTCTATGGGACCTTTAAGATATAGTTCACCGATCCGGCTGGTTCCGACTTATATTTGACCTGCGAAAGAAAGAAAATGCAGGGGTATAAAAAAAACGTTGATGTTTTTTGGTATATTAACTTCTACTCTTGCACATCAAACAAAAACACCTTTTAACAAGGTAAAAATATAGTGACGATCACGAACAAAAATTCTAATAATAACTTTGGTAACGAAAATGTAATATAAAATCTACTCAATATTGTATTATTGCATGATTGTATTATTGTATTGTTGTTATTGTGTTATTGTATTATTGTTTTATTGTTTTATTGTTTTATTGTTTTATTGTTTTATTGTTTTATTGTTTTAGTGTTTTATTGTTTTATTGTTTTATTGTTTTATTGTTTTATTGTTTTATTGTTTTATTGTTTTATTGTTTTATTGTTTTATTGTTTTATTGTTTTATTGTTTTATTGTTTTATTGTTTTGTTGTTTTATTGTTTTATTGTTTTATTGTTTTATTGTTTTATTGTATTATTGTAGTATTGTAAGATTGTAGTATTGTATATCTACAATATCGTTTTGCTGCTGGTATATCTTCATCTTCATTTCCTCCTTTTAGCTGAGTAAAGGATATTTAATCGTCCCTACTTGTTAAAAAAGTTAAAAGAAATAACATGATTTATTTGAATGTTGGATATTTTCTTTATTGTATTGTATTGAATTTTATATGACATGAGTTACAGGAAGATAAAGCGCACTTGCTAGGTGTGGCAGCCATGGTGGTGATCAATTGATTTTGTTGTTTGTAGTGCGGAAACTTACGTTGATTTTTAACAAACTTTGCTTTCGTCCTATCATTGGTAATCTACGACCTTTAATAGCGAGAGACTATATTTTCCTCAGCGGAAGAGCGAGTGAGTCTAACTGAGGTAACTCTCTCTGATTCTTCTCCTTGATTCGAAATCGAAGCACTTTTATAGTCGGCGTTTTTCATTTTATTTTGGCGGAAAATATAGAAACAATGCGGCGAAATTCTTGTACAATCAACAAAAACTACAAATCCAAGGAGTTTTGTTTCAATTGAAAATTTTTTCCTTTCCAAAAATCTACGAAGAAATCCCCCCTTAACTATATATATTTAAAGGGGCCTTTCAACGTTTTGGCATACATAGAGAGAATAATTGCCTAAGTTTCAAAGTAAAATTATTAATTTCACCTTTGATTTATAAAAATGGTGGAAATATTTCCACTATGATTTTTGTTTTGTGAGTTTTGTTGTTATAAATTGTCTTTGTTTTTATACATTTTTCACTTTCTAAAAAAATGATTTTTTTGTCAGGAAAATTATTTATTTTTTAGTTTTTGTCAGGGAGATTATTTTCGGTCCCTGACATAATTTTAATTTTTAGGTCAATCGAAAGGTATTAATAATAATACAATTTAGTTAGATTTTTTGTTCGCACTTAAACCGGTTTGTGGGCGTCAGAGTATAATCTTCGCAACGAGTCTCATTCTGAAATCTCATTTCTATAGCTCTTACACTTTCCGAATTCACAGCATTTACAGGGACAGACGGACACGGCTAGTGATCCTGATCGAGAATATATATACTTTATGGGGTCGTTAAGACTTCTTTCTACGTTACCTACTTTTCGAGGAACCTAGTACACTTTTGTAGTCTATGAGTAATGGGACTAACTATAAGAAAACTTGGGCTTGAATTCGTTGATATTAATAAATTTAAGTGAGAGAAAAAAAACGTATAAATTTTGGTTGATTTAAAATCTATCACGTTTAAACGTAAAATACCTTTTAGTTGCTGGTGTATGTCTTCAAAAATATTCAAAGTTGATCTTATCACAGTTTAGTCCCCAAGATAACAGAGCAAACAAGAAATAACTATTTAAGATAACCGTCATTCAGCGTAAGGGCGGAAACAGGGGGTGGCAGATAAGCAACAGAAAAACGATTTCAGTGTATTTAATATGCTTTATGGACGTTTTTGGGCGTTAATGTGGGCGATAGGCATTGACAAATTAAATAAATTACAGATCAACTTTTTTTCTAGCATCAAAACTGTGGGCGAATTGTGGGCGATGGGATGGTATAAGTAAAATTTTTTTATAGAATGGTAATATATGCGCTGCGTATAAAACTATGGAATCTTTATCTAAAATTTAAACTCTCTAGCTTTAATATCTTCCGAGTTATTAGCGTTCATTTAGACGATTTTTTAAAGTTTGTAGGCAAGTTTTGGATCTTAGAGGGGGCGTGGAAAACATTTTTTTTGGCAACAATACATTTTAGTTGTGTATATTTTGTTTTTGTTTGCTGTAAAACACTTTTTTTGATTGCCTTATTCCTGCTCCATCACATACAAAATACCCTTATATTCTACGATAAACCGGTATAAAAATACATACGAATGCTCACAAAACTTGCATAGCGTTAATTAGCAAACCAAAAGAAAACCCAAAACGAAAATACCCAAAATTCGTACACCCTTAACTTGCGAACTACTAATGCTGCAGGCATTTCATTAGAAACGTGTGTCGAAAAATTTTTTGCGTTTCCCTGATATTTTAAACTTTTTATTAGAGCTTTTTCATATTTCTCGAAAGCGGCTTTAGGGACTGACACTCCTTAAAGTAAAAAGTCACGTTTAAAATTTTTTATTCATGAAGAATGGCCATATGTACTAATTTATGCTAAAAAAATTTAACTGAAATGTTTTGGTTTCGTCGATACCTATTTTTTGATCAACTTTAACGCCTATAACGCATAAATCTGTCTGCAGCCCACATTAGCATATCTTTACACTTTCGTTTTGCGGGTTTTTATATCTCCATCTCCATTTCCTCCTTTTAGCTGAGTTAAAGATATTTGATCCTTCTTCCTCGCTAAAAAAAAGTTAAGAAAAATAAGTAATATGAATATTCTCTTCACCCATAAAAATGTAGTTGAATTTTATAATACATGTGTTATAGGAAGTTAAAACGCACTTGCTAATTGTGCCAGCAATAAAGATTGATACTGTGTGTATACTTACAATTCTGGGAACCATATACTCTGCTGTCGTTCAATTGATTTTGTTGTTTGTGTTGCAAAAATTTACATTGACTACTAACGATATTTACTTTGGTCCCATCAATGCTAATTTACGACCTTTAATAGTGACGGATTATATTTTCGTCAGCACTTTCAACAACGCGTATGTAATAAGTGTACCTAAAACAGGCGTGGGTGACGTCTAAACATTTGGACCGAATGCAGAGAGAACGAAAGAGCGACTGAGTCTTAAGGACAGGCCACTCTGTATAATTCTTCTCCAATCCAAAATAGAAGCAGTGTTATCTTAACTACACAAATAAAAAGGCCCCTATATCAACGGTATGGCATACATACATACAGAGAATTATTGCCTACGTTTTATACAGGGATGCCACACAAACCGGCGTCGGATTTGGTGACGGTTGGTTTGGAAACCAACCCATCAAAACCGTATGCGTCCCAGAACTTTGAGCAATATCCTCTATTTGGAAAAATTTGGAAAAATGACCATGGTTGGATACATACATTAAGTATTGAATACTGAATAGGTTTCGCTGCCCTTCCCGGCAGTCGGCTCCTTTCAAATATTAATTTTAATTAATTAATTAATTTAAAGCTATCGGGCTAAAACATTCCCAGAAGTCTTCTTTCTATTACAGGTAATATATAAGTCGGAACCAGCCGGATCGGACAACTATATCTTATAGCTCCCATGGGAAGTATCGGGGAACAAATTTAAAAAAAAATTATATCTTCGGTGTTTTTTAACATATAACCTTCTAAGCTTGGAAATAGCATTTTTTGGATAGTTCTGAATTTTGAAATAAATATTTTTAAAATCGGACGACTATATCATATAGCTGCCATAGGAACGATCGGAAAATTAGTGGTAAAATAATATTACAAATTGTGTATTTTTAACATACAACCTCCTACGCTTGGAAATAACAATTTTTAATTGGTTTTAAATTTCAAATTAAATGTTATCAAAATTGGACGACTATGTCCAATTTCAATTTTTAGTTAGTTTTGCATTTCAAATTAAATTTTATAAAAATCTGAGGACTTTGTCATATAGCTCTCAAATGAACGATCGGAAAATTGGTGGGAAAATAATATAAAACAAATTATAGCTTTGGGGCTTTACGACATATTATTTTTGGGAATATAATTGGGAATATAATTTCTTATATTTTTAAGAATTTCGAATTCAATTTAATAAAAGTAGGACCACTCTAACATACAGATGTCAAAAAAATGGTCTGAAACAATCCTTAAAAATTTTGCACGGTGTTACTAAAGTTAATTATTTCTAATAACTGCAAGGGTAAACAAACTTCGGCTTGCCGAAGATAACTTCCTATCTTGTTAGATCCACAGTTTGCAAAATATTCTTTTGAAAAAGGCAGCATGTTTTTATAAGTTGTTTTTAATAGCTAAAGCTTTTTTAACATGCAATTTTTACCAGAAATAGGTTTTATTTTATACTACAATACTAAGCACCGTACTATTCATAATTCGTTAACACAACATTTCGATCACTACCTCGAAATATGGTATATTAAAGTTCATGGAAATTGGAACCCCTGTCAGTCTGGACGGTTTGTAGATTGTTTTTTGCCCTTGCAGAGGGTATAATAATTTTAGTTAGAAGTTTGCAACGTAGTGAAGGAGACGTTTCCAACCCCATAAAGTTTTCTATTGCAGGTAGTATATAAGGCGGAACAAGAAGGATATATATATCCGGGTATATCTTATAGCTGCCATTGGAATTATCGAAAAAAAACAATTTAAAAAAATGAATTATTTGGTGACCTTGATCAAGAATATGTATACTTCATGGCGTCGGAAATACTTCCTTTTACCTATTGCATACTTTCTGACGAATAAGACTCGTTTTTTAATTAGTTCTGAATTCCGAATTTAATTTTATCAAAATGGGACGACTATAGCATAAAGCTGTCATAGGAAAGATCGGAAAGTGGGTGTAACGACTCAATACGGTCGATGTTCACTTGATATTGTGGACTCCAAACCGACGAACAATATTCCAAAATAGGACGGACAAGAGAGATAAATAATAATTTGGTCGTATAAGGGTCTTAAAATTCTTTTAACCAACGCTTTATAAACCCAAAAACACTCATGGCTTTGTTAACAGGGTCGAGTGGCGTATTTATAAGAAAGTAGCTGATAAACGTAGGAGTATCCCTATAAAAAGTCATAACGTTGCATTTAAGGCAGTTCAAATATAAAAGGTGTGTGTACAATCCATGAAAACAATCAATATCTGACTGTAAGTTAAATCCCGACGCTATATCATTATATGACAAACAAAGCTTAACATCATCAGCATACATTAGTACACGAGAATGTGTTATGATTGAGGGAAGATAGTTAATAGGCAAAGTAAATAGCAAAGGGTCCAAATGACTACCCTGAGGCACTCCAGATGTCACGTAGATCAATTTTGAAACAGCATTCTTGAATATAACCCTCTTAGTCCTATCATTCAAGTAACATGAAATCCAAGATAATATATTACCAGGAAACCCAAGCTGATCTAATTTGAATAAAAGAAAAGAATGGTTCACAGTTTCAAAGGCCTTACAAAAATCTGTATATATAACGTAAGTCTGCATTTTTTCTTTAATCCAATATTACAATAGATGTCAATTCAAGAAGGTTGGTGGTGTTCGATCTTCGCTTAAGAAAACCATGCTGACAGGGTAAATGTTGCAAATGAGAAGTGATAATACGTTCAAATACTTTAGGAATTGCCGTCAATTTAGAAGTACCTCTATAATTTTGGCATCCGCTCTCGCACCCTTTTAATGAAGTGGAAAAATAAAAAAACATTTACAGTTAGTAGTAAAAATTGATGATAAAATAGACAAATTAAAAATTTTAGGAATCGGTTTACAAATGGTTGACGCACAAAACTTGAGTTGCCGTTGTAGGTGCTAAATCTTTTAAGAGAGAACATCCGATAGTTATAGGTTTAAAAATGCAATTCGCCCTATTTAAGGGATTAGGGTGGTTAGAATTTCACCAAGCAGAATCCGCCTATGCCTCCATTAAGTTTAAACGTACCGATGAAGGCAATGCCAATGCTTACGTTTGGCATTAACAAAGTTGTGTAACTGTTTCGGAACATTTGAAAATTTAAATTTACATACATGGAATAGCAATGACTGTTGAAATCATTCAAATCCGTTCGAGCCACCACATTTTAAAAAATTTCTGCTTGATCAAATTCTAACTACCACAATACTTTAAAAAGGGTACAAAACACAACAAAAATAGGGCATGAGAAAAAAATATTCTATCGACTGAGCGCGGCTTGTGCGACACTAAAGTAAACACTCGCACAAAATCACTGAAAAATACAAAAACTCAGAGCACAAAAGTAAACACAGCTCTTCAAAGGCGACGCTAATTCGAAAATCAATGACATATTACATATGATATATAATATTGGGAATATCATCTTTTTATATTTTTAATAATTTTGGATTAAAATTAATAAACATCGGACGGCTCTAAGATATAGCTGTCAAAGAAACGGTCAGAGAAACACAGAAACTATTTTTAATATTACTGAAGCTAGCAAAAATCCTAAAAAATTGTATATGGTGTTACTAACGTTGAGTATTTCTTATAACTGCAATAATTTTTTCAAGACATTGCTTATATAGAAAATCACTAAGTAAAGATAAAAATTTTAATGTGCAGATAGTTCATAGATTTCATAAGTGTTGCCTTAAATAAAGTTTATATACGGGGGATTTAGAAGTTGTCAAAAATGACGTCTGTGACACCGAGATTTGCTTTCTGGGGAAATTTTGGTTGTAGGAGTTTTCTGTGGCACCCCGATAATAAAATAATTATTTTTACCATTGATTTATAAAAACGAACCTCACAAAACAAAAAACATGGTGGAAATGTATACATTGATCAATTTGGAATTCAGTGTCATTTTTGATTTTTCATTTTCTAAGAGTAAAAATCTGCGAAGCGTGCCTCTTCTATTCCGAAGATCCGATTTTCATTAAACTTTTTTGCTTTTCCAGTTCATAACGACAAAACAAAATATTCATTTGAACGGCTTTGCGAAATTTTGAGTTTTACCGCAGCTATAGGGGTCCTAATAGTTAGTTAGTTTTGCATTTCGAATTAAATTTTATACAAATCTGAGGACTTTGTCATATAGCTCTCAAAGGAACGATCGGAAAATTGGTGGGAAAATATTATAAAACATATTATTTTTGGGAATACAATTGGGAATATAATTTCTTATATTTTTAAGAATTTCGAATTCAATTTAATAAAAGTAGGACCACTCTAACGTACAGATGCCAATAAAATGGTCTGAAACAATCCTTAAAAATTTTGCACGGTGTTACTAAAGTTAATTATTTCTAATAACTGCAAGGGTTAACAAGCTTCGGCTTGCCGAAGATAACTTCCTATCTTGTTAGATCCACAGTTTGCAAAATATTCTTTTGAAAAAGGCAGCATGTTTTTATAATTTGTTTTTAATAGCTAAAGCTTCTTTTAACATGCAATTTTTACCAGAAATAGGTTTTATTTTATACTACAATACTATGCACCGTACTTTACATAATTCGTTAACACAACATTTTATCACTACCTCGAAATATGGTACATTAAAGTTCATGGAAATTGGTACCCCTGTCAGTCTGGACGGTTTGTAGATTGTTTTTTTTTACCCTTGAAGAGGGTATAATAATTTCAGTTAGAAGTTTGCAACGTAATGAAGGAGACGTTTCCAACCCCATAAAGTATATATATTCTTGATCAGCATTCCTATACTAGTCAATCTAGCCATGTCCGTCTGTCCCTCCGTCTGTCCGTCTCGTCTCTCAGTTTTAAAGCTATCGGAATATAGCTATAGCTGAAACTTTCCCAAAAGTCTTCTTTCTATTGCAGGTAGTATATAAGGCGGAACAAGAAGGATATATATATCCGGGTATATCTTATAGCTGCCATTGGAATTATCGAAAAAAACAATTTAAAAAAATTAATTCTTTGGTGACCTTGATCAAGAATATGTATACTTCATGGCGTCGGAAATACTTCCTTTTACCTATTGCATACTTTCTGACGAATAAGACTCGTCTTTTAATTAGTTCTGAATTCCGAATTTAATTTTATCAAAATAGGACGACTATAGCATAAAGCTGTCATAGGAAAGATCGGAAAGTGGGTGTAACGACTCAATACGGTCGATGTTCACTTGATATTGTGGACTCCAAACCGACGAACAATATTCCAAAATAGGACGGACAAGAGAGATAAATAATAATTTGGTCGTATAAGGGTCTTAAAATTCTTTTAACCAACGCTTTATAAACCCAAAAACACTCATGGCTTTGTTAACAGGGTCGAGTGGCGTATTTATAAGAAAGTAGCTGATAAACGTAGGAGTATCCCTATAAAAAGTCATAACGTTGCATTTAAGGCAGTTCAAATATAAAAGGTGTGTGTACAATCCATGAAAACAATCAATATCTGACTGTAAGTTAAATCCCGACGCTATATCATTATATGACAAACAAAGCTTAACATCATCAGCATACATTAGTACACGAGAATGTGTTATGATTGAGGGAAGATAGTTAATAGGCAAAGTAAATAGCAAAGGGTCCAAATGACTACCCTGAGGCACTCCAGATGTCACGTAGATCAATTTTGAAACAGCATTCTTGAATATAACCCTCTTAGTCCTATCATTCAAGTAACATGAAATCCAAGATAATATATTACCAGGAAACCCAAGCTGATCTAATTTGAATAAAAGAAAAGAATGGTTCACAGTTTCAAAGGCCTTACAAAAATCTGTATATATAACGTAAGTCTGCATTTTTTCTTTAATCCAATATTACAATAGATGTCAATTCAAGAAGGTTGGTGGTGTTCGATCTTCGCTTAAGAAAACCATGCTGACAGGGTGATATATGCAAGGAACATATTGTAAATGTTGCAAATGAGAAGTGATAATACGTTCAAATACTTTAGGAATTGCCGTCAATTTAGAAGTACCTCTATAATTTTGGCATCCGCTCTCGCACCCTTTTAATGATGTGGAAAAATAAAAAAAACATTTACAGTTAGTAGTAAAAATTGATGATAAAATAGACAAATTAAAAATTTTAGGAATCGGTTTACAAATGGTTGACGCACAAAACTTAAGCACACATTCAGAAGTCCATCTGGACCGGGAGAATGAGTTGCCGTTGTTGGTGCTAAATCTTTTAAGAGAGAACTTTCGATAGTTATAGGTTTAAAAATGCAATTTTCCCTATTTAAGGGATTATGGTGGTTAGAATTTCACCAAGCAGAATCCGCCTATGCCTCCATTAAGTTTAAACGTATCGATGAAGGCAATGCCAATGCTTACGTTTGGCATTAACAAAGTTGTGTAACTGTTTCGGAACATTTGAAAATTTAAATTTACATACATGGAATAGCAATGACTGTTGAAATCATTCAAATCCGTTCGAGCCACCACATTTTACAAAATTTCTGCTTGGTCAAATTCTAACTACCATAATACTTTAAAAAGGGTACAAAACACAACAAAAATAGGGCATGAGAAAAAAATATTCTATCGACTGAGCGCGGCTTGTGCGACACTAAAGTAAGCACTCGCACAAAATCACTGAAAAATACAAAAACTCAGAGCACAAAAGTAAACACAGCTCTTCAAAGGCGACGCTAATTCGAAAATCAACGACATATTACATATGATATATAATATTGGGAATATCATCTTTTTATATTTTTAATAATTTTGGATTAAAATTAATAAACATCGGACGGCTCTAAGATATAGCTGTCAAAGAAACGGTCAGAGAAACACAGAAACTATTTTTAATATTACTGAAGCTAGCAAAAATCCTAAAAAATTGTATATGGTGTTACTAACGTTGAGTATTTCTTATAACTGCAATAATTTTTTCAAGACATTGCTTATATAGAAAATCACTAAGTAAAGATAAAAATTTTAATGTGCAGATAGTTCATAGATTTCATAAGTGTTGCCTTAAATAAAGTTTATATACGGGGGATTTAGAAGTTGTCAAAAATGACGTCTGTGACACCGAGATTTGCTTTCTGGGGAAATTTTGGTTGTAGGAGTTTTCTGTGGCACCCCGATAATAAAATAATTATTTTTACCATTGATTTATAAAAACGAACCTCACAAAACAAAAAACATGGTGGAAATGTATACATTGATCAATTTGGAATTCAGTGTCATTTTTGATTTTTCATTTTCTAAGAGTAAAAATCTGCGAAGCGTGCCTCTTCTATTCCGAAGATCCGATTTTCATTAAACTTTTTTACTTTTCCAGTTCATAACGACAAAACAAAATATTCATTTGAACGGCTTTGCGAAATTTTGAGTTTTACCGCAGCTATAGGGGTCCTAATAGTTAGTTAGTTTTGCATTTCGAATTAAATTTTATACAAATCTGAGGACTTTGTCATATAGCTCTCAAAGGAACGATCGGAAAATTGGTGGGAAAATATTATAAAACATATTATTTTTGGGAATACAATTGGGAATATAATTTCTTATATTTTTAAGAATTTCGAATTCAATTTAATAAAAGTAGGACCACTCTAACGTACAGATGCCAATAAAATGGTCTGAAACAATCCTTAAAAATTTTGCACGGTGTTACTAAAGTTAATTATTTCTAATAACTGCAAGGGTTAACAAACTTCGGCTTGCCGAAGATAACTTCCTATCTTGTTAGATCCACAGTTTGCAAAATATTCTTTTGAAAAAGGCAGCATGTTTTTATAATTTGTTTTTAATAGCTAAAGCTTCTTTTAACATGCAATTTTTACCAGAAATAGGTTTTATTTTATACTACAATACTATGCACCGTACTTTACATAATTCGTTAACACAACATTTTATCACTACCTCGAAATATGGTACATTAAAGTTCATGGAAATTGGTACCCCTGTCAGTCTGGACGGTTTGTAGATTGTTTTTTTTTACCCTTGAAGAGGGTATAATAATTTCAGTTAGAAGTTTGCAACGTAATGAAGGAGACGTTTCCAACCCCATAAAGTATATATATTCTTGATCAGCATTCCTATACTAGTCAATCTAGCCATGTCCGTCTGTCCCTCCGTCTGTCCGTCTCGTCTCTCAGTTTTAAAGCTATCGGAATATAGCTATAGCTGAAACTTTCCCAAAAGTCTTCTTTCTATTGCAGGTAGTATATAAGGTGGAACAAGAAGGATATATATATCCGGGTATATCTTATAGCTGCCATTGGAATTATCGAAAAAAACAATTTAAAAAAATTAATTCTTTGGTGACCTTGATCAAGAATATGTATACTTCATGGCGTCGGAAATACTTCCTTTTACCTATTGCATACTTTCTGACGAATAAGACTCGTCTTTTAATTAGTTCTGAATTCCGAATTTAATTTTATCAAAATAGGACGACTATAGCATAAAGCTGTCATAGGAAAGATCGGAAAGTGGGTGTAACGACTCAATACGGTCGATGTTCACTTGATATTGTGGACTCCAAACCGACGAACAATATTCCAAAATAGGACGGACAAGAGAGATAAATAATAATTTGGTCGTATAAGGGTCTTAAAATTCTTTTAACCAACGCTTTATAAACCCAAAAACACTCATGGCTTTGTTAACAGGGTCGAGTGGCGTATTTATAAGAAAGTAGCTGATAAACGTAGGAGTATCCCTATAAAAAGTCATAACGTTGCATTTAAGGCAGTTCAAATATAAAAGGTGTGTGTACAATCCATGAAAACAATCAATATCTGACTGTAAGTTAAATCCCGACGCTATATCATTATATGACAAACAAAGCTTAACATCATCAGCATACATTAGTACACGAGAATGTGTTATGATTGAGGGAAGATAGTTAATAGGCAAAGTAAATAGCAAAGGGTCCAAATGACTACCCTGAGGCACTCCAGATGTCACGTAGATCAATTTTGAAACAGCATTCTTGAATATAACCCTCTTAGTCCTATCATTCAAGTAACATGAAATCCAAGATAATATATTACCAGGAAACCCAAGCTGATCTAATTTGAATAAAAGAAAAGAATGGTTCACAGTTTCAAAGGCCTTACAAAAATCTGTATATATAACGTAAGTCTGCATTTTTTCTTTAATCCAATATTACAATAGATGTCAATTCAAGAAGGTTGGTGGTGTTCGATCTTCGCTTAAGAAAACCATGCTGACAGGGTGATATATGCAAGGAACATATTGTAAATGTTGCAAATGAGAAGTGATAATACGTTCAAATACTTTAGGAATTGCCGTCAATTTAGAAGTACCTCTATAATTTTGGCATCCGCTCTCGCACCCTTTTAATGATGTGGAAAAATAAAAAAAACATTTACAGTTAGTAGTAAAAATTGATGATAAAATAGACAAATTAAAAATTTTAGGAATCGGTTTACAAATGGTTGACGCACAAAACTTAAGCACACATTCAGAAGTCCATCTGGACCGGGAGAATGAGTTGCCGTTGTTGGTGCTAAATCTTTTAAGAGAGAACTTTCGATAGTTATAGGTTTAAAAATGCAATTTTCCCTATTTAAGGGATTATGGTGGTTAGAATTTCACCAAGCAGAATCCGCCTATGCCTCCATTAAGTTTAAACGTATCGATGAAGGCAATGCCAATGCTTACGTTTGGCATTAACAAAGTTGTGTAACTGTTTCGGAACATTTGAAAATTTAAATTTACATACATGGAATAGCAATGACTGTTGAAATCATTCAAATCCGTTCGAGCCACCACATTTTACAAAATTTCTGCTTGGTCAAATTCTAACTACCATAATACTTTAAAAAGGGTACAAAACACAACAAAAATAGGGCATGAGAAAAAAATATTCTATCGACTGAGCGCGGCTTGTGCGACACTAAAGTAAGCACTCGCACAAAATCACTGAAAAATACAAAAACTCAGAGCACAAAAGTAAACACAGCTCTTCAAAGGCGACGCTAATTCGAAAATCAACGACATATTACATATGATATATAATATTGGGAATATCATCTTTTTATATTTTTAATAATTTTGGATTAAAATTAATAAACATCGGACGGCTCTAAGATATAGCTGTCAAAGAAACGGTCAGAGAAACACAGAAACTATTTTTAATATTACTGAAGCTAGCAAAAAATCCTTATAACTGCAAGGGTATACAAGCTTTGGCTTCCCGAAGCTTACTTCCTTTCTTGTTTTAAGCTAATTTTTTCAAGACATTGCTTATATAGAAAATCACTAAGTAAACATAAAAATTTTAATGTGCAGATAGTTCATAGATTTCATAAGTGTTGCCTTAAATAAAGTTTTATACGGGGGATTTAGTAGTTGTCAAAAATGACATCTGTGACACCGAGATTTGCTTTCTGGGGAAATTTGGTTGCAGGAGTTTCCGATAATAAAATAATTATTTTTACCATTGATTTATAAAAAAGAACCTCACAAAACAAAAATCATGGTGGAAAAGTATACATTGATCAATTTTGAATTCAGTGTCATTTTTGATTTTTCATTTTCTAAGAGTAAAAATCTGCGAAGCGTGCCACTCCTATTCCGAAGATCCGATTTTCATTGAACTTTTTGCTTTTCCAGTTCATAACGACAAAACAAAATATTCATTTGAACGGCTTTGCGAAATTTTGAGTTTTACCGCAGCTATAGGGGTCTAAATATGGCATATTTGGTACTTTTTTGAAAAAGTTGCAATCAGTCAATATTCCATATCTTTGAGTGGTTGAATATCTTCATGATGTTTTCCCTAATCAACCAAGAACTAATATGGCTTTTAAAACATAACCTTGGAAGCAGGGGTGGCACGCTTCGCAGAATTTCGCAGAAGAGAACGCACAAAAAGGAATTTTTTCCTCTCCCTCTCACAACATGTCCTCCCTAATGAATGCGGATGAAGGCTTATAGGCCAAGTGACTACGCTTTTGTAGACCCTTTCATTTAAAATAATTCAAAACTTTTGGTAAATGCATATAATTTAAATAATTTGTGTGAGGGTTAATATATTTGTTTTTTTTTTTTAGTTAATAAGCTTATCATTTTTAATTTATTAATAAGTGAATTTTCAAAATTATATTTTTACATAATGATTTCAGAGTCGAACATATCCATAAATACCCTGCATTCATGTGAAACGGATCATGCATGACAAAAGGGACATGCCTGAGAAACACGGCTCTCATTTGGCTTTGACCGAGTCGCTGGCTGCTCTGTCGCCGTAGCAGTCGACTTCGTGCTAACTTAGCGCTTAAACTGAATTATGAAACTGCAGGGCAGCGATTGATATCAGTTCTATTTTTTAATCGAATCGATTCTGTATGCTGCACAGTTCACGTAGCAAATTTACATATGAAACTATGAAATCTTTATCTAAAATTCACAGTTCGCTCTCGACAATCTAAGATGACCGACGTGTCCTTCCGCATATTGGTAAAGCACCGCAGCTTCTCAACCCATAATCAAAACAAGCGCAAAGATAGCTTCCACTTATCTACATTTTGATCAGAGCAATTAATGTTTGTGATTTTTTTTTCTTAGGACACAGTCAAAATGTATTTATTCAACGAATTGTACATTAGAGTATAACATTCGAAGAATGTCTTATTCAACTTTTACAAAGAAATATTCGAGAATATGGCAATGGTTGTCCGGACTTGTCAAAAGTTGAATACCGTCATAATTCGATGCTGGATCATCAGAAATCCAAAAATCAAAGTTCATTCGTTAGATAATACTTAGCCCCAGGTAACGCTGTAGAGTCTTTTTAATTACAATTTTTCAATTTTTTTAAGACTTTGAAGTGAAAAAACTATTTGTTTTTTAAATTGGGTAACTTCTGATTGTAAAATCAAAATTATGCACGAAAAATAATCGACAGATTCACCTTGTAAAATATGTACAGGAGAAGTGTTTAAAATTTCAAAAGGAACGGTGAAGTATGTATGATGGGCACCGACTTTGAGTTGTGGGAAAAATGATTAAAAGTTTATAATGCAAAAAACTCCAGTGCAAAACGAAAATCCGGAGATATAAAAATACTCATACTGATACTCATACTGAAAATACTCAATTTGATACAAAATTCTTCAGATATTACACAATTAATATAAAAAATGAAAAAAATAAAATCTTAATACCGGATCCTCTCGTTAAACTAACCAGAACATATATACGTTGGATACGAAAAAGTCGAGGTTTGCCTATACATCCTTCCTCCAATGCGCTGCAATACCTGATCTCCAATTGGACATACCGAAAGTTTTGCAAGAATACATCAATCTGCTCGAACTGTGGCCTTGCCGTTCATGAAAATACAGAAAAAAGTCTAATATGTGTGGGAGTGGTGTGGCTACCCAGATCAGCTGGTCTAATAACGAGAGATTGTTCAGAACTAACGTCGTGGCAAGCTTGCCAAAATTGAGAAGGAAATCAGAATTTGCAACGACGAGGAGAGAACGTTCGAAAACGACTCGAGTACAAAATACGTGAAAAAACGCAGACGAAAAACTAAGACGCAGATTATTCCATTTAACAAAACCGAATTATAATACTAAAAACCTCACAATAAAACTATAATAAATATAATCAAAACCAGTTGGATTTCCCACATAATTTGGGGGCTCAACCAATAAAAGCCAAGAGTAAAAATGAAAAGGAAAGTGCAGAAAAGATCGAGAAATCCGTCATCAGAACAGTTTAACTCCGCTAAACTAAAAGCTCGGAAGGGTGCAAAAATATTCGCGATACGCATAAAAAACGCAGCCGGCAATCAAGCGTGTGCGAATACACATACAATTTTGATATCCATTAGTGTCCGTGAGAGTGCAAAATGACAAAATTGAACCATTTTGAGAGCATTAGTGCGATGCTTCGAGATGAAAAAAAAGCAAAATATTCTACTTTTGCACAAGTTTGTTTTTGAAGAGGACGGGGACAAAAACAATAGAAAATAGCTGCGCTAGTTTCAAGGTTACGAAACTGACAAAACACATATTTTGCAATTTGCAAAAATATTCCTTGTTGGTCAACGCAGAATTCAACGAGAACGAAGAAAATGAAAGCGAAGATGACGAATCTGAAGACGAAAGAAAAGAAAATCAAGCAGCAGACGCCATAAGCATTCGAAGCAGTAGCAGTTCTAAAAACAACCGCGAAACAAGCAGTTTTTTTTGAAACACCGAAGTTCGCTGTAAGCTTTCGTGACATAAAGGACTCAGTCCGCGCGTTCAGTGGCGAAGACAATTTGTCGGTCGAAGTGTGGTGAAGGAATTTGAGGACATTTTTGCCAAGCGATCGCTGCAAAGCCTTGCCAAAATGTTTGCCAATAGTGGGCGCGAACTAACGAGTTGTGTGAAACTAAAGCAAACCTTACTGGCCGAGTTCAAGACCGCGACAAACAGTGCTCAGTTACACAATTTGATGGCGGAAAGAAAAATTAAGAAAGGTGAAGGTCTGCAAGAATATTTTTTGCATATGAAAGAACTAGCTTCAAGGGGAAACATCGAAAGCAGTGTCTTAATCCAATACGTAATCGTGGGAATTGACCATTCGTGTGCAAATAAGCTAGCGCTCTACAATTAAAAAAGTCTGAGCGAGTTTAAAGACAAACCGAAGTGCTACGAAGTAATCCGCGGAAAATCAAAAAGTGAGAGTAAAAGTTAATTCACGTTCTCAAAGGCGAAAAAAAGTGAGAAATAAAAGCAGAGATCTAAAGTGTTACAATTGCGGCGCAAAAGGTCACACATTTGCGAAGTGCAAAAACAAAAACAAATGACGAAAATGTTTTCAGTGTAACAATTTCGGACGTATCGCAAAAGAATGCCCAGAAAAGAGTTTGACTGACAAAATGGAATCAATCAACATGTGTAAGGTGTCAACTGCTCACGCGTTTATGAGCATCACTGTAGAGGCCAATAATGTAAAGTTCACCGCTCTGATCGACACCGGAAGCAAGTACAATTTGGTTACCGATACCACATTTAAAAACCTAAAAAAGCCAAAGTTAAGTGAGTGCAACGCTTATCTCATCGGTTTCGGTAAATCAGATCAAAACAAGATTAAACCATCGGTTTCGTTTGAACATAAAATTACAATTGACGGTGAACAATTCGTAACGAAGTTTCTTGTGGTCGAGTCGCAGTTCCTGGAGGAGATGGTTCTTGGTGAAGAGTTTTGCAAGCAAGCCCAATTGACAATTTCTAGTGAAGGCGTGAAAGTAACCAAACCACGTAGTGCCGACGCAGAGATCAATTCGATTTTTAAAAGTGGCACTTAAGACTTCGAAGCAGTTATAACTGACATCGAACCATCAGCAAGCATAAGAGCTAAAGAGGTAGTTTACAAAGCCGTTCAAAACTATCAACCGGTAAGCACTAAATCCACAAACATTCAAATGCGTTTGATCCTTACAACGATATGACGATACACTCACGACCTCGAAAACTTTCGTATGCCGAGCGATGCTTCATAGACAAACAAACCGACCAAAGGCTGAAGGACGATGTAATTGACGCCTCCGAGTCGGGAAACAGCAGCCCAGTTGACCTAGATAAAAAACGTGACAGATCTCATCGCCTATGAATATTTTACTGACGAATCAATCATCATCAGAGACCATATTCCTCTCTCTTTGATCGAACGTCGTTCGTCACACACAACGGACATTTCCAGTTTCTTTGAGTTCCTTTCGGGCTCTCCAATTCGCCGAGCGTATTCCAACGACAAGTAAATACTATCTTCAGAGACCTGACTTGTAAAAGAGGGGCGATACCGTACGTCGACGACATTTTAATATCTGCAAAAACGGAGAAAGAAGCTGTAGAAAACATCATCGAAGTTCTAAAGAGATGCTCAGAGTATGGACGTTTAATTTACCTCAAAAAATTTCATTTACTTGGGTCACATAATTGAAAATCAGAAAATAAGTCCATCGCCGTCCAAAACACATGCTGTGACATCGTTTCCTGTTCCGATTAATTTGAAAGAACCACCAAGTTTCCTTGGCTTGGTGCGCTATTTCCGAAAGTTCATCGCCAACTTCTTGCAGATAGCTAAACCTTTATCTGACATACGAAACAAGATTTCATTGCGGCGACCAACAGCTAGATGCGTTTAACAAATTAAAGGTTCTCATTACGCAATAACCAGTCCTAAAAATTTTCCATCAGCAGCACGAGACTGAACTCCATACGGATGCTTCAATCGATGGATTCGGCAAAGTTTTGCTGCAAAAAGTTACGGACGATAACCAGTGACATCCTATATATTATACGAGCAAAAAGACGACAGATGCTGATAGGAAGTTCACGAGCTACGAGCTCGAAATCTTAGCTGTTGTGGAAGACTTCAAAAAGTTCAGGGTCTACTTACTGGGTTTGCGCTTTAAACTTATAACAAACTGTAATGCTCTAGCCAAGACATAGACAAAAAGGAAAAAATTTATCGCTGGATTCTTCATTAACAAGACTTAATTCGCCACGTCGTCGTGTACACATGATGATGATAACAGAGACTTCATTTCATAGCAGAATCAAGAACATCCAGGCTTAAGACGACCAGCTTAAAGCCATCATAGACATTTTAGCAGAAAAGACCACCCATAACAATTACTTCTTGAAATGGGGACTCTTACACAAAGTGGTTGACGACTGTGAACACATTGTTGTTTTGACGGGTATGCAACGAGAAATTACCAAGCAAGCACACGAACACGGTCACTTCTCTGTCAAGAAGTGTAAAGAGACCATTGGCAAGAAGTTCTACAGACCGAAGCTGGAAGAGAGAAGATTCAGAAGTGTAAACTGCTGTTTACCATGCATTTTTAGCAACCGTAAGCAAGAACAGTAAGACGGCGAACTTCATTCACTCAGCAAGGATGAAAAACAGCTGCAGATGTATCACATCCATTTCCTTGGCCCTTTGTAGTCGACTCACAAGCAGTATGAGCACATACTTGCAGTAATCGATAGATTCACCAAATTTTGCTGGCTCTATCCGACAAAGACGACCTCTATCAAAGATGTCACATAATCACATCATCTCTGACAAAGGATCTGCTTTCAAGTCGGAGGAATTTCAACTGTACTGCAACACCGAAGGCATCAAGCATCATCTCATCACAACGGGCCTTCCACATGCCAACGGTCAGGTCGAGAAGCTCAACACGACAATAATTGCTGCCCTTTTAAAAATTTCAATCGATGATCAACGATATTGGTTTAAGTTTGTCAGCAGCGTACAGCAAGTCATCAACTCAACATTTTGCAGAAGCACTAAAACAACGCCTTTTGAGTTACTTACGGGAACCAAGATGCGTCCCAAAGCCAACATACATATCCAGCAAATGTTAGAAGAAGAAATGATTCATCTCTTTAACGACGATCGAGATGAAACTTCAAAGAAAATAAAAAAAATACAACTTACGACGAAGAACAGCATCAAAGTATAAAGTAGGTGACTTAGTTGCTATTAAGAGAACACAGCTTGTTCCAGGACTAAAGCTAAAGCCGAAGTATCTTAGTCCATACCGCATTATAAGGGTGAAATCAAATGACACCTATGACGTAGCCAAAGACTCAGTATTCAGCGAAGGCCCAAGGCAGACGAGCACTTGCGCTGAGTATCTCAAGCCTTAGATGCCTTATGACGACGATGAAGACGACGCATTCGAGGCGAGTGCAGTGTAGGATGGCCGATTTATGGGAATGGTGTGTCAACCCAGATCAGCTGGTCTAATAATGAGTACAAAAGACGTGAAAAAACGCAGACAAAAAACTAAGAAGCAGATTAATCCATTTAACAAAACCTAATTATAATACTAAAAACTTCACAATAAAACTATAATAAATATAATCAAAACTAGTGAGATTACGTGTACGTTATTTCAATAACCTAATCACAGCCCGGTCCCATATATGCTTAAAAAAATCCAACTGTATCAACTGCACGGAGAAGAGGCTACCACTTTATTATCATCACGCCCGCGACGGAAACTACCCAGCTTTCATGATACACAAGGAAGGAAGGCCTTAAGCAAAGTAGGCAATAAGACAGCCTGGTCCATTTACAAAAACCACCCACACGATAGTTCCCTGTACTCCTCTGCAGGCATTGCTTCCAACTTCAATCTAATCAAATGCAACCACCGAAAGCCATAGTAGCACCTACGCAGCGCAAAACGGTAAGCTGATGGGTGTGCCCTCCCGAACGAATCAAATTTTTACCCTGATGAACCCAAGTCATCCGGTTCCAAAATACAAGACGCCAATTAGGATCACACAACAAAAACAAAATCTTAAATCCTACTACTAATGAAGTAAAACTCTGTTATGACTAGAGCAAAACTTAAAGCCATTTCCTCTTCTGGTACAAATCAAACACCAATACCAAGCTAAAAATGGCTCTAAAGCTTTTTTAATTGAATATAAATGGTTACCTTTACAACTACAATGAACTGCTAATCGTATTGAAAGTCCATAATGCCAAAATCGTTTCCCTGTAGGAGACCCACATCACATGCGAGTATTACCAAAAATGATCTATCCCAGTTAACTTAGAATTTCACTGCACTGCAATTCTAATACAAAAGTCAATAATACACACAATTATTTCATTTCAAAACTCAATCCACACCGTGGCACTGGAAAAAAAATCTTTCAAAAAAATATATATTGTTTCTTCCTACATCCCACCGAAACGAAAATTTGCTGAAGCAGACTTTAAATCAATAGTCCGTATAGGAAGCTCCTGTGTTTTTTAAACACACAAAATTTATAATTTCTTAAAAATAGAACCAAAATTTAAAACTAAAATTTTTTTTGCTTTTGCCCTGACAATGTGTCCCCATTTGTCACCTAAAATCGGGTTTTTTATAGGTTAAATTTTTGGTTTTCAACATCGAATTTAATGTAATATGCCCTCTGATATTTTTAGCAGCCTTCTCGATCGCTCTCATTTTCTTTATAGCACTGTTCATTACAAGAAAAGCCGATGTGCTAAAATAATTGCATAATAAAAATAGTAAATATATTAAGAAAAAACATGTACAAAAAAAAAAAAAATAAATAAAAGAAAAAAAATATTCTTTTGATTCTAATTAAATATATTTTCTTTTTTTATTTAAAAATTATAAAGAGATTGTTTTTTTATTTAAAAATTATAAAGAGATTGTTTAGTAACTCAGAAATACAAACGCCATAAGTTTCTAGTAAGAGCGAGCGAGAAGCCTATAAAAAAACAAGAAAGGAAGTTAACTTCGGCAAGCCGAAGTTTGTATACCCTTGCAGTTATAAGAAATAATCAACTATAGGAACACCATGTATGTTTTTTAAGAATTGTTGCTGACTGCAGTAATATTAAAAAGTAATATTAAGTAATATTAAAAATTATAAGATAATATGTCAAAAAGCCATGCCATATTATTTTCGCACCAATTTTCCGATCGTTCCTTTGACAGCTATATGATATAGTTCTCCGACTTTGATAAAACCTAATTCGAAATTCAGAATCAATAAAAAAATTTTACTTCCAAGCTTGGTTATATGTCATAAAGCACAAAACCAATTTTCCTATGACAGCTGTTTGATATAGTCATCTGATTTTGATCAAATGTATTTATTTATTTATTTCATTTCGCCAACGGATTTTAATTTAATTTAATTCGAAGTTAAGAACTAATTAAAAAATCTTATTTCCAATCGTAGGACGTTATATCGGGTGTTTTTTTTAGAGAGATGTAGTCCGATTTATTGAAAGACAAGTTTGGTGACCGCCTACTTTCCCGTTTTGGACCTGTAAATTGGCCTCGTAGATCTTGTGATTTAACACCGCTAGACTACTTTCTGTGGGGATATGTAAAGTCGTTGGTCCACAAACGCTTGACCATTTGGAAGACAACATTCGCCTTGTTATTGCCGATATACGGCCGCAAATGTTGGGAAAAGTCATCGAAAATTGGACGTCCAGATTGGACTACATTCGAGCCAGCCGTGGCGGGCATACACCAGAAATCATATATAAAATGTAATGCCACAAGATTATCTTTCGAATAAAAAAAATTCATGTCAATCGATTATTTCTTCGTTGATTTATTGCAACTTAAAGTTCTATACCTCTAAAAAAAACACCCGTTATGTTAAAAAACACCGAAGTTATAATTTTTCATTTTTTGTTACCACTAATTTTTCGATTGTTTTTATGGCAGCTATATGATATAGTCGTCCGATTTTGATAAAATTTAATTCAAAATTCAAAACTAATTAAAAAATGATATATGTTTAAAAACACCGAAGATATAATTTTGTCATATTTTTTTACCACTTATTTTCCGTTCCTAAGGGAGCTATAAGATATAGTTGTCCGATACTACCTGCAATAGAAAGAAGACTTTTGAAAAAGTTTCAGACCGGTAGCTTTAAAACTGAGGGACTAATTTGCGTAGAATCGGACAGACAGACGGACATAGCTAGATCGACTCGTCTAGTGGCGCTGATCAAGAATATATATACTTTATGGGGTCGAAAACGTCTCCTTCACTGCGTTGCAAACTTCTGACAGAAATCATTACACCCTCTGCAAGGGTATAAAAACCGATTGTAAGTGTTGTTAATTACAATTTATTTGTATTTAAAAAGTTGAGGTTTCAGAGGAGTTTATGCAAAAGAAATCAATCGGATAACTAGAGATGCAGATATATACTATGTTTATACTAGGAATCACGATTTTTTAAAAGCGCGACATAGAAATAACCCCTGTTTATACGGCACAGATCATTTCGTGATTTGCTTTCAGTAGACATGTATAACACTTTGTATTTTAGTCTGGTCACACTTTTACAAAATGTAAACAAACCAAGCAACGCGATGGATAAACTAAAATTCTTTATCTACAATCGGCAAATAAGAACCCGAAAATTAATTTCCAAAGTTACTGAGTGGAGGCACAGAAGGTCGATGGATTTATTAAAACATTATGCACGGCGTTGCCAACTGGTCTGCATAGCGTTAACTTGGTTGCGCATCACAAATTCACGCTTTCAGGCTGAAATCATAGTCAACTTTCGTGTGTTGCCGTATTTACGAAATGGCGTTTGTACACACACTAATCGGCTGAAAGCGCGAAATGATAGTGTAGCGAAATGAAGTGTATTAACATTTTTATTTTCATTTATGCTTAGCCGGGATAAAGAGAGGTAAGACCTGCATTTTTTCCGACTCACTGTCAACCTTAGAAGCTGTCCCCAATTAAAATTAATCATATAATCATAAAACACACCCTAAAAATCGTGTTTCATTGGGTTCCAAATGCGCCGACACAGCAGTGAATGATGCAACGATATCAAACTTTTTATTAAACTATTAACAAACTTTTGAAAACCAATAAACTGCAAAATAATATACGAGTATACCTACAACAAAAAGCATCCTCTTGGTACCAAGCCATTAACCCAGAGATGTTAAGCATCAACGAATACGCCAAAAACGTAAAAGTTAGCAACTTGCCAAGAAAAGTTTTAACCGAGATTATAAGGTTCCGCCTAGGACACACAAAACTGGCGGACGATTACCGATTTTCGCAGCCAATAAACAGCTAATGCCGATTCTGTACCATATATCCCAGATCACACACATTCTCGACGACTCCACCGTATTTCAAACTACCTTATCGTTTAAATAGCCCTTTATTTGAAAATCTCCAGTAAATCCTTAACTTCCCCAAATCAGCTAACCTACATCAACTTAAATTGTAAATCTCTTTCACAGGTGAAAATGCAAAAGGAAACTTTTTCGAAGTAACTTCGGATTTTACTTGTTCCTTATACTCATTACGTCACAAGTGAAATCACTTCGGAAATTCAAAATTTTTCCAACGAGTTTTCTATTGTGAATTCCCATGCCACGGAAAAGTCCCATGTGAAATCACATTGGCAATCCTTGATTTTTGAAATATACATATTCATTTACATTTTACTATATTTTATTTAAACTGTATAATTTAAATTTTCTGTGGAATTAGAGTTATTGTTCGTAAATCTATGTTTTTTCTTTTATAATTTGTTTTTAATGGTTGTCATTGTTTTTTTAAACTTTTATCCGGGTCCTCGGAATCCCTGTCCAACGCATCTGAAAAAATAGGAGCATGTGTTCAAAAAAATGTGTTTTACTTGTAGATTTACCTTTTCGAACTGTTTAAAGCCCTTTGCAGGATTTTTATTGGCAAAAAACATTTCATCACGCCCCCTTCTGGAAACAGAACCTGAATTTTCTAGCTCATGCTGTAAAACCTTTAAAAAATATCCATAAGAGAAGTACTTTAGACGTGGATCAACGCACAATACGTTGCACTTAAGGTAGCTCTTACCTGACTTAATTTTGTTTTTTCAAAAAATATCACTGTTATTAATAAATCTAAATGTGTCACAGCGCACAATTTAAACAGCCGCTTCTTCTCTTTTCATAACTCAAACATAATGCATCAGGTCTTCTTCTTCTTTTGGTTTCTTTCTTAACATATCGGAGAGGCGCAAAACCGGCCGAAGGTTGTCTCTCTGAGAGCTGCGGGCAGGCAGATTATAAGACACAGAAAGAGAAGGTAATATCCAAAGATCTGCCCATCATTTTTGCTGGACCGCTTTCGTCGGCACTCTTCTACGCTGCTCCGAATTATCTGCTGACGTCTACAGCATCATCCAGTTTTCGGAAGAAAAAAGAAACAAAAAAGCTTTTTGCTCTCGGACATGTCACGGCGAGCCTACTGCGGAACTGAAGGGGATATATACACGAAGAGATGAAGAAGAAAACTTTAATCATACAATTGTTACGACCAATGGTCTTGGTAAATCTATTGGCTATAGCATATGGTTTCTCTTTAAGCCTTACAGCTAGAAAATCTATTAAGAAGCAAAAGAAAAAACGACTTCCTAGATCACTATCAAATATCCCCCACTTTAGGGGGGCATTTATGAGAGATTTTGGGGGCTGAAAATCAATTTATGGGTACGTGTACGTGTAAACTATAAAAAGAGGACCCGCACGCGTTAAAACTCATAGTGGATAAAAATTTTATAGAAATCGTTTCTTAATAGATTGAAATGTGGGCATATTGATTTTTACGAAAACTGACATTCATAAAGTTCAAAGTTCTAGTTATCTGTCAAGTTTGATAAATTATTTGTGATAAGTTTTTTATTTAGTGTAAATTCAATTATTGCGAATCGTTTTTTTCGCTGTTAACTGACAATTTCATATTCAAGCTGCGTTGACCGCCACGCCCCAATTTGGGGTTAACATTTGAGTCCCAACTGCGGAATGCGATTGGTAGGCCTACACGACTTTCAATAGTATTTTAATTTTTAGAAAATCGTTCGGAGTTACATGGGGAATTTCCACGTTATAAAACAAATCTTTTTTAGACAGAACAGTTTAAGTGTGGTTCCGTAAAAATTTCGTATCCACTGCTCTATCAAGTATTTGATATATTTTAACTTTTAATAATAATTTATACAATTATTTAAAAAAAAAGTGGTAACATTATCAGTTGCAGATCCATTTGGTGAATCTTTTTTTATAATTCCTTGAAAACTAAGGTAACTTTCGTTTGTTTTAAATATTTGATTATACGATGAATAAGTATGAAACTCTTTGCTCAAAATACTCTCATCTGTCTTAACCTTTTTGAACGGTGAATTATAGAGCGTTTTCTATAATTATAACTCATTTAAATCAGAGTATGGGGGTGAAGGAAATTTTAAGTATAAACTGATTGAACGACCGAAAATTCAAGACCGAGACTTTTATTAACGAACGCTCGCTAAGACGAGCAAATGGGAGGGTTATAAGAGGGGTTACAGCTTTACATTTGTAGACATTAGGTTTAAACAGTATTCTATTCAAAATCTGATCCAACATCCGGGCCCCGTTGATAGGGTCCACTTTCAAGATATAGGAAGTACAGCGAGCTTGTGAACAGGGCGGCAACAGGTTCCCTTTGCGGTGCGCAGCTCAGCGATTCGATCCTTCCCATTCTTCATTGCTGAGGGGGCACATTATCTTCGTGAATAAGCAGCATGGTACCGACAGAGACGTTTGGCGATGGGGAGGTCCATTTAGTTCTAGATCGAAATGCGTTGAAATAGTCTGTAGACCAGCGATGGAAAAAGGACTGCTTTGATGCAGTAACTGCTTCAAATCGTTGCAATGTGCTGGCCTTGGAGTTGTTGACAATACGTTCTGGCATGGAATGCAGTGAGCTTCCCGTCAAAAAGTGACCTGCTGTCAGGGATGAGAGATCATTCAGATCTGATGACATTGGCGTTAGTGGGCGTGAGTTGAGGATGGCTTCTATCTCAACCACGACTGTTGAGAGCTCTTCGTACATAAACTTGGTGTTTGCAAAGGATCTGTTGAGTAGTCCCTTTGTGCTCTTCACTGCCGCTTCCCAGAGCCCACCAAAATGCGGCGCCCTGGGTGGGATGAAATGAAAGCTGATGAAGTCAGCGGCGCAAATTTGTTGAATTGCGGTTTGAGTCTTCTCATTGAATAGGAAATTCTTTAGGTCGTGCAGCTGATTGGAGGCGCCAACGAAATTGGTCGCGTTGTCACAGTAAATATCTGTAGAGAAACTTTTCAGAGCCGCCAGAAATGCTTCTGTGCTCAAATCTGTGACCACCTCAATATGCACGGCCTTGACGACGAGACGTATGAACACGGCGAGATAGCTCTTTGATGGAGGCAATCCGCGTATTCGAAGATTTGTGTGTATAGCTCCGCAGAAATCGACACCGCATTTGCTGAAAGGCTTACTGATGGCCAATCTTGCCTTGGGTTATTGAACCATTACTTGCTACAGTGGTACGTCCCGATATCAAACGCAGTGGGTACAGGCTCGAACAATACGGCACGCTAAATTCCTTGCATTGATGATCCAATAATTCAGACGACGTAGAGCCACCAGCGCCTTTGGTCCGGCATGGAAGTTTCTAATGTGAAGGTGGCGGACATATTTAACTACCACTGATGAGTTGCTGGGAAGTAGTAGCACTAGTAGTAGTTCTCACTCTCAGGCAAATCGGAATAGTCGAG
The DNA here is from genome assembly GCF_025231255.1 of Drosophila biarmipes. Classification (NCBI taxonomy): domain Eukaryota; kingdom Metazoa; phylum Arthropoda; class Insecta; order Diptera; family Drosophilidae; genus Drosophila; species Drosophila biarmipes. Next base: position 1,083,335 of record NW_026114526.1, on the reverse strand, counting down.
TCGTCCTCCGACCTTTATGAGTTCGAATCCAGTAGAGGCGTCTACAAAAGGAGAAAGAAACTTTGAAGGACCTTTAAGTACTTGATTTTTCCTGAGGTAAGGGAGTTCTTCTGAAAACGAGTGGGTCTGAAGATTCCATGTTATGCAGTTTGCTGCGTGTTCTAGTTCTTCCATACTGAGGGTTTGACCCTTGAACTTCGATGATTTCCGAACGACGTTTATGAATCGGAACATCCATGCGAAAATGCGTAGACAAACTGTGTATGAGCTGTGCCTTTCGAGTGACGCCAGCAGATAGTTGTTTGTAATTGTAGTTGAAAATATGTGTTTCCGTTTCTCGCAGTTAACGATGTCCAAATCGATGGCAGCATTTTTTGCAACAGGCCACTTTGAAATGCCTTCATACAAAAACGGTGGACCGGTGAACCATATTGATGCGTCCAGATTGGTGACAGTGCAACCACGATCGACACTATCGGCTGGTTTGCTTTGGGTGGGCACGAATCTCCATTTGGTGGCAGATGTTAGACTCTGGATATCTGACACGCGATTTCCTACGAAAGTTGAGAGTGTAACGGAGTGCTGCTGGAGCCAATGGAGTACAATTTGTGAGTCTGACCAGAGGTAAGACGGTATAAGTCTTTCTCCGAACAACCCTTGTTGAATAGTTGAGCGAGTAAGTGTTCGGCGCACAGTTCCAGTTTCGGAAACGATTATTTCTTGACAGGAGCTACTCTAGACTTTGATGTCCACAACCGAACGGTGGTGTTATTTGGTCCTTCAGTTCGCACGTACACACAACATCCGTACGCCTTGATGGATGCATCGCAAAATCCATGTAGTTGAATGTTGTTTTCACTTTGCAGGCAACGCCGCGGTACTTGGAGAGTGGGCAACATGTTCAAGGAATTTAAGTAGTCGGTCCATGCACCAATTATAGATTGTGTAACCGATTCGTTCCAATTAAGATTGAGTATCCACAGTTCCTGAAGAAGCATTTTCGCCACGATGATGATCGGTGACAAAAGGCCGAGGGGGTCAAAGAGTGACGATGCAATATAAGATGGATCTCTTTGTAGCTGGCGAGCTTTGTCGTTTTGGAGCAACGGTGAAGAGAAACGCATAATCCAGTTGATTCCAAATGACGCCGAGTGCGCTCGTAACGTTTTCCTCACAGATGTTGAATCTCTTTGTGGGCTTGGTATCAGTGAGCTCAGGTTGGTTTGAATGCCACTTGGTCAACGGAAAGTTCCCCTTTTGAAGAACTTCGATGACTTCTTGATGGATGAGTTGCAAGGTGTCATGTCGTCTGCTCCGCAAAGCAGATCGTCCACGTAAAATGACGATTTGATAACCGATGCGGCGGTCGGGAATTCCTCCTTGTACTTGTCAGCCAAGTAGTGTAGACTGCGCACTGCTAGATATGGCGCAGCGGCGGATCCGTAAGTGACGGTATTTAGCTGGAACGTCTGCAGCTCTGCGTCTGGGGAGTCTCTCCAAAAGATGCATTGATATTTTCGAAAGCTTGGATCGACGAGGACTTGCCTGTACATCTTTGTTACGTCAGCTGTCATGGCATATTGGAACAGTCTGAATTTGAGAAGATGCAGATAAAGATCCGTTTGCACAGTGGAACCCACAAGCAGTAGGTCATTAAGCGACAGTTGCGAAGTTGTTGTGCACGAGGCGTCGAAAACCACTCGCAATTTGGTTGACGTGCTCGAGGGCTTCAAGACGCAGAGGTGGGGTATATAATAATGCGACTCATGAAGGGCTGGATTGGTCACCAATGACATGTGACCTAGCGCCTGATATTCCTGCATGAATGAGACGTATTCGGATCTCAACTCAGGAAATTTCAGCATGCGGCGTTCTATTGCGTAGAATCGTCGACGAGCCACTTCAGCGGAGTTTCCAAGGCGAGAGGGATCATCCTTAAAGGGAAGCTTGACTATAATGCGACCGTGGGAGTCCTGAACTGTAGTGTTTGTATAGAGCGCCTCACAGATTTGGTGATGCGGATGTAGACTCTCAGGTGAGCCAGCGACGGCTTCTAGGTGGGCAGATTCCAAACGAGATGTCAATCTCGTATCTGGCTGATACGAGATGTGGCCAATGACACTGAATTCAAGTGAAAAGTGGCATTCTGTAATACGTGATTGGATGGTTGTTGTGGCCACGTGCTTTGTATTAGTTATCGAGTCTTCAACGCTGCGGATTCCCATGTTGTTTTTCATGCCGAAGCCGAAGTTTTTGGGCGAATTCCTCGTTGATGAGATTAACCTGAGAACATGCATCAAGCAATGCTCTGCCAGGCCTGCATGGTCCTGATGCGTCTTTAACCAGAACCACAACCGTGGCTAGGATAACTTGTCCCGCTTGAGTGTGCAGATGAGATGGATGGACTGGACAGTTTGTGCGGTTGTCAGGACGTGCTGTTATAGCCGGAATGTCCTTGTCATGATGCAACATTGTGTGATGAAGTTGATTGCAGCTGCGGCTCCTTGATGAGCATTGAGCGATTCGATGACTACTGCCGAGACGATTGAGGCACAAATTAAGTTTTTTGACTGTTTCAAACCGATCAAGTGTTTAAATGTTAAGCATCCAAATAGTTTGTGGCCAGCTGACGAGTATAGCACATATGCAGATTGAGTGATTGCAAACGACGATTTATGCCCATACGACTGATTTCGAGATAACTTTGTGAGGAGTTGAATAACTCCCCACAAATCCCAGCAGCAGATGGCCGGCCGCTCACCAGGTACGCGGCAAATTCGCGTAGTGGCGGCGCGGCGAAGAGCGAGGACGGAGAACGAGAGAGTTTGGAGATCGAGGACGGAGAACGAGAGAGTTTGGAGATCGAGGACGGAAAACGAGAGAGTTTGGAGATCGAGGACGGAGAACGAGAGAGTTTGGAGATCGAGGACGGAGAACGTGAGAGTTTGGAGAACGTGAGAGTTTTGAGAACGTGAGAGTTTGGAGAACGTGAGAGTTTGGAGAGAAAGAGAGTTTGGAGAGGAAGAGAGTTTGGAGAGCAATAGGGTTCGGAGACCAAGAGAGTTTGGAGACCAACAATGGAGAAGAAGAGAGCGGAGACTTGGCGGGCGGAGCGAGAGTGCCGTGTGCAAAAAGGAGTAGCGGGACGCCGCCGGATTTTGGACTTTGGAAGGAAGGTGCCACATCTCAGCAGCGGTGCGGCACACAAACATGTCGCATGCGTCTCCGGGATCTGCGGGACGGCAGCATGGGGCTGGACGGCGGCGGAAAGCAGTGCGTCAGGGACAAGAGGGTCAAACAGAAACCATGGACTTTGGACCCGATGTGGAGAGTTTTGGCGGGCCGTGTGCAAAAGGGAAATACGGTTCCCAGAGGCTCCTGTGCTTTTTCACTGAACTACTACGTGACCGCCCACGTTTATATAAATTTGGTGGGACGAACACACACAATCTACTGAGCTAGCCGCACAAATACCGTAGCGAGCACAAACCAAAGAAATCAGTTCGTTACAACTTGCTTGGATGGACTGGTTCTTGTGATGTGGGGTTGCTTGATTGAAGATATTAACAATGACGTTCCATCACACTCGAACACTGCTTCCAGTGAGGCAGATTTTTGAAATCCAATGACTCGTTTTATTTATTGCGAGTGTGCTGATTGCATTTGTCAATCACGATGTAGATCAACATGGCCTGGGCAATATTTGATCCGGTACCAAGGGATTCCAGTGCTCCATACATAGCAGACGCCTTGTCCACCAATCCTTGTAGCTATGTTGCGTTTGATTTCCCAACTGGTTGAAGTTTAAATAACACAGCTATGGTTTCTAGAAAGATAAGTGTTGGATTATCTAATCTCTCATTAAGCCGCTGCAAAGCCTTGGGATAGTTTTCGTTGGTTATTGGAAACGCCTTGATTGCGTCTAATGTTGATCCCTTTAGGCTATGCAGCAAATCGTTGAACTTGTCTAGATTAGACATGGTTTCCTCACGAGCGATAATTTGGGTGAACGAATTAATGAAATTTTTGTATTCTGCAAATTTTCCGTCGAACGTTGGCAAGGTAAGACGGGGCAGCTTCGACGACGACAGAGCAATCGAACTGGATTGGGCCAGCGAAAGCTGTGCATGTGGTGGTCTGGTGTTGTTGAGTTCCTTGCCTAGCTGATCCTTGATGGCGATTTTGGTCTTGACATAGCTGTCCTCTAGTTCTCCGCGACCGCTGTCGTCGATCCTGGTGCGAAAAAAGTGCGAAATGATTAATGATCTACACAAATACTGCTTATTATGGGGACTCTAAGTAAACACCGAGAAGTGAAAAGTTCTGGTTTTCAAGAGGCATTGGAAAAGGCTAACATAAAACGAAAAGAGGAATTTAGGATCTTTTTAGCTAAAACTTGTCAATTCATATAAGTATCTGGAAGTATGGATTTACCACAACGGTCTTTTTAAAATTCAAAACATTCGAAATGCAAAAGTAGAAATCGCCGCTAGGCAAAAGGGATATTCCAATGAGTATCAAGTACAAGCTCTTTAGTGCAGCAATACGGTCAATCCTTTGTAACGGCGAACAGGTCTTAAAGAAAATATTTCGTATTGAAACAACTCTGTCGCCGCTGCATATCTTTATAGCTAAAATGCATTTCTGGTATATCCAAAAATTGGTAACCATGCCCGAACACAGGCTGCAACAAATTTTTGCAAACTATTTAATGCGGGAGCGTAAGCAATGGGTCATAGAATGGGAGACGCTTACCGAGACCTACGGGGAAAGGCTATAATTGGACGAACCTTACAATGGTCGCAATAGGCGAACAAAAATTGTAGTACCCATGGACGAAACCTTTAGAAGCACATCTCGGATGACTCATATGCCCCTTAATTATAATCTTGTACTTGATAACTACTTTACTGATGCCTTCACCGTTGTCCATTTTTATGGCCAGGGAGAGCTTTATCCCAAACGTGACAGCCACCGACACTGTGTGCCCGATCTGCAATATGAGAAAGCAGGAAAACGTCATGCATTCTATAAGAAGCTGCCCCATTCTACGGAAGATCCGCCTGCTGCATTTTGGTAAGGCACAGCTGCAACCGCGGGATGAATTCAATGGGCAATGTTGGTCAACTTCCTACAGCTACATGAACCAGGCTCTAAAGTACCGAAAAAAAGCTTTAAAACAGATTATATTCTACAACCGTCACGTTACTCAGCTCACTTAGTTGTTAAGTTTATTGGTAGAAGGATCTTATATCTGGGGAAGTCAGGTGCAGTACACTGTGCAGTTTTGATACTGGGAAAGCCGAGAATTGGCAATAGGTCCAACTTATTTTATTCACTACTCTTTAACGTTAACTCGACTTATTTAACTGTTCTTTTCGGTATTCAAAAATGGACTGCCCTGCCTCGAGATCAATGATTAATAATTGAACCTCTGCTTAAGCGATTTATCATAAAAATTGATGAATAGAATGGCTCAAGAAAGTCGGAAAATAGAATGTGGCACTTTGCCAATTAAATTTGAAATCTAAATTCTTCCGAAAATTGGTTTAACATTTTATTTATCTCGAGTCTATCAGAGTTGTTTGGAAATTAGCTTTTGACTCAAAGTTGTTTATAAATAAGGTAAGATCCCCTAAATGATGTGTCATATAACTAAAAAAAAGAAATTAAAGTCTACAGTAATAGTTTTATGTAAATAAAGTCGGTGATGTCATTCATTCAGTCATTCGTATGATCCAGTAATAATTATAATAACATTGGCGCCGATATGAAATAAATTTTTTTTTTCTCAATATTGAGAATTTAATTATACATATTATAGTCAATGAGTGCGTATTCATATTGCAAATTCGAAAAGTAAAAAAAAATTTGTATGTATAATGGAACTATTTCCATTCAAAGATAATATCAAAGATAAGATCTTAAGTTGCCTTGTTTCTTTTACAAGTCACGTCATTGAATATCATAATGAAATTATTTTTGGTTTCACTGGGGTCTAGTACACCGTCATATCCAATTCCTTTTATCGGTTTTATTAATTCCTCCAAGTACTCATATTTGGGTTGATATAAACTTTTTGAAAATATATAAACATTTTTGAATTTTAATAGATTGAACTTATCAGTTTTCCCACAATGGGAAGGCCCGACAATTAGAGCTTTTGTTGTGTTAAGTAAGAGGAAGCTACATTGTGGCGGTAGATATTTCTGGTTTTCATCGTTCATATTTCCAACTGTAATTTTTTGTTTTTGGCTTATTAAACCCATCTTTCAATCTTATGTTCTTCACTTAATGAGAAATCATTGATGATTTAACATAAATTAAATGGGGAAACGTTTTTATCATCGCTTCAGTCTTATTTTTATTTGTAAGCACGGTGGTCTTGTCGATAAGCTAATCAATATATTACCGTTTGAAGCACATATTCCGGGATATAATTCTTGTAAATCGGGTACAAAGTAATGGGATGAAGCCTGCAAATAGCACGATATTGCATATTCCTAAAACAAGGTATTGAGTGAACGACATAGAGCCAACACCATTTTGGAAATATGTTCAAATACCTCGTGTAATTAATGTGGGAAAAGAAAGGAAAACAAGGAGTGGTTAGGTCTACAATAGTTCTGCTTAAACATATAAGACATTTACTTCAGTATTATTCGTTAACATTACCTTCACTATCTATTAACATAAACATATCGCTTGCAACTTTACAAGAATATTAGTACCGATACTGCACGAAAAGAATCGTCACATTAAGTACTCGCTTTTGCATTCTGTGCTTGGAGAAGAGTATATGTAAAACCCCCAAAATCTGTTGTTTCTTCCGATCGAATAAAAGTCATTAAACTTTATTTTGTGTTGTAATTGGACTATTTACCGGCGATCCCACAAATTTGGTGTCAGAAGTGGGATTTACTTGGAGAAACAGCAGAGAATCGACCGTGGCACAAAGATTCGTTTAAATCAGAGTGTGGAATCAATCGCGCATCAGCAATTAGAAAGCGTTTCACGCATCGAGGAGGCGGTTAACGAAGGAGGAAATGCAGCTAACTGGCAGATCGCGTACATCGGAGAGGTGTAGCCAGGTGCGCATCCTGCGCAAAGGTCCTTCAAGGAGGAAGGAGACATCGAAAACTTGGCTTTGGGAAAGCGCAAGTCTGGTGAAATAGCCTGAAAAAATAGCGCAAGTCTGGTGAAATAGCCTGAGAATCAACGTCAACGTCATCGTCGGCACAGGGTGTGTATTGTTTGCAGAAGCGGAGAGTGAGCGAACTGAATCACTTATTTTGTATTTCCAAACCTATAATATTACCCAAAAGTTTTTTGTATTACCTAATCACTAAGTTATAGCAGTATAAACTGTTACACGAATTAAATAACTTTATTAGACTTGACCGTTCTCTTTCACTTCTTATTCGCAATTGCTTGATTTTACATACGATTACTTGAAGTTGGCTCCGATCAATATCGATACTTAGCATTTTACCAGAGTTGCCAGATTGGCCGCTTTATCACAGAAGATACTTGTAATTGCTAGAGACTATTAAATATTAAAGTTACCTATACCTATACATAGCAGAGTTGTACTAAGTTATACTTATAGCAAGTCACTTATCCTACTACAATTCGGCCATCCTGACTGGTTGATCACCTGATCAAGACATATTGATCTAAAATTTATGCTTATTTTATCTTTACAATATATAGATACTTAAGTGGTATTTTCTCGTTATAGGGTACATTTTTATTTCTGTTTTTTAGCTTTTTTAGTTTTTATCCAATGTCTTAAATTTTGCGCACTCCAAACACCTAAATATGGACTACGTGCTACTGGAAAACCTTCGACGTCTTTTAATAAGAATCTGTCATTGCGCAACGCTTTTGCAATCACATATGGTCCCTTATGTTTGGGAATCAGTTTCCTAGCAGTTCCAACAGTCGAGTCAAAAATTTTCACCATTACATAGTCTCCTTTTTTATAATTTCTAGCCTTTACTCGACTTTTGTTATACAATTTTTCATTATAATCTTGAACTTGCTTTTGGTGGGCCTCAGCTTTTTTCCTTATCTTTTTTAAACTATCTAATTTCTTATTTTCATTTATGTCCTCTAGCTTTTCCTTAAGTTCATCCACAATCTTTCCTTTTTGTTCTACTCCAAACAGCATTTTACTCGGAAGTTGTCTTATACTTCTGTGCAACGTAGTATTTAAAGCATGTTCTATTTTATCTATAACATTGTCCCAGTATACACCTTTACTTTAATCAACTAATTTTGCTATCATTGGTCCAAGGCTCCTGTTAATCCTTTCAACTTGACCATTGGCTTGTGGAGAGCCTGTGGCTATCTTGATGTGCTTCATATTATATTCTTCCATGAATTCTTCGAAGTCTTTAGATGTAAAACAACTACCCCGGTCTGAAATTATGCATTTTGGCCTATAGTAGGCCCTAAAGTAATCTTTCAATGCCGTTATAACCTCCCTAGTGCTTGTTGATTTAGTTGAATAAAGTCTTACAAGAGAACGTGAGAGTTTGGAGAACGTGAGAGTTTGGAGAGAAAGAGAGTTTGGAGAGGAAGAGAGTTTGGAGAGCAATAGGGTTCGGAGACCAAGAGAGTTTGGAGACCAACAATGGAGAAGAAGAGAGCGGAGACTTGGCGGGCGGAGCGAGAGTGCCGTGTGCAAAAAGGAGTAGCGGGACGCCGCCGGATTTTGGACTTTGGAAGGAAGGTGCCACATCTCAGCAGCGGTGCGGCACACAAACATGTCGCATGCGTCTCCGGGATCTGCGGGACGGCAGCATGGGGCTGGACGGCGGCGGAAAGCAGTGCGTCAGGGACAAGAGGGTCAAACAGAAACCATGGACTTTGGACCCGATGTGGAGAGTTTTGGCGGGCCGTGTGCAAAAGGGAAATACGGTTCCCAGAGGCTCCTGTGCTTTTTCACTGAACTACTACGTGACCGCCCACGTTTATATAAATTTGGTGGGACGAACACACACAATCTACTGAGCTAGCCGCACAAATACCGTAGCGAGCACAAACCAAAGAAATCAGTTCGTTACAACTTGCTTGGATGGACTGGTTCTTGTGATGTGGGGTTGCTTGATTGAAGATATTAACAATGACGTTCCATCACACTCGAACACTGCTTCCAGTGAGGCAGATTTTTGAAATCCAATGACTCGTTTTATTTATTGCGAGTGTGCTGATTGCATTTGTCAATCACGATGTAGATCAACATGGCCTGGGCAATATTTGATCCGGTACCAAGGGATTCCAGTGCTCCATACATAGCAGACGCCTTGTCCACCAATCCTTGTAGCTATGTTGCGTTTGATTTCCCAACTGGTTGAAGTTTAAATAACACAGCTATGGTTTCTAGAAAGATAAGTGTTGGATTATCTAATCTCTCATTAAGCCGCTGCAAAGCCTTGGGATAGTTTTCGTTGGTTATTGGAAACGCCTTGATTGCGTCTAATGTTGATCCCTTTAGGCTATGCAGCAAATCGTTGAACTTGTCTAGATTAGACATGGTTTCCTCACGAGCGATAATTTGGGTGAACGAATTAATGAAATTTTTGTATTCTGCAAATTTTCCGTCGAACGTTGGCAAGGTAAGACGGGGCAGCTTCGACGACGACAGAGCAATCGAACTGGATTGGGCCAGCGAAAGCTGTGCATGTGGTGGTCTGGTGTTGTTGAGTTCCTTGCCTAGCTGATCCTTGATGGCGATTTTGGTCTTGACATAGCTGTCCTCTAGTTCTCCGCGACCGCTGTCGTCGATCCTGGTGCGAAAAAAGTGCGAAATGATTAATGATCTACACAAATACTGCTTATTATGGGGACTCTAAGTAAACACCGAGAAGTGAAAAGTTCTGGTTTTCAAGAGGCATTGGAAAAGGCTAACATAAAACGAAAAGAGGAATTTAGGATCTTTTTAGCTAAAACTTGTCAATTCATATAAGTATCTGGAAGTATGGATTTACCACAACGGTCTTTTTAAAATTCAAAACATTCGAAATGCAAAAGTAGAAATCGCCGCTAGGCAAAAGGGATATTCCAATGAGTATCAAGTACAAGCTCTTTAGTGCAGCAATACGGTCAATCCTTTGTAACGGCGAACAGGTCTTAAAGAAAATATTTCGTATTGAAACAACTCTGTCGCCGCTGCATATCTTTATAGCTAAAATGCATTTCTGGTATATCCAAAAATTGGTAACCATGCCCGAACACAGGCTGCAACAAATTTTTGCAAACTATTTAATGCGGGAGCGTAAGCAATGGGTCATAGAATGGGAGACGCTTACCGAGACCTACGGGGAAAGGCTATAATTGGACGAACCTTACAATGGTCGCAATAGGCGAACAAAAATTGTAGTACCCATGGACGAAACCTTTAGAAGCACATCTCGGATGACTCATATGCCCCTTAATTATAATCTTGTACTTGATAACTACTTTACTGATGCCTTCACCGTTGTCCATTTTTATGGCCAGGGAGAGCTTTATCCCAAACGTGACAGCCACCGACACTGTGTGCCCGATCTGCAATATGAGAAAGCAGGAAAACGTCATGCATTCTATAAGAAGCTGCCCCATTCTACGGAAGATCCGCCTGCTGCATTTTGGTAAGGCACAGCTGCAACCGCGGGATGAATTCAATGGGCAATGTTGGTCAACTTCCTACAGCTACATGAACCAGGCTCTAAAGTACCGAAAAAAAGCTTTAAAACAGATTATATTCTACAACCGTCACGTTACTCAGCTCACTTAGTTGTTAAGTTTATTGGTAGAAGGATCTTATATCTGGGGAAGTCAGGTGCAGTACACTGTGCAGTTTTGATACTGGGAAAGCCGAGAATTGGCAATAGGTCCAACTTATTTTATTCACTACTCTTTAACGTTAACTCGACTTATTTAACTGTTCTTTTCGGTATTCAAAAATGGACTGCCCTGCCTCGAGATCAATGATTAATAATTGAACCTCTGCTTAAGCGATTTATCATAAAAATTGATGAATAGAATGGCTCAAGAAAGTCGGAAAATAGAATGTGGCACTTTGCCAATTAAATTTGAAATCTAAATTCTTCCGAAAATTGGTTTAACATTTTATTTATCTCGAGTCTATCAGAGTTGTTTGGAAATTAGCTTTTGACTCAAAGTTGTTTATAAATAAGGTAAGATCCCCTAAATGATGTGTCATATAACTAAAAAAAAGAAATTAAAGTCTACAGTAATAGTTTTATGTAAATAAAGTCGGTGATGTCATTCATTCAGTCATTCGTATGATCCAGTAATAATTATAATAACATTGGCGCCGATATGAAATAAATTTTTTTTTTCTCAATATTGAGAATTTAATTATACATATTATAGTCAATGAGTGCGTATTCATATTGCAAATTCGAAAAGTAAAAAAAAATTTGTATGTATAATGGAACTATTTCCATTCAAAGATAATATCAAAGATAAGATCTTAAGTTGCCTTGTTTCTTTTACAAGTCACGTCATTGAATATCATAATGAAATTATTTTTGGTTTCACTGGGGTCTAGTACACCGTCATATCCAATTCCTTTTATCGGTTTTATTAATTCCTCCAAGTACTCATATTTGGGTTGATATAAACTTTTTGAAAATATATAAACATTTTTGAATTTTAATAGATTGAACTTATCAGTTTTCCCACAATGGGAAGGCCCGACAATTAGAGCTTTTGTTGTGTTAAGTAAGAGGAAGCTACATTGTGGCGGTAGATATTTCTGGTTTTCATCGTTCATATTTCCAACTGTAATTTTTTGTTTTTGGCTTATTAAACCCATCTTTCAATCTTATGTTCTTCACTTAATGAGAAATCATTGATGATTTAACATAAATTAAATGGGGAAACGTTTTTATCATCGCTTCAGTCTTATTTTTATTTGTAAGCACGGTGGTCTTGTCGATAAGCTAATCAATATATTACCGTTTGAAGCACATATTCCGGGATATAATTCTTGTAAATCGGGTACAAAGTAATGGGATGAAGCCTGCAAATAGCACGATATTGCATATTCCTAAAACAAGGTATTGAGTGAACGACATAGAGCCAACACCATTTTGGAAATATGTTCAAATACCTCGTGTAATTAATGTGGGAAAAGAAAGGAAAACAAGGAGTGGTTAGGTCTACAATAGTTCTGCTTAAACATATAAGACATTTACTTCAGTATTATTCGTTAACATTACCTTCACTATCTATTAACATAAACATATCGCTTGCAACTTTACAAGAATATTAGTACCGATACTGCACGAAAAGAATCGTCACATTAAGTACTCGCTTTTGCATTCTGTGCTTGGAGAAGAGTATATGTAAAACCCCCAAAATCTGTTGTTTCTTCCGATCGAATAAAAGTCATTAAACTTTATTTTGTGTTGTAATTGGACTATTTACCGGCGATCCCACAAATTTGGTGTCAGAAGTGGGATTTACTTGGAGAAACAGCAGAGAATCGACCGTGGCACAAAGATTCGTTTAAATCAGAGTGTGGAATCAATCGCGCATCAGCAATTAGAAAGCGTTTCACGCATCGAGGAAGCGGTTAACGAAGGAGGAAATGCAGCTAACTGGCAGATCGCGTACATCGGAGAGGTGTAGCCAGGTGCGCATCCTGCGCAAAGGTCCTTCAAGGAGGAAGGAGACATCGAAAACTTGGCTTTGGGAAAGCGCAAGTCTGGTGAAATAGCCTGAAAAAATAGCGCAAGTCTGGTGAAATAGCCTGAGAATCAACGTCAACGTCATCGTCGGCACAGGGTGTGTATTGTTTGCAGAAGCGGAGAGTGAGCGAACTGAATCACTTATTTTGTATTTCCAAACCTATAATATTACCCAAAAGTTTTTTGTATTACCTAATCACTAAGTTATAGCAGTATAAACTGTTACACGAATTAAATAACTTTATTAGACTTGACCGTTCTCTTTCACTTCTTATTCGCAATTGCTTGATTTTACATACGATTACTTGAAGTTGGCTCCGATCAATATCGATACTTAGCATTTTACCAGAGTTGCCAGATTGGCCGCTTTATCACAGAAGATACTTGTAATTGCTAGAGACTATTAAATATTAAAGTTACCTATACCTATACATAGCAGAGTTGTACTAAGTTATACTTATAGCAAGTCACTTATCCTACTACAATTCGGCCATCCTGACTGGTTGATCACCTGATCAAGACATATTGATCTAAAATTTATGCTTATTTTATCTTTACAATATATAGATACTTAAGTGGTATTTTCTCGTTATAGGGTACATTTTTATTTCTGTTTTTTAGCTTTTTTAGTTTTTATCCAATGTCTTAAATTTTGCGCACTCCAAACACCTAAATATGGACTACGTGCTACTGGAAAACCTTCGACGTCTTTTAATAAGAATCTGTCATTGCGCAACGCTTTTGCAATCACATATGGTCCCTTATGTTTGGGAATCAGTTTCCTAGCAGTTCCAACAGTCGAGTCAAAAATTTTCACCATTACATAGTCTCCTTTTTTATAATTTCTAGCCTTTACTCGACTTTTGTTATACAATTTTTCATTATAATCTTGAACTTGCTTTTGGTGGGCCTCAGCTTTTTTCCTTATCTTTTTTAAACTATCTAATTTCTTATTTTCATTTATGTCCTCTAGCTTTTCCTTAAGTTCATCCACAATATTTCCTTTTTGTTCTACTCCAAACAGCATTTTACTCGGAAGTTGTCTTATACTTCTGTGCAACGTAGTATTTAAAGCATGTTCTATTTTATCTATAACATTGTCCCAGTATACACCTTTACTTTAATCAACTAATTTTGCTATCATTGGTCCAAGGCTCCTGTTAATCCTTTCAACTTGACCATTGGCTTGTGGAGAGCCTGTGGCTATCTTGATGTGCTTCATATTATATTCTTCCATGAATTCTTCGAAGTCTTTAGATGTAAAACAACTACCCCGGTCTGAAATTATGCATTTTGGCCTATAGTAGGCCCTAAAGTAATCTTTCAATGCCGTTATAACCTCCCTAGTGCTTGTTGATTTAGTTGAATAAAGTCTTACAAACTTTGTGAATCCGTCAACTACCACAAAAATGTGTTTTTTTGCTCTTGACGAGTCTACTGGACCATAATGGTCAATGTGTATTAACTTGAATGGTTTGTTTCCTTTGGGAATACTGTGCAAAAAACCTTCTCCTTTACCTGATTTTGGTGAAAAAGCTACACACTTTAAAAAATTTTCTATATGTGAAACGCACTTTTCTTTTAAATTTGTAAACCAATAAGTTTTTGAAATTATGTCCATCTTTTTATCTCTTCCTATATGTCCTATTTCGTTGTGGTATTTATATAGTACCTGATCTTCCATTTCTTCTGGCACATAGAATAGTATCCTATCGTCATTTGCTTTTCTGTACACTACACCATTTCTCATTTCAAATAATTTAAGTTCTGCCTTCTCTAAAATCGTTTTAAGCTTCTTAATTTTTAAATCCTTTCCTTGACAGATGACTAAATTTTCCTCAAAGCTGTTGGTTTCCACTATTAGAATATTATTGTACCTGCTGAGAGCATCCACATGCTGCATTTTATTTCCCGCTCTGTGACATATCTCAAGATCATAGTTTTCCATCTCCAAAGCCCATCTTGATATCTTCGGGTTAAGTTCTGCTTTATGGAGTGTTAACTTAAGTGCAATACAGTCTGTTACCAATTTTACATGTTTCCCTTGCAAATATATCCTAAATCTACGAAGAGCATAGATAACCGCCAAAGTCTCAAGCTCAAAACTATGTAACTAAGCCTCATCTGCTGTAGTACGCTTAGAGAAATAGAACACAGGATGTAACTTGCCATCATCTTTCCTCTGCAACAGTACAGCACCAAATCCTAGAGCGCTTGCGTCACAATGTAATTCCGTATCGTCCTTGTGATTATATAACGCCAGTACTGGTGACTCAATAAGTTTTTCCTTTAACGTGAGAAAACAACTCATCTCTTCTTCACCAAATTGAAATGGTTTGTCCTTCCTTAACAAGTCATGCAAAGGTTTTGCTATTGTAGAGAAATCTTTTATAAACCTTTGAAAATATGAAGAAAGTCCCAAAAAACTTTGTACTGCCTGAACCTTCGTGGGAACTGGAAAATTGTTTACGGCTTCAATGCCCTTATCATCTGCCCTAATGCCATTCTCAGAAATCAAAAATCCCAAATACTTTATATTTGCTTTCAAAAACTCACATTTATTCTTTCTAAGTTCTAATCTGTTCTGTGTAAGCCTTTTAAAGATTTCATCTAATGTTTCTAAATGTTCATTA
Organism: Drosophila biarmipes; assembly: GCF_025231255.1. Taxonomy (NCBI): domain Eukaryota; kingdom Metazoa; phylum Arthropoda; class Insecta; order Diptera; family Drosophilidae; genus Drosophila; species Drosophila biarmipes. Next base: position 1,067,995 of record NW_026114526.1, on the reverse strand, counting down.
ATATCTTTGCTGGCGACCATTATATCATCCATATACACTACTACTTTGTTTTCTCTAATCATATCATCGAAGATTTTATTAACAAAGCGTTGAAAAACAGTTGGTGCATTTTTGATACCCATTGGCATTGGTCTGGTGAAATAGCCTGAAAAAATAGCGCAAGTCTGGTGAAATAGCCTGAGAATCAACGTCAACGTCATCGTCGGCACAGGGTGTGTATTGTTTGCAGAAGCGGAGAGTGAGCGAACTGAATCACTTATTTTGTATTTCCAAACCTATAATATTACCCAAAAGTTTTTTGTATTACCTAATCACTAAGTTATAGCAGTATAAACTGTTACACGAATTAAATAACTTTATTAGACTTGACCGTTCTCTTTCACTTCTTATTCGCAATTGCTTGATTTTACATACGATTACTTGAAGTTGGCTCCGATCAATATCGATACTTAGCATTTTACGAGAGTTGCCAGATTGGCCGCTTTATCACAGAAGATACTTGTAATTGCTAGAGACTATTAAATAGCTAGCCGTTACATTCAAATACTACTTAATATACACTTACATCGAAAGGTTAAAGTTACCTATACCTATACATAGCAGAGTTGTACTAAGTTATACTTATAGCAAGTCACTTATCCTACTACAATTCGGCCATCCTGACTGGTTGATCACCTGATCACGACATATTGATCTAAAATTTATGCTTATTTTATCTTTACAATATATAGATACTTAAGTGGTATTTTCTCGTTATAGGGTACATTTTTATTTCTGTTTTTTAGGTTTTTTAGTTTTTATCCAATGTCTTAAATTTTGCGCACTCCAAACACCTAAATATGGACTACGTGCTACTGGAAAACCTTCGACGTCTTTTAATAAGAATCTGTCATTGCGCATCGCTTTTGCAATCACATATGGTCCCTTATGTTTGGGAATCAGTTTCCTAGCAGTTCCAACAGTCGAGTCAAAATTTTTCACCATTACATAGTCTCCTTTTTTATAATTTCTAGCCTTTACTCGACTTTTGTTATACAATTTTTCATTATAATCTTGAACTTGCTTTTGGTGGGCCTCAGCTTTTTTCCTTATCTTTTTTAAACTATCTAATTTCTTATTTTCATTTATGTCCTCTAGCTTTTCCTTAAGTTCATCCACAATCTTTCCTTTTTGTTCTACTCCAAACAGCATTTTACTCGGAAGTTGTCTTATACTTCTGTGCAACGTAGTATTTAAAGCATGTTCTATTTTATCTATAACATTGTCCCAGTATACACCTTTACTTTAATCAACTAATTTTGCTATCATTGGTCCAAGGCTCCTGTTAATCCTTTCAACTTGACCATTGGCTTGTGGAGAGCCTGTGGCTATCTTGATGTGCTTCATATTATATTCTTCCATGAATTCTTCGAAGTCTTTAGATGTAAAACAACTACCCCGGTCTGAAATTATGCATTTTGGCCTATAGTAGGCCCTAAAGTAATCTTTCAATGCCGTTATAACCTCCCTAGTGCTTGTTGATTTAGTTGAATAAAGTCTTACAAACTTTGTGAATCCGTCAACTACCACAAAAATGTGTTTTTTTGCTCTTGACGAGTCTACTGGACCATAATGGTCAATGTGTATTAACTTGAATGGTTTGTTTCCTTTGGGAATACTGTGCAAAAAACCTTCTCCTTTACCTGATTTTGGTGAAAAAGCTACACACTTTAAAAAATTTTCTATATGTGAAACGCACTTTTCTTTTAAATTTGTAAACCAATAAGTTTTTGAAATTATGTCCATCTTTTTATCTCTTCCTATATGTCCTATTTCGTTGTGGTATTTATATAGTACCTGATCTTCCATTTCTTCTGGCACATAGAATAGTATCCTATCGTCATTTGCTTTTCTGTACACTACACCATTTCTCATTTCAAATAATTTAAGTTCTGCCTTCTCTAAAATCGTTTTAAGCTTCTTAATTTTTAAATCCTTTCCTTGACAGATGACTAAATTTTCCTCAAAGCTGTTGGTTTCCACTATTAGAATATTATTGTACCTGCTGAGAGCATCCACATGCTGCATTTTATTTCCCGCTCTGTGACATATCTCAAGATCATAGTTTTCCATCTCCAAAGCCCATCTTGATATCTTCGGGTTAAGTTCTGCTTTATGGAGTGTTAACTTAAGTGCAATACAGTCTGTTACCAATTTTACATGTTTCCCTTGCAAATATATCCTAAATCTACGAAGAGCATAGATAACCGCCAAAGTCTCAAGCTCAAAACTATGTAACTAAGCCTCATCTGCTGTAGTACGCTTAGAGAAATAGAACACAGGATGTAACTTGCCATCATCTTTCCTCTGCAACAGTACAGCACCAAATCCTAGAGCGCTTGCGTCACAATGTAATTCCGTATCGTCCTTGTGATTATATAACGCCAGTACTGGTGACTCAATAAGTTTTTCCTTTAACGTGAGAAAACAACTCATCTCTTCTTCACCAAATTGAAATGGTTTGTCCTTCCTTAACAAGTCATGCAAAGGTTTTGCTATTGTAGAGAAATCTTTTATAAACCTTTGAAAATATGAAGAAAGTCCCAAAAAACTTTGTACTGCCTGAACCTTCGTGGGAACTGGAAAATTGTTTACGGCTTCAATGCCCTTATCATCTGCCCTAATGCCATTCTCAGAAATCAAAAATCCCAAATACTTTATATTTGCTTTCAAAAACTCACATTTATTCTTTCTAAGTTCTAATCTGTTCTGTGTAAGCCTTTTAAAGATTTCATCTAATGTTTCTAAATGTTCATTAATATCTTTGCTGGCGACCATTATATCATCCATATACACTACTACTTTGTTTTCTCTAATCATATCATCGAAGATTTTATTAACAAAGCGTTCAAAAACAGTTGGTGCATTTTTGATACCCATTGGCATTCTTGAAAACTCGAATTGTCCTAGTGGTGTTACGAATGAAGTATATTTTACAGATTCCTTATCAACAAAAACATGAAAATTTCCATTTTTAAGATCTAACTTTGAGAATACTTTTTTGTCAACTAATTTATCTAATAAATCATCTATGTGTGGCAGAGGGTAATTGTCTTTCAGCAGTGTTTTGTTCAGTTTCCTATAATCAATGCATAATCTAATCTCACCTGTTTTTTTCTTCACTAATACTATCGGAGATGCAAATTCTGATTCGCTTGGTCTTATTATCTCACTTTTCAAGTATTCGTCTAGTAATTTTTGAAGCTTGTCCTTTTCTGTACATGATAATTGTCGAGGACTGCAACTGAAAGGTTTTGCATTATCTAGACATAGTTTCATTTCTGCTCTAATCATTGGTTTTTCAGGTCTAGTTGCTTTCACATAACTGTTTTCCAGTATTTTTAAGAAACGACATTGTATTTCATAGGTAGTGCTTTTGTGCCAGTTAAAATCTATAGTTTCGCTGCTTGTAAAGTCGATATTATTTCGGTATTCAAAATTTTCAATTTCCAGTTGCCCTTTTGTACCTGTAGTCGTTGGTTCTTTAATAACCGTTTTCTGTATATTTTGACTGTATTGCTTTGCATTTATAAATTCAGTTGTTTCACCGTTAAATCTCATAACTGTCTGATCAATATCTTCGTTGTTTTGCCTTGTAACTGTTTGACCTCTGCTTTTACTATTCTGTCTCATAACTGTTTGACTTACATTTTCACTATTTTGTCTCATAACTATTTGACCTTTGCTTCTACTATTCTGTCCCATAACTGTTTGACTTACATTTTCACTATTTTGTCTCATAACTGTTTGACCTTTGCTTCTACTATTCTGTCCCATAACTGTTTGACTTACATTTTCACTATTTGGTCTCATAACTGTTTGACCTATGCTTCTACTATTCTGTCCCATAACTGTTTGACTTACATTTTCACTATTTTGTCTCATAACTGTTTGACTCGTTTCTTCATTATGATCATTATGATTTTTTTCGACTGCGTGTTCTGCCTTTAGTCGGCAATTCCAAAACATTATCGGTTAAACAGTCATCTAAACACTCAATATTATGATTTACTTCAGCGACGCGCAAAGACAGATCCCTAGCGGCAATCGTTGTGTCCATTTTGGTTGTATCTTCTACAGTTATCATCTTTAAAGTTCTTAAATCTAAATTTAAATCACAAGCTTGCATAAAATTTCTACCCAAAATCACATCATGTATCATAAACTCATTGGCGACAACTGTTAAATTAAAGTAACATTTTATTGTTCCTTTTAATACAAAACATAACATTTTTCCGTAGATTTGTAATGGGCTTCTATTTATACCAAAATATTGTTCTTTGACTTCATGTAATTGGGCCTCCCTGGGCAACAAAGATATTTTAAGCAACGAAATTGGACTGCCAGAGACTAAGATGCATGCTGTAACCATAGGAGATATAATTTGACTGTCAAAATGGATTTTAATATACCTTACATATTTATTTACAGCATTTCCCTTTCTTTCCTCACATTGGGCTACAAAGTGGCCAAACTTGCCACAAGCATAGCAGGATCCTGGATTCCTTGCTGGTTTTCGACAATCCTTAGCGATGTGTCCTGTGGCGTTGCAGTTACTGCAGCGGAATCCTCTGGTGCTGCTCCTATTCTTGTTGAGCTCCTTTGACGCCGACTCATTTGACTTATCCAAACGGATACCAGCAAACGCACGGAGAATTTGCTTCGGATTTGTGAAGCATTGGATCCGGGCCTGATCCCACAAATTCTGTGCTGGTATTCCCTCGACTATCTGGTCAACCAATTCGTCTGGATCAATGTTGATGCTGCTTGCCAGCATTGTCTTTGCCTCAAAATACACCGCAAACTTTTCGCCATAATGCCACTTCAAGTCCTCAAATTTGCGTCGCGCCTCTGCTTTGGACAGTTTATCGCCGAATGCTAGGATCAGCTGTTCCAACAGATTCTCTGCTGGCTCCATAATACGCGTTGCATTTGCATGCAACCAGCGCTGGGCGATGCCTTTTAGTTTAGCCACAATCACCATTTTTACGCGCACTGCATCCAAACGTTTGCGCAAGATGATCCATGATGAAAGTGACAAACTTGGCGATTCTGATTATTTGTTTACAACTGCCATTCGTCGTTGCTCAACACCGTTGCCTAGATCGATATCGGTGCCGCTATCGATATGCTATCGATAACGCCATCGGCGTTTGGTATTTTTCCGCTCACAGCTTCCTGGAAGTTTTCGCATTGAACTGCTTGCTTATCTCCCTCGATGCTCACTGCTTGATTGCAGTTTTCGGGCTTGCTGATGACGTCATTGGCAACTGCTTGCGACGCAGCTCTTACTTGCCCAAGAATGTTCTGGAGCTCCTTTCTTCCAGCTTCGATTTCAGCGCGTATTTGTTGTAGCGACGATACTCCTTCGGCCACGGCAGGAATCTGATCCGACCTAGGGCCGACTAGGGTCGCAGAGAAATGCTCCCCCAAGTCATCCTCTAGATCAAACTCCTGAACGTGCTCAGCCAAGTCTTCGTTTTCAGCGTCCACCAGTACTAGGGACTCCGGGCGAGTTCCACGAACTAACGGGTCCACGCCGTTTAGTCGAGCCGCGAGTTCGGCCTTATTGCCGATTGTCGGCAAGTTCAGTGCCGCCAACAAGTTCCCCGCATTCTGAAAAATCAACGAAAAGGCCCAAATGAGGATTCTAGTCTTCATCGAAGGTATACCCCACTCGAGGGGCAACAAAAGCAACTTGTATCCGACCAGAACTCTGCAGAAACTTAAGAAGCAAATAAAGGTGTATGAGAAAATTCGAAGCAGTCGCCCTTAAGTGCCTTATAAGGCTAAATCTCATATTACCAACGAAGACAAAAAACCAGATGTGACCAAACAGAATTAGAAAAAAATGTTTCAAGTGTGGAGATCCTTCACATTTCGCAAAAGAGTGTAACAAGCCCATCAAATGGTACAGGTGCGAACAGACAGGGCACAAGGCATCGAATTGCACAGGTACTAGGGTAGCTGAAACGAAGGAGAGAAAAAAAGCCAACACAATGACGAACCATATTAGCAGCAGTAGCAAATGCATTTTTAAGGACATTTCCTGTAATGGCGTTCGATTTTCTGCTTTTATCGATACAGGCTGTGATCTCTGCCTTATCCGTGATGACGTAGTTAAGATGCTAGGAAACATCGAGCTTGTTGACGAAAAGCACTGTCTGGTCGGCATTTGTAACAGCGAGTTAAATACGCTTGGCAGATTTGTAACCCAAGTTGCGGTAGACAACACTTGTTTGGACGTAATCTTTCATGTTGCCAGCAGAAATGATATCAAGTTTTCAGCAGTCATCGGAAATAGTATTTTAAAGCAAGTGGACTTGACATTCTCAGAAAAGTCGGTAAAATTTCAAGCAAAAGAGAACCAGAACAGCCAGGAGTCCTTTACTGCAGATAAAGCAGTTGTGTCATAGCTACAGATATTCCAGGAATACCCTCAAGTCTTTTTGCTGAAAGGGAGGAGCCCGAGATCGACATCGCTCATCTGGAGAGACCAATTGCAAAAACTGTGAAAGATTTGATCAACAACTACAAGCCAGAGAAGAAAAAGGACAGTCCCATTCAAATGAAATGAATTTGAAATACCCAGTCTATGAACGCCCTCGACGCATTTCACATACAGACAAGTCTATCGTAGACAACCAGGTTGAGAAATGGCTATCAGAGAAGATCATTCATCTATGCAATTCTACTGGATATGGTTCAAGATGGTACAGTCGTAACATACATTGATGATCTTATTATTGCCTCTAAGGATGTAGGCGAAGGAATCCACAAGCTAGAGCCTGTCCTCAACCGAGCTTCGGAGTTCAATTTGAAAATTAAGTGGAGCAAAGTAAGTTTCTCAAGAAAAAGGTTGACTTTTTAGGTTATATTGTCGAAGACCGTCAGAAGCCAAAACTCAAGCAGTCAAGAACTTTTCGCTTCCACATGATCGAAAGAATATTCAGCGTTTTCTCGGATTAACATCCTACTTAAGCGATTCGTTCCAGAATACACGGTGAAGGCCAAACCACTTTCTGATTTGGTTCGTAAGGACAGCGCATTACGATTCGCCGAGGAACAGCTCGCAGCATTCAACTAAAAATAGCTCTGATATCTGCACCGGTGTTATGTTTATATAATCCAAAAGCTCAGACGGAGATACACACAGACGCTTCTATGCACGGCTATGGAGATGTTCTCCTGCAAAAATATCCGGACGATCAACAGTTGCATCTTATACAAAACTTAAGCCGAAGCCAGTGGAAGAGAAATATCACTCTTACGAACTCGAAGTGTTGGCTATAGTCGAAGCTTTAAAAAAATGGAGTGTCTATTTACTTGGCATAAAATTCCAAATCATTACCGACTGCAATGCATTTGCATTAACGATGAAAAAGCGCGGTGAAATCCCTTTAAGAGTTTCACGCTGGGCATTGTTTCTCCAGGATTACGACTATGTTATCGAACATCGAAGTGACAGTAAAATGAGGCACGTGGACGCCCTGAGTCGAGTTTCATGTCTAATGCTGGAAGACACTTTGCATCACAAACTGCAGGAAGCACAGTCACAGGATAAATGGGTTCGGGCTGTAATGGCGGCCCTTGAGAACAGCACGTATGATGATTTCTTCATTAAGCATGGCATACTGTACAAGGGTCCCATCAAAGAGTTGATCGTGGTGCCGTCTCTGATGGAGGAAGAAACCATTCGCATGGCCCATAAGCAAGGACATTTCTCTGTGAAAAGAACTCAAGAGGCAGTTGAGAAGACATTTTTCATACCGGATTTATCGAAGAAAGTAATAAGGGTGGTCAAGAGTTACGTTGAATGTATTATTTCCGAGGTCAAGGCATGTAAAAAGGAAGGTTACTTGCCCGAGGAAATGGTCAAGTGGAGCGCATCCATAAGATCGTGATCCCAATGTTAGCAAAACTTTGTCAAGAAAAACCCTGTAGCTGGTATATACAAATAAAGGTCGTACAGCAAGTGATGAACAGCACACCCCCAAGAAGTACAAAATTCTCACCTTTCAGGATATTGACGGGCATGGAAATGAGAACAAACAAAGTAGCAGAGCTGAACACATTCCTGGAAGACACATAAGACATTTTCTTCAGTATTATTCGTTACATTACCTTCACTATCTATTAACATGAACATATCGCTTGCAACTCTACAAGAATATTAGTATCGATACTGCACGAAAAGAATAGTCGCATTAAGTACTCGCTTTTGCTCTCTGTGCTTGGAGAAGAGTAGATGTAAAACCACAAAAATCTGTAATTTTCCGATCGAATAAGAGTCATTAAACTTTATTTCGTGTTTTAATTGGAATACTCACCGGCGATCCCACATTAATATACCCTACAAATCGTGCCGATCTTGACAGCCCTCAGCGCCTTAATAAGTGGTAATGCAGCAATTGCTAAGACAATTAATAATGCAAGAACGGCTAAAAAATTTAAGGTGTTGCCGGAGGAGAATTAAGAAGCGAAAAAACTAATTTCTATGTTAACCAATAGACCACTATAAAATATCGACACTATACGTTTTGTTAAGAAATATATCGAGTACGAGTGAACTTTTATTAGTATAAAAAAACCCGTACGTAATGAAACTCACAGTCTATATTTTTAATTCACATCGAACGTCGTCTAGTGGACAAGAATTTTACTTATTCCTAACAACTGACTACAGCAGCTCATTTGATAACAGTTTGTCACTATCTAAAACCAAGTACTGTAACCAAGCTCACAGCTATATACAACTTGTAACAACTGTACCAAGTCCAAAAAGCTCATTCATTATCATGAATTAGGAAAACCATATGAGCATTTTAATCAAAGAATTCAATAAATTTAATAAATAGACGCTTATGTAAGGTTGGAATATATAATGCCTTCGAGTTGGAGCAACACATCTTATACATGCCGGAAAGAAACAACTATCTTCAGGATGATATCATCAATCAGATAGCTAATGGAAAATTTAATTTTCGAGAATGTAACGACAATGTGTATTTAAGCAAATAATGTTTACAAATTTGAGACTTTAAGATTTCAGATTTTAAGAATATAACAATAAATACACTTTTTTTTAAATATTCTGAAAAAAATCTTTTTATTGTGTATCAGTATTTGGGTAACAGTATTTTTAAGTAACTGAGTAGTGACTACATAGTCGTACATTTTGAAAATTTTAAATTGTTTTAAAATACAAAACAAAAAATATATAACGTAAAAGGCAGTATAACGTAAAAGACTAAATAAAATAAAACAAGAAAGGAAGTTACCGTCGGCAAGCCGCAGTTTGTATACCCTTGCAGCTATAAGAAATAATCAACGTTAGTAACACCATGTAAAATTTTTAAGGATTATTGCTGGCTTTAGTAATATTATAAAAAAATTATTTAATTTTTTTTTAGAAATTTTATTTTTTTTTAGACTATTTTTTTTTTAACTTCTATATGTAAAATAATATGATTTTTATGAAATTGAATTGGAAATTTTTAAAAATATAAAAATTATATTCCTAATGTTATAAGATAATATGTCAAAGAGCCCCAAAGCTATAATTTGTTTCATATTATTTTTCCACAAATTTTCCGATTGTTCCTATGACAGCTATATGAGATAGAAAAAATGTTATATTCAAGCTTAGAAGGTTATATTATAAAGAACACCAAGGATATTATTTTTTTTCATATTTTCCCCGACATTTCCGGATGGCTCCGACTTACATATACTACCTGCAATAGAAAGAACACTTTTGGGAAAGTTTCAGCCCGGTAGCTTTACACCTGAGAGACTAGTTTTCGTAGAAATAGGCGGACAGGACTAGATCGACTTGGCTAGTGACAATGATAAAGAATATATATACTTTATGGTGTCGAAAACGTCTCATTCAGTGCGTTGCAAACTTCTGACTGAAATCATTTTACCCTCTGCAAGGGTATAAAATGGTATATGATAACAACCTTCAGTACTGCGAAGTCATCTATAGTTCAACGTTTCTATAGAACCTTTAAAGAATTGATGTGGCGTGAATTTAGTTCCAATAGAAAATTTCAGTCAATAGATATATTTAAACAATTAAATAATCAATATATTAGTGGAGTACAACGAACCATTAGAATGAGTCCAAGTAATAAGTAAGTTATGTCAAATCTTCCAATGAACAAGTAATATTACAAACGTCCATTTTTTTTATTTTATTAATTATCGCCGATATATAAATCCTTATCTGGCTACATTTAATCAACCAAAATTTATTATCAGAAATGTATTAAAAATGATTCCCTAAGAGTTTGCCTTAACTTATCTATTTTGTCTTCCCAACTGAATCTTATGGTTGAGGTCAGGGAATTAAATGTTCTCAGAGCCCTTGTTAATGGCTCATTGCGTGCATAGTTTGTCCTGACAGCACGGTCCTGCCAGGAACATTAAAATGAATGCATACCAGCAGGCAAAGACAATCAATTGTAAGCTTTTGGTTCAATCACGTTTGAAATTTAGTAGACCATCGGTTGTGGTTGCTTTTATCGTCTTTATTCAAATGAATTTTGGTTCTCTTAGCCTAAGGCTTGCAAGCTGACGGCGCTGCGGCAGAGCAGCTGTTTTATATATTTTATATATAAGTAAAGTAACAATATGTAAACGGGCAGAGGGAGAGAATTATGCTTGCGTATATTTATATAAGCGGTCAGTATGGGAACCATGCTAACTCGGCTCTAAGCGCGGTATGCTAAGAGTGCAGATCATATTACGTTTGCACTTGAAATGGTTGTGGGCACTTGGCACGCTGTCGCTGAGTGACAAGGGCAATGCCTTATGTATATTATTGGCATAACAATCAAGTGCTGTGACTTCGGCTAATAAAGTGATGCCGCTCAATATTTATGTTATGTGATAAGAACGCATATTGGCATACATTACATCACCCTTACCTTTTGAAAAATAAAGTAATTTCATGAAGTTATTTTAATTCTTATTATCTATAAAATATAAATTTATTTTTTTGTAATTGAGATTATAGCGATAAAGAAAATGAAATGATCAAAAATATTTATATATCAAAAATGTTCATATATATATGTTATTATCTATAATGGCCATCCTAAGCTAGATTATGAAACAAAAAGTTTTAGTCTATCCTTATGAACTATCTGCTTTTTGTTTTTGTCATTAACTATTATAACATTATTTCTATATCCTATTTCCGTTACTTTATACGGACCAGTTTATTTATAATCTAACTTATGACCTGTTTCGTCTCATCTCCTACTGATATATCTATATTGTATACTTTTTGATCGTATAGTACCTTGTTTTTTTTCTTATGCTCTTCTATTATTATATGGCTCTTTTATACGCTACTTCTAATCTATATTTACTTTCTTTAGTAGTATCATCTATATAATATATTGTTTTTATGCTATCTATGCTATTAAATTGTTTTGGTAAGTTACTTGTGTTACCAAATACTAGCTCATTTGGACAATAATTATGTGCCATAGAGGGGGTGGTGTTAAAACAAAAGACAAAATATTGAAGCCATACATCCCAATCAGTTTTATCAACCGATTTATAAGATCGTATGTATTCAATAAAAGTTCTATGACTTCTTTCTATTGTTCCAACTGGTGGTGGTGTGCTGTAGATTTAATATCTGTAATATTTAAATATTTGCACAAATTGTCTATAATTGAATTCTTGTATTCTGTTTCCATGTCGTAATGAACGTCTTTATTGGACCGTACTTCAGGATAAAAGATTCAAATATTGCTTTAGCAACAGTATTAGCATTCTTAATTTGAACAGGTATGGCAATTAAATACTTAGTTAAATGACATATTAAAGTGATCGTCATGGAAGTTAGACAGAATGGCTTCTTTATCTTTTTCTTTATCTATTAGGGTCACCGGGTTGAGTAGCGCTACTCTTAATGTTTTCAATATTTTATTGCCCATTAATTTGAAATTATCTATTGAAGTATATTCAAAGATATTTTCCCATGGTGCCACTTTGAGTTGGCTGATTTTATGTATACCGACTTGAAGCTCAAGCCTTTGGAAAACTGGACCTAAGTTTAGGATTCCATATTGGTTTATAAATCGCTGATATCGTATCTTGCTGTAATTTTTCTGCCATGTTTAAATAAACATAGCATATCTTTTACATGCAATGTCATAAGTTGGGCATAAAAGCTGTATCTAAAGATTGCGTAGGCAATTCTTTTTGTTTATTTTCCGCGTGGATTTTCTGTCTATTCTGATACCTTGTAGTGACCTTGTTGATATTGCCAGTTATATTTTGTAGGTCTTTGATGGTTATTCGTGATAACGCATTAGCTACATAGTTGTCTTTTCCCTTTAAGTATTTAACTGAGAAATAATATTCTTCAAATTCAAAGCCTCATACGTGTCGGTTTAGAACTGGGATTGATCAATGAGAAAAGGTATATTAAAGGTCTATGGTCTGTTTTATTATGAAATGTTTTCAATATATATAAATAGTCTAAAATGTAATATTGTCCAGTGTAGTTCCTGCTCAGTAGTACTCTTATTTCTTTCTCCTTTAGTGAATGATCTAGATGCATAAGCAATGGGAAGTTGGAGTGCATCATGGTTTTGAGTTAAAACCGCTCCACATGCTTGCATCCGTAATTATACAGAATTCTTTATTAAAATCGAGGTATTGTAATAGTGTTTTTTCCATTAGTTTGTTTTTAAATATTGGAATGCGTCTTGACCTTCAACTGTCCATTTAAAGGGAACATTCTTTTTGCATAATGTACCGGGAATATTCGGCGAAGTTTTCAATGAATTGTCTATAATAATTGCAAAAGGCTACAAAACGTCTAGCGCAGTCCGCATTGGGTGGCACTGGGTAAATCATGATGACGTCAAATTTCTTGTCATCTGGTAGTATTCCTTTATCTGTGCATTTGCAATAGTGATCACCCATTGAAATAATTTAGGCGCTATTTTTAAACCGAAAGATAATCGCGTGAAACGATACGAGCCATTGCTCGTTAAAAATGACGTTATGTCTCGTGAACTTTTTTTGCGTTCAATTTAGTGGAATCCTGACATAAGGTTAGGATACGAAAAATATTTTGCTCGCTCTAGTTGATCTAAAATGTCATCAATTCTAGGGAGTGGAAATTTGTCGGACAATAGTTTTTTGTTTATTTGACGATAGTCAATCACTAATAGCCATACCTTTGAATCTGAAGCGGGGGATGATTTTTTGAGGACAAGTAATAATGCGGTATTGTATTCAGATACAGAAGGTTCGACTATTCCGTCGGTGATCAGTTTTCCGACATGCATCTGTATCTCGTTTATCTGTTTAGGCTTCTATAATTTTTGACGTATACTGGTTAATCATCCTTTAATCTCAGTTTCTGTTCGTAAAAATTATTTGTACTGATTGGTTCTGTTTCCAATCCGAATATATCACTGTATTTGGTGCATAAGCTTGAGAGCTGTGACTTAAATTGTGAAGGAAAGTTCTTTGATAGTTGAGATAATACAGACTTTTCTCTATTTTCATTATTAGTTTCGACTACTTCGTAGTTCGAAAGTTATTCATATGCCAAGCTATTTGTACTGACTACTTGATCTTTATTTGTAGTATTAAATAATCTTATGAATGCATTTTTTGTTGTTGGTATTATACTAGCTACGTAAATACCATTTTCATACCCTTGCACAGGGTATAATAATTTCAGTCAGAAGTTTGCAACGCAGTGAAGGAGACGTTTCCGACCCCATGAAGTATATATATTCTTGATCAGCGTCACAAGTCGATCTAGCCATGTCCGTCTGTCCGTCCGTCTGTCCGTCCGTCTGTCCGACCGTCTGTCCGTCCTTCCGTTTCTACGCAAACTAGACTCTCAGTTTTAAAGCTATCGGGCTGAAACTTTCCCAAAAGTCTTCTTTCTATTGCAGGTACTATATAAGTCGGATCAGACAACTATATCTTATAGCTTCCATATAAACTCCTACGCTTGGAAATAACATTATTTATTGGGTTTTGATTTTCGAATCTAATTTTATCAAAATCGGATGACTATATCATATAGCTGCCATAGGAACAATCGGAAAATTAGTCGGAAAACATGAAATGAAATTATGTCTTTGGTGTTTTTTAACATATAACTTTATAAGCTTGAAAATAAAATTTTTTAATTAGTTCTGAATCGTGAATTCAATTTTATTAAAATCGGACGACTATATCATATAGCTGTCATAGGAACGAACGAATAATTGGCTTGAAATAATATGAAACAAATTATAGCTTAGGGACTTTTTGACATATTATCATATAATACTGGGAATATAAATATAAACATAAATCCCTTAGGAAACTCAAACTAGAGGGATCAAGTATATATCTAGTCAATAAATGACAGAAAGCTGAAAAATTCAATAATTAACCACAAGCTGTGATGCACAACATAATTTGAAATTGAGAACTCAGCAAGTGTTACATTGGAGAATTAATAAAGATTAAATCAAAAATTTTATGCAAGTCATTAAAAATATTATTAATTTGGTTGAGGCCTTTATAAAAACATTCATCAATGACAATTATTTCCTGTGATGGATTCACATTTGCGGGCACTATAGCAGATTCTGCTATGAGCAGCATAGGGGCATAATACGAAACGACCAAAATCGAAGAGCCAGGCAGACGGCGAATGTCGCACAAAGCGGACAACAAAAGCTGATGTTGTTAATGGTGCAACGGAAGCGTAAAATGATAAGAGCGCAGCTCCGAGGTGCACTGCAATATTTGAGCCAGGCGGACGGTGAATGTCGCACAAAGCGGACAACAAAAATTCCTGCTGATGTTGTTGATGTTGCGTCGGAAGAGCGACGGAAAATGATAAAAGCGCAACTCCGAGGATCACGCCGATATAAGAGCCAGGCGGACTGCGAATGTCGCACGAAGCGGACGACAAAGGCTCGAGTTGATGTTGTTGATGCATTAAAAGAGATACAGAATATGATGAAAGCGCGGTGAGAAAGGCAAGCAGCTGCCGATTTTGTAGCGAAAACGCCTCCGACAAATGAGGAAAAGCTGGTAGAAGATGTCCCCCAAAGTACATTTTGATGGTTGATTTGATGTTGAAGTTTGTCCAAGCTCCGGAAAACTGGATAAGATTTCATCCTCCACCACAATTTCCCGTTCTCTATGAATAGATTTTTTGATCTTAATTGAATTCAACTAGATCTCGTTTTTGAAGACTGAATCGAAAAGCTGATCAGGGATACCAAGCTTGAAATTAAGAAACTTTAACGTTGTAACGTCAACATCATGTTTTACAAGTTTTACACAAGTGAAAGAATTAGCATCCACCTTAAGTTTGGTGGACACATATTTTAAAACAGCATTCGGCTCCGTATCTGTTGCAAACTTTACGATATGCAAGAATTTCTTGCTCGGCAAAACATGAAGATCTTCGGCATTAGAAGCCACAACATGTTTCTTGGGTTTATTGTATTACCTTCTCTTTTTATTTAAAACTTGTATGAAATTTCCTCTCTCAATATCCAGAGCTTGATTAGAAGGATCAACTACCTCGTAAGACGTAGCAGCAAAAACCGCATATGACTAGGGAGCTGCAGGTACGGTGGAAGGCTTGGGTAGACGAGGTTTGAGATTTACATTTGAATTTTAAATCAAAGCATCATCCTTAGGGGGGAACGCCTCGAAGAATTTATTTTTAATGCCCTGATATAAGCGCTTTAGGGATTTAAATTCATCATCAAGTTCATCAATTTTAGAATGCGAATCATTCGCAACCGCACAGCTGTTTCATTGCCACAGTATGTTTGGATTTAACAAAAGTTTGAGCACATCGTGCGGTAGAGCTACGCAAGAAGTATGGTAATGTAAAATGTAAAATCGGAATTGCACTAGGGGCAGCAGGTAAGTAACATGCGAGAAATTTAAGCACGTCCGAACGCAAACAATGTTTTATGACTACTCTATATAAAACAGTAAATATAAAAATGTTTTTGAGAAAGGGTACACTCCAAACTACAAAGAAAGGTGAACAAAACATACCCTTAAGCAATGTTTACTTAACTAAACTAAAAATATTAAATATACCTATTACAAACTTAAAATAATTATACCCGTTACTCGTAGAGTAAAATGATATACTAGATTCGTCGGAAAGTATGTAACGAGTAGACGGAAGCGTTTCCGACCCCATAAAGTATATATTTTCTTGATCAGGATCACTACGAGTCGATCTTGCCATGTCCCTATGAAGGCTGAAATCTCGGAAACTATGAAAGCACCATAACTATAAAAGAAGAGTCAGACTTGCACAGCGCAAGTTTTTATGATGGAAACAAATTTTTGTCTCATAAATACATATCGATTGACCCAAAAATTGTGCCACGCCCTCTCTAACTCCCATAACCGGCTTAAACTCTTAAATCTGTCTGCCGCCCACATAACATATACTGCAATACCCTGTAGGTGGCGCCCTAAAATATCGCTTTGCTGCTTCTATATCTCCATTTTTTTTTTGTTCCCTTGCTTACCCCACTATAGCGTTCTTCCTTCTTTTTCTTGAATCTAGGTCTTTATTAATGTGCTGAAGAAAGTTATATTTACACTGTTTCTCAATTGGCCAATAACGTTTTGTTTTTGATTGAAATTTCCATGTGCCAAAAGAATATCAATTTCTTCTGGTTTCTCAAATAGAGGCAACCGATGTTATAATTGACGGAATTTTCCAACAATTATTAATTATAATCAGTCAAAATGGGATATCTCAGTACTCTCTTTTATTTTTAAAACGTTCTTCAGGAATTGAATAATAAGCTTCTGTTAGAGATAAATGGCGGACTAAAGGTTCTGCTTCTCCATTACGTTAGTTTTTAAACGCCACATTTTCTGTACAGTGGGTAGTAACGAACCGCTACACCTATTGAAAAATTGTAGGCGAGATGTCACCTCGAGTTGCTCTGAGTGTTGCTGACATCTCGGATTGCCTTTTCACAATAATTGTTATAAAGTCCAAATTTTTATGATATTTTATTTTTGATTTTAAATTCTTAAAGTTAATTGATCGTATATGTACAAAGTTAAAAAAAAAATTTTAAAGCTTCACTAAAGCTTTTTATGAGCTTTCAAAAGTACACAATCGATCAGCTGCTTAGGTTTAAGAAATTGGTGCCAGAATATTTTCTTTACATTTGTGCGAAAAAAAGCTTCTCTGTCCGGACTTAATTAAGTAAATTATGGAAATGAAAGATCAAGGTATGTAGTATCTAGGGTGTATAGTACATTTATGTGTAATCTTGGTTTTCGAGCTGTGTTTAATGTCCAATTAATGCGTAATGTGTTTCTTGGAATACAATTAACGACCTGACGTCTGCCTACAAAAACCCTTTTCACGCAATTCCAAAATATTCAGGGACTTACGAGTTTTTACATAGCGATCTCTTCGATGTTTCACACAGCAACTATCGGAATATATCATCGGAGTCTCATTGGATGTATAAAAATATAGCGATTGCCAATTGGAAAATAGAGTAACATTAAAAATAAAAAAAATTAGATTTTTTGAAAACTTTATAAAAGAAGAACTTGCAAAATGTAATTATATGGCCGAACGTTTTAAGTTAAAGCATGCTAAATTAACAATTGCAATAAATGAAAAATTTCAAAACACCCAACCTTGTCTTATACAAACTCAGGGCCACGATTGAAAATAAAATTGGCATCTGAACTTGCTAATTAAAAAGATCACAACACAAAATATTCTTATTCACGCTGCAGCAGTTTCAGCTAAAAAGGAATGTAATAAAAGTGTGGCGTTGATCGTTAAAGAAATGATTACAACACCTGAATTTACCACAGACTTGAGAAAGAGAAATTCAAACCTACTTACACAAAATGAAGCTCTAGCCTGCATTTTGGAAATTCATTAACCAAACAGCAATATGTCAATACTAGGGTTTTGAATATAAGTCATCACAGCGACATTAATCCCAGTTACAAGCAAGTAATGGAAGATAAAACACACTGTCGGCCAATTGGTATAGAAGAAACCAAAACTACTGCTCAAGTGTCACTACAAAACATTTTAATCATACTATAGAGCGTATTATAAAAATGCAATCCGAATTGTTCAAGCCATTTCCCGATATTTCTGATATAAATTATTGACTCATTTCAGAGAAACATCTGGGGAAACAGGACACCGCAGTCCATTCGGTTTTGCAGGCCACAAAATTATGAAATTATTATGGAAAAAATCGACTTTCGAGTAAATAATCTAAAATCGTTTTCTTAACCTGGATAATACTAATGACCCAAAAGTAACCTTTAAAATTCATTGATGGCAAAGTACTAAATATACTAACTGGTACTAAATCAACTGAATGCTGTCCAATCTGTGGTGTCTGCAAACCAAAGATTTTAGTTCAAAAACCTTTACCCCCAAGCTTTAAGCTTTAAAATTTCGAGTGAGTGCTCTACATCCTTGAATCCAGCTTTTAGAATTTGTCCTGAATATATCATATAGAATTGAAATACAAAAATGACATGTAAAATGTGATGACAAGGATAAAATGAGTGCACGCAAAAAATATATTCAGGAAAAGACTTGGAAGGATATGGGTCTTCGAATAAGCAGGCCAAAACAGAATGGCAGAGGCAACAGCAATGATGGTATTAAAACCAGAAGAGCTTTTGCGAAAAGCAAACAACTGTATTAAATCTTCTGGATTTGCCATCTACCGAAAAAAACACATTTGACAAAGAATTGGACAAACAATCTGAATCTGATTCGGACCCTACCTATACATCAAAACGCAATGCCAGCCGCGGCCTCCAAAAATTACTTTTAGCACACTATAAGCATTTTACTCATTTTGATATAAAAACATACAAGAGGAAAAAGGATCTACGCGATCGAGCATTTAAATTCAAGCCCTGTTTTCTCAGACGTTATTTTATTTTTTTATTTGCTCTTTCGGCTATCCTTTCTATTCTCTTCTTCTTACATACCACCCTTTGATTTATTTCAAATCCTTTATATTCCTTTTTTTAGTTGTAATACAAAAATTAAAATTTTGACTCACTGCTGCTTAGAATCCATCGACGGAAGCTCTTTCCTCAGGATAATGAGCGGCTGTGAAGGGGAAAAAAAGAAAATCAATCAAATGCTTCGTATTCGTTTTTTTAGATGTAATATAAAAATGAAAATTTTGACTCACCGCTGCTTAGAATCCATCGAAGAAGAACTCTTTCCTCGGGACAAAAAGCTGCTGTAAAGTAAGGCAAAAAAAGGGGACTCAAAAAAAAAAGTAAAAAAATCGACACTTGGGGCAAGCCGAAGTGTTACCGCATGGTCGGCATTTTTTCCCTTCCTCTTTGACTTCTTTAGCTGCCCAATGCACTAACACACATACATATTCTCAAGCTCAAGCAAAAAGAGTATTCTAGCACTTAATTTACTTTTTCTAAGTTTCCGCCGCCATTAAACACGAGGGTGCTAGCGTTTGGCCATTCTCGGCGCGTTCGGCTGGCACAAAAATCGTTCATTTTCGCGTAAGTTAATTATTTCTCATAGGACCGCGACGAAGGCGACAGTTTTTATAATAAAACAATTTGTAATTGAAATGTATTTGTCTTATCAACACCTATTGACTGACCCAAAAAAAAAATGTGTCACACGCTTTATAACGTCCACAAGTGGTTTTAACGCTTAAATTCGTTTTCCACCCACATACCAAATACTTAATAAGCGGGAAGATGGCGCTTCACAATAGCTTTTGCTGCCTATATACTTCCATTTCCCTTTTGATCTCTTAAGCTGAGTAATGGGTATCTAATAGTCGAGGCACTCGACTATAGCGTTCTCCCTTGCTTTTTTTTTGTATTTTCCAAAGTCTCTATCATAATAAAACATCTCCAATTCAATTTATTTATAAAAAAGTTATTTTTTCATATGTTTTTTCTTGCAATTTAAAGTAATCTAATACTTCTCCACCGTTCACATAATTGTTTTTTTCATCTCACCCAGGCCAAATAAATTAGATTCTAAACTTTTAAAATTTTTTTAAATTTCTTTTTCAAATAGTCTCTGATGTTGTATTGATGTCGCACCATGGTCTTCATTATTCTTTGCCGCAAAGAATTTATTTATTAAGTTGCATGGAGTGTAATTTATGTGCTTTTGATCTAAACATTGTTTTCTTGCCAAAGAGTAGGGGCTCAGATAATAAAACGTTTTTAAAGTGATCAATTGTAAGATTTCGTAAACTCACTCCCTTGGCTTTATTATGTGAAGATTCATTCATTGATCTGTTCTTTAAGAATACGTAAGCCTTTGACAATAGACGTTAATATTCTGCCATAAATTTACCGTTGAGCCTTACGGCTAAACTTTGGATATTAACTCTTTTGAGGTTAAATAGATTAATTCTTTCATTTAAATAGTCCGATGAAAAAAATTT
Organism: Drosophila biarmipes; assembly: GCF_025231255.1. Classification (NCBI taxonomy): domain Eukaryota; kingdom Metazoa; phylum Arthropoda; class Insecta; order Diptera; family Drosophilidae; genus Drosophila; species Drosophila biarmipes. Next base: position 1,047,473 of record NW_026114526.1, on the reverse strand, counting down.
TATGTCAGGATCATTACGAATATCTTTATAAACATCCTAAATTTTTATTGTATAGATAAATAAATCAGTAACTTTTCCTGAAATTTTGGATTTATAAATTGGTAATAAAAAACATACATTTTCCATTTCGATAAGTTCATTACTGCAAATCCGAAATACATTTGAATTGCATGGAAAATATTATTAGTTTTAGGGGCACTATGAAAATTGAATTTTGAAATTAAAGTTTTTGCACAAAGTGCTTTCCATCCAGCCTTGGTGCTATTCTTAGCTTTCCATGTATCAATAAGCATTAGTTTTCTTTAAACAGAATTATGCATTAATTCAAAAAAATTTTTTCAAATTTATTTTTTGCATTTAGCCTATATAATGTATTTAGATCAACGTAATTCTTTAACCATGTCATTTGTAAAAACTCAACTCCTCTACATATCTTTTTGAGAACTAAGCTAGTCTGTAAACGTTGTTGCGAATTTCTATCCACCGAAGATCAGCATATAGTGCAGCAAAAGAATTCTGGGATGTTTTGTGAGAGCTGAAGTTTAGTGTAGACCCACTATTTTTAATGGTAACTTTAGTGGAACGGTTTAAATAAGCTTTTGGCCAATTTTTGTTACCCAATATGTTAGACGCGCGTCACCATAAAGATTAAACATTTAAATTGTAAAAGATTTAAAGAAAATTATTGTAATGATTTTAATATTTGGGTTGATCTTGACAATGATAATATTTTTTCGTAAAATAATGCTTACAAAGATGGAACAAATTGAATTTAACTTTGGCAAATTATGATTCGATTTTTCGATTAAAGCTCCTTTATCATAATTGATCACTAATTTGTGGGATTAAAGATATTTAAATGGAATTCGAGACCTTCTTAGCATAGGCATAAAGCTCCCACGGGATTGCGTTGTCGGGGAAGTTTTGTTGAAGTTTCAAAAAGGTTTGCTCAAGCTGAGACATTTTCCATTCAAGCAACTCCGGAGGCGCTCCTGGGACTTCGACTTATTTACTGCTCGTGCGGATATAGTCTAAGAAACACACAATAATCGCTATCAGTTCCAGATAAAAATTTTAGTTTAATTTCAATCAACCTGATGACTGTGTCCCCAAAACAAATAACGGGTCCGGTATTTGATTGATATTTTCGGATTTCAATATTTATGTACGTTGTATTTTTTATTTAATTGACTTGTAAATATTTTATTTTTAGAGGACGTAATCTTTTTGCATGTGCGTGCATGTAAACGTAAAATCTTACACACAAAATAATTATAAAATAATTTTAGAAAGCAAAACTTTGAAAGTTAAGACTTTACTTAGAGGGTGTGCTTTTTAAAGTCTGCAACGTACTTTCACACTTGTTGAAAATATACTTTCACTTATTATTAATATCCGGGACATAGTTCTCAGGAGAAAACTTGACGTTCGGGTACATCGATGTTTTTGGAGTTCTTTTAAATAAAAAATAAGCTTTTTTTTTGTGTATTTGAAATTTATTTACTTTGTAATGTTTAAAAATAAAAATGTTATTTCGTTTCTATGACAGGTATCTGTCAATATTTATGTTGACGTAATTTTTAAATTTGTTTATACAATTTTGAGATGCCGTCGATATTTTACGCAATCATCTAGAGGTTGGGAATAAGGCAAATAAGTATTTCTCTTTAATCAATAATTTTGTTGTATTTCTCTTTCTCTTTTTTTAGCAGCGAGCTCGAAGAGAAATAAAGTCATCAACCAACAATGAAAATAGATTATGGTTTTGTGATTTTAAGAATAGTTGAAGTTAAGAGAACGACAACATGACTCACACTTTGTATGCACATTTGTTCAGTAGTTCAACTTACGCTTCTCTGACATCCAAGAAGAATTCTTATGAAAGCAAAAAAACTGAAAACAAGATATGCGTGCGTGCGGGATTTGTATATATTCATGGATGTGTAACTGACAGAGACGTAAAATTTGTTTAAATTATTTCAATACTATTTGTTTTGATGACACATTGTTTAGATGACACACTTACGAGATACGCTGCGAATTCTAGTAGTGGCGGTATGGCGAAGAGCTTTTGGAGAAATAGAGTTTGGAAATAAAGGTTTGAATATAAGAGCGTCTAGAGACCAATGTGTGGAGATTAAGAGAATAGTCAGAGCTCCAGTTTAAGGCTGTGCGTGAAGGGCCAGTCCGTCCATCATGAACCACGGATTTTTGACCTGTAGTGGAGAGATTTAGCGGGCCCTGAGCAAAAGGGAAATAACGGTCGGAGGCCCCCTATAAAGCCGCAGGAAAGAATTGCAATTATCGCTTCCAGACAGAGGACTTTGCCTATGTCGCACACATTCTTAACATTGCTCTAAAGGGCAAATCAAAAGATATGAGGAGATCATTGTCAGAATATTATTCTAAAACGGAAAACGACCCGAAACTTGTCGGGATCTATACAGAGCTGGTGGCAGCATACCCCGAGAAAACAGGCCCAGTATCACGCTGACGCTATAGTCCGACGACCTGCAAAAGGAGGGTTAGAAAAGTGATGCAAACTAAGAAAGTAAAACCAAAGCAATAAAACCAGGCAGACTATGCACAGGTCGCCCAGCAAGACCTCTAATAATAGTCGTTCAGGTTCGACGGCAGGGAGAAACCTTTTGCGTTTTTGGAACAAGGGGAGTAGTTCGCCAACACTTACGGCCTAGACCAAGACATGATTCCCCGAGCCATGACGGAATTACTCAAAGGGAGTGCATTGAATGGGTTCAACTCCAATAGCAAGCAGTGGAAAACGGAATTCATAGAAAGCTTTTACATATATTTCCTACCCAGAGATTTATTTACGAAGCCAACGAATCAAGTCAAGCAATGAAAGCAGGACTACTGCGATTCATTCAAGGAATATGAGTATATGATTGACATGCAGACGCGGAAGTGACCACTCAGGTATTCCACAAAAGAAACACTCAACATCGTAAAAAAAAACTGCATCCCGAACCTGGGAGTCTCCCTCAGAGCCTAAAAAATAACGGACTTGGAATCGCTGATGATCCTAGCCGACGAGCTCAAGGAACTGGAGAACAAGTTCTCTAGAACGAAAAGACAGCCTCTTTACAAACTAAGTGCAACAGGTCCGAGCACCGGCGTCCACAAACCTCGTAGGAACGATCAATGGATACTGCCACGACAGGACCACCTGCTGCAATTAACCAACGCCCTGAGTAACGGCCAGTGGACAACAACACGGGAAGACCATGGGAACCAACAGAGGCAGCTAACAAACACTCTGTTTAGACCACCAGCACACCAAAAAGTCCTCAAGGACACTTGGCGCGTGGATGCCGAGTAGAAGGAATAAATAATATTTTCGACCAACTGAGATAAGCACGGTATATCATCTGTTTGAACCTGAAGGATGGGTATTGGCAAATCCCACTTAAAGAAAGCAGCAGGCAATACACGGCTCTTACAGTGCCCCGAAAAGGCTTACTCCAGGTGGCATTTGAAGAGGTAAAGGCAAGAATCGTTGACTTCGACAAACCGCTCATCCTACAAACGGACGCGAGCGAATACCGCATCGGGGTCATTTTAACCCAGGAAACTGAATGAGGTGAGAAGGTAATCTCCTTCTTAAGCCAAACGCTCAACGGCGCTGAGAAGAACAACTCAACGACCGAGAGGAGTGCTAGTTAAAGGTTAATCCCTATCTGGAAGGTGACCAGTAACCGACCATATGGCGCTGATTTGGATCAAGAGCATAGAAACGCCTTTAGGAAAGATCGCCAGATATAAAGTACAAGATAAGTAACGGCCATACAACGGAATGTACGGCCAAATTTATGGTGTCGATTTTCGATGTGGATTTTCGAACTTGCGTTGCCCCTGTAAAGCTCTATGCTTGTGTTGGTGTAGAATTTCGTGTAGTCCGCAATAAACAATTAATATTTTTTGTGCTGCAATAAACAATAAAATAAAATGAACATAGTGTTCATTGTGTTTTAAGCAATCTCCATGGTGTTCAAACAATGTTTCAATTAATTGTGTAAAAAGAGGCCAATGTAATATATTTTTGATTTTTATATAATACTCAATCTATGTTTTGGTTGATTGTTTATGTAATGTAATGTTTTCTAGTCTTGCAATCGTAGAAAACATTGTTCCAAAACAGTACAGATACAGTACAGATACAGTACAGATGCAGTACAGATGCTGTACAGATTCAGTACAGATACAGTACAGAAACAGTACACCCCTGTTCAAGTAATTACCATCCAAAACCAAGTGTAAACCATGAAGTATAAACCATGAAGAAATAAGATAAATATTCTTTGCCATAAATAAATAAATTTTTGGTCTGATCTTTGAACATTACTGCTGTATTGTACTGTATTAATTTTACTAAGTTGAATTTCACAAAGGAACGTAGTCGTATCAGGTTGAATGCATAGGGTAATGATAGAACCATGCACATATTGAGAGATTATAAAAGACTGCAACTGCAAAAACATCCGGCCCGCCCTGAAACACAGTTTCTGAATTGGGCAAAACTGCTGATGGGTTTGATTACCTTTTATTTCTTTGTCTTCAATTTGACTGTTAGTACAAGGTTGTCCTTCCCTGGATATGTTTTCATAAATCGGGCGATGTGCCAAGATGCTGGTGGCGTATTGGACTCCTTTACAAAACCAGTGTCATCCGCTATTGGATACCTATCCTCACTGTTTGGCCCAGTAAGAGCTTCATCGACATAAAAATCCTCTAGTTGGATTTTTTAAGCGTTAGGGTATTTATCTCGATGATCCACGGCGAGTTGATCTAGCACTCGTACCGCCAGGAATGGAGCACATGATGATCCGTAAGTTACAGTGCACAGTTGGAAATGCTAAATCGGATCGGATGGATCTTCTCTCCAAACGATTTTCTAGTAGTTTCTGAGCTATTCGTTAACCCATATTTGGCGCAACATTTTAACGATGTCGGCTGAGAATGCTTACTTGTACATACGAAAACTAGGCCCTGTGAAAAGAGTGTCATTTGACGCCTCACTATTAGCGTCGCGAAAGGATCCATCAAAAAACACTCGCAGTTTTCGGCCGAGTATGGGGTGGTGGGGGAGGAGGAACTGATTTTCAGTAGCAAGAGAGTAGGTGGCACCTCTCGCATGTGCCCCAAGTTGATATACTCCCGCATAAGTATAGGTTCTGTGTCCGCAGCTGCTCATTTTGTTCTAGACCGCCCTACCGATTTGAAGCGCTTAAGAGCTTGGATACAACGCTCGTATAATTGCAGTAAAAGTAAATGTAAGCTACTCAATTTAAATTGTGTTATTTTTTAGTGCCTCGTTCACAAACAACGATGCTGATCGTGTCAGTCCAAGAGCTTGGATGCAACGCTCGTATAATTGCAGTAAAATTAAATGTAAGCTACTCGATTTAAATTGTGTTAATTTTTAGTGCCTCGTTCACAAACAACCTTCTGTGTGACCTCCCCTTGGGCAAGATGGCTGAGTGTTGCTGTATTGTTAATAGGCGCGCTTATGGTCTGCTCGTCCTGCTCTGTTTTCTGGGCAAGATTCCTAATAGCCTGTGAATTTGGTTGGAGATGAAAAAGGGTATGGTGATTACCTTTTGCATTGCCTGCATTTGAATGTTGACTTGCACCAGTTGACCACATGACCAAGTCGCAAGCATTTGTAGCACAGTGATTTCTCCTTCAAAAATGATTGCCTCTTCACCCTAGAAATACGAACAGACATCTGAATTTTTAGCTATTCGCGCAGAGTTAAATTCTCCGTGAGTGCCGAGTTAGAATTCGGAAATGTGCTGAATATAAGCAACACAGCGATATGTTATGTGGGCGGCAGAGAGATTTAAGCGTTTAAGCCATTTTGTGGGCGTAAGAGTGGGCGTCGCACCCCGCTGACAACAAACTTGCGCTGAGAAGGAAACCCAGGAATCTGCATGCCAAGTATGACTGTTCTAGCTTTTATAGTTTTCGAGATCTCAGCGTTCATACGGAGAGACGGTCAGGCGGCAGACAAACATGGCTAGATTAACTCGGCTAGTAATCCTGATCAAGAATATACGTGTATATACTTTATGGGGTTGGAAACGATTCCCTCTACCTTTTACATACTTCCCGAAGAATCTTGTATAACCTTATACTCTACGAGTAAAGGGTATAAAAAAATATCTATAGGAGCAATACATTTTAGACTCAATTGGTACACCATAAAAAAATGTCTGCCATAAAAACATAAATAATAAAAAAAAAGTTAATAAAATACAAGTTAATAAAAAAAGGCTAATAAAAAAATAAAAAATCCTTAAAAAAAATAATTAAAAAAAGTAGTAAAAAAAATACAGCTTAAAGTATTAAGGTAAAATAGGGCTATAAAAAAAGGTGAATCAAGCTTCAGAGTGGATTCGAACCTCTTACTCAAATCCATTATCCACGAGCCACCACCATAAGCAAACGTCACACCCATCTTATACACCACACGAGCAATGCGTTTTTAGGTAGATTCCTTTTCGTCAGCATAATTTAAGAATCGACATTTGAGACAAAAATTGAATTTAGACTGTTTCACAGCGCGGATTGTGTTGAGCTATATAGCAAGAGAGAGGGAGAAAGAAAGAAGCAAAGTAACGGCATTCTAAAAATAGATTCCCATACGTGTGAGCCTTGGTTTGCTAAAATTATTCTATGGTCTTTGGTGTCACCCTATGACAACATACATGGAAGATGTGCGTCCCGAAAGCTGTACGCGAAACGGTGCTGAAGAAAACCTCGACTCACCGTTAGGAGGCCATGGGGGACGAATGACAATAGCAAGTCTGGCAGACTGATACTTCTGGCCAGCTATGTACAGAGGCGCCCGAGCCCATGTGAGAAAAGTTGAGGCTTACATGAGTTTGAAACCAAATCAGATGCAAGCGTCTGGCAAAATGTTGACGCAGGTGTTAAAGGAACCATAAGCTAAAATATGGGTGGACTTCGCGTTCAAAGCAAGACAAGCAAACGCTGCTTGTACTAATAGACCGGTTCTTCAAGTAGACAGAGTTGGTGCCGCTGCGCAGCGTGACGGCCGAATCGCTTAAGATAGCTTTCAGGGAACGAATATCGTAAGGTATGGGGTCCCGAAAGTAGTACCGACCGATGCCGGACCAGCTGAGTCTTGGCCGGATATAGGTGCCAAGCAACAATTCACAGCTCACAGCACAGGGCAGAACCAAAGAAACTGGGACGAAAAATGGTCTGTAGTTATGCTGGCAGTAAAAACGAGCATTTCGAAATCCACAACCTACACACCGGCGTTCATCATCCAAGGCAGAAAACCAAAATTACCGAGCGTCGATTAACGACTACGACAGAGAGACTCTGGGAACCGGACGACCAACTGAGAACCCAGAGGAGAAGGCCAACAAACAAAGGGAAATTATTGAGATTGTAAGGCGAAATCTGGAGAGAGCCTCCCAGGCTCAGGCTTGGCATTACAAATGTTAGTTAGTTAGTCAGTTAAAAGACCCCAATTAAGGCTGAGTAGTTCAGGGTCTGAGCAACAACCCTTTCTTGGTCTAAGATTTTTGGTTGACCGGAACAGTCGAACCGGTCCCTTACTGACCGCTCGGAACGATCAAAATCGTTCGCCGGTCATATAAAGCTCCTTCAAAAGGTCTTTATTTTTGTTGCTGGGTTTGCTTGTGTTGACAGGCAAAACATTTGAGAGATAGAAAACGAAAACGATATTTATATGGCGCTTATTTTAGAGCATTATGCATTAATAGCCAATGACAATTAAAAAACAAGAAAAGAAGTTAACTTCGGCAAGCTGAAGTTTGTATACCCTTGCAGTTATCAAAAATAATCAACGATAGTAACACCATGTTAAATTTTAAAAGAATATTTCTCTGACCTTTTCTTTGACTGCTATATGTTAGTGTCGTAAGGATTAAATAAATATGTAAGTGACAAATAAACTTAAAATTCATATATTTTAAAATGTACTTATATTTTTTTTATATAAAATACCAGTAATATGGAAAATACGGCACGTTAACACAAAGGAAGAGCGGACCATCCACGTCAGCGAGGTTAAACTGCAAAAAAAGCCAAAAACAAGCAAGCAGCTATAACATGCAAACCAAAAGGCGCAAAACAACATTGAAACAACAACAATTGAAACAACATCGAAGACGCTCTAAGGACACTCCTGGGAAACTCCAAAGATTTTCCAAGAACACTCCAAGTATTCACTAAAGACACTCCGAAGACTTTCCATGGATGCTCAGAAGACACCAAGAACATTCCAAGGATGGTGAAAGGATCCTCCAAGGACACTCCAGGAAGATTGCATGGATTATCCAAGGACTCCACTGATTGTCCAATGACACTACAAGGAAACTAAAAAGGTACAAGGAAACACGTCAAGGGCAACATGAGAAGACTCAATTGCGACTGACAAAAAAACACGCATCAGCAGTCTGCCAAGGGAAGGGATAAGGTGAGGGTAGGAGAAGTAGAGGCCGACGAAAAACCGGTATTGCGCGAAGCGGAAGGCTCAGAACCAAGGTGTTGTGATAGGAACACGGCTTAAAATTATAATTACAAAAAAACTGTCTGTCAACAAGGGTGAGAAGGAAAGAACCACGCAGGATAATGGCTGCGCACCAACCGTCAGTGGATACATCCCTTGGCAAAGATAGACGACAGCCCTGAGCCCCGCGGAAGATCTTAAAGCGGGCGTGAACGAGCCGGTCGTTAGCTTGAGGGGCCTTAGGCCAGGCCAACTGTCGCATCCCGACTGGCGCAGCAGAGATCGAGTGGGCCCACGAGGAGCAACGACAGCAGTAACCCCACGAGCAACGCCAGCAGCAACAACGCGATCCGACGCAGCAACAGCAAGGGAGGCCTGTGGGACACCACACTCGGACGGACCTCCCGGCGGACCATGTAAGCCGCACCACCCGGCAGACGGTGGTCTGGACACGGTCGGAGGGCCCCGTCGTAGGATAAGGTTGCGGCAGAGAAGCATCGCTTCACCTGCGGGTCAGCCCACTAAATGTCTTCCTCTGGGCGTAGTGCGGTTGGAGAAGGATAGACGCAAGTCTTGGGTGAGTTTGGGGTACGTGTTTAAGGAGAAACAATAAATAAAGAAACGAAGTTTGAAAACGGAAAACAAACACAATAACCGGCATAGGGCTGGGGAAACGACGATAAAAGCAGGGGTCGAAAATAAGGGGAAAAGCCAACATCAGCAAACTAAAATAAATAAAAGCTAAAACCAGGAAGCAGAAAAACGAACACCACAGTACTACGTCGTTGTCTCGGTTGCAAACCAAATGCGAAGTCCTCTCCGCACTCTCTCTTGAGTGTTGCCAGCGTAAAGCCAAGGTAAACTTGCTGAGGACGAGTAAATGGCGAAAGAGGAAACAAGGAAAGATAAAGAGTGAGAGAAAGAATTAACAAAGTTAGAAACATACCCATGAAATTGCAAAATCACCAAAAACTAGGAAAGGGGTGCCCCGATTAGGTAGTCAATTGACACTGGACGATAGTGCGATTGTTGGGCAAACGCAAAACGAAAACACAGTTTATGGTGAACATCGCAGCGATCAAGTGGCAACGCCGCCTCAGCGATATCGGTTTGTGTGGATATTGATATCATGGGGAGTCCCGCTGGGTTTTCCACGGCAGATGGGCATCTGTGCTCAGTGAGAACAGGTGAAAAATCAACGGGGGAAATTCGAACTCAGACCCGCTGCGTTATCGAGAGCTGAGGAGTGTCGGTACCCTGTGAAACCATATGAAGGCTTGGCGTGGGAGATTTCAAATTGCTACTAGGAGGACGACCAGCGCTGTATAAAGAACAAGATTGAGACCACGATAAGCAAAAAGAAATGTGATCAAAAAGAAATAACGGAAATGGACTTTGGACTTTGTAGTGAACTTTAGACCGGAGCCGCGCACAAGCGAGCCACACGCATGACTAGAACAAGGGTGAAGGCTGCAATAGGCAGAACTCCAGTTTGAAGCTGGGCTCGAAGGACAAGTAGGTCAATCAGAAGCCAAGCACTTTGAACCTGGAGTGAAGAGATTAAGAGCAAAAGGGAAATAATGTGCGCAAAAGGAAAATAACAGCTCCCAGAAAACATATAAAAAGACTCAGGGCGTTGGCAGCTGGATCAGTCAGTCATACAGTGGCTCGAAGCTTATTTCGTGCAAGAGAAAAATTAAATTTTAAATTGTCATTGCTGCCAAACTAGGAACGATATCAACAAAATTTAAACGCAATAATTCAAATAAACTCTTCATTTATTAATATAACAAAACAAAATTCCTTAATCTAAAAAAACAAAACAAATTTTCATATAAAACTTAAAAATAAGGCATTTCTGGCGTCGAAGCTTAATTCGTGCAAGCACTTAAATATATTGTAACATTTTTATTTCTTAAATTTAATATTTTGTTGGACCGCCTTTTTGTTTCTTAACCGATTTAAGACGATTTCCCATGGACTCCACTAATTTCTTTGTTGTTTCCACAGGAATTTTACGCCACTCTTCCAATAAGGCACTCTTTAGCTCAGTTTTGTTAGAAATTTTCCTTTTGCGGATCGCTTGGTCCAAAATCTCCCACAAATTTTCAATAACGTTTAAATCTGGGGATTGTGCTGGTGTTTTTATGGTGTGTGGACAGTTCCAGACCAACCAAAACTTCACATCGGCAGCAGTGTGCTTCGGGTCGTTGTCTTGATAAAAAATGGAACGGTCCAGTATTCCCAAGCTTTCTGCGCTTTGTAGTAAGTTTTCTTTTAAAATATATAAATACATCTTAGCATCCATAATGCCATCAATGAAGACTAGGTTTCTCACCCCAGACGCAGCCATACAGCCCCAAACCATAACATGGCCTCCACCGTGCTTGACCGTAGCTTTTAGATTTTTTGTATCTAGCTCCGTATTCGGACGCCGCCAAACATAATGCCTCCCATCCGACCCGAAAATGTTGTATTTGGATTCGTCCGCAAAAATAACGTCATTCCAGTACGAAATCGGCTTAGTCTCCATCTTCTTGGCGAACTTGAAACGAACAATTCTGTTCTTGTCGCTGATGAATGGTTTCTTTAGAGCAACTCGACCATTAAAATTATGCTTGTGCAGTACGTTGCGAATTGTGTCTGGGCAACATTTTTTGCCCATTTCCTCTTCTATCTCTGCAGCGATTTTTGGAGCCGATAGTTTGGGGGTTTCCCTAACTTTTCGGACTATTCGGCGCTCCTCGTGGTCGTTAAAAATTTTGTTCGGCGCAACTCGGCCCCTATCTTCCTCTCGATTTTCGCGAACAAATCTTTGAATTATATATTGCACCGTACTGGGGCTTAAGCAAACCATTTCGGCTATGGCACGCTGGGTTTATCCATCCTTAAAGTGTTTAAGGACTAATTCCCTTTGCTCGATCGTTATTCGCGGACCCATAGCCAAAAATTACCGGTAAATTTTACTTTAGTGTAACCAGCTCCGAAAACGTATAAAATGTTTATTTAAGAATACAAATAAACAAGTATACAGAAAAAAAACGGATTGAAAAGTCCCTTTTTTATGTTTTTTTTGAGTTTAAAGTCTTTGCACGAATTAAGCTTCGACGCCAGAAATGCCTTGTTTTTTAGTTTTATATGAAAATTTGTTTTGTTTTTTTTAGATTAAGTAATTTTGTTTTGTTATATTAATAAATTAAGAGTTTATTTGAATTACTGCGTTTAAATTTTGTTGATATCGTTCCTAGTTTAGCAGCAATGACGATTTAAAATTTAATTTTTCTCTTGCTCGAAATAAGCTTCGAGCCACTGTATGTAACTTAGACTATCAACGTGAACTGTGTAATAATAATGGAGGGCGCAGCATATGTTAATCTTAGTTCGAGAACGGTGACGCTTCCCTAAGTCCGCACGGCTGATCCGCTCGCGAGTGCAAGACGTTATAAGCAATCGTCAAGTCAACTCTTCAGGGTCAAGCAGTGCCGATCATCACCGATATTGAAAACAATATATTAGTGGGTGTGTGTTTATATATGTATACATTTTTAGCTGACGTGGAAAATGGAATTTGTCCCTCTGATATTCATTTAATTAAGTAAAACAAGGCTTTAATAATTATAATCTTGGTAGAAAATTAATGATTACAAGAATGCTGAAAGCAAGAATGACATTCACAAGTGCCTCGATTAGCAGATAATTGTATGTAAATCGATAGTTTGTGACGTGGTCAATAAATTTCATCAAAATTTTTAGTCGTGAAGTTCGACTAAGAAATCTATCGTTAATAGTTTTCGAGATATCAGTGTAAGAATTTATGATTTTTTTATTTTGTGGTTATTTAATAGGTATTGACGAAAAAAGTACATTTCAGGAAAAATTTTTTTGTCTAGCACTTAAACTGTATAAGCCACAGTTTTGGGATGTTTGTGTGCATCTGAGTGTGCGTGGCACGTTGGCGAAATAAACTTACGCTGCGTACGAAGTTAAGGAATCTGCATCTAAATCGTAACCGTCAAGCTCTTATAGTTTCCGAGTTAACAGCATTCACACGGACAGAAGATTATTAGATCGATCCTACTATTGATAATGATCAAAATGCTTCCTTCTACCTGTTACATACTATTCCCTGAATATTATATACCCCTTTACTCAAAGAGTAACGGGCACTATTATATCAGATTTAAGATTTAACATTTTAATCAATGTTAAACTAAAACATATAAAACATAAAACATATAGCGAAGTTCAATTGAGATAATAACGAAAAAAGCTTCTTACAGAATACAGTTTGCCATGACCACTCTAGCGCCCATAAACCGCATAATAAATTGTTTTATTCAATAACGAATAAACTAAAAAGTCTACTTTAATGTATTTTTTTGTTGAAGTACATAATTTATTTATGATTAAAAAATAAAATGAAATTCAGTTCTAATGCGTGTATTTGCTATCGAAGCACTATATACGTATTACTTGTTTAATATACAAAAATTTACCAAGCTTTAATACTTAAGTTTATAAATAAATAAGAAGAAGCATTTTATTAAACTAAGTAATTTACTGCTGGCAAAGGAATATTTTGGTTCCGTTGGAGGGGTTGGGAATATACATATAAAGTCCACAGCCTAAGATGTCACAAAAAAAACATCCTTACGTTTAAATAAATTAGTTTTAAAAATATTTTATACACTTTTAAGTGCAGCGTACAACGAACTATAATATGAAAGAGCTGCAGCAGCTCTTTCATATTACTTATATTTTGGCTTATGTCCTCGGCTTTTCATTTCTCTGATCGTCTTGGGGTGGGTTATAAAATTTTGCGAACCGCCACGTTAAAATTAATAAATTACTAAATTAAAAAAATTATATTGTTAAATTAGATTTACCGAACATTGGTTTTTAGGGAAGGGAAAATAGGCAATAGATAAAAGAAATAAGTACAACCACAAGAAGAGGTAAAGGGGTGAGTCATTCCATTTACTACGCAAAGTAATTACGAAGTGCACACCCTATCATGATTCTTTGATCCAGTTGTTCCTCCTAAGGATCCCTAGGAGTGACTACTTCCCTGCTCCATCTATCATAATTTGCGGATAGGAAAATTTTTAGTTATGCTTCATATTAAATTTGAATATAAAATAGTTTATATTCTAGTTTTATTTTCTTTTCTTTTTTATTTAGTTGCTATAATTTCATAGGTAAAGTCAGTCCAGGAAAAAAGGCATATAATTATATGCCAGTACGACAGGACCACGAGTTTCTCTACTCTTTCGCCGGTTACCGCATCCACAAAATGGTGCAGAAAACCGTGGACAACGAAAGTATGTCCCAGAGTCATATTTGTGATTTACAATTATCCTACATAATGTATTGCATATTCTAGCAAATTCTTAACAGAGCCCTTAGGTGTGGACCCCGATGAGACAGAATCCTTCATCTGTAGCGGAATTCAACACTCTGGCAGTACTGCAAATTTTGGGCTTGTGGAGGTAGCACGAAAAAGGTAGCAGAAATAATGTAATGTAATTAAAATATATAAGTGAATTTATTAATAAAATTATTATCAATAACTTTTAATTGTTAGCATTTGACAATATTGCGAAATAGCTGCTCTTATTTTTTCTGCAGGCTGGCTTTCATCTGCAGACATATTATTCCGATTTGGTTGTTCGCGTAGGACACTTGCAGTTTATTGCCAACTAACATTTATAGCGATTTTGTGCTCATTTATAATGTTGGATAGAATGACTGCATTATTATTTTTGTGATAGCTGTCAAGACCTTTCCCGATGAAACGAAACCTTGCCTCTAATTGGCCAAATGCATTTTCTACTCGCCTAGATCGACAGATTGTAGTTAAAATTTCTCTGTTCCTCAGAAGCATTTGTGGAAAATATTGCCATCATCAGCGTTTGGCAAAATCGAAATCAATAAGCAGCACCGGAACTTGTATGCGACAAATGTTTCTATTTTTTTTCTGAAGAAACGGAGAAGACATACTTTTTCTTGCCAGTCTGGAGTTTTGAAGAATCGTGGAGTCATTGCAGCACCTTGCAAAGCCAATGTTTTTATATGTAAATCTGTATCTGCAGTAAATTTTTAATATGATGCGTTTAGAAGATTATTGGCCTTTAGAAGAATGCATTTTACCTGAGATCCACGAGAGCGAATATTACCAGCTTTTGTAGTTGTGGCGATCGACTGTTTCTGCTGCTGAAGGTTTCAACACTAGTTCAACAAATCTCAACATTTTTTGCAAACTGTATTGATAGTAGAAATTTTTTTAAAAACTGAATTTATAAATTGCTCGAAAAAACAGACAAAATAAAGCGTATATTAGTTTTCACATAGTAGACTGTGGCAGAATGAATTTCCGTTTCATACTTTAAGAATTTACGTCTTTTTATTCAAGAGATATTGATTTAAGTTTTCACAAAAAAATTAAGCTCAACGTAAACACGTGCTTAGCTTGCATCTGCTGAGTTTAACTGCTGTTATTTTAACAGTGGACTGTTAAGTAAACATTTCCTACATGAAACATAACATTTTGATCTGTTCTTAATACGAAAGCATGAACATTTCCCATTTTTGGATACTTGTAAAAACACCTTTTTGCCACAAAAACGGGTCAAAGTCCGTATACTGAACACGTGAACCGCTATTGTACAGAAGCAAAGCAATAGGCACAAAAGAGAGAGCGAGCCCTCTATAGGTACACCAGTCAGGAAGTGTGATTAAATTACACAAAGCAGGGAGAAGCTAACCTATACTCCCCACAGCGCAGCCATCTTGATTCTCTCTCGTCGTCTTCTCTCTCGGTCGACTTCCACCGAGAGAAGTCTTCGTCATCATGGGGAACGGTCGGAGACATCAGTGAGGATCGGTTATTCAACGCAACCATAGATACAACAGCCAGTAGAAGATGTGTTTTTAGGCATGGACTTTCTCTGCATTGGGCCGACCACCTTTCAACGAGGTCGCGTATATCTCCAGCTTAAACCACTTCTTTCAACCAGCACCCAAAACGATTCAGTCTTATCTCCCCTTTCTGAAAATAAGTCTTGTAACGAACTGTTTTCTTTGATTTCTGCTCGCTGCGGTATTTGTGCGGCTAGCTCAGTAGATTGTGTGTGTTCGTCCCACCAAATTTATATAAACGTGACCGCCCAGTAGTTCAGTGAAAAAGCACAGAATTCTCGGGTTCGGAGTGGGTT
This sequence comes from Drosophila biarmipes, assembly GCF_025231255.1. Taxonomy (NCBI): domain Eukaryota; kingdom Metazoa; phylum Arthropoda; class Insecta; order Diptera; family Drosophilidae; genus Drosophila; species Drosophila biarmipes. The sequence goes on along the minus strand of NW_026114526.1, from coordinate 1,031,732 downwards.
TATTGCTGGTATGACTGCAGTCGGCTTTATAACTTGCTTGTCTCGCTGTCTCCGACGGTGTGGGTTGTCTTGTCGCTCCTCGAAGATCCTTGACCGCTGATTGCTCCTGACGTGGCTGGCTCGGTGACTGCTCGGCCACGATTCAGACTCGCTATGGGGTCGGCCGTGCGGGCTTAGGGAAGCGTCACCGTTCTCAGACTAGGGTGAACAGACTGACGAGCTCTCCAGGATCACTCCTCTCGATGCCCGACCTCCTGTCCCTTGCTCTGTCTCGGATGGTCCCACGGGCTTCCGCTCAGATCGTGCGGACAGTCAAGGCAGAACCCCAGGAAGCTGCCTCGCTTTTCACTTCGCTTCTGTGCCTCGTGTAAACGAACGTTCCACCCTAGCCTCACCCTTTCGCGTACTGTCCGTGCCATTCCTGCGGGCTCGATCCTCCTTGCGTGGCTGTTGAGGTGTGGTGTCCGGCTTGTTGGTGGCGATGTCCTGCGAACTGCTCCTGACAGGGTGGCTGTACGTCTTGTCTTCTGTACTGGGTCCGTAGGCATACGCCGATCCGGGACTTCTCTCCCTTCTGGCTCGTGACTCTCGGGGCTTTGTCGCGCCGCTCCGGAACTTCTCTCCCTTCTAGCTCGCTACTCTCGGGGTTCTGTTGCGCCGCTCCGGGACTTCTCTCCCTTCTGGCTCGCTACTCTCGGGGTTCTTTCGCGTCGCTCCGGGACTTCTCTCCCTTCTGGCTGATCGCGCCAGGACCTGCTCAACTCCACTTGGCGCACTGATCTAACGACGGGATACGTCCGCGTAGTGCTTGGGCGAGGTACACTGGGGCTCGACAGGCTTACCCCCTAGCTCACGATTTCAAATCGCCGGCTTTTACTGTTCTAAGTCTAGTAGACCCTCCAGGCGTATCGCCAGGACTTCGTTGGCAGGAAGGAACAGAACTTATCCGTGTGGTGCCTCCTTAGACCTCAGCCACCTGTGTCTCAGTTCGGAGATTCCTAGTAATCCCAATCCCGAACGTCTCGACGTGACAATCTTGCTCCTTGTAGGCTCCCACGGCGCTGCTTCCGACGACTCGCCCTGGTGGGGCTCCCTCGTAGTTTGCTTGGTTGGTGCTCGTTCGACTGCTTGTCTCAACTCTTGATGATCATACTCGACTGATACTCTCGATTGATTGCGCGCTCTTCACTGATTGCTCTCGACTGAATGATCCTGACTGAATGATCCCGCTGCCTGCGCCCTGCGGGTTTATATAGGGCCACCGGGTCCAAAGTCCATGGCTCCTGTTTGACCCTCTTGTCCTTGACGCACTGCTTCCCGCCGCCGTCCATCCTGATGCTGCCGTCCCGCTGATCCCGGAGACGCATGTGGCATGTTTGTGTGCCGCACCGCTGCCGAGATGTGGCACCTTCTTTCTCGGTCCAAAGTTCACGGCCGCGTCCAAAATCTGGCGGCGTCCCGTTACTCCTTTTTGCACACGGCACTCTCGCTCCGCCCGCCAAGTCTCCGCTCTCTCTTTCTCCATTGTTGTTCTCCAAACTCTCATGGTCTCCGAACCCTCTTGACCTCCAAACTCTCTCGCTCTCTAAATTCCCTTGTCTCCAAACTCTCTTCCTCTCCAAACTCACACGTTCTCCAAACTCTCACTTTCTTCAAACTCTCACGTTGTTCTGCTGGGATTTGTGTGGAGTTATTCAACTCCTCACAATCTTTTTCAGGTGATTCTCCTAGCCTTTGCGCTCTCGCACTCCGGGGTTGGTGATTTTCTCTGCCCGTCGTTGCGCGGGTCACTCTTTCGGTGCTGGGTTGGAACAAGACCTTCTTTTTGGCCCCCTTAATTTATACAGTTGGATCTTCTTTAACACCACCTCTTCCTACCAATGTATAACAGGATCATTCTTCTCCAAACACCTGGTCAGAAGTCAACAATAAGACGGTGTATATACTGGGAGGCTGCTCTCTGCTCCGCAAGTCTCTCTTCGGTCAAGAACCATCCGATGTTTAAGCCCCAAACACAAAACACAACACGTTTCCCTAACGAGGGGTGTCAGCCGCTTCTACACAACTGGGTTTCGCTAAGCTAACATGCCCTTATTTTCCTTTTCTAGTCAGCGCAAAAGTTTCAAACGAAAACGGGCTTCATCTAGACCAGGAATCTGTCCAAAAACTCCCTCCTGCCAGTCGTCGGAAATCCGGTTGTTTGACCGATCATTCTCGGGCTCCACAACCGCCTTCCTATTTCTCTGGACTCGAACCAAGCACTCGACCTGACAAACTAGCCTAATACGTTGTAGGGCGTCGGCCAGAGAAATTGATGATCGTCGCCCGCCCAAATATGTCAAGGGAATCAGTAAAGACTCGAACCAAGCAAACGACCGGACAACCGCCTAGTACGTTGTAGGGAGTCGGCTTTACGTTTTCTGTCAGTTCTCCACCCTCCATCTGTCCTATATCGACAAACGAACAGTACAACCGCACCGCAAGTGCTAAATGCGTTACCGTAATGTTTGCGCTTCTGCTATGCTGGACTCGAACCTAACAAACGGCTAATGCCTAGTACGTCGTGGGGCGTCGTCCAGAAAGCACATTTAAATTATATTTACGTTAACTTCAATAAATAGCTTAGCTGTCGCTTAATCACAGCAGGACCCGACGGAGAGGGCCAATTGCAGCATTAAAACTATGGTCGCCCAATACATCGGTTCAAGGCGCTCCAGGAAAACATTCAACGAGCTGCACTAAAGGAAGCACTACGACCTCCACAACGCCCTAAGAGACCAGCTATAGGATCACTCGGTATCCTAAAGCAACACCTCTTTTGTAAGACGGCGGAAAACTTTGCCGCAAAGTTGACCCCTAAGTATGAGCGACCATGCAAGGCTATTAAGTTTATCATCTGATATCAACTGATAGCTTTCGCTGAAGACGGACGTCCAAAACGTTTCGTCTATATTTGAAATCAGTCAAACAAAATAAAACAAAAACGCGAAACACAATGCCTTTATACGTAATTAGCATAATTAAAAGATAACCTTAAATATAATTGAGTTTTCGCTTTGTCGTTTTACTTTATTCTTGAGCTTACCGCAAGCCTATACCGTGTGTTGTTGTTGGTAGCAATTGAGCTATTTTTTTCACTGCAAACATTCGCACTTTCGAAAAGCTTATCGTTGACCAAACTGCAAGCTGCGTTTTCTACATTTACTCCCTTTATCTACGCGTATATAACTGACGCTTATAAGAACAACATACTATGTCTGCCTGCTGCATCAAACCATGCTTTTAAATGGCAAAATCACCTCTCGACAGCCCACAATTTTTGCTGGCTTTGTGAATCTGGCGGCCTCAGCGCCGATGCTACATTGGGACCACTTCTTGTTGCTGCCAGTTCTACGTCGTGCGTTGCTGCTCTTGGCTCCGCTTATGATCCAACACTTGGGTCACATCATTTAACTGCCAGTAGGCCCTCTTTGGTGGAAGTAGACGGCTCCAGTGCAGTCGTTTCCCCCAGACCTTCACCTTTCCCTGCCTATTCTGGACCACCTGATTTTCTCTTACACCGTGATCTGCGGCCCGTTAACAATGAGCACGCTTCTACGTCGCGTTCTAATGCAAATAGCTCCGGCACTTTGCCTGCAAACACCAGCACGGAAACATCGCCGTCAACTTTATCTAAGGAAACCTATGCCCTTATCGAGCATTAGGCATTATTATATTTTTATATCTTGCTCGTATATTTCCCCCGTTCTGATACTAGTCTCTACGTTTATTATTTGGCACAAATACAGAGTATTCATTCGACCGTTGGCAATAGCGATCATCTTATCGTTTTGGGAGATTTTAACCATCTTGCCATTTCTTGGATGCCCTCAACTAACTCTAATATTCTTGTTCCACAACAACACATGAGTTTATTCCTGGTCATATTGATCTCTCTTTCGAACAACTGAACTCAGTCTTGAACTGCTCTGGGGATGTTTTAGACCTTTTTTTTCAGAGTTTGCAAACGCTAATGTTACTCGAACTAGTCCTCTTGCGAATCCTGAAGACGCATACCATCCTACACCTTCGATAACCCTAAAAGCATCAGCTTCAGTACTGTCATGTCCCGAAACCGCACCCTCCCCTCTGCCACCGAGTCTTGTAAGCTCCCTTTCCTAAAAATTCCATGTCTTTTAAGAAATTTAAAACAATCGGACAGCTGGGTAACCATTCGAGGTATTTAATTGCTCGCTCTTATTTTTTAATCCGTAATTCCGATCGCTACAATAGTTACTTAAACCGTTGTAAAAACGAATTCAAGGATAACCCCAACAAATTTTTTGCCTTGGTTAATTTGAAACGAAAATCACAACAATTTTCATCTTGTTTTTACCATTGCTAACTTATTTACCAAATAAGCAGTGTTACAAGAAAATGTTCTGTCTATGCGTCGTTCAAACCATTATATCAACTTTTTCAGATATCCCTTCTACATAAATTGGGAAGGTATCTTTTATCATTCCACTTTATAAAAAAGGGAGTAAATCGGATATAAAAAACTATCGCGTTATTGTAAAAAATAAAACTGAATGCAAGTTTTTTGAACAGCTAATTACCGCTCAGCTACAGCACCAGTGTAGTTCAGTTACGTCCCCGATCCAGCATGACTTTACGAAACGAAGGTTAGCGTCTACGAATCTCCTGGAATTTATTCAATCATCAGAAACGCTTTTAAAAACAATTATCAAACCGATGTAATTTGTACAGTGTCAGTAAGGCTTTCGACTCCGTGAACCACCGGTTATTATTGAGAAAACTTAATCTAATAGGATTTCCAATCACGTTAATTCAGTGGATTTCAATATATTTATTGAACCGGACTTAGAGAGTAGCTTTTAAAAGCTCAATCTCTAACCTGGTCTATGTGACCTCTGGTGTTCTGCAAGAAAGCCTCCTAGGACCTCTTCTTTTTAGAATTTTTATTTATAACTTACCTCAAAGAGTTCTCTCCTCTCAAGTTCTGATCTACGCTGACGATGTAAAACTTATCATTCCGTTACCAAACCGGTTCCCATACCCTTTTGCAAGCCGATCTGAACAAATGCATTCTTGGTGCATCTAGATTTTGCCATTCTTCTAGTGGTCTTAAACGCACAGACCTTGGAGTCTTAAACAACCACGACTTAAACTTCATGGATCATATTGGCATCATAGTTAGTAAAGTTATTCGTCAAACGAATTTTTTTTTTTTGCTTTTGTCAAACGTTGGTCAAGGGAATTTGATGACCCCTATACCACGAATTAATTATACATTTCCTTGGTTCGTCCAATTCTGGAATATTGCTCGTGTGTTTGGTATGCTGACTTTAATGAACGGTCAGAGAAATATGTGGGGTGAGAACGGACGCTTTCATCGCCGGCTGAAGCAGTCCGAAAATTGGCATTCGCGAAGCGGTCGATTGACGCTGACAGCGCGGCCAAGCGGAGCCCCAAGAGAACCACTGGGAAACGAACGAGACCCAGACGTCGAGTGAAAAGGAGGAGACCAGGAGAGGACACTGTTGTATCGGCCCAGGCCCAGCGTCGGAACGTAACCTTTTGAACATCGGGCGTGTGTGTGCGTGAGCGAAATGGGTGAGTGGAACTAGCTGAAACAGCAAAAAGTGGCCAGCGAGCTAAATCGGGCCATGAGCGGCCACGAGCATTTTTGAAAATTTCAGTGAGCCCCGATGCGGTATCATCCTTAGGGTAGGCTAGTTCGAATTAACGAAAACTAACCTAAATTGTAATGGTGTAGGGAAACGAGAACTTTGACCCAACCCTGCTGGCGATGGAGCATCCGACCTACGGTGACCATGTTTTCCGCAAGTGCCGGAAGTGGTCCCACGGACCAACACGCGTTGCCGCTGGCACCTTTTCTCTTAATGCTAGTACTAAACAAAACCATTTTCCTACTTTATAACCCGGTTGTGTATAGAGATCCTGGCGTGTCTAAGCTTCACCTCAGCTTAAATACTACTCCACAATAATTCAATTTTTTTCGTCAAAATGCTAATGGCGACTACCTTTTATGTCATCTAGACCTGAACTTACAAACCTATATCTGGACTGTATCATTTTTCGTGGCAGTGCATAAAGATTACTACTTACATCAACAAAGACTGCAAACTACCCGCTAACGCTTCTTACCCGGTTTGTTTTTCATCGCGGTATTCAAATCACAAGGACAAGCCCTTGGTATGGTGAAACTAGGAATACCTGGCAAACCCGCAGAAAAGTGGAGGAGATCCATTAAAAAATACCAATCCCTAAATGAAAATTTTGGTGGACGTGTCCTTCCAAAAAGAGTTAGTTTTGGCCAAAAGTAAAGTTTGGTTAATATATAATAATTTAAATATCCTTTTTAGAGAAACACTAGCTGTTCATTGGAGAATCGCTAAACTCCACTACTATTAGTCACTTGAGAGCTTAAGGGGAACAACCGGACGATGGCAAAGCAACCGAGGCTAAGCGCGCCTTTGGTATGAATCGGAAAAACTAGGTGTCCCCACCTAGGATTACTATTTTTTGGTGTCCGCTATTATGGAAAAAACGACCGGCTGTTGCACTTTGCTATTGGGACATGCTTACCAGTAGGTCTATCGTGTTTTTGTTTTGGCCACGCGACACCCTTGAGTTGCCGAATTGCATTTTCTTCTGCATTCAAATGCACCCCTCCCACCGGCCTGAGATTCGTCGTTGTTTCCTATGTAAATCCTCTACATCACCCTGCTTCACGAAAATCCCAAGATGTAAAAACACCTGCTAGGCGCTTGTGCTTTTTGAGTCTTGAGTACAGGCGACTCAAATCCTATCACCTGTATGCTAAGTTAAGTTTTAAGGTTTGTCGGTATAAAGCTTTTTCTTGCAGTAACGTCGCTTTTTCGCCCACGTTTCCCAGCCTTACTTTTATAATCGGGTGAATGCCCGCGCTAGTCGGGTCAGACATTTGTGGGTCTCACCCGACTCGTGCGGTCGTTCACGGTTTAGGAAGGGGTATGTTGTTGTCATGACGTGAAGAAAACTGTGGTGGTCACAATTGTCATGCTAGAATTTTTTTTTGGTTTAAATGTATTAGACTTATGAAAACCTTTTGATTGATTTTAAAAATGTTTGCCACTCTCACTCTAATGCCCTCGAACGCCGAAAACGCCTAAAACTGTCTGCCGCCCACATAACATACGAGTATACCCAAATAGCGGTAGGTGACGCTTCACAATATTCCTTTGCTGCTTATATATCTTCATTTCCATTTTGCTCCGGCAATCGGTATCTTATAGCCGAGGCACTCGACCAGAGCGTTCATTCTTGTTTTTTTTTTGTAAGCATGTGCAACCAATGCGTATTGGCTTACTGAGTATATTTGTATATTGGTTTGCGCTTTTCTTATGGTTGGGTAATTCAGTTTTAGTTTAATATTTTAAGTCGCGCCCTTTAATTTCTATAAACACGTTAAAAAATAAATCTTATACAGCTTTGCACGGGATTCATACATTTTTTAGCCTATAAGGTTGAACCCGTCTAGCGCACACATTTTTTTCTTGTTATCAACTTACACGCCAAAAATGATTCAATTCGGAAAATTTACTTTAAATGTACTGCCAAATAATAAGTAATAATAAAAAAGTTAATCGAGTGCGAGTGAAATATATATATTTATGCAACATATCAGCTATTTTAATTAGTTTAATTAATTCCTAATATATAAGTATTATTATAATTACTTTGATTTTCTGTAAAGAATTTTTTTATTTTATTGTTATTCATTCATTTAAACAAATTTTAAATAGATATATGTAAATATTCCTGTTTTTGTATATTTCCCTGCCTAGCTTTCTTTTTGATTTTAGGGACACTAAGAAACACTCAGCAAAATAAAGTCAACAAAAAAAATTTTGCATTTATAACAGGAATTTAGGAATTCAAATTTGGCTAATAAAATAAAAGTAATAAAATGTCTGCTGGCATAATCGCATAAATTTCCTTTCGATAATCAGAGTGAAAAAAAAAAGTTTTTTTTTAGTTTTCATATAACTGATTTACAATATTTTGCTCTATATAAACCAATATCAGTTATATGTTGTTAGTATATAGCCTAACAGTGGTTAGTATTTTTCGAGAAGCGCTTTCGCGCATCGACTCGGGTTAGAAGTTTCAAATTAAAGGCAACTTAGGCATTGGCATAAATGTAGCGCTTGTTGCGTTACTTTCTTCGTTTGCAAAGTATTTTGTCCAATTAATGTTCCGTGCATGTGCTTCCTTCTCCTGCGAGATCGTTGCAATATTCCTATAGTCCTTTAGTAGTATTCTTTGCTGCAGGAGTTTTAGCCTTTTTCCACTTCTTTTCCGTTTGGGGATGGATTTGCTGGATTCGTGTCGTGCCCTGTACTAAGGTATTGTGAGAGGCGAGGTCCATCGTTGGGACACAACTCTAGGGCCTCTTGTAGGCTTGGTGCGTCCCTTTGCTCGACAGGAGCATGCGCCTCCCACGATGGTGCAGATGGTGGATTACCTTCCGCACTCATATGCCTCCTGCGTTGGTGTAGTCCGTGGTTTGCCTACCACACTTTATTTTCCTGCGTTGACGCAGAAGGATTTGCCATTCCTTCCATACTTTTTCTGGTTCTGCTGCTGGTGTTTGTTTTTGTTTATTTTTTTTTTGTCCTTTTTAATTCAGGCGGTGCCGTTGCTGGTCATATCGCAGGCTGATTATTTTTATTTCTGTGTTAATATATTTTTGTTTTTTTGTTGACCGGGCCTTTGGACTCAGGCGGCGCCGGTGCTGGTCATCGCCATCGCACAGGCTGTATTTTGTTTTTTAATTGTTCCTTAATTTACAGTTTTTTGAAAAAATAATTCACATCACTTTATGAATTTTCTTTATATTTGCAGTTTGATTTTCAATCCGAAGATTGCTCTATTCAGTGTAACGGTCGTCATGTACTAGGTTCAATCAATTCTGCACTTTGGTTTTTATTTTATTGATTTTTATTTGCTTATAATGTGCACTGATAAATGTGCATTCGGTTCGGAGTATTAGGACATAATCAAATGCCACATGGTACATGGTACATGCTATATAAATTCTCAATTTCTTCAGTTGGAATTAATACACTGTTTTTATTTTAATTTAATTAACTTAATAATTTAATTTTTCTAATGACATGTGATCTTGCTTGCAAAAGAATAGAGTTATTGCCAGAACTGTATGCTATTGGAACATAAATTGGAAATTTTAAATTGTTTGGTCTTATTATAAGCCAATCTTCAGATGGCTGAAAGTCTAGTTGGCAGTTGTATTTTGTAATGAAATCAATTCCTAAAACTTCATCACAAGGGACACCTAAGTGTAAGTCTACGATATGAAAATCCTGTGGAATTATGTACCTGGTAGTCTGTATTTCAATTGATGTTAAGCCATTGGATTTAGTAATTTCTTGTCTTATTCCGCGTATATCTATTATGTTATTATCTTGAAATATATCAGAATTTTGTTTTACTAAAGAGATTTCGGCACCTTTGTCTACCAAAAATACAAGTTTTTTTTTGGTAGCCACATGGGTGAATGAGACGAATATATTCTGGCTGAGATTAATAGTATGAACTGTTACGTTCTCTACTATTGAGTATTTAAAGGGGCTTGAGGGTTTTTCGAAGTGTCATTGGCTACTCTTACATTATTTGTATTATTGTTATTGTAGCCTCTGTTCGAGTTGCCACGGCCCCATTAGTTTCCTCTGTAGTTGGCGCGACCCTTGTTATAGTTCTTATTGTTGTAGTAACTATAATTGTTACTATGACCACTGAAATTACCTCTATAACTTCCACGTCCGCGGTTTCCACCACGTTGTGTATAGTTATTGTAGTAAAGAACCGAGTTTGGTTGTCCTGTTTCTTCTGTGCAACTGTTTACGAATTTTGAAACCGCTTTATTCATTGTGTTGAAATTGCCGGCTTGCATAATAAGTTTTACCTTATCAATCGTGCAGTTTTTAGTCATTGCTTTTACTGCATGCTGTGTGGAATAACTTCTTGATAGTTCTAGTGTTAAACCGTCTGTTATGTACGCATTTTCTAAAGCCTTCGTCATCTGCTCAATCTCTGATGTGTATCGATTGGCAGTTTTATTGCGTTGCTGTAGATTCATCAGCTTTGCTGACAATACTTCTACAGTCTCGCCTTTGACGTTACTTTTTAATTTAGCAATTACTTCAGGTACCGCTATTTCGTTTCCAATCAGATTTCTGGCTACACCCTTTAGTTTTGTCCTTATTATAGAGACAGCTAGGTTTTCGTGCTCACCTTTTATTGGTAAAAGTTATCTGCTTTACCATCGAAAATTGGTATAAGCATTGATGCAGTGCTTATGAAATCAATATTTGTTTGTGCCATTTTGAAGTTGTTGTTCGCAGATATGCATGCGATTGAGTCTGAGTCTGAGTCTGTTGTACTATCTACGTTTGTTATTAAAACGGCTGGGATAGTAAGATTATTTAAATCTTCTTCCTTTATATTTGGGTTGAACTCTTCTGACTCTGTCTGACCGACACCAGTTGGCTCTTCCAACATTAATTTTTCATCGGTTTTAACTGTTATTGCAGTATTAAGAGTGGTTGGTACAGAGATGTCTAAGTTAAATTTTTCTTTATCAATATTAGATTTTCTCTGAGTCTATTTAAAAATTGTGATACTTTTGACCAATTATCATCATTTAGTTTTCCCCGTCGACCATAAATTAATATATGCGCCTTGTTAAAGCAGTTTACTATTATTTCTGCATGTTTCTTTATTGTGTAGGATTTATCGAATTCTGTTTTTACTTTATTCAATTTCGCATACAAATCGTTCCACTCCATGGTAATCTTATCTATGTAATTTTACCATAAGGATCCTGGTTTCACCGAGTATAAGATGGTACGTATGGCAAAGTATTTAAGATTAAACCAATTGTTTTTTATTGCAAGCAAACAAAGGGCTGAAATCCAAATTGTACTTTTCCATATAGTCATATTCAAATTCAGTAATGGGAATGAAGTTTTTATGACCATGAAGAATGGTTAATGCACGCATTCTGAATTCAGGCTCTTTAATATTTATTTCATTAAGATAGCCATCTAATTCTATAGTATTAAATGCCATGAGTTTATTTTTAAAAATATTTTCTTTTTGTTTTTATGTTTTATTTAACGATTATTCTGATTTAAATCTTGCTAAAATCATTCGCCACATAATTAAGGCAAATTGAACTCTCTAACTTATATTTTTTTAGATCTTATCTAGATCGTTTGCTCTGCTTAAATACTTCTTCTTTAAACATTTATTGTGCAACTTGTATATTATGTAAAAAATATTTGCGCTCATTATTACAACGATTATTATTAAGACCCAACCCAATATGGGTCAATATTGTTTGGTTCTACTTTGTTAATAACGTTAGCAGTGGAGTCCACTGACTTAACGTCTACAATTCCCTTTTGGTTAGATATATTCCTAATATATAAGTATTATTATAATTACTTTGATTTTCCGTAGAGAATTTTTTTATTTTATTGTTATTCATTCATTTAAACAAATTTAAAATAGATATATGTAAATATTCCTGTTTTTGTATATTTCCCTGCCTAGCTTTCTTTTTGATTTTAGGGACATTAAGAAACACTCAACAAAATAAAGTCAACAAAAAACAATTTTGCATTTATAACAGGAATTTAGGAATTCAAATTTGGTTAATAAAATAAATGTAATAAAATGTCTGCTGGCATAACCGCATAAATTTCCTATCGATAATCAGAGTGAAAAAAAATTTTTTTTTTAGTTTTCATATAACTGATTTACAATATTTTGCTCTATATAAACCAATATCAGTTATATGTTGCTAGTATATAGCCTAACAGTGGTTAGTATTTTTCGAGAAGCGCTTTCGCGCATCGACTCGGGTTAGAAGTTTCAAATTAAAGGCAACTTATGCATTGGCATAAATGTAGCGCTTGTTGCGTTACTTTTCTCGTTTGCAAAGTATTTTGTCCAATTAATGTTCCGTGCATGTGCTTCCTTCTCCTGCGAGATCGTTGCAATATTCCTATAGTCCTTTAGTAGTATTCTTTGCTGCAGGAGTTTTAGCCTTTTTCCACTTCTTTTCCGTTTGTGGATGGGTTTGCTGGATTCGTGTCGTGCCCTTTACTAAGGTATTGTGAGGGGCGAGGTCCATCGGTGGGACACACCTCTAGGGCCTCTTGTAGGCTTGGTGCGTCCCTTTGCTCGACAGGAGCATGCTCCTTCCACGATGGTGGAGAGGGTGGATTATCCTCCGCACTCATATGCCTCCTGCGTTGGTGTAGTCGGTGGTTTGCCTACCACACATTATTTCCCTGCGTTGGCGCAGAAGGATTTGCCATTCCTTCCACACTTTTTCTGGTTCTGCTGCTGGTGTTTGTTTTTGTTTATTTTTTTTTTGTCCTTTTTGATTCAGGCGGTGCCGTTGCTGGTCATTTCGCAGGCTGATGATTTTTATTTTTGTGTTAATATATTTTTGTTTCTTTGTTGTCCGGGCCTTTTGGACTCAGGCGGCGCCGGTGCTGGTCATCGCCATCGCACAGGCTGTATTTTGTTTTTTAATTGTTCCTTAATTTCCTTAATTTGAAAAAATAATTTACATCACTTTATGATTTTTCTTTATATTTGCAGTTTGATTTTCAATCCGAAGATTGCACTATTCAGTGTAACGGTCGTCATGTACTAGGTTCAATCAATTCTGCACTTTGGTTTTTATTTTATTGATTTTTATTTGCTTATAATGTGCACTGATAAATGTGCATTCGGTTCGGAGTATTAGGACATAATCAAATGCCACATGGTACATGGTACATGCTATATAAATTCTCAATTTCTTCAGTTGGAATTAATACACTGTTTTTATTTTAATTTAATTAATTTAATAATTTAATTTTTCTAATGACATGTGATCTTGCTTGCAAAAGAATAGAGTTATTGCCAGAACTGTATGCTATTGGAACATAAATTGGAAATTTTAAATTGTTTGGTCTTATTATAAGCCAATCTTCAGATGGCTGAAAGTCTAGTTGGCAGTTGTATTTTTTAATGAAATCAATTCCTAAAACTTCATCACAAGGGACACCTAAGTGTAAGTCTACGATATGAAAATCCTGTGGAATTATGTACCTGGTAGTCTGTATTTCAATTGATGTTAAGCCATTGGATTTAGTAATTTCTTGTCTTATTCCGCGTATATCTATTATGTTATTATCTTGAAATATATCAGAATTTTGTTTTACTAAAGAGATTTCGGCACCTTTGTCTACCAAAAATACAAGTTTTTTTTTGGTAGCCACATGGGTGAATGAGACGAATATATTCTGGCTGAGATTAATAGTATGAACTGTTACGTTCTCTACTATTGAGTATTTAAAGGGGCTTGAGGGTTTTTCGAAGTGTCATTGGCTACTCTTACATTATTTGTATTATTGTTATTGTAGCCTCTGTTCGAGTTGCCACGGCCCCATTAGTTTCCTCTGTAGTTGGCGCGACCCTTGTTATAGTTCTTATTGTTGTAGTAACTATAATTGTTACTATGACCACTGAAATTACCTCTATAACTTCCACGTCCGCGGTTTCCACCACGTTGTGTATAGTTATTGTAGTAAAGAACCGAGTTTGGTTGTCCTGTTTCTTCTGTGCAACTGTTTACGAATTTTGAAACCGCTTTATTCATTGTGTTGAAATTGCCGGCTTGCATAATAAGTTTTACCTTATCAATCGTGCAGTTTTTAGTCATTGCTTTTACTGCATGCTGTGTGGAATAACTTCTTGATAGTTCTAGTGTTAAACCGTCTGTTATGTACGCATTTTCTAAAGCCTTCGTCATCTGCTCAATCTCTGATGTGTATCGATTGGCAGTTTTATTGCGTTGCTGTAGATTCGTCAGCTTTGCTGACAATACTTCTACAGTCTCGCCTTTGACGTTACTTTTTAATTTAGCAATTACTTCAGCTACCGCTATTTCGTTTCCAATCAGATTTCTGGCTACACCCTTTAGTTTTGTCCTTATTATAGAGACAGCTAGGTTTTCGTGCTCACCTTTTATTGGTAAAAGTTATCTGCTTTACCATCGAAAACTGGTATAAGCATTGATGCAGTGCTTATGAAATCAATATTTGTTTGTGCCATTTTGAAGTTGTTGTTCGCAGATATGCATGCGATTGAGTCTGAGTCTGAGTCTGTTGTACTATCTACGTTTGTTATTAAAACGGCTGGGATAGTAAGATTATTTAAATCTTCTTCCTTTATATTTGGGTTGAACTCTTCTGACTCTGTCTGACTGACACCAGTTGGCTCTTCCAACATTAATTTTTCATCGGTTTTAACTGTTATTGCAGTATTAAGAGTGGTTGGTACAGAGATGTCTAAGTTAAATTTTTCTTTTATCAATATTAGATTTTCTCTGAGTCTATTTAAAAATTGTGATACTTTTGACCAATTATCATCATTTAGTTTTCCCCGTCGACCATAAATTAATATATGCGCCTTGTTAAAGCAGTTTACTATTATTTCTGCATGTTTCTTTATTGTGTAGGATTTATCGAGTTCTGTTTTTACTTTATTCAATTTCGCATACAAATCGTTCCACTCCATGGTAATCTTATCTATGTAATTTTACCATAAGGATCCTGGTTTCACCGAGTATAAGATGGTACGTATGGCAAAGTATTTAAGATTAAACCAATTGTTTTTTATTGCAAGCAAACAAAGGGCTGAAATCCAAATTGTACTTTTCCATATAGTCATATTCAAATTCAGTAATGGGAATGAAGTTTTTATGACCATGAAGAATGGTTAATGCACGCATTCTGAATTCAGGCTCTTTAATATTTATTTCATTAAGACAGCCATCTAATTCTATAGTATTAAATGCCATGAGTTTATTTTTAAAAATATTTTCTTTTTGTTTTTATGTTTTATTTAACGATTATTCTGATTTAAATCTTGCTAAAATCATTCGCCACATAATTAAGGCAAATTGAACTCTCTAACTTATATTTTTTTAGATCTTATCTAGATCGTTTGCTCTGCTTAAATACTTCTTCTTTAAACATTTATTGTGCAACTTGTATATTATGTAAAAAATATTTGCGCTCATTATTACAACGATTATTATTAAGACTCAACCCAATATGGGTCAATATTGTTTGGTTCTACTTTGTTAATAACGTTAGCAGTGGAGTCCACTGACTTAACGTCTACAATTCCCTTTTGGTTAGATATATTCCTAATATATAAGTATTATTATAATTACTTTGATTTTCCGTAGAGAATTTTTTTATTTTATTGTTATTCATTCATTTAAACAAATTTAAAATAGATATATGTAAATATTCCTGTTTTTGTATATTTCCCTGCCTAGCTTTCTTTTTGATTTTAGGGACATTAAGAAACACTCAACAAAATAAAGTCAACAAAAAACAATTTTGCATTTATAACAGGAATTTAGGAATTCAAATTTGGTTAATAAAATAAATGTAATAAAATGTCTGCTGGCATAACCGCATAAATTTCCTATCGATAATCAGAGTGAAAAAAAATTTTTTTTTTAGTTTTCATATAACTGATTTACAATATTTTGCTCTATATAAACCAATATCAGTTATATGTTGCTAGTATATAGCCTAACAGTGGTTAGTATTTTTCGAGAAGCGCTTTCGCGCATCGACTCGGGTTAGAAGTTTCAAATTAAAGGCAACTTATGCATTGGCATAAATGTAGCGCTTGTTGCGTTACTTTTCTCGTTTGCAAAGTATTTTGTCCAATTAATGTTCCGTGCATGTGCTTCCTTCTCCTGCGAGATCGTTGCAATATTCCTATAGTCCTTTAGTAGTATTCTTTGCTGCAGGAGTTTTAGCCTTTTTCCACTTCTTTTCCGTTTGTGGATGGGTTTGCTGGATTCGTGTCGTGCCCTTTACTAAGGTATTGTGAGGGGCGAGGTCCATAGTTGGGACACACCTCTAGGGCCTCTTGTAGGCTTGGTGCGTCCCTTTGCTCGACAGGAGCATGCTCCTTCCACGATGGTGGAGAGGGTGGATTATCCTCCGCACTCATATGCCTCCTGCGTTTTGATTCAGGCGGTGTCGTTGCTGGTCATTTCGCAGGCTGATGATTTTTATTTTTGTGTTAATATATTTTTGTTTCTTTGTTGTCCGGGCCTTTTGGACTCAGGCGGCGCCGGTGCTGGTCATCGCCATCGCACAGGCTGTATTTTGTTTTTTAATTGTTCCTTAATTTCCTTAATTTGAAAAAATAATTTACATCACTTTATGATTTTTCTTTATATTTGCAGTTTGATTTTCAATCCGAAGATTGCACTATTCAGTGTAACGGTCGTCATGTACTAGGTTCAATCAATTCTGCACTTTGGTTTTTATTTTATTGATTTTTATTTGCTTATAATGTGCACTGATAAATGTGCATTCGGTTCGGAGTATTAGGACATAATCAAATGCCACATGGTACATGGTACATGCTATATAAATTCTCAATTTCTTCAGTTGGAATTAATACACTGTTTTTATTTTAATTTAATTAATTTAATAATTTAATTTTTCTAATGACATGTGATCTTGCTTGCAAAAGAATAGAGTTATTGCCAGAACTGTATGCTATTGGAACATAAATTGGAAATTTTAAATTGTTTGGTCTTATTATAAGCCAATCTTCAGATGGCTGAAAGTCTAGTTGGCAGTTGTATTTTTTAATGAAATCAATTCCTAAAACTTCATCACAAGGGACACCTAAGTGTAAGTCTACGATATGAAAATCCTGTGGAATTATGTACCTGGTAGTCTGTATTTCAATTGATGTTAAGCCATTGGATTTAGTAATTTCTTGTCTTATTCCGCGTATATCTATTATGTTATTATCTTGAAATATATCAGAATTTTGTTTTACTAAAGAGATTTCGGCACCTTTGTCTACCAAAAATACAAGTTTTTTTTTGGTAGCCACATGGGTGAATGAGACGAATATATTCTGGCTGAGATTAATAGTATGAACTGTTACGTTCTCTACTATTGAGTATTTAAAGGGGCTTGAGGGTTTTTCGAAGTGTCATTGGCTACTCTTACATTATTTGTATTATTGTTATTGTAGCCTCTGTTCGAGTTGCCACGGCCCCATTAGTTTCCTCTGTAGTTGGCGCGACCCTTGTTATAGTTCTTATTGTTGTAGTAACTATAATTGTTACTATGACCACTGAAATTACCTCTATAACTTCCACGTCCGCGGTTTCCACCACGTTGTGTATAGTTATTGTAGTAAAGAACCGAGTTTGGTTGTCCTGTTTCTTCTGTGCAACTGTTTACGAATTTTGAAACCGCTTTATTCATTGTGTTGAAATTGCCGGCTTGCATAATAAGTTTTACCTTATCAATCGTGCAGTTTTTAGTCATTGCTTTTACTGCATGCTGTGTGGAATAACTTCTTGATAGTTCTAGTGTTAAACCGTCTGTTATGTACGCATTTTCTAAAGCCTTCGTCATCTGCTCAATCTCTGATGTGTATCGATTGGCAGTTTTATTGCGTTGCTGTAGATTCGTCAGCTTTGCTGACAATACTTCTACAGTCTCGCCTTTGACGTTACTTTTTAATTTAGCAATTACTTCAGCTACCGCTATTTCGTTTCCAATCAGATTTCTGGCTACACCCTTTAGTTTTGTCCTTATTATAGAGACAGCTAGGTTTTCGTGCTCACCTTTTATTGGTAAAAGTTATCTGCTTTACCATCGAAAACTGGTATAAGCATTGATGCAGTGCTTATGAAATCAATATTTGTTTGTGCCATTTTGAAGTTGTTGTTCGCAGATATGCATGCGATTGAGTCTGAGTCTGAGTCTGTTGTACTATCTACGTTTGTTATTAAAACGGCTGGGATAGTAAGATTATTTAAATCTTCTTCCTTTATATTTGGGTTGAACTCTTCTGACTCTGTCTGACCGACACCAGTTGGCTCTTCCAACATTAATTTTTCATCGGTTTTAACTGTTATTGCAGTATTAAGAGTGGTTGGTACAGAGATGTCTAAGTTAAATTTTTCTTTTATCAATATTAGATTTTCTCTGAGTCTATTTAAAAATTGTGATACTTTTGACCAATTATCATCATTTAGTTTTCCCTGTCGACCATAAATTAATATATGCGCCTTGTTAAAGCAGTTTACTATTATTTCTGCATGTTTCTTTATTGTGTAGGATTTATCGAATTCTGTTTTTACTTTATTCAATTTCGCATACAAATCGTTCCACTCCATGGTAATCTTATCTATGTAATTTTACCATAAGGATCCTGGTTTCACCGAGTATAAGATGGTACGTATGGCAAAGTATTTAAGATTAAACCAATTGTTTTTTATTGCAAGCAAACAAAGGGCTGAAATCCAAATTGTACTTTTCCATATAGTCATATTCAAATTCAGTAATGGGAATGAAGTTTTTATGACCATGAAGAATGGTTAATGCACGCATTCTGAATTCAGGCTCTTTAATATTTATTTCATTAAGACAGCCATCTAATTCTATAGTATTAAATGCCATGAGTTTATTTTTAAAAATATTTTCTTTTTGTTTTTATGTTTTATTTAACGATTATTCTGATTTAAATCTTGCTAAAATCATTCGCCACATAATTAAGGCAAATTGAACTCTCTAACTTATATTTTTTTAGATCTTATCTAGATCGTTTGCTCTGCTTAAATACTTCTTCTTTAAACATTTATTGTGCAACTTGTATATTATGTAAAAAATATTTGCGCTCATTATTACAACGATTATTATTAAGACCCAACCCAATATGGGTCAATATTGTTTGGTTCTACTTTGTTAATAACGTTAGCAGTGGAGTCCACTGACTTAACGTCTACAATTCCCTTTTGGTTAGATATATTCCTAATATATAAGTATTATTATAATTACTTTGATTTTCCGTAGAGAATTTTTTTATTTTATTGTTATTCATTCATTTAAACAAATTTAAAATAGATATATGTAAATATTCCTGTTTTTGTATATTTCCCTGCCTAGCTTTCTTTTTGATTTTAGGGACATTAAGAAACACTCAGCAAAATAAAGTCAACAAAAAACAATTTTGCATTTATAACAGGAATTTAGGAATTCAAATTTGGTTAATAAAATAAATGTAATAAAATGTCTGCTGGCATAACCGCATAAATTTCCTATCGATAATCAGAGTGAAAAAAATTTTTTTTTAGTTTTCATATAACTGATTTACAATATTTTGCTCTATATAAACCAATATCAGTTATATGTTGCTAGTATATAGCCTAACAGTGGTTAGTATTTTTCGAGAAGCGCTTTCGCGCATCGACTCGGGTTAGAAGTTTCAAATTAAAGGCAACTTATGCATTGGCATAAATGTAGCGCTTGTTGCGTTACTTTTCTCGTTTGCAAAGTATTTTGTCCAATTAATGTTCCGTGCATGTGCTTCCTTCTCCTGCGAGATCGTTGCAATATTCCTATAGTCCTTTAGTAGTATTCTTTGCTGCAGGAGTTTTAGCCTTTTTCCACTTCTTTTCCGTTTGTGGATGGGTTTGCTGGATTCGTGTCGTGCCCTTTACTAAGGTATTGTGAGGGGCGAGGTCCATCGGTGGGACACACCTCTAGGGCCTCTTGTAGGCTTGGTGCGTCCCTTTGCTCGACAGGAGCATGCTCCTTCCACGATGGTGGAGAGGGTGGATTATCCTCCGCACTCATATGCCTCCTGCGTTGGTGTAGTCGGTGGTTTGCCTACCACACTTTATTTCCCTGCGTTGGCGCAGAAGGATTTGCCATTCCTTCCACACTTTTTCTGGTTCTGCTGCTGGTGTTTGTTTTTGTTTATTTTTTTTTTGTCCTTTTTGATTCAGGCGGTGCCGTTGCTGGTCATTTCGCAGGCTGATGATTTTTATTTTTGTGTTAATATATTTTTGTTTCTTTGTTGTCCGGGCCTTTTGGACTCAGGCGGCGCCGGTGCTGGTCATCGCCATCGCACAGGCTGTATTTTGTTTTTTAATTGTTCCTTAATTTCCTTAATTTGAAAAAATAATTTACATCACTTTATGATTTTTCTTTATATTTGCAGTTTGATTTTCAATCCGAAGATTGCACTATTCAGTGTAACGGTCGTCATGTACTAGGTTCAATCAATTCTGCACTTTGGTTTTTATTTTATTGATTTTTATTTGCTTATAATGTGCACTGATAAATGTGCATTCGGTTCGGAGTATTAGGACATAATCAAATGCCACATGGTACATGGTACATGCTATATAAATTCTCAATTTCTTCAGTTGGAATTAATACACTGTTTTTATTTTAATTTAATTAATTTAATAATTTAATTTTTCTAATGACATGTGATCTTGCTTGCAAAAGAATAGAGTTATTGCCAGAACTGTATGCTATTGGAACATAAATTGGAAATTTTAAATTGTTTGGTCTTATTATAAGCCAATCTTCAGATGGCTGAAAGTCGAGTTGGCAGTTGTATTTTTTAATGAAATCAATTCCTAAAACTTCATCATAAGGGACACCTAAGTGTAAGTCTACGATATGAAAATCCTGTGGAATTATGTACCTGGTAGTCTGTATTTCAATTGATGTTAAGCCATTGGATTTAGTAATTTCTTGTCTTATTCCGCGTATATCTATTATGTTATTATCTTGAAATATATCAGAATTTTGTTTTACTAAAGAGATTTCGGCACCTTTGTCTACCAAAAATACAAGTTTTTTTTTGGTAGCCACATGGGTGAATGAGACGAATATATTCTGGCTGAGATTAATAGTATGAACTGTTACGTTCTCTACTATTGAGTATTTAAAGGGGCTTGAGGGTTTTTCGAAGTGTCATTGGCTACTCTTACATTATTTGTATTATTGTTATTGTAGCCTCTGTTCGAGTTGCCACGGCCCCATTAGTTTCCTCTGTAGTTGGCGCGACCCTTGTTATAGTTCTTATTGTTGTAGTAACTATAATTGTTACTATGACCACTGAAATTACCTCTATAACTTCCACGTCCGCGGTTTCCACCACGTTGTGTATAGTTATTGTAGTAAAGAACCGAGTTTGGTTGTCCTGTTTCTTCTGTGCAACTGTTTACGAATTTTGAAACCGCTTTATTCATTGTGTTGAAATTACCGGCTTGCATAATAAGTTTTACCTTATCAATCGTGCAGTTTTTAGTCATTGCTTTTACTGCATGCTGTGTGGAATAACTTCTTGATAGTTCTAGTGTTAAACCGTCTGTTATGTACGCATTTTCTAAAGCCTTCGTCATCTGCTCAATCTCTGATGTGTATCGATTGGCAGTTTTATTGCGTTGCTGTAGATTCATCAGCTTTGCTGACAATACTTCTACAGTCTCGCCTTTGACGTTACTTTTTAATTTAGCAATTACTTCAGCTACCGCTATTTCGTTTCCAATCAGATTTCTGGCTACACCCTTTAGTTTTGTCCTTATTAAAGAGACAGCTAGGTTTTCGTGCTCACCTTTTATTGGTAAAAGTTATCTGCTTTACCATCGAAAACTGGTATAAGCTTTGATGCAGTGCTTATGAAATCAATATTTGTTTGTGCCATTTTGAAGTTGTTGTTCTCAGATATGCATGCGATTGAGTCTGAGTCTGTTGTATTATCTACGTTTGTTATTAAAACGGCTGGGATAGTAAGATTATTTAAATCTTCTTCCTTTATATTTGGGTTGAACTCTTCTGACTCTGTCTGACCGACACCAGTTGGCTCTTCCAACATTAATTTTTCATCGGTTTTAACTGTTATTGCAGTATTAAGAGTGGTTGGTACAGAGATGTCTAAGTTAAATTTTTCTTTTAACAATATTAGATTTTCTCTGAGTCTATTTAAAAATTGTGATACTTTTGACCAATTATCATCATTTAGTTTTCCCCGTCGACCATAAATTAATGTATGCGCCTTGTTAAAGCAGTTTACTATTATTTCTGCATGTTTCTTTATTGTGTAGGATTTATCGAATTCTGTTTTTACTTTATTCAATTTCGCATACAAATCGTTCCACTCCATGGTAATCTTATCTATGTAATTTTACCATAAGGATCCTGGTTTCACCGAGTATAAGATGGTACGTATGGCAAAGTATTTAAGATTAAACCAATTGTTTTTTATTGCAAGCAAACAAAGGGCTGAAATCCAAATTGTACTTTTCCATATAGTCATATTCAAATTCAGTAATGGGAATGAAGTTTTTATGACCATGAAGAATGGTTAATGCACGCATTCTGAATTCAGGCTCTTTAATATTTATTTCATTAAGACAGCCATCTAATTCTATAGTATTAAATGCCATGAGTTTATTTTTAAAAATATTTCCTTTTTGTTTTTATGTTTTATTTAACGATTATTCTGATTTAAATCTTGCTAAAATCATTCGCCACATAATTAAGGCAAATTGAACTCTCTAACTTATATTTTTTTAGATCTTATCTAGATCGTTTGCTCTGCTTAAATACTTCTTCTTTAAACATTTATTGTGCAACTTGTATATTATGTAAAAAATATTTGCGCTCATTATTACAACGATTATTATTAAGACCCAACCCAATATGGGTCAATATTGTTTGGTTCTACTTTGTTAATAACGTTAGCAGTGGAGTCCACTGACTTAACGTCTACAATTCCCTTTTGGTTAGATATATTCCTAATATATAAGTATTATTATAATTACTTTGATTTTCCGTAGAGAATTTTTTTATTTTATTGTTATTCATTCATTTAAACAAATTTAAAATAGATATATGTAAATATTCCTGTTTTTGTATATTTCCCTGCCTAGCTTTCTTTTTGATTTTAGGGACATTAAGAAACAGTCAGCAAAATAAAGTCAACAAAAAACAATTTTGCATTTATAACAGAATTTAGGAATTCAAATTTGGTTAATAAAATAAATGTAATAAAATGTCTGCTGGCATAACCGCATAAATTTCCTATCGATAATCAGAGTGAAAAAAAAATTTTTTTTTTAGTTTTCATATAACTGATTTACAATATTTTGTTCTATATAAACCAATATCAGTTATATGTTGCTAGTATATAGCCTAACAGTGGTTAGTATTTTTCGAGAAGCGCTTTCGCTCATCGACTCGGGTTAGAAGTTTCAAATTAAAGGCAACTTAGGCATTGGCATAAATGTAGCGCTTGTTGCGTTACTTTTCTCGTTTGCAAAGTATTTTGTCCAATTAATGTTCCGTGCATGTGCTTCCTTCTCCTGCGAGATCGTTGCAATATTCCTATAGTCCTTTAGTAGTATTCTTTGCTGCAGGAGTTTTAGCCTTTTTCCACTTCTTTTCCGTTTGTGGATGGGTTTGCTGGATTCGTGTCGTGCCCTTTACTAAGGTATTGTGAGGGGCGAGGTCCATCGTTGGGGCACACCTCTAGGGCCTCTTGTAGGCTTGGTGCGTCCCTTTGCTCGACAGGAGCATGCTCCTTCCACGATGGTGGAGAGGGTGGATTATCTTCCGCACTCATATGCCTCCTGCGTTGGTGTAGTCGGTGGTTTGCCTACCACACTTTATTTCCCTGCGTTGGCGCAGAAGGATTTGCCATTCCTTCCACACTTTTTCTGGTTCTGCTGCTGGTGTTTGTTTTTGTTTATTTTTTTTTTTGTCCTTTTTGATTCAGGCGGTGTCGTTGCTGGTCATTTCGCAGGCTGATGATTTTTATTTTTGTGTTAATATATTTTTGTTTCTTTGTTGTCCGGGCCTTTTGGACTCAGGCGGCGCCGGTGCTGGTCATCGCCATCGCACAGGCTGTATTTTGTTTTTTAATTGTTCCTTAATTTCCTTAATTTGAAAAAATAATTTACATCACTTTATGATTTTTCTTTATATTTGCAGTTTGATTTTCAATCCGAAGATTGCACTATTCAGTGTAACGGTCGTCATGTACTAGGTTCAATCAATTCTGCACTTTGGTTTTTATTTTATTGATTTTTATTTGCTTATAATGTGCACTGATCAATGTGCTTTCGGTTCGGAGTATTAGGACATAATCAAATGCCACATGGTACATGGTACATGCTATATAAATTCTCAATTTCTTGAGTTGGAATTAATACACTGTTTTTATTTTAATTTAATTAATTTAATTTTATAATTTTTCTAATGACATGTGATCTTGCTGGCAAAAGAATAGAGTTATTTCCAAAAATGTATGCTATTGGAACATAAATTGGAAATTTTAAATTGTTTGGTCTTATTATAAACCAATCTTCAGATGGCTGAAAGTCTAGTTGGCAGTTGTATTTTTTAATGAAATCAATTCCTAAAACGTCATCACAAGGGACAGCTAAGTGTAAGTCTACGATATGAAAATCCTGTGGAATTATGTACCTGGAAGTCTGTATTTCAATTGATGTTAAGCCTTTGGACTTAGTAATTTCTTGGCTTATTCCGCGTATATCTATTATGTTATTATCTTGAAATATATCAGAATTTTGTTTTACTAAAGAGATTTCGGCACCTTTGTCTACCAAAAATACAAGTTTTTTTTTCACATGGGTGTATGAGACGAATATATTCTGGCTGAGATTAATAGTATGAACTGTTACGTTCTCTACTATTGAGTATTTAAAGGAGCTTGAGGGTTTTTCTAAGTGTCATTGGCTACTCTTACATTATTTGTATTATTGTTATTGTAGCCTCTGTTCGAGTTGCCACGGCCCCTTTAGTTTCCTCTGTGGTGGCCGCTACCCTTGTTATAGTTCTTATTGTTGTAGTAACTATAATTGTTACTATGACCACTGAAATTACCTCTATAACTTCCACGTCCGCGGTTTCCACCACGTTGTGTATAGTTATTGTAGTAAAGAACCGAGTTTGGTTGTCCTGTTTCTTCTGTGCAACTGTTTACGAATTTTGAAACCGCTTCATTCATTGTGTTGAAATTGCCGGCTTGCATAATAAGTTTAACCTTATCAATCGTGCAGTTCTTAGTCATTGCTTTTACTGCATGCTGTGTGGAATAACTTCTTGATAGTTCTAGTGTTAAACCGTCTGTTATGTACGCATTTTCTAAAGCCTTCGTCATCTGCTCAATCTCTGATGTGTATTGATTGGCAGTTTTATTGCGTTGCTGTAGATTCATCAGCTTTGCTGACAATACTTCTACAGTCTCGCCTTTGACGTTACTTTTTAATTTAGCAATTACTTCAGGTACCGCTATTTCGTTTCCAATCAGATTTCTGGCTACACCCTTTAGTTTTGTCCTTATTATAGAGACAGCTCGGTTTTTGTGCTCACCTTTTATTGGTAAAAGTTATCTGCTTTACCATCGAAAACTGGTATAAGCTTTGATGCACTGCTTATGAAATCAATATTTGTTTGTGCCATTTTGATGTTGTTGTTCTCAGATATGCATGCGATTGAGTCTGAGTCTGTTGTATTATCTACGTTTGTTATTAAAACGGCTGGGATAGTAAGATTATTTAAATCTTCTTCCTTTATATTTGGGTTGAACTCTTCTGACTCTGTCTGACCGACACCAGTTGGCTCTTCCAACATTAATTTTTCATCGGTTTTAACTGTTATTGCAGTATTAAGAGTGGTTGGTACAGAGATGTCTAAGTTAAATTTTTCTTTTATCAATATTAGATTTTCTCTGAGTCTATTTAAAAATTGTGATACTTTTGACCAATTATCATCATTTAGTTTTCCCCGTCGACCATAAATTAATATATGCGCCTTGTTAAAGCAGTTTACTATTATTTCTGCATGTTTCTTTATTGTGTAGGATTTATCGAGTTCTGTTTTTACTTTATTCAATTTCGCATACAAATCGTTCCACTCCATGGTAATCTTATCTATGTAATTTTACCATAAGGATCCTGGTTTCACCGAGTATAAGATGGTACGTATGGCAAAGTATTTAAGATTAAACCAATTGTTTTTTATTGCAAGCAAACAAAGGGCTGAAATCCAAATTGTACTTTTCCATATAGTCATATTCAAATTCAGTAATGGGAATGAAGTTTTTATGACCATGAAGAATGGTTAATGCACGCATTCTGAATTCAGGCTCTTTAATATTTATTTCATTAAGACAGCCATCTAATTCTATAGTATTAAATGCCATGAGTTTATTTTTAAAAATATTTTCTTTTTGTTTTTATGTTTTATTTAACGATTATTCTGATTTAAATCTTGCTAAAATCATTCGCCACATAATTAAGGCAAATTGAACTCTCTAACTTATATTTTTTTAGATCTTATCTAGATCGTTTGCTCTGCTTAAATACTTCTTCTTTAAACATTTATTGTGCAACTTGTATATTATGTAAAAAATATTTGCGCTCATTATTACAACGATTATTATTAAGACCCAACCCAATATGGGTCAATATTGTTTGGTTCTACTTTGTTAATAACGTTAGCAGTGGAGTCCACTGACTTAACGTCTAC
This sequence comes from Drosophila biarmipes, assembly GCF_025231255.1. Classification (NCBI taxonomy): domain Eukaryota; kingdom Metazoa; phylum Arthropoda; class Insecta; order Diptera; family Drosophilidae; genus Drosophila; species Drosophila biarmipes. The sequence continues at coordinate 1,005,222 of NW_026114526.1, read as the reverse complement.
AATTCCCTTTTGGTTAGATATATTCCTAATATATAAGTATTATTATAATTACTTTGATTTTCCGTAGAGAATTTTTTTATTTTACTGTTATTCATTCATTTAAACAAATTTAAAATAGATATATGTAAATATTCCTGTTTTTGTATATTTCCCTGCCTAGCTTTCTTTTTGATTTTAGGGACATTAAGAAACAGTCAGCAAAATAAAGTCAACAAAAAACAATTTTGCATTTATAACAGAATTTAGGAATTCAAATTTGGTTAATAAAATAAATGTAATAAAATGTCTGCTGGCATAACCGCATAAATTTCCTATCGATAATCAGAGTGAAAAAAACAATTTTTTTTTAGTTTTCATATAACTGATTTACAATATTTTGCTCTATATAAACCAATATCAGTTATATGTTGCTAGTATATAGCCTAACAGTGGTTAGTATTCTTCGAGAAGCGCTTTCGCGCATCGACTCGGGTTAGAAGTTTCAAATTAAAGGCAACTTAGGCATTGGCATAAATGTAGCGCTTGTTGCGTTACTTTTCTCGTTTGCAAAGTATTTTGTCCAATTAATGTTCCGTGCATGTGCTTCCTTCTCCTGCGAGATCGTTGCAATATTCCTATAGTCCTTTAGTAGTATTCTTTGCTGCAGGAGTTTTAGCCTTTTTCCACTTCTTTTCCGTTTGTGGATGGGTTTGCTGGATTCGTGTCGTGCCCTTTACTAAGGTATTGTGAGGGGCGAGGTCCATCGTTGGGGCACACCTCTAGGGCCTCTTGTAGGCTTGGTGCGTCCCTTTGCTCGACAGGAGCATGCTCCTTCCACGATGGTGGAGAGGGTGGCTTATCTTCCGCACTCATATGCCTCCTGCGTTGGTGTAGTCGGTGGTTTGCCTACCACACTTTATTTTCCTGCGTTGGCGCAGAAGGATTTGCCATTCCTTCCACACTTTTTCTGGTTCTGCTGCTGGTGTTTGTTTTTGTTTATTTTTTTTTTTGTCCTTTTTGATTCAGGCGGTGCCGTTGCTGGTCATTTCGCAGGCTGATGATTTTTATTTTTGTGTTAATATATTTTTGTTTCTTTGTTGTCCGGGCCTTTTGGACTCAGACGGCGCCGGTGCTGGTCATCGCCATCGCACAGGCTGTATTTTGTTTTTTAATTGTTCTTTAATTTCCTTAATTTGAAAAAATAATTTACATCACTTTATGATTTTTCTTTATATTTGCAGTTTGATTTTCAATCCGAAGATTGCACTATTCAGTGTAACGGTCGTCATGTACTAGGTTCAATCAATTCTGCACTTTGGTTTTTATTTTATTGATTTTTATTTGCTTATAATGTGCACTGATCAATGTGCATTCGGTTCGGAGTATTAGGACATAATCAAATGCCACATGGTACATGGTACATGCTATATAAATTCTCAATTTCTTGAGTTGGAATTAATACACTGTTTTTATTTTAATTTAATTAATTTAATTTTATAATTTTTCTAATGACATGTGATCTTGCTGGCAAAAGAATAGAGTTATTGCCAGAACTGTATGCTATTGGAACATAAATTGGAAATTTTAAATTGTTTGGTCTTATTATAAACCAATCTTCAGATGGCTGAAAGTCTAGTTGGCAGTTGTATTTTTTAATGAAATCAATTCCTAAAACGTCATCAAAAGGGACAGCTAAGTGTAAGTCTACGATATGAAAATCCTGTGGAATTATGTACCTGGAAGTCTGTATTTCAATTGATGTTAAGCCTTTGGACTTAGTAATTTCTTGGCTTATTCCGCGTATATCTATTATGTTATTATCTTGAAATATATCAGAATTTTGTTTTACTAAAGAGATTTCGACACCTTTGTCTACCAAAAATACAAGTTTTTTTTAGGTAGCCACATGGGTGAATGAGACGAATATATTCTGGCTGAGATTTATAGTATGAACTGTTACGTTCTCTACTATTGAGTATTTAAAGGAGCTTGAGGGTTTTTCTAAGTGTCATTGGCTACTCTTACATTATTTGTATTATTGTTATTGTAGCCTCTGTTCGAGTTGCCACGGCCCCTTTAGTTTCCTCTGTGGTGGCCGCGACCCTTGTTATAGTTCTTATTGTTGTAGTAACTATAATTGTTACTATGACCACTGAAATTACCTCTATAACTTCCACGTCCGTGGTTTCCACCACGTTGTGTATAGTTATTGTAGTAAATAACCGAGTTTGGTTGTCCTGTTGCTTCTGTGCAACTGTTTACGAATTTTGAAACCGCTTTATTCATTGTGTTGAAATTGCCGGCTTGCATAATAAGTTTTACCTTATCCATCGTGCAGTTTTTAGTCATTGCTTTTACTGCATGCTGTGTGGAATAACTTCTTGATAGTTCTAGTGTTAAACCGTCTGTTATGTACGCATTTTCTAAAGCCTTCGTCATCTGCTCAATCTCTGATGTGTATCGATTGGCAGTTTTATTGCGTTGCTGTAGATTCATCAGCTTTGCTGACAATACTTCTACAGTCTCGCCTTTGACGTTACTTTTTAATTTAGCAATTACTTCAGCTACCGCTATTTCGTTTCCAATCAGATTTCTGGCTCCCTTTAGTTTTGTCTTTATTATAGAGACAGATAGGTTTTCGTGCTCACCTTTTATTGATAAAAGTTATCTGCTTTACCATCGAAAACTGGTATAAGCTTTGATGCAGTGCTTATGAAATCAATATTTGTTTGTGCCATTTTGAAGTTGTTGTTCTCAGATATGCATGCGATTGAGTCTGAGTTTGAGTCTGTTGTACTATCTACGTTTGTTATTAAAACGACACCAGTTGGCTCTTCCAACATTAATTTTTCATCGGTTTTAACTGTTATTGCAGTATTAAGAGTGGTTGGTACAGAGATGTCTAAGTTAAATTTTTTTTTTATCAGTATTAGATTTAGATTAGATTTAGATTAGAATTTTGATACTTTTGACCAATTATCATCATTTAGTTTTTCCCGTCGCCCATAAATTAATACACATATAATAGTAAAACAGTTTACTATTATTTCTGCATGTTTCTTTATTGTGTAGGGTTTATTGAATTCGGTTTTTACTTTATTCAATTTCGCATACAAATCGTTCCACTCCATGGTAATCTTATCTATGTAATTTTACCATAAGGATCCTGGTTTCCTTTTGATAATCAGAGTGAAAAAAAGGAGTTTATTTTTTTAGTTTTCATTTAACTGATTTACAATATTTTGCTCTATATAAACCAATATCAGTTATATGTTGCTAGTATATAGCCTAACAGTGGTTAGTATTTTTCGAGAAGCGCTTTCGCGCATCGACTCGGGTTAGAAGTTTCAAATTAAAGGCAACTTAGGCATTGGCATAAATGTAGCGCTTGTTGCGTTACTTTCCTCGTTTGCAAAGTATTTTGTCCAATTAATGTTCCGTGCATGTGCTTCCTTCTCCTGCGAGATCGTTGCAATATTCCTATAGTCCTTTAGTAGTATTCTTTGCTGCAGGAGTGTTAGCCTTTTTCCACTTCTTTTCCGTTTGTGGATGGGTTTGCTGGATTCCTGTCGTGCCCTGTACTAAGGTATTGTGAGGGGCGAGGTCCATAGTTGAGACACACCTCTAGGGCCTCTTGTAGGCTTGGTGCGTCCCTTTGCTCGACAGGAGCATGCTCCTTCCACGATGGTGGAGAGGGTGGATTATCTTCCGCACTCATATGCCTCCTGCGTTGGTGTAGTCGGTGGTTTGCCTACCACACTTTATTTTCCTGCGTTGGCGCAGAAGGATTTGCCATTCCTTCCACACTTTTTCTGGTTCTGCTGCTGGTGTTTGTTTTTGTTTATTTTTTTTTTTTTGTCCTTTTTGATTCAGGCGGTGCCGTTGCTGGTCATTTTGAGGCTGATGATTTTTATTTTTGTGTTAATATATTTTTGTTTTTTTTTGTTGTCCGGGCCTTCCGAAGATTGCACTATTCAGTGTAACGGTCGTCATGTACTAGGTTCAATCAATTCTGCACTTTGGTTTTTATTTTATTGATTTTTATTTGCTTATAATGTGCACTGATAAATGTGCATTCGGTTCGGAGTTCATTTTATCAATGTTCCCGCTTGACTTAAGAATAAGTTGGCTTAGCTTGACATTCACATAGCTGCGCGAGCAACGCCGCGGCCAACGCTTATATATCTAAATATGTATATTAATATTTGTGTGTCGCTGCTGAGCAGCGGTCGATGCTTATGCATCAGTGTATATAAGCGGCGCAAGTAGCGGCCGTGCAAGAGCGAGAGAGTGTTATGTTCACATGGTAACCGAATGGTCGGCCGCGCCGGATCAGCATTTAGGATGTTCATAACATTGTTGTGTGGGTCGAATTACTCCTCACTTGAAGTGCTGGGAATATTAGGACATAATCAAATGCCACAATGTGATAGTGATATAAGTGGTACAGTGTGTACCCGATATGTGAGCATGATACAATTAAACGTGGTTGTAGTATTAACACGCATATATGTATGTAGGTAAAACCTACATACAATAGTCGAAGAATGTGCGTGTCTTTCAATCGTTCCCGAAAACGTTTCCCCACGTTGAAATCTGTTTACAAAATAAAACAAAAAAGCCCCTTAGTGAGTTTTTGGTGATTTTATCATAACGAAAAGTTAAATAGTTACAGGCAGTGAATTTATACGTTCATTAGAATTTTATCAGCATATGTGATTGTGTTTTCGCTTTTTTTTATTGAGTTTTTTGCAACCATCTACACTGTGCTGTTGTTGGTTGCAATTGCCCTATAATCTTTTTGTTGCAAACATTTACACGCGAGAAAAGCTTTCTGCTTCTCTATCTACGTCTACTTTATTTATCTATTTTTATAAAAAAAATGCCTATTACAACCAAATCCCTTGGCAGAAAGTAGATGGAAGCTCTCAATAAACTCTGCCCAGGTTTTCCATTGTTGTTGGCGATGAACCACTTTAACGCCCTTCCCTTAAGCAACTTCGGCATCGCTCGGGGGATCATGTCTGAGGTCTAAACCGTAGGTTTTGGTGGACCATTCAACTTGTACCAGAAACTCGAACGGTTTCTCCGCCCCGTCGAACCTGAATGACCACTCGCGGACTTGTTTAGCGATCCTTGCATAATCCTCCTGGCTGTGTCTAGAGGTCAGCACCGTTTGTCTTCCTGTCCTGGCTTGACTATCTTCTGTGGGCCTCCCTTTGCAAGTTGTCGACGCTCAAGCTTGCCACTAGGTTATCCCCTTCAGCGTTCGTTAGCGTGATGCTCGGGCCGGCTCTCTCATAGTACATAGCTTCCAGCTCGGCCCAGATGTCGGCAAGTTGTGGCTCGTTCTCTGTCTCAGAGTAATACTCCGACAGTGTCTTCCTCATGTCCTCTAACCTGCCGTCCAGGGCGACATTAAGTCTTTGTGCGATCTGGGCGAAGTCCTCCTTCTTAAGGCGGTAGATCCACTTCTTTCCCATTCTGTTTATGTTGCTTTCACCGCTGGGACAATTACGTATTGGGCGCAAGATGTATCGAACCGATTTTGTTTCTGCTCTCTACGAGATTTGTACGGCTAGCTCAGTAGATTGTGTGTGTTCGTCCCACCAAATTTATATAAACGTGACCGCCCAGTAAATCAGTAAGAAAGCACAGAATTCATGGGTTCGTAGTGGGCTTATTGCGGGAATAACTTCAGTCGGCTTTATAATTTGCTTGTTCTCCGCCGAAACTCTCCACACCGGGTTTAAAGTCCATGGCTCTTGTTTGACCATCTTGTCCTTCATGCGCTGCTTCCGGCCGACGTCCAGCCTGATGCTGCCATCACGCTGGTTCCCGTGATGCATATGGCATGTTTGTGTGCCGCTCCGCTGCCTAGATGTGGCACCTTTTCTCTGGGTCCAAAGTCCGGCGGCGTCCCGTTACTTCATTTTGCACACGGCACTCTCGCTCTTCCCGCCAAGTCTCCGCTCTCTCTTTCTCTATCCTTAGTCTCCAAACTCTCTTGCTCTTCAAATTCCCACGTTCTCCAAAATCCCATGTTCTTCAACTCTCACGTTTTCCATCCTTGATCTCCAAACTCTCACGTTCTCCAACCGCTCTTCGCCGTGCCGTCACTACGCGAGTTCGCGGCGTACCTGGCAAGCGGCCGGCTATATGCTGCTGGGATTTGTGTGGAGTTATTCAACTCCTTTGGGATTTTATTAAAAAGTTTAAGATGTTTATAGATTGTACAATTTTAACGGACGCTACGGATAATATATCTTTTATGGGGGTATCATTTTCCAAATATGCGTGGTATAATATATTCGGGCTGACAACGTCACTTATATTATTCATACTCTGAAAGATTTACCGAATGTCTAACATACGCTACGTCTGTGATGTACGTCTGTGATGTACGCCAACGCCAATAAGGAGAAAAGGCAGATGATTTAGATTGGAATTGAGTTTTTTTTTTTTTTTCATTTAGAAACCCACCATTGATTTAATGTGTGAAAAGCATGCCTGTGGCAATGTTAGTTATAGCTACTAAAATTCATACCAAATGGCTAAAACATGTATAAACAAGAATGGAAGTTAGCTTCGGCAAGCCGAAGTTTGTATACCTTTGCTGTTAAAAGAAATAATCAACTTAACACCATGTGAAATTTTTAAGGATTGTTGCTGACTTCGTGATATTAAAAATAAATTATTTCATTCTTTTTTTTAAACCATTTTTGACATCTATATGTTAGAAAAGTCCGATTTTTATTAAATTAAATTGGAAATTCTTAAAAATATAAAAAATTATATTCCCAATACTATAAGATAATATGTCAAAGAGACCCAAAGCTTTTATTTGTTTCATATTATTGTCGCACCAATTTTCCGATCGTTTCTATGACAGCTATATGACATAGTCGTTCCATTTTGATACAATTTCAGAACTAATTAAAAAATGTTACTTCTAAGCTAAGAAGGTTATATGTTAAAAAACGCCAAAGATAAAATTTTCTCATACTTCCCGACTAATTTTCCGATTGTCTTTATGGCATGTATTTTGATAAAATTTAATTCAAAATTCAGAACTAAGAAGGTTGTATGTTAAAAAACACCAAAGATATAATTCTCTTATACTTTCCGACTAATTTTCCGATTGTGTTTAGGCATGAATTTTGATAAAATTTAATTCAAAATTGTATGCAAGAGTATGAACAAGGGTATAAATACATATAGATATAGATATATATATAAAATTTAATTCAAAATTGTATGCAAGGGTATAAATACATATATATATATATATATATATATATATATATATATTAATATATATATATATATATTAATATATATATATAAAAATGTATATATATATATATATATATATACTGGTATATATATATATATATATATGAAATAGTCGTATTTTGATAAAATTTAATTCAAAATTCAGAACTAATTAAAAAAATGTTCCTTCTTTAGAAAGTTATTTGTTAAAAAGCACCGAAGATATAATTTTTTTTTTAAATTTTTTTCTTAATAGTTCTTTTAAAAGCTATAAGATATAGAATCAATGCACTGTATTTGATATTAAAAATACTTATTCCTTTCCCGTTTGTGAAAACCACGAATGTGTTTTGGCTGAGATATTTATTATAATAGCTGAGACCATTGTATCTACTACTTACTTCTTTTGTATTTATTACCCCGCTGGCTTTATCCTTTTAATTCTTACAGAATTCGCGTTGCCTATCATTAAAGTACTACATTGTAAGTACTTTGTGAGGACTTCGTTCATTGTCAAAAAGTTTCCTGCTTCAAGAATTGTTCTCAGTTTCCCATGTTCACTATTTTGTGCTAATGGCCTCATCGATTTTTGGAACTTATCAGCATGTTCAGCTAGTAGGCCACATAAATTGTCAACTTCTGTTTTGAACTTTTCGGCAGTTTTTCCTTTTTGTGTAGCTTTTGCCAATTTTGCCTTTACTAAGGCAAACACCTCTACTGCTGGCATTATGTTACCTATTGCGTCAATTACACTTGCATATGAATCTTCTTCTCCTTGTTCTGGTAATGTTATTACCGATCTTTTGTTTTATATCAATTCCTTTGCTCGATTCGGAATTGATATTTTCCGTTAAATCTGTTTCTATCTGTTCTGTTGAGAGGTATTTAAGATTGTCGATATCGATGTATTTAAATAAAAGTTAATAAATTCGACCGTAACTTGATCATTAATTTTATTATATTTGACCAGTTGGTTTTATTTTTCATTTCCCTTATTTCATGCTGCAATATTGTTGCCTTATTGAAAGAACTGACAAGAATATTTGCATGTATTATTTTGTTTTGACTTACATAATTGTAAGACTAACTGAAAGTTTCTTCTATGTCCCGAATAAAGAGAGTTAGTTGCTCACATTCTATTTAGTATTAGTAATTAGTATTTATTGTTATGTTTTATTTATGTGTTATTTTAGATACAAATATTTGTCCCAACATTGTGGGTATGTCTATTTCCGTGAATATTCTGTCATTTCTTACAGTAGACATTACTATTGCTTTCTGAGTGTTGTGCAATGGATAAGTGGGGAAAAAGTAATATTTATATTTCATATTTAAAATTGGAAACTAAAAGTGCTAATTTTAATCTTAAAGGTAATCTATTTCTAGATCTTATTTTTATACACTCATATCCTAAAAGTTTTTTTATACCCTTGCAGAGGGTATAATGATTTCAGTCAGAAGTTTGCAACGCAGTGAAGGAGACGTTTCCCCATAAAGAATAGGTATTCTTGATCAGCATCACTAAACGAGTCGATCTAGCCATGTCCGTCTGTCCGTCCGTTTCTGCGCAAACTAGCCTCTCAGTTTTTAAGCTATTGGGCTGAAACTTTCCCAAAAGTCTTCTTTCTATTGCAGGTTGTATATAAGTCGGAGCCAGCCGGATTGCAGTTGTAGATGTCCTTGTATTCTTTGAGAAGTATGTGTCCTTATATCCAAAAAAAAGGTATATCGGATTTCCAGTCGGACCTGTCCGAAGAAAAAATGTACATTTTTCCTATATAAATGACCTGCAGGTTTCACAGTCCCATTATGGAAAAAGGCTCGCTTTCCATAGGAAATTCCTATGGAAAAAGGCCAGGAAAATTCAGAAGGTCTTATTTTACCAGTTTGCGTAGAAACGGACGGACAGACGGACATGGCTATACCGACTCGTCTAGTGACGCTGATCAAGAATATATATACTTCATGCTATACAATGGAAAATTTTGAAAATTAGTCAATGCAAGTAAGGAAATATTTCTTGTCGGTGGAGTAAATATCTATGTCAAGCTTTCTCCTGTTCCTGTTTTTTTGGATGTCAGTCGCAGTTTTCTGTTGGAATTTCTCGTCTCTCAGCAGCTGCAAAAATATATCTTTTTTGTTGATTTTTGTAGTGCCAAAACTTGGTGATTTTGCCGAATTAGTTAGTCACGTACGATGAAGTGCGAAATGTTTTTAAGCCATGCTTCTTTCCATAAGAAGCTAATTAAGTGCCACCTGTTGTCCCCAAAAAGTACGTAACTGAGTTTCAATGGGCAGCGCACCACGTCAAGAACTTTTTGGTTCCGAATGCAATTCAGACGTTTGTTCGTATGTCTCGCTGTGTACCGTGGCTATGCATGATTCAGCTTCTTGATCATCTATTACATTAAGTTCTTGTCTGGAAGCAAGTATTTTTTCCCAGGCTTATAAAAACTTCGCGCACTTGACTCGTCAATGAGAGCTTTCCATCTTTTGATCTTATCGTTCGGATTCCACTCCGAGACCGCAAAAGTAGAGGTTGGTGGTCAGCAATTTGGCCAACGCCCAAATTATAGCCAAAAATTCCCTTTCAATTGTACCATAGTTCATTTCCCGGTCACTCAATGTCCTTAAGATCATTGTAATCGCGCCAGTTCCATAAACTACCAGATGCTAATATTTTTTGTGGCTTCCGAAACTAGTTGCTGCGCTTCAGAGAATTGTACTGAGGTATTTCGTGACCTATGCCTGCTAACGGTTTCATTTTTGCCCTTTAAGATGTTAGAAATAGGTCTTGCTATTACCGCAAAATCTTTTACAAAGCATCTGTAATAACTTGCCAGTGTTGAATGGCTTTGAGTTTCTCTGGGTCAGTTTCTGCACCGTTGCTGGTGACTATAAGCCCGAAAAAGCCTACGCTCTTTTTAAAATAGCGTGAGTTTTCCACAGACACCCTTATGTTTGCTGGTTAGAGATTTTTTATGCCGATTCAGAATTGACTTCTGGACGATAGGCCATAGAATTATCGCCCTTTTGCTTGCTGGGTAGTAGGGAGTGTGGCCGTTGTTTTTGTATATGTATGTATGAACTTATATTGTCATTTGTTTAATTTTGGGTTTGCGTCAGATTAGTTTATTATAAAATAAGGGTGGTAAATCTATCAATGAGTGTATTAAAAGCATTAAAGCTAGTTTATTATCATAGCACGGCAAATTACTACTACATTTTGTATTTATTATATTTACAGAAGTTACCAGGTTTAACGGCTCAAGTTTCCGAGTCAAGACAAAAAATATCCAAACATCTCTTCACAAGTCAAAGAAGAGGGCCTACAAGGATACCGCCAGGAATAAAAAAATTTAATTTGTAGTTTCCAAAAGTTTTTTAATAGTTTAAAATTAATAATTAATAATTTTAATGTACATTCAGAAAACTAGCTAAATAACGAATATTTTGAAGAACTAAAAATATAAGGCAAAATTATTTTGGGATTTTTTTTATGCAATTTTGAAGAAAATTTCCCTTACCAATTCTATAGGAATTTCTTTATCCAATTACATAGGTTCTTCCTATACACAATTCGATAGGAAATTCCTATGCAAAAAGGCAGGGGAAATTCAGGGGTTGAGACCCGAAAAAATGAGACCCCCTGAATTTTCCTGGCCTTTTTCAAAAACGACATACGCTGTGACGAGCCACTGGATGCCGTCAAATGTCTGCAAGAGTTTGCAGGGGCCCAAGAGTCGTATGTCTCTTGGAGACAAGCGGCGCCAGCCGCCTACGAAATTTTCAAGCCATATAATGGTAGTTCGCGCCATTATCAGGCAGTAATCATAATTAGGAGTAAAATTCGAGGCCCTGCCGATGCAGTTCTTGCCTCTTTCGCTACAGTTTTGAACGGTGAGGCAATCATAAATCGCCTTGACTTCACATACAGCGACATGCGCCCAATGCATGTCATTGAACAGGAGCTTGGTACATTGAGGCAGGGCAACATGCCACTGCTTCAATATTATGATGAGGTAGAGAAAAAGCTCACACTGTTGATAAACAAAGTCAACATGAGTTACGAGTCAGCCCTAGCTGAGGGCTTACGTAACAAATTCCGCGACGATGCGTTGCGAGTTTTTCTTTCGGGGCTTAAACGCGACCTCACAGATGTACTTTTTGCTGCGAAGCCTAAAGACCTACCTACGGCTTTAGCCCTTGCTCAAGAAATTGAATCAAATCACGAAAGGTACGCTTTCGCGGCTAACTTGGCTAAAAGTTTAGAAAAAAAAGCTCACAAAGCGGAACAGAAGACTCAAGGGAAAGACCCAAAATCAAACCTGAAGCAGTCCAAGTCCCCACACTTTAAGCAACCGCAGGGTAGCAAGCAAAATGACCAGGCACAAAGCAAGCCAAATAACTCAGACACGCCGGAGCCAATGGACATAGACCCATCCTCGTCCAAATTTCGGCAACAAACGGCGTTTTCAAGGCCAAGCCCCTCGGGTAATAACTACACCCAAAACCAGAAACGTTCCGCTTCTTAGTGCATGTCTGGACAAGGTCAGCGACAAAGAGTTGATTCAGACCAAGATGCGGTCTATTTTTTAGGGGCGAGTCTCTGCTACCGTTCATTCAACGCAAAGTAGCAGGGGTCATCAAAAAATTTTTAATCGACACGGGCGCTGCAAAAAGATACATAACGCCATTTCAGCAACTAAAATACATTACCCCTGTCGATAAGCCATTCTCGATTTATTCAATCCATGGCTCAAACGAAATAACTAAAAAATGCTTAATACAAATCTTCGGCGTAATCGCCCCATTTTTTTTACTAAACAACCTGTCGACATTCGATGGCATTATAGGCCATGACCTACTAGCTCAAGCGGGAGTCGATTTGTGCTTAAAAGGCAAGCAATTAAGGGTGGGCTCCAAGTCCGAGACCATCCAATATCATAAATGCGTAAGCGTTAACCTCACGACAGCAGCAGATATAGATGCCCCGCCGTGCGTCAAAGCTAAATTCGCACAGATGCTAAAGTTCAGGGTGAATGCCTTTGCTGACCCAGACGAAGCATTAGCGTTCAACACTTCGGTTGTAGCAACCATACGAACGGAGGACGACGAACCTATATATTCTAAGCTATACCCTTACCCTATGGGTGTGGCCGATTTCGCCGATTCAAAGGTAAAAAACCTCCTTAAAGACAAAATCATACAAAAATCCAAATCACCGTATAATAACCCAATTTGGGTTGTTGACAAAAAAGGTGAAGACGAAACGGGTAACAAGAAGAAGCGTATGGTAATAGATTTCAGAAAACTGAACTCAAAAACGATTGCGGATAAATACCCAATGCCGAACATATCAATGATATTGGCAAACCTCGGACAAGCGAAATATTTCACGACACTAGACCTGAAGTCAGGCTACCACCAGATAACTCTGGCGGAACGTGATCGCGAAAAGACCTCGTTTTCTGTAAATGGAGGCAAGTACGAGTTTTGTAGGCTCCCGTTCTGTCTAATGAACGCGGAAAGCATCTTCCAAAGAAGACACGTTGACGTGATTTTGAAAAGGTTAAGTGAAGCAAACATGAGGGTTGCTAAAGAGAAATCTAAGTTTTTCAAAACAAGCGTAGAATACCTTGGTTTTATAGTCACCGATCAGGGAGCTAGGACTGACCCCGAGGAAGTAAGGGCCATCCAGCATTACCCTGAGCCAAAAAACCTGTACGAGGTCAGATCCTTCTTAGGTTTGGCCAGGTAATATAGGTGCTTTGTAAAAGCCTTTGCTGCCATCGCAAAACCGGTGTCCGACATCTTAAAAGGTGAAAACGGCACAGTCAGCAAGTACAAATCAAAAAACTGAGAAATATTCTGGCGTCGGAAGAGGTCATGCTAATATACCCTGATTACAAACAGCCATTCGATTTGACCACCGACGCCTCGGCATACGGTATTGGGGCAGTCCTATCACAGAATGGCCGTCCAGTCACAATGATTTCTAGAACTCTCAAAGACAGAGAGGCGAACTACGCTACAAACGAGCCTGAACTCCTAGCAATTGTATGGGCCTTAGCAAAGCTTCGTCAATACATTTATGGAGCAAGAGAAATCAATATCTACACAGACCACCAACCTCTGACCTTAGCAGTTTCCGAGGGTAACCCCGATGCAAAGATAAAGCGTTGGAATGCCCGGATCGACGAGACCGGCGCCCGATTATTCTACAAACCCGGGAAAGAAAACCACGTAGCTGATGCATTGTCACGGCAAAACGTGAATTCCCTTGTAGACAACACTCCAAGCTCTGATGTCGTTACGATACATAGCGAAGCTAGCGAGACCACCGATAAGCCAATAAATTGCTTTAGGAAAAAGATCGTGATTGAGGAGGCAAGGTACCCTTTAACTAGGAGAGTCATATTGTTCATTTCGTTGACAGGGAATCTTTATTTAGAGAAATTAAGGTTGCAGTTAACCCCAAGGTGGTCAACGCGATCCATTGCGACCTCCACACCCTCGCCCAGATTCAAGATGAACTGGTTCGAACATTCCCAGCAACGAAATTCCAACATTGTAAGAAGATAGTCGCCGACATCATCTTGAATAAGTCAATACACTCTGTTACCAACAGAAGGCCGGTCGATGTAGTTCAGGCACGTTCAGACGAACCGCAAGATCAGATCCAAAGCAAAATAAGAAACGCTCCAAGCGCGCTAAGGAGCAGACAGAATGCGTCGCGGCAGAATAAAGTCTTTGAAGTTGGCGAGAAAGTATTAGTTAAGTCCAACAGAAGGCTGGGAAACAAGCTGACGCCATTGTGCGAAGAAAGAGCCACCTTGGCATAAGTTTCTTTCAATCTTCCATTTGGTGCTGGGTAACCTCTCTAAGAAAAAAGAAAAAAAACTAAAGTAAAAATAAAACACACATTTCACCCTACAGGTTTGAAATCATACTTGTCTTTTCTTTGTCGCTGGCTTCGGCGCACATCACCGACTACTCGCACGCCAAGTACATCCCCATCATAGATGGGCAAGTCCTGGTTTGGGAAGGGTATGCTTATGTAAAACATTTCGCGAACCTGTCGGAGTACGAACGAGTTGTAGAAGAGACAGTCAAGCTCATTGACGTTTTTCCACAGTCTCACATGAAGAAACTCCTGGTCGTAGATACGGTGCATCTGCAGGACTTGCTAGAGGCCTTGGGTACACACCACAGGGTCGCGAGAAGCATAAACTTCCTAGGGTCAATACTAAAGGTTGTGGCAGGTACACCTGATGCAGGTGATTCAGAAAGAACTAGGTTCACAGAGATGCAACTGATAAATTCCAACAATAGACAAATATAAATAAATACTAGAGTTCAGGACCAAATTAATAAACTAACCTCCACAGTCAACCAAATTTTAAAACTAACTCAAAATTCACAAATCGACACAAGTCACCTGTATGAAACTTTGTTGGCTAGAAATAGAATGTTGTCGATGGAGTTGCAAAACTTAATGTTGGCTATTTCACTTGCGAAAGCTAACATAGTTAGCCCTAACATTTTAGATCACGCAGACTTGAAATAAATTTGGTTAGAGGAACCCACCAACACCCCGATAGGTGACCTTTTGTCTGTCTCGTCCGTAAAAGTTCTTCAGTCCCCTAACTCATTGCACTTTATTATTAAATTCCCCAAAGTCAAATTTTTCTGTAGAAAAATAACTATTTACCCTGTCGCCCATAAAAACTTCATTCTGAGAATGCCGGACAACGTCATATCCGATTGTGATGGAGAAACTCATAATCTTCAGAGCTGCACCGTCTCGCCGGGGGCCACATTTTGAAATTCAAGGAAGAAGCCGGAACGCATCGCAGCTACAACGTGTCGTTCTCCGTGGCGGCTGTATGTTGCGAGCTCATCTGTGTCGGCCTCACCTGTCGGAGCATCATCACTGCGAGAAGGTCTACAAAGCGGCTGAGGGACGTCGTTGCGGAGATAGGGTCGGCCGAGGGCGGCCTTAGCCTCGAGGGGGGGAGTAGTTAAGACAAACAAACGGTCTGAGTTAGCTGACGACACTGGCCAACTAGCTGAATAAGCATTTGACCGGATGTCGTTGCATAGCCGGCAACCATGACATATTTGCGTGGCCGCTATGAAACGATCTCGTAACCATAAGTTGCGGGATTGTCTTGTTTGATTTTATATTTCAGTTCTTATTCGATTTTGAACAGAGGCACTTCGGCCCTGTTAATAAATAATTATTAAATAAAACTCCGCCTTTTAATTGTACGAAAAGTTTCTAAATTTCAGGCGTAAAAGTCATCGACTATTTTATTGATATAAATCAAAAAAATAATTTATATATTCTGTTTGTTAGTGGAAAGCCATTTTTTCTAATTTTACAATTAAAGCATTATGACGACTTGGTTAAATGCTTTTGCAAAGTCAGTATAGACTGCATCCACTTGGTGGTTTTTAAATGAGCTTATACAGATTGAAGGTTGCTAGATTTGTGGTAGTCAATCCACCCGAAAAGTTGGCTGCCTTGCCACAGTTCTGTTTAACATTTTAGAAATATTTCTGAGCTTGGCGATCGGTCTGTAACTTGGAATTTCACTTTTTCCAGCTGATTTGAAAATGGGAGTAACCGTATTTAGTTTGCAGCGATGAATGAATGTTCCGCTGGAAAAGAACTTGCTACAAACTATTTGGAGGGGCCATACAAAACACCTTTAAAGTTTCTGAAAAAAATATTTAACTTTTAGAAGATTTAATACACACATACCCTACACAACTGTTGGCCAGATATCATAGATTCTTCAAAATAATATTTTCCCTTGAATCGCTCTTGTCGACCAGCTGCGAATATCCTCCACATGAGTAGGATATTCAGGAGCTGAATAAAACAGTAGACTAACTAACGGATTATGCATGCCCTATAGGAAAAACAAGAGGAGTAAAACACCAAGCAGAAGTCTGTTCAATAGAGCGAAAAGGGGAAACAAGGACACAAACTGGCAGAACTACAAGCATGAACTAGCATCTTACAAAAAGGCAATTAAAAGGGCGACCTCCTGCTCTGACATAGAAAAAGCGACTAATGCCGTAATACTCAAGAAAATAGTCTCTTAGACAGTAATGCAGAAGAAAAGATTAACTAGATATCTTATTATCAGACCACAACATTAAATGGTCCATTTAGAGTTTTAAACCAACAAGCAGGACAGCTAGCTATAAACAGGCTGAGAAAAATCTTCCACACCATTCTGGCAATAGCAGAACTACACATGGCGTGGAAACAAAATCGGTTTTCATTCCCAAAGCAGAGAAGTCAACCCATACAGCAGCAAAGGACTTCAAGCAAAAAAGCTTGATATTATTCCTGTTAAAGAGCTTTGAAAGACTCATTAGTCATTATCGAACCAACACTCATATCAGAGGCACAACACGCTTATACCAAAGGTAAAGCAACCGAATCGGCGCTTTACTTGGTGGTAAGTACGTTGATCGCCCTTAGGAATAACAGAATCCATCACTGAGCTAGGAGCTGATCCGCTAATGGTAGGGCTGATAAGCAGAAGCATAGGGCACCTTGCAAGGAGGTGTACTATCACCCCTCCTGTGGAACATTACAGTAAATAAACAACTACGGATTCTTAAGGGAGGATTCTGTGGTGTAGTGACCTACGCAGATGATGTCGCTATCATCTTTATTGGTAAGTATTCACAAACATATTGCGATCTTAAGACGATAAAAAACAGACTAGGTGTAAATCCTTCAAAAACGGAGTTTGTTCTATTCACAAATAGATACAAGATCCCAGAACTTAACTAACCCATATTTAACAACAGTACCCTCAATTTAAGCGTTCAAGCCAGATATTTGGCGTTAGTACAAGATAAACGTAAATCATTATTACTGACTACAATAACTATTGCATAGAGTATAGGGACTTCACCAACATTGTCTATGCTTTACTGAGTGCTGATTTAGACTCTTGTGACTGGAATTCCTTATATTTAACTGTTGAGGTAAAAATTTACCTCGAAAATTGTCAAAATACCATTTAAGACGCAATACGAAATTACTACATTAATTCATTCAGACATTCAAAAAGCAATAAAAATACATGGTCAATTTTAAGGGAATTGGGTTTCGGCAGTATTAAACCAACTTTAAGCTGTGATACGGATCTTGATGATCTAAATCATAAGTTCTTGCAATCAATCACTAATCACACCTACGTGTGATATTACTTTTAGTTTAAATTGTGTCAGCCAGTGCCATGTCTTTCAATCAATTTAAAGCATTAAGTCCAACGGAACGTGTTTAGATGAGATGAATCCAATTTTTAGTATTATTCCTTCACAAAATTCTTTCTGTAACAACACTCCACTACGTATCCCAAATCTTTGAATATAGAAAAAATATTACCAATTCCCATACCAGGTACAGAATATCTACCTATAGCAGTTCTGTGTCTTTTGTCAAAAGTTTTTGAGTGGTTGATTGCTAACCAAATACTAAGTTTTATGGATTAACACAATACTTTATTAGAAAAACAGTCTGGTTTTCGGAAGAACAAAAGGTGCACAACAGCTGATATAAAAATTACTGAAGATATTAGACTACATTTGTAACCAAGTTTTATGAGTTTTGAGGTCATAAAAATGTCACAATCATGTTCATAAAGAGTATAATTGATTGCCCCCCTCGCTCCACTTACCCATGTGACAATATTGATCACGTATCCTCCTCCTCATTATGAGCAATTAATAATCACGTGAGAAAGGTGCACGTGAAAACGGTCGCACACCCAAAGTATTCGAAGGTCGTTACCAAGTACCCAAGTAAGGGTATATTTCCCTTTGAATATTTAGATTCCTTTAAGAGACTCGAAAAAACTTCCCTTCCACCAAGGAAAGCGTTCTATAGTAATTTAACGGAAAGAAAATTGTTCGGAGCAGAAACACAACAAAAAAACCTTAATAATAAATGCCATTTGCTGATGTTTGCTTTGCCGAAAATATATTGATAAATGCGAGTGGCAATTTCGTTGTCTTCCCAAAAACATTTGGTGACCCCGACGTGATTCTTGATCCGGAGTGTGCATTTCGTCGTAATAACAATTACGATCTTTCGTTGTTCGCTGCTGTTTGTGCATATGTCGGTGCCAAACACAACGGAATATAACTTTGAACATTAATTGCTACATTCGGTGCAATTTCTGTCCAATTTCTTGTGATAATATTTAAATTTGGGAAAAAACATATGCCGTTTCAAAATACATATCGCTGCATATAACGGACATAATCATAATTCGCGCCGTGCAACTGTGTTGGTGACATATTCGCGGTGGAAAGACCTTTCGAAAAAGGAATGGAAAACTGAAAAAGAAAACCCGTTGAAATTTTGGAAGCTTAAATTTGGCGGTTGCGCATCTATAGGGTGAATTTTATTTCGGTTTTTTTTCTGTTTTTTTTTTTAACTGAATTAATATGTTGAAATTGATTTGTACACATCCAAGGTGCCATCGGTTGTGCGAAAATTATCTGCAACCAACTTTTTTCTAACCAGAGAAGTATTAAATAATTTCGATGAGGTAGATTTGCAAGTGCGGCTAAAATACGTTGAGACTTTGTCAAAGGATTTTAACGATGCGCAGGCCAGTTTGGAAAAATTTAATTTGGCGGAATTATCGAGGGGCCTAATTTTGCAAATATTTGTTTTGACATCGAGTAAAAACTCTATCAAATGCGCGCCAGTAATGCAAATTAAACTGCTGTGCATAACCATTTCGTAGGAGATAGCAGCAGGTAGGTAGGTAGCAGCAAGTAGGAAATCAAAACTTCCGCTTCTGAAACTGCCTCGTTGTTCTGGAAATTATGCAAATTGGCCGTATTTCTACGCGATGCTTTCAACTGTTGTAAACAATGACTAAGAGCTATGTAAAATTGAAAAATTCCAATATCTCCGTGCTAGCCTTGAAGGCGTAGCGTTGGAAACCCACACGTTCGCTATAGTCATCGGATTGAACTATGATACGGCTGTGGCATTAATTATTAATCGTTTTGACAACAAGGTTTTGAATTTCCAGGCACACGTAAAGGCGATATTTGGGTTGAATGGTGTTGAAACGGGATCTGCTGCAGGCCTTCGCGAACTAAGCGATGAGATGAACTCTCATACCTCAGACCAAATTCTGGATGGACTTTTAATTTACATCGTGGCTTCTAAGCTAGATTCGAGAACTCTGGAGCGCTGGGAAGAGGAATTGTCATCATCACTTTTGGAAAATCGATGCAGATTGATGGAAAATTAAGGATAGCGCCTTGGGAACGAAAACGCCTGGCCATCAGGTGGGAATACAATCGAATAAACATATTCATAGCATACTCATTGGGGCATCAACAAACTCCGAGAAACCTATAAGTGTTTTTTGCAAGGGAATGGATTATTATTTGCTAAAATGCACAAGGTTTTTAAATCTTTCTTCTAGCTTGCGCTATAAATAGACGAAGAAATTGAATTTGTACCTTTTTTGCTGCGAAAGGGTCATGGCTTGCAGCAATGCAAGTCGGGCAAGTTGTATATGAAGCGCCACGCCTCATTTGACTCCTAGCCCACAGGCGCCATTAGCATCACCTTTATCAGGCAACCTTAACCCATCCTCCCAAGCTTTTACAATATTGTTCGCCCACATCATCATACTCTCCACCAATCATAAATAGCACCCAATATCCCAATCAATACGTGTTGCTTGCAGCGGCTGTTGTCTTTGTAAAAAATCGCGCTGGCTCTTTCATCCGATGCCGTGCTTTACTCGACTCAGCATCGCAACTTAATTTCATTTTGTCTCCTTTTGCTGGCCAGCTGCAACTAAAGTCACGGACTATCAGCCGCGGTTCGACTTAAATGCTTCTACATGGGATATTCCCAAAAATATTTCCTTGGCAGACCCTCAATTTTGCAAATTCCAGCGTATTGATATGCTGATTAGAGCAGGAATATTTTTTCATTTAATTTGCATGGAGAAAACTTTTTTATCTGAAAGGCTGCCGACTCTGCAGAACGCCAAACTTGGGTGAATCGTTTGTGGGGGTCTGACAAGCGAAAAAAAAGAACTATGTGCTATAGCTCCGTCAGGCACATACTTCCTTTATTTCGCTTGTCAGACCCCCAGAAACGCATATATGTAAAATGTACCGCTGTGTGTAGTGTATTCTTTGGAGGAAAAGCTCTAAGGAAGAAATAAAGGAATATAAGCTGGAGACTGTCACATATGGAACAAAGCCTGCATAATTTCTGGCCATTTGCTCTATGCACCAGTTAGCTGAGAATGAGAAATCTTCGTTTCCCATTGGGGCTAAACTTGTTAAAAGGGATTTTTACGTGGACGGCCTAATGTCTAAAATACAATTGAAGAAGTACAGAAAATTCGAAGACAAGTCAATGATTTGAGTAGTCTTGAGGAAGAATCGGAGGGGCATAAGGAGAAGCTTCTTAAGTTTCATGATGGAACCGACTTTGCCAAGACTTTAGCGCTCATTTGGAAACCTAGTTCGTACAACTTCTTATTCAACTGCTCGCCAATGCTTCCAGATGGTCCACCCTCTAAATGAAGCTTCTTATCGGTAATCGCAAAATTTATATTATATATTTGAGAGCAGAAGCATTCGAAGCTTTGAAGACGCTTACTATATCTAAATTAGAGTTTTCGGCTGCTATACTACTGGCAGAACTCGTCTCTAGTATAAAGCACATTCTGGCCATACCCTGTGACTTTTACGGATGTTGTATCTCGAGGCTGCTCTCCGAGTCTTTCTTTCTCGTCTCAAAGCTCTGGAAACATGCACCTGCATTCCTACTTTTGAGCTCTTCAGCTTGGCCGGCTAGCGTGGAGCTTCATCGTGATCTTCTCTAACAAAGACACGCTACCTTGATTAGCCCCGCTACGATGGATCTTTCAGCCAATAGCAAGTATCCAAATGCCTTTGGAAAACCCCAGCGTATATTTGCTTATATATATCGGAATTCAGCTGTGCCATTTTGGTCAGGAGATAGCCGCACTTTACGTCAAGGATGCTCTACCAAAAAGCCAGCTGCCGTCTATAAACCCCAGTATTGGAAACGATGGACTTTTGAGTAGGACGATTGGAAAATTCGAATTTGGTCTACGACGCCAGACATCCCTTTATCTTCCTAAAAGGCCATCCGGTTACAAGGGCAAAAACATGTTGGCCCTCAGCGATTGCTATGATCGTTAAGGCAAAAATTGGAGCCAATTGGAGGAAGAAAATTGGTTGCCAGTGGCCTAAGCAAATGCGAAAGGTGTTTCCGGATCAGGCCAACTATTTTTCAACACATTATGGGCAATTTGCCAGCTGATCAACTCCGTTTTCACACCACAGGAATTTACTTTTGTGGACCCTTTGTGTACAATGCTGAGGCTCGAAATAAGTCACCACACAAATGCTACATTTCGATATTCATCTGCCTTTTAACCAACTCCACTCTTCTGGAGATCGTTTATGACTTATCAACAGCCGCATTCATCCCAGCATTAAGGCGATTAATCAGCATTCGGGGAAAGCCAAGAACTTTGTGGACTGATAACGCCACTAACTTTGTAGGTTCTAAAAACGAGCTTGCAAAACTAAAGCAATTGTTCAAAAGTAAGCCCAGTATGTCAAACATTGCTGCAACTTGTCTCTCCGATGGTATCGACTGGAAGTTTATTCCTCACTGCTGACCACATTTTGGCGGGGTTTGGGAAGCGGCCGTAAAAGCAGACAAATTTCATGTTTACAGAGTTGTCGGTCCCACAATTTTGACAATCGATGAACTTCAAACTGACATTTTACATTTTCGCCCACTTTTTCCAATTTCAGAAGACCCGAATAATTTGAAAGTGCTCACACCGGTTCACTTTCTATAAGGTTCGAGCTTCAATTCGTTTCCAGAGCCAGACGTAACTGATCTTAAAGCTGCCCGTCTCAGTCGATGTCAAAATTGGTCCAGATACAGCAAAATTTTTGGAAGAATTGGAGCACAGAGTACATTTCCTTGTTGTAAGAGAGGAGCAAGTGGAAATCTGGACAAGCCAACATACGGGTGGGTGACGTCGTATTGCTGAAGGATGAAAACCTAACACCCCTTAAATGGCATATGAGACGCGTCAAAGAGGTCATATTCGTATCTAGCGAAGATGGCATTATCAGAGTTGCGATGGTTCGAACCGCAACGGGTCTTGTCAAGAGGGCCGTTGCAAAATAAGCTGTCCTGTACCTCAAAACTGCGCTGGTTAAACGCGGATCCCTTCCAATTAGCTAATGTTTGTTTTGCTGAAAATTTGTAAACATTTACATATGCGAAAGAGGCCCACTGTACTAAAAGCAGTTACACGCCAGAGCTTTTATCTCTAGTCTTATCTTGTAAGCCGAGCGCCGGCTGCAATGTTTTTTTTATGTATTCAATGCAGCTCCGATATTTAAACACGATTTTGTAATTTAAAACCTATCGTGCAAATACTGGTGACAATTTCGTTGTCTTTCCCAAAATGGGAATGCTCTTAGGATGATTATGATCATGCCCTTAAAGTTTGATCACATTTCTCATGTTCAACTCTAAAAGAATTCAGAATTATATTTGAAAACTGATGTATTTCCGGAAAATTTGTATGCAAATTAATTCACTAACCCAGCTCAGTATTTTATGACTCTAGGTCTAGGTCTAGGTCTAGGCCTCTCAAGAAAGAGGCAATGTTGAAAACCACAAATATTCAACTTGAATTGTGGACAGATATAGATATGTATAGATATATATTAAAATAAGCATTCGAGGTGGTTTAGTCCAATGTTGTCATAGATACACAAAAGCAAATAATAAATATTTGTCAGATTTTGATTTCTCGAAGGAGTCTTTATTTTTACTGTATGTGGACCTTTACTACCTTTACTATATAAAAACTTTAAGTGGATGTCTACCACAGACATCAAAAATTTTCAAATTAATGGTTTCAAATTAATGGTAAATATGGTTATTTTTTGGAAGTTCTAATATATCCGTACCGGTTATATGATCTTCATACTGAAAAAGATCCATAGAGGAGTCCGATTCTTACAAAAGCAATGGTTGAAAAATTATATATACGGAAAAACAATGAAAGGCCCTGAGCGCAAAATCGATATAAAGTCTGTTAGTATTTACATGGGAAGCTCCGGATAGCAACAAGACTGAAAAGCACATTGTGCAAAAACTTTACTTTTAAAACCAATTTTCGTAGTGCAACTAAAATTAATGATTATTTGTATTCAATTCAAATGATAATATAGTATTAGACTTACCGAAATGGAAAATGTATGATTTTCACTATCAATATACTCAGGCTTTTTATAATGCTATTCGTAATAATCTCGAAGCAAAATTTGATACATTTGACTATTTAGATGAAAAGATTAATTTGTATAACTTTAAAGAAGTTAATAAAAAAGTTTAGGTTTCTTCAAAGATGAGCTTAACGGTAAGCTCGTGTTAGAATTTTTAGGTCTATGCTCAAAGGTTTATTCTTGAATCTTTACAAAATAAAGCAAAAGGAGTGCGTTCACGAAATCTTACAATTGAAGACTGAATCGAGATTTTGGAAAAAACAAATAAAACTTATTTTGAGTTTGTAAATGGTAATTTATTATTTTAAATTTTATTTAAGGAAACATTTTACAAAAATATTATTATTATATTAAATATATGATAAGCCAAACATATAAAAAAAAATTAAATTAAATAAATCATTTGTTATACTAAAAAATGTCTTCATTATTAATCCAGCTATTCTTTGAAAACTCGGGAATCGTGTTTTTTGCGATCTTCTTTATAGCATCCACCCGGGCTACCATGTAAATCTTCAATTACCTATGTTTTATGGTATGTATTGTTTACCTGATTTTAAAGAATTCACTTGTATAGCTTGGACTGAATGTTGAATAATGATTTATTCTAAGTCTTTTCGGTAATACTTTAAATTTCAAATTAAAAAATTCAGTACCATCATAAGTTTGCAGGTTTTTTTGGTGTTGCATGACCCGATTTAAATATTTTATCCATGGCTTAAGAAACTTCATTAGCACTTTTTGACTTTAATGCCTCGCCCCAACCAAATTTCGAAAATGTATTTATTATATTTCCTTAATACTATTGTGTTTTGTGTTTTTTTTTTTCGGTCATGATATCAGTTTTGTTACATATTTAAATATGTAATCCTCAATGGCTTTAATCTTTTTTAGAACTTTGGCAAAAATTTGGTCAGCGCTGTGTATTTTTATTTTCGTAAGTCGACGATTAAGATTTTGAGATATAATTTTTTAGAAAACTTGTCCCAACTTTCTAAGGTTCTCATCTTCAAAAATCTAAAGGTCTTGTTCCGATTTTGATACGTTTAATTTGAGCATTTAGATTACCGAAGACATCGATAAATAGTCCCTCAGTAGACTTAACACGTCTTTTCAAATTTTTTAATCTTTCCTTACCAATAAAAAAAATGTCCAAACTTGTCGACAACCATGATGTTCATAATGTAAAATATTTGCGATATATACTCGTATTTATAACGATTAAAATATACTTCTCCTTACGCAACTCCTCTAGTATGGAAAACAATATTGTGGCTGGTGTTACCCGCTGCTTTTGATGCCACCAAAATTTCTAATCTTTCGACTGACTCATTAACATCATTCCAGTAAACATAGTTTGGATTTAATTTCTGAAGGGTCATTTAACCATGTGCAAAGTGTAGTTGTAGGATTGAAATTATTGTCTATCAACTTCTTAATAACATGGCTATATTTGTATGCTCGTGTACCCTTGATTCGGTTTTTAGGATTAAGGCCTACTGTATGTGTACTGTATGTACAGGTTTACTAAGAAAAATTAGAGAGACCAGGAGTCAGATCACAACTCATTCCACTAGAAAATTTGATTTTATTATTTTTAGATTTTAGTTCTTTATTCCCCAATGTTAATGATGTTATTTACAGTTTTTTTAGGTCCATAACCTCTTCCAGTCAAATTATTGATATTAAAATCATAATTATAAGTAGTTTTTTTTTAAATATATCTAGCTCTATCTAGCTCTGCATCCACACCCATATCGACCTTTTCTGTATACATTGGTAAAGGTGTCACCCCTTCTTTTTCACTCATTTCCGTCTCCTATTTTCTTTTTTTACATCTTTCTCTATATTCGTCTGTGAAAAGAATTCGTTATAGGAATTACTTTCATCGGAAAACCTTCTTCTTTTAAGACCTTTTTTTTAATTCACATTTTACATTTGTACTGTCTTTTATATTAGACGTTTTTATACCCTTGCAGAGGGTATAATAATTTCAGTCAGAAGTTTGCAACGCAGTTAAGGAGACGTTTCCGACCCCATAACGTATATATATATTCTTGATCAGCGTCACAAGACGAGTCGATCTAGCCATGTTAGTCTGTCCGTCCGTCTGTCCGTCCGTTTCTACGCAAACGAGTCTCTCAGTTTTAAAGCTATCGGCCTGAATCTTTCCCAAAAGTCTTCTTTCTTAACAGGTAGTATATGAGTTGGAACCAGCCGGATCGGACAACTATATTTTATAGCTCCCATAGGAACTATCGGGGAAAAAATTTAAAAAAAATGATGTTTTTTAACATATAACCTTACCAGCTCAAAAATAACTTTTTTTAATTAGTTCTGAATTACGAATTAAATTTTATTAAAATCGAACGACTATATAATAAGGCTGTCATAGGAACAATCGGATAATTGGTGAGAAATAATGTGAAACAAATTATACCAAATCTATAATTTGTTTCACATTATTTCTCACCAATTATCCGCTTTTTGACATATTATCTTATAATATTGGAAATATATATTTTTATATTTTTAAGAATTTCGAATTCAATTTAATAAAATTATTGATTAGTTTTTAAAACTCCAAGAGTATAGGACAAGGGTAACTTATTTTCTTGTTTGTTACAAAACATTAACTTGTTAAGGAAAATACAACTTAACAAGTTAATGTAAGGGTTTTGGTATTAGGTTTACAAGTTTTCTCCAATTGTAAATTCTTCTGATTTTTTACGTATTTGAGATCATCGAATTTTTGCTTTAATGCGAACCTAGTTTTGGTTAACTGAGACAAAATATTCATCGTAGTATATTTAACAAACTTTAAATTTTAATCATCAGTTATTAAACAAATAATATTTAGGGAACGCCGTTACTTGTAATATTTACATACCATTTCCCAATGAAAAAGAATTGATTTGTTTTTTCATTATACTTAAAAAAAGAACATTTATTGTTTAATTCTGAAAATCTTAAATTTTTAAATATTATTTGCTTGTTTCTAAATATAAATATTCATTACTTTTACGAATATTAAATTTCTCATCAACCATCTGATTGACAATATCAGACCTTTCCGTCATGTAGAGGATCAGTTCCTCCAACTCGAGAGCAATAAATTCTCCAACCTTTTTTGCTTTGCGCTCCGCCTTGAGGATCGGGAATCTTACATTTTCTTGTCTTCCTCCTCCATCCTTTTCTTTAATATCAACATCTTTTTATTAAATTTATTGAACTCTTTGATGCCTTGACTATCAGATACCCGTGATTGAGCTAAAGGGAGCAAAAGGGAAATGGAGAAGAAAAGCTGTATTTTACGGCACTACCTATCGGCTAATTCGGCATTTTTATGAGCAGCAAAGCAATATTTAAGGGTGCCACCTGCCGGTTATTTCAGTAGATGTTCAAAAAAATATTAAAAAAGTTTTCTAGAATAACAACTGTGACCACCACAGTTTTGAGTGGTTTGCGGGAGTAACAAATTTTTTAGGGTCAATCGGTAGGTATTGATGAGACGAATACATTTCAGTTATTTTGCTCTATCAAAAAAACTGTAGGCGCTACAGAGTTTTGGGGATTGTGGGCGTTAAAGTGGGCGCGGCACCTCGCTCAAACAAACTTGCACTGCGCAGGAGCCCCAGGAATCTGCATGCCAAGTCTGACGGTTGTAGCTTTTAGTTTCCGAGATCGCAGCGTTCATACGGACAGACGGATATAGCAAGATCGACTCGGGTAGTGATCCTGATCAAGAATATATATACTTCCTTCTACCTGTTACATACTTTCCGACTAATCTAGTATAGCCTTTTACTCTACGAGTAACGGCTAAGGATATATTTCTTAGCAAAACGAATAATGTCGATATTTGATGGTGGTAAATTGGTTATCAGAGAATAAAGTTTTTTCGTTTCTTAATTATTTTCCCATTACTATAGAGCTTGAGAAAGATCCATCTGTCATGTCATGTCGTTCACTCAATGATTTGTTTTGAGAATATACTATATCTCTGCAGGCTTCATCCAATGAGTTTATTCCTTGCGTGTTCCAAACGTTTTTGCAATTATATTCCGGGATATGGGCTTCAAACGGTAATGTACAACGATAACCACCGTGTTTACAATTACCAAGAAAGGAAGTTAACTTCGGGAAGCTGAAGTTTGTATATCCTTGCAGTTATAAGAAATAATCGACTTTAGAACCACCATGTGAAATTTTGAAAGATTGTTGCTGATTTCAGTGATATTTTTTAAGACCATTTTTTGGACATCTGTATGTTAGAGTGGTCCGATATTTATAAAACTAAATTCAAAATTCTTAAAAATATAAGAAAATGTATTCCCAATATTAAAAAAAAAGCCCCAAAGCTATAATTTGTTTTATATTGTTTTTCCACCAATTTTCCGATTGTTCCTATGACAGCTTTATGATAAAGTCCTCCGATTTTGATTAAGCTTAAATTTTCAAAATTAATTTTAATTTTCCGATTGCTCCTATGGCAGCTATTTGGTGTAGTCGTCCGATTTAAAAAAAATTTAATTCGAAATTAAAAACCATTCAAAATATATATATATAAATATATATATGTTATTTCTAAAGGTATATCGTTTCTACGGCAGCTATATGATATAGTCGTCCGATTTTGAAAATAGTTGATTCGAAATTCAGAACTAATTAATAAATGCTATTTTTAAGCTTAGAAGGTTATATGTTAAAAAACCACGAAAATAATTTTTTAAAATTTTTCCACGACAGTTCCTATGGGATCCGGCTGGTCCCGACTTATAGACTACCTGCAAAAGAAAGAAGACTTTTGGGAAAGTTTTAGCCATGTAGCTATAAAACTGAGAGACTAGTTTGCGTAGAAACGGACAGACAGACGGCTAGACGGACGGACAGACGGACATGGCTAGTTCGACTCGTCTTGTGACGCTGATCAAGAATATATATATACGTTATGGGGTCGGAAACGTCTGCGTTGTAAAATTCTGTCTGAAAACATTAAAAGAGATCACCATAAGAGATCGAATTGTGGTATAACTTATATTATGCTAAGTTTAATAGAGAGTCCCAATGGACTTAAATTCGAAAATTTTTATATAGTTTATATCAACCCAAATATGAGTATAAATTATTCAAACCGATAAAAGAAATGGGATATCATACATTCTCCCATTATGGCGGTCTACGAATCGTGGAGCCAAACACAATTTCATTGTGATATTGGATGACGGAGCTTGTGAAAAATAAGACAACATAAGATCTTGGAATGGATCGACATACAAATGTCTACTCTTTTATACCCCTTACGCGTAGAGTATGTAACAGGTAGAAGGAAGTAAATATTTTTTTGATCATGATCACTACCCGAATCGACCTAGCTATCTCAGTTTGTCGGTCCCTCTGTCCGTCTGTCCGTATAAACGCTGAGATCTCAGAAACTAAAAGTTAGAACCGTCAGACTTGGCATGCAGTATCCTGGAGCTCCTGCGCAGCGCAAGTTTGTTCCAGCGAGGTGTCGCGCCCACTTTAACGCCCACACCTGGAAAAGACTTTTGTGAAAGATTCAGCTCAATAACTTTAAAGCTGAGAGACGAGTTTGCGTAGAAGTGAGCTGATTAAAAATATACATACTTTATTGTGTCAAAAACGTCTCCTTCACTGCGTTGCAAACTTTTGATTGAAATCATTATACCCTCTGCAAGGGTATACAAATACCTAATAGGTATTCAGATATTTAATACTTACTTTTCAAAAATCTATCTAAATACCACCACAATCACACCAACACCACCAACAAAATAGCTTATATACCAATATTCTGTTAATAATTTATAATTAAATTAAATGATGTATGTACTCAAAATTCGTCAATTTTTGTTCTATGCTTTTAGAAATGGAAAAACATCGATGTTGATCTGGTAAAGTTGCCGTTGTTTCGAAAACAACATGTTCGTATCGATGTTTCTCCATCTCTACTGAGTTTGTGCCAATACGAAAAGCGACACCGATTCTCTGAAGAAAGCTTTCAGAGAACGCATAATCGAGAGGTGTAGGGCCCCGAAAGTATTCAAAACGGACAACGGAGTACAGTTTGCCAGCAGAATCCTCAAGAGTTCCCACAGGGGAAGCCGAAGGAGAGATCAAAAAGAACGATGAAGACAATGATAGCGGAGTTCGCAGGAAAGGACCTAAGAAACTAGGACGAAAAATGGTCTGAAATCATGTTGGCAGTAAAAACAAGCTTTTTGAAATCCTCAGGCTACACACCATTGCTGGTTACGCAAGGCTGAGAACCACGATTACCGAGAGCCCTATAAGACAGAGAGTCCTTAGGTCGAAAGAGGAGTCAAAGGATGCCAGCGGTGGGTCACGTCGTGTAGGCCAAGGAACACTATTTATCAAAAGCGGAAGAAGGGTTCGCAGCAAAATTGACCCCAAGGTCATGGATTTTGCGTCATTAGTAATGTGCAAAATACGACTCAAAATTACAAAGAAAGAGCGGACCATCAACGTAAGCGAGCTAAAACATCAACAAACGCAAAACACAAGCAAGCAGCTACAAAAAGAAAATACAACAGACGCGAAACAACATTAGAAACTCCAAGGATTCTCAAGGGATACTATTAAGAATCCAAGGATAGCTCCAGGATTCTAAAAGGACAAGACAAAAAAGTTCCTAGAATAACTCCAATGATTCTTAATGTACACTACAAAGAGCGTCCAAGGAAAGCACCTAGGATTTATAAAGGATACGTCGATAAACTCCAAGGATTCTCAAGGAGTTCTCAAAGGGTTCCATGAAATGGCTACAAAAACACGAATAAGTTAAGTCCAAGGTATCTCCAAGGATACTACAAGGTAACTACGAAGGTGGAAGAAATTAAGGGGGAAGGGGGAAAAGAAGAGCTACAGGGCCAAGGGTACGCAGTATTGGAGGGGGCGGAATACGGGCATAAAATTGTGGTCCCAATCGATTCACGGCCTTACCGTTTCCTCAAGCGAAGGCCGATAAACCAATAAAGATCCTGATTAGTCTAGTCAACATTGCAAGCCTAGGCCCATGAAGGTCATCGACCAGCATCTGGACCTACAGAAAAAGGAAAGAGTCAAGAATCTTGAAAACTTACCCATAAAAGTAGCAAATTTTCAAAACCACCATGGACCAGGGAAAGGGGCGCCTCGATAGGCGGTCTATTGGCACCAGACGATAGTGCGTTCGATGGGCCTATGCAAGTGGAAATATCAGTTATGGTGAGGATTGCGACGAGCAAGTGGTAAAGCGCCCCTGCGATATCGGTAGCTAAAGAGTATCGATATCGTGGGGAAACCCGCTGGGTTATCAATAGCTGGTGTGCATCGGTGCCCAATGGGAACAGATGGAGGATCGGCGGGGGATATTTGAAGTTGCTACAAGGAGGTCGACCAGTGCAGTATAGACTCAACGAGTCTAAAAGAGTCAAGGGATCGTCGAGGAAGCACCGAGGGAGTGCCAAGGGAATCAGAAGTAGCATCGCAAGGTCTCAAAAGATAGGATTTTTTAAATGTTTCCCGAAGTAAGGGAGAAATGTAAGGAATTAAGAAGATCCACACAAATCCCAGTCAAGGAGCGGTTGGAGAAAAAGAGAATTTGAAGACCATGGTTAGAGAACATGAGTTTGGAGACCAAGTTTGGAGAAGAAGAGGGATGGGAAACCAAGTATGGAGAAAATGATTCAGCAGGCCGTGCGCAAAAAGTAAATAACGGATGCTCTATATAAAGCCTCAGAGCACTGGCAGCTGGACCATCAGTCGATCACGAGGAATCAAACCATCAAGATCAAGAAAAGAAAAAAAGAAAAAAAAGAAAAGATCAAAGTGGACAGGCAGTCAATCAAATAAACTACAAGGGAGCCACAAGAATCTATGAGGTAGTTAACCATACTTAATGTCTTGGTTCGCGATGCAATCGACATGAGTAGCGGCCTGCGCTACTATTGAGAAGAATGAATTGCTTATAAAACCCAGGCAATCTCTATAAGACGGCTCACGGGTCTGTAGCCCAGCAGTCGATCTCAGCGACTGATACTGAGGTCGAAACCTAAAAAAGATTCGATTCCGAATGTAAAGGACGTGAGATTTTGCCGCATGAGACACTTGAAAAATGTGTTGAAGAAAATACATAAATGATTCCAACGCAGCATGTTGACTTAACGTCTAGAGTACCGACTGGAATTGTTGGCGCAGCCATAAATGCTGTAGTACCGCAGCAGAAAAAACTTTTTGTTTTTCGGCTGAGTCCTGACCTTTCATACGGACATTAAGAGGCCGTAAAAGAGTTTAGTTTCATGATCTAAAGGTTGAACAATTAAATTTTCCATATGCTACGAAAGTATCATCATTTAAGATCATTTAAGATTCCCTGTGCTCATTTTACAACGAGTTTGTTAAAGAGTACGAAGTTAGAAAAAAGAAAATTTGTTCAAAGAAAGTTGGAAGTCCCTTTAAAGAGCAATCCAAGTATTTATCTGTCTCAAAAAACTAGGTTCTTTCCTTCTGCTTTCCTATCAGAATACAAGATGTTTACAAAGTAAGTTGAACAAATATAGTGATAGTTTTTCCTCGTCTTTCCATGTTATTGTGCTCACAGAAACTTGGTTAAAACCGGAAAGTCTTTCAAAGTAAGTTCACACCGTAAAGGCTTGAACGTCCCTCTCGACGTGGAGGTGGAGTTTTAACTGCAGTTGACTTAGACTAACGTCTGAAGAAATAACGTCCGACGAAATAATGGACATAGAATTTGTGTGTATAAAACTATCCCTTCCGGGTATTTCTATATACATAATATATTTCTATATTCCGTCATCATCTGAAACCCAATATATGCAAATCATCTGTCTGCTATCCAGTTTATTTCAAGTAATCTATCCGATAGGGATTGCACAAACTTTTTACTTTGTCTTTAGAAACGTATGATTTCCCGCATAGATGAAAGGGATCGTTTGTTATCCCGTTTCATAAAATGGAATTAAATTGAACGTATGTAATTACAGAGGTATTTTCAAGCTTTCAGCTATTCCAAAGCTGAGAACGTTATTACTCCCCATTTGCAACACAGTTTTAGGTCTCTTATTTCCTTTTGTCAACACGGATTTAAAAAACATAGGTCAACGACAACCCACCTTTTGGAGTTTACATCATTTGTTTTAGAAAAAATCTTTAGACTGATGTGGTGTAAACTGATTTCAGTAAGGCCTTTTATTCTATAAACCATTTGATTTTAGTTTGGAAATTTGATCTTTTATGGTTTCCTGGTGATCTTCTTAGGTGGATCTTAAGTTATTTAAATTGCAGGACTCAAAGGGATATTTTTGAAAACTCTTTATTATCCCTAATCCGAGTTACGTCCGGTGTATCTTATGGAGTCCATCTTGATCCGCTCCTGTTTACATTATTTAAAAACCTCCTCTAGTCCTAACTTAACGTAATTATGTACGCAGATGACGTTAACTTGTGCCTGCAATTCAATGATGGTGTATTTTAAGAGGTTGTGTGTTAGAAAGAATAACGCATGCTGACGACCTTGGAGTCTATATGGATCCTAAACTTAAATTTTCTGATAACATTAGTACCATGACAAATAAAGCCAGGGGCGTGCTTGCATTTATCAAAAAGTGGTCGAAGGAATTCGACGATCCCTATGTCACAAAGACCTTTGCTTATTTCATTAGTCCGCCCAATTCTTGAGTACTGCGATACAGTTTGAAGTCCCCAATATGGGGTGCATATAGACCGGATTTAGTCCGTGCAAAAAACTTGTTAATACTTGACTTAACTGGGATTCAAGCCTAATACTGCCATCCTACTCTACTAAACTACTTCTAATTAACATTAGTTAACCGAAGAACTATGCTTGGTATTACGTTTATTAGGAATCTGATACATGGTGATGTAAAGAGTCCCGACTTACTCGCCTGCATGTGCCAAATAGATTCACAAGAAACTATATTCCTCTAGCTTTAAATCATTGTATCTCTAATTATGCAATGCACGAACCTTTTAGAATACTTCGCAATGACTATAATAAACTATATCACCTTATATTTACAATCGACCCACTGCCTATCTTTAAATCAATAATACTATCCTAATTAGCAACTAATTATTTTTACTTTACGTATCTTGACTATTCGTATTTTAGACCTGCATGTATTTTTTAATTGTCTATTGTGAAATTGTTTTTTTCTTTGCCCACGATTTCGTTAACTCGCCCAAAAGGTGCAGGGCTCCGCGCTTAACAAGCATTGCTTGGTGTTGTAAGGACCACTTGTTTGTAGTGACCATAGTGCATCAACGTCCAAGAAATAAGTCGAGTCGTCAGAGGCAGCGGCGTGGGTGCTTATAAGGAGCAAGATCGCTACGTCGATAAGTTTAAGATTGGGATACGGGGAATCTCCGAATTAAGACACAGGAAGGTGAGGTCCAGAGGGCATCACATAGCTAGGTCAACGAAATCCTGCCGTTACGCCTGGAGACTCTGCCAGAGTTTGAGCAGTGAAGGCCTGCGACAAGAATTGTTGAGCTCGGGAAGAAGCCTGTCTAAGCCCCAAGCACTACTTTGGCGTGTCCCGGCGTAAGCTCAGTACGATCGTATAAGAATTTCAGTCAGAAGTTTGCAACGCAGTGAAGGAGACGTTTACGACCCCATAAAGTATATATTATTTTGAGGTTGCTCCTGTTGTGGTGTGTTTTGAGTTTCGATTTTTTTAGTTTGATTCCATTTATTTTGATAATTATTATATCCCTGATTATTACTGTTATGGGGTCTTTTTGGCATCTGGATTGAATTATTAACATCCATTGGCTCTGGCTTACTTTGTTGTCTAAAAGATTTCCACTGATTTTGTTGGTCATTATTAAATCTTCCCTGATTCCAGGTATTGTTTCTATTTTGATTAAAATTGTTATAATTAATTCTGTTTTGATTATTTGCTTGATTAAACCTTAAGTTATTAGTATATTTTTGATTATTATTATTATTGTTATATTGTCTGGGTTTGTTATTTGAGTTTTGTTGCCCATATAAGTTTGACTAATTAGTCTTGCGTTGTGATGATATAAAATTGTTCGCGAATTGGGCCTTCAAATTGTTGCTATCAAGTTCTTGTACTATTACCATTGCGTTCGGTAAATCGGGTGGATTCGTTGAAAATATTACATCTGAGATATGCCAGTTATGAACACTCGTAGGGCTGTCTTTCTATGTTTTTCATTAAGTTCAGATGTAATTGGCTTATTCCTCCCATGTGTCATAATGGTTTTGTTAATCAAGAGTGATAATTTCTTATTTACCAAATTATAAAATTCCATAATCGATAATTTCCCCTAACTTAATACACTTAAGTGCTCTTCTAAAATATGTATAGGTCGCTTGTCACTAAAAACAAAATCTAGTGTTGCCATTATGGCGTCAAAATTCAATACGGTTCCATTATGAGTTAAAGCATCATTGGGAATGCCTCTAATTTTATTTCGAAGAATTGATAGTGCCGAAAAGTATATTTCACTTTTGTATTGTCCCATTATCTTCTATCTTCTTCGCCCTTATATTCTCGAACCTTCCACCTTGAATTCCTCAACCTTCTTTACAACACGAGCGTGTCGCGGATAAGCAGGCCCCCGGACTCTTGGTCTAGCTGTTGAATCTGCCGCCACACAGCTAAGGATTCACCACCCGATCTCGGAAGTCGATCTGACTGTTGCATCGCTGTTGTGGTATTTAGAATAGATTTAAATTTTATAGAAATTAAGCTTATTACACGGGTATAGTATGTATATTTGGACTTAGATTGACTGTTAACTAATAACATTTTGTAGTTCACTCAGCATACACACATCCTAGTTTACACACATTTCACAGGCCTGTCGACTGCACTGGAAACAGATTTAAAGTATTCATGTTGTAAGTACGGCTTAGCCGACCGTCTGTTAACATCAATCTGAGCCAAATAATATAATTATAGAATAACAATAGATTCAAGATTCGACACCCGTATTATTTTCTTAAATATTACCTTATTTTTTTTTTTTTTTTTTGAATTTTTGAATGAAGAACCTAAATGAAGTCATTTTTACCCATTATATGGTTAATCTGCCCTGGGCAAGCTAACGTTAAGCAAATCATAAGCATCTGCAATGGGCAAGCTAACGTTAAGAAAATCATAAGCAGCCGCCATGGGCAACTTATCTTTAATTGAATTTTGGTACGTATTTGAGAATGAAGTATAAAATGAAGTAAATTTGATTGCGAATTGGGATACCTGAGGTAACTGTGCATCATTAATAAGGGCATTGGTCACATACGCAAAGCGAACCTATGCAAGGTTGGGTGGGTTTTGAAGAGGAATTAAATGACACCTCCAATTCCTCACACTAAGTAAAAAATTAGATTTTTTGGGCACACCTATTTTCCCTGAGCAATGCCGACCCTGTAGGCACAGTACGTTGCCAGATACCCGCACACATTGCCGTGTTCGTTACATATTCTTTGGCACCCAACGTGTAGCGATCGGAAATCTGGAAACTACCGTATCTTGAGAAGATATCAGAGTTAATATTTCGTGTCGCTACCCAAAGAAATATTCTGAAGTAAAATCCAATTTTTTGTATAGTGTCTTAATTTGAGCCTTAAGGTGATCCGTCGGAATTCAGACATCGCACATTCTTGCATGTGCTGAACCTAGATTATGTTATCGCTCAATCCTAATTCCCCATCAACAATAATCGGAATGTGAGATTTGGGAAAAGCTCGAATTCGCACCAAGCAACATTATTCTTGTATTAATCAGATTTGATACACCAAAGAAAAGTCATTAGAGATTAACTTTCTCGGAAATTTCTAGCAAGCAAGATTGTATTTCTAGAGATCAAACATTAAGTCATTACTGGTTTGAGATTTGTTTAGCTGAATAGTTTTTGGAGAGACACTAAATTTCTTAGAACATGCGTGGTACTTTGGTTTTGAACTAATGAAACTTGTCCGCTTTGCCAATTGCTTGTACCCTGGTACAACTGATAACCTTTCCTGCTGCTCAACCGAATAGGTCTACTAATGATAGTAATAGGGAAGTTCGAGGTGCTTCTGCCAATCAAGCTACTGGTGCCGTATACCGAACTAGACCAAACACAAGAGCGAATTCCAATCAGAACTCAACGAATCAAAAAGCACACTCTAGCTTGAGAAGTCAAAACACAACACATAGATCAACCGAGCGTCCGTGCATTTCCAAAACTCGAGTACAGTAGACTCCTTAGAAACCTTTCGCGTTAGCATGGTTGCAGCAGTAGCGGATGAGATCAGTAACACGATGCGAAACCTTCAGTATGATAATAATTCCCAAAATCCGCGAAATGATATTCCTGTAAAAAATCCTGGCAACTTAAATCGATCCAATGCAAGCAGAGTTGCTAGTAACCAAGCCTCTAGTATACGATTGCCTTCAGATGATCCTTTGACACAAGCCGTATATCGTCCTAACAAAGTTTCTAGAGTTATTTTTAATTGGAATGTGAAATTTACTGGCATGGCCAATGACATATCTGTTAAAGACTTCATCTATAGGATAAATAGTTTGACTATTTGCCAACGTACTAGTTTCCGGAATATCATGATATCATGATATCCACAGATATCATGATTGCCACAAAGCCAGACGCATAATTTGCTATGGTTGTGGTCGTCCTGACACTTATAAGCCTAGTTGCTTGAAGTGTAATCCCCCATTGGAAAACTCGTATGAGGATGTCCATCAATTATGACTGGTGGATATCCTGTTTCAAACTCAGCATCAATAGAAGGAACTAATCATCTACCATCTTCTAATTTAAGTAACTCTCAACCTGACTCGACAAACAAACCCAATTATAAGTTAATTAAAAACACTACAGAGCTCTCACGAACCTTCAAAATTATCCCCTACTAACTATTATCGGCGCAGAGCGGAAATATTTGCACTGCGAATTAATTCCGAAAACCCGCAATAACTATACCCAACCGTCCTTTATATCAATTTACACGAATGCCTTTCGGACTAACTAATGCTCCGCAAACACTTTGTAGACTTATGAATAAAGTAATACCTAATAGAATGAAATCACACGTGTTGATATATTTAGATGACCTATTAGTCAAGTCTTCAAGTTTCGAAGAGCATCTTTCTCATCTGGCCGTAGTCGCTACGCAACTTCGATAGGCAGGTCTTACTATTAATATCGCCAAAAGTCAGTTTTGTTTAAAGAAAATCGTCTACTTAGGGTACATTGTTGGAGAGGGAACTTTGCAAGTGAGTCCCAATAAAGTAACCGCCGTGTCCAACTTTCCTCTTCCTGAGACCAAACGTCAACTTAAGAGATTCTTCGGGATGACCGGTTTATTAACCAATATTCTGAATAAACCCTCCATTCATCCGAGTTGTTGCGACAAAAAAAAAATTTACTTGAATGACAACGCCCAAGTTTCTTTTGAACAATTGGAAAATGCTCTGACCACTGCTCCACTATTAGTACATCCCAATTACGAAAAACCGTTTATAGTGCAGTGTGTTGCCTTGATCAATGGTGTGGGAGCGTTTCTATCTTAATGTGATGAAAACGGAATAGAACGCCCTATTGCATATGTGTCTAAGAAGATCTCAATAGATCTCAAAAGAATTTCTCTACCACGGAACTTGAATGCTTAGCAGTAGTTTTAGCTATTAAAAGATTTCAAATGTATATTGAGGGTCATGAATTTACTGTTGTGACTGATCATGCAAGCCTCCGATGGCTCATGACGCAGCAAGACTTTCAAGGAAGACTTGCTCGGTGTGCACTCAAACTTCAAGGATTTAATTTTAGCATAGAACATCGTCGAGGTAGTGAAAATATAGTAGCCGTTGCCATTTCAAGATCTTTTGAATCCGATGAAGGCCTTGCCATAATTGATATCGATGTTCTCTCAGAAATTGATTTGGAATCCGAATTCTTTCAATCCTCCAGCTATTTAAAACTTAAAGAAAAGCTAATGCAGTCTCAACTGCCGGATTTTCAAGTCATAGATGGTTTTCTTTATCATAGGGTTGGTTTTCTAACAGTTCCTCCGAGCCTCCGGAAGACTCCTGGAAGCTTGTGGTTCCGGTCGAGCTTACAGAAGATGTAATCAACGCAGCTCACGATCATCCGTCTTCCTCTCACTGCGGTATAGCCAAATGTTTGGAAAACATTCGAAGAATGTTTTACTGGCCGCGTATGGTTGTGGACGTTTAATTATATCAACAACTGTGAAATTTGTAGGACATTAAAATACCCCACGCAGAAACTTAAGCCACCAATAGGACAACAAATTGTTAGCGAACGAGTATTTCAAAGACTTTGTTGGTACTTTCCCAAGAATGAAAAAAATTAATATAGGAATCTTTTTAGTACTCACGAAATTCACGTTTCTCAAGCCGGTAAAGAAGTTTACTACTCAAGTCGTTGTGTCAGACATGAAAGAAGAAATTTGTGATAGTTACGGAACGCCTGAGGTTAAGCGATAATGGTTATCAATACAAAAGTCATGAATTTCTTCTTTTCTTTCTAACCATGGCATTACCCACACTTATAGTAGTATAAGCTGTTCATTCTTTGTTGTCTTCGGGCAGCATATGATTTGTCACGGAAAAGATTATAAGTTACTCAAAAATCTAAATTTGCCTAATCAAAGTTACTTTCTACTAATCCGACAAGACCGATTCTCCAAAAGCATTTAGACAAAGCCTATAAAAAGAATGTGCAATCCTGTGAGCTCTGATCCAGGCCTCGATCTTTTCAGGTAGAAGACGAGGTAATTAAACGAAACTTCACCCTTAGCAATGCCGCCGCCCACTTTAATTCTAAACTTGCACCGGTAGGACTAAAGGTCCGTGTCAAGCAAAGATTGGGAAACTCTCTCTATTTACTGGAGGATTTAAACGGGATAGACACTAATTCGGGGACGCTTCAGTTTCAGATTCAAAACAGCTGGATAGTAAAGAAGATTTTTTACCGTCCAAAAAATTGTGTTGAGATTATTACCACTATGTAGCTTTGAAGGAAGCAGATCGTTGCGGTGTAACCAATGTAGACCCTTCCACCACAGCTCGTAGTTTATGAGATTGGCTGCTAGTATTCCCCTCGAGCCAACGTTAGCTCTGCTTGGTACGCCATATAGGATCTCCGAAGTGCGGTTGGCAATTAAATTCTTGTGAGGAGTTGAAAAAAAGTCCAAAAAAGCTATTACAGCGGCCAATATGACTCTGATTTCTATACGTGCAGAAATATATTGAAATATAAAAAAGGTAAAAATGTATCCAATTTCTTTGAACTATTGTTCTTATGTAAAGTTATAAGGGATATGGACTTGTTTTAAAAGTAAAAAGACCAATGTACGTTCAACAGGGCTTTGGGTGTAATATGTGCGTACATAATTACAACAATTGCATTTATTATGCAAAGTGTATATATTAAATGTTACTAACAGTAACAGCATCTGCCCGACCTCTTACCATTTGCGAGGAGAATTCGAGTGGTAACTGCGCGGCGAAGAGAGGTGGCGGATGGCGATCTTGGGAGTTTGGAGATCAATAATGGAGAACGTGAGATTTTGGAGACCAAGGATGGTGAACGTGAGAGCTTGAAGACGTGGCGGGCAGAGCGAGAATGGCGTGCTTTGAATTTTCAACCAGGAGAGAAAGTACCATATCTCAGCAGTAGAGCAGCGTGTCGCATGCATCACGGGAACATGCGGGACGGGAGCATAAGGCAGGACTTCGGTTGGAAGCTGCGATTAACGGACAGTTAGTTTAAACTGGAGCTACGGACTTTGGACACGGATTAAGAGATTCGGCGGGCAGTGCGCAAAAGGGAAATAACGATTCCCGGAGGCCCAAAGCCACAGGGCTTCTGCCAAGAACTTCAGTAGATCACGAAAAAAAATTGCAAACTCGGGGACAAGCCTGTGTAAGCTCAGTGTACTTTGGCGTATCCCGGTTTATACCCAGTACTTCAAGTGGAATCTTGACAGGTCCTGGCCCGATTAGCCAAAAGGGAAGGCGGTCGGAGTGGACCAGGAGAGTCTACGGTTTCGACTCGTGAAGTCTCGGAGCGGCGTGTTCAAACCCCAAGTAAAACGAGACAGAAGGGAGATCGGTACGGTCTCGAGTGGAGTTTTCCGGGAAAGCCTAAAGTTTCGAATCATAAAGTCCCGGATCGGCGTATTCCCGAAGTCCCGAGTACCAGAAGCCACGCAGTCAACACATCCTGGAGCAGTACGAAGACATCGTCTAGTCTGAGAAAGGTGACGCTTCATTAAGCCTACACTGCTGACCCCCTCGCGAGTCCGAGTCGTTATTAAGTAGTCGCTGAGTCAACGCGTCAGGGACGAGCAGAAGCTACAGGTCTGGATCATCAAGTCAACGAGGCGAGAGACCAACCAGAACTATCGAAAACACCTAGGTCCACAAGTGGCGACATCAAGGCCATCCAAGCTACCAAGCCGTCCGTAATATTCTACCCGCAAAAAAACAATCCTAGGTGATGTATGTGCTTTCTCACTAAGCTGGCGGTCACATTTATAAAAACGTTACACCTGGCGCCCAAAACGTGATTATCCCAGCAGTGAAAGCAATTTAAACAGAATAGGAAAAAAAGTGGATCTACCGCCATAAGGAGGATCTGGCCCATATCGCACAGAGGCTTTATGTCAGAGTATGACTCCGAAACCGGGAACGATCCATAACTTAACGACCTCTGGGCCGAGCTGGAAGCTACATACAACAACAAGTCCGAACGCCGACAGCTTGCAAAGGGAGGCTCAGAGGAGAGAGTCGCGCCAAAATAGGAAAACAACAGCGCTGACCTCGAAACCCAGTGAGTCAGATTATGCAAGGGTTGCTAAACATCTCCGCCAGTGGTCGTTCAGGTTCGACAGGACGGAAAACCCGTTCGAGTTCCTGGAGTAAGTAGAATGGTCTGCCAACACATACGGTTTGGATTTAGAAATTATCCCTTGAGCGATGCCAGAATTGCTTAAAGGTCTTTTAAATGGTTCATTGAGAGCTATACTTTTTGCCGAGAGATTTTTTCGCTAGGCCGTCGGATCAGGTCTGGTAACGGAAGCAGGGCTTCAGCAAGTCGTTCAAGGACTACATTATCGACATGATGGCGATGGTGAGCCCACTCAATTATTCTTCAAATGACACCTTAAAGATTATGCACCCCAAGTCTAAGGATATCTCTAAGCGCGTACAAAATGCCGGACCTGTATACCTGTATGTAATTCGACGAAAACGAAGAATTCGAAAAGTAACGGGAAGCGTTTGCTCTCGAAGACCAAATCGACATTACCAAATCGGTCACATCCAGAAGATGCGAAGACACAGGCACGCAAGCACACTGAGTCCCACGGCAGCAGGTAACAGGAGCACCACGCAGAGGCATATGGACACCACCCCAAAAGCAGCATATACAGCCAACAAGCACTGCGCGGAGGTTACCAAGCATAACACAGAGGCCTACCGAAAGGGGATGTAGACACCAACGCCTGTTGTTTTGCTGAGTGTGCGGGAGAATAAGCGTCAGGAGCGTGGAATGCTGCTAGCAGGCAGGAAATGCCCAGTGATCTCACTGCAGAGAGGCGAGCTGGGTCGCAAGAACTATCTCTCCAAATTAACAGGCGAGCTGAGCGAATAAGAGCAGCAGTTGATGCACGTACAAGGCCACAATCGACACCGCTGCTACAGCAAGCTTCATAGGGAAGGAACTGGAGGACAACCTGGCTGCTCTCGGGAAAATTACGAGGGCATGACGGCAAGATAGGTTGGCACACGGAAGGTGTGGGATCGATGAACATCTGGAAATGGAAATCCCATTCGGGAAAAAACGACTGACCATGGTCCTGCGTGGATTCATTGGTGTTGGGATGGAACTTTTTAAAACAAGTCGGAACCGAGATAAAGTGTGCTGGGCATGAAGTGATAATACCCGCCAGGAATCGACACAATAAATGGCTCGAGGGGAAGCTATCAGTGGCAGCCATGCAACAGACAAGCGAAGATGATGGAAGAAGAAGATGGATGCAGAGCTAACGAGCTTCAACACCATGTCAGAGCATCAGATCGCGATGAAGGACGACAAGCCAACATATATCGACCACCTGAGGGAAGCGCGGTACAAACCAGTTTGGACGTGAAGGATGGGTACTGGCCAATCTCGCTGAAAGAAATCAGGAGGCTGTACACGGCGTTTACAGTGACGGGAAACGTCTTATTTCAGTGGAGAGTGATGTTATTCGGACTTCATTCGGCGCCTCTGACTTCATTAGGCGATCCGAAAACTTAAGCCGTATCTCGAAGGTTTTGACACTGAAGTAGCGGTCTAAGCGGTCTAAGGGTTGGCAGCGAAATTGGCCCCAAGATACAGCAGACTTCTAAGTCTACTTCTAAGAGAAGAGTTTGCAAAAAGAGTGAAGAAACTTGGAAACTTACCCATAAAAATTGCAAATTTTCAAAATCACCATGGACCTGGGAAGGGGGCGCCTCGATAGACCGTCGATTGGCACTGGACCGATGGGCCACGCAAATAGAAATATCGGTTATGATGAATATTGTG
Source organism: Drosophila biarmipes (assembly GCF_025231255.1). Classification (NCBI taxonomy): domain Eukaryota; kingdom Metazoa; phylum Arthropoda; class Insecta; order Diptera; family Drosophilidae; genus Drosophila; species Drosophila biarmipes. The sequence continues at coordinate 961,956 of NW_026114526.1, read as the reverse complement.
TAGGAGCGATGATTTTTTAAATGTTTCCCGAAGTAATGGGGAAATGTAAGCAACTTAGAAGCTCCACACAAATCCCACACACAGAGCGGTTAAAAAAAAGAGAGTTTAAAGAGAGTTTGGGAACCAGAGTTTGAAGACCAAGTTAGGAGAGTTGGAAAACCAAAGATGGAAAGTGAGAGAGGTTGGACCCCAAGAATGGAGAAAGAGAGACTGGAGACTTGGCAGTCATAGCTGGAGTGTGCAAAAAGGAATAACGGAACTTCACTGAACTTTGGACTCTCCCGAGAACTTTAAAACGGGAAAGAAAGTGCCACATCTCGACAGCAGAGCGCCTCACAGGCGTGCCACTTGCATCACGGGAACCAGCAGGACGGCAGCATCAGACAGGACTTCGGTTGTAAGCTGTGCATAAAGGACAAGTGGTTCAAACAGTAGCCGTGGACTTTTGACCCGGAGTGGACATATTCAGCGGGCCGTGCGCAAAAAGTAAAAAACGGATCCCGGATGCTATATATAAAGCCGTAGGGTACTGGCAGCTGGATCATCAGTCGATCACAAGGAGTCAAAGCATCAAGATCAGTCAATTTGTTAAAGTGAATAGTCAGTCTATCATATAAACTACAAGGGAGCCACAACAAATCGAGTCGTCGGAAGCAGCGCCATGGAATCCTACAAGTAGCAAGATCGCTACGTTGAGACGTTTGGGATTCGGATACCAGGAATCTCCGAATTGAGACACAGGTAGGTGAGGTCCAGAGGGCATCACACGGCTAGGTCAAGGCGATCTGTTTATTCCTGTCAACAAAATCCTGGCGTTACGCTTGGAGAGTCTGTCAGAGTTGTAGCAGTTAAGGCCGGCGACAAGAAATTGTGAGCTCCGAGGTAAGCCTGTCTAATCCCAGTGTACCTCGCCCCAAGTACTACTTTGGCGTGTCCCGGTGTAAGCCCAGTACATCAGTGGAATCTAAAAAGGTCCTGGCGCGATCAGCCAGAAGGAAGAGCGGTTGATCAGTATGTGCTCGAATGCAGTTGCCCAGGAGAGCCTCGTGAAGTCGACTCGTGAAGTCCCGGATCGAAGTATGCTAGAAACCATACTACGTCCAGAGCAGAACGCAAGACACCGCCATCAGCTGCAAGCCATCTCATCGCAACAGCTACGCAAGACAGATAGAGCCACGTGAAAACATGCCGGACAGTAAGCAGAAGGGAGAGGCTAGGGTGGAACGTTCGTTTATACTAGGTAGGTGTATGAAGCGAAGTGAAGTGCGCGATCTGAACAGAAACCTCAGTGGGATCATCCGGGACAGAGCAACGGACAGCCGGTTGTGTGTCAAAAGGAGTTATCCTGAAGAACGCGGCATTCTGTGCACACTAGTCTAAAAACGCTGACGCTTCTCTAAGCCAGCGCAGCTAACCCCCATGCGTGCGAACGTCTTCAGGGAGCTACAGGTCTGGAGCAACAGGCCAACAGAACCACTACGAATTCCGTGCTTTCTCACAGAGGTACTGGACAGTAACGTTTATATAAATTTGGTGGGACGAACACACAATCTACTCAGCTAGTCACATAAATCTTGTAGCAAGCAGTTACAATATTTTTAAAATTTATTTGTAGTATTTTAGATAAAACACAATTACAACAGGTATGTATAAATAGGCTCTGGGGTCGTAAGTCTTAACAACTTTTTTGTATAGAAATTGTTTTTGGAACTGCTTACACTTTTACACTTTGCAACCGTTTGCATCCCAATTAAATACCCTCATTACAATATTTTTAATATTTATTTTTAGTATTTGAGATAAAACACAAGTACAACAGTTTTGTCTAAATATTTCAAAATAAGATCAGTCATGTTTCTCTAAGATAACAACCTTTGGATGCTTTGGCAGTGCGACTTTCCTCAAGTGCAAATCAATTTTTATGACCTCTAAACTCATTAAAATCAGTTAATAATTGTACTTTGATAAATGCCCCAGCAACCGTATATGCTAATTAGTGGGGCGGGCCAATAACATGATAATCAGTGAGGGGGCAATTTGCAGTAATATCTTCGCATTTCATACTACTTATGAGATTAAATGCCAAGTATTTAGAACCAGTTCTATATGGAATTTTTTGATCATATTCAGTTTTGGCTCCTACTACAACCACTTCTTTAATGAACACCAACACATATACCACATATAATAAGAGCGCAATTTTTTTTATGTTGCTCATTTACAATTAGTTTTCAAAACTGTGAATAAATGATGTTTGCATCCTCTCTCTAGCTCTCGAGTGATTAAAAAAATATATATTTAAATTAAGTAAGCAGCATCTGTTGTTGTTATCATCGTCGTCGATGCCTTTATCTCTCTCCGTCTTTTTGTATCTCCTTTCTATTAAATTTCTTTTGATTAGTTTGGATGTATTTGTTGATATATTCGTTAGGTATATCTTGCAGGAGAGTGTTGGGATCTTTTTTTACCACTGTTTGTTCAATTTCACTGGTTGGCAGTATACGTTTATTTATCGTGCTTTCATAATATTACATTAAGCTTATGATTAACGATTTTTTACATTCAGATAAGGTGGGGACAGGAGCCCTTGGAGCGTTCTTAGTGGCCTCAAAACGGATCAGACCGTCAGATGTCTTTATAAATTGGACTAAAGCGGATTTTGATGATAGGGACATGATGGAAAATAATTTATAGTTTCATTTTTAAAGTAAGGACGCGAAACGGCATAAGAAACCAATTGCAATTTAGGAACCAATTGAAATCCGTAAAAATATACGGCCAAACTTGCGCTCAAACAGTCAAGTTTAATTATTATAAGTTAGATCGGTTGATCGGTCTTTTGAAAACAATTACGGACTTTAATTATTCTGGTTTGTTACAAACATTTATTGAGAGCCCTTGACACACTGCGCGCTGGAAAAACGAAGATGTACGTGTGTATATACTCTGTGGAGTGCGAATAGCGGAATAACAGAGCGGGAATTGTAAAGACTTTGCTTATGTGCGTTTTTTTGTGACCTGTACAATTTAAATTTACACGTTTTTGCTATCTGCCAATATTAGGATTTTTAATATATTTAGGAGTAATTGTAGGAAAAAAATACTTGGAGTGGACTGTATTGGTTGTAGTGGTGGACTGTAATAAAATGACTATATTATTTTTAGCAAGTGCACTCTTTTTATTAACTGTGCTCCACCAGGAGAAAACAAATCTGGAATTTTTCACTGTGCCCACTGGTTGATCTAGTATATCAGAGGCGGCCAAAAAGACTTCCAGTTGGAATATTGAGCTGAAAATTATTAACTGCTATAGACCCAATAAGGTAAGTAAAATAATAAAATAGGAAAGGAACGTACGTTAGGGCCCGAAAATATAACAAAATAACTTGTTCAGACTTAAATTCTATTGCATAATTTTAGGGTAAAGAAATCATAGAATATAAATATATATTCTTTTTAAATCAATTTTAAAATTCACAATTGAGCAATAGAGATGTTTTTCGATTTTTCTACACCTCTATTGACCAATTCAGCTTTCAAAAGCACAAACGAATTTGACGATAAAATATATTAGTATTAAAGAAGTTTCCCCCAAGGGTGAAACGGGATTCACAACTTTTTCTTTATCTAAAATCTATTTATTTACAAAAATACACAAATTTCAAAACAATAACACAACACATAATGACATAACAATTTCTCCGTTTTATAGTAGATAACTTTATTCTCAATAGAAAACAAAGTAGAAGTTAATTTTTTGTGGAAGCTAAATTTTAAGCTGCGGTCGTTGTAACGTGCGTTTTATTTTTGTAGCACTTCTCTCGTTCGTTGATAATGCGTTAGAATTGGAGACCCCACCGTTCTTTTTATTGCTCCGTTAGGAAATAGTTTTAAGACAAAAAATCACCAACTTCAGGATTTTGTTTTTTATTATAAAATATATTTAAGAAGCATATGGATTGAATAGTAGCACTTGAATATTTTTGTATCTCACTGGAATTTTTCTCAGTTTGCAAGAGAAGTTGGAATACTGTCTCGCACAAATAATGGAATTGATATACATATATAAAATTCCGTTGCGTCGGATTAGTCACTTTTGGGTTTGGACAATAAAACCATATATCATTGGGGCGCAGTGGCTTCCTCGCTGAAAATATAGAAAAGCCCTGGAAAAAGGGGTACGAAAAACACGGCGGTCATTTTCGGGTTTTTGCGCGACGTCCGTGGGTGCTTACTCGTACACTTGTAAATATGAACTCCTTAAGACTAGCTTAACTTAGGCGCTCCCTGTTTAAAAGTTATTAATAAAAATACAAAAATTTTCACATGTACCAGACACCTTTTTTGTGCGCATTTAAACTCCATTTAACCTGTCCTGAATATTTTAGATGATATTAAACAGCTTATTATAGGAATCATTATTTCTATCACTTTTGGAAAAACTATCTATTTCAGTGGGAAAACAGCTTTAAATAAAGCTTGAGTCGTGTGCTTTATGTCGGTAGAAGGGTATTTTGAAATTCTATTTACGTAATTTGAACAAGATTTGTCTAAATACAACCGTTAAAAAATTATGAGGAAATGTTCTTTGTATTCTCATTTTTATTTATGATGATGATAATGATGATCGTATTACCCGTCGTCGCATGCAGAAGTGTATTTATTGAGCTCCGGGAAAAAGTATTCGATAAAATCATAAAAGTGCAGTGATTGGTTCAATAAATCTACAATAACGCGAAAAGGTGCTCACCGAAATGAAATCGCTTATGTTATATGGATTACATCTTAAACTCTAACTAAATCAACTTTTATTACAATGACTCTAAACGACGTTCGCACACAACGTCAACATGAGGAAGGTGACAGACGACTCTCAATTCAAGGAAACAACGCGTATTTCTCTTTTAAAGCAACCGAAATTATCCCCCAACTTGACCGAATTTTTAAACGTAGAGAGCGAGAAAGCGTATTTTTACTTCCCCTTGCTACCATCGATGTCTCTGCTACCAAAGAGCGCAGTATCTAGCACCATGGATTCCTAAAATATACTAAATTCAGGGATTCTCAACAGGTACAACTAAGGAAGTCCAAAGATAACTCCAAAGATTCTCGAGGGATACTACGGAAAGAGTTCAAGGATAAGTCCAAGGGCTCTCAAGGTGTACTACGAAAAAAACAAAAGGATAAGTCCAAGGGTTCTACAAGGCAACTACAAAGGTGCAAGAAAATACAAACAGGACAACTGGCGAACGGCAAGAACACAAAAGAGTGCATAGCAGAGCGTTTAAAGTTTGGATTAAGACTGATAGGAGAAAACGCATCAGTAGTATGTACCGTACAGCGTGGTAGGAAAAAGAAAAGGCCGAAAGAAGTAGCGGATCGCGCAAAGAAGAAGGCTCAGAACCCAGGTGTCGAGGAGGGAGCGGCCGGCGCCGGACGGGCACCAGGCATCATGAGCTCAAGGGTAACCAGTAGCGAAGCATGAAGGAAGGATGGCCGAACCTTGAAGCGGGTCTCAGGGCAAGGCGTTCCTCATCCGGTTGTCAGCTCCGACTTGAGAAACCTCATCCTCCACCACAGCCGCAACCGAACTCGCCATCACCGCTAACGCAGCCCGACGAGGGAACGCGTCCATCGGTGGAGCAGCCGCACGAAGGATGGCCGATCATATCAGTAAGATCTCTAACAGTCAACCGACGATTTTTGAGTACTAATTCCTTTTTTGGCGTGTTGGTCATCTGTTGAGGTCGATGGTCGTTCGGAGCGCTCAAAGTCATCAACAAGTTCCCAACCCTCTTTGAAGTTATTGTACCACTTATAAACATTTTTCCGCAACATCCTCAACGCTCCCGCGGCCGAAATTTCATTCCGCAAAAAAAAATGTGATGCCACTTCTCTGCTCAATTCCATCAGACATTGTAAAAATCGACAAGCGCACTCTTGATTGAACACAAGCGTAAATATAGTACTGATACTCACATTGACATGAAACTACCGCCAGATGTCATCAACAGTCCTGCCAACTCAAGAAAAAAGAACTAGTCCGCCATCTTAAGCACGCGCATTTTAAATTGAAAAATCACCTTACTTTTTGCCCACAGTAGTACATGTTTGAAGTTATTGTACCACTTATAAACATTTTTCCGCAACATCCTCAACGCTCCCGCGGCCGAAATTTCATTCCGCAAAAAAAAATGTGATGCCACTTCTCTGCTCAATTCCATCAGACATTGTAAAAATCGACAAGCGCACTCTTGATTGAACACAAGCGTAAATATAGTACTGATACTCACATTGACATGAAACTACCGCCAGATGTCATCAACAGTCCTGCCAACTCAAGAAAAAAGAACTAGTCCGCCATCTTAAGCACGCGCATTTTAAATTGAAAAATCACCTTACTTTTTGCCCACAGTAGTACATGTCAATTATAATTTATTTCTTACAATCTACGAGTAACGGATATAAAAAGTACTCCGAACCAAATTGGCAAACCGGCATAGGGCAAGAACACGGCTGAAAGCAGGGCGACAAGAAAGGGGCATACATAGCAGCGGCACCAGCAACCTGAAATACATCAAAGGGGTAATGCGGAAGCAGAAAAACAAACTCCACCGTACTTACCTGCTGCAAAGCAAATGATCAACTGTTGAAAACATGGGCGCCATGTTTCAGTCGGATAAAGACAAATAAAGAGCGAGAGAAATGGAAAGGACAGAGAAAGTGAAGAAATTTAGAAACTTGCCCAGGAAAGTTGCAAAAGTACAAAATAACCTTACACCAGTAAGGTCAGTATCAGTAAAATTTCAAATTGCTTCAAGGAGGACGACCAGCGCTGTAAAGACTAAATGGAGTTAAAAGCGTCAAGGAAACAAGGTTCCGTCGGGGTATCAGAAGCATGGACTCAAAGGTTGCGAGACGCAAGGAAACGGCGGAGAGTTGGAACGAGTGTTTTTTTAATGTTTTCCGATGTATGGGGAAATCAGCCGCTTACCGGGTACGCGGCGAATTCGCGTGGTAACGGCGCAGCGAAGAGCGATTGGAGAGGAAGAGAGTTTGGAGATCAAGTTGGAGAGGACGAGTGTTTGCAGGCATAGGTTGGAGAACAAGAGAGTTTGGATTCCAAGGATGAAGAACGTAACAGTTTGGAGATCAATGATTGAGAATGGGAGAGGTTGGAGACCAAGGATGGAGAAAGAGAGTGTGGAGACTTGGCGGGCAGATCGAGAGTGCTGTGTGCAAAAGGCAGTAAAGGGACTCAGCCGGACTTTGAATACTGCCGTGAACTTTGGACCAAAAGAGGAATTCCTACATCTTAGCAGCGGAGCGGCACACAGGCGTGCTACAAGCATCACGGTAACCAGCGGGACGGCAGCATAGTGACTTTGGTTGGAATTTGCGCATAAAGAAAATTTAGTTCAAACTGATTCCATGGACTTTTGACCCGGAGTGAAGAGATTTAGCGGGCTATGCGCAAAATGGAAATAACGGTTCCCCGAGGCCTTATATAAAGCCGCAGGGCGCTGGGAAGATCATCAGTCGATCACGATGACTTAAACCATCAAGATTACTCAAGATAATAAAGTGAATAGTCAGTCACCCACAGGTAGCTGAGGTCCAGTGGATATCACACGGCAGGGTCAGGGCAATTTGTTTATTTCTGGCAACGAAATTATGGCGTTACGCCTGAAGAGTCTGCCAGAGTTTGAGCAGGGAGGGCCTGCGACTAGAAATCGTGAGCTCGGGGAGAAGTCTGTCTTATCCTTGTGTACCTCGCGCCAAGCACTACTTTGGCAGTAGCCAGCTTAAGCCGAAGCAGTTCACAGGACATTGTCAGCAGCAAGCCAGCCACCACATCACGACAGCTACGCAAGATAGATCTAGCCACGCCTTAAGGGCACGGACAGTAAGCAGAAGGGTGAAGCTAAGGTGAAACGTTCGTTTACACTAGGCATAGAAGCGAAGTGAAGCACGTCCGGGACGAGCAGCCAGCAAGGATTTTCAAAGAGCTTTAGGACTGTAATACCAAATCAACGAGGCGAAAGGATATCGAGACAACCAGAACAGTCAAAGACACCCAGGGCCTCAAGTGGCGATAACAAAGCCATCCGTGCAACCAAGACGTCTATAATACTATAGCCGCAATAAACCCACCACGAGTCCGGTCACGTTTATATACATTTGGTGAGATATATAAGAGGCTTTTAAAAGCGGTTGCGGAGATTTTTTTCGGCGGTTTTAAATTTTTTTGTAAGAGTTCCTTTTAAGTGCAAGCATATACACAAACCATAATCCTTTAATTGCATTGAGTTTTATTCCAAATGTGCAATTTTTATTTATTTCAGTCGAGTTTTGGGAATAAAAGGGAGCGGCAGCTTGGACGCTGTTTGTTTAAAATAGGTACCATAAAATATTAGGTTGAATTTAATGGCCCATTGTATGCTTTGCAATTTCAATTATATTTTATGGGCGATGCTGAAAAAAATCTTATAAATCAATAGTATTTGATCTGTACTATTGATTCGATATGACTTTACAGGAAAAACAGTTTGTGAATTAAGAATTAAAAATTTTATATTATTTCTTTTTGACTTCTTTGGCTGAAGCATTTTTATGTGTTGTTTATATGTGTTGATGTTGATTCAACTTCAGCGGTGAATATAAAAAACCATGTTTTCGATGAGCGCATAATAGAAACGATCAAAAACGAAATGCCAGGCGGACGGCGATGTCGCACAAGGCGGACAACAAAAGCTCATACTGATGTTGTTAATGGTGCAACGGAAAAGATGCGCAAAATGATAAAAGCTAAGCTCCGAGGAGCGCGCCGATATTATTGTCAGGCGGACGGGGAATGTCGCACAAAGCGGACAACAGAAGCTCCTGCTGATGTTGTTAATGATGCGTCGGGAGAGCTATGAAAAAAACTGAGAGCGTAGCTCCGAGGAGCGCGCCGATATTAGACCCAGGCGGACGGCGAATGTCGCAGAAATTGGACAACAAAAGCTCCTACTGATGTTCATAATGGTGCAACGAGAGAGATGCGCAAAACGATAAGAGCGCAATTCTGAAGAGCACGCTGATACTGAAGCGGACGACAGAGGCTCGAGTTGATGTTTTTAATGCGTTAAAAGAGATTCAGATGATGATGAGAGCACGGTGAGAAAGGCAAGCAGCTTCCTATTTTGTACCGAAAGGGCCTCCCACAAAAGAGAAAAGGCTGGCAGAAGATGTCCGCAAAAGTGTCGACGCCAGTGGAGTCCACATTATGGGATTTTTGATGGATGGCTTGAAGTTTAAGTTTGTCCATGTTCCGGAAAATTGGATAAGATTTCATCCTCCCCCACAATGGCCCGTTCTCTATGAATAAATAGATTGACCTTAACTGAGTTCGGCCAAAGGAGGTTTTTGAAGACTGAATCGAAAATCTGATCAGGGATACCAAGCTTGAAATTAACATATTTTAAGGTTGTAACTCCAACATCTTTTTTTACAAGTTTTTCACAAGGGAAAGAATTAGCATCCACCTTAAGCTTGGCTACTCACAACATTCCAAGGCCAAATCTGGAGTATATTTTTCTGATAACTCTCTTCAGTTTTTCATAGCCAACAATAACACCCACAACAAACTTGAATGCGAAAAAGTGGCCTCCTTCTACCCTCAACCAAACACTACAACTTTATTCAACGGCTTTCACAAACTATCTCCTCCAGTGGTGATATAAGACGTTATTGAGGCTATTCTTGAAAACTGCAGAACATGCCTAAATTCTTCTTCAACTTCATCAACAACAGAAGCATGTGCCGCGCATGTGCGTTAGCACATAAATGTAATCCTGATCTAAACGAATCTATAGGTACGTTAAAAACAAACAACAAATGAACTTTTAATTATTTTAAAATTAATTCAAATGTTGTATATTTTTATAGGCGCTGACTGTATACAAAAAATTTGTAAATCACTTATGAATAAAACTACGAGTTCGTTTTATATGTACTGGGCGACCCAAAAAAATTCGAGTGCTAGCACAATCCACACCCATGAATTGGAAGACAACTGCTGTGCCTGTGAAAAGGAAATTAGGGCTGACGACGTGGAAAAATATTTTGATCAATTTCCAGGAAAATTCTTGGGTACCATTCATAAAAATTGTAAGCCCCAAATATAAATTAAGCGATCCGTTTTTCCTGTAGTATTTCATAACATATTTAATTATGACATACATTTATTCATAATTGAATTAGAAGGAGGCTTAAGCCTTATACCCTGTAATAAAAAACTTTATTTGGCGCTAGCCCACAAAACTAAAATAAATTCCTCAAAAAGATATAAAATAAGATACATCGATTCTATTAGAATTTTAAATTCTAGTTTTAAGAAACTGTTCAGCTACATGGAGGACAAAGACTTTAAAATTCTATTCTAATTCTGTTTTCCCATTCCATTATTTAGACAGTTTTGAAAAATTTGAGGATACCCAGCTTCTTGACATTGATAGTTTTTATAATTTTCTCAGTGAAGAAAATTGTAGTATAGATGATTACAAGTTTGCACAAAAACTTAATGAATAAAAGCGAATCTATTTAAAACAGCTTTAACTTTGTATACAGCATGTTTTAATTGTAAAAAAAATACACAGTGCCTTGCCTTTTATACAATCATGCTGGTTAAAGCCTTATATTGATTTGAACACTGATCAAAGAAAACTAGCCGAAAATGATTTTGAAAAAAATTTCTTTAAGCTTATGAATAACGCAGTCTACGGCAAAACAACGGCAATTGTCGCCAAGCGAAGAAATAAAGTTTTAGTAAAGCATTATAAATTAAGACAAAATACGCAGGCTTTAGGCAACGTATAGCTAGACATGGTTTCCATAGCGTTGAGATATCATCATGCATGATAAACCAATATACATAGGAGTTGTTATTTTAGAATTATCTAAATGGTTAATTCATGAATTTTATTATAATTTTCTATTATTTAAAATTCATTCTTCGAAAATAATTTATAGGGATACAGATACAAAACTATAAAAGAAAATTCCGAACGATTTGATAATTCAAATTACAAACTAGAATATCAATTTAAAATAGGTTAAGCTAATAATAGGGAACCTGGAAAAATGAAGGATGATGCAGTACTCTTGTTTAGTTGAAAACGAATGATTAAAAAAAACTGAAGGAGCTAGGAAGTCAGTTATAAAAATACTGAATCATAAAGATAGTATAGAATATTTAAAATATATGGAACCCAGCGAGTTATTCAAAGTAGGTGACACATCCTCTATACGGAAAAATATGAATAAAACAATAAAGGAAGTTATGTGCGGCAAGCCAAAGTAAGCCATAACGTTTATAAGAAATAATCAACATTAGTGAACGTGAAATTTTTATGGATTTTTATGAATTTTTAGGGATTGTTGCTGACTTCAGTGATATTAAAAAAATATATTTCATTATTTCTCTGACCGTTTCTGTGACAGCTATATGTTAGAGTCGTCCGATTTTTATTAATTTTAATTCAAAAATTCTTAAAAATAGAAAAAATTATATTCCCAATATTATAGAATAATATGTCAAAAAACACCATCATATTATTTTACCAACCATTTTCGTATCTTTTCTATGACAGCTAGATGATATAGTCGTCTAATTTTGATAAAATTAATGTTAATTAATTAAAAAATGTTATTTCCAAGAGGTTGCATGTTATGAAACACCAAATATATAATTTTTTCATGTTATTTACACACCAATTTTTCGATCGTTCCTATGGCAGCTATATGATACAGTCTTCCGATTTTGATAAAATTGTATTCGAAATTCGGAACTCATTACAAAATGTTATTTTCAAGTTTAGAAGGTTATATATTAAAAAACACCAAAGACATAATTTTTTTTAAAATTATTTCCCCGATAGTTTCTGTGGGAGCTATAAGATACAGTTGTCGTCTAGTGATCAGCATCGCTACAAGAGTCGATCTAGTCATGTCCGTCTGGCCTTCGGTCTGTCCGTTTCTACGCAAACTAGTCCCTCAGTTTTAAAGCTATCGGGCTGAAAATTTCCTAAAAGTCTTCTTTCTATTGTAGGTAGTATATAAGGCGGAACATGCCAGATCGGACAACTGTATCTTATAGCTCCCACAGGAACTAACGGGGAAATAATTTAAAACAAAATATATGTTTTTTTAACATATAACCTTCTAAGCTTGGAAATAACATTTTTAATAGTTCTAAGTTTCGAATTAAATTTTATAAAAATCGGACCACTATATCATATAGCTGTCATAGGAACGATCGCAAAATTGGTGGTTAAGCAAACCAACTGTGTGTATAGATACAGCTAGCTCGATTGAAGTCCATGTTTCCGGAATAAAAGCTTCTGTACCGGCCAAGTCATAGAAATCGGTGCCGACCGTTGCTATAGGTACAGTAGCCACCGTTCCTGAAACTCAGCCTAGTGAGGTTCAGACTGCTGCTGGGGGCGTAAGAAACTTTCAGTTGTTCATATTTGGACCGCTTGATGATTTTATTGTTTTACTTTCTGAAAGATTTTGACTTAATGATGATTTAGTAATTAAACAATTTGTTCCAAATAATCCGATAACCGGCCTTCCATGCTGACTCCTCTGCATTTACTGAAAATATTTTAGCTGTTATATTAAAGGACCAATCGCCACTCACGTTTGGGGGTGTGCGGTGTGCTGATTGCCGTTACCTCTAGCCTAACATTTGAAAGAATTCTCAATCATATCCCGAATGAATTCCTAGGTGTGAAAGTTTCCTTGTAATCTTTATCTGTTTTTGCTACATGTTCTTACATTTCACCTGGCTCTGACCTAGTAATTTATGAGCACCCTCTGTCTGCCATAAAATCTGTTTTATCCCTTTTTTCTAACAGAGACCTTTTAATTGTTTTAGGAGACTTTAATCTACTTGATATTTCTTTGTCTCCTTATACTGACTTATTTGTCGCTATGGCTTTATCCGCCCATGATTTTGTGAATGGCCTTTTAGAATTACCTTTACAGCAAGTAAGCTTTATTTAAAATTCCTTAAGTGGACAATTAGATCTTGTGTTTGTTTCAGACCCGTCTGAAATCACAGTTTGTAGAATTGACGCTCTTGTTGTACTTCAGGTACAACAGACCGATATAATTCAACTATGGAACTGACAATTTGCCTCCCCTGCTTTGATACCTTCTCTCTTTTAGTTTCTCCAACTAAAATGAGATGTTTTCGTAAATGTGACTATAATAAACTTAACGATATGAATTTTCATTATAATTGGACTGACTTGTACAATTGTACAGACATTGAAAGTGCCACTGAACTATTCTATACAGTCTTAAATACGTTCTTTAATGAATGCGTACCTGATGGGTTTCTTTCAAACCTAAACAGGTTTACAAAATACTTGGTTTACCAATGCACTTATAAAAAGTATAAAAAATCGGGTAGACCAGCAGATTTTTCGAAATTTGTGGTGGCTTGAACAGATTTTAATGTTCTCAAGTCATTGCTATTTTATTTATCCAAATCGATGTAAATTTGAATTTTAAAACGATCCGAAACAATTTTACAACTTTGTTAATGCCAAGCGTAAGTTATCGGCATTGCCTTCATCGGTACGTCTAAACTCAAACGTCTAAACGGATTTTAATGTTCTCAACAGTCATTGCTGTTCTAATTATCTAAATCTATCCCTTAAATAGGCCAAATCGTATTATTTCCCCTGTAATCACCGAAAGCTCTCTCTTAAGAGACTTACCAACAACAACACCAGCTTGTTCTCCCGGTCTAGATGGACTTCCTAGATGTGTGCTTAAGTTTTGTGCGTCAACCGATTCTTGTAAACCGATTCTTGTAAACCGATTCTTGTAAACCGATTCTCAAACTTTTTAATTTGTCTATTTCATCATCAGTTTTTCCCTCTATCTGGAAGGACTCCTTTATTATTCCACTCCATAAAAAAGGTGCGAAGGCGGATGTCCAAAATTATAGAGGTATTTCTAAATTGTCGGCAATTCCTAAAGCATTTGAACGTATTATCACTTCTCATTTGCAACATTTATGTTCCTCGCTTATATCACCGTGTCAGCATGGTTTCGTTAAGCAAAGATCGACCACCACCAACCTTCTTGATTTGTTTTCTATTGTAATAAATGAGTTTTAGAAAAAAATGCAGACTGCCTTTGACTAATCTATTTTCTTGGATTTCATGTTACTTGAATGGTAGGACTCAGAGGGTTATATTCAAGAATGCTGTTTCAAAATTGATCAAAACATCTGGAGTCCTCAGGATAGTCATTTAGGCCCTTTGCTATTTACTGTTTTTTAAACGATCTTTCCTATATCATTACATATTTTCGTGTACTAATATATGTTGATAATGTTAAGCTTTGTTTATCATATAATGATATAGCGTCGGGATTTACCTTACAGTCATATACGATTCTTTTTATGGATGGTGTGAGTACAACCTTTTTAATTTAAATTGCCTTAAATGCAACTTTATGACTTTTTATAATGGGATTTGGGATTTTATTACATACCTCCCTTGTCCGTCCTATTTTGGAATATTGTTCGTCGGTTTGGAGTCCACAATATCAAGTGCAAATGGACCGTATGAGTCTGTACAAAAAAATTTTATTTATATGCCTTTCGTAGTTTGAACTGGGATCAAAACGTAAGGCAACCTTCCTACCAGAGTAGGTTACAATTGCTTAATTTACCTATACTTGTAAATCGTAAAACAATGCTTGGTACTATCTTTTCTAATCTATCTATCTTTTTGTTTTGTAAAATGTGTTCTATCGTCTATCTGTCGTCCAGAAGTTACTTCTTCACGATCGCAACCTTTTTGTTTTTGTAAAATGTCCGCTGTCGTCTATCTATTGTCCAGAAGTTTCTCAGAAGTTATTTCTTTGCGATCGAAATGTGTGCTACCGCCGTTCTATCGGTAAGAAGTGACTTACAAGTTACTACGCGATATATGTATATTCTGTTTTTTAAAATGTGTACTATTGTCTTTCTATCTCCCACAAGTGACTTCTGGAAGATAGACGATAGAATTATCGCCCTTTTTCTTGCAGAGTTGGACGGCGCCTCTTCAATCGATTTTGTTAGCTTGGGAAATGGCAAAACTTATCGAGATTTATCTAGTGTTAAAAATGATAGCAACAGTATTGAAGAAATGCTGTACAGTTTGTAAACAATATTCTACATTAAATATTTAAAATACACTATCGATAGACAACGCAGTTTTTGGGCAAATACCAAATTTTCTGGCTTCTTGTATGGTTAAAAACCTATCATACTCAGGAAACCGAGCCTTAGACCCATTAAAATTTGATTATTTTAAAATTCAACGCAAACAATAGGTTAGGTTAATGAAGTTCAAGTTCCTTCTCAGGTCTGGAGTAAAATTACTCGAACGCTGAAAAGTCCAAAGTTCAAGAAATTATAATATGCTTATTAGATCATGTGGGATTAAACATTACGATCGTGGTCTACAAATAACCAAGGAAATGTTTGATTCAAACAGTTTTAATTTAGCCTTTGACTTAACTGCTGATCAATCAAATTCAACTATATGTTCAAATTTAATCTCTTAAGGTACTATAAGAATCGAAGGAAGATTTTTTGAACCACTTGCTGAAGCAGTTAATTGCTTGGTATACTGTGAATACGATTCAATGGTTGATATTGATAAGCATTCAATGATTGATATTGATAAGCATGGAAATATTCGTACGCTCTTTTGAAATAAATGCTTTACAAATTTAACATTTGCTTTTAAGCATTCAAAGATAAAATCAAGTTTTAAAGGAGTTTTCCCTTTAGATAGATCGCCAAAAACTATTTTGAAGTATCCAGCACAAATAATTGCGAATACCGACACTTCAGATCAACCTGGAACTCATTAGATTGCATTTTATTTTGATAGTCGTAGGTCAACAGAATTTTTTATTTCCACAATGTTCACAAAAAAAAGGATTTTTAAAATCTAACGCTTATAATTTTTTTTAATAAGCAACAACTTTAGAAATTATTTTTTTTCAAATAAAAAGAAGTAAAAAGAAAACACTGAACTACTTAAAAAAATTAAAGAGAAAAGTCCATTCATTTAATGGTAAATTAATAATAAGAGTGTTTAAGAACCATTTAAAAAAATAGTTTTTTAAGTAAAATTAATTCGTTTTTTTATGGTTTTGGAACAACATTGTTTTACTTATAATATTTAATCATTAGACTAAAGGCTTCCTCTTTTAGTGCTCGCAGTATATGAAACTGACATGTGTCTGGTCCAGATGGGGCATGATCTTCGCTCCAGGGACAAAGTTTATAATGGAATCCATACTTTGAAAGGATCAATTCTTTTTCCTCTAATTCTTTTGTAGATGTTGATCGAAAATCATGCCTTTAAATTGAATTTAAAAAAAAGTTCTATCTGTAGGGCGTACATTTTTAAGGAATCCCCTTTCTTTTTCAGGATGATTTAAGACTGTTGTATGATTTTCGCCTGAAAGAAGAAGAAGAAGAATTTTATTTACTTTACTTATTTACTTATAAAAATTCAATTCGAGCGCAACTATATATTCTGAAATCTTTTCCTTTATATACAATATGAGTTATTCAATTTTTTTTAATTTCCTAAATGGTGTCTTTGTAGAAAATTTATTCACATAACTTTTAGGTAGAAATAACATGATAATCAGTGAGGGGGCAATTTGCAGTAATATCTTCGCATTTCATACTACTTATGAGATTAAATGCCAAGTATTTAGAACCAGTTCTATATGGAATTTTTTGATCATATTCAGTTTTGGCTCCTACTACAACCACTTCTTTAATGAACACCAACACATATACCACATATAATAAGAGCGCAATTTTTTTTATGTTGCTCATTTACAATTAGTTTTCAAAACTGTGAATAAATGATGTTTGCATCCTCTCTCTAGCTCTCGAGTGATTAAAAAAATATATATTTAAATTAAGTAAGCAGCATCTGTTGTTGTTATCATCGTCGTCGATGCCTTTATCTCTCTCCGTCTTTTTGTATCTCCTTTCTATTAAATTTCTTTTGATTAGTTTGGATGTATTTGTTGATATATTCGTTAGGTATATCTTGCAGGAGAGTGTTGGGATCTTTTTTTACCACTGTTTGTTCAATTTCACTGGTTGGCAGTATACGTTTATTTATCGTGCTTTCATAATATTACATTAAGCTTATGATTAACGATTTTTTACATTCAGATAAGGTGGGGACAGGAGCCCTTGGAGCGTTCTTAGTGGCCTCAAAACGGATCAGACCGTCAGATGTCTTTATAAATTGGACTAAAGCGGATTTTGATGATAGGGACATGATGGAAAATAATTTATAGTTTCATTTTTAAAGTAAGGACGCGAAACGGCATAAGAAACCAATTGCAATTTAGGAACCAATTGAAATCCGTAAAAATATACGGCCAAACTTGCGCTCAAACAGTCAAGTTTAATTATTATAAGTTACATCGGTTGATCGGTCTTTTGTAAACAATTACGGACTTTAATTATTCTGGTTTGTTACAAACATTTATTGAGAGCCCTTGACACACTGCGCGCTGGAAAAACGAAGATGTACGTGTGTATATACTCTGTGGAGTGCGAATAGCGGAATAACAGAGCGGGAATTGTAAAGACTTTGCTTATGTGCGTTTTTTTGTGACCTGTACAATTTAAATTTACACGTTTTTGCTATCTGCCAATATTAGGATTTTTAATATATTTAGGAGTAATTGTAGGAAAAAAATACTTGGAGTGGACTGTATTGGTTGTAGTGGTGGACTGTAATAAAATGACTATATTATTTTTAGCAAGTGCACTCTTTTTATTAACTGTGCTCCACCAGGAGAAAACAAATCTGGAATTTTTCACTGTGCCCACTGGTTGATCTAGTATATCAGAGGCGGCCAAAAAGACTTCCAGTTGGAATATTGAGCTGAAAATTATTAACTGCTATAGACCCAATAAGGTAAGTAAAATAATAAAATAGGAAAGGAACGTACGTTAGGGCCCGAAAATATAACAAAATAACTTGTTCAGACTTAAATTCTATTGCATAATTTTAGGGTAAAGAAATCATAGAATATAAATATATATTCTTTTTAAATCAATTTTAAAATTCACAATTGAGCAATAGAGATGTTTTTCGATTTTTCTACACCTCTATTGACCAATTCAGCTTTCAAAAGCACAAACGAATTTGACGATAAAATATATTAGTATTAAAGAAGTTTCCCCCAAGGGTGAAACGGGATTCACAACTTTTTCTTTATCTAAAATCTATTTATTTACAAAAATACACAAATTTCAAAACAATAACACAACACATAATGACATAACAATTTCTCCGTTTTATAGTAGATAACTTTATTCTCAATAGAAAACAAAGTAGAAGTTAATTTTTTGTGGAAGCTAAATTTTAAGCTGCGGTCGTTGTAACGTGCGTTTTATTTTTGTAGCACTTCTCTCGTTCGTTGATAATGCGTTAGAATTGGAGACCCCACCGTTCTTTTTATTGCTCCGTTAGGAAATAGTTTTAAGACAAAAAATCACCAACTTCAGGATTTTGTTTTTTATTATAAAATATATTTAAGAAGCATATGGATTGAATAGTAGCACTTGAATATTTTTGTATCTCACTGGAATTTTTCTCAGTTTGCAAGAGAAGTTGGAATACTGTCTCGCACAAATAATGGAATTGATATACATATATAAAATTCCGTTGCGTCGGATTAGTCACTTTTGGGTTTGGACAATAAAACCATATATCATTGGGGCGCAGTGGCTTCCTCGCTGAAAATATAGAAAAGCCCTGGAAAAAGGGGTACGAAAAACACGGCGGTCATTTTCGGGTTTTTGCGCGACGTCCGTGGGTGCTTACTCGTACACTTGTAAATATGAACTCCTTAAGACTAGCTTAACTTAGGCGCTCCCTGTTTAAAAGTTATTAATAAAAATACAAAAATTTTCACATGTACCAGACACCTTTTTTGTGCGCATTTAAACTCCATTTAACCTGTCCTGAATATTTTAGATGATATTAAACAGCTTATTATAGGAATCATTATTTCTATCACTTTTGGAAAAACTATCTATTTCAGTGGGAAAACAGCTTTAAATAAAGCTTGAGTCGTGTGCTTTATGTCGGTAGAAGGGTATTTTGAAATTCTATTTACGTAATTTGAACAAGATTTGTCTAAATACAACCGTTAAAAAATTATGAGGAAATGTTCTTTGTATTCTCATTTTTATTTATGATGATGATAATGATGATCGTATTACCCGTCGTCGCATGCAGAAGTGTATTTATTGAGCTCCGGGAAAAAGTATTCGATAAAATCATAAAAGTGCAGTGATTGGTTCAATAAATCTACAATAACGCGAAAAGGTGCTCACCGAAATGAAATCGCTTATGTTATATGGATTACATCTTAAACTCTAACTAAATCAACTTTTATTACAATGACTCTAAACGACGTTCGCACACAACGTCAACATGAGGAAGGTGACAGACGACTCTCAATTCAAGGAAACAACGCGTATTTCTCTTTTAAAGCAACCGAAATTATCCCCCAACTTGACCGAATTTTTAAACGTAGAGAGCGAGAAAGCGTATTTTTACTTCCCCTTGCTACCATCGATGTCTCTGCTACCAAAGAGCGCAGTATCTAGCACCATGGATTCCTAAAATATACTAAATTCAGGGATTCTCAACAGGTACAACTAAGGAAGTCCAAAGATAACTCCAAAGATTCTCGAGGGATACTACGGAAAGAGTTCAAGGATAAGTCCAAGGGCTCTCAAGGTGTACTACGAAAAAAACAAAAGGATAAGTCCAAGGGTTCTACAAGGCAACTACAAAGGTGCAAGAAAATACAAACAGGACAACTGGCGAACGGCAAGAACACAAAAGAGTGCATAGCAGAGCGTTTAAAGTTTGGATTAAGACTGATAGGAGAAAACGCATCAGTAGTATGTACCGTACAGCGTGGTAGGAAAAAGAAAAGGCCGAAAGAAGTAGCGGATCGCGCAAAGAAGAAGGCTCAGAACCCAGGTGTCGAGGAGGGAGCGGCCGGCGCCGGACGGGCACCAGGCATCATGAGCTCAAGGGTAACCAGTAGCGAAGCATGAAGGAAGGATGGCCGAACCTTGAAGCGGGTCTCAGGGCAAGGCGTTCCTCATCCGGTTGTCAGCTCCGACTTGAGAAACCTCATCCTCCACCACAGCCGCAACCGAACTCGCCATCACCGCTAACGCAGCCCGACGAGGGAACGCGTCCATCGGTGGAGCAGCCGCACGAAGGATGGCCGAACCTCCTGGCGGGTCTCAGGGCAAGGCGTTCCTGATCCAGTTGTCAGCTCCGACCTGAGAAACCTCATCCTCCACCACAGCCGCAACCGAAATCGCCATTCCCCATCCCCTCCCGATAAAATACACTTATGCCAAAAAGTTCCTTTCCGGTATAGCCATGAGCACCCTCGTCGATTCCGTTTTTATCTTTTCAATCGACTCGAAACGTGTACCCCGCGTTATGGTTATTTTAGGAATAACCAGAAGTCACACGGAGCCAAATCAAGAGAATACGGTGGTTGCGGAACGATATGCGTCGAATTCTTGGCGAAATGGTCACGAAGAACGAGTGCATTGTGCGGCGGTAAATTATCGAGTTGCAAACCGAGAGTTGTTGGCCCATAATTTTGGTCTTTTTTGACGAATTGCTTCACGCAAACGATGCATAACGCTCTTATAATATTCCTTACTAACAGTTTGGCCAGGTGGAAGGAATTCATAATGTAACACACCACGAAAATCGAAAAAAACTGTCATCATTACCTTGATTTTTGATCGACTTTGACGTGCTCTTTTCGGTCTGGCCTCTTCTTTAGTACGATATTCGCTTGATTGGTAGTTGTTACAGGGTCGTAAGCATAAATCCACATTTCATCGTCAGAAAGCATTGTTTCAGATTTGACTTTTGGTCTTTCAAAATGGTTTTCACATCCTTCTGATATTCCGATCATATCAGTAAGATCTCTAACAGTCAACCGACGATTTTTGAGTACTAATTCCTTTTTTGGCGTGTTGGTCATCTGTTGAGGTCGATGGTCGTTCGGAGCGCTCAAAGTCATCAACAAGTTCCCAACCCTCTTTGAAGTTATTGTACCACTTATAAACATTTTTCCGCAACATCCTCAACGCTCCCGCGGCCGAAATTTCATTCCGCAAAAAAAAATGTGATGCCACTTCTCTGCTCAATTCCATCAGACATTGTAAAAATCGACAAGCGCACTCTTGATTGAACACAAGCGTAAATATAGTACTGATACTCACATTGACATGAAACTACCGCCAGATGTCATCAACAGTCCTGCCAAATCAAGAAAAAAGAACTAGTCCGCCATCTTAAGCACGCGCATTTTAAATTGAAAAATCACCTTACTTTTTGCCCACAGTAGTACATGTCAATTATAATTTATTTCTTACAATCTACGAGTAACGGATATAAAAAGTACTCCGAACCAAATTGGCAAACCGGCATAGGGCAAGAACACGGCTGAAAGCAGGGCGACAAGAAAGGGGCATACATAGCAGCGGCACCAGCAACCTGAAATACATCAAAGGGGTAATGCGGAAGCAGAAAAACAAACTCCACCGTACTTACCTGCTGCAAAGCAAATGATCAACTGTTGAAAACATGGGCGCCATGTTTCAGTCGGATAAAGACAAATAAAGAGCGAGAGAAATGGAAAGGACAGAGAAAGTGAAGAAATTTAGAAACTTGCCCGGGAAAGTTGCAAAAGTACAAAATAACCTTACACCAGTAAGGTCAGTATCAGTAAAATTTCAAATTGCTTCAAGGAGGACGACCAGCGCTGTAAAGACTAAATGGAGTTAAAAGCGTCAAGGAAACAAGGTTCCGTCGGGGTATCAGAAGCATGGACTCAAAGGTTGCGAGACGCAAGGAAACGGCGGAGAGTTGGAACGAGTGTTTTTTTAATGTTTTCCGATGTATGGGGAAATCAGCCGCTTACCGGGTACGCGGCGAATTCGCGTGGTAACGGCGCAGCGAAGAGCGATTGGAGAGGAAGAGAGTTTGGAGATCAAGTTGGAGAGGACGAGTGTTTGCAGGCATAGGTTGGAGAACAAGAGAGTTTGGATTCCAAGGATGAAGAACGTAACAGTTTGGAGATCAATGATTGAGAATGGGAGAGGTTGGAGACCAAGGATGGAGAAAGAGAGTGTGGAGACTTGGCGGGCAGATCGAGAGTGCTGTGTGCAAAAGGCAGTAAAGGGACTCAGCCGGACTTTGAATACTGCCGTGAACTTTGGACCAAAAGAGGAATTCCTACATCTTAGCAGCGGAGCGGCACACAGGCGTGCTACAAGCATCACGGTAACCAGCGGGACGGCAGCATAGTGACTTTGGTTGGAATTTGCGCATAAAGAAAATTTAGTTCAAACTGATTCCATGGACTTTTGACCCGGAGTGAAGAGATTTAGCGGGCTATGCGCAAAATGGAAATAACGGTTTCCCGAGGCCTTATATAAAGCCGCAGGGCGCTGGGAAGATCATCAGTCGATCACGATGACTTAAACCATCAAGATTACTCAAGATAATAAAGTGAATAGTCAGTCACCCACAGGTAGCTGAGGTCCAGTGGATATCACACGGCAGGGTCAGGGCAATTTGTTTATTTCTGGCAACGAAATTATGGCGTTACGCCTGAAGAGTCTGCCAGAGTTTGAGCAGGGAGGGCCTGCGACTAGAAATCGTGAGCTCGGGGAGAAGTCTGTCTTATCCTTGTGTACCTCGCGCCAAGCACTACTTTGGCAGTAGCCAGCTTAAGCCGAAGCAGTTCACAGGACATTGTCAGCAGCAAGCCAGCCACCACATCACGACAGCTACGCAAGATAGATCTAGCCACGCCTTAAGGGCACGGACAGTAAGCAGAAGGGTGAAGCTAAGGTGAAACGTTCGTTTACACTAGGCATAGAAGCGAAGTGAAGCACGTCCGGGACGAGCAGCCAGCAAGGATTTTCAAAGAGCTTTAGGACTGTAATACCAAATCAACGAGGCGAAAGGATATCGAGACAACCAGAACAGTCAAAGACACCCAGGGCCTCAAGTGGCGATAACAAAGCCATCCGTGCAACCAAGACGTCTATAATACTATAGCCGCAATAAACCCACCACGAGTCCGGTCACGTTTATATACATTTGGTGAGATATATAAGAGGCTTTTAAAAGCGGTTGCGGAGATTTTTTTCGGCGGTTTTAAATTTTTTTGTAAGAGTTCCTTTTAAGTGCAAGCATATACACAAACCATAATCCTTTAATTGCATTGAGTTTTATTCCAAATGTGCAATTTTTATTTATTTCAGTCGAGTTTTGGGAATAAAAGGGAGCGGCAGCTTGGACGCTGTTTGTTTAAAATAGGTACCATAAAATATTAGGTTGAATTTAATGGCCCATTGTATGCTTTGCAATTTCAATTATATTTTATGGGCGATGCTGAAAAAAATCTTATAAATCAATAGTATTTGATCTGTACTATTGATTCGATATGACTTTACAGGAAAAACAGTTTGTGAATTAAGAATTAAAAATTTTATATTATTTCTTTTTGACTTCTTTGGCTGAAGCATTTTTATGTGTTGTTTATATGTGTTGATGTTGATTCAACTTCAGCGGTGAATATAAAAAACCATGTTTTCGATGAGCGCATAATAGAAACGATCAAAAACGAAATGCCAGGCGGACGGCGATGTCGCACAAGGCGGACAACAAAAGCTCATACTGATGTTGTTAATGGTGCAACGGAAAAGATGCGCAAAATGATAAAAGCTAAGCTCCGAGGAGCGCGCCGATATTATTGTCAGGCGGACGGGGAATGTCGCACAAAGCGGACAACAGAAGCTCCTGCTGATGTTGTTAATGATGCGTCGGGAGAGCTATGAAAAAAACTGAGAGCGTAGCTCCGAGGAGCGCGCCGATATTAGACCCAGGCGGACGGCGAATGTCGCAGAAATTGGACAACAAAAGCTCCTACTGATGTTCATAATGGTGCAACGAGAGAGATGCGCAAAACGATAAGAGCGCAATTCTGAAGAGCACGCTGATACTGAAGCGGACGACAGAGGCTCGAGTTGATGTTTTTAATGCGTTAAAAGAGATTCAGATGATGATGAGAGCACGGTGAGAAAGGCAAGCAGCTTCCTATTTTGTACCGAAAGGGCCTCCCACAAAAGAGAAAAGGCTGGCAGAAGATGTCCGCAAAAGTGTCGACGCCAGTGGAGTCCACATTATGGGATTTTTGATGGATGGCTTGAAGTTTAAGTTTGTCCATGTTCCGGAAAATTGGATAAGATTTCATCCTCCCCCACAATGGCCCGTTCTCTATGAATAAATAGATTGACCTTAACTGAGTTCGGCCAAAGGAGGTTTTTGAAGACTGAATCGAAAATCTGATCAGGGATACCAAGCTTGAAATTAACATATTTTAAGGTTGTAACTCCAACATCTTTTTTTACAAGTTTTTCACAAGGGAAAGAATTAGCATCCACCTTAAGCTTGGCTACTCACAACATTCCAAGGCCAAATCTGGAGTATATTTTTCTGATAACTCTCTTCAGTTTTTCATAGCCAACAATAACACCCACAACAAACTTGAATGCGAAAAAGTGGCCTCCTTCTACCCTCAACCAAACACTACAACTTTATTCAACGGCTTTCACAAACTATCTCCTCCAGTGGTGATATAAGACGTTATTGAGGCTATTCTTGAAAACTGCAGAACATGCCTAAATTCTTCTTCAACTTCATCAACAACAGAAGCATGTGCCGCGCATGTGCGTTAGCACATAAATGTAATCCTGATCTAAACGAATCTATAGGTACGTTAAAAACAAACAACAAATGAACTTTTAATTATTTTAAAATTAATTCAAATGTTGTATATTTTTATAGGCGCTGACTGTATACAAAAAATTTGTAAATCACTTATGAATAAAACTACGAGTTCGTTTTATATGTACTGGGCGACCCAAAAAAATTCGAGTGCTAGCACAATCCACACCCATGAATTGGAAGACAACTGCTGTGCCTGTGAAAAGGAAATTAGGGCTGACGACGTGGAAAAATATTTTGATCAATTTCCAGGAAAATTCTTGGGTACCATTCATAAAAATTGTAAGCCCCAAATATAAATTAAGCGATCCGTTTTTCCTGTAGTATTTCATAACATATTTAATTATGACATACATTTATTCATAATTGAATTAGAAGGAGGCTTAAGCCTTATACCCTGTAATAAAAAACTTTATTTGGCGCTAGCCCACAAAACTAAAATAAATTCCTCAAAAAGATATAAAATAAGATACATCGATTCTATTAGAATTTTAAATTCTAGTTTTAAGAAACTGTTCAGCTACATGGAGGACAAAGACTTTAAAATTCTATTCTAATTCTGTTTTCCCATTCCATTATTTAGACAGTTTTGAAAAATTTGAGGATACCCAGCTTCTTGACATTGATAGTTTTTATAATTTTCTCAGTGAAGAAAATTGTAGTATAGATGATTACAAGTTTGCACAAAAACTTAATGAATAAAAGCGAATCTATTTAAAACAGCTTTAACTTTGTATACAGCATGTTTTAATTGTAAAAAAAATACACAGTGCCTTGCCTTTTATACAATCATGCTGGTTAAAGCCTTATATTGATTTGAACACTGATCAAAGAAAACTAGCCGAAAATGATTTTGAAAAAAATTTCTTTAAGCTTATGAATAACGCAGTCTACGGCAAAACAACGGCAATTGTCGCCAAGCGAAGAAATAAAGTTTTAGTAAAGCATTATAAATTAAGACAAAATACGCAGGCTTTAGGCAACGTATAGCTAGACATGGTTTCCATAGCGTTGAGATATCATCATGCATGATAAACCAATATACATAGGAGTTGTTATTTTAGAATTATCTAAATGGTTAATTCATGAATTTTATTATAATTTTCTATTATTTAAAATTCATTCTTCGAAAATAATTTATAGGGATACAGATACAAAACTATAAAAGAAAATTCCGAACGATTTGATAATTCAAATTACAAACTAGAATATCAATTTAAAATAGGTTAAGCTAATAATAGGGAACCTGGAAAAATGAAGGATGATGCAGTACTCTTGTTTAGTTGAAAACGAATGATTAAAAAAAAACTGAAGGAGCTAGGAAGTCAGTTATAAAAATACTGAATCATAAAGATAGTATAGAATATTTAAAATATATGGAGCCCAGCGAGTTATTCAAAGTAGGTGACACATCCTCTATACGGAAAAATATGAATAAAACAATAAAGGAAGTTATGTGCGGCAAGCCAAAGTAAGCCATAACGTTTATAAGAAATAATCAACATTAGTGAACGTGAAATTTTTATGGATTTTTATGAATTTTTAGGGATTGTTGCTGACTTCAGTGATATTAAAAAAATATATTTCATTATTTCTCTGACCGTTTCTGTGACAGCTATATGTTAGAGTCGTCCGATTTTTATTAATTTTAATTCAAAAATTCTTAAAAATAGAAAAAATTATATTCCCAATATTATAGAATAATATGTCAAAAAACACCATCATATTATTTTACCAACCATTTTCGTATCTTTTCTATGACAGCTAGATGATATAGTCGTCTAATTTTGATAAAATTAATGTTAATTAATTAAAAAATGTTATTTCCAAGAGGTTGCATGTTATGAAACACCAAATATATAATTTTTTCATGTTATTTACACACCAATTTTTCGATCGTTCCTATGGCAGCTATATGATACAGTCTTCCGATTTTGATAAAATTGTATTCGAAATTCGGAACTCATTACAAAATGTTATTTTCAAGTTTAGAAGGTTATATATTAAAAAACACCAAAGACATAATTTTTTTTAAAATTATTTCCCCGATAGTTTCTGTGGGAGCTATAAGATACAGTTGTCGTCTAGTGATCAGCATCGCTACAAGAGTCGATCTAGTCATGTCCGTCTGGCCTTCGGTCTGTCCGTTTCTACGCAAACTAGTCCCTCAGTTTTAAAGCTATCGGGCTGAAAATTTCCTAAAAGTCTTCTTTCTATTGTAGGTAGTATATAAGGCGGAACATGCCAGATCGGACAACTGTATCTTATAGCTCCCACAGGAACTAACGGGGAAATAATTTAAAACAAAATATATGTTTTTTTAACATATAACCTTCTAAGCTTGGAAATAACATTTTTAATAGTTCTAAGTTTCGAATTAAATTTTATAAAAATCGGACCACTATATCATATAGCTGTCATAGGAACGATCGCAAAATTGGTGGTTAAGCAAACCAACTGTGTGTATAGATACAGCTAGCTCGATTGAAGTCCATGTTTCCGGAATAAAAGCTTCTGTACCGGCCAAGTCATAGAAATCGGTGCCGACCGTTGCTATAGGTACAGTAGCCACCGTTCCTGAAACTCAGCCTAGTGAGGTTCAGACTGCTGCTGGGGGCGTAAGAAACTTTTAGTTGTTCATATTTGGACCGCTTGATGATTTTATTGTTTTACTTTCTGAAAGATTTTGACTTAATGATGATTTAGTAATTAAACAATTTGTTCCAAATAATCCGATAACCGGCCTTCCATGCTGACTCCTCTGCATTTACTGAAAATATTTTAGCTGTTATATTAAAGGACCAATCGCCACTCACGTTTGGGGGTGTGCGGTGTGCTGATTGCCGTTACCTCTAGCCTAACATTTGAAAGAATTCTCAATCATATCCCGAATGAATTCCTAGGTGTGAAAGTTTCCTTGTAATCTTTATCTGTTTTTGCTACATGTTCTTACATTTCACCTGGCTCTGACCTAGTAATTTATGAGCACCCTCTGTCTGCCATAAAATCTGTTTTATCCCTTTTTTCTAACAGAGACCTTTTAATTGTTTTAGGAGACTTTAATCTACTTGATATTTCTTTGTCTCCTTATACTGACTTATTTGTCGCTATGGCTTTATCCGCCCATGATTTTGTGAATGGCCTTTTAGAATTACCTTTACAGCAAGTAAGCTTTATTTAAAATTCCTTAAGTGGACAATTAGATCTTGTGTTTGTTTCAGACCCGTCTGAAATCACAGTTTGTAGAATTGACGCTCTTGTTGTACTTCAGGTACAACAGACCGATATAATTCAACTATGGAACTGACAATTTGCCTCCCCTGCTTTGATACCTTCTCTCTTTTAGTTTCTCCAACTAAAATGAGATGTTTTCGTAAATGTGACTATAATAAACTTAACGATATGAATTTTCATTATAATTGGACTGACTTGTACAATTGTACAGACATTGAAAGTGCCACTGAACTATTCTATACAGTCTTAAATACGTTCTTTAATGAATGCGTACCTGATGGGTTTCTTTCAAACCTAAACAGGTTTACAAAATACTTGGTTTACCAATGCACTTATAAAAAGTATAAAAAATCGGGTAGACCAGCAGATTTTTCGAAATTTGTGGTGGCTTGAACAGATTTTAATGTTCTCAAGTCATTGCTATTTTATTTATCCAAATCGATGTAAATTTGAATTTTAAAACGATCCGAAACAATTTTACAACTTTGTTAATGCCAAGCGTAAGTTATCGGCATTGCCTTCATCGGTACGTCTAAACTCAAACGTCTAAACGGATTTTAATGTTCTCAACAGTCATTGCTGTTCTAATTATCTAAATCTATCCCTTAAATAGGCCAAATCGTATTATTTCCCCTGTAATCACCGAAAGCTCTCTCTCTTAAGAGACTTACCAACAACAACACCAGCTTGTTCTCCCGGTCTAGATGGACTTCCTAGATGTGTGCTTAAGTTTTGTGCGTCAACCGATTCTTGTAAACCGATTCTTGTAAACCGATTCTTGTAAACCGATTCTCAAACTTTTTAATTTGTCTATTTCATCATCAGTTTTTCCCTCTATCTGGAAGGACTCCTTTATTATTCCACTCCATAAAAAAGGTGCGAAGGCGGATGTCCAAAATTATAGAGGTATTTCTAAATTGTCGGCAATTCCTAAAGCATTTGAACGTATTATCACTTCTCATTTGCAACATTTATGTTCCTCGCTTATATCACCGTGTCAGCATGGTTTCGTTAAGCAAAGATCGACCACCACCAACCTTCTTGATTTGTTTTCTATTGTAATAAATGAGTTTTAGAAAAAAATGCAGACTGCCTTTGACTAATCTATTTTCTTGGATTTCATGTTACTTGAATGGTAGGACTCAGAGGGTTATATTCAAGAATGC
Source organism: Drosophila biarmipes (assembly GCF_025231255.1). Taxonomy (NCBI): domain Eukaryota; kingdom Metazoa; phylum Arthropoda; class Insecta; order Diptera; family Drosophilidae; genus Drosophila; species Drosophila biarmipes. The sequence continues at coordinate 932,597 of NW_026114526.1, read as the reverse complement.
TGTTTCAAAATTGATCAAAACATCTGGAGTCCTCAGGATAGTCATTTAGGCCCTTTGCTATTTACTGTTTTTTAAACGATCTTTCCTATATCATTACATATTTTCGTGTACTAATATATGTTGATAATGTTAAGCTTTGTTTATCATATAATGATATAGCGTCGAGATTTACCTTACAGTCATATACGATTCTTTTTATGGATGGTGTGAGTACAACCTTTTTAATTTAAATTGCCTTAAATGCAACTTTATGACTTTTTATAATGGGATTTGGGATTTTATTACATACCTCCCTTGTCCGTCCTATTTTGGAATATTGTTCGTCGGTTTGGAGTCCACAATATCAAGTGCAAATGGACCGTATGAGTCTGTACAAAAAAATTTTATTTATATGCCTTTCGTAGTTTGAACTGGGATCAAAACGTAAGGCAACCTTCCTACCAGAGTAGGTTACAATTGCTTAATTTACCTATACTTGTAAATCGTAAAACAATGCTTGGTACTATCTTTTCTAATCTATCTATCTTTTTGTTTTGTAAAATGTGTTCTATCGTCTATCTGTCGTCCAGAAGTTACTTCTTCACGATCGCAACCTTTTTGTTTTTGTAAAATGTCCGCTGTCGTCTATCTATTGTCCAGAAGTTTCTCAGAAGTTATTTCTTTGCGATCGAAATGTGTGCTACCGCCGTTCTATCGGTAAGAAGTGACTTACAAGTTACTACGCGATATATGTATATTCTGTTTTTTAAAATGTGTACTATTGTCTTTCTATCTCCCACAAGTGACTTCTGGAAGATAGACGATAGAATTATCGCCCTTTTTCTTGCAGAGTTGGACGGCGCCTCTTCAATCGATTTTGTTAGCTTGGGAAATGGCAAAACTTATCGAGATTTATCTAGTGTTAAAAATGATAGCAACAGTATTGAAGAAATGCTGTACAGTTTGTAAACAATATTCTACATTAAATATTTAAAATACACTATCGATAGACAACGCAGTTTTTGGGCAAATACCAAATTTTCTGGCTTCTTGTATGGTTAAAAACCTATCATACTCAGGAAACCGAGCCTTAGACCCATTAAAATTTGATTATTTTAAAATTCAACGCAAACAATAGGTTAGGTTAATGAAGTTCAAGTTCCTTCTCAGGTCTGGAGTAAAATTACTCGAACGCTGAAAAGTCCAAAGTTCAAGAAATTATAATATGCTTATTAGATCATGTGGGATTAAACATTACGATCGTGGTCTACAAATAACCAAGGAAATGTTTGATTCAAACAGTTTTAATTTAGCCTTTGACTTAACTGCTGATCAATCAAATTCAACTATATGTTCAAATTTAATCTCTTAAGGTACTATAAGAATCGAAGGAAGATTTTTTGAACCACTTGCTGAAGCAGTTAATTGCTTGGTATACTGTGAATACGATTCAATGGTTGATATTGATAAGCATTCAATGATTGATATTGATAAGCATGGAAATATTCGTACGCTCTTTTGAAATAAATGCTTTACAAATTTAACATTTGCTTTTAAGCATTCAAAGATAAAATCAAGTTTTAAAGGAGTTTTCCCTTTAGATAGATCGCCAAAAACTATTTTGAAGTATCCAGCACAAATAATTGCGAATACCGACACTTCAGATCAACCTGGAACTCATTAGATTGCATTTTATTTTGATAGTCGTAGGTCAACAGAATTTTTTATTTCCACAATGTTCACAAAAAAAAGGATTTTTAAAATCTAACGCTTATAATTTTTTTTAATAAGCAACAACTTTAGAAATTATTTTTTTTCAAATAAAAAGAAGTAAAAAGAAAACACTGAACTACTTAAAAAAATTAAAGAGAAAAGTCCATTCATTTAATGGTAAATTAATAATAAGAGTGTTTAAGAACCATTTAAAAAAATAGTTTTTTAAGTAAAATTAATTCGTTTTTTTATGGTTTTGGAACAACATTGTTTTACTTATAATATTTAATCATTAGACTAAAGGCTTCCTCTTTTAGTGCTCGCAGTATATGAAACTGACATGTGTCTGGTCCAGATGGGGCATGATCTTCGCTCCAGGGACAAAGTTTATAATGGAATCCATACTTTGAAAGGATCAATTCTTTTTCCTCTAATTCTTTTGTAGATGTTGATCGAAAATCATGCCTTTAAATTGAATTTAAAAAAAAGTTCTATCTGTAGGGCGTACATTTTTAAGGAATCCCCTTTCTTTTTCAGGATGATTTAAGACTGTTGTATGATTTTCGCCTGAAAGAAGAAGAAGAAGAATTTTATTTACTTTACTTATTTACTTATAAAAATTCAATTCGAGCGCAACTATATATTCTGAAATCTTTTCCTTTATATACAATATGAGTTATTCAATTTTTTTTAATTTCCTAAATGGTGTCTTTGTAGAAAATTTATTCACATAACTTTTAGGTAGAAATATCCAATCATCTTTGTCGTCCTTATCAGTTAAATGCAGAACTATTTTAGTTCCATATGGCGTCTTTTTCAGATATATCCAGTGATGTTATACTCAAATGCAATACTCAAACTTTCAATTTTTGTATAACCAATCACAGGTTTCACGTCATTTAAGGTTTCTAAGAAGTCCTTCAAATGCAACCATTTTTGATCAGCATAAGATTGGACTCGTTGTGCTCTAGTACCTATCTGTTGTTTACTAATTCCTAAACCCTAAATTACATTGTCTTTTTTACTGGTCAAAAACTATATACTTTTATCAATTCATATATGAGATAACAATATGTCTTATTATATCTATCAAAATACTTATTCAAACTGTTTAATACTTGAAAATAAAGTCAGAAATGCATACCAGTATGTTTATTTATAAAAACTTACAACTTACCATAAAGTTTGTGTATGTAAATTGTCCCTCAAAGGCTATATAAGAACATTTTTTTTACAAAAGTCAGTTTATTTTTAAAGACATCAAAATGGTGAAATATCATTGCGAGTCGTGCTCAGAAACAAACTGCTTTACTATTCGCAACGGCCTGAAAGCGCATACCTTGAAGATACAAAACTCAAGCATCAGAAAACTAGATCTTTCATTTATAATTCTTATTTTTGTCCTTCAGTACGCAAAATTTGGGTACGACACGACTTCAATATGCATCTTCTGCTGAAGCACAATGCAGAGCTAAAAAGTATTTGTAAAGCAAAGGAAAATTATCCAATAAAAAAAAATTAAGGGATTTTAATAAAAAAAAATTTTTTTTTCTTTATGTATTTATAATTAGAAAGTTAAGAACCTAGATCATCAAAACATCTAGTAATGCGCTGTCATATCCATAATCTAGCAAAGTAAAATAATGGTTAGTCGGTGGCGGTTGAGGATCCATAATTTCTTCAAAGATGTGATAGTCGTTAGGAAAAACCTAATCTTCTCGTCTGGATAGTTCCTGTGCACACTGAAATACATATTCGCTGTCATCGTGTGTAATAAAGGATCCTGCGTAGTTGTCCCCAATGGAACTGGCTCTAGTCAAGAGACTCCAATCCTGGGTTTTAATTTTGGGTCGATGATGCAGGCGGTAGAAATACGCTTCGAAGGAGGCGATCAACCGAATCTTTTTAATCGGAAACCTGCAAAAGGTCCACATCCGAGTTTTAATTATTTCGACATCGGAATCTTGATTAGGTGATAGATCCAGCTTGTCAATCTCAACCTCGTTTTCCGTGTCAATAAACTCTACGGTAAGGTCCATGGGTCTGCAATACTAAGTCATTTAAAGAACTGATCCTGAGCAATTTGAGTGGTATCATTTGTATAGTCTAGAATTATCACTTAACAGGTGGACATCTACAGGGAGTGCGTGGTTTTCGAATATAAAGAGCAGCCCAATACCCCAGTCGAATGGTTAATGGAAGAAAAACGAACACAAGGATTGATAACAAATTACCGGGGGTGAAAGTGGTGTAGAGGGGGTTAAGATATAGGTAAATATCGAAAGTAAACAACTTTGACACAGATTAGGGAAAGACACAGATAAGCAAGACACCATTACATGGTCAGATAAGGCATAACTTTTGCATAAGACGTCACGTCACGCAGCCCAAGCCTTAAGCTAAGAGTAGCTATTAAAAGCGATAGCGGAGGTTTTTTTCGGCGGTTTTAAATTTATTTTGTAAGAATTCTTTTTAAGTGCAAGCATATACACATCCCATAATCAATGTGTTTGTATCCTACGGAATCCTCCCCTTTAATTGCATTTCTCATATTGTGACCCTCCTTATCTTCTAAAAATAAGCAGGAGAAAGTGAACGTGAGTACCCACGAAGCCGAATCTCAACCCCTACCCTCCAGTCCTTACTCATGACTGTTTGTGCGCGAAGATGTGAAATTTGAATTCTGTGAGTTTTAATCAGGTTTGACTTCGTCTACAGAGGCTGCTGCCGCAACGTGGTCGTTGACCCTTCTAATCAAGCTCTGGATATTAAGAGAGGCAATTTCACACAAGTTCGAAATAAGAAGAGAAGGAACAACAATAAGCCCAACAAAAATGTTGTTGGAGTGGCTCCTGATGCTGAAGATCTTCATGTTTTGCTGAGCAAGAAATTCTTGCATGCCGGAGAGTTTGCAACTGATACAGAACCGAATGCTGTTTTAAAATATGTGTCCACCAAGCTTAAGGTGAATGCTAATTCTTTCACTTGTGTAAAATTTGTAAAAAAAGATGTTGACGTTTCAACGTTAAAATATGTTAATTTCAAACTTGATATCCCTGATCAGATTTTCTATTCAGTCTTCAAAAACGACCTCTGGCCGACCTCAGTTAAGGCAAAAAAATGTATTCATAGAGAACGGGCCATTGTGGCGGAGAATGGAACCTTATTAAATTTTCCGGAGCCTGAACAAAATTTAACTTCGAGACATCCATCAAAAAACACCTATTGTTCGAAGCCACTGGCGTCGACACCTTTGCGGGATATCTTCTGCCAGCCTTTTTTCTTTTGTCGGAGGCCTTTTCGGTAAAAAAAATCGGCTGCTTGCCTTTCCCACCGTGCTCTCATCATCTTCTGAAGCTCTTTTTACGCATCAACAACATCAACTCGAACCTCTGCCGTCCGCTTCTTGCGAAATTCGCCGTCCGCCTGGATCTAATTTCGGCACGCTCCTCAGAGCTGCGCTCTCATTATTTTTCATGGCTCTCCCGACGCATCATCAACAACATCAGCAGGAGCTTTTGTTGTCCGCTTTGTGCGACATTCCCCGTCCGCCTTTTCCGTTGCACCATTTACAACATCAGTATGAGTATAAATCAACATCGAATGCTCCTATCTTCACATTCTAAAACTAAAGAGCTCAGCGTCTTGATTAATTCTATTTCTTCTTCGCCTTTCGAATGGCCCTCACAGGCAAGCGTCCATAAGAAAATTATTTACATGTTCTCAATTCGACTCCACTATAATTTCCCGGAAAGATGACTTGATCCAGCCCATAGAAATACGTACGGTTACGTTGCGCAAGGTACTTAAAAGTACTTATGATCATGCAACGCCGACATCTAATCTGGATATTAAAGATTGCTCTTCATTTTATCAACAGTAAACTCATACAGCCATCATTCAGGAAATAATGGCCAGAAAATTTATTTTCCAAATATTTCCGGCATGAGAACAAAAACGCAATCTGTTTTTATGAATACTTCCAAAAGTGATTATGACGTTATCATACTTGGTTAAATGAATTTTTTGATCCAAAATTATTTTAAGTTTTTCGTAAAGATAGAGACTTCGGCTGTGAGCCGTAAATTCGGTTGCACTGCAATTTGACTCCTGAATGATGACACGCATTTGGACCAATTGGCGGTGACGGTGTCTAGCTCATCCGACAAGATATCGAATGTGGCTACCAATATCACACTTGGCAGTGACTTCGGGCTTTACCAGACTCACCTAGACAACATTTCCAACATCCATGACATCTTTGAGTACAAAATATATTCCAAAAAATTTGTTTAATCTATCTTTGTGAACTGTTTGAGTTTTTTTTTTGTATTTAAAATTGTTATATTATTATTAGGTTCTATCTTTTTTACCGTATAGGGTCCTGTATATTAAAAGTCTAGCTTATGGCCAGTTTCATATTTTTATAAAACATTGTCTCCTATTTTCAATTCAAAATCGAAGCTATTTTTTTTGTCGTATCTATCTTTTTGTTTTTGCTTAATAGTTTCTATCATTATTCTGGCTCTTTTATATGCCTGTTCTAATCTAAATTTAGATTCTTAGCTTAATCTTCTATATTATATAATGGTTCTTTTCTATCTATGCTATTGAAATGGATTATTACGTTAGAAGTTTTCCCAAATAATAATTCGTATGGACAATAATCATGTGCCATAGACAGTATACGAAGTATTGTAGCCATACATCCCAATCTGTTTCATCAACTGGGATGTATGAGCGTATGAACTCGTTGGCTTCGCTCCTCTGTTCCGACAAGGGACAGGATGGTGTGCAGTAGAATTTATGTTTCTGATATTTTAGTTTTTACATAAATCTTCAATTATTGGATTTTTATATTCTGTTCCCATGTCAGTAATGAACGTGTTTATTGGACCGTACTTCAGAATAAAATTTTCAAATATAGCTTTGGCCATTGTTTTTGCGATTTTATTTGGAATTGGTATAGCTACAAGGTATTTTGTTAAATCGCAGATTAAAGTAACTGCGTATTCATTCCCTTGTTCAGACTTAGGCAGTGGACCGATCGTGTCCACGATTATCCTGTCGAAAGCTGTGTGTGGTGTTTCAGAAAAGGTTAATAACAAAGAGTATGCGTGGTTATTTTTGCTTTCTGGCGTTTAAGACTTTAACGAACTGATTTCTTTGGTTTCTGCTCGCTACGGTATTTGTGCGGCTAGCTCAGTAGATTGTGTTTGTTCGTCGCACCAAATTTATATAAACGTGACCGCCCAGTAGTTCAATGAAAAAGCACAGAATTCTCGGGTTTGGAGTGGGTTTATTGCGGGTATAACTGCAGTCGGCTTTACAATTTGCTTGCCTCGCTGTCTCCGACGCCTCCTTGACGCGGTGTTCCCGTTGCTGCTTGCTCCTGACGCGATTGTCTCGGCCACGATTCAGACTCGCTGTGGGGTCAGCCGTGCGGGCTTAGGGAAGCGTCACCGTTCTCAGACTAAGGTGAACGGACTCGATACCCGACCGCCTGTCCCTTGCTCTGTCCCGGATGGTCCCACGGTCTTCCGCTCAGTTCATGCGGACAGTCAAGGCGGAACGCCAGGAAACTGCCTCGCTCTTCACTTCGCTTCTGTGCCCCGTGTAATCGAACGTTCCACCCTAGCCTCACCCTTTCGCGTACTGTCCGTGCCGTTCCTGCGGGCTCGATCCTCTTTGCGTGGCCGTTGCGGTGTGGTGTCCTGCTTGCTGGTGGCGATGTCCTGCGGACTGCTCCTGACAGGGTGGCTGTACCTCTTGACTTCTGTTCTGGGTTCGTGGGCATACGCCGATCCGGAACTTCTCTCCCTTTTGGCTCGCTACTCTCGGGGTTCTGTTGCGCCGCTCCGGGACTTCTCTCCCTTCTGGCTGATCGCGCCAGGACCTGCTCAACTCCACTTGGCGCACTGGGCTCACGCCGGGATACGTCCGCGTAGTGCTTGGGCGAGGTACACTGGGGCTCGACAGGCTTACCCCCGAGCTGATGCTCTCGACTGATTGCTCGCTCTTGACTGACTGATCTCGACTGAATGATCCCTCTTGCCTGCGCCCTGCGGGTTTATATAGGTCCAAAGTCCATGGCTCCTGTTTGACCCTCTTGTCCTTGACGCACTGCTTCCCGCCGCCGTCCAGCCTAATGCTGCCGTCCCGCTGATCCCGGAGACGCATGTGGCATGTTTGTGTGCCGCACCGCTGCCGAGATGTGGCAGCTTCTTTCTCGGTCCAAAGTTCACGGCCGCGTCCAAAGTCCGGTTATTCCTTTTTGCACACGGCACTCTCGCTCCGCCCGCCAAGTCTCCGCTCTCTCCTTCTCCATTGTTGGTCTCCAAACTCTCTTGGTCTCCGAACCCTCTTGCTCCCCAAACTCTCTCGATCTCCAAATTCCCTTGTCTCCAAACTCTCTTCCACTCCAACTCTCACGTTCTCCAAACTCTCACTTTCTCCAAACTCTCACGTTCACCAACTCTTACGTTCTCCGTCCTCGATCTCCAAACTCTCTCGCTCTCCGTCCTCGATCTCCAAACTCTCTCGTTCTCCGTCCTCGCTCTTCGCCGCGCCGCCACTACGCGAATTCGCCGCGTACCTGGTGAGCGGCCGGCCATCTGCTGCTGGGATTTGTGGGGAGTTATTCAACTCCTCACATTCCCCCCTTACTTCGGGAAGGATTAAGAAAATCAGCGCTCCCACTCTCCGGCGTTCCCTTGTATATCCTAGACCTTGGGTCATGGCGCATCTCGTTACGATTCCCTCGGCGCTCCCTCGTTGCTCCCTCGACGTTCCCTCGACGCTTTCAACCTTGTTTCGTTTCCACAGCACCGGTCGTCCCCCGCACAGCAATTTCAAATCTCCCGCGCCGATCCTCCATCTGTTCCCACTGGGCACCGATACTAATCGGCTATTGATACCCAGAGGGCCTGCTCACGATGTCGACATCGCAGGTGCGGCGTTGCCAATTGCTCGCCGTGATGTTCATCATCACCGATATTTCCATTTTTCTTGTGCCCATCGATCGCTTTATCGTCCAGTGCCAATCGACCGTCTATCGAGGCGCCCCCTTCCCTGTTGTATGGTGATTTTGCAAATTATTTATGCGCGTGCACTGTCGGCCGGAGTTTAGTTTTTTTCGTACCCCTCAGCCCGGCGTTTCCGTTTGTCCTTGCCACTACGTAAGTACTCTGATCTCACACCCGACTCCTAGTATGTGTTCATCAGCTTATTTTCTCTTGGCAGGTTGCCTTTGTTGACCACGAGTTCCCTTTCAGACTCCAGCAGCTGATTGCTTCCTGATTTGGACCCCGATCCGGCCTGCGATCCCGTCTCCTCGTCTGGGCATGATGCCCTTCTCCGTGATGCTTGGCCTCTTTCGGTACAGCTCTCTTAGCTGTGCCGACTTCCCCCTTCCTTCGGCAGACTGCTGCTGCCAGTCCTAATCAAATCCTTGTAGACCTTGGTTCGCTCCTTTCCGCATTCATTATCCTTGACGTGTTCTTTGTACTGTATATGATTGTATCGTAGTGCCTTGTAGACAATCCTTCGAGTTTTATCTGTGTAGCCTTTAAAAATCCTAGGGGTGGTTTTCGGAGTCTTTCCTTATTCCTGAGCATCCTTGGAATCATCCTCGGGCTCTTTTCTTTGTATCCCTTGGGTATCCTTGGAGCTATCCTTGGACCCTTCTCCTCGCGTCCTTTGGGTATCCTTGGAGCTATCCTTGGACCCCTTTCCTCGTGTCCTTCGGGTATCCTTGGAGCTATCCTTGGACCCCTTTCCTCGTGTCCTCTGGGTCTCTTAGAAACTTTACTGTTGCCTTTTGTCTACCGTATCTGCTTGTGGCTGCTCGTATGTGTTCTGTGTTTGTTGTTGTTTCAGCTCGCTCACGTGGATGGTCCTCTCTTTTTTTGTGTCCACATGTCGTATTTTGCAGATTACTGGTGACGCAAAATCCGTGACCTGGTAAGGTCCGTCGTATCTTGGGGCCTACTTTGCTGCGAACCCCTCGTCCGCCTTCGACAAATGATGTTCCTTGGCCCACACGAATTCTCCCACCGCTGGTGTCTATTGTCTCCTCCTTAGGTTGTAATGCCTAGCCTGATCCTGAGAGGCTCTCTCCAGATTCCGCCTTACAATCTCGAAGATTTCCCCGAGCTTGTTTCCGTCTTCCCCTGGGGTCTCAGTGGTCCTGTTCCCAAGGTCTCTCTGTCGTATAGGGCGCTCGGTAGACTCGGTTCTCTGCCTTGAGTAATAAACGCCGGCGTGTATCCTGTGGATTCCGAAACACTCGTATTTACTGCCAGCATGATTTCAGGCCATTTCTCGTCCCAGTTTCACTGATTCTGCCCTGTGAACTGCGCTATCATCGTCTTCACGGTCCTGTTTGCTCTTTCTGTCGGGTTCTCTTGCGGAGTATATGGAGCCGTGAACTGTTGCTTGGCTCCCATCTCGGCCAGGAAACTCTTGAAAATTTTGGTGTTGAACTGTACTCCGTTGTCCGTTATGACTATCTTCGGGACCCCAAACCTTGCGATGATGCGCTCCCTGAACGCTTTCTTTAGGGACTCGGACGTCGCGCTCCGCAGCGGCACCAATTCAGTCCACTTGGAGAACCTGTCTATCAGCACCAGAAGCATTTGGTTTCCGTGTTTTGAACGCGGCAGGGGTCAGTATGTCTGCGCATACTGTAGCCCACGGTTCCTCTGGCACCTGCGTTTGCATTTTCTTAGCTGCCTGCATCTGATTCGGCTTGAATCTGATACATGTCTCGCACCATCTTACGTGGGCTCGAGCGTCTCGGTGCATGCCTGGTCAGTAGTACCGGGCTGCCAGACGTGCTATTGTCCTTCTGCTTCCTACATGGCCAGCTGCCGGTGTGCCGTGGTTCTCTTTCAGCACCACTTCTCGCAGAGCTTTCGGGACGCACATCTTCCACGTCGCGACATCCTCACTGCCTGCTCTGTGTGGAATGTTCCTGTACAAGGTGTACTCCGGGTACTTTTGTGGCTGGGTCCTTATCTTTCCGCGCATGTCCTGAATCCAGCTGCATGCTGCGGAGGCTTCCGCAGCTGATATCTCCTTGATCCCTCGCAGTGTTAGTGGCTGCCTTGATAATGCGTCTGCCACCACATTGAGTTGTCCCTTCCTGTACGCTATTTCGAAGTCTTACTGCTGCAACTCCAGGGCCCATTTGGATATCCTTCCTGAAGGGCTCTCGATACTGTTGAGCCACTTCAGCGCCATGTGGTCGGTTACCACCTTGAAGTAGTACCCTTCCAAATATGGCTTCAGTTTCCGGATCGCCCAGACTATTTTAAACACTCCTTCTCGGTCGTGGAGTATTTTTTTTCAGCCCCGTTAAGCGTTCGGCTTGAGTAAGAGATCACCTTTTCGCCACGTTCGGTTTCCTGGGTCAAAATGGCCCCAATACCGTAATCACTTGCGTCCGTTTGCAGGACAAATGGTTTTTCAAAATCCGGGCACGCCAGTACGGGGTCTGCCACCAGCCTTGCCTTTACCTCTTCGAATGCCGACTGATGTTCCTGTGTCCACACCCACTTGATGGCCTTGCGCAGCAGATCGTTGAGCGGTTTGACTATTTTTGCGAAGTCAGGTACAAATCTAACTGTTGACGGCGGCTCTAATTCGGCGATGGCTGCTACCTTTTTCGGATCCGTGCCTATCCCGTCGCTAATCACTCTATGACCCAAATACAACAGCTCCTTCTTGAAAAACTTGCATTTTTCCGGGTTCAATCCCAGATTAGCGTCTTACAGCCGCAGGAATACCTCTTTCAAGTTTGCTTTGTGCTCTTCTAGTGTGCGTCTGATCACTATGATATCGTCCTGGTGCGCAAATGGGTGCGGCGACATCTCGGGACCAATCCTCGGTCCAACACCCGCTGGAAGGTCGCAGATGCCGAATTGAGTCCAAACGACATTACTCTCCACTGGAATAAGCCCTCTCCCGGCACTGTAAATGCAGTGTACTGCCTGCTGCTTTCCTTCAGCGGGATTTGCCAGTAGCCATCCTTCAGATCCAAGCTGCTTATGTACTGTGCCTCTCTCAGCTGGTCTAGGATATAATTTATTCGAGGCATCGGGTAGGCATCCTTTACCGAGTTTGCGTTGATCTTCCTGAAGTCGACGGACAGTCTCCACTTGCCCGTCTTCTTCCTAACCATCACGATGGGAGAGCTGTATGGGCTGGTTGAGTGCTCTATGCATCCCATTTAGAGTACCTCGTTCACCTTCGCATTGATCTCCCCTTGAACTTTCGGATTCTTGGGGTAGTATCGCTATTTTATTGGTTTGTCGTCCTTCATCGTTATTTGATGCTCTGCCATTTTCGACGTTCCTGTCATGATTTTGAAACTGGATAGCTCTGTCTCCAGGAACTTCGCTGTGTCGTCATACTCTGTTTCCTGTTATAAGACTGCTACCGATAGCCTCTCCTCGAGCCACCCATTGTGTCGGTTCCTGGCCGGTATTCTCACCTCGTGTCCAGCACATCTTTTTTCGGTTCCGACTTGAGTTAGAAAGTTCTATCCTAACACCAATGAATCCACTACCCCTGGTAGTATCAGCAGGCTCATGGTTAGTCGCTTGTTCCCGAATGCGATCTCCACCTCCAGCCGTTCATCGATCCCGCCGCACCTTCCGTCTGTCAACCTAACTTGCCGCCGTGTCCTCGTAATCCTCCCGAGGGCAGCCAGGTTGTCCGCCAGTTCCTTGCTTATAAAGCTCGCTGTTGCCCCGGTGTCGATCGTGGCCTTGTACGTGCCTCTCCCAATCGTCACCGCTACGGGCAACTGCTGCTCCTCCTCGATTAGCTTGCCCGTTAGTTTGGAGAGGTAGCATCTTGCGACCCCCGCTCGCCTCTCTGCGGCTGAGGTCGCTGTGCATTTTCCCCCTGCTGGCAGCACTCGACGCTCCTGACACCTACTCTCCCGCACACCCCGCAGAACAACAGGCGTTGGAGTCGACATCCTCGTGCCCAGTGTCTGTCCTCGGCAGGCCTCATGGGGATCTGCAATGTGTGTCGTTCCCCGGGGCCTCTGTGTTGTGTTAGGCGGTCTCCACACCGCTGCTGTGTTGCTGCTGTGGTGGCGTCCATTGGCCTCCTCGTAGTGCTCCTGTTGCCTGCTGTCGTGGGACTCGATGCGGCGGTGAATATTGGTCATTTCTCCGCGTCTCCTGGCTATCTGTCTCCACGCATCTTCTGCACGTGACCTGCGTTGGTGGTGACGACTTTGCCTTTGAGAACTTGTTTTCTTGGGCGAACACTTCCCGCTCCTTTTCCAGTTCTTCGTATTCATCGGCTAATAGCATCAACGTGTACAGGTCGGGCACTTCTTACGCCCTTAGGAAGATCCTTAGGCTTGGAGTGCAGTTTTCCTTTATGATCTTTAAGGTGTCTCTCGCAGAATAGTTTAGTGGCCTCGACATCGTCTGCATGTCGATCATGTAGTCTTTAAATGACTCACTAAAACCCTGCTTTCGTTGCCTGACCTGATCCGACAGACCTGACTTGACTCTCTCCTGTGAGCCTCCCTTTGCAAGTTGTCGACGTTCAAGCTTGCTACTAGGTTATCCCCTTCAGCGTTAGTTAGCGTGATACTCGGGCCGGTTCTGTCGTAATACATGGCTTCCAACTCAGCCCAGATGTCGGCAAGTTGTGGGTCGTTCTCTGTCTCGGAGTAATACTCCGACAATGTCTTCCTCATGTCCTCTAATCTGCCGTTCAGGGCGACATTAAGCCTTTGTGCGACCTGGGCGAAGTCCTCCTTCTTAAGGCGGTAAATCCACTTCTTTCCCATTCTGTTTATTGTGCTTTCACCGCTGGGACAATCACGTTTTGGGCGCCTGATGTAACGAACTGATTTCTTTGGTTTCTGCTCGCTACGGTATTTTTGCGGCTAGCTCAGTAGATTGTGTGTGTTCGTCGCACCAAATTTATATAAACGTGACCGCCCAGTAGTTCAGTGAAAAAGCACAGAAGTCTCGGGTTCGGAGTGGGTTTATTGCGGGTATAACTGCAGTCGGCTTTATAATTTGCATGTCTCGCTGTCTCCGACGGTGTGGGTTGCCTTGTCGCTCCTTGAAGATCCTTGACCGCTGCTTGCTCCTGACGCGATTGGCTAGGTGACTGCTCAGCTACGATTCAGACTCGCTATGGGGTCAGCCGTGCGGGCTTAGGGAAGCGTCACCGTTCTCAGACTAGGGTGAAAAGACTGACGAGCTCTCCAGGATCACTCCTCTCGATACCCGACCGCCTGTCCCTTGCTCTGTCCCGCATGGTCCCACCGTCTTCCGCTCAGATCATGCGGACAGTCAAGGCGGAACGCCAGGAAGCTGCCTCGCTCTTCACTTCGCTTCTGTGCCCCGTGTATTCGAACGTTCCACCCTAGCCTCACCCTTTCGATCGATCCTCTTTGCGTGGCCGTTGCGGTGTGGTGTCCTGCTTGCTGGTGGCGATGTCCTGCGGACTGCTCCTGACAGGGTGGCTGTACCTCTTGACTTCTGTTCTGGGTTTGTGGGCATACGCCGCTCCGGAACTTCTCTCCCTTTTGGCTCGCTACTCTCGGGGTTCTGTTGCGCCGCTCCGGGACTTCTCTCCCTTCTGGCTGATCGCGCCAGGACCTGCTCAACTCCACTTGGCGCACTGGGCTCACGCCGGGATACGTCCGCGTAGTGCTTGGGCGAGGTACACTGGGGCTCGACAGACTTACCCCCGAGCTGATGCTCTCGACTGATTGCTCGCTCTTGACTGACTGATCTCGACTGAATGATCCCTCTTGCCTACGCCTTGTGGGTTTATATAGGGCCTCTGGGAACCGTTATTTCCCTTTTGCACACGGCCCGCCGAAACTCTCCACACCGGGTCCAAAGTCCATGGCTCCTGTTTGACCCTCTTGTCCTTGACGCACTGCTTCCCGCCGCCGTCCAGCCTAATGCTGCCGTCCCGCTGATCCCGGAGACGCATGTGGCATGTTTGTGTGCCGCACCGCTGCCAAGATGTGGCACCTTCCTTCTCGGTCCAAAGTTCACGGCCGCGCCCAAAGTCCGGTGGCGTCCCGTTACTCCGTTTTGCACACGGCACTCTCGCTCCGCCCGCCAAGTCTCCGCTCTCTCCTTCTCCATTGTTGGTCTCCAAACTCTCTTGGTCTCCGAACCCTCTTGCTCCCCAAACTCTCTCGCTCTCCAAATTTCCTTGTCTCCAAACTGTCTTCCACTCCAACTCTCACGTTCTCCAAACTCTCACTTTCTCCAAACTCTCACGTTCACCAAATCTTACGTTCTCCGTCCTCGATCTCCAAACTCTCTCGTTCTCCGTCCTCGATCTCCAAACTCTCTCGTTCTCCGTCCTCGCTCTTCGCCGCGCCGCCACTACGCGAATTCGCCGCGTACCTGGTGAGCGGCCGGCCATCTGCTGCTGGGATTTGTGGGGAGTTATTCAACTCCTCACATTCCCCCCCTACTTCGGGAAGGATTAAGAAAATCAGCGCTCCCACTCTCCGGCGTTCCCTTGTATATCCTAGACCTTGGGTCATGGCGCATCTCGTTACGATTCCCTCGGCGCTCCCTCGTTGCTCCCTCGACGTTTCCTCGACGCTTTCAACCTTGTTTCGTTTCCACAGCACCGGTCGTCCCCCGCACAGCAATTTCAAATCTCCCGCGCCGATCCTCCATCTGTTCCCACTGGGCACCGATATTAATCAGATATCGATACCCGGAGGGCCTGCTCACGATATCGATATCGCAGGTGCGGCGTTGCCACTTGCGAGCCGCGATGTTCATCATCACCGATATTTCCATTTTCTTGTGCCCATCGATCGCACTATCGTCCAGTGCCAATCGACCGCCTATCGAGGCGCCCCCTTCCCTGTTGAATGGTGATTTTGCAAATTGTTTATGCCCGTGCACCGGTCGGCAGAAGTTTAGTTTTTTCCTACCCCTCAGCCCGGCGTTTCCACTTGTCCTTTCCGCTGATTCCGGTGATGCATATAGCATGCTTGTGTGCCGCACCGCTGCCGAGATCTGGAATCTTCTCCCTCGGTTCGAAGTTCACGGCCGCGTCCAAAGTCCGGCGGCGTCCCGTTACTCGCTTTTGCATACGGCACACTCGCTTCGCCTGCCAAGTCTCTGCTCCCTCTTTCTCCATTCTTGGTCTCCAAACTCTCTTGCTCTCCAAACTCCCTTGCTCTCTAAACTCCCTTGTCTCCAAACTCTCACGTTCTTCAAACTCCCACGTTTTCCAAACTGTCACGTTCTCCAACTCTCACGTTCTCACGCGAATTCGCCGCCTACCTGGTGAGCGGCCGGCCATCTGCTGCTGGGATTTGTGTGCAGTTATTCAACTCCTCACATTCCATTCGGGAAAGATTTAAGAAAATCAGCGCTCCCACTCTCCGGCGTTCCCTTGTATATCCTAGACCTTGGGTCATGGCGCATCTCGTTACGATTCCCTCGGCGCTCCCTCGTTGCTCCCTCGACGTTCCCTCGACGCTTTCAACCTTGTTTCGTTTCCACAGCACCGGTCGTCCCCCGCACAGCAATTTCAAATCTCCCGCGCCGATCCTCCATCTGTTCCCGATACTAATCGGCTATTGATACCCAGAGGGCCTGCTCACGATGTCGACATCGCAGGTGCGGCGTTGCCAATTGCTCGCCGTGATGTTCATCATCACCGATATTTCCATTTTTCTTGTGCCCATCGATCGCTCTATCGTCCAGTGCCAATCGACCGTCTATCGAGGCGCCCCCTTCCCTGTTGTATGGTGATTTTGCAAATTGTTTATGCCCGTGCACCTGTCGGCCGGAGTTTAGTTTTTTTCGTACCCCTCAGCCCGGCGTTTCCGTTTGTCCTTGCCACTACGTAAGTACTCTGATCTCACACCCGACTCCTAGTATGTGTTCATCAGCTTATTTTCTCTTGGCAGGTTGCCTTTGTTGACCACGAGTTCCCTTTCAGACTCCAGCAGCTGATTGCTTCCTGACTTGGACCCCGATCCGGCCTGCGATCCCGTCTCCTCGTCTGGGCATGATGCCCTTCTCCGTGATGCTTGGCCTCTTTCGGTACAGCTCTCTTAGCTGTGCCGACTTCCCCCTTCCTTCGGCAGACTGCTGCTGCCAGTCCTAATCAAATCCTTGTAGACCTTGGTTCGCTCCTTTCCGCATTCATTATCCTTGACGTGTTCTTTGTACTGTATATGATTGTATCGTAGTGCCTTGTAGAGAATCCTTCGAGTTTTATCTGTGTAGCCTTTAAAAATCCTAGGAGTGGTTCTCGGAGTCTTTCCTTATTCCTGAGCATCCTTGGAATCATCCTCGGGCTCTTTTCTTTGTATCCTTTGGGCATCCTTGGAGCTATCCTTGGACCCTTCTCCTCGCGTCCTTTGGGTATCCTTGGAGCTATCCTTGGACCCCTTTCCTCGTGTCCTTCGGGTATCCTTGGAGCTATCCTTGGACCCCTTTCCTCGTGTTTTTCGGGTATCCTTGGAGCTATCCTTGGACCCCTTTCCTCGTGTCCTTCGGGTATCCTTGGAGCTATCCTTGGACCCCTTTCCTCGTGTCCTCTGGGTCTCTTAGAAACTTTACTGTTGCCTTTTGTCTACCGTATCTGATTGTGGCTGCTCGTATGTGTTCTGTGTTTGTTGTTGTTTCAGCTCGCTCACGTGGATGGTCCTCTCTTTTTTTGTGTCCACATGTCGTATTTTGCAGATTACTGGTGACGCAAAATCCGTGACCTGGTAAGGTCCGTCGTATCTTGGGGCCTACTTTGCTGCGAACCCCTCGTCCGCCTTCGACAAATGATGTTCCTTGGCCCACACGAATTCTCCCACCGCTGGTGTCTATTGTCTCCTCCTTAGGTTGTAATGCCTAGCCTGATCCTGAGAGGCTCTCTCCAGATTCCGCCTTACAATCTCGAAGATTTCCCCGAGCTTGTTTCCGTCTTCCCCTGGGGTCTCAGTGGTCCTGTTCCCAAGGTCTCTCTGTCGTATAGGGCGCTCGGTAGACTCGGTTCTCTGCCTTGAGTAATAAACGCCGGCGTGTATCCTGTGGATTCCGAAACACTCGTATTTACTGCCAGCATGATTTCAGGCCATTTCTCGTCCCAGTTTCACTGATTCTGCCCTGTGAACTGCGCTATCATCGTCTTCACGGTCCTGTTTGCTCTTTCTGTCGGGTTCTCTTGCGGAGTATATGGAGCCGTGAACTGTTGCTTAGCTCCCATCTCGGCCAGGAAACTCTTGAAGATTTTGCTGTTGAACTGTACTCCGTTGTCCGTTATGACTATCTTCGGGACCCCAAACCTTGCGATGATGCGCTCCCTGAACGCTTTCTTTAGGGACTCGGACGTCGCGCTCCGCAGCGGCACCAATTCAGTCCACTTGGAGAACCTGTCTATCAGCACCAGAAGCATTTGGTTTCCGTGTTTTGAACGCGGCAGGGGTCAGTATGTCTGCGCATACTGTAGCCCACGGTTCCTCTGGCACCTGCGTTTGCATTTTCTTAGCTGCCTGCATCTGATTCGGCTTGAATCTGATACATGTCTCGCACCATCTTACGTGGGCTCGAGCGTCTCGGTGCATGCCTGGTCAGTAGTACCGGGCTGCCAGACGTGCTATTGTCCTTCTGCTTCCTACATGGCCAGCTGCCGGTGAGCCGTGGTTCTCTTTCAGCACCGCTTCTCGCAGAGCTTTCGGGACGCACATCTTCCACGTCGCGACATCCTCACTGCCTGCTCTGTGTGGAATGTTCCTGTACAAGGTGTCTCCCTCCATCACGTACTCCGGGTACTTTTGTGGCTGGGTCCTTATCTTTCCGCGCATGTCCTGAATCCAGCTGCATGCTGCGGAGGCTTCCGCAGCTGATATCTCCTTGATCCCTCGCAGTATTATCGGTAGTGGCTGCCTTGATAATGCGTCGGCCACCACATTGAGTTTTCCCTTCCTGTACGCTATTTCGAAGTCTTACTGCTGCAACTCCAGGGCCCATTTGGATATCCTTCCTGAAGGGCTCTCGATGCTGTTGAGCCACTTCAGCGCCATGTGGTCGGTTACCACCTTGAAGTAGTACCCGGATCGCCCAGACTATTTTAAACACTCCTTCTCGGTCGTGGAGTATTTTTTTTCAGCCCCGTTAAGCGTTCGGCTTGAGTAAGAGATCACCTTTTCGCCACGTTCGGTTTCCTGGGTCAAAATGGCCCCAATACCGTAATCACTTGCGTCCGTTTGCAGGACAAATGGTTTTTCAAAATCCGGGCACGCCAGTACGGGGTCTGCCACCAGCCTTGCCTTTACCTCTTCGAATGCCGACTGATGTTCCTGTGTCCACACCCACTTGATGGCCTTGCGCAGCAGATCGTTGAGCGGTTTGACTATTTTTGCGAAGTCAGGTACAAATCTAACTGTTGACGGCGGCTCTAATTCGGCGATGGCTGCTACCTTTTTCGGATCCGTGCCTATCCCGTCGCTAATCACTCTATGACCCAAATACAACAGCTCCTTCTTGAAAAACTTGCATTTTTCCGGGTTCAATCCCAGATTAGCGTCTTACAGCCGCAGGAATACCTCTTTCAAGTTTGCTTTGTGCTCTTCTAGTGTGCGTCTGATCACTATGATATCGTCCTGGTGCGCAAATGGGTGCGGCGACATCTCGGGACCAATCCTCGGTCCAACACCCGCTGGAAGGTCGCAGATGCCGAATGGAGTCCAAACGACATTACTCTCCACTGGAATAAGCCCTCTCCCGGCACTGTAAATGCAGTGTACTGCCTGCTGCTTTCCTTCAGCGGTATTTGCCAGTAGCCATCCTTCAGATCCAAGCTGCTTATGTACTGTGCCTCTCTCAGCTGGTCTAGGATATAATTTATTCGAGGCATCGGGTAGGCATCCTTTATCGAGTTTGCGTTGATCTTCCTGAAGTCGACGGACAGTCTCCACTTGCCCGTCTTCTTCCTAACCATCACGATGGGAGAGCTGTATGGGCTGGTTGAGTGCTCTATGCATCCCATTTGGAGTACCTCGTTCACCTTCGCATTGATCTCCCCTTGAACTTTCGGATTCTTGGGGTAGTATCGCTGTTTTATTGGTTTGTCGTCCTTCATCGTTATTTGATGCTCTGCCATTTTCGACGTTCTACCGATAGCCTCTCCTCGAGCCACCCATTGTGTCGGTTCCTGGCCGGTATTCTCACCTCGTGTCCAGCACACCTTATTTCGGTTCCGACTTGAGTTAGAAAGTTCTATCCTAACACCAATGAATCCACTACCCCTGGTAGTATCAGCAGGCTCATGGTTAGTCGCTTGTTCCCGAATGCGATCTCTACCTCCAGCCGTTCATCGATCCCGCCGCACCTTCCGTCTGTCAACCTAACTTGCCGCCGTGTCCTCGTAATCCTCCCGAGGGCAGCCAGGTTGTCCGCCAGTTCCTTGCTTATAAAGCTCGCTGTTGCCCCGGTGTCGATCGTGGCCTTGTACGTGCCTCTCCCAATCGTCACCGCTACGGGCAACTGCTGCTCCTCCTCGATTAGCTTGCCCGTTAGTTTGGAGAGGTAGCGTCTTGCGACCCCCGCTCGCCTCTCTGCGGCTGAGGTCGCTGTGCATTTTCCCCCTGCTGGCAGCACTCGACGCTCCTGACACCTACTCTCCCGCAATGTGTGTCGTTCCCCGGGGCCTCTGTGTTGTGTTAGGCGGTCTCCACACCGCTGCTGTGTTGCTGCTGTGGTGGCGTCCATTGGCCTCCTCGTAGTGCTCCTGTTGCCTGCTGTCGTGGGACTCGTTGCGGCGGTGAATATTGGTCATTTCTCCGTGTCTCCTGGCTATCTGTCTCCTCGCATCTTCTGCACGTGACCTGCGTTGGTGGTGACGACTTTGCCTTTGATAACTTGTTTTCTTGGACGAACGCTTCCCCCTCCTTTTCCAGTTCTTCGTATTCATCGGCTAATAGCATCAACGTGTACAGGTCGGGCACTTTTTACGCCCTTAGGAAGATCCTTAGGCTTGGGGTGCAGTTTTCCTTTATGATCTTTAAGGTGTCTCTCGCAGAATAGTTTAGTGGCCTCGACATCGTCTGCATGTCGATCATGTAGTCTTTAAATGACTCACTAAAACCCTGCTTTCGTTGCCTGACCTGATCCGACAGACCTGACTTGACTCTCTCCTGTGAGCCTCCCTTTGCAAGTTGTCGACGTTCAAGCTTGCTACTAGGTTATCCCCTTCAGCGTTAGTTAGCGTGATACTCGGGCCGGTTCTGTCGTAATACATGGCTTCCAACTCAGCCCAGAGGTCGGCAAGTTGTGGGTCGTTCTCTGTCTCGGAGTAATACTCCGACAATGTCTTCCTCATGTCCTCTAATCTGCCGTCCAGGGCGACATTAAGCCTTTGTGCGACCTGGGCGAAGTCCTCCTTCTTAAGGCGGTAAATCCACTTCTTTCCCATTCTGTTTATTGTGCTTTCACCGCTGGGACAATCACGTTTTGGGCGCCTGATGTAACGAACTGATTTCTTTGGTTTCTGCTCGCTACGGTATTTTTGCGGCTAGCTCAGTAGATTGTGTGTGTTCGTCGCACCAAATTTATATAAACGTGACCGCCCAGTAGTTCAGTGAAAAAGCACAGAAGTCTCGGGTTCGGAGTGGGTTTATTGCGGGTATAACTGCAGTCGGCTTTATAATTTGCATGTCTCGCTGTCTCCGACGGTGTGGGTTGCCTTGTCGCTCCTTGAAGATCCTTGACCGCTGCTTGCTCCTGACGCGATTGGCTAGGTGACTGCTCAGCTACGATTCAGACTCGCTATGGGGTCAGCCGTGCGGGCTTAGGGAAGCGTCACCGTTCTCAGACTAGGGTGAAAAGACTGACGAGCTCTCCAGGATCACTCCTCTCGATACCCGACCGCCTGTCCCTTGCTCTGTCCCGCATGGTCCCACCGTCTTCCGCTCAGATCATGCGGACAGTCAAGGCGGAACGCCAGGAAGCTGCCTCGCTCTTCACTTCGCTTCTGTGCCCCGTGTATTCGAACGTTCCACCCTAGCCTCACCCTTTCGCGTACTGTCCGTGCCGTTCCTGCGGGATCGATCCGTTGCGGTGTGGTGTCCTGCTTGCTGGTGGCGATGTCCTGCGGACTGCTCCTGACAGGGTGGCTGTACCTCTTGACTTCTGTTCTGGGTTTGTGGGCATACGCCGCTCCGGAACTTCTCTCCCTTTTGGCTCGCTACTCTCGGGGTTCTGTTGCGCCGCTCCGGGACTTCTCTCCCTTCTGGCTGATCGCGCCAGGACCTGCTGAACTCCGCTTGGCGCACTGGGCTCACGCCGGGATACGTCCGCGTAGTGCTTGGGCGAGGTACACTGGGGCTCGACAGGCTTACCCCCGAGCTGATGCTCTCGACTGATTGCTCGCTCTTGACTGACTGATCTCGACTGAATGATCCCTCTTGCCTACGCCTTGTGGGTTTATATAGGCCTCTGGGAACCATTATTTCCCTTTTGCACACGGCCCGCCGAAACTCTCCACACCGGGTCCAAAGTCCATGGCTCCTGTTTGACCCTCTTGTCCTTGACGCACTGCTTCCCGCCGCCGTCCAGCCTAATGCTGCCGTCCCGCTGATCCTGGAGACGCATGTGGCATGTTTGTGTGCCGCACCGCTGCCGAGATGTGGCACCTTCTTTCTCGGTCCAAAGTTCACGGCCGCGCCCAAAGTCCGGTGGCGTCCCGTTACTCCTTTTTGCACACGCCACTCTCGCTCCGCCCGCAAAGTCTCCGCTCTCTCCTTCTCCATTGTTGGTCTCCAAACTCTCTTGGTCTCCGAACCCTCTTGCTCCCCAAACTCTCTCGCTCTCCGAATTCCCTTGTCTCCAAACTCTCTTCCACTCCAACTCTCACGTTCTCCAAACTCTCACTTTCTCCAAACTCTCACGTTCACCAACTCTTACGTTCTCCGTCCTCGATCTCCAAACTCTCTCGCTCTCCGTCCTCGATCTCCAAACTCTCTCGTTCTCCGTCCTCGCTCTTCGCCGCGCCGCCACTACGCGAATTCGCCGCGTACCTGGTGAGCGGCCGGCCATCTGCTGCTGGGATTTGTGGGGAGTTATTCAACTCCTCACATTCCCCCCTTACTTCGGGAAGGATTAAGAAAACTCAGCGCTCCCACTCTCCGGCGTTCACTTGTATATCCTAGACCTTGGGTCATGGCGCATCTCGTTACGATTCCCTCGGCGCTCCCTCGTTGCTCCCTCGACGTTCCCTCGACGCTTTCCATCTTGTTTCCTTTCCACAGCGCCGGTCGTCCTCTGTATAGCAATTTCAAATCTTCCGCGCCGATCCTCCATCTGTTCCCACTGGGCACCGATATTAATCAGCTATCGATACGCAGAGGGCCTGCTCACGATATCGATATCGTAGGTGCGGCGTTGCCACTTGCGAGCCGCGATGTTCATCATCACCGATATTTCCATTTTCTTGTGCCCATCGATCGCACTATCGTCCAGTGCCAATCGACCGCCTATCGAGGCGCCCCCTTCCCTGTTGAATGGTGATTTTGCAAATTGTTTATGCCCGTGCACCGGTCGGCAGAAGTTTAGTTTTTTCCTACCCCTCAGCCCGGCGTTTCCACTTGTCCTTTCCTCTGATTCCGGTGATACATATAGCATGCTTGTGTGCCGCACCGCTGCCGAGATCTGGAATCTTCTCCCTCGGTTCGAAGTTCACGGCCGCGTCCAAAGTCCGGCGACGTCCCGTTACTCGCTTTTGCACACGGCACTCTCGCTTCGCCTGCCAAGTCTCTGCATCCTCTTTCTCCATTCTTGGTCTCCAAACTTTCTTGCTCTCCAAACTCCCTTGCTCTCCAAACTCCCTTGTCTCCAAACTCTCACGCTCTTCAAACTCCCACGTTTTCCAAACTGTCACGTTCTCCAACTCTCACGTTCTCACGCGAATTCGCCGCCTACCTGGTGAGCGGCCGGCCATCTGCTGCTGGGATTTGTGTGCAGTTATTCAACTCCTCACATTCCATTCGGGAAAGATTTAAGAAAATCAGCGCTCCCACTCTCCGGCGTTCCCTTGTATATCCTAGACCTTGGGTCATGGCGCATCTCGTTACGATTCCCTCGGCGCTCCCTCGTTGCTCCCTCGACGTTTCCTCGACGCTTTCAACCTTGTTTCGTTTCCACAGCACCGGTCGTCCCCCGCACAGCAATTTCAAATCTCCCGCGCCGATCCTCCATCTGTTCCCACTGGGCACCGATACTAATCGGCTATTGATACCCAGAGGGCCTGCTCACGATGTCGACATCGCAGGTGCGGCGTTGCCAATTGCTCGCCGTGATGTTCATCATCACCGATATTTCCATTTTTCTTGTGCCCATCGATCGCTCTATCGTCCAGTGCCAATCGACCGTCTATCGAGGCGCCCCCTTCCCTGTTGTATGGTGATTTTGCAAATTGTTTATGCCCGTGCACCTGTCGGCCGGAGTTTAGTTTTTTTCGTACCCCTCAGCCCGGCGTTTCCGTTTGTCCTTGCCACTACGTAAGTACTCTGATCTCACACCCGACTCCTAGTATGTGTTCATCAGCTTATTTTCTCTTGGCAGGTTGCCTTTGTTGACCACGAGTTCCCTTTCAGACTCCAGCAGCTGATTGCTTCCTGACTTGGACCCCGATCCGGCCTGCGATCCCGTCTCCTCGTCTGGGCATGATGCCCTTCTCCGTGATGCTTGGCCTCTTTCGGTACAGCTCTCTTAGCTGTGCCGACTTCCCCCTTCCTTCGGCAGACTGCTGCTGCCAGTCCTAATCAAATCCTTGTAGACCTTGGTTCGCTCCTTTCCGCATTCGTTATCCTTGACGTGTTCTTTGTACTGTATATGATTGTATCGTAGTGCCTTGTAGAGAATCCTTCGAGTTTTATCTGTGTAGCCTTTAAAAATCCTAGGAGTGGTTCTCGGAGTCTTTCCTTATTCCTGAGCATCCTTGGAATCATCCTCGGGCTCTTTTCTTTGTATCCTTTGGGCATCCTTGGAGCTATCCTTGGACCCTTCTCCTCGCGTCCTTTGGGTATCCTTGGAGCTATCCTTGGACCCCTTTCCTCGTGTCCTTCGGGTATCCTTGGAGCTATCCTTGGACCCCTTTCCTCGTGTTTTTCGGGTATCCTTGGAGCTATCCTTGGACCCCTTTCCTCGTGTCCTTCGGGTATCCTTGGAGCTATCCTTGGACCCCTTTCCTCGTGTCCTCTGGGTCTCTTAGAAACTTTACTGTTGCCTTTTGTCTACCGTATCTGATTGTGGCTGCTCGTATGTGTTCTGTGTTTGTTGTTGTTTCAGCTCGCTCACGTGGATGGTCCTCTCTTTTTTTGTGTCCACATGTCGTATTTTGCAGATTACTGGTGACGCAAAATCCGTGACCTGGTAAGGTCCGTCGTATCTTGGGGCCTACTTTGCTGCGAACCCCTCGTCCGCCTTCGACAAATGATGTTCCTTGGCCCACACGAATTCTCCCACCGCTGGTGTCTATTGTCTCCTCCTTAGGTTGTAATGCCTAGCCTGATCCTGAGAGGCTCTCTCCAGATTCCGCCTTACAATCTCGAAGATTTCCCCGAGCTTGTTTCCGTCTTCCCCTGGGGTCTCAGTGGTCCTGTTCCCAAGGTCTCTCTGTCGTATAGGGCGCTCGGTAGACTCGGTTCTCTGCCTTGAGTAATAAACGCCGGCGTGTATCCTGTGGATTCCGAAACACTCGTATTTACTGCCAGCATGATTTCAGGCCATTTCTCGTCCCAGTTTCACTGATTCTGCCCTGTGAGCTGCGCTATCATCATCTTCACGGTCCTGTTTGCTCTTTCTGTCGGGTTCTCTTGCGGGGTATATGGAGCCGTGAACTGTTGCTTGGCTCCCATCTCGGCCAGGAAACTCTTGAAGATTTTGCTGTTGAACTGTACTCCGTTGTCCGTTATGACTATCTTCGGGACCCCAAACCTTGCGATGATGCGCTCCCTTAACGCTTTCTTTAGGGACTCGGACGTCGCGCTCCGCAGCGGCACCAATTCAGTCCACTTGGAG
The DNA here is from genome assembly GCF_025231255.1 of Drosophila biarmipes. NCBI lineage: Eukaryota > Metazoa > Arthropoda > Insecta > Diptera > Drosophilidae > Drosophila > Drosophila biarmipes. The sequence goes on along the minus strand of NW_026114526.1, from coordinate 906,858 downwards.
AACCTGTCTATCAGCACCAGAAGCATTTGGTTTCCGTGTTTTGAACGCGGCAGGGGTCCGACGATGTCTGCGCATACTGTAGCCCACGGTTCCTCTGGCACCTGCGTTAGCATTTTCTTAGCTGCCTGCATCTGATTCGGCTTGAATCTGATACATGTCTCGCACCATCTTACGTGGGCTCGAGCGTCTCGGTGCATGCCTGGTCAGTAGAACCGGGCTGCCAGACGTGCTATTGTCCTTCTGCTTCCTACATGGCCAGCTGCCGGTGAGCCGTGGTTCTCTTTCAGCACCGCTTCTCGCAGAGCTTTCGGGACGCACATCTTCCACGTCGCGACATCCTCACTGCCTGCTCTGTGTGGAATGTTCCTGTACAAGGTGTCTCCCTCCATCACGTACTCCGGGTACTTTTGTGGCTGGGTCCTTATCTTTCCGCGCATGTCCTGAATCCAGCTGCATGCTGCGGAGGCTTCCGCAGCTGATATCTCCTTGATCCGTCGCAGTGTTATCGGTAGTGGCTGCCTTGATAATGCGTCGGCCACCACATTGAGTTGTCCCTTCCTGTACGCTATTTCGAAGTCTTACTGCTGCAACTCCAGGGCCCATTTGGATATCCTTCCTGAAGGGCTCTCGATACTGTTGAGCCACTTCAGCGCCATGTGGTCGGTTACCACCTTGAAGTAGTACCCGGATCGCCCAGACTATTTTAAACACTCCTTCTCGGTCGTGGAGTATTTTTTTTCAGCCCCGTTAAGCGTTCGGCTTGAGTAAGAGATCACATTTTCGCCACGTTCGGTTTCCTGGGTCAAAATGGCCCCAATACCGTAATCACTTGCGTCCGTTTGCAGGACAAATGGTTTTTCAAAATCCGGGCACGCCAGTACGGGGTCTGCCACCAGCCTTGCCTTTACCTCTTCGAATGCCGACTGATGTTCCTGTGTCCACACCCACTTGATGGCCTTGCGCAGCAGATCGTTGAGCGGTTTGACTATTTTTGCGAAGTCAGGTACAAATCTAACTGTTGACGGCGGCTTTAATTCGGCGATGGCTGCTACCTTTTTCGGATCCGTGCCTATCCCGTCGCTAATCACTCTATGACCCAAATACAACAGCTCCTTCTTGAAAAACTTGCATTTTTCCGGGTTCAATCCCAGATTAGCGTCTTACAGCCGCAGGAATACCTCTTTCAAGTTTGCTTTGTGCTCTTCTAGTGTGCGTCTGATCACTATGATATCGTCCTGGTGCGCAAATGGGTGCGGCGACATCTCGGGACCAATCCTCGGTCCAACACCCGCTGGAAGGTCGCAGATGCCGAATGGAGTCCAAACGACATTACTCTCCACTGGAATAAGCCCTCTCCCGGCACTGTAAATGCAGTGTACTGCCTGCTGCTTTCCTTCAGCGGGATTTGCCAGTAGCCATCCTTCAGATCCAAGCTGCTTATGTACTGTGCCTCTCTCAGCTGGTCTAGGATATAATTTATTCGAGGCATCGGGTAGGCATCCTTTATCGAGTTTGCGTTGATCTGCCTGAAGTCGACGCACAGTCTCCACTTGCCCGTCTTCTTCCTAACCATCACGATGGGAGAGCTGTATGGGCTGGTTGAGTGCACTATGCATCCCATTTGGAGTACCTCGTTCACCTTCGCATTGATCTCCCCTTGAACTTTCGGATTCTTGGGGTAGTATCGCTGTTTTATTGGTTTGTCGTCCTTCATCGTTATTTGATGCTCTGCCATGTTCGACGTTCCTGTCATGGTTTTGAAACTGGATAGCTCTGTCTCCAGGAACTTCGCTGTGTCGTCATACTCTGTTTCCTGTTATAAGACTGCTACCGATAGCCTCTCCTCGAGCCACCCATTGTGTCGGTTCCTGGCCGGTATTCTCACCTCGTGTCCAGCACACCTTATTTCGGTTCCGACTTGAGTTAGAAAGTTCTATCCTAACACCAATGAATCCACTACCCCTGGTAGTATCAGCAGGCTCATGGTTAGTCGCTTGTTCCCGAATGCGATCTCCACCTCCAGCCGTTCATCGATCCCGCCGCACCTTCCGTCTGTCAACCTAACTTGCCGCCGTGTCCTCGTAATCCTCCCGAGGGCAGCCAGGTTGTCCGCCAGTTCCTTGCTTATAAAGCTCGCTGTTGCCCCGGTGTCGATCGTGGCCTTGTACGTGCCTCTCCCAATCGTCACCGCTACGGGCAACTGCTGCTCCTCCTCGATTAGCTTGCCCGTTAGTTTGGAGAGATAGCATCTTGCGACCCCCGATCGCCTCTCTGCGGCTGAGGTCGCTGTGCATTTTCCCCCTGCTGGCAGCACTCGACGCTCCTGACACCTACTCTCCCGCACACCCAGCAGAACAACAGGCGTTGGAGTCGACATCCTCGTGCCCAGTGTCTGTCTTCGGCAGGCCTCATGGGGATCTGCAATGTGTGTCGTTCCCCGGGGCCTCTGTGTTGTGTTTTGCGGTCTCCACACCGTGTGCGCTGGTTGTATTTGTTGCTGCTGTGGTGGCGTCCATTGGCCTCCTCGTGGTGCTCCTGTTGCCTGCTGTCGTGGGACTCGTTGCGGCGGTGAATATTGGTCATTTCTCCGTGTCTCCTGGCTATCTGTCTCCTCGCATCTTCTGCACGTGACCTGCGTTGGTGGTGACGACTTTGCCTTTGATAACTTGTTTTCTTGGACGAACGCTTCCCCCTCCTTTTCCAGTTCTTCGTATTCATCGGCTAATAGCATCAACGTGTACAGGTCGGGCACTTTTTACGCCCTTAGGAAGATCCTTAGGCTTGGGGTGCAGTTTTCCTTTATGATCTTTAAGGTGTCTCTCGCAGAATAGTTAAGTGGCCTCGACATCGTCTGCATGTCGATCATGTAGTCTTTAAATGACTCACTAAAACCCTGCTTTCGTTGCCTGACCTGATCCGACAGACCTGACTTGACTCTCTCCTGTGAGCCTCCCTTTGCAAGTTGTCGACGTTCAAGCTTGCTACTAGGTTATCCTCTTCAGCGTTAGTTAGCGTGATACTCGGGCCGGTTCTGTCGTAACACATGGCTTCCAACTCAGCCCAGATGTCGGCAAGTTGTGGGTCGTTCTCTGTCTCGGAGGAATACTCCACAATGTCTTCCTCTTGTCCTCTAATCTGCCGTCCAGGGCGACATTAAGCCTTTGTGCGACCTGGGCGAAGTCCTCCTTCTTAAGGCGGTAAATCCACTTCTTTCCCATTCTGTTTATTGTGCTTTCACCGCTGGGACAATCACGTTTTGGGCGCCTGATGTAACGAACTGATTTCTTTGATTTCTGCTCGCTACGGTATTTTTGCGGCTAGCTCAGTAGATTGTGTGTGTTCATCGCACCAAATTTATATAAACGTGACCGCCCAGTAGTTCAGTGAAAAAGCACAGAAGTCTCGGGTTCGGAGTGGGTTTATTGCGGGTATAACTGCAGTCGGCTTTATAATTTGCTTGTCTCGCTGTCTCCGACGGTGTGGGTTGCCTTGTCGCTCCTTGAAGATCCTTGACCGCTGCTTGCTCCTGACGCGATTGGCTAGGTGACTGCTCAGCTACGATTCAGACTCGCTATGGGGTCAGCCGTGCGGGCTTAGGGAAGCGTCACCGTTCTCAGACTAGGGTGAAAAGACTGACGAGCTCTCCAGGATCACTCCTCTCGATACCCGACCGCCTGTCCCTTGCTCTGTCCCGCATGGTCCCACGGTCTTCCGCTCAGATCATGCGGACAGTCAAGGCGGAACGCCAGGAAGCTGCCTCGCTCTTCACTTCGCTTCTGTGCCCCGTGTAATCGAACGTTCCACCCTAGCCTCACCCTTTCGCGTACTGTCCGTGCCGTTCCTGCGGGATCGATCCTCTTTGCGTGGCCGTTGCGGTGTGGTGTCCTGCTTGCTGGTGGCGATGTCCTGCGGACTGCTCCTGACAGGGTGGCTGTACCTCTTGACTTCTGTTCTGGGTTCGAGGGCATACGCCGATCCGGAACTTCTCTCCCTTCTGGCTCGTGACTCTCGGGGCTCTGTCGCGCCGCTCCGGAACTTCTCTCTCTTTTGGTTCGCTACTCTCGGGGTTCTGTTGCGCCGCTCCGGGACTTCTCTCCCTTCTGGCTCGCTACTCTCGGGGTTCTTTCGCGCCGCTCCGGGACTTTTCTCCCTTCTGGCTGATCGCGCCAGGACCTGCTCAACTCCACTTGGCGCACTGATCTAACGACGGGATACGTCCGCGTAGTGCTTGGGCGAGGTACACTGGGGCTCGACAGGCTTACCCCCTAGCTCACGATTTCAAATCGCCGGCTTTTACTGTTCTAAGTCTAGTAGACCCTCCAGGCGTATCGCCAGGACTTCGTTGGCAGGAAGGAACAGAACTTATCCGTGTAGTGCCTCCTTAGACCTCAGCCACCTGTGTTTCAGTTCGGAGATTCCTAGTAATCCCAGTCCCGAACGTCTCGACGTGACAATCTTGCTCCTTGTAGGCTCCCACGGCGCTGCTTCCGACGACTCGCCCTGGTGGGGCTCCCTCGTAGTTTGCTTGGTTGGTGCTCGTTCGACTGCTTGTCTTAACTCTTGATGATCGTACTCGACTGATACTCTCGATTGACTGCGCGCTCTTCACTGATTGCTCTCGACTGAATGATCCCGACTGAATGATCCCGCTGCCTGCGCCCTGCGGGTTTATATAGGGCCACCGGGTCCAAAGTCAAAAAAAGTCAAAATGGCTCCTGTTTGACCCTCTTGTCCTTGACGCACTGCTTCCCGCCGCCGTCCATCCTGAAGCTGCCGTCCCGCTGATCCCGGAGACGCATGTGCCATGTTTGTGTGCCGCACCGCTGCCGAGATGTGGCACCTTCTTTCTCGGTCCAAAGTTCACGGCCGCGTCCAAAGTCCGGTGGCGTCCCGTTACTCCTTTTTGCACACGGCACTCTCGCTCCGCCCGCCAAGTCTCCGCTCTCTCCTCCTCCATTGTTGGTCTCCAAACTCTCTTGGTCTCCGAACCCTCTTGCTCCCCAAACTCTCTCGCTCTCCAAATTCCCTTGTCTCCAAACTCTCTTCCACTCCAACTCTCACGTTCTCCAAACTCTCACTTTCTCCAAACTCTCACGTTCACCAACTCTCCCGTTCTCCGTCCTCGATCTCCAAACTCTCTCGTTCTCCGTCGTCGCTCTTCGCCGCGCCGCCACTACGCGAATTCGCCGCGTACCTGGTGAGCGGCCGGCCATCTGCTGCTGGGATTTGTGTGGAGTTATTCAACTCCTCACAAGACATTTTCGTATGTACTCTTTAATATATCGCGAGTGACCACTTTATCTTCGTGTGTTGTATTCAGTAATCTTATGGAAGCATTATGTGTTGTAGCTATGGTTCTTGCTATATAAATAACAATGCTTAATTTCTTGATTTAAAACCAATACACTGTCTTCTTTCGAATTAAATTTTATTTTTTGAATGGCTTGTCATCTGGCCGGCAAAAGAATTGAGTTATTGCCAAAACTGTATGCTATTCGAACATAAATTGGAAATTTTAAATGGTTTGGTCTTATTATAAGCCAATCTTCAGATGACTTAAAGTCTAGTTGGCAGTTGTATTTTATAATGAAAAAATTCCTAAAATGCCATCACAAGGGACAGCTAAGTGTAAGTCTACGATATGAAAATCGTATTTCATGTGATGTTAAGCCCTTGGATTTAGTAATTTCTTACTTTATGCCCCGTATATCTTTTATGTTATTATCTTGTATGTTTTGAAATATATCGGAATTTTCTTTTACTAAAGAGATTTCGGCATTGTGTCTACCAAAAATACAAGTTCTTTTCCGGTAGCCACGTGGGTGAGTGAGACGAATATATTCTGGCTGAGATTATAAGTATGAACCGTTACGTTCTCTACTGTTGAGTACTTAAAGGGAATTGGGAGTTTCCCAAAGTATCATTGGCTACTCTTACATTATTTGTATTATTGTTATTGTAGCCTCTGTTCGAGTTGCCACGGCCCCTTTAGTTTCCTCTGTAGTTGCCGCGACCATTGTAATGGTTGGTATTGTTATAGTAACTATAATTGTCACTGAAATTACCTCTATAACTTCCACGTCCGCGATTTCCGCCGCACTGTGTATAGTTATTGTAGGAAAGGACCGAGTTTGGTTGTCCTGTTGCTAATGTGCAACTGTTTACGAATTTTGAAACGGCGTCATTCATTGTGTTGAAATTGTCGGCTTGCATGATAAGTTTTACCTAATCAATCGTGCAGTTTTTAGTCATTGCTTTTACTGCATGCTGTGTGGAATAACTTCTTGCTAATTCTAGTGTTAAACCGTCTGTTATGTACGCATTTTCTAATTTATTTATTTCTATAAGTTACTATTATCTATATAATTTATTATAGAGACAGCTAGGTTTTCGTGTTCGCCTTTTATTGACTCGATTATATGTAATGCATTAATGAAACTGGTTAAGTTTTCTGCTTTACCATCGCAAACTGGTATAAGCATTGATGCAGTGTTAATGAAATCTATTTTTTTGTGCCATTTTGAAGTTTTTGAGTCTAAGTTTGTTGTATTATCTATGTTTGATAATAAAACGGCTGGGATAGTAAGATTATTTAAATCTTTTTCCTTTATTCTGACTCTGACTGACTGACGTCAGGTGGCTCTTCCAATGTTAATTCTTCATTGGTTTCTGTTATTAATGTATCAAACGTTTATTAAATCCCATTTATTCAGTTTCATAAATTAATCTGAGGAAAATAAACATTTATCAAGAAATTCAGACTGCCGCTGTTGGCTTACAATCAAATTAAATTAAAACATGAAATTAATAAATTATATAATTCCATGATCGATTTAACACGTCTAAAAGGAATTCTCACTTGGTACAAAACGTCCGGATGAAATTATGAGGATACACTGTTTTATCCTTTAGGATCCCGGAAAAATTAAACGCACCTAGCTTTCTCTTTGATTTTCTGAGAAACACTTAGCAAAATAAAGTCAACAACAAAAAAAGAAATTTTCCATTTATAACACGAATTTAGGAATTCAAATTTGATTACTTAAATAAATGTAATAAAATGTCTGCTGGCATAATCGCATAAATTTCCTTTCGATAATCAGAGTGAATAAAATTTTTATACCCTTGCAGAGGGTATAATGCTTTCAGTCAGAAGTTTGCAACGCAGTAAAGGAGACTTCCGACCCCATAAAGTATATATATTCTACGCAAAATAGTCTCTCAGTTTCAAAGCTATCGGGCTGAAATTTTCCCAAAAGACTTCTTTCTATTGCTGGAAGTAAGTCGGAACCAGCCGGATCGGACAACTATATCTTATAGCTTCCATAGGAAGAACCGGGCAAAAAATTTGCAATATTCCTGTAGTTTTTTAGTAGTATTCTTTGCTGCAGGAGTTTTAGCCTTTTTCCACTTCTTTTCCGTTTGTGAATGGGTTTGCTGGACTCCTGTCGTGCGCTGTAGTCAGCTATTGTGAGGGGGCGAAGTCCATCGGTGGGACACAACTCTAGGGCCTCTTGTAGACTTAGTGTGTCCCTTTGCTCGATAGGAGCAGGTGCTTTACATGATGGTGCAGAGGGCGGATTGGCTTCCGCACTCATATGCCTCCTGCGTTGGTGTAGTCGGCGGTTTGCCAACCACACTTAATTTTCCTACGTTGGCATAGAAGGATTTGCCATTCCTTCCACACTTTTTCTGTTGCTGCTGCTGGTTTTGTTTTTGTTTTTGTTTTTTTTTTTTTGGCCTTTTGGACAGCACAAGCTGATAATTTTTTTTAACAATTTTTCTTTAATGTACATCTTTTAAATATTTAAAAAGAAATAATTCACATCACTTTATGATTTTTATTTTTTTTTTTTTTTTGACTTGCACTTTAGTTTTCAATCCGAAGATTGCACAATTCACGGTCGCCATGTAATAGGTAATAAGTTGAATCAGTTCCGCATTAAGGATTTTATTTGTCAATTTTATTGTGATTATAATATGCACTCATAGATGTGCTTACGGTTCGGGGCCCATTTCATGTTGCTGCTTGACTTAAGAATAAGTTGGCTTGGCTTAAAATTCACATATGTATGTATATTATGTATATAAATATGTATATGGATGTTTGCGTGTCGCTGCAGATCAGTGGTCAATGCTTACTCATAAGTGTATATAAACGGCGCAAGTAGAGGCCGTGCAAGAGAGAGGGTGTAATGCTCACATGGTACCCGAATGGTCGGCCGCGCATGCAGACATGCCGGCTCAGCATTTAGGATGTTCATAACATTGTTGTGTGGGTCGAATTACTCTGCACTTGAAGAGCTGGGAATATTAGGACATAAACAAATTCCACAATGTTGCAGTGATATAAGTGGTACAGTGTGTACCCGATATGTGAGCATACTACAATGGTCATCGTCATCTTAGCCTCGAGGTAGGTTCCGTGGTAGATGCAAAATTTCTAGAGTCATGCCGATCCGTAAATAATTGCTAAAATTAGCAACAGAGCTAACTTGTTCGAAAATATCTTTTTTAAAAAATTATCTTTCTTAATTGGGTCTTATATCGAACCTTATCAATATGGTTTTATGCCTGGCCAATCTACATACGTCGACCATCATTGCTGTTTTTTCCAGTCACTGTTTACATGCATTTGAGGATCATTCGCAGAAGGACACGATTTACACAGATTTTTCAAAAGTTTTTGAAAAGGTGTGTCACTGTGCCCAAAATTTTGTAAAATTTTTTTTTAAATTTTCCAAACTTGGTTTTCACTTCTCATTTTTGAAATAGGTAGTATCGTATTTGAAAAACCGACGTTATTAAGTTAAAGTAGGTGGTACTTTATCCCATCCGAATAAAGCGACACCTGCACTACCTCAGGTTAGCTCACTTGGCCCTCTACTTTTTAGTATTTTTATGAATGACATTTGTGTCTGCATCGATTTTTCTAACTCGCTTCTTTGTGGATGATCTAAAATATATATAGGCTGTCAGTACCTTATACGATTCGATATTGCTTCAATCTGACATAGATAGTATCGGTAGGTGGTGTTCTAAGAGTAATTTGCCTTTAAAGCTTAGCAAATGCCACACCGTTAAATTTGATATTACCAAAAGCATATGCATTAGGTTTTGTTAGGCGAAAAACGAACTTATTCAATGATACGTATTCCAGACTGGCAGTTTACTCTGCTTCCATTATTTGGAATCCCTCGGGAAGAGTCCAGATCAATAGGATTGAGGGGTTGCAGAAAAAGTTTTTGAAGTTTGCATTGCAATCCTTGCGTATTAACAAAACGGAGCCACCCTATGCTAGTCAGTGTTCCCTGCTGCATACTTGTTCCTTGAAGGATCGGCGTACAATTGCTGGCCTTCTCTTCCTAAATGATCTCCTAGTAGGAAATATTGGTTGTCTCTGCCTGCTGGGATGCATTCATTTTAATGTTCCTGCCTGGAATCTCCGTACCTTAGTTCCCTTCATGGACCGTGCTGTAAGGACAAAATATACACGCAATGAGCCATTAACAAAGGCTCTGAGAATACTTAATTCCCTGCCTTCAACCATAAGACTCAAGAAAGATAAGTTAAGGCAAACCCTTAGGGAATATTTTTAATACATTTTTAAATACATATTTAAGTTAATTATTTATCCGTTGGCGATAAAAAATAAACAACCCTAACCAATTCCATAGAAATAAATAATATTTAAAAGATAAAAAAATCTAATGTAATGTAATTGTAATTGGTTAGAAAAAATATCTTCCAAATTTCCTAAAAAAAAGTCTTATTTTTTCGGGCCTAAGTATTCCTTCAGGGGAATATCCCTTGCCCTTTTCCATATCCTTCCAATATCTCTTGCCATTTTCCATACGAATTTTCTATGGAAAGCAGTCACGAAAATTTAAGCACAAGCTGCCTTTTTCTTGCCTTTTGAAGGTGCTGAAAATTTCGGACAGAATTAATAAAAGCGAATGGACTTTGTCCATAATAGGGATGTTAAACCTGCAGGTCCGACTGGGGTGTTATTCTCCACAGTAGTCATGAGCATGGATGCGGCATAGCAACGAAAGTGATTATCCATGTACAGATCGAGCTGATGGCAATAATATTTCCATCGGTGTCTTATTGGTTGGTTCATTTGCCAGCAAACTGTCTACAGGTAAAGATGTGTTAAACGAAGTGTCGTCCATAGATCCCTAAAGCTTTTTTGTCAATGTCGTCTCGTGGATTTTTCCCAGCACATGGGATGCAACAACAATTGTAAGCAGTGACGCCATTGTTTGGATGTGCAGTGTGGCCAATCCTTTAGTAGTTTCAGCCATTACGGAAGATATTCCGAAAATAAGTAATCTTGAGGGTGCACGCGCTTTCCGAGGTGGGCAATTAAAGCAAAGTGATTTACAAAAATGCGCCGCTTTTTGATGTTCAGACTTAGAAATTGCGACCATCTATACTGCTGATGGTCAGCAGAGCCACTTATCTTAGAAGTCAATGGCCGGTTGGTGCACTTTGCCACCTGCCGGGGTATGGTTACCAATACGTCGATAGTAGCCCGTGACTTGTCGAATGTGTTTCTGACGTTATCAGTCTTCATCTGGTTAGCGGCCTTTACCCTCAACACAAGATATTGTTTCGATATATATAAAGTGACGTATGTCCACACACCCACACATATATACTCACATTATGCAGCCTCTAATATAAGGTATAATCTTAAATAAGGTAGAAGTTAGAGAGATAGTTCACTTTGAAATTTGTCAATAGCAAGTCGGTGTTCTTCCAATATAAAAAAATATTGTAAACAGTTTAAGAATAAATTAAATAAAGTTTTTTTTTAAATTGAATTTATGAAGCAGTCAGTAGAATCTCAAACTCCTTAAAAAGTATATAAGGTCGGTACTGATCAACAAAGAAGGATATTACTAAACGACTAGTTCATCCTGATCAGCAGAAACTCCGTGAACAACAAAATTTGTAGTTTTCGTACGCAGAACTTAAATTACACAAGAAATGAAGAAATCCGAAGTTTGTATACCCTTGCAGTTTTAAAAGATAACACCATTGTTAGCAGTATATTAGAAGCTGTATATAAATTAAGTGGATATAAGATATGACTATTTAATGATAATAACATTCCGCGCTTATGTTCCAGTTCCGATGTTCCAATAATGTAGAAATAAGTAGGAGCTGAGGACTATTTGAAGATCGGAATAGGGACACTTGATTAAGATAAACGATTGGACACACGTGTAAAAGCTGAGTTGAGAATAAAAATTGAATTAAAATAAAACTTACGAATAGAAATAAAATAGAAGACCTGCGTCAACACCATATACATTTTTAAGGATTGTTGCAAGCTTCAGTGTTATTAAAAAATATATTTCATGTTTTCTGTGACCATTTCTTTGCCAACTGTATTTTAGAGTCGTCCGATTTTGATTAAATTTAATTCAAAATTCTTCAAAATATGAAAAATGATATTCCCAATCTTATAAGATAATATATCAAAATACACCGAAGCTGTCTTTTGTTGCATATTGTTTTCCCACCAATTTTCCGATTTTTCCTATGGCTGCTATATGACATAGTTCTTCGATTTTGATAAAATTAAATTTTAAATTCAAAACTATTTAAAAAATGTTTTCCAAGCATAGGAGGTTATATGTTAAAAAACAGAAAAGATTTAATTTAAAAAAAAAGGATTTTTTTTGAAAATTCCTTTGGAAGCTATAATATATAGTTAACGGATCCGGCTGGATCCGACTTATAAACTATCAAACAAAAGCACCTCTTAACGAGGTAACGGGTCGGGGCGTTCACGCACTTTCTAAAAATCGGAAAACTCTCGACTTACAATGCCTCCACGGGATTGACCTGCAATAGAACAGAAACGTCGGCTGGCTGAAGATAGTTTCCTTCCTTGCTTTCAAAATCAATTATAATTTGAGTATTTCACTCGCTTTTGCTGTAATACTTAAATATGAGGTTTGGTAATACGTTACATAACAATTTTCCGGCATTTAATAATTTATTTTTAAAAAGTTTTAGTCGATGAAAATCTTATAAATGCTTTCCTTTTAATTAAAAAATGTTTAATAAGAATTTGTTCTGATCAAATTATTGTTGCCTACTGAAGAGAAATAAGTTTCTCTATTTATCGCTTAAAATCTTTCAAACCATATTATAATTATAAAAAAAAAAATTAAATATTTTAAATAAAATCGTTTGACTTGATTTTGAGAAAATAGTCAAAAAGTGGTTTTAAAAATGAATGTTTGTCATAACTCCAAATCTATTATATTCAGTCAACTTCACTATAGAATGGTTTTCTATCTTGAGCTACTTTATACACCCATAGGGTTTCCAAAACCCTACAACTAAGTTGAAGTGCATTCAAACCTGAAAAAAAGGGACAAACATTTTCATTTTGGGGAGAAGAAGAACATCTTGGTTTTGAAATTAATTTTGAACGAGACATCGGATTTAAACAAGTTAGGTATCATTGGTCGCGTATTCTAAATAAGAATAAAACTAAGTAATAAAAAAATATTCACTTTTTCACCGCTTTTTTCCCAAACAAATTTATATTTGAAATGTCTTTGTATGCAATCTTCTTAGTTTTTATAACACACAGTGATATTGGAAATGCAATTGACACCGAGTTGATCTACATACACATATCTTATCCCTCTTCGTCTGCTCACTGCTATCGCCAACGAATGTGTAAAACTTAATGTCTGTATCAAGTTTTCTAAATAAAACTATTATTCACTACTCAAGCTAAATTACAACAGGTTAAGGGCCCAGCACGCTTCCAGTGCGCCAGAAAATAGTCAACAGAAAGATATTGAGCAACCAGTGAGAATAAGTGTCAAATTTCAATTTGTGGTAAAATTGCCGACGCGCAATACACACACATACATATGCACGTGTAGGAGTTTGAGACTTCTGGGGACGATACTGAAGGCGTTTAATTGGCGATCGAGAAAAAGGAGTCGTCGTGTTTTGTAAAGCTTCGTGAAATAGTCCCTTGTGTACCAAAACCAAATGCAAGTTATAAGGAACATGAAAGGAAATTAGCTTCGGCAAGCCGAAGTTTGTATACCCTTGCAGTTATAAGAAATAATTAACTTTAGTAACACCATGCAAACTTTTTCCCAAAAAACTTTCCCAAAAGTCTTCTTTCCATTACAGGTAGTATATAAGTCGGAACCAGCCGCATCGGACAGCTATATCTTATAGCTCCCATAGGAACTATCAGGGAAAAAATATAACAAAAATTTATCTTTCGTGTTTTTTAAGATATAAATTTATAAGCTTGGATATAACATTTTTAAATTAGTTCTGAGTTTCGAATTAAATTTTATCAAAATTTGGACGACCATATCATATAGCTCCCATAGGAACAATCGGCTCAATTTGTTTTTGTGGTCAGGGTGATCAGGATGTTGTCTTAGTAGGTTTCACAGTTTAAAAGTTCCCTGCCAGCCATTATAATGTTTGGTGGAGGAGGTTGTCGTCAATGTGTGTGTTCCGATCCTTTTCCAGTTCCGGTACCCCATCGCCACGGTTCCTTGCCGGAATGTGTTGATAAACTCCTTCTCCATCGGAGCGATTAGCAAGCCAACCATGAAAGTTTAAAAAGCATTTTTGTTGCTTACGGTTTTTATCTTCAGTCAGGCAAATGTTCTGGAGGCGATGGTCCCAAATATATATCATGGTCCTAAAGATTTGGAGAAAGTGGCACATTCAGCATTCGAGAGGAAGATCTCACCGTCGTAGCCGAGTCAACCTGCCCCAGCCCTCAATCCAATTCCAACTTTGTCCCAAACGAATACGACAGTCTCTCTTTTACTATTTCATTATGGAACCTTCTTGACTTCGGAACCAACCGTTGTAGCCCAAGCTTTCTAGCGTTAGCGCCTTGACTCTGGTATCTTTATCTGAATCCACGCACTTTTCTTGTCTCAGAAACTTGACTGACTCGAATACCGAAATGCTAGGACAAGCTGTCGCCCCAACAATGACTCCTAGGGAAAATAGTCGCCAGGCACGTAAAAAAGGACTGCATAGTACGAGTCCTCAACATTTGGACGAGCGGAGGAGGAGTTTTTCAACGGGCTCCTCCACTAGTTGGCGCCGCTTCCCATTAATTTGGATTTGATCTACATCGAAAATATAAATTTCATGAAGCTCAGTGTAAGCTAGTTTGGGCAAAGTCGTTAAACCAAGCAGCAAGAAAAATTATTGCAAATAGAATTTTAATCGTTTAAATTTATTGAAATCTACTACACGAATTTTTCGCTATTTTTCTAAATTAAATAATATATAGCCACCATGTTTTTTTTTTTTAATTTTATTTGGACAAACTATTATACCTCTATTATACCTATTTATTACTCGTAGAGTAAAAGGGTAGACTAGATTCGTCGGAAAGTATGTAACAGGCAGAAGGAAGCGTTTCCGATAATGTTTATATATTCTTGATCAGGATCTAGCCATGTCCGTCTGTCCGTATGAACGAAGAGATGGCGGAAACTATAAAAGCTAGAACAGCCAAGCTTGGCATGCAGATTCCTTGGCTTCCTGTGCAGCGCAAGTTTGTTTCAGCGGGCTGCCACTCCCACTTTAATTTCATTTCACTGTTTGTTTTTGTTTTCTATGTTCGTTGCGATGCCCGAATATCGAAGGCTGGGAGAAGGGGCGTAGCACAGCTCATCATTGCTAATAAATTACCCCAAAAGGCCCGCAAGCAAAGATTGTACTAAACTTACAACAAAATAATAGACTAAGAATATGTTAGATTACAATGAAATACTAACACAAATACCAATTTAATATAGAAGATCTGAAGAGAGAGAGTTGGTAACATTCTTGAAACGAAAAGCTCTTCGAATAAGGTGGTTAGCTGCTGGCTGAGATAGTGTTTTGTGAGGCCTCTTCCGTGTTATGTGTGCGTTGATATCTGATTTGTTTTTGGCATATGCTTATGTTGCTGTTACTCGAAATTGTGCTCTCGTAGAAATCCATCATTTGGCACGTCTATGGTATGTGGTCCTTCTGCAACAAAACTTAGAAATTTCTTGTTTAAATTTAGAAATGCTTTAAAACGGTCTGACTTTTTGAAGGTTTAAAGTTAATGAGATGTCGGTTCTATTTGGATTGTCTTTTCTCTTCCAGAATGTAATACAGTCCGCTGCAAGTATCAAATATTTGAGAGTGTATGATTCTTGTTCGGAATAGTCAGTGACGCTTTTCTTTGATTGGCTGTATTCTTTGACTTCGTACCGTAGTTAGAGCTTATTTACGTATCAGGCGAGGTTTTTTTTTTGCGAAAACCAGTAATTAGATAGCAAAGCCTTGAGGTTAATTAGGTGCTAATCATAGAATTTCACTAGTTTCTGCAGACTTCGGAATATTAAGATTGTGTCCAAATGGTAATGATGGTTGTTCTGTGCTGGCTGTGGAAATAATAATACATCTACTGATGTTTCAAAAAAGGAAGTACATGACGATAGATTTCATATTGACTTTGTCGCTTTTGTTTTTTCCTCCGATTCCAGATATTTTAATCGGTAACGAGATTTCGTTAAGAGATTGCAGATCTGCCATCCTCCTTAAGATAAGATTCACCTGTGATTCAGAATCTATTACAGCGCGACATTTTTGTAGTTGACCGGTAGGTCCGTGTAATGATATCTTGGCCGTCGCGAGCAGAACGTGTCCCCTTGAGTTGTCGTGACCTGCAAAGCTTAGTGCCTCAGACACTGGATTGCTAGACGGTCAGAAAGTATGCAATAGGTAAAAGGAAGTATTTCCGACGCCATAAAGTATACATATTTTTGATCAAGGTCACCAAAGAATTAATTTTTTTAACTTGTTTTTTTCGATAATTCCAATGGGAGCTATAAGATATACCCTTATATACTACCTTCAATAGAAAGAAGACTTTTGGGAAAGTTTCAGCTATAGCTATATTCCGATAGCTTTAAAACTGAGAGACGAGACGGACAGACGGAGGGACAGACGGACATGGCTAGATTGACTAGTATAGGAATGCTGATCAAGAATATATATACTTTATGGGGTTGGAAACGTCTCCTTCATTACGTTGCAAACTTCTAACTGAAATTATTATACCCTCTGCAAGGGTAAAAAAAAACAATCTACAAACCGTTCAGACTGACAGGGATACCAATTTCCATGAACTTTAATATACCATATTTCGAGGTAGTGATAAAATGTTGTGTTAACGAATTATGTAAAGTACGGTGCATAGTATTGTAGTATAAAATAAAACCTATTTCTGGTAAAAATTGCATGTTAAAAGAAGCTTTAGCTATTAAAAACAACTTATAAAAACATGTTGCCTTTTTCAAAAGAATATTTTGCAAACTGTGGATCTAACAAGATAGGAAGTTATCTTCGGCAAGCCGAAGTTTGTTTACCCTTGCAGTTATTAGAAATAATTAACATTAGTAACACCGTGCAAAATTTTTAAGGATTGTTTCAGACCATTTTTTTGACATCTGTATGTTAGAGTGGTCCTACTTTTATTAAATTGAATTCGAAATTCTTAAAAAAAATATAAGAAATTATATTTCCAATTATATTCCCAAAAATAATATGTCGTAAAGCCCCAAAGCTATAATTTGTTTCATGTTATTTTCCCACCAATTTTCCGATCGTTCCTATGACAGCTATATAATATAGTCCTCCGATTTTTATAAAATTTAATTCAAAATGCAAAACTAACTAAAAAATGTTATTTACAAGCTAAGAAGGCTATTTGTTAAAAAAAACACCAAAGATAACATTTTTTAAAAATTTTCGACTAATTTTCTGATTGTTCCTATGGCAGCTACATAATATAGTCGTCCGATTTTGACAACATTTAATTTGAAATTTAAAACCAATTTAAAAATGTTATTTCCAAGCGTAGGAGGTTATATGTTAAAAACACACAATTTTGTAATATTATTTTACCACTAATTTTCCGATCGTTCCTATTGCAGCTATATGATATAGTCGTCCGATTTAAAAAATATTTAATTCAAAATTCAGAACTAATCAAGAAATGCTATTTTCAAGCTTAGAAGGTTGTATGTTACAAAACACAGAAGATATAATTTTTTAAAATTTGTTCCCTGATATTTCCTATGGGATATAAGATATTGTTGTCCGATCCGGCTGGTTCCGACTTATATATTACATGTAATAGAAAAAAGACTTCTGTTAATGTTTCAGCCTGATAGCTTAAAAACTGGGCGAATAGTTTGCGTAGAAACGGACAGGCAGACGGCCAGATGGACAGAAGGAAGAATATATATACTTTATGGGGTCGGAAACTTCTCCTTCAGTGCGTTGCAAACTTTTGACTGAAATCATTATACCTTCTGCAAGGGTATAAAAAGGGCCAGGTCAGAGTCATTCCCAATTATTCTTTGAAAAGAGCCGACTGCCGGGAAAGGCAGCGAAACCTATTCAATATTCGATACTTAATGTATGTATCCAACCATGGTCATTTTTCGGTAATTTTTCCAAGTAAAGGATATTGCTCAAAGTTCTGTGACACATACGGTTTTGATGGGTTGGTTTCCAAACCAACCGTCCCCAAATCCGACGCCGGTTTGTGTGACATCCCTATATAAAACGTAGGCAATAAATCTCTCTATGTATGTATGCCATACCGTTGATATAGGGGCCTTTTTATTTGTGTAGTTAAGATAACACTGCTTCCATTTTGGATTGGAGAAGAATTATACAGAGTGGCCTGTCCTTAAGACTCAGTCGCTCTTTCGTTCTCTCTGCATTCGGTCCAAATGTTTAGACGTCACCCACGCCTGTTTTAGGTACACTTATTATATACGCGTTGTTGAAAGTTCTGAGGAAAATATAGTCCGTCACTATTAAAGGTCGTAAATTAGCATTGATGGGACCAAAGTAAACTTCGTTAGTAGTCAATGTAAATTTTTGCAGCACAAACAACCAAATCATGTTTTATAAAATTCAACTACATTTTTATGGGTGAAGAGAATATTCATATTACTTATTTTTCTTAACTTTTTTTTAGCGAGGAAGAAGGATCAAATATCCTTAACTCTGCTAAAAGGAGGAAATGGAGATGGAGATATAAAAACCCGCAAAACGATAGTGTAAATATATGCTAATGTAGGCTGCAGACAGATTTAGTCGTTATAGGCGTTAAAGTTGATCAAAATATAGGTATCGCCGAAACCAAAAAATTTCAGTTAAATTTTATTTATTTATTTATTTTTTAGCATAAACTAGGACATGTGGTCATTGTTCTTGAATAAAAAATTTAAAACGTGACTTTTTACTTTAAGGAGTGTCAATCTTTAAAGCCGCTTTCGAGAAATATGAAAAAGCTCTAATAAAAAGTTTAAAATATCAGGGAAACGCAAAAAATTTTTCGACACACGTTTCTAATGAAATGCCCGCAGCATTAGTAGTTCGCAAGTTAAGGGTGTACGAATTTTGGGTATTTTCGTTTTGGGTTTTCTTTTGGTTTGCTAATTAACGCTATGCAAGTTTTGTGAGCATTCGTATGTATTTTTCTACCGGTTTATCGTAGAATATAAGGGTATTTTGTATGTGATGGAGCAGGAATAAGGCAATCAAAAAAGTGTTTTACAGCAAACAAAAACAAAATATACACAACTAAAATGTATTGTTGCCAAAAAAATGTTTTCCACGCCCCCTCTAAGATCCAAAACTTGCCTACAAACTTTAAAAAATCGTCTAAATGAACGCTAATAACTCGGAAGATATTAAAGCTAGAGAGTTTAAATTTTAGATAAAGATTCCATAGTTTTATACGCAGTGCATATATTACCATTCTATAAAAAAATTTTACTTATACCATCCCATCGCCCACAGTTTTGATGCTAGAAAAAAAGTTTATCTAATTTATTTAATTTATCAATGCCTATCGCCCACATTAACGCCCAAAAACGTCCATAAAGCATATTAAATACACTGAAATCGTTTTTCTGTTGCTTATCTGCCACCCCCTGTTTCCGCCCTTACGCTGAATGACGGTTATCTTAAATAGTTATTTCTTGTTTGCTCTGTTATCTTGGGGACTAAACTGTGATAAGATCAACTTTGAATATGTTGCTTATCTGCCACCCCCTGTTTCCGCCCTTACGCTGAATGACGGTTATCTTAAATAGTTATTTCTTGTTTGCTCTGTTATCTTGGGGACTAAACTGTGATAAGATCAACTTTGAATATTTTTAAAGACATACACCAGCAACTAAAAGGTATTTTACGTTTAAACGTGATAGATTTAAAATCAAGCAAAATTTATACGTTTTTTTTCTCTCACTTAAATTTATTAATATCAACGAATTCAAGCCCAAGTTTTCTTATAGTTAGTCCCATTACTCATAGACTACAAAAGTGTACTAGGTGCCTCGAAAAGTAGGTAACGTAGAAAGAAGTCTTAACGACCCCATAAAGTATATATATTCTTGATCAGGATCACTAGCCATGTCCGTCTGTCCCTGTGAAACTTTGGCAATTAGTCTCTCTATGTATGCCAAAACGTTGAAAGGCCCCTTTTAATATATATAGTTAAGGGGGGATTTCTTCGTAGATTTTTGGAAAGGAAAAAATTTTCAATTGAAACAAAACTCCTTGGATTTATAGTTTTTGTTGATTGTACAAGAATTTCGCCGCATTGTTTCTATATTTTTCGCCAATATAAAATGAAAAACGCCGACTATAAAAGTGCTTCGATTTCGAATCAAGGAGAAGAATCGGAGAGAGTTACCTCAGTTAGACTCACTCGCTCTTCCGCTGAGGAAAATATAGACTCTCGCTATTAAAGGTCGTAGATTACCAATGATAGGACGAAAGCAAAGTTTGTTAAAAATCAACGTAAGTTCCGCACAACAAACAACAAAATCAATTGATCACCACCATGGCTGCCACACCTAGCAAGTGCGCTTTATCTTCCTGTAACTCATGTCATATAAAATTCAATACAATACAATAAAGAAAATATGCAACATTCAAATAAATAATGTTATTTCTTTTAACTTTTTTAACAAGTAGGGACGATTAAATATCCTTAACTCAGCTAAAAGGAGGAAATGAAGATGAAGATATACCAGCAGCAAAACGATATTGTAGATATACAATACTACAATCCTACAATACTACAATAAAACAATAAAACATTAAAACAATAAAACAATAAAACAATAAAACAATAAAACAATAAAACAATAAAACAATAAAACAATAAAACAATAAAACAATAAAACAATAAAACAATAAAACAATAAAACAATAAAACAATAAAACAATAAAACAATAAAACAATAAAACAATAAAACAATAAAACAATAAAACAATAAAACAATAAAACAATAAAACAATAAAACAATAAAACAATAAAACAATAAAACAATAAAACAATAAAACAATAAAACAATAAAACAATAAAACAATAAAACAATAAAACAATAAAACAATAAAACAATAAAACAATAAAACAATAAAACAATAAAACAATAAAACAATAAAACAATAAAACAATAAAACAATAAAACAATAAAACAATAAAACAATAAAATAATAAAACAATAAAACAATAAAACAATAAAACAATAAAACAATAAAACAATAAAACAATAAAACAATAAAACAATAAAACAATAAAACAATAAAACAATAAAACAATAAAACAATAAAACAATAAAACAATAAAACAATAAAACAATAAAACAATAAAACAATAAAACAATAAAACAATAAAACAATAAAACAATAAAACAATAAAACAATAAAACAATAAAACAATAAAACAATAAAACAATAAAACAATAAAACAATAAAACAATAAAACAATAAAACAATAAAACAATAAAACAATAAAACAATAAAACAATAAAACAATAAAACAATAAAACAATAAAACAATAAAACAATAAAACAATAAAACAATAAAACAATAAAACAATAAAACAATAAAACAATAAAACAATAAAACAATAAAACAATAAAACAATAAAACAATAAAACAATAAAACAATAAAACAATAAAACAATAAAACAATAAAACAATAAAACAATAAAACAATAAAACAATAAAATAATAAAACAATAAAACAATAAAACAATAAAACAATAAAACAAATAAAACAATAAAACAATAAAACAATAAAACAATAATACAATAACACAATAACACAACAATACAATAATACAATCATGCAATAATACAATATTGAGTAGATTGTATATTACATTTTCGTTACCAAAGTTAATATTAGAATTTTTGTTCGTGATCGTCACTATATTTTTACCTTGTTAAAAGGTGTTTTTGTTTGATGTGCAAGAGTAGAAGTTAATATACCAAAAAACATCAACGTTTTTTTTATACCCGTGCATTTTCTATCTTTCGCAGGTCAAATATAAGTCGGAACCAGCCGGATCGGTGAGTCAGAGGACCATGAGTAAAACGTGGTCGAAGGAAATGCCATCGAATGGAATCGAATAGGCGAGTACAGGCAGAAAAACCATAGGGCTATCAAAACGAAATGGTTACTTTTAACAAAATACTTACCCGACGGAAGGGTAAATTTCGTAAAGCTCGCCCGATGGCATTGACCATGATGAGACCTTCTCCCCAGTGTCCAGAATGAGCTCAATTCGAGTTGTAATAGCTCTAGCTGCGAAATTTCGATTGGATCTTCACCAATTCGACTTCAACAGCGCCTATTTGAATAGAGATATTGAGATGAACTTTACGTCGGCGTCCCACCCTACTTCCAAAAAATCTTGACAGCTAAAGGGGAAAAAAATGTATGGACCTGAAAAAGTGTGTAAGCTAAAGAGTGAGTGCACTGAGTCAATACAATACAAACTTTGGAAAACAACATTGAATTGCTACGAAGAGGGTATTACGTTACCTAAAAGGCACTTAGAACTATTGCCTGGCTTACAAACGAAGTGGCAAAGACCTTATAGGCTACGCCAATGCTGATTGGACCGCCAACTTTGATGATCGCAGTTTTTTTCCAGGTTTTGCTTTTAAGTTAACAGGTGCAGCAATATCCTGGGAATGCCGAAAGCAACGGACGGTTGCATTGTCAAGCACAGAAGCAGATTATATGGCTCTAACTGACTCCTCAAATGAAGCTGTTTATCTTAGAAACTTTCTATAGGAACCTTTGGGCCAACTGCAGACGACCATCATCTACAACGACAATCAAGGAGTTGGCTGGTGCTTTAAAACACAATACCTGCAAGGCAGCCTTACCAATAGAGGGGAGGTTTTCGAAATGCAATTGGCACCGTATTGATCTACATTCACATATCATATACCGAACTATCGATAGTAGGGTCATCGTATAATATAACTTCTCTAACGATTGTCTTCCTTCTTCTTCTGCTCTACTTAATCTCTTTTTCAATTATCCGAAATAAAACTATTATGCACTACTCAAGCTTAATTGCAACAAACTACCCGCAAAAGAAAGAAGAATTGCAGTAAAGTTACAGCCTAAAAGCTTTAAAATTGAGAGACTGGTTTGCGTAGAAACGGACGGTCAGACGGGCGGACAGACGGTCATGTCTAGATCGATTCGTCTAGTAATACTGATTAAACCTCTTACTAAAATTTTGTATAATCTTTACAAGCAGAAACAAAGTTAAAAATTCAAATTGGTCAATATGCGCCAAAAAACTGTAAGTGCAAATATTGGAAATAAATAAAAAGCAAATAACGTCATAAAAATGGCAAATTCTTCAGCACTACCACAGTTGTCTGAGATTCACCTGAATCAGCTAATCGTGCAAATCAAGGAGTTACCGTATTTCCATGGAAACTTAGTCGGTAAATTGCCAGACCCAATTAGAATCGGACCCAACGGACAGATTATTTTATACAAGTTCTTTAAACAAGACAAGCCCAGTATTCAAAGAACACTTCCTGATAGATTGTATAACTCTTTATTCCAAAAAGATATCACAAACCTCGCCAGTTTAAAAAAAGAAGCGATAGTTTTAGGTCATTGAGATGCAGATCCTATTGATACTTATAAACTCAGACGTCAAGATAATCAAAGGAATTCGGGAAGTACACATCAAAATTATTATTATCAAAAATATAATTATCATTCGCTCGGTTATCGAAGACATAACAACGAAAACAATTCTAGAGATAAAAATAAAACAAATATTTCAACAAATCCTCAAGACTCACCAAATAGAAATCAAATTCCCTCTAAAACAAAGTTTAGGAGAAATTTAGACCAAGGTAGGGCCCAGAACCTTTTAAATTTTGCAGGCATCAACTTCAAATAATTCCCCAAACGCACCTGTTAAAAGACAAAGGGAGAATGACAGTGCACAGAATAGAAGGGACTTAATTTTTCCAAAAACTACATCGGACCATATGTAGGAGTATCGATTAAGCAACACATCTTAGAGCCATGATAGATACTGGGTAATTATCTATTTACTGAAAAAAAAATATAGGAGAAAGTGAAGAATAAAAAGAGAAGTCACAATCGTATACAATGAATGGATCACTGGAATTAAATAAAATTATAAAATTAGATTGAAAAATAGTTAATAGTATCGAAAATAGTTATATGGTAAAACTTAATTATTGAATATCCATTCACTGTTGATACTCTTTTATATATTGGTAGTTCATTTTTTTCTCATAAATTCCTGTTTTAATATAACAAGAAGTTGCCCCCGTATCAATTAATATCTTTAATTTTTCGATTATTTTATTATCCCGTCTTATTAGGTATGGTATAACCCTACTCCTGAGTTTGCCCTAAAAAATTGTCCTCTTCAATGTTGTTCAACCTCATAGTCTTGCTAGGCGGTTGGTTAACAGTTCCTGTTTGTACTCTTTTATTTTGAGGTTGCTCCTGTTGTGGTGTGTTTTGAGTTTCGATTTTTTTAGTTTGATTCCATTTATTTTGATAATTATTATATCCCTGATTATTACTGTTATGGGGTCTTTTTGGCATCTGGATTGAATTATTAACATCCATTGGCTCTGGCTTACTTTGTTGTCTAAAAGATTTCCACTGATTTTGTTGGTCATTATTAAATCTTCCCTGATTCCAGGTATTGTTTCTATTTTGATTAAAATTGTTATAATTAATTCTGTTTTGATTATTTGCTTGATTAAACCTTAAGTTATTAGTATATTTTTGATTATTATTATTATTGTTATATTGTCTGGGTTTGTTATTTGAGTTTTGTTGCCCATATAAGTTTGACTAATTAGTCTTGCGTTGTGATGATATAAAATTGTTCGCGAATTGGGCCTTCAAATTGTTGCTATCAAGTTCTTGTACTATTACCATTGCGTTCGGTAAATGGGGTGGATTCATTGAAAATATTACATCTGAGATATGCCAGTTATGAACACTCGTAGGGTTGTCTTTCTATGTTTTTCATTAAGTTCAGATGTAATTGGCTTATTCCTCCCATGTGTCATAATGGTTTTGTTAATCAAGAGAGTTATTTTTTTATTTACCAAATTATAAAATTCCATAATCGATAATTTCCCCTAACTTAATACACTTAAGTCCTCTTCTAAAATATGTATAGGTCGCTTGTCACTAAAAACAAAATCTAGTGTTGCCATATGACGTCAAAATTCAATACGGTTCCATTATGAGTTAAAGCATTATTGGTAATGCCTCTAATTTTATTTCGAAGAATAGATAGTGCCGAAAAGTATATTTCACTTTTGTATTGTCCCATTGCTATTTCCGACGATTCTCTCCAGCTAACATAACTATCTTCTTCGCCCTTATATTCTCGAACCTTCCACCTTGAATTCCTCAACCTTCTTTACAACACGAGCGTGTCGCGGATAAGCAGGCCCCCGGACTCTTGGTCTAGCTGTTGAATCTGCCGCCACACAGCTAAGGATTCACCACCCGATCTCGGAAGTCGATCTGACTGTTGCATCGCTGTTGTGGTATTTAGAATAGATTTAAATTTTATAGAAATTAAGCTTATTACACGGGTATAGTATGTATATTTGGCCTTAGATTGACTGTTAACTAATAACATTTTGTAGTTCACTCAGCATACACACATCCTCGTTTACACACATTTCACAGGCCTGTCGACTGCACTGGAAACAGATTTAAAGTATTCATGTTGTAAGTACGGCTTAGCCGACCGTCTGTTAACATCAATCTGAGCCAAGTAATATAATTATAGAATAACAATAGATTCAAGATTCGACACCCGTATTTTTTTGTTAAATATTACCTTATTTTTTTTTAAACTTAATTGTTAACGTAAATTTTTGAATGAAGAACAAAAAAGAAGTCATTTTTACCCATTATATGGTTAATCTGCCCTGGGCAAGCTAACGTTAAGCAAATCATAAGCATCTGCCATGGGCAAGCTAACGTTAAGCAAATCATAAGCATCTGCCATGGGCAAGCTAACGTTAAGAAAATCATAAGCAGCCGCCATGGGCAACTTATCTTTTATTGAATTTTGGTACATATTTGAGAATGAAGTATAAAATGAAGTAAATTTGATTGCGAATTGGGACACCTGAGGTAACTGTGCATCATTAATAAGGGCATTGGTCACATACGCAAAGCGAGCCTATGCAAGGTTGGGTGGATTTTGAAGAGGAATTCAATGACACCTCCAATTTCTCACACTAAGTAAAAAATTAGATTTTTTGGGCACACCTATTTTCCCTGAGCAATGCCGACCCTGTAGGCACAATACGCTGCCAGATACCCGCACACATTGCCGTGTTCGGTACATATTCTTTGGCACCCAACGTGTAGCGATCGGAAATCTGGAAAATACCGTATTTTGAGAAGATATCAGAGTTAATATTTCGTGTCGCTACCCAAAGAAATATTCTGAAGTAAAATCCAATTTTTTGTATAGTGTCTTAATTTGAGCCTTAAGGTGATCCGTCGGAATTCAGACATCGCACATTCTTGCATGTGCTGAACCTAGATTATGTTATCGCTCAATCCTAATTCCCCATCAACAATAATCGGAATGTGAGATTTGGGAAAAGCTCGAATTCGCACCAAGCAACATTATTCTTGTATTAATCAGATTTGATACACCAAAGAAAAGTCATTAGAGATTAACTTTCTTGGAAATTTCTAGCAAGCAAGATTGTATTTCTAGAGATCAAACATTAAGTCATTACTGGTTTGAGATTTGTTTAGCTGAATAGTTTTTGGAGAGACACTAAATTTCTTAGAACATGCATGGTACTTTGGTTTGGAACTAATGAAACTTGTCCGCTTTGCCAATTGCTTGTACCCTGGTACAACTGATAACCTTTCCTGCTGCTCAACCGAATAGGTCTACTAATGATAGTAATAGGGAAGTTCGAGGTGCTTCTGCCAATCAAGCTACTGGTGCCGTATACCTCCTTAGAAACCTTTCGCGTTACCATGGTTGCAGCAGTAGCGGATGAGATCAGTAACACGATGCGAAACCTTCAGTTGGCTAATAATTCCCAAAATCCGCGAAATGATATGCCTGTAGAGAATCCTGGCAACTTAAATCGATCCAATGCAAGCAGAGTTGCTAGTTATCAAGCCTCTAGTATACGATTGCCTTCAGATGATCCTTTGACACAAGCCGTATATCGTCCTAACAAAGTTTCTAGAGTTATTTTTAATGGGAATGTGAAATTAACTGGCATGGCCAATGACATATCTGTTAAAGACTTCATCTATAGGATAAATAGTTTGACTATACAATAAAATTTGCCAACGTACTAGTTTCCGGAATATCATGGTATCATGATATCCACAGATATCATGATTGCCACAAAGCCAGACGCATAACTATCTTCTTCACATTTATATTCTCGAACCGACTTAATGATTTCAAAAGAAGTATCGCACCTTACGTTTGGATCAACAGCTTCCACCTTGAACTCCTCAACCTTCTTTATATTGTGATTTAATTGTGTCATTGAACTCGCGATTTCATTCCATAAAAGACTCAATTTATTATTAACTATTTGTGCTATTAAATCGCTTACATTAACAATCTGGCTGCTAGAACCCACTGCAGGTAAGGGTGGAGTCATGGTTAGAATTTTTTCAATGTCGTTGATTAACTCTTCCACCTTGTTTGTTTTTATTCAAAAATTTTTTGAACTAAATTCTTATATATATAAAACTATAATTAAACAGCTCCCTAATTGTTCTTCTTAGTTTCCTTGGATTTGGGATTTCTTCTTTTTGCCTGATGATCCTGTTTGGGGTCTTCTTAAAGCGAGAATTGGCCCTCAGCTCTTCCTTTAATTGATTTCCGTGTAGCGAGGGATGGCCCTCAGCTTTTGCTTTTGTTGAATTTTTATTTGATTTTTAATTAAAAATTTTTATTTATCTGTTTGATTTTTAAATATATGTTTGTTATCTTTATTTTTGTTTAATGTTAGTTCTTGAGAGTGATATTTTTCTTCTTTTTTTTTTTGAGCAGTTTGTTTTTCGTTACGGTCACTAATTAAAGGATTGTTGTAAACAAAGGGGGATTATTACATTTATTGTTTTCCACCTTAAGCTATTTTCACGTTGTAAACACCTAATTATGTCATCGGTTTGGTTTTTGAGCGGCGCGAATTTCCATGCTGTTTTCAAAATTATTTTAAAACTTGTTTTAAATCTTATTTCAGAAATAAATTTTAAATAGCACCGCCCCTCGGTGGCCGCCAATTAAATTATTGCTTTTCAATATCGGCTTGTATGTTTACAGAATACGTTTGAAGCGGAGAGTTCAAAACTGATCTGGGTGGGAATCGTTTGGAGGCTTTGTTTAAAGAATGGAGAAAAGCTCTTGGCTCAAAGTTGTTTATAATTTGGGCAAGGGCCCCTAAGTAATGTTCGTATAACTTGCACACATATAAAATATATGTATCGACCACCCACTGTTCCAAGAGTACTAAAAGGGGCACACAGGGTCGGTCATCAACCTAAGTGCCCGAAATACGAACCGCTCGCTGTGCCTTGAACCGCAGGCTGAAAGTGCAAGTGTCAGCATAATTGCAACACGAGTGGACCTCGCGCTCCAGACTAAGTGAGCATAACTATATACTTAAGAATACATTGGCAGCGCCGCCACGAGACTTAGACCTTTTAGCTCCTAAGCAAATTGGGGATTAACAAGAACCTCCTTCGAGCTCGGAGCAGCAACAACGGCTGCTCCGAAAACATCAATACATTTGTATGAACAAAAATTAAATAAAGAATGAGAACAATTAAAACGATGAACCTATCTTCTTCATTGGCGACCGTGACAGGACTGAGGATGTAAACTTGAAGAACATCGAGGATATCGAAGGACCGCAAGAGAAAAAACCAGAAGAAGGGCGGAAACACAAAAATTATAGCAGCAGACAACGAAAAATAAAAATCGCAGTGAGTACAGTGTGATGTGTGCTAAACGCAGTGGTGTGGTAAAAAGATTAAAAGCCAGAAGGGCTGAATTACTGAAGCTACTAAATAGCGGAAGTAAATTAGATTGGAACAATTTGGTACAAATACATGCCGAACGAGTACACCTGTGCAGCCAGCACCGGTGCCCCAACATAGAAAAGCATCGAGGAAGTCCAGCCTGTGCAGCCAGCACCGGTCACGTCTTGCCAATCAAGCGAGACCAATGAGAAGTGAGCCGACAACGCTTCATAGAGCGCATATTTTTTTTTACCATGCACTGTGTTGTATAATTTTTTCATTGCACTGCGATACATATTTTTATTATATTATATAAAAACTAATGTAAAATTGAGCGACATTAAAGTTGCCCAACTAGCGTGTGGCCTGAAAATCATACAAAACTAGGCAGGTTTTTCCATTGTTAAAAAACAATTTTTATTTCTCACAATACCTACGGCCCAATAAGGCAAATTTTTGATTATATGAGCCAAACTAAATAGCAAAATAAATTATAAATTAAATTAAACTTTTAACATAAAAAATCCTAAGGCGGCCCATAGAAAAACACGAAAAATGGGTTAATTAGACGTAAAAGAAATGGGCTTCGCAGCAAACTTTATAAATAAAATCGAGTCCAAAACAATAAATATAGATATAACGAACATTTTTTTTATCAATCATTGTCTTTATTATGAGCGCATTTATTTTGTACAAAGCATATATCTTTCATAATAAATGTATATCAAAGAGAGCCACAAATAAAAGCCAGGCTAATGATCTGGGCAAAATATAAAATATATAAAGCGCAAACAATAATTATAAAAAAATTTTCAAAATAAAAGAAGAAATAAAACAAAACACACCAACTATCTAATATAAAGATGTATAGCCATATATTGATATATTGAATATAGATGTTATCTTATCCAATGTACAATATACATAAATAATTAAACAAAAAATATATTTAAAATATGATTACTACATAGTGTATTAGAATCATTCTTGATTAGGAACCGGACGTTCAGAACAGGGTATTATCAATAATCGAAAAAGGAGCTGAGCCCATACTAATCAATGAAATCGAATATGAGTACATGAATAGGTACAACTTAGGCTTTTCCCCCTGATACATTGCTCAAGTACCCAAAAGGCGATAGTATTGAGCTCCGTCCCGACCCTACAAATTAAATCAGTTATTAACAATAACAAGATACTTGGAAGACATTATTCATTGATGGTTTCAAGAATCTAGAAAAAAAATTCCATTAAATAATGGAATGGGACGAATTATATAAAGAACTAAATAATATAAAAACTGATTTTGAATGATGTTTTAAGTCATTATTAAGACCCCGTCCAGCACAGCAAAACACTGTAAACAAGCATGCCGAAATATTAGTAAGCCGCTTCAATACATCACGGATACTACTACACGATCAGAGACAGGCTAAACAAAGCCTATTGGTCTCAAGTATCAAAATATTTTAACAAATTACGGGATAACCTAATAGCTATAAAGCAAAGATACGACTTAACAATTTCAGTACCAACTATCCTAAATACACTGTTGAAAATAGAAACTAAAGAAGAGTCAGAATCATCAGATCCTCCAGTACAAGCTGAGGCTGAAGACCCTATCTCTGCAGATCCCGATATAGAGGAAAAAGATATAAATAACCTCACTTTTCCGGCAGTCCTTATTCAATCTGAATCCAAACACAATGGCTGCGGAGATAATTACCCAAAGAAATATCAAATGCCATCCCCAAGTTTAACGGGCAAAAGATACACCTTCAAAGATTCATAACAGCTTTGAAGTTGGTTAACCTTACAAAAGGTACATTCGAGGTTTCGGCTATAGAAGTCATCAAATCCAAAATAATTGGATCGACATTATACAGAGTCCACAACGAAACAACAATAGAAGCCATAATTAAATAACTGCAAGATACTATAGTCGAAGAAACATCCGACGTAGTTAAAGCCAAAATGGCAAAACAAGCCAAAAAGGTAAAACTGCCAAACAAATTTACAAGCTTCGTATATTTCAAATTCAGCACCAAGGAAGCCAGCACCACAATGGTAAAAAATTGTGAGCATGGCCGCCTCAAAACAATATTGGAAGCAGGTAATTTTGCAACCATGAATGATGCCGTCGCCAAGTACATAAAAAGTAGTACTGAAAGACAGGCAATGCCAATTCCAACATGGAAATAATTATCGCGACAATAGTTATAAAAACAATTATCGCGGTAGAGGTAATAATCGAGGTAATTATAACAAAACCAGATATTATCAGAATAACGGATTTAATCAAAACAATGGTTATAACAGAAATAACAATAACCAAAATAACAATTATTACAGAAACAACAACCATGGTGAAAACAACCGCGGCGGAAACAGCCGTGGGGAACACTACAACGGTAATAATAGTAACAACAACAACCATAATAACAACGTTAGGGTAGACCAAACAAATTCGGGAAACTCCCAAACACCTTTAGATACAGGACAATAAACGACACCAAAACTCACACTTTAAATCTCAGTCAAAATACATTCGTCACTTTCATGAACGTAGCAACAGAAAAAGAATTAGTTTTTATACTAGATACAATATCCATATTGAAGGAAAATTCCGATAATTTTCAAAACATTCAAGATAATCATATCATAAAAATACAGGGTATGCGTCATGAAGTTACCAAATCAAAAGGCTTAACTTCTATTGAAATTCAAACTTCTAAGTAAATAATTCCACATGATTTCCATATCGTAAATATGCAATTCTTCCATGTGATGGAATACTATGAATCGATAGTGTATTAATTCCAAATCAAAAAATTCAGCATGGCATCTATATCGCAAATACCATAGCAACAGTCCAAAATACATATATTAGAATAAATACCACAATCACAGATCAAGTAGTTTATATCAAAAATATTCATCGTGAGCCACTTTCAAACTATGAAGAAGTAAAAACGGACTTAGAAACCAGACAGAAAATTGTATTATCCCAACTTGCAAAAAACTTCCCGCCTCAATTCAATGAAAAACTTACAGCATTATGCAACCAGTATACGAGTATTGATGTGTTCGGACTAGAAATCAAAACAATCACCACCAATAATTTTTATACACAAAAGCTGAGATTAAATGATGATGAACCCATATATATAAAAAATTATACAAATCTTTATAGTCAACAAGACGAAATTCAAAAACAAGTCCAAAAACTCATCAATGATAAAATAGTGGAAACCACTGTATCACCTTATAATAGCCCACATTTGTTAGTACCAAAAAAGTCACTTCCAAATTCGGAAAATTAAAAATGGCGATTAGTAATTGACTATCGTCAAATTAATAAAAAACTCTTGTCTAATAAATTTCTACTCCCTAGAATCGATGATATTTTAGATCAACTAGGTAGAGCAAAATATTTCTCATGCCTTTACTTAATGTCAGGTTTTTATCAAATTGAACTAGAAAAAAGTTCACGGGATATAAAATCCTTTTCAACAAACAATGGTTCATATGGCTTCACGCGATTACCATTTTGTTTAAAAATAGCGCCAAACTCTTTTCAGAGAATAATGACTATAGCTTTCTCTGGTTTAGAACCTTCGCAAGCATTTCTTTATATGGATGACTTGATAGTCATTGGTTGTTCCGAAAAACATATGCTCAAGAACTTAACTGATGTTTTCGAGAAATGTAAGCAACACAACCTAAAGTTGCACCCTGAGAAGATTCATTGCATTTTCCAACTATTACAGACGCTTTATAAAGGATTTTGCTGAATACTCCCGTCACATAACAGATTATGTAAGAAAGATAGAAAATTCGAATGGAATGTCAAAACGCCGACGAACATCTTAAATCAGCAATAATAAACCCTACTCTGTTGCAATACCCAAATTTTAACAAAGAATTTTGCATATTAACAGATGCTAGCAAATACGCTTGTGGAGCAGTCCTAACTCAAAACAAAAATGGACAACACTTTCAGTTGCATAAGCATCAAGATCCTTTACGAAAGGTGAAAGAAATAATTAGGCAATAACGGACTTCAGACCATATATTTATGGTAGACACTTCACTGTCAAAACAGACCACAGAGCACTTACATACCTATTTTTAATGGTAAATCCCAGTTCCAAACTAACACGAATAAGACTTGAATTGGAGGAATATAATTTTACGGTAGAGTATCTAAAGGGTAAAGAAAACTATGTAGCCGATGCGCTCTCTAGAATAACCATTACAGACTTACAAAATATACAAGCAAAGAATACAATTCTGAAAGTCACTATCAGAAACAAAAGTAGACAAAAATCCTGCGCATAATTGCATAAGCAACGTATAAAAAAAGCTTCAAAGCCCAACGTATATGAAGTCATTAATAACGATGGAGTACGTAAAGTAGTGACCTTGCATGTAAATAATAAAATGTGTTTATTTAAACACGGAATGAAAATTACAGGAAGATATTATGTTAGCGATTTGTATACTATGGAACCATCGACTTAGGTCAATTCTTTCAAATGCTTGAAAAGTAGGACGGTATTCACAAAGTCAGCCAACTCAAAGTGGCACCGTGGGAAAATATTTTCGAATGTCTCAATTGATCATTTTAAAATTATGAGCAATAATATATTGAAATCATTGAGAGTAGCGCTACTCAACCCGGTGACCGTAATATAAAATAATAAAGAATAAATGAAGTTATATTGTCTACATTCCATGATGATCCAATACAAGGTGGTCATACAGGCATTACAAAAACCTTGGCCAAGGTCCAGTAAAATTATTGGAAAAATATGTCCAAAGACATAATAGAGTACATAAAGAAATATCCTAAATGCCAAAAGTCGAAAACGACTAAACATACTAAGACCCAACTAAATATAACTGAAACTCCACAAAGAGCTTTCGATATAGTAGTTGTAGATATTGTTGTTCCACTTCCAAAATCAAATAATGGAAACGAATACGCAGTAACACTCATCTGCGATTTAACTAAATACCTAGTAGCTATACCAAATAAAAGTGCAAATACAGTAGCAAAAGCTATATTTGAAGATTTTATTCTAAAATACGGTCCATTACGGACATGGGAACAGAATATAAAAATTCAATTGTTGAAGATCTACGTAAATATTTACATAACATGGCTTTGCTCGAGATAAAACACCTAAATCGTTAACATAATAGATAGGGTCGAGTGGCGTACTTTTAAGAAAGTAGCTGATAAACGTAGAAGAACCCCTATAAAAATTCATAACGTTGCATTTAAGGCAGTTCAAATTTAAAGGTTGTACTCACAACATCCATGAAAACAATCAATATCTGACTGTAAGTTAAATCCAGACTCTATATCATTAAATGATAAACAAAGCTTAACATCATCAGCATACATTAGTACACGAGAATGTGTTATGATTGAGGGAAGATGATTAATAAACAAAGTAAACAGCAAAGGGCACAAATATCTACCCTGAGGCACTCCAGATGTCACGTAGATCAATTTTGAAACAGCATTCTTGAATATAACCCTCTGAGTCCTAAGGCCATATTCATATCTAGTAGCTATACCAATACTAAATAAAAGTGCAAATACAGTAGCAAAAGCTTTATTTGAAGATCTTATTCTAAAGTACGGTCCAATGAAGACGTTCATTACGGACATGGGAACAGAATATAAAAATTCAATTATTGAAGATCTACGTAAATATTTACATATTAAAACTTCAACTGCACACCACCACCAGATAGTAGGTACCGGGGAGCGAAGACACAGAACACTCAATGAGTTCATTCGTTCATACATCTCAGTTGACAAAACAGATTGGGATGTATGGCTGCGATACTTCGTATATCGTTTTAATACAACCCCATCCATGGCGCATGACTATTGTCCATATGAGCTAGTTTTTGGTAAAATTTCAAAACTACCAAAACATTTTAATAGTATAGATAAAATAAAACCCTTTTATAATATAGAAGATTATGGAATCCTAAGGAATCCAAATTTAGATTAGAACAGGCATTTAAGAGAGATAGACAATGCTAGAATGTCATAAGCTAAAACAGAAAATCAGTTACGAAAAAACTAGCTTATATTTCGATTTAAAAGTAGGATATCAGGTTTTATTGAGAAATAAAATAGGACTTAAGTTAGGTTTTAAATATACAGGTGCTTATAAGGTAGAACAAATAGGAGATAGAGATAATATAACTATAATAAATAATAAAAATAAAAAGCAAGTAGTACATAAAGATAGATTAAAACTCTTTATTTCATAATCAATTTATATTTCATAAAGTATCACGTATGGCCATACATAATATAAGAGCACATAGGATAACCATATCTAAAATAAGAATAAAAAAAAAGAAAAACAAATTAAAAACACATAAAAAAAATAGAAAAACAAACTTACAAAAAAACAAAACAATAAAAAAAATTAAATATTACTGTTATAAGTAATGTCATTTTTTGTAAAACTAATACTAGAAAATAACTCCATAATTTTCAAAAGGAGGGAGATGTAGTATGCACCCATATACAATATATGTATCGACCATCCACTGTACCAAGAGTACTAAAAGGGACACGCACTGTAACACTTTGTCGCAGTGTTTATACATTTCTGAGTCTCAGTCATCAACCTAAGTGCCCGAAATACGAAACGCTCGCTGTGCCTTGGACCGCAGGCTGAAAGTGCAAGTGTCAGCATAATTGCAACACGAGCCGACCTCATGTATGTGCATATACCTCCGCACTCCAGACTAAGTGAATACATAGGCCGTCTCTGCGCTGCCGCTGATGGCAGAGCCGCTACGAGACTTGGACCTTTAAGCCGAGAGCCAATTTCCAAATAACTCTGACAGACCCGAGATAAATCCGTGGTCAGCTATTTCTTTCAACCAGGCCTCCGAATCATTCCCACCCAGATCAATTTCACGCAGCCCAAATCAAACGGATGCTGTAAACATCCAGTCCGCTAACGTAAACAAAAGATCCCCAAAGCGAGCCCCAGGTCCGTTAACGTAAACAAAAAGATCCCCAAAGCGGTCCCTAAAACTCCGCTAATGTAAACACCAATTTCGGGCCAAGATTGGACTTCAAATTTAATTGGCAAATTGCATCATCCTATTTTCCGACTCTCTTGAGCCATTCTCTTTATCAATTTTTGGGGATAAAATTTCTTAAGCCGAGGTTTGATTATTGATCATTGAACTAGAGATCAGGCAGTCAGTTTTGGAGATCCGAATCGTGCAGTAGTGCTAATCGAGTAAAAGTAAACGAGCAGTGAATTAACTAAGTTCGACCTATTAAAAAATTGTAGTATCACAAGTGAGAAACTTAATTGGCGCCCGACGTGGGGCCGTGCGATTAAAAAATTCTATAAAAGCAAGCTTTAAAATAAAAACAAAAAAGTTTTGAAGTGAAAAAAGGAATTTAGCGCGGCCCAAAAAACCCGATACAACCGACGAATAAATAAAAAGTTTGTGTTGATCAAAAAACTAAGGTGGAAAAAATTAATGAAATAATCCCCTTGAAATCTCAAACTATAAATTAGTGATCGTAACGTAAATTCACTGCTCGGACAATATAAAAATCAAAAAGCGACAAAAAATTGTTCATCAAAATAATAAACATTGTGAAAGACAATTTAGAAAAATCCTTAAAATCATCTACAAAGACATTCTAAAAAAACAGGCTGAAGGGCAATCCCTCGCCAAATATTGAAAAAGAAGGAAGACCCAATTTAAAAACAGAATTAAAGAAGGAAGACCCCGAGACAAAATCTAAAAACAAAAAAGAAGGACGACCCCAATCAGGATCATCATTCAGGATAAGGACAACCCCAACAGGCAAAATAACAACGAGAAGAAAAAAAATAAGGACGATTCGTGATCCATACTTTTTTATTATTATCATACATTTTTATTATTATTATTAAAAATTTGTAAGAAAGGAAATATACAAAGTGAAAGTGTTAATTTCGAATTTCGAAAGAGTTCTCAAAATGCCAGAACCTTCAACAAGCCAGGCTGGAGCAAATAAAAGACTCCTCATGAATCCGCCCCAAGAAAATACAATCCATCAGGCAATAACGAACAACACCATGTTAAATGTAGGAGATTTAATTAAGCAAATTGTAAATTTTGAATTAAATCCATTAAAGGAGGAGATCGTTAACTTAAGATCGCAGCTTTCTCACAAAATTAAAACGGTTGAGGTCAGATAGAGCTTGTAGATCCGAATATAAAATGCGACACATCTTATGAGATCATCAAATCTGTTAGGGAATATAAAGGTGAAGAGGATAAATATGTAAGCTGGAGAGAATCGGCAGAAGTAGCCATAGGGCAATATGTCAGAGTGAGTGAAAGATTTTATTCTGCCTTATCTATATTACGAAACAAAATAACAGGAATGGCAAACGACGCGTTAACCCATAACGGTACTGTATTAAATTTCGATGCCATAATGGCCAGACTTGACTTCGTCTTTAGCGACAAACGACCAATTCACATTATTGAACAGGAATTAAGTGTATTGAGTCGGTGAAAATTATCCATAATGGTTTATTATGGTACAGTTAATAGAAAATTAACTCTGCTTATTAATAAAACTATTATGACCTACGGTAGAAACAAACCTATAACAGCGGAAATGAATGAGAAACATAGGAAGAGCTCTTAGAGTTTTCATTACCGGCCTCAACGGACAAATTTCAGATACTATTTTCTCAATGAATCCACCTGACCTACCAAATGCAATGGTCATAGTTCAGGAATTGGAAAGCAACAACATGAGGGCTCATTTCGCAAATAGTTTCTCTAATACTCAGAAAAAACATAGCGAGCCAAACTCTAGTGGAAATGGACAAACACATTTCAACCACAGGTCAAGACAGCAAAACAATAGTTACAGTAACCAGCGAAACAATAATAATTTAAGGTTTAATTATGACAACAACCAGAACAAAAATACTTATGGTTATTATAATCAGAATAAAAATAATTCTTGGAACCAGGGTAGATTTAATAATAACTAACAAAAACAGTGGAACACCTATAGGCAGCCACAAAATAACCCGGAACCAATGGAGGTAGTCGAGTCTATCCAGGTTCAGAATAACGCTAGCAACGGCTATAATCAAGGCTATAATAAATATCAAAATAATAATTATAGTGAGAACAAGTGGGATCAAACAAAAAAAATTTGAGACCCAGAACACTCAGCAAGGGCAAGCCCAAAATAAAAGGGTACCAACCGGCTAACAAGACGATGAGATTAAATAACATTGAGGGGAACTATTTTTTAGACAAAAGTCAGGAGTAGGCTTACCCTACTTAATTAGAAATGATCCAAAAATAAATAAAAAATTAAAAATATTAATTGACACTGGGGCAACCTCGTGTTATATAAGAACAGGAATTTATAAAAATAAGAATGAGCTTCCAATTTACAAAAGAGTATACTACAGTGAATGGATATTCAATAATTAAATATTATCATATGATACGCGATATACTTTTTATGAAATAGATGGGCTAGACTAATCTGAGTCTGGTCGGCTATAACCTATTAAAAAAATAGGAGCGGTAATTGATACAGCTAAGGGAGTAATTAAATATAATGGAATAGAAGAAAAATTAAATTATGATAACGGAAACATATTAAACCAAAATTCTTTAACAGAAGAAAACACCTTTCTTCCATTAAAAGAATTTATATTAAAAAAATACTTTGATGAAAAAGCTCAAATCAGATCCGAATCTGAAATGGGTAATCAAAGCAAATCTAGCTTGGGATATACAAATCCTGAACACGCCGTCGTTGAAAAACCCGACAAAAATAAAAGGTTGGAATTCAAAAATTCCGAACACGCCTTCGTTGAAATGTCCGACAAAAATAAAAATTTGTGAACTAAAAATCCTGAACGCGCTGTCGTTGAGAAATCCGACAAAAATAAAAGTTGGGAATTTAAAAATCCCATTTAGAACAGATATCCGCAGTGAAATAAACACCGTAAATGATAGGGCCATTTACAGCAAACAATACCCTTATGCTCAATCAGCTTCAGATTTTGTAAATTCGGAATTAAATCGAATGCTAAATGAAGAAATTATAAGGTCAAGCGGAAAACTTTTTGAAAATACAATACCAGATAGATATCCAATGCAGGACCCTTCAGTGATTTTGTCAAATCTTGGGAAAGCCAAATACTTTTCAACAATTGACTTGGAATCTGGATTTCATCAGATTCTCATAAATGAACCAGACATTCAGAAAACCTCATTTTCAATAAACAACGGGAAATACGAATTCCTAACAATGCCTTTCGGTTTGACCAACGCTCCAAGAATATTCCAACGACCGATGGATGATACTTAAAGAGAACAAGTGGGTAAAACATGTCACTTTTATATGGATGACATAATTATATTTTCAAAAACAATTGAACAACATTACAAAGATTTAATTCTCATCATTAAAATTTTGCTGAACGCAAACATGAAAATTTCAATTGAAAAATCAAAGTTTTTTAAATTAGAAACCAATTTTCTCGGTTGCGTTGTTTCCCACAATGTGATAAAAACCGGTTTCGAAAAAATTTCTACTATCGTAAAATATCCGATGCCTAAAAATATTCGAGAGCTAAAAAGCTATCTAGGCCTTACAGGATATTACAGAAAATTTGTGCAAAATTACGCAAAGATAGGTAAACCTTTAACAAAATATTTAGAAGGCAAAAGGTCAAAGAAAATGTAATTGCACAAGTAGAACTAGTACAACCAGACTATAATAAAAAATTTACTCTAACAACGGACGCATCTGACTCAGCAATTGGTGCTGTTCTTTCTCAGGAAAGAAAACAAATTACATTTATTTCAAAAACTCTGACAAAAACCGAACAATTATACGCAACCAATAAAAAGGAACTTTTAGCCATTGTATGGGCTTTTAAAAATCTTTGAAACTACTTATATGGGGTTAACAACTTCGAGATCTATACCGATCATCGACCTCCATTTCTCAAAAAAATACAAATATTGAGATGAAAAGGTGGTATTCCTTTATTGAAAGCTATTCACCCAAAATTGTTTACAAGCCAGGAGCAACAAATGTTGTTCCGGACGCTTTATCTAGGATTCAAATAAGTAACTTAACGGAAGGTAATAAATCGGTTTCAGATCAAAATACTCAGCATTCTGCAGAGAGTAGTTTTGAGAATGTAATACAAGAAACTCGAAAACCCTTAAACCAGTTTAAGCAATAATTGCTAATAGCAACGGGGAGGTATACAATACATGAGTCGATTAATGTATTTGGAAATAATAGACATATAATAGAGTATGACACTCCAGAAAATTTAGTATCAATCTTAAGGGAATATATTCCACCCAATATAACAAAATACTTAGTGGTAAAAGGAATCCTAATAAACTAAATATAGAAAATAAAGTTTCAGAAACTTTACAACAATTTCCATTACCCAAATCTTTGATGATAGATAACGAACCAAGTTTTTCTTCATCCCAATTTAAATCTTTTGCACAAAGAAATGGGATATCTTTATTCTTTGCAGATCCTCGACATAGTACGTCTAACGGACAAATAGAAAGGGCACACTCTACTTTAACAGAAATTGCTCGCTGCATTAAAGATGAGCTTAATTTAATCGATATTTTCTGAAATTATAATAAGAGCAGCACAAAAATATAATTTAACAATTCATTCAATAACCAATCATCGACCTTTTGATATATTATTTAATAAAATCAAACACGATGATATTCCTAAATTATTGTAGCAAGCCCAAGAGAAAATGTTACATTTTCACAATAAAGATAGACAAAATAAGAATTATCACGTAGGAGAGGTAATTTACGAAAAGAAACACGCGGAAAGGAACAAGCTTAATTCTAGATATAAAAAACAAGTAGTTAACGAAAATCTCCCAAATAAATAACAGAAACCGTACGATTCATAAAAATTATATTAAATAACTTGTTTCAAATTACAGATCATGATTTCAATAATGTACTTATTATTGCTGTTAGCTACAACCAAATCCGAAATTATGTATTACACGAATCATGATTTCTTTCTTTACAAGAATACCAAAGATGTTCTTATTTATGAATCACACGCAGATTTATTTCATATAGTTAATATAAGTTGTTATAGAGAAATAATTAATCTTGAAACAGAATTTCTAAAGGGTCACGACAACAAGAATTTTCTTTGGGAAATATCCCACGATTTAGAAATTATCAAAATACTTATTTCTCAAGTTATACCCAGTAGATCAAAAAGAGGCATTAATGAAATAGGCACCATTTGGTAATGGATAGCGGGAACACCAGATCATAATGATTTCATAACAGTCCAAAATAAAATCGATGATTTAATACAAAATAATTACGATCAATTCGTTATTAATTCTAAAATATTTAAAGAGATAAAATCTTTGTCTGAACAATTCAAAACAGCCTTAAAAAATCAAGAAATTCCACTTAGAAAATATCGTCTGCGTTTGCTTACTTACGATCTTATGAATTTAATGGACACAATTACACTAAACAATGATGATATACTAGAAATTTATAAGCACGAAGATAGACCTGTAGTTGTAATAGACCTTTTAGGTATATCTGAATTTAAAATCGCTTTGCATCAAGATCTTATTATAATTTACATAATTTACATAAAATACCCTACTATTACCGATCGTTGTGACGTTTACAATTCAAGATCCATTTCACATAATGATGGAAAATTATTAATTGATAATCACGTCGCAAAATGTAGAAGTAAGTACTATGTAATGTCTAATTTTAAGACAGAAATATTTAATAATTATTGCACACTTATCCCAGAAGGCTTTTTTTCACTAGATTACTAAATGGAGAAAAATCCTTTTGTATCAAAATCCGAGAAAAAATAAAAATGTAGATGTAATCCAAAATGGAGCAATTTTTGTAAATGGAGAAAATACAGTTAATGACACTCATTTAAATGGGTCATATTTAATAACTTTTAATGGCACCACTAAAATTAATAATATTTCCTACACCAATGTAGACAATAAGATATTGGAATACATCACAGCTCGAAAATATACAGATTTTTTAGTATCCGAATATATTATATCTAATGATTCGGAACTCACATTCGATAATATCAACATACTAAATCCATTAACTCAAATTAAACAAACTCAAATACCAGTTACGTTAATAATAATCATATTTTTAATATTCAAACCAATGCAAATTCATAAAGGAATTTAATCAGAAAATAATATTTCCGATAATGAAATAAATAATATACCCGACAATGAAAATACCCTAGAAGAAAATATCATTGTCGAATTAACACAACAATTACATTCAATATACCC
The DNA here is from genome assembly GCF_025231255.1 of Drosophila biarmipes. Taxonomy (NCBI): domain Eukaryota; kingdom Metazoa; phylum Arthropoda; class Insecta; order Diptera; family Drosophilidae; genus Drosophila; species Drosophila biarmipes. The sequence continues at coordinate 864,983 of NW_026114526.1, read as the reverse complement.
ATCAGTTCCAATGAATCGGGACGATTCAATTTAGAATGGGGGGAGTTATATGACACATTATTTAGGGGCTCTTACCCAATTTATAAACAACTTTGAGCCGAGAGCCAATTTCCAAATAACTCTGACAGACCCGAGATAAATCCGTGGTCAGCTCAAATCAAACCGATGCTGTAAACATCCAGTCCGCTAACGTAAACAAAAGATCCCCAAAGCGAGCCTCGAGTCCGTTAACGTAAACAAAAAGATCCCCAAAGCGGTCTCTAAAACTCCGCTAATGTAAACACCAATTTCCGGCCAAGATTGGAATTCAAATTTAATTGGCAAATTGCATCATCCTATTTTCCGACTCTCTTGAGCCATTCTCTTTATCAATTTTTGGGGATAAATTCTCTTAAGCCGAGGTTTGATAATTGATCATTGAACTAGAGATCCGGCAGTCAGTTTTGGAGATCCGAATCGTGCAGTAGTGCTAATCGAGTAAAAGTAAACGAGCAGTGAATAAACTAAGTTCGACCTATTTAAAAATTGTAGTACAGATTAAGTGATTAATAAATAAAAATAAATTTTTTTTGTTAAATCACAAGTGAGAAACTTAATTTGCACACATATACAATATATGTATCGACCACCCACTGTACCAAGAGTACTAAAAGGGACACGCACTGTAACACTTTGTCGCAGTGTTTATACAATTCAGAGTCTCTGTCATCAACCTAAGTGCCCGAAATACAAACCGCTCGCTGTGCCTTGGACCGCAGGCTGAAAGTGCAAGTGTCAGCATAATTGCAACACGAGCCGACCTCATGTATGTGCATATACCTCCGCACTCCAGACTAAGTGAATACATAGGCCGCTACGAGACTTAGTCCTTTTAGCTCCTTAGCAAATTGAGGATCAACAAGGACCTCCTTCGAGCTCGGAGCGGCAGCAACGGCTGCTCCGAAAACATCAATACATTTGAATGAACAAAAATTAAATAAAGAATGAGAGCAATTAAAACGATAAGCCTATCGTCTTCATTGGTGGAGCGGGATTATTATTACACTTGTAAAACTTGTCCAACTAAACCAATATTTTACTTACATACATTTTTTGACAATTATGATGTTTTAATAGGCAGAGATTATTTGAAAAAAAGTAAAGCTAAAATATATTTCGCATAGAAAACGGTGATAATAGGAGACACATTACCTTACATAAAGTATTTATTGACAACCGGTTGAATAGGTCTTCTTTGCTTTTAAACCAAAGCTTGGAAGCGGTATATAAAGAGAGGAGAGAAAACAGACTGTATTCACGCTCCCAGTCTTATTTTATTTGCGTATGATTGATAGCTTCCTTGAGGGTCCATCTGACGAATGTGAAAGACACGTTAATTCTTGCATTTTTAGCAGCTGTATCTGCGAGATCGTTTTCCTAAATATTCGAATAGCTTGACATGTGGTAAAAGTCAATGGACGGCAGGGTTGAATAGTTTATAACTTGTTTCAGAATGTTCGCATTTTTTATTGTCTGGATGGCATCAAGAATGCTAACAAAAATTAAAATAAATTTTTCCGACACAGAACCAACCGTAAAGATGATTTCCAAATTTTTTGGGGTTTAAATCTCTTATTTTAAATAAAGCTTGGTTTCCCATTTTTTTTATTGTTACAAGTACCTTCAAAGAAATTTGTGTGAACTGAAATCTTTCGAGTGAACAGAGAATAAGGACCAATAGGAGCAATACTATAAAGGATATTTTTAACTTTAACTTGTATTTTTAAGTACATTGGACAGAAACTTTGCAGTCTATGAGCGAACGGTAATTAGTCCTAAAGCCTTTCTAAGGTGAAAACGATTAAGCTGTTTTGTACTGATTATGAAATGTTTGAAAAAATGAGCAGGCATATTCATATCTAGTTCTAATAAATGCTTTATAAAAGAGTAATTACTTGCTTGGATTTACTCCGAAGCGGCAGCCACTGAAGATTTGACTAAACATATTCGTTTGATTAGATTTAGATTAGATTCCTAAATAATTAATGCTTTCTTCATTTTTATACCCCTTACTCGTGGAGTAAAATGGTATACTAGATTCGTCAGAAAGTATCTAACAGGTAAAAGGAAACATATAGTATAAACGCTGAGATCTCGGAAACTATGTATTTGTCTCATCAATATCTATAGACTCTCCAAAACAGATGCTTCGCCCACTCTAACGCCCACAAATGACACAAACGTTTTAATCTGTCAGTAAATGGGAAACGCGGCTTCTGGGACAATTTGCATATCGAACCTCGCAGGGCTAATAAGAGACATTTTTTTTTGTACCGACTAAATTGATATTGTGGACTCCAAGCCGACGAACATATCCTAAAATAGGACGGACAAGGGAGGTAAATAGTAATTTGGCCGTATAAGGGTCATCAAATTCTTTTGACCAAAGCTTTATGAACCCAAGAACACTCATGGCTTTGTTAACAGTAGACATAATGTGGCAGTCAAATTTAAGTTTAGGGTCCAGAAGAACACCAAAATCGTTTACTGAATATATACGGTCAAGTGGCGTATTTTTAAAATAGTAACTGATAAACATAGGAGTACCCCTATAAAAAGTCATAACGTTGCATTTAAGGCAGTTCAACATCCATGAAAACAATCAATATCTGACTGTAAGTTAAATCCCGACTCTATTTCATTAAATGATAAACAAAGCTTAACATCATCAGCATACATTAGTACACGAGAATGTGTTATGATTGAGGGAAGATCATTAATAAACAAAGTAAACAGCAAAGGGCACAAATATCTACCCTGAGGCACTCCAGATGTCACGTAGATCAATTTTGAAACAGCATTCTTGAATATAACCCTCTGAGTCCTAAGGCCATATTCATATCTAGTAGCTATACCAATACTAAATAAAAGTGCAAATACAGTAGCAAAAGCTATATTTGAAGATCTTATTCTAAAGTACGGTCCAATGAAGACGTTCATTACGGACATGGGAACAGAATATAAAAATTCAATTATTGAAGATCTACGTAAATATTTACATATTAAAACTTCAACTGCACACCACCACCAGATAGTAGGTACCGGGGAGCGAAGACACAGAACACTCAATGAGTTCATTCGTTCATACATCTCAGTTGACAAAACAGATTGGGATGTATGGCTGCGATACTTCGTATATCGTTTTAATACAACCCCATCCATGGCGCATGACTATTGTCCATATGAGCTAGTTTTTGGTAAAATTTCAAAACTACTAAAACATTTTAATAGTATAGATAAAATAAAACCCCTTTATAATATAGAAGATTATGCTAAGGAATCCAAATTTAGATTAGAACAGGCATTTAAGAGAGATAGACAATGCTAGAATGTCATAAGCTAAAACAGAAAATCAGTTACGAAAAAACTAGCTTATATTTCGATTTAAAAGTAGGATATCAGGTTTTTTGAGAAATAAAATAGGACTTAAGTTAGGTTTTAAATATACAGGTGCTTATAAGGTAGAACAAATAGGAGATAGAGATAATATAACTATAATAAATAATAAAAATAAAAAGCAAGTAGTACATAAAGATAGATTAAAACTCTTTATTTCATAATCAATTTTTATTTCATAAATGTATCACGTATGGCCATACATAATATAAGAGCACATAGGATAACCATATCTAAAATAAGAATAAAAAAAAAGAAAAACAAATTAAAAACACATAAAAAAAAATAGAAAAACAAACTTACAAAAAAACAAAACAATAAAAAAAATTAAATATTACTGTTATAAGTAATGTCATTTTTTGTAAAACTAATACTAGAAAATAACTCCATAATTTTCAAAAGGAGGGAGATGTAGTATGCACCCATATACAATATATGTATCGACCATCCACTGTACCAAGAGTACTAAAAGGGACACGCACTGTAACACTTTGTCGCAGTGTTTATACATTTCTGAGTCTCGGTCATCAACCTAAGTGCCCGAAATACGAACCGCTCGCTGTGCCTTGGACCGCAGGCTGAAAGTGCAAGTGTCAGCATAATTGCAACACGAGCCGACCTCATGTATGTGCATATACCTCCGCACTCCAGACTAAGTGAATACATAGGCCGTCTCTCCAGCGGCAGCGGAGCCGCTACGAGACTTAGACCTTTAAGCTCCTTAGCAAATTGAGGATCAACAAGAACCTCCTTCGAGCTCGGAGCGGCAGCAACGGCTGCTCCGAATACATCAATACATTTGAATGAACAAAAATTAAATAAAAAATGAGAACAATTAAAACGATAAACCTATCTTCTTCATTGGTGGAGGGGAATTATTATTACGCTTGTAAAATTTGTGCAACTAAACCAATATTTTACTTACATACATTTTTTGACAATTATGATATTTTATTAGGCAGAGATGATTTGATTGATAGCTTCTTTGAGGGTCCATCTGACGGATGTGAAAGAGACGTTAATTCTTGCATTTTTAGCAGCTGCGAGATCGTTTTCCTAAATATTCGAATAGCTTGACATGTGGTAAAAGTCAATGGATGGCAGGGTTGAATGGTTTATAACTTGTTTCAGAATGTTCGCATTTTTTATTGTCTGGATGGCATCAAGAATGCTAAAAAAAATTAAAATAAATTTTTACGACACAGAACCAACCGTGAAGATGATTTCCAAATTTTTTCGGGTTTAAATCTCTTATTTTCTTTTTAAATAAAGCTTGTTTTCCCATTTTTTTATTGTTACAAGTACCTTCAAACAAATTTGTGTGAACTGAAATCTTTCGAGTGAACAGGATATTTGTAACTTTAACTTGTATTTTTAAGTACATAGGACAGAAGCTTTGCAGTCCATGAGCGAACGGTAATTAGTCCTAAAGCCTTTCTAAGGTGAAAACGATCATGTTTATTTAAGTTGTTTTGTACTGATTATGAAATGTTTGAAAAAAGGAGCATGTATATTCATATCTAGTTCTAATAAATGGTTTATAAAAGAGTAATGACTTGCTTGGATTTACTCCGAAGCGGCAGCCACTGAAGATTTGACTAAACATATTCGTTTGATTAGATTTAGATTAGATTACTAAATAATTAATGCTTTCTTCATTTTTATACCCCTTACTCGTAGAGTAAAAGGGTATACTAGATTCGTCAGAAAGTATCTAACAGGTAAAAGGAAGCATTTCTGACCCCATAAAGTATATGTAGTATGAACACTGAGATCTCGGAAACTATAAAAGCTATAACAGCGAAACTTAACATGCAAGCCCACTCTATCGCCCACAATCCGCTCAAATCTTTTGCGCCTACAGTATTTATGATAGAAGCAAAACTAAAACTGAAATGTATTTGTCTTATTATTACCTATCGACTCACCAAAAAAGGAGCTACGCCCACTCTAACGCCCACAAATGACACAAACGCTTAAATCAGTCAGTAGATAGGAAATGCGGGCTATGGGACAATTTGACTAAACATATTCGTTTAATTAGATTTATATATCGTTTTATTTACATGCTAACAGAAGAGTTATTTGAACGTATGACTCTTCCTAAATAATTAATGCTATCTTCCTTTTTTATACCCCTTACTCGTAGAGTAAAAGGGTATACTAGATTCGTCAGAAAGTATCTAAAAGGTAAAAGGAAGCATTTCTGATCCCATAAGGTATATATAGTATAAACGCTGAGATCTCGGAAACTATGTATTTGTCTCATCAATATCTATAGACTCTGCAAAACAGATGCTTCGCCCACTCTAACGACCACAAATGACACAAACGTTTTAATCTGTCAGTAAATGGGAAACGCGGCTTCTGGTACAATTTGCATATCGAACCTCGCAGGGCTAATAAGAGACATTTTTTTTGTACCGACTAAATACGGTATATGTGCACTTGATATTGTGGACTCCAAGCCGACGGACATATCCTAAAATAGGACGGACAAGGGAGGTAAATAATAATTTGGCCGTAAAAGGGTCATCAAATTCTTTTGACCAAAGCTTTATGAACCCAAGAACACTCATGGCTTTGTTAACAGTAGACATAATGTGGCAGTCAAATTTAAGTTTAGGGTCCAGAAGAACACCAAAATCGTTTACTGAATATATACGGTCAAGTGGCGTATTTTTAAAATAGTAACTGATAAACATAGGAGTACCCCTATAAAAAGTCATAACGTTGCATTTAAGGCAGTTCAACATCCATGAAAACAATCAATATCTGACTGTAAGTTAAATCCCGACTCTATTTCATTAAATGATAAACAAAGCTTAACATCATCAGCATACATTAGTACACGAGAATGTGTTATGATTGAGGGAAGATCATTAATAAACAAAGTAAACAGCAAAGGGCACAAATATCTACCCTGAGGCACTCCAGATGTCACGTAGATCAATTTTGAAACAGCATTCTTGAATATAACCCTCTGAGTCCTAAGGCCATATTCATATCTAGTAGCTATACCAATACTAAATAAAAGTGCAAATACAGTAGCAAAAGCTTTATTTGAAGATCTTATTCTAAAGTACGGTCCAATGAAGACGTTCATTACGGACATGGGAACAGAATATAAAAATTCAATTATTGAAGATCTACGTAAATATTTACATATTAAAACTTCAACTGCACACCACCACCAGATAGTAGGTACCGGGGAGCGAAGACACAGAACACTCAATGAGTTCATTCGTTCATACATCTCAGTTGACAAAACAGATTGGGATGTATGGCTGCGATATTCGTATATCGTTTTAATACAACCCCATCCATGACGCATGACTATTGTCCATATGAGCTAGTTTTTGGTAAACTTTCAAAACTACCAAAACATTTTAATAGTATAGATAAAGTAAAACCCCTTTATAATATAGAAGATTATGCCAAGGAAACCAAATTTAGATTAGAACAGGCATTTAAGAGAGCTAGACTTATGCTAGAATGTCATAAGCTAAAACAGAAAATCAGTTACGAAAAAACTAGCTTATATTTCGATTTAAAAGTAGGATATCAGGTTTTATTGAGAAATAAAATAGGACTTAAATTAAATTTTAAATACACAGGTGCTTATAAGGTAGAACAAATAGGAGATAGAGATAACATAACTATAATAAATAATAAAAATAAAAAGCAAGTAGTACATAAATATAGATTAAGACTCTTTATTTCATAATCAATTTTTATTTCATAAATGTATCACGTATGGCAATACATAATATAAGAGCACATAGGATAACCATATCTAAAATAAGAATAAAAAAAAAAGAAAAACAAATTAAAAACACATAAAAAAAAATAGAAAAACAAACTTACAAAAAAAACACAACAATAAAAAAAATTAAATATTACTGCTATAAGTAATATCATTTTTTTGTTAAACTAATACTAGAAAATAACTCCATTATATTACGTTAATTTTCAAAAGGAGGGAGATGTAGTATGCACACATATACAATATATGTATCGACCACCCACTGTACCAAGAGTACTAAAAGGGACACGCACTGTAACACTTTGTCGCAGTGTTTATACAATTCTGAGTCTTGGTCATCAACCTAAGTGCCCGAAATCCGAACCGCTCGCTGTGCCTTGGACCGCAAGCTGAAAGTGCAAGTGTCAGCATAATTGCAACACGAGCGGACCTCATGTATGTGCATATACCTCCTTTTATTGTCTGGATGGCATCAAGAATGCTAACAAAAATTAAAATAAATTTTTCCGACACATAACCAACCGTGAAGATGATTTCCAAATTTTTTTCAGGTTTAAATCTCTTATTTTAAATAAAGCTTGGTTTCCCATTTTTTTTATTGTTACAAGTACCTTCAAAGAAATTTGTGTGAACTGAAATCTTTCGAGTGAACAGAGAATAAGGACCAATAGGAGCAATACTATAAAGGATATTTTTAACTTTAACTTGTATTTCTAGGTAAATAGGACAGAAGCTTTGCAGTCCATGAGCGAACGGTAATTAGTCCTAAAGCCTTTCTAAGGTGAAAACGATCATGTTTATTTAAGTTGTTTTGTACTGATTATGAAATGTTTGAAAAAAGGAGCAGGCATATTCATATCTAATTCTCATAATTGCTTTATAAAAGAGTAATGACTTGCTTGGATTTACTCCGAAGCGGCAGCCACTGTACACTTGACTAAACATATTCGTTTGATTAGATTTAGATATCGTTTTATTTTCATGTTGAACAGACGAGTTATTTGAACTTATGACTCTTCCTAAGTAATGCTATCTACATTTTTATACCCCTTACTCGTAGAGTAAAAGGGTATACTAGATTCATCAGAAATTTTGTAACAGGTAAAAGGTAGCATTTCTGACCCCATAAAGTATATATAGTATGAACGCTGAGGTCTCGACAACTATGTATTTGTCTCATCAATATCTATCGACTCACCAAAACAGATGCTTCGCCCAATCTTACGCCCACAAAGGACAAAAACGCTTTAATCTGTAAGTGATAGGAAACGCGGGTTGTGGGACAATTTGCATGTTAATGACCACAAGGGAACAGCGCACAAGTATACCTGTAATTTAAGCTCGAAATAAAAAGTCACAAGTTTTTTTTGTAGCATAATAATACATTTATTCGATTATTTTGGTATTGCGAACATGATTTGTTATACATTGAAATTAATTTTCTGGCTCCATTCTGGCGAGTTGCATAGAAGATGCATGCTGTTAAATGAGGATTACAAATGTGTTCACCATAGTTTGTAGTTCTCAGATCAATTTGAAATCAATCAATCAGATCATTCGTAAACATAATTTTTGATTTAGAAGGTATTCAATGTGCTGACCGATTATCTGTCCTTTAAATTGCTCGATAAATTGCTCAATTTCCTCATGAAATTTCATTTTATCAATTTTGTTTTCTTGTAGCTCTTTACACATCTAACCTGAACTTTAAAATGATGTATATAAAATTATTTTCTTGCTTTGATGCTACATTTAAAAAATGTCAAAATATTGAATACATTGTTTAGAGCACAAACACCTCCCTTCAGATGTGTTTGACAATATGGAGACCGGTTTCCTTTAAACCTGTTTAATGCAGGACAGCCCACTTCCTCGATATTAACAAACTGACGATTCCCAAAAAAATTCTCTAGAAATCGTTTCTTTTGAGCACCCGTTTTCCCGTTTTCCGTTTGTAATTGTCCTCAAAAATCTTCGAGCTTGTGGAAAACTATTTCCTCCATCGTCCCAGATGATGTTTATTGCAGTCTTTTAAATTGAAGTTCTTTCTTTCTTTGCAAAGTAAAATCATATGGTGGTTCTATTAAAAACCTATTATTCAAGCTTTTGTTTCAGCGGAAGCAGAAGAGGAAGGGCGAGCGCCTTCCCCAGCCAGACCAGAGTACACACCTGACGCTGGACACACATGACGTGTAATCACAAAAAACACCGAGCAAGAAGAATTAGAACCCTGGGTAAACAAATTTCTACAGGAGGAATTGTCCAAATTCGAAGGATTGACAGGAGTGCCAAATATCGCTGAGCATACGATCACGATGCGGGATGATAAGACCACCAAACAGAGGTATTTTCATAAGAATCCCGCGATGCAGAGGATTATTGATGAGCAGATCGACGAACTGCTACACAACGACTGTATAGAGCCTTCACGGAACCCCCACAGCGCCCCTATAGTACTGGTGGGCAAGAAATCTGGAGAGATGCGACTATGTGTAGACAACTAAATGCCCATTCTATTCCAGATGCATACCCGCTGCCAAGGATAACGCACATACATAACGACGCTCGATTTGAAGAGCGGATATTGGCAAATTCTTGTAGCCAAGTCCAGCCGCGAGTACACAGCATTTACAGTCCCCGGGAGGGGCTTGTACCACTGGAAAAAAATTCCGTTTGGCCTCCACTCAGCACCAGCCACATTCCAGCGGCCGCTCGTCAGCGTCATAGGACCGGACATGGAGCCCAATGCGTTTGCGTATTTGGATAATATCATTATCATCGGCCGCACTCTGAAGGAGCATGTGCAGCATCTACAAGAAGTATTCCGACGGCTACGAAAGGCGAACCTTCATCTCAACGCCAATAAATGCAGTTTCTTTAAACGCAGCCTGGTGTACTTGGGACACGTCATCAGTGAGGAAGGAATTCACACGGATCCCGACAAGATTTCGGCTGTACGGCAACTGAGTCCGCCCACTACATGCAAGGAGTTGAGGAGATGTCTAGGGATCGCGTCATGGTACAGGAGATTTGCCCCCAACTTTGCCAGCGTAGTACAGCCCATGTCTTTGCTGCTCAAGAAAGAGAATAAATGTCAATGGGAGCAGGAGCAGCAAGATGCGTTCGAGAAACACAAAAGAAAACCCACGGAGGCGCCGGTTCTCGCCTGCCCCGACTTCAACGAGAAGTTCGTGTTGCAAACAGACGCCAGCGACATCGGCCTAGGAGCAGTTTTAACGCAGAAATTCCAGGGAGAAGAACGAGTCATCGCATTCGCCAGCAGACGCCTCATCGCATGCATTTTCTCGACAGCCTTTGGAAGTACTGCGGACGATCCAAAAGGATAAGCCGGGATGCACTTGGTACCAGCGAATGCTGAAACTTGTTCAGGACAGTCCTGAAGATTACCCGGACTACGCGTACGAAAACCAACAACTATATCGGCAAATCGGATCCCGACCTGACGACGAAGACTATGGAAACTGTGCGTAGACAAGGAACACAGACAGCGAGTACTGTCGGAATGCCATGACCAGCCCACGACAGGACATCTCAGAATCAGGAAGACAACCACCCGGATCGCCCAGAGATATTACTGGCCGGGTCTTTTCCGCGATATAACTAGGTGTGTCCGCAAGTGTGACACTTGCCAACGGTTCAAAGTCAGCCAAACCAAGCCGGCGGGTAAAATGTTCGCCAGACAGGTAAACGAGCCGTTCGATACTGTCTGCGCCGATTTTATTAGGCCCCTTCCGCGATCCAAGAGTGGGAATACGATGCTGCTCGAATTCTTCGACGCCTTTTCGAAATGGGTTGAGAAAAGCTACTTCGGCGCATCTCGAAAAATCTTTTCGGGAGAAAATTTTGAATCACTTTGGTATTCCCCGAATATTTGTCTTCGATAATGGGACACAATTTACGAGTCGTTCATTCAAAGCCATCAGCAAGCGGGAATGAAGATCCAACATACAACACCTTATACTCCGCCTCAGAACCCGACAGAAAGGGCCAATCGCACCATTAAAACGATGGTCGCGCAGTATATCGAGGACAAGCAGACGACGTGGGACGAAATTCTGCCCAAACTGAATCTGGCAATTAAAAGCAGCATCTCAGACTCAACCGGATTCGGTCCGGCGTTCATCGTCCAAGGCAGAGAGCCACGACTACCAGGGGCCTTGTATGATGAAGTGACTCCAGGACCAAGCCAAGCGCCACGTTCACCCGAAGCGAAAGCGGAATTGCTACGGGACCCTTTCAGGGTAGTACAGGAGATCACTCAGAAAGCTTCGGTGTAGCAGCGGAAGCATTACGATCTCAGACGACGTGCGTGGAGACCGACCATAGGATCGCTGGTCTTGGTAAAGCAGCATCATTTGTCCAGGGCGAAGGATAACTTTGCCGCTAGGCTAGCACCCAACTATGATGGCCCGTACAAAGTAATTAAGTTCTTTTCTCCCACCATAGTGCGCTTGCAACATACCTAGAGCAGGCTACGCAGAACGGCATCCCTCAGAGATTTGAAGGAAGCAGTCAACGAGCCAGAAACCCAGAATCTGGTACCCAGACGACAGGACGACAACGAATACACTCAGATGGCGGAGCAAGTTTAGCGATCGATTGACGCTAAAAACCCGTAGCAGAGCAACAGCAACAGCAGAGATACAGAAGCCAAGGATAACTGCATCAAGGCGGAAGCAACGGAGAAGCCAGCACGAATAAATGTCCACATCCAAACGAGAGCAGCAGAGAAGCATCCAAGGATACCCGCAGAAGGCGGGAGCATACACGAAGATAGTAGCGCGGCAGCAGCTCCAGAAGAAGACGGCATAATAGCAACGAACTTGTTACAAACAAGCCGGCGAGTGACGCTCGATCTGGCCGAGGCGAGAGCCAACCAGGAACACTGCGACAATGTTTGAGTCAGTGGGGCCACTTGCTGGAGGGTGGGCCTTCCCAACGTTCCACTCCCCTAGTGGTAACAAAGCACAAATACACTTTTGTTCTCCGCTACAGACATGGCGTCGGACAATTCGTCCCACCTATGGCGCATGGCGACGCAAGTCACGGTCACTTTAGAATCTTGGGCCCGAACGGAGTCGCCATTGACTATCCGGCCGAGAAGGACGACGACCAACGCGCGGCGCTGCTACGGGGCGAAGGCACAGTCCGACCTGGGGGTGTACCCCACTTGGCGGGAAAAAGGCTGCTCCAGGCCTGGGCAAAGCGGCCGTACACGCCTGGGTAGCCGCGGTGGTGCTAAGCCTGGTGCCATCCGCTTCCCGTCTGGTGACTTTCGGGGACGTGACCGATGTGGTCCTACCCCCACGAGGTGGTTAGAGCCCCAGCAGCAGCGAAAAGGACAGCGACGACCCCTGGAGGTCCAATTCCGACCATGCCGCCCACGAGGAGGAAATGGCCCGTTGGAGGAGCAGAGCTACAAACAATTGTGGACTACGTCGAGTCAGAGAAGGCCCGGAAAGAGCAAGCGCAGCGTTCTGAGGACCGCCCCACACCCGTCTCGGTGGCGAAGGAGCCCCATACCCCGGCAGTCCTGGCCAAAGAGGAACGTGCCGAATACCCGCCGGCCGACGAAGACTGGGTATTGCCGCCCCGCCACTTGAGCGTCCTGGTCGAGGGTGGACGCATTCCCCGATCCTTGGTCGAGCTGGTGCAGCCACAGAAGGGCACGAACCGGCGGGTAAATCGGAAGTTTTTTTTCCATGCTGGAGCCGAGGAATTCCGGGTGCGTATTACCAATACCGACCGGATTATCATTTCCAAACGCCCCCGAAGTAGGAGGGGATGTGAGGAGTCGTTTGACCCCTTACAAATAACGGCAACAACAGCAGCCGTAACGGCCAAAGGCGTCGCCAACAGCAACGGCTGTCAGCAGCACCAACAACGGCCGCCAGCAACAACAACAACAGCAGCCAGCGGCAATAACAACAGCAGCCAGCGGCAACAACAACAGCAGCTAGCTGCAAAACAAAACCAAAAGAAACCAAGAGCCGGAACAAAACAAAACCCTCGCGAATAAACTTTGTACATTTCACTTAATATGTAAGCTTAACCAATAATTGTTAGATTTGTAGATATATTTGTACATAATAATTATCTTAGCTTAAGCCTAAGCGATAGTTTCTGTTTATCTTTCCCCGTTCTCGCATCACCATTAGCCACGCACACACACACACCAGCAGAGCCACAGGTGGCTCTCGACGAGGAAGCGCCAAAGTGACCAAGGAACCACCAGCGAGATTCGCGGCAGCCCATCAGTGACCAGCCCCGGACGTGCGAGGCCAATCCTTCCAGATAGAAGGAAAAACTGATGATGAAATAGACAAATTAAAAAGTTTAAGAATCGGTTTACAAGAAACGGTTGACGCACAAAACTTAAGCACACATCTAGGAAGCCCATCTAGACCGGGAGAACAAGCTGGTGTTGTTTTAGGCAAGTCTCTTAAGAGAGAGCTTTCGGTGATTACAGGGGAAAAATACAATTTTCCCTATTTAAGGGATTAGGGTAGTTCGAATTTGACCAAGCTGTCGAACTATAAGTAGTTTGCAAAAACTCAGCAATTTCAGAATCCGTCGTTGCCCCCAATGTATTTAGACGTCCCGATGAAGCCAATGCCGATAACTTACGCTTGGCATTAACAAAGTTGTAAAACTGCTTCGGATCGTTTGAAAATTCATTGTACAAGTCTTTCCAAAAATAATGAGAAATCATATCGTTAAGTTTGTTATAGTCACATTTACGGAAACACCCCATTTTCGTTGGAGAGACAAGAAGAGAGAGTATCAGAGCAGGGGAGGCAAATCGTCAGTTCCATAGTTGGATGATATCGGTCTTCAGATACAACAAGAGCGTCATTTCTACATACTGTGATTTCAGACGGGCCTGAAACAAACACAAGATCTAATTGTCTTCTTAAGGAATTTTTTATAACTAAAACTATATGATCTACATAACACATATACGATGGGGGTTGTTTTTTTTTCTGCCTAAGCTCCTACTCAAACCGTTAGATCTCGTGCCCGTCTCTGACCTAAATGTTTCAAAACTAAACTTAGCTTTATTTAGTTGTTTAGTTTTGATGTAGTGTTCCGATATTTACGTGTGACAAGGCAATCGAAAGCTATTGCATGGCAAGACTTGAAGGAAGTCAATATATTTAGGCCGGTGGAAATAAATAACCCCGATATTGACTTTTGGGGGAAATCGGCCATAGTTGCTAAGAAAAATTAAATCTACCGCCTTTGGAAAAACTAGCAAGTTTGGAGAGAAAACAGCTAGAAAAAGCTGCTGCCGAAACGTGTAAAATACTAAAGGTACTTGAATTTATAAATACTTTGTACGCCTTTTAAACGTGATTTATCTTAATACCAGCGTTAAAAAAAAATTTTTTATCTATCTTATAAGGTGTTTAGCCTCTAGGATTCCTAAACTTTTGACATACGACACATTTTCTTAACGTCGGAAATCTATCTACAATGCAACCCAATCAATAAAGAGCAGTGAAAGCCAATTTTGGAAAGTTTAGCCTTTAGGGCAGAGTGACAATCCTTGTCAAAAGCTTTGGAAAATCTGTGTAAATCGTGTCCATATTGGGCATCGTAGGTTAAATAGGCATGAAGCCATGTTGATTAGTTTCGATATAAACCCTAATAAGACAGATAATTTTTTGAAAATTATTCTTTCGAAAAATTTAGCTATGTTGCTGATTTTAGCAATTAACCTTTAATTAGAAATATCACATTTATTTCCTCTTTTATAGACAGCCATGACTCCAGAAATGTTTTATATAAAAGGGAATTTACCTTGAGACAAAGAAAATAACAACATGATTAGGTTAAAACTTTAGGAAGCCCGTACCTTGCAACGGACCTTGCTGTTAAGAGTATTTCTAACTGTTGAAAGAAAGGTTTTATGATAAGTTTCAATACAAAAGTTCGATAGCAAGGTACTACAATTCAAGGATAGCAGGCAATCCCCTAGGGAACCAAAACTACACCCAAAAAAAAATTGGCAACAATATGCCTTTATTTAGGTGTCAATTTGATACCATTGCCTGTCCGGTGGTCTCCGAGTTGATCGCTGGTTTAAAAACACTATAAGAAACGGGCGCAACCAAGCTGCGGCTAACGAAAAAAAAGAATTCCAGACCCTGGAGGAATTGCCAAACGCGGTCATGGCTAAAGAATTTAACCGGCCGCAGACAGAACAGCAGTCCTTTAGTAAACCAGGAAAACTGTAGGAATTTCGTACCTTGCAACGGATCATGCTGTCAAGAGTATTTCTAATCGTTGAAGGAAAGGTTTTACAATAAGTTTCAATACAAAAGTTTGATAGCAAAGTACTACAGTTCAAAACTACACCCAAAAAAAATCGTATGCCTTTATTTAGGTGTAAATTCGGTATAAAAGACTGCGACTTACGAACTCTACGCACTAATATTTTCCAGGCTTTTTAAATATTTATTCTCTTTATTTTGGGAAAGAGGGAGGCTTACCAAGATGGCACGATAGCTTATGCCGGCAAAAATTGTGCCTGAGCATAGGACGGCACTAATATGCCTATTTATCAAGAACAGAAGAGTAAATCAAGAAGCTTATGCAAATCATTGAAATTCTTATTAATTTGTGTAAAGCCCATACTAAAACAGTTATTAATAACAATTATTTCATACGAATAATGATGCATATTTCCGGGCACCAACAAGCAGGTGCTTGTGGTTCACACGTCCAAAAAAAAGAACTGGGGTAGAAGTCTCTTGCTGCACATACATATGGCATCAGAGTCCGCCACGCTGGCATAGCTGTTAGATATGTTGTTTAGGTGAAGCCCAGTAAAGCCCAGAATCACTGTCTTCCCGAAAGAGCCAGACACGGTCACCGCCAATTGCGCTAACCGGCTAGTCATAATTATGGATTCGAATTACAGTGCAATAAAATTTAAGGCCACGATGACACTACCTCCTTTTCCGCACTGCATTCTGCAGTTTCTATCTTTACGCAAAATCTAAAATAATTCAAAGAATTCAGTCGGGCTCAAGTTCGAATTTAGCCAAGTTTCAAACAGTATGATTATGTCATAATAGCTGTTTAAATTTACTACAGACAAAGCCGGGGCAGGTTGCCCGTCAGCGCATACTGTTGAAGAGGAATTCTCAGCATCCAAATTATTGCAGTCAAATTGGGCATATGTAAATAATTTTTTTACGGTAGTTTGATTCACCTTTGAAAGAGTCGAAATACGCAATGGTCCTCCTTTTAAGAAAGTCCAAGGGAGGATTGATATGTCCCTCATTTTTACTGAATGTGGACAAAATTTATTTATGGACGTTGATGAACTTCGAACAGAACAAACACGTGGCCCAACGACACCAAGCACATGCTTGTTTGCGCCGGCCCCTTTATCAATTTGGGCGAGAATGCGAGTTCGCGAGGAAAATACATACATAAAACAAATAAAATCATAATAAAGTGATCAAATCCTTTTCTGTACCTTCCGTTATCCATTTCATCATCCTTGCTAATCAAGAGGAAGCCGTGCTTATCCTCCCAAAACTTTTGACAAATTTTTACAAATGTTTCATAATTCATATCATATATATAATAATCATCTTATTTAAACATTATAATAAAGTTAGCATTGTCACGAATCAATTGTTTCGGTATATGACTATATGTTTGACATAAATAAAAAGGGTTGATATTTTTATGTCGACCAATACAAAAATATGATCTTATGTTGTCTTGTTTTTCACAAGCTACGTCATCGAATATCATAATGAAATTATTTTTGGCTTCACTGGGGCCTAGTACACCGCCATTAGGGAAGAATGTATGATATCGCATTCCTTTTATCGGTTTGATTAATTTCTCCTAGTACTCATATTTAGGTTGATATAAACTTTTTGAAATATATAAACATTTTCGAATTTTAGTCCATTGGGACTTTCTATTAAACTTAGCATGATATTAGTTTTACCACAATTGGAAGGCCCGACAATTAGAGCTCTAATTGTATTCGCTAAGAGGACACTACATCGTGGCGGTAGATTTTTCTCGTTTTCATCGTTAATATTTCTAACTAAAATTTTTTGTTTTTGGCTTATTAAACGCATCTTTCAATCTATGTACATCTGCATCTTTCAATGAAGTACATTCAATGAGAAATCTTTGATGATTAAACATCAATAAAATGGGGAACCAAGAAAAACCTCGTGTAATTAATGTACCCAAAATTGGAGGTTTTCTACCAATCGTGCCTATCTTGACGGGCCTCAGCGCTCTTGGTAGCAATTGGTAGGTGGTGCTGTTGGAGAAGGATTATATCTTAAACCCTATAGAAAGGGCTATGGTTTCTTTCTCAAGCCCTATAGTAAGGAGAAAGGAGTTAAAAAAAAATTAATTTCTCTGCTACCTAATAGACCACTACCAAATATCGATATGACATTAAGAGGTGTATTTATAGATCTACTCCCAGAAGCACCAAAAAGTCGGGAGTGTGGTGTAGTGAACCTAAATAAATCACAATCAAGTGGTACACATTGGGTTGCACATAATAAAAATAAAAATAATATACATAACTTCGATAGCTTTGAAAATCTTCAGCCACCTAGAAAAGTTCTAAAATATTTGGGTTATAGAATACAATAGAATTAAGATAGAGTTCAAGACTTCGATACGTAGAACTGTGGCCATCTGTGCCTCGCTTTTCTACTTTCTTTCGTAGAAGATGTGGAGTCATAACAGGTATATTTGGTTGGTTAATTTACACTTGGGGGTTGAAAATCAATGTGGGGGTACGTGTACGTGTGAGTTCTGTATGATATAAAAAGTGGACCCGCACGCGTGAGAAATTCTCAGTCTAAGTCTTTCCTTCACATTGATCGTCGTCTAGTGAACAAGAACTTGATTATTCTCAACAATAGACTAGAACAGCAGGTAAAAGTTGACAAATAAACAGATACAGTAAAGACACAGTACAGCTACAGTACAGCCACAGTACATAAGCAGTACAGAAACCGTACCCTCCTGTTCAAGTAATTACCATCCAAAGCCAAGTCTAAGCTATCAAAGGAAATGGTATATAAATATTACAGATAATAGCGTTTACGAAACAAAATTTGTTTATTAACATGAAATTTAATTCTATCCCTATAAAGTTTATAAAATATACTACGATGAATGTTTTGTCTCAGTTAACCAAAGCTAGGTTCGCATTGAAGCGAAAATTCGATGACCTCAAACAAGTCAGAAATCAGACGAATTTACAATTGGAGGAAACTTTTAAACCCTTTACCGAACCTTTACATGAACTTGTTAAGGAAATTTAAAATTAAGACATCTCTAATGTAAAACACAATATAAAAGTAAAGCGTGATTTGAATAAATACACAAAATATGACGATTAAGAGAAAGAGTTGGACGATTTATACTTTACAACTAATGAGAAAGACCTCCAATCTAATCGAAATATAACTTTACGAAGGTTTTCCGATTAAATTAATTCCTATAACGAATTTTTTTCACTGACGAATACAGAGGAAGATGTAGAAAAAGATAAAAAGAAGACGGAAAAGATTGAAGAAGAAGGGGCAACATCTTTACCAATGTATACGGAAGAGGTCGATATGGGTCTGCACGCAAATCTAGAAGATAAAGCACTAGTTATAATTATGATTTTAATATCAGTAATTTAACCAGAGCAATTGAATTAAGATTATGGACCTAAAAAACTGCAAACAATTCATTAACATACGGTAATAAAGAACTAAAAATTAAAGATAATAACGTCTTGTAGTGGAATGAGTTGTGATCTGACTCCTGATCTGCACTCTCTAATTTTTCTTAGTAAAAGTGAAAACTATAATGATCATGATTTAAAGATGTATATAAAACTATATTAGAAACGAATATACATACAGTAGGCTTTAATACTAATAACCTAATCAAGGGTAGACGAGCACACAAATATAGCCATTATATTAAGAAGTTGATAGAAAATACTTTCAATCCTACAACGTCTACTCGCTCTACTTCGCTCAAGAACAGGTTTTAGTTACATGACCCTTCAGAAGTCAAAACCAAACTATGTATACAAGAATAATGTTAATGAGTTAGTTGAACGATTGAAAATTTTGTTGCCATCGAAAGCAGCGGCCATGGAACACCAAAAAACTTGCAAACTGATGATGGTACTGAATTCTTTAATTCGAAATTTAAAGTATTAATGAAAAGTTATAGGATAAATCATTATTCAACCTTCAGTACTCTTAAGGCATCTATCGTTGAACAGCTTAATAGAACTCTTAAAGAACTAATATGGCGAAATAAATAAGCAATTATGTTATAAATATGATAATCGGGTGCATAGAACAATTAAAATGTGTCCAAGGAATGTTAATTCTTCCATTGAAAAACCAATATTACAAAGGTCCTATAATCACCTGAAAATATTTATTTCAAGTACATTTCGTAAGGGGGGCCACGTTCGTATTAGTAAATATAAACATGTTTCTGAGAAAGGGTATACACCAAACTATACAACTGAAATCTTTAAAATAAGAAAGGTGAAACATACTTTCCTGAAGATTTATTTGGTAGTACGATTCAGGGCGGCTTCTATAAAGAATTAAAAAAAACACGATTCCCCCATACATACCTAGTTAAGGCGAAAAGGAAATAAAGTCTTAGTTAAGTGGCTGGGGTTTTCAAAGACTAGCTGGATAAAGAAGGAAGACATTTTGTAGTATAACAAATGATTTATTTAATTTCATTTTTTATATATTCAGCTTATCTTATACTAATATAATAATATTTTTGTACAATCTTTACTTAAATACATTTTAAAATAGAGAACAAATAAACTTTTTACAAACTCAAAAAATTTTTTTATTTATATTTTTCAAAGTCACGATCATAGAAAAACATCTCCAAATCAATTGATTTATAAAATAGTTCCTTTTTAAAAAAATATTTCTATGTGATTAGTCAATAACAGTCTCACATTAATCATTTTGAAATGATAGGATCGCACGTTCGTGTAGATATCTAAGAATCATTAACTTGTTAGATTAATTTTATTGGGGTTCTTTTGATTACAAAATTAGTCTTAATTCTATACAAAAGATTATTCTTTAACTTAACTTAAAACCTATACTTATACATTTTTATAGCCTCTAAGCACATCAAAATCAATTAAATTTTTGGATTATGCCAGTTGCGACAGAACACGTATATGTTAATAAGAGGGCGGGTGCTATTAATATGCTAACTGTGTCAGAAGCAGTCTTTTCCTACAGCTAAAATAGTTGCTTTGTTCTTATCGAAATTTTAAGAGATATGTCCTCTCTTCTTGCATGTGTAGCAATATGTTCTTCGCAGTAACATTTGATAGTCGGGACACGACAAAGCAAGTGGTCCAAGTGGAAGATAAATAGTCAGTAAACAGAAGATCGTTTACCCTTTTCATCAACACAACACAAAATAAGCACAATGGCAGACAAGTTAACGCAAGGCTGGATAAGCAACAACAATAAAGCCAAACTGGAGGCATATCTGATAGAATTCAAAGTCATGCCAGAAACTCTGTACGAGGACATGTGATTTCATAAAGAATGGCAACCACAGCGAATGGCAACCATCAAATGCGTCCTTGAGCTGTATCAGAAGCAGCCCATTAACCATACCTGACGGCATAGGAAAAAAATCGAAAAACTGTTGATCGGAATAATCTGCAAGACTATAAAATATTGGCTTTCAGAAGTTAGTATCCCTTCTTGTTCATCATTGGTTTCTTACCCCCAGAAAAGTATTTCCGCAGTGTTTAAAAAAAGGTGAATTTGATTTATTGGTTATTTGTTAAATTTTATTTAAGTCAACAATTATTCAAAATCTAGTAAGCTTTAAGAGAGAAGTTTATAAATGTCTTCATTTACTTTGGGTGAGCAAGTCAACATTCTAGCTTACTTTTAAGCTTCTGAAAGCAATTGTACTTAACTAATTTATAAGCTTTAAAAATTACCAACTGGTCATCTGATGATTCTACATAAAAGGGTATGAATGGGTTATTTCTACAAGGTAAAAAAATTAAGGTCATAGTTATTACAAATAAAACGATATCAATAGTAGTTAAACAACAGCGAAGACATTTATGTGTAAATATATTATTTATACCCAACCGTTTTACCCAAGAACTGGCCATATAGTTCTTTGTAGTAATTTAATGAGGTCCTCCGCGTGTCCCGTCATAGTCCTTAATAACCCAAATATTCTTGTTTGATTTGTACTATATTTATATATATATGATAACTTACGTCCACCAATGTTTCGAAAGCTTTATAAATTTGGAGTTAATGTCAATTGGTACTCTAGTAATTTAGTTATAAGGTATTCTTTTACTCCTAGTATTCCATCGCTGTCTATGTCAAGCAACTTAATATTTGATTCAATAAAGGCTTTCATTGCCTATAAAATATAAAATATAAAAATTATTCAGAGCAAAAGACTGTTCCTCTCGGATTGTTAGTGTAGTGCCGGTATAAAGTCGACGAATGTGTTTTGTAGGTTTTAGGAAATGCTATGCTTTCAGCACACACACGTTATTATAGTGAACGTGGCATATTTGCTTGGTGCTTCTCTATGGCCGTCGTCCTTTTCTTATCGTGGTCGATTTCGTCGCAAGGATCACCTCTCGTTGTCCTTCACAGGTAATGACTACCTTCGTTTTTACCTGCGATCGTGTCGTCAAAATTCGATCAAAATTCGGTACTGACAAAATTGTTGTCGAAATTAGTATCGTCGTATTTCATGTGTGTGGAATTTCTCTCTCATCTGCATCTTAATTGATGCGTGGTAATTTTTGACTACGCACAGAAAAATGATTATAGATATAGATCAGTTTGAAGAAAAGGAATAGGAACAAATTTGTGTTTTTGGTTGATGAAATATTATATGAGGTTGTGGAAATTAGGCAGTTAATCCTTCATTATATCCGTATCCCACAATCCCCCTTCTTATTCAAATATTAATTTTAGTATCATATACTAGATTTAATTTGTGTTAGGCAAGCCGAAGTTATTACACCCTTGCAGTTATAAGAAATAATCAACGTAATATACATAGAGTAGGCTTTAATACTAATAACCTAATCAAGGGTACATGAGCATACAAATATAGCCATATTATTAAGAAGTTGATAGAAAATACTTTCAATCCTACAAAGTCTACTCCACTTCGCTCAAGAACAGGTTTTGGTTACATGACCCTTCAGAAGTCAAAACCAAACTATGTATACAAGAATAATGTTAATGAGTTAGTTGAACTATTGGACATTTTGTTGTCATTGAAAGCAGCGGGTGACAGTAGTCACAATAATGAATTTTTTTTCATGCTAGAGGAGTTGCGTGAGGAAAGGATTATATTTTAATGGGTATAAATAGCAAGTGCATAAATGTTTTACAATTACAAACAACAACTCTGTCGACAAGTTAAGACATTTTTCTGTTGATAAGGAAAGATCAGAAAATGTGAAAAGACGTGTTAGGTCTACTGAAGAATTATTTATCTTTGCGGAAGGTAATCAACTGCTCCAAATAAACGTATCAAGAATGGAACAAAATGATCTACGAACGAAACAATATACTGATCAGAACATCAGAAAGTTTGGAGAAGATTTAAGAAAAATTATAACTCTTAATATTAATCGTCCACTCACGAAAATTTCAAGCTTAGCAAATAAAATTGAATTATATAATAAGAGGGCAGACAGCGCTGACCAATTTTTTGCCAAAAAATTTCAACGAAGGCAAGTGATTACAAGGGGTATAAAGGATCTGTGGCAAGCAGATCTGTTTGAAATGGGAGGGTTTTCTAAATCAAATGATGGGTACTGATACTTGTTGACTGTTATAGACACATTTTCGAAATTTGGTTGGGGTGAGGTATTAAGGTCAAGAAGTGCTTATGATGTTTCTCAAGCCATGGAAGGTATATTTAAGTTGGGAACACCAAAAAACTTGCAAACTGATGATGGTACTGAATTCTTTAATTCGAAATTTAAAGTATTAATGAAAAGTTATAGGATAAATCATTATTCAATCTTCAGTATCCTAAAGGCATCTATAGTTGAACATTTTAATAGAGCTCTTAAAGAACTAATATGGCGAAATGAATAAGCAATTATGTTATAAATATGATAATCGAGTGCATAGAACAATTAAAATGTGTCCAAGTAATGTTAATTCTTCCAATGAAAAACAAATATTTTAAACGCCCTATAATCACTTGAAAATATTTATTTCAAGTAAATTCCGTAAGGGGGACCACGTTCGTATTAGTAAATATAAACATGTTTTTGAGAAAGGGTATACACCAAACTATACAACTGAAATCTTTAAAATAAGAAAGGTGAAACATACTTTCTTGAAGATTTATTTGGTAGTACGATTCAGGGCGGATTCTATAAAGAACCAAAAAAAAAAACACGATTCCCCCATACATACCTAGTTAAAGAAATTGTAAGGCGAAAAGGAATTAAAGTTTTAGTTAAGTGGCTGGGGTTTTCAAAAGACTTGCTGGATAAATAAGAAAGACATTTTGTATTATAACAAATGATTTATTTAATTTCATTTTTTATATATTCAGCTTATCTTATACTAATATAATAATATTTTTGTACAATCTTTACTTAAATACATTTTAAAATAGAGAACAAATAAACTTTTTACAAACTCAAAAAATTTTTTTATTTATATTTTTCAAAGTCACGATCATAGAACAACACCTCCAAATAACAGTCTCACTTTAATCATTTTGAAAATAAAAATCCTAATGAAATAACAATAAATAGATAACATAACTCAGTGTTATTGAATGTGCTTTGAATCGAGAACAAGAAATAACAATATGATTAAATAAGAACAGATGTTTGTTTTTAGTTTTTGTTTATTTTTATCTTTATGTTTTTATTATTTTTTAAATTAGTCTTAATACTATACAAAAGATTATTCTTTAACTTAACTTAAAACCTATACTTATACATTTTTATAACCTCTAAGCACATCAAAATCAATTAAATTTTTGGATTATGCCAGTTGCGACAGAACACGTATATGTTAATAAGAGGGCGGGTGCTATTAATATGCTAACTGTGTCAGAAGCAGTCTTTTCCTACAACTAAAATAGTTGCTTTGTTCTTATCGAAATTTTAAGAGATATGTCCTCTCTTCTTGCATGTGTAGCAATATGTTCTTTGCTGTTACATTTGAAAGTCGGGACACGACAAAGCAAGTGGTCCAAGTGGAAGATAAATAGTCAGTAAACAAAAGAGCGTTTACCCTTTTCATCAACACAACACAAAATAAGCACAATGGCAGACAAGTTAACGCAAGGCTGGATAAGCAATAACAATAAAGCCAAACTGGAGGCATATCTGGTAGAATTCAAAGTCATGCCAGAAACTCTGTACGAGGACATGTGATTTCATAATGAATGGCAACCACAGCGAATGGCAACCACAGCGAATGGCAACCATCAAATGCGTCCTTGAGCTGTATCAGAAGCAGTCCATTAACCATACCTGACGGCATAGGAAAAAAATCGAAAAACTGTTGATCGGAATAATCTGCAAGACTATAAAATATTGGCTTTCAGAAGTTAGTTTCCCTTCTTGTTCATCATTGTTTTCTTACCCCCAGAAAAGTATTTCCGCAGTGTTTAAAAAAAAGTGAATTTGATTTATTGGTTATTCGTTAAATTTTATTTAAGTCAACAATTATTCAAAATCTAGTAAGCTTAAGGAGAGAAGTTTATAAATGTCTTCATTTACTTTGGGTGAGCAAGTCAACATTCCATCATATTTTTAAGCTTCTGAAAGCAATTGTACTTAACTAATTTATAAGCTTTAAAAACCAACCAACTGGTCATCTGATGATTCTACATAGAAGGGTATGAATGGGTTATTTCTACAAGGTAAAAAGTTTAAAGTCATATTTATTACAAATAAAACGATATCAATAGTAGTTAAACAACAGCGAAGACATTTATGTGTAAATATATTATTTATACCCAACCGTTTTACCCAAGAACTGGCCATATAGTTCTTTGTAGTAATTTAATGAGGTCCTCCGCGTGTCCCGTCATAGTCCTTAATAACCCAAATATTCTTGTTTGATTTGTACTATATTTATATATATATGATAACTTACGTTCAGTAATGTTTCGAAAGCTTTATAAATTTAAAGTTAATGTCAATTGGTACTCTAGTAAAGTAGTTATAAGGTATTCTTTTACTCCTAGTATTCCATCGCTGTCTATGTCAAGCAACTTAATATTTGATTCAATAAAGGCTTTCATTGCCTATAAAATATAAAATATAAAAATTATTCAGAGCAAAAGACTGTTCCTCTCGGATTGTTAGTGTAGTGCCGGTATAAAGTCGACGAATGTGTTTTGTAGGTTTTAGGAAATGCTATGCTTTCAGCACACACACGTTATTATAGTGAACGTGGCATATTTGCTTGGTGCATCTCTATGGCCGTCGTCCTTTTCTTATCGTCGTCGATTTCGTTGCAAGGATCACCTCTCGTTGTCTTTCACAGGTAATGGCTACCTTCGTTTTTACCTGCGATCGTGTCGTCAAAATTCGATCAAAATTCGGTACTGACAAAATTTTTGTCGAAATTTGTATCGTCGTATTTCATGTGTGTGGAATTTCTCTCTCATCTGCGTCTTAATTGATGCGTGGTAATTTTTGACTACGCACAGAAAAATGATTATGGATATAGATCAGTTTGAAGAAAAGGAATAGTAACAAATTTGTGTTTTTGGTTGATGAAATATTATATGAGGTTGTGGAAATTAGGCAGTTAATCCTTCATTATATCCGTATCCCACAATCCCCCTTCTTATTCAAATATTAATTTTAGTATCATATACTAGATTTAATTTGTGTTAGGCAAGCCGAAGTTATTACACCCTTGCAGTTATAAGAAATAATCAACGTAATATACATAGAGTAGGCTTTAATACTAATAACCTAATCAAGGGTACATGAGCATACAAATATAGCCATATTATTAAGAAGTTGATAGAAAATACTTTCAATCCTACAAAGTCTACTCCACTTCGCTCAAGAACAGGTTTTGGTTACATGACCCTTCAGAAGTCAAAACCAAACTATGTATACAAGAATAATGTTAATGAGTTAGTTGAACTATTGGACATTTTGTTGTCATTGAAAGCAGCGGGTGACAGTAGTCACAATAATGAATTTTTTTTCATGCTAGAGGAGTTGCGTGAGGAAAGGATTATATTTTAATGGGTATAAATAGCAAGTGCATAAATGTTTTACAATTACAAACAACAACTCTGTCGACAAGTTAAGACATTTTTCTGTTGATAAGGAAAGATCAGAAAATGTGAAAAGACGTGTTAGGTCTACTGAAGGATTATTTATCTTTGAGGACAGTAATCAACTGCTTAAAATAAACGTATCAAGAATGGAACAAAACCTTTAGATAACGATGATCTACGAACGAAACAATATACTGATCAGAACATCAGAAAGTTTGGAGAAGATTTAAGAAAAATTATAACTCTTAATATTAATCGTCCCCTCACGAAAATTTCAAGCTTAGCAAATAAAATTGAATTATATAATAAGAGGGCAGACAGCGCTGACCAATTTTTTGCCAAAATTCTAGAAAAGATTAAAAGCATTGAGAATTATATTTTAAAATATGAAACAAAACCCGAAATAAACCACAATTGAGTAAGAAGGTGTCGCTTTTCAGACCGTTAGAAGAATATGATTAAGCGAGAAATTGTAATTGAGTTGAGGGGACCATCTCAAAAAAAATTTCAACGAAGGCAAGTGATTACAAGGGGTATAAAGGATCTGTGGCAAGCAGATTTGTTTGAAATGGGAGCCTTTTCTAAATCAAATGATGGGTACTGATACTTGTTGACTGTTATAGACACATTTTCGAAATTTGGTTGGGGTGAGGTATTAAGGTCAAGAAGTGCTTATGATGTTTCTCAAGCCATGGAAGGTATATTTAAGTCGGGAACACCAAAAAACTTGCAAACTGATGATGGTACTGAATTCTTTAATTCGAAATTTAAAGTATTAATGAAAAGTTATAGGATAAATCATTATTCAATCTTCAGTATCCTAAAGGCATTTATGGTTGAACATTTTAATAGAACTCTTAAAGAACTAATATGGCGAAATGAATAAGGAATTATGTTATAAATATGATAATCGAGTGCATAGAACAATTAAAATGTGTCCAAGTAATGTTAATTCTTCCAATGAAAAACAAATATTTTAAACTCCCTATAATCACTTGAAAATATTTATTTCAAGTAAATTCCATAAGGGGGACCACGTTCGTATTAGTAAATATAAACATGTTTTTGAGAAAGGGTATACACCAAACTATACAACTGAAATCTTTAAAATTAGAAAGGTGAAACATACTTTCTTGAAGATTTATTTGGTAGTACGATTCAGGGCGGATTCTATAAAGAACTAAAAAAAACACGATTCCCCCATACATACCTAGTTAAAGAAATTGTAAGGCGAAAAGGAATTAAAGTTTTAGTTAAGTGGCTGGGGTTTTCAAAAGACTTGCTGGATAAATAAGAAAGACATTTTGTATTATAACAAATGATTTATTTAATTTCATTTTTTATATATTCAGCTTATCTTATACTAATATAATAATATTTTTGTACAATCTTTACTTAAATACATTTTAAAATATAGAACAAATAAACTTTTTACAAACTCAAAAAATTTTTTTATTTATATTTTTCAAAGTCACGATCATAGAAAAACACCTCCAAATCAATTGATTTATAAAATAGTTCCTTTTTAAAAAAATATTTCTATGTGATTAGTCAATAACAGTCTCACTTTAATCATTTTGAAAATAAAAATCCTAATGAAATAACAATAAATAGATAATATAACTCAGTGTTATTGAATGTGCTTTGAATCGAGAATAAGAAATAACAATATGATTAAATAAGAACAGATGTTTGTTTTTAGTTTTTGTTTATTTTTTTTATTTATTTTTATCTTTATGTTTTTATTATTATTTCTTATTAAATCCCGGGAAGAGGGGAACAATGCCACCTTGGACGAATAATTTTATTGGGCATGAGGTCGTTGACATGATTGGTTTTGTTAATGAGCGTGCGCCTTTAGGCTTGTGCATGATTCTCTTTTTTTGCTGTCAGGTAATGAATACGACCGCACGTTCGTGTATATATCTAAGAATCATTAACTTGTTAGATTAATTTTATTGGGGTTCTTTTGATTACAAAATAAGTCTTATTACTATACAAAAGATTATTCTTTAACTTAACTTAAAACCTATACTTATACATTTTTATAACCTCTAAGCACATCAAAATCAATTAAATTTTTGGATTATGCCAGTTGCGACAGAACACGTATATGTTAATAAGAGGGCGGGTGCTATTAATATGCTAACTGTGTCAGAAGCAATCTTTTCCTACAACTAAAATAGTTGCTTTGTTCTTATCGAAATTTTAAGAGATATGTCCTCTCTTCTTGCATGTGTAGCAATATGTTCTTTGCTGTTACATTTGAAAGTCGGGACACGACAAAGCAAGTGGTCCAAGTGGAAGATAAATAGTCAGTAAACAAAAGAGCGTTTACCCTTTTCATCAACACAACACAAAATAAGCACAATGGCAGACAAGTTAACGCAAGGCTGGATAAGCAATAACAATAAAGCCAAACTGGAGGCATATCTGGTAGAATTCAAAGTCATGCCAGAAACTCTTTACGAGGACATGTGATTTCATAATGAATGGCAACCACAGCGAATGGCAACCATCAAATGCGTCCTTGAGCTGTATCAGAAGCAGCCCATTAACCATACCTGACGGCATAGGAAAAAAATCGAAAAACTGTTGATCGGAATAATCTGCAAGACTATAAAATATTGGCTTTCAGAAGTTAGTTTCCCTTCTTGTTCATCATTGGTTTCTTACCCCCAGAAAAGTATTTCCGCAGTGTTTAAAAAAAGGTGAATTTGATTTATTGGTTATTCGTTAAATTTTATTTAAGTCAACAATTATTCAAAATCTAGTAAGCTTTAAGAGAGAAGTTTATAAATGTCTTCATTTACTTTGGGTGAGCAAGTCAACATTCTAGCTTATTTTTAAGCTTCTGAAAGCAATTGTACTTAACTAATTTATAAGCTTTAAAAATTACCAACTGGTCATCTGATGATTCTACATAAAAGGGTATGAATGGGTTATGTCTACAAGGTAAAAAGTTTAAAGTCATAGTTATTACAAATAAAACGATATCAATAGTAGTTAAACAACAGCGAAGACATTTATGTGTAAATATATTATTTATACCCAACCGTTTTACCCAAGAACTGGCCATATAGTTCTTTGTAGTAATTTAATGAGGTCCTCCGCGCGTCCCGTCATAGTCCTTAATAACCCAAATATTCTTGTTTGATTTGTACTATATTTATATATATATGATAACTTACGTTCAGCAATGTTTCGAAAGCTGTATAAATTTAAAGTTAATGTCAATTGGTACTCTAGTAATGTAGTTATAAGGTATCCTTTACTCCTAGTATTCCATCGCTGTCTATGTCAAGCCACTTAATATTTTATTCAATAAAGGCTTTCATTGCCTATAAAATATAAAATATAAAAATTATTCAGAGCAAAAGACTGTTCCTCTCGGATTGTTAGTGTAGTGCCGGTATAAAGTCGACGAATGTGTTTTGTAGGTTTTAGGTAAGAAATGCTATGCTTTCAGCACACACACGTTATTATAGTGAACGTGGCATATTTGCTTGGTGCATCTCTATGGCCGTCGTCCTTTTCTTATCGTCGTCGATTTCGTTGCAAGGATCACCTCTCGTTGTCCTTCACAGGTAATGGCTACCTTCGTTTTACCTGCGATCGTGTCGTCAAAATTCGATCAAAATTCGGTACTGACAAAATTGTTGTCGAAATTAGTATCGTCGTATTTCATGTGTGTGGAATTTCTCTCTCATCTGCGTCTTAATTGATGCGTGGTAATTTTTGACTAAGCATAGAAAAATGATTATCGATATAGATCAGTTTGAAGAAAAGGGATAGGAACAAATCTGTGTTTTTGGTTGATGAAATATTATATGAGGTTGTGGAAATTAGGCAGTTAATCCCTCATTATATCCGTATCCCACAATCCCCCTTCTTATTCAAATATTAATTTTAGTATCATATACTAGATTTAATTTGTGTTAGGCAAGCCGAAGTTATTACACCCTTGCAGTTATAAGAAATAATCAACGTAATATACATAGAGTAGGCTTTAATACTAATAACCTAATCAAGGGTACATGAGCATACAAATATAGCCATATTATTAAGAAGTTGATAGAAAATACTTTCAATCCTACAAAGTCTACTCCACTTCGCTCAAGAACAGGTTTTGGTTACATGACCCTTCAGAAGTCAAAACCAAACTATGTATACAAGAATAATGTTAATGAGTTAGTTGAACTATTGGACATTTTGTTGTCATTGAAAGCAGCGGGTGACAGTAGTCACAATAATGAATTTTTTTTCATGCTAGAGGAGTTGCGTGAGGAAAGGATTATATTTTAATGGGTATAAATAGCAAGTGCATAAATGTTTTACAATTACAAACAACAACTCTGTCGACAAGTTAAGACATTTTTCTGTTGATAAGGAAAGATCAGAAATGTGAAAAGACGTGTTAGGTCTACTGAAGGATTATTTATCTTTGAGGACGGTAATCAACTGCTCAAAATAAACGTATCAAGAATGGAACAAAACCTTTAGATAACGATGATCTACGAAACAATATACTAATCAGAACATCAGAAAGTTTGGAGAAGATTTAAGAAAAATTATAACTCTTAATATTAATCGTCCACTCACGAAAATTTCAAGCTTAGCAAATAAAATTGAATTATATAATAAGAGGGCAGACAGCGCTGACCAATTTTTTGCCAAAATTCTAGAAAAGATTAAAAGCATTGAGAATTATATTTTAAAATATGAAACAAAACCCGAAATAAACCACAATTGAGTAAGAAGGTGTCGCTTTTCAGACCGTTAGAAGAATATGATTAAGCGAGAAATTGTAATTGAGTTGAGGGGACCATCTCAAAAAAAAATTTCAACGAAGGCAAGTGATTACAAGGGGTATAAAGGATCTGTGGCAAGCAGATTTGTTTGAAATGGGAGCCTTTTCTAAATCAAATGATGGGTACTGATACTTGTTGACTGTTATAGACACATTTTCGAAATTTGGTTGGGGTGAGGCATTAAGGTCAAGAAGTGCTAATGATGTTTCTCAAGCCATGGAAAGAATATTTAAGTCGGGAACACCAAAAAACTTGCAAACTGATGATGGTACTGAATTCTTTAATTCGAAATTTAAAGTATTAATAAAAAGTTATAGGATAAATCATTATTCAATCTTCAGTATCCTAAAGGCATCTATAGTTGAACATTTTAATAGAGCTCTTAAAGAACTAATATGGCGAAATGAATAAGCAATTATGTTATAATCGAGTGCATACAACAATTAAAATGTGTCCAAGTAATGTTAATTCTTCCAATGAAAAACAAATATTTTAAACGCCCTATAATCACTTGAAAATATTTATTTCAAGTAAATTCCGTAAGGGGGACCACGTTCGTATTAGTAAATATAAACATGTTTTTGAGAAAGGGTATACACCAAACTATACAACTGAAATCTTTAAAATTAGAAAGGTGAAACATACTTTCTTGAAGATTTATTTGGTAGTACGATTCAGGGCGGATTCTATAAAGAACTAAAAAAAAACACGATTCCCCCATACATACCTAGTTAAAGAAATTGTAAGGCGAAAAGGAATTAAAGTTTTAGTTAAGTGGCTGGGGTTTTCAAAAGACTTGCTGGATAAATAAGAAAGACATTTGGTATTATAACAAATGATTTATTTAATTTCATTTTTTATATATTCAACTTATCTTATACTAATATAATAATATTTTTGTACAATCTTTACTTAAATACATTTTAAAATAGAGAACAAATAAACTTTTTACAAACTCAAAAAATTTTTTTATTTATATTTTTAAAAGTCACGATCATAGAGAACATCTCGAAATCAATTGATTTATAATATAGTTCCTTTTTAAAAAAATATGTCTATGTGATTACTCAAAAACAGTCTCACATTAATCATTTTGAAAATAAAAATCCTAATGAAATAACAATAAATAGATAACATAACTCAGTGTTATTGAATATGCTTTGAATCGAGAATAAGAAATAACAATATGATTAAATAAGAGAAGATGTTTGTTTTTGGTTTTTGCTTATTTTTTATTTATTTATATCTTTATGTTTTTTATTATTATTTCTTATTAAAATGTACTTATAAAGAAAAACGACGAAAAGCGCGCTCTCCCGGGAATAGGGGAACAATGCCATACCTGGACGAATAATTTTGTTGGACATGAGGTCGTTTACATGATTGGTTTTGTTAATGGGCGTGCGCCTTTAGGCTTGTGCATGATTCTCTTTTTTTGCTGTCAGGTAATGAATAGGACCGCACGTTCGTGTAGATATCTAAGAATCATTAACTTGTTAGATTAATTTTATTGGGTATCTTTTGATTACAAAATTAGTCTTAATACTATACAAGAGATTATTCTTTAACTTAATTCAAAACGTATACTTATACATTTTTATAACCTCAAAGCTTAACATAATCAGCATACATTAGTACACGAGAATGTGTTATGATTGAGGGAAGATCATTAATAAACAAAGTAAACAGCAAAGGGCACAAATAACTACCCTGAGGCACTCCAGGTGTCACGTATATCAATTTTGAAACAGAATTCCTAAATATAACCCTCTGAGTCCTAAGGGCATATTCATATCTAGTAGCTATACCAATACTAAATAAAAGTGCAAATACAGTAGCAAAAGCTATATTTGAAGATCTTATTCTAAAGTACGGTCCAATGAAGACGTTCATTACGGACATGGGAACAGAATATAAAAATTCAATTATTGAAGATCTACGTAAATATTTACATATTAAAACTTCAACTGCACACCACCACCAGATAGTAGGTACCGTGGAGCGAAGACACAGAACACTCAATGGGCTCATTCGTTCATACATCTCAGTTGACAAAACAGATTGGGATGTATGGCTGCGATACTTCGTATATCGTTTTAATACAACCCCATCCATGGCACATGACTATTGTCCATATGAGCTAGTTTTTGGTACAATTTCAAAACTACCAAAACATTTTAATAGCATAGATAAAAAAAAAACTTTATAATATAGAAGATTATGCTAAGGAATCCAAATTTAGATTAAAACAGGAATTTAAGAGAGATAGACAATGCTAGAATGTCATAAGCTAAAACAGAAAATCAGTTACGAAAAAACTAGCTTAGATTTCGATTTAAAAATAGGATATCAGGTTTTATTGAAAAATGAAACAGGACTTAAGTTGGATTTTAAATATACAGGTTTTAAATATACAGATAATATAACTATAATAAATAATAAAAATAAAAAGCAAGTAGTACATAAAGATCGATTAAAACTCTTTATTTTATAATCAATTTTTATTTCATAAATGTATTACGTATGACCATACATAATATAAGAGCACATAGGATAACCATATCTAAAATAAGAATAAAAAAAAAGAAAAACAAATTAAAAACACATAAAAAAAATAGAAAAACAAACTTACAAAAAAACACAACAATAAAAAAAATTAAATATTACTGCTATAAGTAATATCATTTTTTGTAAAACTAATACTTGAAAATAACTCCATAATTTTCAAAAGGAGGGAGATGTAGTATGCACACATGTACAATATATGTATCGACCACCCACTGTACCAAGAGTACTTAAAGGGACACGTACTGTAACACTACGTCGCAGTGTTTATACATTTCTGAGTCTCGGTCATCAACCTAAGTGCCCGAAATACGAACCGCTCGCTGTGCCTTGGACCGCAGGCTGAAAGTGCAAGTGTCAGCATAATTGCAACACGAGCGGACCTCATGTATGTGCATATACCTCCGCACTCCAGACTAAGTGAATACATAGGCCATCTCTCCGCTGCCGCTGATGGCAGCGCCGCCACGAGACTTAGACCTTTTAGCTCCTTAGCAAATTAAGGATCAACAAGAACCTCCTTCGAGCTCGGAGCGGCAGCAACGGCTGCTCCGAAAACATCAATACATTTGAGTGAACAAAAATTAAATAAAGAATGAGAACAATTAAAACGATAAGCCTATCTTCTTCATTGGTGGAGCGGGATTATTATTACACTTGTAAAATTTGTCCAACTAAACCAATATTTTACTTACATACATTTTTTGACAATTATGATATTTTATTAGGCAGAGATT
This sequence comes from Drosophila biarmipes, assembly GCF_025231255.1. Classification (NCBI taxonomy): domain Eukaryota; kingdom Metazoa; phylum Arthropoda; class Insecta; order Diptera; family Drosophilidae; genus Drosophila; species Drosophila biarmipes. The sequence continues at coordinate 830,301 of NW_026114526.1, read as the reverse complement.
ATTTGAAAAAGTAAAGCTAAATTTGCGTATGATTGATAGCTTCTTTGAGGGTCCATCTGACGGATGTGAAAGAGACGTTAATTCTTGCATTTTTAGCAGCTGTATCTGCGAGATCGTTTTCCTAAATATTCGAATAGCTTGACATGTTGTAAAAGTCAATGGACGGCAGGGTTGAATGGTTTATAACTTTTTTCAGAATTTTCGCGTTTTTTATTGCCTGGATGGCATCAAGAATGCTAAAAAAAAATTAAAATAAATTTTTCCGACACAGAACCAACCGTGAAGATGATTTCCAAATTTATTCGGGCTTAAATCTCTTATTTTCTTTTTAAATAAAGCTTGGTTTCCCATTTTTTTATTGTTACAAGTACCTTCAAAGAAATTTGTGTGAACTGAAATCTTTCGAGTGAACAGAGAATAAGGACCAATAGGACCAATACTATAAAGGATATTTTTAACTTTAACTTGTATTTTTAAGTAAATAGGACAGAAGCTTTGCAGTCCATGAGCGAACGGTAATTAGTCCTAAAGCCTTTCTAAGGTGAAAACGATCATGTTTATTTAAGTTGTTTTGTACTGATTATGAAATGTTTGAAAAAAGGAGCAGGCATATTCATATCTAGTTCTCATAAATGCTTTATAAAAGAGTAATGACTTGCTTGGATTTACTCCGAAGCGGCAGCCACTAACTAAACATATTCGTTTGATTAGATTTAGATATCGTTTTATTTACACGTTGAACAGACGAGTTATTTGAACTTATGACTCTTCCTAAGTAATGCTTTCTACATTTTTATACCCCTTAATCGTAGAGTAAAAGGGTATACTAGATTCGTCAGAAATTATGTAACAGGTAAAAGGAAGCATTTCCGACCCCATAAAGTATATATAGTATGAACGCTGAGATCTCGACAACTATGTATTTGTCTCATCAATATCTATCGACTCACCAAAACAGATGCTTCGCCCAATCTAACGCCCACAAAGGACAAAAACGCTTTAATCTGTAAGTGATAGGAAACGCGGGTTGTGGGACAAAAGTCACAAGTTTTTTTTGTAGCATAATAATACATTTATTCGATTATTTTGGTATTGCGAACATGATTTGTTATACATTGAAATTAATTTTCTGGCTCCATTTTGGCGAGTTGCATAGAAGATGCACGCTGTTAAATGAGGATTACAAAACGTAATGTGTTCACCATAGTTTGTAGTTCTCAGATCATGTCCACCTTGATTCATAAACATAGTTTTTGATTTAGAAGGTATTCAATGTGCTGACCGATTATCTGTCCTTTAAATTGCTCGTTAAATTGCTCAATTTCCTCATGAAATTTCATTTTATCAATTTTGTTTTCTTGTAGCTCTTTACACATCTAACCTGAACTTTAAAATGATGTATATAAAATTATTTTCTTGCTTTGATGCTACATTTAAAAAATGTCAAAATATTGAATACATTGTTTAGAGCACAAACACCTCCCTTAAGATGTGTTTGACAATATGGAGACCGGTTTCCTTTAAACCTGTTTAATGCAGGACAGCCCACTTCCTCGATATTAACAAACTGACGATTCCCAAAAAAATTCTCTAGAAATCGTTTCTTTTGAGCACCCTTACAAATAATCAGTTTTCCGTTTGTAATTGTCCTCAAAAATCTTCGAGCTTGTCGAAAACTATTTCCTCCATCGTCCCAGATGATGTTTATTGCAGTCTTTTAAATTTATTTTCTTTTTTTTTTGCGAAGTAAATTCATATGGTGGTTCTATTAAAAACCTATTATGCAAGCTAGGATCTTTTTCGAATACAATTCCAGTTTCCTATAGAACAAATTTATTATTATTATCACAGAAACCTTGAACCAAAATAATTTCTTTCTTCATTTTTTTTTATTTATATGGACGTTGATGCACTTCGAACAGTACAAACAAGTTAAAATATTAGTTTATATATGTTGAAATGCAAATTAAATGATAAAGTTTATTATAGGTTTTACATAGAAGGCAATAGGGCTCGTGCAGACAAAAATTTGATGTCACGAAGATCAATTTTGAAACAGCATTCTTGAATATGCGTCCTAATGGCATATTCATATCTAGTTCTAATAAATGCTTTATAAAAAGTAATGACTTGCTTGGATTTACTCCGAAGCGGCAGCCTCTGCACATCATCAGCATACATTAGCATACATTAACATCATCAGCATACATTAGTACACGAGAATGTGTTATGATTGAGGGAAGCTCATTAATAAACAAAGTAAACAGCAAAGGACCCAAATGACTACCCTGGAGCACTCCAGATGTCACGTAGATAAATTTTGAAACAGCATTCTTAAATAAAACCCTCTGAGTCCTAAGGGCATATTCATATCTAGTTCTAATAAAGTAATAACTTGCTTGGACTTACTCCTTAGCGGCAGCCACTGAAGATTTGTCTAAACATATTCGTTTGATTAGATTTAGATATCGTTTTGTTTACATGCTGAACAGACGAGTTATTTGAACTTATGACTCTTCCTAAATAATTATTGCTATCTACATTTGTATACCCCTTATTCGTAGAGTAAAAGGGTATACGATTCGTCAGAAAGTATGAAACAGGTAAAAGGAAGCATTTCTGAACCCATAAAGTATATATAGTATGAACGTTGAGATCTCAAAAATTATAAAAGCTAGAATATCCAAACTTAGCAGGCAGGTTCCTGGGCAGAGCAAGTTTGTTTCAGCGGGGTGCCAAGCCCACTCTAACGCCCACAATCCGCTAAAATCAGTTGCGTCTATATTTTTTATAATAGAAAGAAAATTAAAACTGAAATGTATTTGCCTCAGCAATACCTATCGACTCTGTAAAAACTCTAACGCGGGTTATGGGACAATTTGCATATTAGTGACCCCCCATGAACCCTTGTCTATTACCTAACCTCAATAAAAGGGACACACGCACATGTCCGACCGTCATGCTCATCGAGAAGATCACGGGGCCGCAATAAAAGGGACACGCGCCAATGACCTTATGCCGCACAAAAGTGCGAGACACAACTAAGAATGAAGCAAATGAGTTAAAATATTAGGAAGCATTACTGATCCCATAAAGTATATATAGTATGAACATGATGATTTATGATAGAAACAAAAAAACGGAAATGTATTTGTCTCATGAATACTTATCGATTCACCAAGAAAAGTGCTACGCCCACTCTAAAGCCCACAAATGACACAAACGCTTAAATCCGTCAGTAAATAGGAAACGCGGGCTATGGGACTATTTGACCAAAGATATTCGTTTAATTAGATTTAGGTATCGTTTTGTTTACATGCTGAACAGACGAGTTATTTTAACTTATGACTCTTCTTAAATAATTAATGGTATCTACATTTTTATACCCCTTACTCGTAGAGTAAAAGGGTACACTAGATTCGTCAGAAAGTATGTAACAGGTAAAAGGAAGCATTTCTGACCCCATAAAGTATATATAGTATGAACATTGAGATCTCGAAAACTATTAAAGCTATAATAGCCAAACTTAACAGGCAGAATCCTGGGCAGCGCAAGTTTGTTTCAGCGGGGTGCCAAGCCCACTCTAACGCCCAAAATCCGCCTAAATCTGTTGCGCATACAGTTTTTATAATAGAAACAAAATTAGTACTGGAATGAATTTATCTCATCAATACCTATCGACTCTGTAAAAAAGATACTACGCCCACTCTAACGCCCACAAATGACACAAACGCTTTAATATGTCAGTAGATAGGAAACGCGGGTTATGGGACAATTTGCATATTAATGACCAGTTTTTGTTTTTAGAAGGTATTCAATGTGCTGACCGATTATCTGTCCTTTAAATTGCTCGATAAATTGCTCAATTTCCTCATGAAATTTCATTTTATCAATTTTGTTTTCTTGTAGCTCTTTACACATCTAACCTGAACTTTAAAATGATGTATATAAAATTATTTTCTTGGTTTGATGCTACATTTAAAAAATGTCAAAATATTGAATACATTGTTTAGAGCACAAACACCTCCCTTAAGATGTGTTTGACAATATGGAGACCGGTTTCCTTTAAACCTGTTTAATGCAGGACAGCCCACTTCCTCGATATTAACAAACTGACGATTCCCAAAAAAATTCTCTAGAAATCGTTTCTTTTGAGCACCCTTACAAATAATCAGTTTTCCGTTTGTAATTGTCCTCAAAAATCTTCGAGCTTGTGGAAAACTATTTCCTCCATCGTCCCAGATGATGTTTATTGCAGTCTTTTAAATTGAAGTTCTTTCTTTCTTTGCAAAGTAAAATCATATGGTGGTTCTATTAAAAACCTATTATTCTTTCTTTCAGCGGAAGCAGAAGAGGAAGGGCGAGCGCCTTTCCCAGCCAGACCAGAGTACACACCTGACGGTGGACACACATGACGTGTAATCACAAAAAACACCGAGCAAGAAGAATTAGAACCCTGGGTAAACAAATTTCTACAGGAGGAATTGTCCAAATTCGAAGGATTGACAGGAGTGCCAAATATCGCTGAGCATACGATCACGATGCGGGATGATAAGCCCATTTACAGTCCCCGGGAGGGGCTTGTACCACTGGAAAAAAATGCCGTTTGGCCTCCACTCAGCACCAGCCACATTCCAGCGGCCGCTCGTCAGCGTCATAGGACCGGACATGGTCCAATGCGTTTGCGTATTTGGATAATATCATTATCATCGGCCGCACTCTGAAGGAGCATGTGCAGCATCTACAAGAAGTATTCCGACGGCTACGAAAGGCGAACCTTCATCTCAACGCCAATAAATGCAGTTTCTTTAAACGCAGCCTGGTGTACTTGGGACACGTCATCAGTGAGGAAGGAATTCACACGGATCCCGACAAGATTTCGGCTGTACGGCAACTGAGTCCGCCCACTACATGCAAGGAGTTTAGGAGATGTCTAGGGATCGCGTCATGGTACAGGAGATTTACACCCAACTTTGCCAGCGTAGTACAGCCCATGTCTTTGCTGCTCAAGAAAGAAAATAAATGTCAACGGGAGCAGGAGCAGCAAGATGCGTTCGAGAAACACAAAAGAAAACCCACGGAGGCGCCGGTTCTCGCCTGCCCCGACTTCAACGAGAAGTTCGTGTTGGAAACAGACGCCAGCGACATCGGCCTAGGAGCAGTTTTAACTCAGAAATTCCAGGGAGAAGAACGAGTCATCGCATTCGCCAGCAGACGCCTCATCGCCGCAGAGGAGAATTACTCCGCTAGAGAAAAAGAGTGTTTGGCGACCATATGGGCCATCAGGAAACTCAGATACTACTTGAAATATTATCGATTCGAGGTGATAACGGACCACCTCGCCTTGAAGTGGCTGAACTCGATTGGTAATCCCACCGGCCGCATAGCGCGCTGGGCGTTGGAACTGCAGCAGTACCATTTTGACGTCATCTATCGACGCGGGAGCCAGAACATTGTTGCAGATGCATTTTCTCGACAGCCTTTGGAAGTACTGCGGACGATCCAAAAGGATAAGCCGGGATGCACTTGGTACCAGCGAATGCTGAAACTTGTTCAGGACAGTCCTGAAGATTACCCGGACTACGCGTACGAAAACCAACAACTATATCGGCAAATCGGATCCCGACCTGACGACGAGGACACTGGAAACTGTGCGTGGACAAGGAACACAGACAGCGAGTACTCTCGGAATGCCATGACCAGCCCACGACAGGACATCTCAGAATCAGGAAGACAACCACCCGGATCGCCCAGAGATATTACTGGCCGGGTCTTTTCCGCGATAATACTAGGTGTGTCCGCAAGTGTGACACTTGCCAACGGTTCAAAGTCAGCCAAACTAAGCCGGCGGCTAAAATGTTCACCAGACAGATAAACGAGCCGTTCGATACTGTCTGCGCCGATTTTATTGGGCCCCTTCCGCGATCCAAGAGTGGGAATACGATGCTGCTCGATTTCTTCGACGCCTTTTCGAAATGGGTTGAGAAAAGCTACTTCGGCGCATCTCGAAAAATCCTTTCGGGAGAGGATTTTGAATCACTTTGGTATTCCCCGAATATTTGTCTTCGATAATGGTACACAATTTACGAGTCGTTCATTCAAAGCCTTCTGCAAGTAGGCGGGAATGGAGATCCAACATACAACACCTTATACTCCGCAGCAGAACCCGACAGAAAGGGCCAATCGCACCATTAAAACGATGGTAAAGCAGCATCATTTGTCCAGGGCGAAGGATAACTTTGCCGCTAAGCTAGCACCCAACTATGATGGCCCGTACAAAGTAATTAAGTTATTTTCTCCCACCATAGTGCGCTTGCAACACACCTAGAGCAGGCTACGCAGAACGGCATCCCTCAGAGATTTGAAGGAAGCAGTCAACGAGCCAGAAACCCAGAATCTGGTACCCAGACGACAGGACGACAACGAATACACTCAGATGGCGGAGCAAGTTTAGCGATCGATTGACGCTAAAAACCCGTAGCAGAGCAACAGCAACAGCAGAGATACAGAAGCAAAGGATAACTGCATCAAGGCGGAAGCAACGGAGAAGCCAGCACGAATAAATGTCCACATCCAAACGAGAGCAGCAGAGAAGCATCCAAGGATACCCGCAGAAGGCGGGAGCATACACGAAGATAGTAGCGCGGCAGCAGCTCCAGAAGAAGACGGCATAATAGCAACGAACTTGTTACAAACAAGCCGGCGAGTGACGCTCGATCTGGCCGAGGCGAGAGCCAACCAGGAACACTGCGACAATGTTTGAGTCAGTGGGGCCACTTGCTGGAGGGTGGGCCTTCCCAACGTTCCACTCCCCTAGTGGTAACAAAGCACAAATACACTTTTGTTCTCCGCTACAGACATGGCGTCGGACAATTCGTCCCACCTATGGCGCATGGCGACGCAAGTCACGGTCACTTTAGAATCTTGGGCCCGAACGGAGTCGCCATTGACTATCCGGCCGAGAAGGACGACGACCAACGCGCGGCGCTGCTACGGGGCGAAGGCACAGTCCGACCTGGGGGTGTACCCCACTTGGCGGGAAAAAGGCTGCTCCAGGCCTGGGCAAAGCGGCCGTACACGCCTGGGTAGCCGCGGTGGTGCTAAGCCTGGTGCCATCCGCTTCCCGTCTGGTGACTTTCGGGGACGTGACCGATGTGGTCCTACCCCCACGAGGTGGTTAGAGCCCCAGCAGCAGCGAAAAGGACAGCGACGACCCCTGGAGGTCCAATTCCGACCATGCCGCCCACGAGGAGGAAATGGCCCGTTGGAGGAGCAGAGCTACAAACAATTGTGGACTACGTCGAGTCAGAGAAGGCCCGGAAAGAGCAAGCGCAGCGTTCTGAGGACCGCCCCACACCCGTCTCGGTGGCGAAGGAGCCCCATACCCCAGCAGTCCTGGCCAAAGAGGAACGTGCCGAATACCCGCCGGCCGACGAAGACTGGGTATTGCCGCCCCGCCACTTGAGCGTCCTGGTCGAGGGTGGACGCATTCCCCGATCCTTGGTCGAGCTGGTGCAGCCACAGAAGGGCACGAACCGGCGGGTAAATCGGAAGTTTTTTTTCCATGCTGGAGCCGAGGAATTCCGGGTGCGTATTACCAATACCGACCGGATTATCATTTCCAAACGCCCCCGAAGTAGGAGGGGATGTGAGGAGTCGTTTGACCCCTTACAAATAACGGCAACAACAGCAGCCGTAACGGCCAAAGGCGTCGCCAACAGCAACGGCTGTCAGCAGCACCAACAACGGCCGCCAGCAACAACAACAACAGCAGCCAGCGGCAATAACAACAGCAGCCAGCGGCAACAACAACAGCAGCTAGCTGCAAAACAAAACCAAAACAAACCAAGAGCCGGAACAAAACAAAACCCTCGCGAATAAACTTTGTACATTTCACTTAATATGTAAGCTTAACCAATAATTGTTAGATTTGTAGATATATTTGTACATAATAATTATCTTAGCTTAAGCCTAAGCGATAGTTTCTGTTTATCTTTCCCCGTTCTCGCATCACCATTAGCCACGCACACACACACACCAGGAGAGCCACAGGTGGCTCTCGACGAGGAAGCGCCAAAGTGACCAAGGAACCACCAGCGAGATTCGCGGCAGCCCATCAGTGACCAGAGCGAAAAGCCAGCCCTCGACGCGCGAGGCCAACAGCGGCGGAGGTCAGCCACCGGCTGACGATTTTTGGAAGGAGATCAGCCAGGCGATCTCGAGGAGAGTGTGCCGACCCAGGACCAGCAGCACCCGGATTCACGCGTGAAACATGAACCAAGAAATAAAAATGCTCCAATAAATGTATTTCTCGCCTGATTTTAATACAACTCGTAGGAAAAGAATACAATCAAGCTGGCCACGCATAAATATAAATGTTTCAAAACAAATGCCTACATTTAGGGCCATAAATTCTGCCCTAGGGAAGAGTTGTCTTCATAATCGATCCTCTCTCTCTCGGCCTTCTCGTAGTGAGTGCTATGGCCCAAATGCGTGTTACCGCTCTGCTGCAGACATCAAATAAACTATTTCTATCACACCGTATCCCGGTGGCTGGCACTCTACATCTCACGCCAGCCAACCGACTTTTGTCCAAGACCTTTTTGTCCCATATAATTTGGCCGTAAAAGGGTCATCAAATTCTTTTGACCAAAGCTTTATGAACCCAAGAACACTCATGGCTTTGTTAACAGTATACATAATGTGGCAGTCAAATTAAAGTTTAGGGTCCAGAAGAACACCAAAATCATTTACTGAATATATACGGTCAAGTGGCGTATTTTTAAAATAGTAACTGATAAACATAGGAGTTCCACTATAAAAAGTCATAACGTTGCATTTAAGGCAGTTCAAATTTAAAGGTTGTACTCACAACATCCATGAAAACAATCAATATCTGACTGTAAGTTAAATCCCGACTCTATTTCATTAAATGATAAACAAAGCTTAACATCATCAGCATACATTAGTACACGAGAATGTGTTACGATTGAGGGAAGATCATTAATAAACAAAGTAAACAGCAAAGGGCACAAATAAATACCCTGAGGCACTCCAGATGTCACGTATATCAATTTTGAAACAGAATTCCTAAATATAACCCTCTGAGTCCTAAGGGCATATTCATATCTAGTAGCTATACCAATACTAAATAAAAGTGCAAATACAGTAGCAAAAGCTATATTTGAAGATCTTATTCTAAAGTACGGTCCAATGAAGACGTTCATTACGGACATGGGAACAGAATATAAAAATTCAATTATTGAAGATCTACGTAAATATTTACATATTAAAACTTCAACTGCACACCACCACCAGATAGTAGGTACCGTGGAGCGAAGACACAGAACACTCAATGGGCTCATTCGTTCATACATCTCAGTTGACAAAACAGATTGGGATGTATGGCTGCGATACTTCGTATATCGTTTTAATACAACCCCATCCATGGCACATGACTATTGTCCATATGAGCTAGTTTTTGGTACAATTTCAAAACTACCAAAACATTTTAATAGCATAGATAAAAAAAAAACTTTATAATATAGAAGATTATGCTAAGGAATCCAAATTTAGATTAAAACAGGCATTTAAGAGAGATAGACAATGCTAGAATGTCATAAGCTAAAACAGAAAATCAGTTACGAAAAAACTAGCTTAGATTTCGATTTAAAAATAGGATATCAGGTTTTATTGAAAAATGAAACAGGACTTAAGTTGGATTTTAAATATACAGGTTTTAAATATACAGATAATATAACTATAATAAATAATAAAAATAAAAAGCAAGTAGTACATAAAGATCGATTAAAACTCTTTATTTCATAATCAATTTTTATTTCATAAATGTATCACGTATGACCATACATAATATAAGAGCACATAGGATAACCATATCTAAAATAAGAACAAAAAAAAAGAAAAACAAATTAAAAACACATAAAAAAAAATAGAAAAACAAACTTACAAAAAAACACAACAATAAAAAAAATTAAATATTACTGCTATAAGTAATATCATTTTTTGTAAAACTAATACTAGAAAATAACTCCATAATTTTCAAAAGGAGGGAGATGTAGTATGCACACATATACAATATATGTATCGACCACCCACTGTACCAAGAGTACTTAAAGGGACACGTACTGTAACACTACGTCGCAGTGTTTATACATTTCTGAGTCTCGGTCATCAACCTAAGTGCCCGAAATACGAACCGCTCGCTGTGCCTTGGACCGCAGGCTGAAAGTGCAAGTGTCAGCATAATTGCAACACGAGCGGACCTCACGTATGTGCATATACCTCCGCACTCCAGACTAAGTGAATACATAGGCCATCTCTCCGCTGCCGCTGATGGCAGCGCCGCCACGAGACTTAGACCTTTTAGCTCCTTAGCAAATTAAGGATCAACAAGAACCTCCTTCGAGCTCGGAGCGGCAGCAACGGCTGCTCCGAAAACATCAATACATTTGAGTGAACAAAAATTAAATAAAGAATGAGAACAATTAAAACGATAAGCCTATCTTCTTCATTGGTGGAGCGGGATTATTATTACACTTGTAAAATTTGTCCAACTAAACCAATATTTTACTTACATACATTTTTTGACAATTATGATATTTTATTAGGCAGAGATTATTTGAAAAAGTAAAGCTAAATTTGCGTATGATTGATAGCTTCTTTGAGGGTCCATCTGACGGATGTGAAAGAGACGTTAATTCTTGCATTTTTAGCAGCTGTATCTGCGAGATCGTTTTCCTAAATATTCGAATAGCTTGACATGTTGTAAAAGTCAATGGACGGCAGGGTTGAATGGTTTATAACTTTTTTCAGAATTTTCGCGTTTTTTATTGTCTGGATGGCATCAAGAATGCTAAAAAAAAATTAAAATAAATTTTTCCGACACAGAACCAACCGTGAAGATGATTTCCAAATTTATTCGGGCTTAAATCTCTTATTTTCTTTTTAAATAAAGCTTGGTTTCCCATTTTTTTATTGTTACAAGTACCTTCAAAGAAATTTGTGTGAACTGAAATCTTTCGAGTGAACAGAGAATAAGGACCAATAGGAGCAATACTATAAAGGATATTTTTAACTTTAACTTGTATTTTTAAGTAAATAGGACAGAAGCTTTGCAGTCCATGAGCGAACGGTAATTAGTCCTAAAGCCTTTCTAAGGTGAAAACGATCATGTTTATTTAAGTTGTTTTGTACTGATTATGAAATGTTTGAAAAAAGGAGCAGGCATATTCATATATAGTTCTCATAAATGCTTTATAAAAGAGTAATGACTTGCTTGGATTTACTCCGAAGCGGCAGCCACTAACTAAACATATTCGTTTGATTAGATTTAGATATCGTTTTATTTACACGTTGAACAGACGAGTTATTTGAACTTATGACTCTTCCTAAGTAATGCTATCTACATTTTTATACCCCTTACTCGTAGAGTAAAAGGGTATACTAGATTCGTCAGAAATTATGTAACAGGTAAAAGGAAGCATTTCCGACCTCATAAAGTATATATAGTATGAACGCTGAGATCTCGACAACTATGTATTTGTCTCATCAATATCTATCGACTCACCAAAACAGATGCTTCGCCCAATCTAACGCCCACAAAGGACAAAAACGCTTTAATCTGTAAGTGATAGGAAACGCGGGTTGTGGGACAAAAGTCACAAGTTTTTTTTGTAGCATAATAATACATTTATTCGATTATTTTGGTATTGCGAACATGATTTGTTATACATTGAAATTAATTTTCCGGCTCCATTTTGGCGAGTTGCATAGAAGATGCACGCTGTTAAATGAGGATTACAAAACGTAATGTGTTCACCATAGTTTGTAGTTCTCAGATCATGTCCACCTTGATTCATAAACATAGTTTTTGATTTAGAAGGTATTCAATGTGCTGACCGATTATCTGTCCTTTAAATTGCTCGTTAAATTGCTCAATTTCCTCATGAAATTTCATTTTATCAATTTTGTTTTCTTGTAGCTCTTTACACATCTAACCTGAACTTTAAAATGATGTATATAAAATTATTTTCTTGCTTTGATGCTACATTTAAAAAATGTCAAAATATTGAATACATTGTTTAGAGCACAAACACCTCCCTTAAGATGTGTTTGACAATATGGAGACCGGTTTCCTTTAAACCTGTTTAATGCAGGACAGCCCACTTCCTCGATATTAACAAGCTGACGATTCCCAAAAAAATTCTCTAGAAATCGTTTCTTTTGAGCACCCTTACAAATAATCAGTTTTCCGTTTGTAATTGTCCTCAAAAATCTTCGAGCTTGTCGAAAACTATTTCCTCCATCGTCCCAGATGATGTTTATTGCAGTCTTGTAAATTTATTTTCTTTTTTTTTTGCGAAGTAAATTCATATGGTGGTTCTATTAAAAACCTATTATGCAAGCTAGGATCTTTTTCGAATACAATTCCAGTTTCCTATAGAACAAATTTATTATTATTATCACAGAAACCTTGAACCAAAATAATTTCTTTCTTCATTTTTTTATTTATATGGACGTTGATGCACTTCGAACAGTACAAACAAGTTAAAATATTAGTTTATATATGTTGAAATGCAAATTAAATGATAAAGTTTATTATAGGTTTTACATAGAAGGCAATAGGGCTCGTGCAGACAAAAATTTTATGTCACGAAGATCAATTTTGAAACAGCATTCTTGAATATGCGTCCTAATGGCATATTCATATCTAGTTCTAATAAATGCTTTATAAAAAGTAATGACTTGCTTGGATTTACTCCGAAGCGGCAGCCTCTGCACATCATCAGCATACATTAGCATACATTAACATCATCAGCATACATTAGTACACGAGAATGTGTTATGATTGAGGGAAGCTCATTAATAAACAAAGTAAACAGCAAAGGACCCAAATGACTACCCTGGAGCACTCCAGATGTCACGTAGATAAATTTTGAAACAGCATTCTTAAATAAAACCCTCTGAGTCCTAAGGGCATATTCATATCTAGTTCTAATAAAGTAATAACTTGCTTGGACTTACTCCTTAGCGGCAGCCACTGAAGATTTGTCTAAACATATTCGTTTGATTAGATTTAGATATCGTTTTGTTTACATGCTGAACAGACGAGTTATTTGAACTTACGACTCTTCCTAAATAATTAATGCTATCTACATTTGTATACCCCTTATTCGTAGAGTAAAAGGGTATACGATTCGTCAGAAAGTATGAAACAGGTAAAAGGAAGCATTTCTGAACCCATAAAGTATATATAGTATGAACGTTGAGATCTCAAAAATTATAAAAGCTAGAATATCCAAACTTAGCAGGCAGGTTCCTGGGCAGAGCAAGTTTGTTTCAGCGGGGTGCCAAGCCCACTCTAACGCCCACAATCCGCTAAAATCAGTTGCGTCTATATTTTTTATAATAGAAACAAAATTAAAACTGAAATGTATTTGCCTCAGCAATACCTATCGACTCTGTAAAAACTCTAAGGCGGGTTATGGGACAATTTGCATATTAGTGACCCCCCATGAACCCTTGTCTATTACCTAACCTCAATAAAAGGGACACACGCACATGTCCGACCGTCATGCTCATCGAGAAGATCACGGGGCCGCAATAAAAGGGACAAGCGCCAATGACCTTATGCCGCACAAAAGTGCGAGACACAACTAAGAATGAAGCAAATGAGTTAAAATATTAGGAAGCATTACTGATCCCATAAAGTATATATAGTATGAACATGATGATTTATGATAGAAACAAAAAAACGGAAATGTATTTGTCTCATGAATACTTATCGATTCACCAAGAAAAGTGCTACGCCCACTCTAAAGCCCACAAATGACACAAACGCTTAAATCCGTCAGTAAATAGGAAACGCGGGCTATGGGACTATTTGACCAAAGATATTCGTTTAATTAGATTTAGGTATCGTTTTGTTTACATGCTGAACAGACGAGTTATTTTAAGTTATGACTCTTCTTAAATAATTAATGGTATCTACATTTTTATACCCCTTACTCGTAGAGTAAAAGGGTACACTAGATTCGTCAGAAAGTATGTAACAGGTAAAAGGAAGCATTTCTGACCCCATAAAGTATATATAGTATGAACATTGAGATCTCGAAAACTATTAAAGCTATAATAGCCAAACTTAACAGGCAGAATCCTGGGCAGCGCAAGTTTGTTTCAGCGGGGTGCCAAGCCCACTCTAACGCCCAAAATCCGCCTAAATCTGTTGCGCATACAGTTTTTATAATAGAAACAAAATTAGTACTGGAATGAATTTATCTCATCAATACCTATCGACTCTGTAAAAAAGATACTACGCCCACTCTAACGCCCACAAATGACACAAACGCTTTAATATGTCAGTAGATAGGAAACGCGGGTTATGGGACAATTTGCATATTAATGACCAGTTTTTGTTTTTAGAAGGTATTCAATGTGCTGACCGATTATCTGTCCTTTAAATTGCTCGATAAATTGCTCAATTTCCTCATGAAATTTCATTTTATCAATTTTGTTTTCTTGTAGCTCTTTACACATCTAACCTGAACTTTAAAATGATGTATATAAAATTATTTTCTTGGTTTGATGCTACATTTAAAAAATGTCAAAATATTGAATACATTGTTTAGAGCACAAACACCTCCCTTAAGATGTGTTTGACAATATGGAGACCGGTTTCCTTTAAACCTGTTTAATGCAGGACAGCCCACTTCCTCGATATTAACAAACTGACGATTCCCAAAAAAATTCTCTAGAAATCGTTTCTTTTGAGCACCCTTACAAATAATCAGTTTTCCGTTTGTAATTGTCCTCAAAAATCTTCGAGCTTGTGGAAAACTATTTCCTCCATCGTCCCAGATGATGTTTATTGCAGTCTTTTAAATTGAAGTTCTTTCTTTCTTTGCAAAGTAAAATCATATGGTGGTTCTATTAAAAACCTATTATTCTTTCTTTCAGCGGAAGCAGAAGAGGAAGGGCGAGCGCCTTTCCCAGCCAGACCAGAGTACACACCTGACGGTGGACACACATGACGTGTAATCACAAAAAACACCGAGCAAGAAGAATTAGAACCCTGGGTAAACAAATTTCTACAGGAGGAATTGTCCAAATTCGAAGGATTGACAGGAGTGCCAAATATCGCTGAGCATACGATCACGATGCGGGATGATAAGCCCATTTACAGTCCCCGGGAGGGGCTTGTACCACTGGAAAAAAATGCCGTTTGGCCTCCACTCAGCACCAGCCACATTCCAGCGGCCGCTCGTCAGCGTCATAGGACCGGACATGGTCCAATGCGTTTGCGTATTTGGATAATATCATTATCATCGGCCGCACTCTGAAGGAGCATGTGCAGCATCTACAAGAAGTATTCCGACGGCTACGAAAGGCGAACCTTCATCTCAACGCCAATAAATGCAGTTTCTTTAAACGCAGCCTGGTGTACTTGGGACACGTCATCAGTGAGGAAGGAATTCACACGGATCCCGACAAGATTTCGGCTGTACGGCAACTGAGTCCGCCCACTACATGCAAGGAGTTTAGGAGATGTCTAGGGATCGCGTCATGGTACAGGAGATTTACACCCAACTTTGCCAGCGTAGTACAGCCCATGTCTTTGCTGCTCAAGAAAGAAAATAAATGTCAACGGGAGCAGGAGCAGCAAGATGCGTTCGAGAAACACAAAAGAAAACCCACGGAGGCGCCGGTTCTCGCCTGCCCCGACTTCAACGAGAAGTTCGTGTTGCAAACAGACGCCAGCGACATCGGCCTAGGAGCAGTTTTAACTCAGAAATTCCAGGGAGAAGAACGAGTAATCGCATTCGCCAGCAGACGCCTCATCGCCGCAGAGGAGAATTACTCCGCTAGAGAAAAAGAGTGTTTGGCGACCATATGGGCCATCAGGAAACTCAGATACTACTTGAAATATTATCGATTCGAGGTGATAACGGACCACCTCGCCTTGAAGTGGCTCAACTCGATTGGTAATCCCACCGGCCGCATAGCGCGCTGGGCGTTGGAACTGCAGCAGTACCATTTTGACGTCATCTATCGACGCGGGAGCCAGAACATTGTTGCAGATGCATTTTCTCGACAGCCTTTGGAAGTACTGCGGACGATCCAAAAGGATAAGCCGGGATGCACTTGGTACCAGCGAATGCTGAAACTTGTTCAGGACAGTCCTGAAGATTACCCGGACTACGCGTACGAAAACCAACAACTATATCGGCAAATCGGATCCCGACCTGACGACGAGGACACTGGAAACTGTGCGTGGACAAGGAACACAGACAGCGAGTACTCTCGGAATGCCATGACCAGCCCACGACAGGACATCTCAGAATCAGGAAGACAACCACCCGGATCGCCCAGAGATATTACTGGCCGGGTCTTTTCCGCGATAATACTAGGTGTGTCCGCAAGTGTGACACTTGCCAACGGTTCAAAGTCAGCCAAACTAAGCCGGCGGCTAAAATGTTCACCAGACAGATAAACGAGCCGTTCGATACTGTCTGCGCCGATTTTATTGGGCCCCTTCCGCGATCCAAGAGTGGGAATACGATGCTGCTCGATTTCTTCGACGCCTTTTCGAAATGGGTTGAGAAAAGCTACTTCGGCGCATCTCGAAAAATCCTTTCGGGAGAGGATTTTGAATCACTTTGGTATTCCCCGAATATTTGTCTTCGATAATGGTACACAATTTACGAGTCGTTCATTCAAAGCCTTCTGCAAGTAGGCGGGAATGGAGATCCAACATACAACACCTTATACTCCGCATTAAAACGATGGTAAAGCAGCATCATTTGTCCAGGGCGAAGGATAACTTTGCCGCTAAGCTAGCACCCAACTATGATGGCCCGTACAAAGTAATTAAGTTATTTTCTCCCACCATAGTGCGCTTGCAACACACCTAGAGCAGGCTACGCAGAACGGCATCCCTCAGAGATTTGAAGGAAGCAGTCAACGAGCCAGAAACCCAGAATCTGGTACCCAGACGACAGGACGACAACGAATACACTCAGATGGCGGAGCAAGTTTAGCGATCGATTGACGCTAAAAACCCGTAGCAGAGCAACAGCAACAGCAGAGATACAGAAGCCAAGGATAACTGCATCAAGGCGGAAGCAACGGAGAAGCCAGCACGAATAAATGTCCACATCCAAACGAGAGCAGCAGAGAAGCATCCAAGGATACCCGCAGAAGGCGGGAGCATACACGAAGATAGTAGCGCGGCAGCAGCTCCAGAAGAAGACGGCATAATAGCAACGAACTTGTTACAAACAAGCCGGCGAGTGACGCTCGATCTGGCCGAGGCGAGAGCCAACCAGGAACACTGCGACAATGTTTGAGTCAGTGGGGCCACTTGCTGGAGGGTGGGCCTTCCCAACGTTCCACTCCCCTAGTGGTAACAAAGCACAAATACACTTTTGTTCTCCGCTACAGACATGGCGTCGGACAATTCGTCCCACCTATGGCGCATGGCGACGCAAGTCACGGTCACTTTAGAATCTTGGGCCCGAACGGAGTCGCCATTGACTATCCGGCCGAGAAGGACGACGACCAACGCGCGGCGCTGCTACGGGGCGAAGGCACAGTCCGACCTGGGGGTGTACCCCACTTGGCGGGAAAAAGGCTGCTCCAGGCCTGGGCAAAGCGGCCGTACACGCCTGGGTAGCCGCGGTGGTGCTAAGCCTGGTGCCATCCGCTTCCCGTCTGGTGACTTTCGGGGACGTGACCGATGTGGTCCTACCCCCACGAGGTGGTTAGAGCCCCAGCAGCAGCGAAAAGGACAGCGACGACCCCTGGAGGTCCAATTCCGACCATGCCGCCCACGAGGAGGAAATGGCCCGTTGGAGGAGCAGAGCTACAAACAATTGTGGACTACGTCGAGTCAGAGAAGGCCCGGAAAGAGCAAGCGCAGCGTTCTTAGGACCGCCCCACACCCGTCTCGGTGGCGAAGGAGCCCCATACCCCGGCAGTCCTGGCCAAAGAGGAACGTGCCGAATACCCGCCGGCCGACGAAGACTGGGTATTGCCGCCCCGCCACTTGAGCGTCCTGGTCGAGGGTGGACGCATTCCCCGATCCTTGGTCGAGCTGGTGCAGCCACAGAAGGGCACGAACCGGCGGGTAAATCGGAAGTTTTTTTTCCATGCTGGAGCCGAGGAATTCCGGGTGCGTATTACCAATACCGACCGGATTATCATTTCCAAACGCCCCCGAAGTAGGAGGGGATGTGAGGAGTCGTTTGACCCCTTACAAATAACGGCAACAACAGCAGCCGTAACGGCCAAAGGCGTCGCCAACAGCAACGGCTGTCAGCAGCACCAACAACGGCCGCCAGCAACAACAACAACAGCAGCCAGCGGCAATAACAACAGCAGCCAGCGGCAACAACAACAGCAGCTAGCTGCAAAACAAAACCAAAACAAACCAAGAGCCGGAACAAAACAAAACCCTCGCGAATAAACTTTGTACATTTCACTTAATATGTAAGCTTAACCAATAATTGTTAGATTTGTAGATATATTTGTACATAATAATTATCTTAGCTTAAGCCTAAGCGATAGTTTCTGTTTATCTTTCCCCGTTCTCGCATCACCATTAGCCACGCACACACACACACCAGGAGAGCCACAGGTGGCTCTCGACGAGGAAGCGCCAAAGTGACCAAGGAACCACCAGCGAGATTCGCGGCAGCCCATCAGTGACCAGAGCGAAAAGCCAGCCCTCGACGCGCGAGGCCAACAGCGGCGGAGGTCAGCCACCGGCTGACGATTTTTGGAAGGAGATCAGCCAGGCGATCTCGAGGAGAGTGTGCCGACCCAGGACCAGCAGCACCCGGATTCACGCGTGAAACATGAACCAAGAAATAAAAATGCTCCAATAAATGTATTTCTCGCCTGATTTTAATACAACTCGTAGGAAAAGAATACAATCAAGCTGGCCACGCATAAATATAAATGTTTCAAAACAAATGCCTACATTTAGGGCCATAAATTCTGCCCTAGGGAAGAGTTGTCTTCATAATCGATCCTCTCTCTCTCGGCCTTCTCGTAGTGAGTGCTATGGCCCAAATGCGTGTTACCGCTCTGCTGCAGACATCGAATAAACTATTTCTAACACACCGTATCCCGGTGGCTGGCACTCTACATCTCACGCCAGCCAACCGACTTTTGTCCAAGACCTTTTTGTCCCATATAATTTGGCCGTAAAAGGGTCATCAAATTCTTTTGACCAAAGCTTTATGAACCCAAGAACACTCATGGCTTTGTTAACAGTATACATAATGTGGCAGTCAAATTAAAGTTTAGGGTCCAGAAGAACACCAAAATCATTTACTGAATATATACGGTCAAGTGGCGTATTTTTAAAATAGTAACTGATAAACATAGGAGTTCCACTATAAAAAGTCATAACGTTGCATTTAAGGCAGTTCAAATTTAAAGGTTGTACTCACAACATCCATGAAAACAATCAATATCTGACTGTAAGTTAAATCCCGACTCTATTTCATTAAATGATAAACAAAGCTTAACATCATCAGCATACATTAGTACACGAGAATGTGTTACGATTGAGGGAAGATCATTAATAAACAAAGTAAACAGCAAAGGGCACAAATAACTACCCTGAGGCACTCCAGATGTCACGTATATCAATTTTGAAACAGAATTCCTAAATATAACCCTCTGAGTCCTAAGGGCATATTCATATCTAGTAGCTATACCAATACTAAATAAAAGTGCAAATACAGTAGCAAAAGCTATATTTGAAGATCTTATTCTAAAGTACGGTCCAATGAAGACGTTCATTACGGACATGGGAACAGAATATAAAAATTCAATTATTGAAGATCTACGTAAATATTTACATATTAAAACTTCAACTGCACACCACCACCAGATAGTAGGTACCGTGGAGCGAAGACACAGAACACTCAATGGGCTCATTCGTTCATACATCTCAGTTGACAAAACAGATTGGGATGTATGGCTGCGATACTTCGTATATCGTTTTAATACAACCCCATCCATGGCACATGACTATTGTCCATATGAGCTAGTTTTTGGTACAATTTCAAAACTACCAAAACATTTTAATAGCATAGATAAAAAAAAACTTTATAATATAGAAGATTATGCTAAGGAATCCAAATTTAGATTAAAACAGGCATTTAAGAGAGATAGACAATGCTAGAATGTCATAAGCTAAAACAGAAAATCAGTTACGAAAAAACTAGCTTAGATTTCGATTTAAAAATAGGATATCAGGTTTTATTAAAAAATGAAACAGGACTTAAGTTGGATTTTAAATATACAGGTTTTAAATATACAGATAATATAACTATAATAAATAATAAAAATAAAAAGCAAGTAGTACATAAAGATCGATTAAAACTCTTTATTTCATAATCAATTTTTATTTCATAAATGTATCACGTATGACCATACATAATATAAGAGCACATAGGATAACCATATCTAAAATAAGAACAAAAAAAAAGAAAAACAAATTAAAAACACATAAAAAAAAATAGAAAAACAAACTTACAAAAAAACACAACAATAAAAAAAATTAAATATTACTGCTATAAGTAATATCATTTTTTGTAAAACTAATACTAGAAAATAACTCCATAATTTTCAAAAGGAGGGAGATGTAGTATGCACACATATACAATATATGTATCGACCACCCACTGTACCAAGAGTACTTAAAGGGACACGTACTGTAACACTACGTCGCAGTGTTTATACATTTCTGAGTCTCGGTCATCAACCTAAGTGCCCGAAATACGAACCGCTCGCTGTGCCTTGGACCGCAGGCTGAAAGTGCAAGTGTCAGCATAATTGCAACACGAGCGGACCTCATGTATGTGCATATACCTCCGCACTCCAGACTAAGTGAATACATAGGCCATCTCTCCGCTGCCGCTGATGGCAGCGCCGCCACGAGACTTAGACCTTTTAGCTCCTTAGCAAATTAAGGATCAACAAGAACCTCCTTCGAGCTCGGAGCGGCAGCAACGGCTGCTCCGAAAACATCAATACATTTGAGTGAACAAAAATTAAATAAAGAATGAGAACAATTAAAACGATAAGCCTATCTTCTTCATTGGTGGAGCGGGATTATTATTACACTTGTAAAATTTGTCCAACTAAACCAATATTTTACTTACATACATTTTTTGACAATTATGATATTTTATTAGGCAGAGATTATTTGAAAAAGTAAAGCTAAATTTGCGTATGATTGATAGCTTCTTTGAGGGTCCATCTGACGGATGTGAAAGAGACGTTAATTCTTGCATTTTTAGCAGCTGTATCTGCGAGATCGTTTTCCTAAATATTCGAATAGCTTGACATGTTGTAAAAGTCAATGGACGGCAGGGTTGAATGGTTTATAACTTTTTTCAGAATTTTCGCGTTTTTTATTGTCTGGATGGCATCAAGAATGCTAAAAAAAAATTAAAATAAATTTTTCCGACACAGAACCAACCGTGAAGATGATTTCCAAATTTATTCGGGCTTAAATCTCTTATTTTCTTTTTAAATAAAGCTTGGTTTCCCATTTTTTTATTGTTACAAGTACCTTCAAAGAAATTTGTGTGAACTGAAATCTTTCGAGTGAACAGAGAATAAGGACCAATAGGAGCAATACTATAAAGGATATTTTTAACTTTAACTTGTATTTTTAAGTAAATAGGACAGAAGCTTTGCAGTCCATGAGCGAACGGTAATTAGTCCTAAAGCCTTTCTAAGGTGAAAACGATCATGTTTATTTAAGTTGTTTTGTACTGATTATGAAATGTTTGAAAAAAGGAGCAGGCATATTCATATATAGTTCTCATAAATGCTTTATAAAAGAGTAATGACTTGCTTGGATTTACTCCGAAGCGGCAGCCACTAACTAAACATATTCGTTTGATTAGATTTAGATATCGTTTTATTTACACGTTGAACAGACGAGTTATTTGAACTTATGACTCTTCCTAAGTAATGCTATCTACATTTTTATACCCCTTACTCGTAGAGTAAAAGGGTATACTAGATTCGTCAGAAATTATGTAACAGGTAAAAGGAAGCATTTCCGACCTCATAAAGTATATATAGTATGAACGCTGAGATCTCGACAACTATGTATTTGTCTCATCAATATCTATCGACTCACCAAAACAGATGCTTCGCCCAATCTAACGCCCACAAAGGACAAAAACGCTTTAATCTGTAAGTGATAGGAAACGCGGGTTGTGGGACAAAAGTCACAAGTTTTTTTTGTAGCATAATAATACATTTATTCGATTATTTTGGTATTGCGAACATGATTTGTTATACATTGAAATTAATTTTCCGGCTCCATTTTGGCGAGTTGCATAGAAGATGCACGCTGTTAAATGAGGATTACAAAACGTAATGTGTTCACCATAGTTTGTAGTTCTCAGATCATGTCCACCTTGATTCATAAACATAGTTTTTGATTTAGAAGGTATTCAATGTGCTGACCGATTATCTGTCCTTTAAATTGCTCGTTAAATTGCTCAATTTCCTCATGAAATTTCATTTTATCAATTTTGTTTTCTTGTAGCTCTTTACACATCTAACCTGAACTTTAAAATGATGTATATAAAATTATTTTCTTGGTTTGATGCTACATTTAAAAAATGTCAAAATATTGAATACATTGTTTAGAGCACAAACACCTCCCTTAAGATGTGTTTGACATTATGGAGACCGGTTTCCTTTAAACCTGTTTAATGCAGGACAGCCCACTTCCTCGATATTAACAAGCTGACGATTCCCAAAAAAAATTCTCTAGAAATCGTTTCTTTTGAGCACCCTTACAAATAATCAGTTTTCCGTTTGTAATTGTCCTCAAAAATCTTCGAGCTTGTCGAAAACTATTTCCTCCATCGTCCCAGATGATGTTTATTGCAGTCTTGTAAATTTATTTTCTTTTTTTTTTGCGAAGTAAATTCATATGGTGGTTCTATTAAAAACCTATTATGCAAGCTAGGATCTTTTTCGAATACAATTCCAGTTTCCTATAGAACAAATTTATTATTATTATCACAGAAACCTTGAACCAAAATAATTTCTTTCTTCATTTTTTTATTTATATGGACGTTGATGCACTTCGAACAGTACAAACAAGTTAAAATATTAGTTTATATATGTTGAAATGCAAATTAAATGATAAAGTTTATTATAGGTTTTACATAGAAGGCAATAGGGCTCGTGCAGACAAAAATTTTATGTCACGAAGATCAATTTTGAAACAGCATTCTTGAATATGCGTCCTAATGGCATATTCATATCTAGTTCTAATAAATGCTTTATAAAAAGTAATGACTTGCTTGGATTTACTCCGAAGCGGCAGCCTCTGCACATCATCAGCATACATTAGCATACATTAACATCATCAGCATACATTAGTACACGAGAATGTGTTATGATTGAGGGAAGCTCATTAATAAACAAAGTAAACAGCAAAGGACCCAAATGGCTACCCTGGAGCACTCCAGATGTCACGTAGATAAATTTTGAAACAGCATTCTTAAATAAAACCCTCTGAGTCCTAAGGGCATATTCATATCTAGTTCTAATAAAGTAATAACTTGCTTGGACTTACTCCTTAGCGGCAGCCACTGAAGATTTGTCTAAACATATTCGTTTGATTAGATTTAGATATCGTTTTGTTTACATGCTGAACAGACGAGTTATTTGAACTTATGACTCTTCCTAAATAATTAATGCTATCTACATTTGTATACCCCTTATTCGTAGAGTAAAAGGGTATACGATTCGTCAGAAAGTATGAAACAGGTAAAAGGAAGCATTTCTGAACCCATAAAGTATATATAGTATGAACGTTGAGATATCAAAAATTATAAAAGCTAGAATAGCCAAACTTAGCAGGCAGATTCCTGGGCAGAGCAAGTTTGTTTCAGCGGGGTGCCAAGCCCACTCTAACGCCCACAATCCGCTAAAATCTGTTGCGCCTATATCTTTTATAATAGAAACAAAATTAAAACTGAAATGTATTTGTCTCATCAATACCTATCGACTCAAAAAAAAAGATGCTACGCCCACTCTAACGCCCACAAATGACACAAACGCTTAAATCTATCAGTAAATGGGAAACGCGAGTTATGGGACAATTTGCATATTAATGACCAGTTTTTGTTTTTAGAAGGTATTCAACTTATGCATAACCAAAGGCAAATAGCCGCATATAATACAACCTATACAGAAGTGAAAATCAAAAACATTGGAAGCATTCAAAAGTGCAATGAAATACATTTAAATCAAGTGAATCGGTAGTGCTGATCCTGATAAATAATTAGCGAAGACGAGTCTCACCACCAGCGTTACGGACGACGCGTGCCTCAGGCATATATAGATTTTTTGTGTTTTAGTGAATTAGTATTCTAAAGAGCAGCAGTCTTTTAGTGCACGTATAATTACACTTATATTCAATATAATATTTTGCAAATCCCAAGATCCGGAGCGTCGAGATCTCATCGCACAGGATTTAAAAGGCGGTTTGTCGGAACGCGGTTCCTTTTTTAAAGCATACATATATAAATATTCGTGCAATCCGAACAGTTTTTTTATAGGCTGTTACTAATATTTCAGCGGCGAGTATCAGCCTTGTAGTTGTATGTACAATTACAAGAGCCCTCTGAGCGAAGTTTGCAGTCGTGAATAGTCAGCGTTTTGCTGATGTGTACACCACCGGTAAGGTAAATTCGATACTCTTCGCTAATAAAAAAATAATTGTCAAGTAGAATTATTGCACTCTACCACGGCATATGCCGACAGGCATGTGTTAATCACTAAACTTATAATGTGAAAGCGACTTCTAGGATTACGTTGTTTTTCTGATAGATAAGTTAAACAAAATTTGTTTTTTTTCATCATACCTTAAAAATTGACACTGATAGTTCTATAGAGGAAGTTAAGTCCGTCGACTTATTCTTTGGTCGAGAATTTTGCGCTTCCATCAAGGTACAGTTGCCACAGGTGGAAGTAGACTTATTTGTCTATTTGGCAATGCCATGAAAAGGTCATGCGCGTACTAAAACGTATTTTAATTGTTAATGATTTTAAAAGATACCGACAAGCATATATTAATCAATAAACTTATAATGTGAAAACGAATTTAAAACCATGGTTAATTTTAACATGAGGGGTGTGCTGATGTAAGAAGTGAAGTAGGTCAAGAACAATGACGTAACTTCCGACGGACAACCTTGACAATAGGGGATCGTATTGCGCGGCCCGTGGCAATCCATTGGCACACGAATGTGTGAAGGGGAGGGAATATGGCCGAAACACAGCCCGATCGTATTGTGGGGCAGTGTGGGCTGACGACTGACGAACATTACGCCCTAATAATATATTTCCCAGCACTTGAAATATTTATTCTTATTATGATGGAGGGAAGAGAGGCTTACCAAGAGCCCCAAAAATGGTGCCTGAACATCAGACGCCTCTCCCTCGGCCCAAGTTCATTTCAGGACTCGGGCACTAATATGCCCACGTAACATCACATGAGCGGAAAATAAGTGAAGAAAACGACTTCTAGGATTACCTTATTTTTCTGATAGGTAATTTAAGCAAAATTTTAAAAATTGACACTGAGAGTTCTATTGAGGAAGTTAAGTCCGTCGACTTATTCTTTGGTCGATAATTTTGCGCTTCCATCAAAGTACAGTTGCCACAGGTGGGAGTAAACTTACTTGTCTATTTTGAATTGCCATGAAAGGTCATGCGCATACTAAAACATATTTTGATTTAAAAAAACCGATCTGCATTTAGTAACTCTATTTTTACAAAGGGACCTTTAAACTTTGGGGCTTGCTTTGTTCGGTGACATTCTTAATTTTTTAACAACACCTGGTCTACTACAATATACAATTATTACTTCCTCATTCTTATTCTGCGTTTAAAAACTCATGGCCTACTACAAAATACTTTATTATTAATTCCCCATTCTTATTAAACCTGCGTTTATCGAAATGAGCCTTAGCTTCCATGTTTTCTTCGGCTTGTTTTCTTGAATACTTGCTTTCAATTAAATTATTATCTTCATCAATTTAGCTTCATT
Organism: Drosophila biarmipes; assembly: GCF_025231255.1. Lineage (NCBI taxonomy): Eukaryota > Metazoa > Arthropoda > Insecta > Diptera > Drosophilidae > Drosophila > Drosophila biarmipes. Next base: position 804,173 of record NW_026114526.1, on the reverse strand, counting down.
ACTAACTCGCATTTCTAATGGGCTGACCGTAGTGACTCGATTAGACGTACAAATTATTGCCATTTGTACTCCAGTAAAGGTCTAAATGCCTTTTTCCATCACATAAGCCGCTTGATATTGTCTCTGGCATACGCTTAATATGAACTGCGATCGACGGTCGGTTTGGTTGGGGTCTTTTCTATTTGAGCTATATATGTTAAATATTACAAATCAATGGTTTAATGCGCAGAACAACAAAACAAATAAAACAAATTTTAGGTTTAAATAATATATTATTTTTTGACCACATTTATTTGACAGAATTAGTAGATTAGGCAAGAAATGCTGCTTAAATATCTCCATTTCCCTTTTGCTAAGTAACGGGTATCTGATAGTCGAGGCACTCGACTATAGCGTTTTTTCTTCTTTGAAATGTTTTTTCCCGATAGCCTTTAAACTGAGAAACTAGTTTGTGTAGAAACGTACAGACGGACGGACAAGGCTAGTTTGACTCGCCTAGAGATGTTAATTAAGAATATATATACTATAGAAAATATAACTATAATATATACTATATTATGGGATCGGGATCGTCTCCTTCACTGCGTTGAAAACTTTTAACTGAAATCATAATACCCGCTGAAAGAGTAAAAAAAAATATTAAGAAGAAAAGGGCCAAGAGAACTACCCTAGGAAGTCCTGATGTCGCTTTTTAATAATGGAACAATGCAGACCCCACTTAAAAATGATAACGTCGGTTATCTACCTACAATGCAACCCAATCAAGAAAGAGCAGTGAAAGCCTATTTTGGAAAGTTTAGCCTTTAGGAAAGAGTGACAATCCTTGTCAAAAGCTTTGGAAAATCTGTGTAAATCGTGTCCATATTGGGCATCGTAGGTTAAATAGGCATGAAGCCATGTAGATTAGAAAATTTAGCTATGTTGCTGATTTTAGCAATTCACCTTTAATTAGAAATATCACATTTATTTCCTCTTTTATAGACAGCCATGACTCCAGAAATGTTTTATATAAAAGGGAATTTACCTTGAGACAAAGAAGATAACAACATGATTAGGTTAAAACTTTAGGAAGCCCGTACCTTGCAACGGACCTTGCTGTTAAGAGTATTTCTAACTGTTGAAAGAAAGGTTTTATGATTAGTTTCGATACAAAAGTTCAATAGCAAGGTACTACAATTCAAGGATAGCAGGCAATCCCCTAGGGAACCAAAACTACACCCAAAAAAAAATTGGCAACAATATGCCTTTATTTAGGTGTCAATTTGATACCATTGACTGTCCGATGGTCTCCGAGTTGATCGCTGGTTTAAAAACACTATGAGAAACGGGCGCAACCAAGCTGCGGCTAACGAAAAAAAAGAATTCCAGACCCTGGAGGAATTGCCAAACGCGGTCATGGCTAAAGAATTTAACCGGCAGCAGACAGAACAGCAGTCCTTTAGTAAATCAGGAAAACTGTAGGAATTTCGTACCTTGCAACGGATCATGCTGTCAAGAGTATTTCTAATCGTCGAAGGAAAGGTTTTACAATAAGCTTCAATACAAAAGTTTGATAGCAAAGTACTACAGTTCAAAACTACACCCAAAAAAATCGTATGCCTTTATTTAGGTGTAAATTCGGTATAAAAGACTGCGACCTACGAACTCTACGCACTAATATTTTCCAGGCACTTTAAATATTTATTCTCGTTATTTTGGAAAAGAGGGAGGCTTACCAAGATGGCACGATCCGAATACAATGTAGCTTATGCCGGCAAAAATTGTGCCTGTGCATCGGACGGAACTAATATGCCTATTTATCAAGAACAGAAGATTAAATCAAGAAGCTTATGCAAATCATTGAAATTCTTATTAATTTGTGTAAAGCCCATACCAAAACAGTTATTAATAACAATTATTTCATACGAATAATGATGCATATTCCCGGGCACCATAGCAGGTGCTTGTGGCTCACACGTCCAGAAAAAAGAACTGGGGCAGAAGTCTCTTGCTGCACATACATATGGCATCATAGTCCGCCACGCTGGCATAGATGTTAGAAATGTTGTTTAGGTGAAGCCCAGTAAAGCCCAGAATCACTGTCTTCCCGAAAGAGCCAGACACGGTCACCGCCAACTGCGCTAACCGGCTAGTCATAATTATGGATTCGAATTACAGTGCAATAAAATTTAAGGCCACGATGACACTACCTCCTTTTTCGCACTGCATTCTGCAGTTTCTATCTTTACGCAAAATTTAAAATAATTCAAAGAATTCAGTCGGGCTCAACTTCGAATTTAGCCAAGTTTCAAACAGTATGATTATGTCATAATAGCTGTTTAAATTTACTACAGACAAAGCCGGGGCAGGTTGCCCGTCAGCGCATACTGTTGAAGAGGAATTCTCAGCATCCAAATTATTATAATAATATTGCAGTCAAATTGGGCATATGTAAATAATTCTTTTACGGCAGTTTGATTCACCTTTGAAAGAGTCGAAATACGCAATGGTCCTCCTTTTAAGAAAGTCCAAGGGAGGATTGATATGTCCCTCATTTTTAATGAATGTGGACAAAATTTATTTATGGACGTTGATGAACTTCGAACAGTACAAACAAGTGGCCCAACGACACCAAGCACATGCTTGTTACGCGCCGGCCCCTTTATCAATTTGGGCGAGAATGCGAGTTCGCGAGGAAAATACATACATAAAACAAATAGGAACGGGTCACAAATGAAAATAAGAGGCACAACTAAGAATTAAGCAAATGAGTTGAAGTATTAGTTTTTAAAACCGGGGTAGTTATTGAAATGCAAATTAAATGATAAAGTTTATTATAGTTATTACATAGAACGCGAAAGAGCTCGTGCATACAAAAATTTAATGTGCATCGTGGCAAAGAAGATAATAATTTCGTGTTAGTCTAACAGGAACATTGAATGTTAGGCGATTTAAAAGATCTGCAGAATCAATGTCACCTCTTATAAGATTTCGTATAAAAATACTACCAAGCATTGTTCTACGATTTATGAGTGTAGGTTAATTAAGCAATTGTTATCTACTCTGGTAGTACGGAAGCCTTACCTTTTGTTCCCAGTTCAAACTACGAAGGCAAATAAGAGGCATTTTTTTGTACCGACTCAATATGATGTGCACTTGATATTGCGGACTCCAAACCGAGGAACAATATTCCAAAATAGGACGGACAAGGGAGGTAAATAATAATTTGGTCATATAAGGGTCATCAAATTCTTTTGACCAACGCTTTATAAACCCAAGAGCACTCATGGCTTTGTTAACAGTGGACAAAATGTGGCAATCAAAATTAAGTTTAGGGTCCAAAAGAACACCAAAATCGTTAACTGAATATATATGGTCAAATGGCGTATTTTTAAAAAAGTAACTGATAAACGTAGGAGTACACCTATAAAAAGTCATAACGTTGCATTTAAGACAGTTCAAATTTAAAGGTTGTACTTAGACCATCCATGAAAACAATCAATATCTGACTGTAAGTTCAATCCCGACTCTATATCATTATATGATAAACTAAGCTTAACATCATCAGCATACATTAGTAAACGAGGATGTGTTATGATTGAGGGAAGATCATTAATAAACAAAGTAAACAGCAAAGGGCACAAATAACTACCCTGAGGCACTGCAGATGTCACGTAGATAAATTTTGAAACAGCATTCTTGAATATAAGCCTCTGAGTAATACCAATCAAGTAACATGAAATCCAAGATAATAGATTACCAGGAAACACAAGCTGATCTAATTTAAATAAAAGAAGTGAGTGGTTACCGGAATCAAAGGCCTTACTAAATTCTGTATATACAATGTCAGCCTGCATTTTTTTTAAACCCTATTATTACAAAAGATAATAATTCAAGAAGGTTGGTGGTGGTCGATCTTCGCTTAAGAAAACCATGCTGACACGGTGATATAAGCGAGGAACATAAATGCTGCAAATGAGAAGTGATAATACGTTCAAATGATTAAGGCATCCGCCTTCGCACCTTTTTTATGGAGTGGAATAATAAGAGAGTCCTTCCAGATAGAAGGAAAAACTGATGATGAAATAGACAAATTAAAAAGTTTAAGAATCGGTTTACAAGAATCGGTTGACGCACAAAACTTAAGCACACATCTAGGAAGCCCATCTAGACCGGGAGAACAAGCTGGTGTTGTTTTTGGTAAGTCTCTTAAGAGAGAGCTTTCGGTGATTACAGGGGAAAAATACAATGTGCCCTATTTAAGGGATTAGGGTAGTTCGAATTTGACCAAGCTGTCGAACTATAAGTAGTTTGCAAAAACTCAGCAATTTCAGAATCCGTCGTTGCCCCCAATGTATTTAGACGTCCCGATGAAGCCAATGCCGATAACTTACGCTTGGCATTAACAAAGTTTGTAAAACTGCTTCGGATCGTTTGAAAATTCAAAGTTACATCGATTTAGATACATAGAATAGCAATGACTGTTGAGAACATTAAAATCCGTTCGAGCCATCACATATTTCGAAAAATCTGCTGGTCTACCGGACTTTTTATAAGTGTTAGATTGGTAAACAAAGGAGATCTATTTAGGTTTGAAATGAAATTAGGTTGAAAGACATCTTTCAATGTCTGTGCAATTGTACAAGTCTTTCCAAAAATAATGAGAAATCATATCGTTAAGTTTGTTATAGTCACATTTACGAAAACACCCCATTTTCGTTGGAGAAACAAGAAGAGAGAGTATCAGAGCAGGGGAGGCAAATTGTCAGTTCCATAGTTGGATGATATCGGTCTTCAGATACAACAAGAGCGTCATTTCTACTTACTGTGATTTCAGACGGGCCTGAAACAAACACAAGATCTAACTGTCCACTAAATGAATTTTTTATAAAGCTTACTTGCTGTAACGATAATTCTAAAAGGCCATCCACAAAATCATAGGCGGATAAAGGCATAGCGAAAAATTTTCTTAGCTTTAAACAACTCGTTGTACCACTCCGTTTAATGGGTAATATTCAACTAAATGATCATGTATAGGGAGACAATAAGCTTCGGTATTTTCATGACTTGGTGTCCTGAGTTCTATTCTCACTTCAATAGGACGATTTTTCACTGATTCGCTTTGATATGAAATTAAATTATTTGGGGTCAAAAATGGTTGTGACTCTCGATTATAGTAACTAGATTGAAATCTTGTTTACATTTCATAAAGGTGTGCATACTGATTCCTACTAAAATCGACATTCATATTAATTATCATATAGATATGACTCAGAATTCAAAAGAACTTTTAAGTTTGATAAATTATTTGTAATAAGTTCTGTATTTCGTGTAAATGCAATTTAAAGTTTTTAAGTTTCGGGCTAACATAGGAATTCCAACTCCGGAATGCGATTGGTAGGTTAACACCACTTTAATAATATCGTACATCTTAATGTTTAAAAAATCCCTCGGAGTTATAAGGGGGTTTGCTACATTATATTCATCATTTCCAGTTTAAAAGTTTGTTCATTTCTGGTTTGTTCGTCAAGATTCTTAGTTAGCAACATTACTAGTTCGTGTTTACAGTTTAACAAAACTTTTTTATAATCCTCAGCAAATCCCAAAAATTTTTATGGTACAGAAAAGTTGAAGTGGGGTCCCGTAGAAATTTCGTCTGCACTGCTCCATCAAGGTTTTGATATATTTTCACTTTGAAGGTTATCCAGAGATATAGGGCGTTTGGTTAAAATATTTGATCATACGAAATACTCTCATCTGAGTGAACCTTTTCTCGAACATTTAAAACTTCGTTCATTGTTTTCCTTTTCACATTTTATATTATACTCGAAGCTCCAATCCTAACGAGTTTAAAAATACTTTATTTTTCAAAGTGAATGAGCTTTTTTTTACTAATGGTCCTCTTTCTATAGCTTGACAATTAGTAATGCTTGGCTTCTATCAGCCGAATGTGCATGCAAATCGAAACGTTTTCACCACGTAAATTCACCAAATCACCGTTTTGGTCAACAAAGCGTATAGGTAGTGTGCTTATTTCATCATAGTAATAAATAAGGTTATGTTGTGTCACTGTGATTTTACACCCAGGTGGATCATTAATGCCAAACTCATGTAACGTATGATTCGGTGTATTATCAACATATGAACCGCTGATTATATTAAATTCCAAACGAATTGTATTAATTTGTAATATGTTCACAGTCTGTTCTGATCGAAAGGGTTTTTGTAGGATGTGGTTCTAGTACTTTTTGATGGAAGCCAAACAGTTGGACAACCGACCGTTCCTTATTAAAATAAACTGGCTCTCGTAAGTTAGTTATTTCAACTTGGAGTGTATTATTATTACTTTGGATTTTAAATGTTCTTTCCAGGTTATAGTCTTTTAGTTTATTGTAAATGAAATCGGTGATGTCATTCAATTCGTATGATCCAACAGGAATCGTAATAACATTGTCACCGATGTGAAACAAATTATTTTTTTCTTCAATATTTGGAATCGAATTATACATATTAAAGTCAATAAGAGCGCATTCATATTGCCCATTCAATTCGCTAGGTGGAAAAAAGTTTGTTTATAATGGAACTATTTCCATTCAAAGATAATGTAACTGATCTAGACATATTGAATTCTATTAATAAACTGTGGGATTGTAGGTATCTAAACTAGCTTTTATTGATATCACTTCTTAAATCATAATAAATTGATCAAATCCTTTTCTGTACCTTCCGTTATCCATTTCATCATCCTTGCTTATCAAGAGAAAGCCGTGCTTATCCTCCGAAAACTTTTGACAAATTTTTACAAATGTTTCATAATTCATATCATATATATAATAATCATCTTATTTAAACATTATAATAAAGTTAGCATTGTCACGAATAAAATGTTTCGGTATATGACTATATGTTTGACATAAATAAAAAGAGTTGATATTTTTATGTCGACCAGTACAAAAATATGATCTTATGTTGTCTTGTTTTTCACAAGCTACGTCATCGAATATCAAAATGAAATTATTTTTGGCTTCATTGGGGCCTAATACACCGCCATTATGGGAGAATGTATGATATCGCATTCCTTTTATCGGTTTGATTAATTTCTCCTAGTACTCATATTTAGGTTGATATAAACTTTTTGAAATATATAAACATTTTCGAATTTTAGTCCATTGGGACTTTCTATTAAACTTAGCATGATATTAGTTTTACCACAATTGGAAGGCCCGACAATTAGAGCTCTAATTGTATTCGCTAAGAGGACACTACATCGTGGCGGTAGATTTTTCTCGTTTTCATCGTTAATATTTCTAACTAAAATTTTTTGTTTTTGGCTTATTAAACGCATCTTTCAATCTATGTACATCTGCATCTTTCAATAAAGTACATTCAATGATAAATCTTTGATGATTAAACATCAATAAAATGGGGAACCAAGAAAAATGTTAAAGTACCTCGTGTAATTAATATACCCAAAATTGGAGGTTTTCTACCAATCGTGCCCATCTTGACGGCCCTCAGCGCTCTTGGTAGCAATTGGTAGGTGTTGCTGTTGGAGAAGGATTATATCTTAATTCCTATAGAAAGGGCTATGGTTTCTTTCTCAAGCCCTATAGTAAGGAGAAAGGAGTTAAAAAAAACTAATTTCTCTGCTACGTAATAGACCACTACCAAATATCGATATTACATGTTTTGCTAAGCAAAATATCCCTCAATTAAGACGTGTATTTATGAGAGATCTACTCCCAGAAGCACCAAAATGTCGGGAGTGTGGTGTAGTGAACCTAAATAAATCACAATCAAGTAGTACACATTGGGTTGCTTATAATACAAATAAAAATAATATACATAACTTCGATAGCTTTGAAAATCTTCAGCCACCTAGAAAAGTTCTAAAATATTTGGGTTATAGAATACAATAGAATTAAGATAGAGTTCAAGACTTCGATACGTAGAACTGTGGCCATCTGTGCCTCGCTTTTCTACTTTCTTTCGTAGAAGATGTGGAGTCATAACAGGTATATTTACACTTGGGGGTTGAAAATCAATGTGGGGGTACGTGTACGTGTGAGTTCTGTATGATATAAAAAGTGGACCCGCACGCGTGAGATATTCTCAGTCTAAGTCCTTACTTCACATCGATCGTCGTCTAGTGAACAAGAACTTTGATTATTCTCAACAATAGACTAGAACAGCAGGTAAAAGTTGACAAATAAATACAGATACAGTAAAGATACAGTACAGCTACAGTACAGCCACAGTACATAAGCAGTACAGAAACCGTACCCTCCTGTTCAAGTAATTACCATCCAAAGCCAAGTCTAAGCTATCAAAGGAAATGGTATATAAATATTACAGATAATAGCGTTTACGAAACAAAATTTGTTTATTAACATGAAATTTAATTCTATCCCTATAAAGTTTATAAAATATACTACGATGAATGTTTTGTCTCAGTTAACCAAAGCTAGGTTCGCGTTGAAGCGAAAATTCGATGACCTCAAAAAAGTCAGAAATCAGACGAATTTACAATTGCAGGAAACTTTTAAACCCTTTACCGAACCTTTACATGAACTTGTTAGGGAAATTAAAAATTAAAAGACATCTCTTATGTAAAACACAATATAAAAGTAAAACGTGATTTGAGTAAATACACAAAATATGACGATTAAGAGAAAGAGTTGGACGATTTATACTTTACAACTAATGAGAAAGACCTCCAATCTAATCGAAATATAACTTTACGAAGGTTTTCCAATTAAATTAATTCCTATAACGAATTTTTTTCACTGACGAATACAGAGGAAGATGTAGAAAAAGATAAAAAGAAGACGGAAAAGATTGAAGAAGAAGGGGCAACATCTTTATCAATGTATATGGAAGAGGTCGATATGGGTCTGGACGCAAATCTAGAAGATAAAGCACTAGTTATAATTATGATTTTAATATCAGTAATTTAACCACAGGAATTGAATTATGGTTATGGACCTAAAAAAACTGCAAACAATTCATTAACATACGGTAATAAAGAACTAAAAATTAAAGATAATAACATCTTCTAGTGAAATGAGTTGTGATCTGACTCCTGATCTGCACTCTCTAATTTTTCTTAGTAAAAGTGAAAACTATAATGATCATGATTTAAAGATGTATATAAAACTATATTAGAAACGAATATACATACAGTAGGCTTTAATACTAATAACCTAATCAAGGGTAGACGAGCACACAAAAATAGCCATTATATTAAGAAGTTGATAGAAAATACTTTCAATCCTACAACGTCTACTCGCTCTACTTCGCTCAAGAACAGGTTTTAGTTACATGACCCTTCAGAAGTCAAAACCAAACTATGTATACAAGAATAATGTTAATGAGTTAGTTGAACGATTGAAAATTTTGTTGCCATCGAAAGCAGCGGCCATGGAACACCAAAAAACTTGCAAACTGATGATGGTACTGAATTCTTTAATTCGAAATTTAAAGTATTAATGAAAAGTTATAGGATAAATCATTATTCAATCTTCAGTATCCTAAAGGCATCTATAGTTGAACATTTTAATAGAACTCTTAAAGAACTAATATGGCGAAATGAATAAGCAATTATGTTATAAATATGATAATCGAGTGCATAGAACAATTAAAATGTGTCCAAGGAATGTTAATTCTTCCATTGAAAAACCAATATTACAAAGGTCCTATAATCACTTGAAAATATTTATGTCAAGTTAATTTCGTAAGGGGGACCACGTTCGTATTAGTAAATATAAACTTGTTTTTGAGAAAGGGTATACACCAAACTATACAACTGAAATCCTTAAAATTAGAAAACATACTTTCTTGAAGATTTATTTGGTAGTACGATTCAGGACGGCTTCTATAAAGAATTAAAAAACAAACACGATTCCCCCATACATACCTAGTTAAGACGAAAAGGAAATAAAGCCTTAGTTAAGTGGCTGGGGTTTCAAAGACTAGCTGGATAAATAAGGAAGACATTTTGTAGTATATATACATCTTAAAATAGAAAACAAATAAACTTTTTACAACTCAAAAAAAAATTTTATTTATATTTTTCAAAGTCACGATCATAGAAAAACATCTCCAAATCAATTGATTTATAAAATAGTTCGTTTTTAAAAAAATATTTCTATGTGATAAGTCAATAACAGTCTCACTTTAATCACTTTAAAAATAATAATCCTAATGAAATAACAATAAATAGATAACATAACTCAGTGTTATTGAATATGCTTTGAATCGAGAATAAGAAATAACAACATGATTAAATAAGAGCAGATGTTTGTTTTTAGTTTTTGTTTATTTTTTTATTTATTTATATGTTTATGTTTTTTATTATTATTTCTTATTAAAATGTACTTAAAAAGAAAAACGACGAATAGCGCGCTCTCCCGGGAATAGGGGAACAATGCCATACCTGGACGAATAATTTTATTGGACATGAGGTCGTTGCCATTAGGCTTGTGCATGTTTCCCTTCTTTTGCTGTCAGGTAATGAATAGGACCGCACGTTCGTGTAGATATCTAAGAAACATTAACTTGTTAGATTAATTTTATTGGGTATCTTTTGATTACAAAATTAGTCTTAATACTATACAAAAGATTATTCTTTAACTTAACTTAAAACCTATACTTATACATTTTTATAACCTCTAAGCAAATCAAAATCAATTAAATTTTTGGATTATGCCAGTTGCGACAGAACACGTATATGTTAATAAGAGGGCGGGTGCTATTAATATGCTAACTGTGTCAGAAGCAGTCTTTTCCTACAACTAAAATGTTGCTTTGTTCTTATCGAAATTTTAAGAGATATGTCCTCTCTGTGTAGATATGCATGTGTAGCAATATGTTCTTCGCTGTTACATTTGAAAGTCGGGACACGACAAAGCAAGTGGTCCAAGTGGAAGACAAATAGACGGTAAACAGAAGATCGTTTACCCTTTTCATCAACACAACACAAAATAAGCACAATGGCAGACAAGTAAGGCAAGGCTGGATAAGCAACAACAATAAAGCCAAACTGGAGGCATATCTGATAGAATTAAAAGTCTCTGGCATGACTTTTAGCGAATGGCAACCATCAAATGCGTCCTTGAGCTGTATCAGAAGCAGCCCATTAACCATACCTGACGGCATAGGAAAAAAATCGAAAAACTGTTGATCGGAATAATCTGCAAGACTATAAAATATTGGCTTTCAGAAGTTAGTTTCCCTTCTTGTTCATCATTGGTTTCTTACCCCCAGAAAAGTATTTCCGCAGTGTTTAAAAAAAGGTGAATTTGATTTATTGGTTATTTGTTAAATTTTATTTAAGTCAACAATTATTCAAAATCTAGTAAGCTTTAAGAGAGAAGTTTATAAATGTCTTCATTTACTTTGGGTGAGCAAGTCAACATTCTAGCTTATTTTTAAGCTTCTAAAAGCAATTGTACTTAACTAATTTATAAGCTTTAAAAATTACCAACTGGTCATCTGATGATTCTACATAAAAGGGTATGAATGGGTTATTTCTACAAGGTAAAAAGTTTAAAGTCGTAGTTATTACAAATAAAACGATATCAATAGTAGTTAAACAACAGCGAAGACATTTATGTGTAAATATATTATTTATACCCAACCGTTTTACCCAAGAACTGCCCATATAGTTCTTTGTAGTGATTTAATGAGTCCCTCCGCGTTTCCCGTCATAGTCCTTGATAACCGACTTACGTTCAGCAATGTTTCGAAAGCTTTATAAATTTGGAGTTAATGCCAATTGGTACTCTAGTAATGTAGTTATAAGGTATTCTTTTACTCCTAGTATTCCATCGCTGTCTATGTCAAGCAACTTAATATTTGATTCAATAAAGGCTTTCATTGCCTATAAAATAGAGAATATACAAATTATTCACAGCAAAAGACTGTTCCTCTCGGATTGTTAGTGTAGTGCCGGTATAAAGTCGACGAATGTGTTTTGTAGGTTTCAGGTAAGAAATGCTATGCTTTCAGCACACACACGTTATTATAGTGAACGTGGCATATTTGCTTGGTGCTTGTCTATGGCCACACCGTTGCTGTATGTCGTCCTTTTCTTATCGTCGTCGATTTCGTTGCAAGGATCACCTCTCGTTGTCCTTCACAGGTAATGGCTACCTTCGTTTTTACCTGGGATCGTGTCTTCAAAATTCGATCAAAATTCGGTACTGACAAAATTGTTGTCGAAATTAGTATTGTCGTATTTCATGTGTCTGGAATTTCTCTCATCTGCGTCTTAATTGATGCGTGTTAATTTTTGGCTACGCACAGAAAAATGATCATGGATATAGATCAGTTTAAAGAAAAGGGATAGGAACAAGTTTGTGTTTTTGGTTGATGAAATATTATATGAGGTTGTGGAAATTAGGCAGTTAATCCTTCATTATATCCATATCCCACAATACCCTTATTATTCAAATATTAATTTTAGTATCATATACTAGATTTAATTTGTGTTAGGCAAGCCGAAGTTATTACACCCTTGCAGTTATAAGAAATAATCAACGTAAGTAACACCATGTTACATATTTAATGATTGCTGCTAGCTTCACTGATATTCACAACAACTTTTTTAAAATAAATATTTAATTATTTTTCCGACAATTTCGTTGACAGCTGTCCGATTTTTATTAAATTTATTTCGAAATTCTTTAAAATACAAAAAATTTTATTCCCAATAGTATAAGATAATGTGTCAAAAATGACGGAAGATATAATTTGTTTAATATTATTTTCCCACAAATTTTCCGATCGTTCCTAAAGCAGCTATGCTTGGATATGACATTTTTAATAAGTTCCGAATTTTTAGATCAAGTTTATCAAAATCGGAAGACTGTATCATATCAACTTTAGTGACACCATGCGAAATTTTTAATGATTTTTGCTGGCTTCAGTGATATTAAAAAGAAAGGTTTTTTCCTTCTCTTTTTTCAGATTATTTTTTTGACATCTATATATTAAATTAAATTCGAAAATAAAACAAATTATATTCCCAATATTATAAGATAAAATGTCAACAGGCCTCAAAGCTATAATTTGTGTCATTTTATTTTCTTACCAATTTTCCTATGACAGCTATACATTTAATTCAAAATTCAGAACTAATTAAAAAATTTTATTTCCAAGCTTTGAAGGTTATATTTTCAAAAAGGACTTAAGCTATAATTTGTTTCATGTTATTTTCCCACCAATTTTCCGATCGTTTCTATGAAAGCTATATTATTTAATTTAATTCAAAATTTAGAACTAATTAAAAAATATTATTTCTAAACTTAGAAGTTTATATGTTAAAAAACATTAATTATATAATTTTTTCATATTTGTTGACTAATTTTCCGATTGTTTCTATGCCAGTTATATGATATAGTCGTAAGTTTTTGGAAAATGTAATTTAAAATTCAAAACCAATTAAAAAACCAAAAAAAAATCCAAACGTAGGAAGTTATATGTTAAAAAACACCAAAGATATAAATATATTTTAATTTTTACTTCGAGAATGCCTATGGGAGTTACAAAATATATTTGTGTCCGATACGGCTGGTTCCGAATTATATACTACCTGCAATAGAAAGAAGACTTTTGGGGAAGTTTCAGCCCGATAGCTTTAAAACTGAAAGACTAGATTTCATAGAAACGGACGGACAGTTGGACAGACGGACGGACAGACGGACATGGCTGGATCGACTCGTCTAGTGACGCTGATCAAGAATATATATACTTTATGGGGTCGGAAACGTCTCCTTCACTGCGTTGCATGCTTCTGTCTGAAATCATTATACCCTCTGCAAGGCTATAAAAATATGAAAAATTTTTAGCTGGAACACTTTATTTAGCACTTAAGCAATTAGCACTAAATGTGAATCCGTAAGCTGACCCTAGCCAGAATACAGAAGTGGGTTGGTTGCCTTAAAGAAGGAATATATGTTCCTAATTGGGGAGGGTAGGTACATAATCTGAAAACCCAGAAACAAAAGAAAAGCTCTAGGAGTTGAATAACTCCACACAAATCACAGCAGCAGAAGAAGATGGCCGGCCGCTTACCAGGTTCGCGGCGAACGCGCGTTCTAACAGCGTGACGAAGAGCGGTTGGAGAGGAAGAGAGAACGGAAAACATGAGAATTTGAAGAATGGGAGACTTTGGAGAACGTGAGAGTTTGAAGACACCACACCGCAACAGCCACGTAAGGAAGATGCCACAGCCCACAGGAACGGTACGGACAGTAAGCGAAAGGGTAAAGCTAGAGTGGAACGTTCGTTTACACTAGGCGTAGAAGCAAAGGGAAGCGCGAGGCAGCCTCCTGGCGTTTCGCCTTGACTTCACACCGTGTCAACGAGGCGAGAGGACATAGAGACAACCCAAACCGTCGGAGACACCGAGGACAAGCAAATTACCGAGCCGTCTATAGTTATACCCGCAACAAACCCACTACGAATCCGTGAATTCTGTGCTTTCTCACTGAACGACACGTTTATTGGTGGGGACGAACACACAAAATCTACTGAGCTAGCCGCACGAATTTTGTAGCGAGCAGAAAGTAAACAAATCAGTTCGTTACAATTTAGATGGAAGTAACTACAGTACCAGGACTATAAAGCTCTAAAGAGATACTGGTGCCTTAAAACAATTATAATCAAAAAAACTTTTGAGTCTCTCCCGTATAACATAAACACGGTTGCCATAATCCCATCGGATGAGGAACATTTTTATTCAAAAGTCAATTTTTGGAAAAAGTCCAGTATTGGGCGTAAAATTGGAATTCCAACAGATAAAGCTAGCGGAGAGAAAGATGATAGAAAAAAACGTCGTTTTTAGTTAAAGAAAACGCCCCTAGTTCTACATAGATCTGTTACATCTACATAGAACGTAATACTTTTTTCTTAAAAATGAGAGAATGACATCAAACGTGTCGACGAGATCCTAAGTCGTTTATGTACTCCCAGTATTTTCTATGACAACTTCCGGAAACTGAAATCATTATTTAATCTTAAATCCTTTTGGGGCTTTCTAGTTATTACAAATTTTTTTATAATACATTTTTTAAAGGGCGACATTGGTAAGGAAGGCGACATTGGTAAAAATCGGTCTAGAAAGAGATAAATTTAAATGAAGCTGAAAAAGAATAAAGACTGAAGAATATTTTAACAACGGATGAAGTAACCTTCATGTTTCCCGATCCCAATAAAACCCTTTGACCTTACTACAGAGACCTCACAGCATAGCCATGATTTTTCGTGCAATGCGCAATGACGAAGAGCAGATAGCGTTAAATGTAAAGGAACTCCTGGAACTCTTTAAAAATTATCTATATGGAGTAAAAAATTTGACGACTAACGCAGAATTGGGTATTAACGAAATATAGAGTGTGCTCAATCCTTCAGCTCGCGGGTTATTATAGACATCAAAACACCTTTGCTTCGTCTCGTCAATATAAATATTTAACAATATACGGCGAAAATGATCGCTATTTTCATTAAGAAACCATAAAATCAATCATAACAATTATGTTTGTATTATTATTGCAAATTCCCCAAATCTGCACAGCCTGATATACCAAAAACTGTTCTTTGCCTAAAAATAGACTGACAACTTATCGATACCATTGACATTATGCTTCTAGCAACCGTAGAATGCAACAAAACAATTCATTTCGTCACAGGTAAACCCTGTCGAACCAACAAACTTTATATAAAAAGTAAAGAAAAATGCAGAAGACTCTGCGAACGGCCCTATACCACGTAAGTTATCAGGTAGGAGACAAAGTTTGCATAAACACAAATAAGTAATGACTTTATTGACCACAATAAATATACCGCATTAAAAAGTAATAGAAGGGACTTACGATTTTGAAGACTGGGAACAAATAAATTTCAGACAACTGCATTCAACACAGGCTGAAATCAGATAGAATACATAATAGAATACAAAGAATCTATCTCAATTAAACCTTCTTGCCCAGAAAGTAACAATATACTGACGACACACAAACTGCGACAAAGCCGTAGGAACAACCTTCTTCAAAATTTGGTAAAATAATCGTGAGCTTAACAGCGGATGACCGGTGCTCTTGATCAATGCGAAATTAGCCAGCCATCTGAAGATCATCAAAGACGCCGCTGTAACCTTTACGCCGTATAACCTTTGAGGACCAAATGATGGATTGGCCAAACGATGGAGTAGCGACAACCATTCGCCACGATAGAAACATCGGCTGGCCGAAGTTAATTTCATTTATTGTTCATCTTTCGCAAAAAAGTCTCTTTCCGCAGTGTTAAAAAAAAATGTATTTATTTATTGGTAATTCATTATAGGTAACTTTTATTTAACTCAACAAATATTCGTAGTCTAATAAGCTTTGAGAGAGAGGTTTATAACTTAAAAGCCATTTAAAGAGAGCAAATCAACATTCTAGCCTATTTTCAACTTCTGAGAGCAGTTTTACTTAGCTAAAATAAAAACCTTTCAAATTACTAACTGGTCATCTGACGATTGATTCTACACAAATGATATGAATGTGTTATTTTTACATGGTACTAAGTTTAAAGTCATAGTAATTACAAATAAAACTTAATAAATAGTAGTTGAACAACAGCGAAGACATTTAAGTGTAAAATAATTATTTATAAGGGTCCAAAAAGGTTAACGGCTGGGTGGTTGTCGGCCGTATTACTCAAGAACTGGCCATATAATTCTTTGTAGCGATCTAATAAAAGTCCTCCACATTTCCGATCATCGTCCAAAATAACCGAAATATTCTCGTTTGATTTGTACTATAAATATATATCTTATATAACTTACGTTCAGCAATGGTTCTAAAGCTTTGTTAATTAGTGTTATATCGTTAATTGCTACTCTAGTTATGCAGTTATAGCGGTATTCTTTTACTCCAACTATTCCATCGCTGTCTATGTCAAGCAACTTGAAATTTGATTCAATGAATGCTCTCATTGCCTATAAAATAGAAAATACAAAAATTATACAGAGCAAAAGACTGTTTTGTCAGATTATTAGTGTAGTGCCAACTAGGCTTTTAGCACACACACACCTTTAAAGTGATCGTGGTATATTGTGCTCAGTAATCTCAGTATCTGATAGCTAAGGAACTCGATTAAATAATTTTTTGTTTTATTATTTACTGCCGGTTTAACAATATATCATACGTCGATTCCATACTATTCAGGAAATTACATTCGTTTTATTAACTGATTTCGTTCTCGGAAAGAAATTCTAATAGCGAATTTATTTGCACTGAGTATATTAACTGAAATGTAACATTTTCTTTAAAGCAATGCATATTTCAGGCTGCTTAGTCAAAGTCCAGCCGTATACGCTGCCAAAAAAACTAACAGTAACACTCTTTTTTACGCTTCTTTTACTATCTACGAACGAGTTTTCAGCGCTATGAATGAGTTAAAATCTGCCAAGCATGCCACCCCTGTTCCGAAGGTCCGATTTTCATTGAACTTTTTTGCTTTTCCAGTTTATAAGTTGTACCTATTCACTAATCTATATCTTTGGAATGGTAAAATATATCTTTAAGATGTTTTCAATTATAATGACATCAAAACAATTTTTTTTTGATTCGGCAGATTTTGACTCTATATGTACTAATATCCGTTTGATAAAAAAAACGCTTTCAAATTTTGAACAGCTTTAACGCATGTTTTCAAAGCCAACCTAAATTAAAAATTACAAACTACTTTTGTTATTACCAAATTAAAATCGCTTTCCAATGTATAAATAAATGTAAAGTATAATTGTGATGAAAGCAAGAATACTTAATACAAGAACATATGCATGTAAGTTATATGTCACATTATTTAGGAGCTCTTACCCATTTTAAAAAAACTTTGTGCCGAGAGCTAATATCCAAATAACTCTGACATACCCGATCCGTGGTCAGCTAATTCTGTCAACTACGCCTCCAAATCATTCCGACCCAGATCAGTTTCACTCAGTCCGCATCCAACGGATGCTGTACACATCCAAGCAGGTATTATTAACATCGGAGCCCCAGAGAGAACCCTGGAGACCGCTAACATAAACAAAAAGGTCCCCAAAGCGATCCCTAAAGTCCGCTATGTAAACACCACTTTCCGCCCGAATTTAGATTTCAATTTACTTGGCAAATTGCAACATCCTATTTCCCGGCTCTCTTGAGTCATTCTCTTTATCAATTTTCGTAATAAATCTCTTAAGCCGAGGGTTGGTTATTGATCATTAAACTTGAGGCAGGACAGTCCGTTTTTGAATGCCGAATCGGGCAGTGGAGTAAATCGAGTTAAAGTAATGAAGCAGTGAAAAAGATAAGTTCGACCTATTGAAAATTTGTAATAGTTAATAAGTGATATAAAAATAAGTATACATTTTTTATAAAATTTACTAGAGAAAACTAATTGGCGCCCAACGTGGGGACGTGCAGTTAAAATCTAAAACAGAGCTTCAAAATAATTAATTAGTTAAAAATTAATTTAGCGCGGCTAAAAACCCGACACAACCGACGAAAATAATATGCTTGTGTTGATCAAAATTAAACGTTTGTGTTGATCAAAAAAACTAAGGAATACATTTAATGAAATAATCCCCTTAAACCTCAATTTTCAAAATAGTGATCGTAACCAAAAATTGACTGACAGAAAGGTAATAAAAATATCATCGAAACATATAACCATCAGAAAAAAAATTTAATTCAAAAAACATTTTAAAATAAAAATTAATAAAAAATCATCGAAACCATAAGCACGAAAAAAGAAGATTAAAAACACAGGCTGAGGGGCAATCCCTCGCCAAAATGAACATTGAACAAGAAGGAAGATACAAAGTTAAACGGTCTGTAAACGAAAAAAAAGGACGACCCCGAGCAGGATCATCAACCAAAGAAGGACAACCCCCAACAGAATCAACAAACAACGTATAAATACGGAGACCGATTTGTAAGCGATATTATAACATACAAACCATCAGGCGGTAACCAACAAAACAATGTTAAATGTGGAATATTTGATAAAACAAATTGTAGTTTTCTGACAGAATAAAAACGGTGGACGATTATGAGATAGAGATGATAGGTTCAAATAATAAGTGCGACACATCTTATGAGATTTTAGATAATCAAATCTGTTAGGGAATATAAAGTTGAAGAAGATAAATAAGTATTAAAATGTAAATCTAAAACTATGTAACCTGGAGGGAATCAGATGAAATATCCATGGGACAATTCTGCCTTATCTTTATTAGGAAGAAAAATAACGGGAATTGAAAACGATGCCCTAGCCCATAATGGTACGGTGTTATATTTCGATGCCTTAATGGCCAGACTTGAATTTGTCTTTAGCGTATTTAAGTGTATTAATCAGAGAAAAATATCCATTATGTATTATTTAAGTACAGTTAACAGAAAATTACCTCTACTAATTTATAAAACTATTATGACCTATGGTAGAAACAATACAATCACATCGGAAATTAATAAAAAAAAAACGTAGGAAGACAAGTTTAAGAGTTTTTATTATTATACACTATTTTCTCCATGAATCTACGTGATTTACAAAATGCAATGGTCATAGTTCAGGAATTACACACAACAACATGAGGGGTCATTACGCAAATAAACAGAACAAAAATCCTTCTGCTTTTTATAATCAGAATAAAAGCAGAAGCAGGGTAGATTTAATAATAAGAACTTTTGTTGCGGTGCGATCGTCACTATATTATAAATATAAAGTATCCCCAGCTCAGGCAGTGCTTTAAGTTCTGAGCTAATAAATGTTTCGATTTTTGTTGACTAATAACTTTAAAGTGTATCATTTAACAACAATTTTTTCGGCTATCCACTTTAAAATATTACCCGAAATCTTTACAACAGTTTTCGAAAATCAGAAAAAATGAAAACTTTTTTTTATGCTTTGCTATTTGTTTATTGAATCTTCTCCCTTTGGGTACAAACAATAAGTGCATAAAATCCTAAACTAATTAATCTAATAGTCATATGACTGATATTTTGCTTAATGGGACCCGAAAGTTATTGCTGGCTTGGCAGGTCCTTGCGTTGCAGACGGGATCGGCTGGAAATAAAAGTCAAGGCTCTTGCGAGGCGATTGGGGTGCACAGAGAGTTCTTCATTGTAGGAAGCTTTTTGTTTGGCTATTTCATCTTTCACGGTAGGAATGCCTAGGTCCCTGTGGATGTTTTGCTCGCGAATGTTTGCCTGTTGAGAGTAAACGTTATGTGTTTACGTTTTTGTTCATTTCTTGTAATCCGTCGATCAGATAGTCACCTCTCTACTATGAGGAGGTGGTTTGCTAGCTGTGTTGTGGCTCGTCCTGGACACCTCGAGCGACTTAAAATAGCGGTGTCGTTAGCAAACGTAGATATTATTAGCTGCTTGTTCGTGGGAATATCCGCTGTGTGTAAGAGGAACATAGTAGGCCCTTGCGCGCTACCTTGCGGGACTTCATCATTGATGATGTAGTCGTAGAGTGTTGTTGCGTTGCACCTTACAGCTAAGATTCTATTATACAGAACAACTCAAGAAGCTTGTTAGTGTAATCAGGCATGCATTGCAGCGCAATATTCCTGATGCTCAAAGGCTGTGCGTATTTCTGATGTTATTCTTTTAACTTGTTTTTGACGAAAGCCAAATTGATGAGCAGATATAGTATTATGCGAGCAAGAAAGCATTTCTCGAACAATTTAGAGAGACAAGATTATAAACTAATTGGTCTGTAGGATGACGAAATTGTGTGGAGTTTTCTGAGTTTCGGTATCATATTGATAATAGATTTTAAAAATTTTTTCGGATAGTAGCCGAGAGTTATGATCCCATTAAAGAGCTTACAAAAATAACCTTAATAGGAGAGTTAGGAAGTTCAATTTACACTTCGGCTTAAACAATGGTGGTAGGAAAATAGATTCAGATTCGATTTGTGGTAGGACAATTGAACCAGTGGCAGGGTTCTGAGATGTGAAGCCAACGTTTCGGCTCTATCTTCGTCTCTGCGGACCAAGCTGCCAGATGAATTTCTTATCGGAGTGACTGTTTTGATTTGAAAGCTGAGATTCGCGTGATCCCTCCACATAAAATGATTGGTACCGGTTGGCGAATGCTTTTTAATGTACCGCAGCTATGCATTTTCTGTTTCTTGCTTTAGAGCTCGATTAATTGTGCGAGTTGCTTCCTTACGACAATGTTTTGATGACGGCGATCTGTTGGTTCGCCAGGTACGCCGCAGGGACTTTTTTTTCGGAATAGCCGTTCAATTTGCAGATAAGTTTTGGTTTGCACGTCCCTTGCTTGAGGTGTTTAGATTGTGGCTCCCTCCACGAACACTTCTTCAAGAGGGTCGGTAGAGCAGTCCATGTCAGCTTCGATGTTGAAGTGAAGGTTTAACTTTTTGTATGAGCTTACAAACTTTATATATATAACCAATTGGTTCTGTGTGCTTATTATTTTGCGGGGAATGGTTTATGTCACCGCAAAGTCTATTAGGTCTGGAATTTTCAGGGGGTCTGTTGGCCTGTATGTGGGGCCGCCAGGGGAGACATAGTCAAATTTTGTTGTTCGGTTTATGAATGAATTGTATAATATGGAATTCTTTTGGGAGTCACAAGGCGTGATCCCCAGTGCGTGTTTTTGAAATTATAGCCCCCTGCAGCTATAAAGCGATCTCCAAGCAAGTTTTAGAAGTATATGAATTGAATTCAGAAATTTAAGGCGAGGCGGGCAGTAGATAGCCGATATGGTTATGTTTCCGTTGCCTGACAGCACTTTGATAGACGTGGCTTGCAAATAATTAGTTGCAAAGTGGTGCTTGATGTGTTCGCTGATTAGGATGCCCGTTCCGCCGTAGGCTTTACCATCTGGATATTCTGTGCGGTGGAAAGAAGAGCGTCTTATTTGAAATTGTATTTGTTTGTGAGGTGCGTCTCTACCAGTAACATAATGTCGATATGATTATCAATCAGGAACTGTGTTACTTCATGGTTGTGCTGTGGAACGCCAAAGGCGTTGTTATTCGTATATTTGCCATCTGTTACTTGGACTACTTATCTGCAAGTAGCTGTAACACCACGTTCTGGTTTTAAACCAGTTTTTGAATAAATGAGATGAAATACTTTGTTGCATGGTGACCATCATAGATTTCAGAGTGCTTTGTGACTGTACTTGGATCTGCTGATCGTTTCATAGATGGGATTGGAGTGAGTTCTCTGTCCCTGTTCGAAGGGCATCGGCGTACGAGAAACCCTTCTGGGTATTTAGTAGACCAAATGAGGAGCTATGTACGCATATTTGGTAATCTGATGACGCGTTGCTATCACTTTTCGCATGCGGTCCTTCATCTTCTTGTAGATCGGACAGCCTCTGTAGTTTGCCGTGTGGTTACCTTGACAGTTAACGCATTTTTCCCTCTTCGGGTCTGTTTTGTTGACAAGGCATTTAGCCGCATTGTGGAAATCTCCAAAAGCTACACAGACTGTTTGAAATGAACAGTTTGCCCTGGTGTGTCCATACTCCTGACAACCAGTGCATTGCATTGGACCGTTCCTTTTATGTGGCTTCAGTTTTCTACAAGACTCTGCTGTCTGGCTCCTGCTCGACCCTGAAGAGTGGTTGCTGCTCTTTTCTCCTGTTTATTATGTTACTGGCGTTCTTTGCAGAAAACCCTTTTTTCTTGAGAGAATCGATAACTTCCTTGGCAGTTTCGTCGGGCTCGATTCCTTTTAGTACCACTTGCAGGTCCTTGCTGCTCTTTAGTTGGTACGTGTATTAGCTTTTCCTAGCTTCCTTCATGTATTTTGATACAGCTCCGAAATGTTCTTCGGATTTGGTCTGAAGCTTGGTTTCATGGCTATCCCCCTTTGTGATCGGAACAACCGGAAAGTTTCCGTTGCCCGTTCAGCGCAGGGCGTTCGAGATTTTCTGCCTTATGTAAATTGGTAGTGGCTTAGGGTTCGGTTGAGTCTCTTGGGCCTGTTCAGATTCATTTTCTGCTAGAAACGCAAATATATTGCTGTTGCATCTCTTGGGTAATTTATTTTTTATTTGGACACGGTTTATTTTTGAGTTGTTACCAACCCCGCTGGAGTCGGAGTAGGGGTAGCAGTAAGTAAGCATAGTGAGCAAGGTCGTGCTCATTGGCTATCGACCGACGGTAGGGCTGTTTTTTGCACTTCGTTGGGGGTAATTGACCGCGCTTGATCAGAGCTTATGTGCGAACGTCGTTTTGACTCATTGTAATGGAGGTTTATTTAGTAAGAGTTTTATGTTTTATGATATATAATAATTAAATAATTATTTAATATAAGCATAATTCAAATTACATCGCATCTTTTCGCGTTATTGTAGATTTATTGAACCAGTCACTGCACTTTTATGATTTTATTGGATACTTTTTTCCGAAGCACAATGGCAATGACAATCCATGCGATGACAGTTGAGTGCTTAATTTAATTTAATTGAATAAAAAATCGTTTGCCTATAATTTTTAACGGTGGTGTTTAAGCAAATCATGTTAAGAAAGGAAAACACATTTCAAAATACCTTTCTAATAAAATGCTGCCTTGGTATTGACAAGTTGCTGGTGTACACAATTTTGCTATTTACAGCACGTAAACAAAGATAGCGCTTACATAAGTTATCAGGTAGGAGACAAAGTTTGGTTAAAAACAAATAAGTTATGATTTTGTTCCGAGGAAACCGGTGATAGGGCGCTGAGGATCAATCAGTCAGTTCCTCCTGACTGTACTGAGTTTCCAACAAAACACATGGATCTAGTAATACTCTCCGACGTCGAGAAAAATCGTATACTATTGACCACAATAAATATACCGCATTAAAAAGTAATAGAAGGGACTTACGATTTTGAAGACTGGGAACAAATAAATTTCAGACAACTGCATTCAATACAGGCTGAAATCAGATAGAATACATAACAGAATACAAAGAATCTATCACAATTAAACCTTCTTGCCCAGAAAGTAACATATATACTGAAGACACACGAACTGCGACAAAGCCGTAGGAACAACCTTCTTCAAAATTTGGTAAAATAAACGTGAGCTTAACAGCGGATGACCGGTGCTCTTGATCACTGCGACATTAGCCAGTCATCTTAAGATCATCAAAGACGCTGCTGTAAACATAACAAGTGACAGTAAGTGACCAAATAAGCTTGAATTGTACCCCACATATACATCAATCACCATGGGGTTAAGAAAACACTGGCTGCCAGCAATGGCTAAAATCAACATCACTGAGCCTCACCAACTCCCCGGGCTATCGATTCTGCACGAAATAAACCATTGTATTATGCAGCAAATTGGCGATCTTGTGGGCCAAATCACCTATGGATCCGTCTTCAGCTGTTGGCGAAATCCGATTCGACGAGGCACAGCCGCAGGTTCGGTCAGGAACGGGGTTCCGGACCGTCAGCAGCGGCTGCTCAAACGTGCGGCACAAGCATCTTGGCCGAACGAGTTGCGACAACCATTTGCTACGATAGAAACATCGTCTGGCCGAAGTTAATTTCATTTATTGTTTATCTTTTGCAGAAACGTCTCTTTCCGCAGTGTTAAAAAAATTGAATTTATTTATTGTTAATTCTTTATAAGTAACTTTTATTTAACTCAACAAATATTCGCAATCTAATAAGCTTTGAGAGAGAGGTTTATAACTTAAGAGCCATAATTATAACTCTTAAATTAAGAGCCATAAAGAGAGCAAATCAACATTCTAGCCTATTTTCAACTTCGGAGAGCAGTTTTACTTTTTTTACATGGTAATAAGTTTAAAGTCATAGTAATTACAAATAAAACTTAATAAATAGTAGTGGAACAACAGCGAAGACATTTAAGTGTAAAATAATTATTTATAAGGGTCCAAAAAGGTTAACGGCTGGGTGGTTGTCGGCCGTATTACCCAAGAACTGGCCATATAGTTCTTTGTAGCGATCTAATGAAAGTCCTCCACGTTTCCGATCATCGTCCTAAATAACTGAAATATTCTCTTTTGATTTGTACTATAAATATATATCTTATATAACTTAAGTTCAGCAATGGTTCTAAAGCTTTGTTAATTGGTGTTATATCGTCAATTGCTACTCTAGTTATGCAGTTATAGCGGTATTCCTTTACTACAACTATTCCATCGCTGTCTGTGTCAAGCAACTTGAAATTTGATTCAATGAATGCTCCCACAGAGCAAAAGACTGTTTTGTCAGATTATTAGTGTAGTGCCAACTAGGCTTTTAGCACACACACACCTTTAAAGTGATCGTGGTATATTGTGCTCAGTAATCTCAGTATCTGATAGCTAAGGAACTCGATTAAATCATTTTTTGTTTTATTATTTACTGCCGGTTTAACAATATATCATACGTCGATTCCATACTATTCAGGAAATTACATTCGTTTTATTAACTGATTTTGTTCTCGGAAAGAAATTCTAATAGCGAATTTATTTGCACTGAGTATATTAACTGAAATGTAACATTTTCTTTAAAGCAATGCATATTTCAGGCTGCTTAGTCAAAGTCCAGCCGTATACGCTTTCAAATTTTGAACAGCTTTAACGCATGTTTTCAAAGGCCAACCTAAATTAAAAATTACAAACTACTTTTGTTATTACCAAATTAAAATCGCTTTCCAATGTATAAATAAATGTAAAGTATAATTGTAATGAAAGCAAGAATACTTAATACAAGAACATATGCATGTAAGTTATATGTCACATTATTTAGGAGCTCTTACCCATTTTAAAAAAACTTTGTGCCGAGAGCTAATATCCAAATAACTCTGACATACCCGATCCGTGGTCAGCTAATTCTGTCAACTACGCCTCCAAATCATTCCGACCCAGATCAGTTTCACTCAGTCCGCATCCAACGGATGCTGTACACATCCAAGCAGGTATTATTAACATCGGAGCCCCAGAGAGAACCCTGGAGACCGCTAACATAAACAAAAAGGTCCCCAAAACGTTCCCTAAAGTCCGCTATGTAAACACCAATTTCCGCACGAATTTAGATTTCAATTTACTTGGCGAATTGCAACATCCCATTTCCCGGCTCTCTTGAGTCATTCTCTTTATCAATTTTCGTAATAAATCTCTTAAGCCGAGGTTTGGTTATTGATCTTTAAACTTGAGGCAGGACAGTCCGTTTTTGAATGCCGAATCGGGCAGTGGAGTAAATCGAGTTAAAGTAATGAAGCAGTGAAAAATATAAGTTCGACCTATTGAAAATTTGTAATAGTTAATAAGTGATATAAAAATAAGTATACATTTTTTAGAAAATTTTCTAGAGAAAAATAATTGGCGCCCAACGTGGGGACGTGAAGTTAAAATCTAAAACAAAGCTTCAAAATAATTAATTAGTTAAAAATTAATTTAGCGCGGCTAAAAACCCGACACAACCGACGAAAATAATATGCTTGTGTTGATCAAAACTAAACGTTTGTGTTGATAAAAAAAAACTAAGGAATACATTTAATGAAATAATCCCCTTAAACCTCAATTTTTAAAATAGTGATCGTAACCAAAAATTGACTGACAGAAAGGTAATAAAATTATCATCGAAACATATAACCATCAGAATAAAAAATTTAATTCAAAAATCATTTTAAAATAAAAAATAATAAAAACTCATCGAAAGCATAAGCACAATAAAAGAAGATTAAAAACACAGGCTGAGGGGCAATCCCTCGCCAAAAATGAACATTGAACAAGAAGGAAGATACAAAGTTAAACGGTCTGTAAACGAAAAAAAAAGGACGACCCCGAGCAGGATCATCAACCAAAGAAGGACGACCCCCAACAGAATCAACAAACAACGTCTAAATGCGGAGACCGATTTGTGAGCGATATTATAACATACAAACCATCAGGCGGTAACCAACAATACAATGTTAAATGTGGAATATTTGATAAAACAAATTGTAAATTTTGAATTGAATTCATTAAAAGAGGAGATCGTAAACCTAAGATCACAGTTTTCTGACAGAATAAAAACGGTGGACGATTATGAGATAGAGATGATAGGTTCAAATAATAAGTGCGACACATCTTATGAGATTTTAGATAATCAAATCTGTTAAAGAATCTAAAGTTGAAGAAGATAATCGGTGCCATAATGGCCAGACTTGAATTTGTCTTTAGCGATTATTTCATTCATATTATTGAACAGGAATTAAGTGTATTAATCAGAGAAAAATATCCATTATGAATTATTTTAGTACAGGTAACAGAAAATTACCTCTACTAATTTATAAAACTATTATGACCTATGGTAGAAACAATACAATCACAGCGGAAATTAATAAAAAAAAAACGTAGGAACACAAGTTTAAGAGTTTTTATTATTATACACTATTTTCTCCATGAATCTACGTGATTTACAAAATGCAATGGTCATAGTTCAGGAATTACAAACAACAACATGAGGGGTCATTACGCAAATAAACAGAACAAAAATCCTTCTGCTTTTTATAATCAGAATAAAAGCAGAAGCAGGGAAGATTTAATCATAAGAACTATTGTTGCGGTGCGATCGTCACTATATTATAAATATAAAGTATCCCCAGCTTAGGCAGTGCTTTAAGTTCTGAGCTAATAAATGTTTCGATTTTTGTTGACTAATAACTTTAAAGTGTATCATTTAACAACAATTTTTTCGGCTATCCACTTTAAAATATTACCCGAAATCTTTACAACAGTTTTCGAAAATCAGAAAAAATGAAAACTTTTTTTTATGCTTTGCTATTTGTTTATTGAATCTTCTCCCTTTGGGTACAAACAATAAGTGCATAAAATCCTAAACTAATTAATCTAATAGTCATATGACTGATATTTTGCTTAATGGGACCCGAAAGTTATTGCTGGCTTGGCAGGTCCTTGCGTTGCAGACGGAATCGGCTGGAAATAAAAGTCAAGGCTCTTGCGAGGCGATTGGGGTGCACAGAGAGTTCTTCATTGTAAGAAGCTTTTTGTTTGTAGGAATGCCTAAGTCCCTGTGTATGGTGCCCCAGTGATAGATCGCAGGATTTCGATTAAACGTGCTGTATAATGTCTATGTTGCTGCTGCTGGCGGTCCCTCATAGACGGGAGCCATATGTCCAGATGGGCGTGAGAGTGAAATTGTAGAGCAAGACCTTGTAGTCCAGGCGCAGGGGCGAACGAGCGTTAAGAATCCAGTGAAAGTTTCTGGCTTTTAGTTTTAGAAGTGCTTTCTGCGTTCGATGTGTCTTCTCCTGGTTAGTCGCCTGACAAGATGGACGCCGAGATATTATTCAATGATAGTGGAGGGCATGTTTGCCTGTTGAGAGTAAACGTTACGTGTTTACGTTTTTGTTCATTTCTTGTAATCCGTCAATCAGATAGTCACCTCCCTACTATGAGGAGGTGGTTTGCTAGCTGTGTTGTGGCTCGTCCTGGACACCTCGAGCGACTTAAAATAGCGGTGTCGTCAGCGAACGTAGATATTGTTAGCTGCTTTTTCGTGGGAATATCGGTTGTGTCTAAGAGGAACATAGTAGGCCCTTGCGCGCTACCTTGCAGGACTTCATCATTGATAATGTAGTCGTCGATTGTGTTTGCGTTGCACCTTACAGCTAAAATTCTATTGTACAGAACAACTCAAGAAGCTTGTTAGTGTAATCAGGCATGCATTGCAGCGCAATATTCCTGATGCTCAAAGGCTGTGCGTATATCTGATGTTATTCTGTTAACTTGTTTTGACGAAAGCCAAATTGATGAGCAGGAATAACATTGTGTGCTCCTAGATATGGTATTATGCGAGTTAGAAAGCATTTCTCGAACAATTTAGAGAGACAAGATTATAAACTAATTGGTCTGTAGGATGACGAAATTGTGTGGAGTTTTCTGAGTTTCGGTATCATATTGATAATAGATTTGTAAAATTTTTTCGGATAGTAGCCGAGAGTTATGATCCCATTAAAGAGCTTACAAAAAGAACCTTAATAGGAGAGTTAGGAAGTTCAATTTACACTTCGGCTTAAACAATGGTGGTAGGAAAATAGATTCAGATTCGATTTGTGGTAGGACAATTGAACCAGTTGCAGGGTTCTGAGATGTGAAGCCAACGTTTCGGCTCTATCTTCGTCTCTGCGGACCAAGCTGCCAGATGAATTTCTTATCGGAGTGTCTGTTTCGATTTGAAAGCTGAGATTCGCGTGATCCCTCCACATAAAATGATCGATTAATTGTGCGAGTTGCTTCCTTACGACAATGTTTTGATGACGGCGATCTGTTGGTTCGCCAGGTACGCCGCAGGCACTTTTTTTTTAGGACTAGCCGTTCAATTTGCAGATAAGATTTGGTTTGCACGTCCCTTGCTTGAGGTGTTTAGATTGTGGCTCCCTCCACGAACACTTCTTCAAGAGGGTCGGTAGAGCAGTCCATGTCAGCATGGATGTTGAAGTGAAGGTTTAACTTTTTGTCACATTTGTTGTTCGGTTTTATGAATAAATTGTATAATTTGGAATTCTTTTGGGAGTCACGAGGCGTGTTTTTGAAATTATAGCCCCCTGCAGCTATAAAGCGATCTCCAAGCAAGTTTTAGAAGTATATGAATTGAATTCAGAAATTGTAAGGCGAGGCGGGCAGTAGACAGCCGATATGGTTATGTTTCCGTTGCCTGACAGCACTTTGATAGACGTGGCTTGCAAATAATTAGTTGCAAAGTGGTGCTTGATGTGTTCGCTGATTAGGATGCCCGTTCCGCCGTAGGCTTTACCATCTGGATATTCTGTGCGGTGGAAAGTAGAGCGTCTTATTTGAAATTGTATTTGTTTGTGAGGTGCGTCTCTACCAGTAACATAATGTCGATATGATTATCAATCAGGAACTGTGTTACTTCATGGTTGTGCTGTGGAACGCCAAAGGCGTTGTTATTCGTATATTTGCCATCTGTTACTTGGACTACTTAGCTGCAAGTAGCTGTAACACCACGTTCTTGTTTTAAACCAGTTTTTGAATGAATGAGATGAAATACTTTGTTGCATGGTGACCATCATAGATTTCAGAGTGCTTTGTGACTGTACTTGGATCTGCTGATCGTTTCATAGATGGGACTGGAGTGAGTTTTCTGTCCCTATTCGAAGGGCATCGGCGTACGAGAAGCCCTTCTGGGTACTTAGTAGACCAAATGAGGAGCTATACTTCAGGCGCCGTACGCCAGTAAGTGTACGCATATTTGGTAATCTGATGACGCGTTGCTGTCACTTTTCGCATGCGGTCCTTCATCTTCTTGTAGATCTGACAGTTAACGCATTTTTCCCTCTTCGGGTCTTTTTTGTTGACAGGGCATTTAGCCGCATTGTGGAAATCTCCAAAAGCTACACAGACTGTTTGAAATGAACAGTTTGCCCTGGTGTGTCCATACTCCTGACAACCAGTGCATTGCACTGGACCGTTCCTTTTATGTGGCTCTTTCGCGTTAATTCTTTGGTGCCGCCAGGGGATACATAGTCAAATTTGTTGTTCGGTTTTATGAATGAATTGTATAATTTGGAATTCTTTTGGGAGTCACAAGGCGTGATCCCCAGTGCGTGTTTTTGAAATTATAGCCCCCTGCAGCTATAAAGCGATCTTCAAGCAAGTTTTAGAAGTATATGAATTGAATTCAGAAATTGTAAGGCGAGGCCGGCAGTAGACAGCCGATATGGTTATGTTTCCGTTGCCTGACAGCACTTTGATAGACGTGGCTTGCAAATAATTAGTTGCAAAGTGGTGCTTAATGTGTTCGCTGACTAGGATGCCCGTTCCGCCGTAGGCTTTACCATCTGGATATTCTGTGCGGTAGAAAGTAGAGCGTCTTATTAGAAAGTTGTATTTGTTTTTGAGGTGCGTCTCTACCAGTAACATAATGTCGATATGATTATCAATCAGGAACTGTGTTACTTCATGGTTGTGCTGTGGAACGCCAAAGGCGTTGTTATTCGTATATTTGCCATCTGTTACTTGGACTACTTAGCTGCATGTAGCTGTAACACCACGTTTTGGTTTTAAACCAGTTTTTGAATGAATGAGATGAAATATTTTGTTGCATGGTGACCATCATAGATTTCAGAGTGCTTTGTGACTGTACTTGGATCTGCTGATCGTTTCATAGATGGGACTGGAGTGAGTTTTCTGTCCCTGTTCGAAGGGCATCCACATACGAGAAGCCCTTCTGGGTTATTAGTAGACCAAATGAGGAGCTATGTACGCATATTTGGTAATCTGATGACGCGTTGCTGTCACTTTTCGCATGCGGTCCTTCATCTTCTTGTAGATCGGACAGCCTCTGTAGTTTGCCGTGTGGTTTTGTTTGTCTTTTTTGTTGACAGGGCATTTAGCCGCATTGTAGAAATCTCCAAAAGCTACACAGACTGTTTGAAATGAACAGTTTGCCCTGGTGTGTCCATACTCCTGACAACCAGTGCATTGCATTGGACCGTTCCTTTTATGTGGCTTCAGTTTTCTACAAGACTCTGCTGTCTGGCTCCTGCTCGACCCTGAAGAGTGGTTGCTGCTCTTTTCTCCTGTTTATTATGTTACTGGCGTTCTTTGCAGAAAACCCTTTTTTCTTGAGAGAATCGATAACTTCCTTGGCAGTTTCGTCGGGCTCGATTCCTTTTAGTACCACTTGCAGGTCCTTGCTGCTCTTTAGTTGGTACGTGTATTAGCTTTTCCTAGCTTCCTTCATGTATTTTGATACAGCTCCGAAATGTTCTTCGGATTTGGTCTGAAGCTTGGTTTCATGGCTATCCCCCTTTGTGATCGGAACAACCGGAAAGTTTCCGTTGCCCGTTCAGCGCAGGGCGTTCGAGATTTTCTGCCTTATGTAAATTGGTAGTGGCTTAGGGTTCGGTTGAGTCTCTTCAGATTCATTTTCTGCTAGAAACGCAAATATATTGCTGTTGCATCTCTTGGGTAATTTATTTTTTATTTGGATACGGTTTATTTTTGAGTTGTTACCAACCCCGCTGGAGTCGGAGTAGGGGTAGCAGTAAGTAAGCATAGTGAGCAAGGTCGTGCTCATTGGCTATCGACCGACGGTAGGGCTGTTTTTTGCACTTCGTTGGGGGTAATTGACCGCGCTTGATCAGAGCTTATGTGCGAACGTCGTTTTGACTCATTGTAATGGAGGTTTATTTAGTAAGAGTTTTATGTTTTATGATATATAATAATTAAATAATTATTTAATATAAGCATAATTCAAATTACATCGCATCTTTTCGCGTTATTGTAGATTTATTGAACCAGTCACTGCACTTTTATGATTTTATTGGATACTTTTTTCCGAAGCACAATGGCAATGACAATCCATGCGATGACAGTTGAGTGCTTAATTTAATTTAATTGAATAAAAAATCGTTTGCCTATAATTTTTAACGGTGGTGTTTAAGCAAATCATGTTAGGAAAGGAAAACACATTTCAAAATACCTTTCTAATAAAATGCTGCCTTGGTATTGACAAGTTGCTGGTGTACACAATTTTGCTATTTACAGCACGTAAACAAAGATAGCGCTTACATAAGTTATCAGGTAGGAGACAAAGTTTGGTTAAAAACAAATAAGTTATGATTTTGTTCCGAGGAAACCGGTGATAGGGCGCTGAGGATCAATCAGTCAGTTCCTCCTGACTGTACTGAGTTTCCAACAAAACACATGGATCTAGTAATACTCTCCGACGTCGAGAAAAATCGTATACTATTGACCACAATAAATATACCGCATTAAAAAGTAATAGAAGGGACTTACGATTTTGAAGACTGGGAACAAATAAATTTCAGACAACTGCATTCAATACAGGCTGAAATCAGATAGAATACATAACAGAATACAAAGAATCTATCACAATTAAACCTTCTTGCCCAGAAAGTAACATATATACTGAAGACACACGAACTGCGACAAAGCCGTAGGAACAACCTTCTTCAAAATTTGGTAAAATAAACGTGAGCTTAACAGCGGATGACCGGTGCTCTTGATCACTGCGACATTAGCCAGTCATCTTAAGATCATCAAAGACGCTGCTGTAAACATAACAAGTGACAGTAAGTGACCAAATAAGCTTGAATTGTACCCCACATATACATCAATCACCATGGGGTTAAGAAAACACTGGCTGCCAGCAATGGCTAAAATCAACATCACTGAGCCTCACCAACTCCCCGGGCTATCGATTCTGCACGAAATAAACCATTGTATTATGCAGCAAATTGGCGATCTTGTGGGCCAAATCACCTATGGATCCGTCTTCAGCTGTTGGCGAAATCCGATTCGACGAGGCACAGCCGCAGGTTCGGTCAGGAACGGGGTTCCGGACCGTCAGCAGCGGCTGCTCAAACGTGCGGCACAAGCATCTTGGCCGAACGAGTTGCGACAACCATTTGCTACGATAGAAACATCGTCTGGCCGAAGTTAATTTCATTTATTGTTTATCTTTTGCAGAAACGTCTCTTTCCGCAGTGTTAAAAAAATTGAATTTATTTATTGTTAATTCTTTATAAGTAACTTTTATTTAACTCAACAAATATTCGCAATCTAATAAGCTTTGAGAGAGAGGTTTATAACTTAAGAGCCATAATTATAACTCTTAAATTAAGAGCCATAAAGAGAGCAAATCAACATTCTAGCCTATTTTCAACTTCGGAGAGCAGTTTTACTTTTTTTACATGGTAATAAGTTTAAAGTCATAGTAATTACAAATAAAACTTAATAAATAGTAGTGGAACAACAGCGAAGACATTTAAGTGTAAAATAATTATTTATAAGGGTCCAAAAAGGTTAACGGCTGGGTGGTTGTCGGCCGTATTACCCAAGAACTGGCCATATAGTTCTTTGTAGCGATCTAATGAAAGTCCTCCACGTTTCCGATCATCGTCCTAAATAACTGAAATATTCTCTTTTGATTTGTACTATAAATATATATCTTATTTAACTTAAGTTCAGCAATGGTTCTAAAGCTTTGTTAATTGGTGTTATATCGTCAATTGCTACTCTAGTTATGCAGTTATAGCGGTATTCCTTTACTACAACTATTCCATCGCTGTCTATGTCAAGCAACTTGAAATTTGATTCAATGAATGCTCCCACAGAGCAAAAGACTGTTTTGTCAGATTATTAGTGTAGTGCCAACTAGGCTTTTAGCACACACACACCTTTAAAGTGATCGTGGTATATTTTGCTCAGTAATCTCAGTATCTGATAGCTAAGGAACTCGATTAAATCATTTTTTGTTTTATTATTTACTGCCGGTTTAACAATATATCATACGTCGATTCCATACTATTCAGGAAATTACATTCGTTTTATTAACTGATTTTGTTCTCGGAAAGAAATTCTAATAGCGAATTTATTTGCACTGAGTATATTAACTGAAATGTAACATTTTCTTTAAAGCAATGCATATTTCAGGCTGCTTAGTCAAAGTCCAGCCGTATACGCTTTCAAATTTTGAACAGCTTTAACGCATGTTTTCAAAGGCCAACCTAAATTAAAAATTACAAACTACTTTTGTTATTACCAAATTAAAATCGCTTTCCAATGTATAAATAAATGTAAAGTATAATTGTAATGAAAGCAAGAATACTTAATACAAGAACATATGCATGTAAGTTATATGTCACATTATTTAGGAGCTCTTACCCATTTTAAAAAAACTTTGTGCCGAGAGCTAATATCCAAATAACTCTGACATACCCGATCCGTGGTCAGCTAATTCTGTCAACTACGCCTCCAAATCATTCCGACCCAGATCAGTTTCACTCAGTCCGCATCCAACGGATGCTGTACACATCCAAGCAGGTATTATTAACATCGGAGCCCCAGAGAGAACCCTGGAGACCGCTAACATAAACAAAAAGGTCCCCAAAGCGTTCCCTAAAGTCCGCTATGTAAACACCAATTTCCGCCCGAATTTAGATTTCAATTTACTTGGCGAATTGCAACATCCCATTTCCCGGCTCTCTTGAGTCATTCTCTTTATCAATTTTCGTAATAAATCTCTTAAGCCGAGGTTTGGTTATTGATCTTTAAACTTGAGGCAGGACAGTCCGTTTTTGAATGCCGAATCGGGCAGTGGAGTAAATCGAGTTAAAGTAATGAAGCAGTGAAAAAGATAAGTTCGACCTATTGAAAATTTGTAATAGTTAATAAGTGATATAAAAATAAGTATACATTTTTTATAAAATTTACTAGAGAAAACTAATTGGCGCCCAACGTGGGGACGTGCAGTTAAAATCTAAAACAGAGCTTCAAAATAATTAATTAGTTAAAAATTAATTTAGCGCGGCTAAAAACCCGACACAACCGACGAAAATAATATGCTTGTGTTGATCAAAATTAAACGTTTGTGTTGATCAAAAAAACTAAGGAATACATTTAATGAAATAATCCCCTTAAACCTCAATTTTCAAAATAGTGATCGTAACCAAAAATTGACTGACAGAAATAAAAATATCATCGAAACATATAACCATCAGAAAAAAAATTTAATTCAAAAAACATTTTAAAATAAAAATTAATAAAAAATCATCGAAACCATAAGCACGAAAAAAGAAGATTAAAAACACAGGCTGAGGGGCAATCCCTCGCCAAAATGAACATTGAACAAGAAGGAAGATACAAAGTTAAACGGTCTGTAAACGAAAAAAAAGGACGACCCCGAGCAGGATCATCAACCAAAGAAGGACAACCCCCAACAGAATCAACAAACAACGTATAAATACGGAGACCGATTTGTAAGCGATATTATAACATACAAACCATCAGGCGGTAACCAACAAAACAATGTTAAATGTGGAATATTTGATAAAACAAATTGTAGTTTTCTGACAGAATAAAAACGGTGGACGATTATGAGATAGAGATGATAGGTTCAAATAATAAGTGCGACACATCTTATGAGATTTTAGATAATCAAATCTGTTAGGGAATATAAAGTTGAAGAAGATAAATAAGTATTAAAATGTAAATCTAAAACTATGTAACCTGGAGGGAATCAGATGAAATATCCATGGGACAATTCTGCCTTATCTTTATTAGGAAGAAAAATAACGGGAATTGAAAACGATGCCCTAGCCCATAATGGTACGGTGTTATATTTCGATGCCTTAATGGCCAGACTTGAATTTGTCTTTAGCGTATTTAAGTGTATTAATCAGAGAAAAATATCCATTATGTATTATTTAAGTACAGTTAACAGAAAATTACCTCTACTAATTTATAAAACTATTATGACCTATGGTAGAAACAATACAATCACATCGGAAATTAATAAAAAAAAAACGTAGGAAGACAAGTTTAAGAGTTTTTATTATTATACACTATTTTCTCCATGAATCTACGTGATTTACAAAATGCAATGGTCATAGTTCAGGAATTACACACAACAACATGAGGGGTCATTACGCAAATAAACAGAACAAAAATCCTTCTGCTTTTTATAATCAGAATAAAAGCAGAAGCAGGGTAGATTTAATAATAAGAACTTTTGTTGCGGTGCGATCGTCACTATATTATAAATATAAAGTATCCCCAGCTCAGGCAGTGCTTTAAGTTCTGAGCTAATAAATGTTTCGATTTTTGTTGACTAATAACTTTAAAGTGTATCATTTAACAACAATTTTTTCGGCTATCCACTTTAAAATATTACCCGAAATCTTTACAACAGTTTTCGAAAATCAGAAAAAATGAAAACTTTTTTTTATGCTTTGCTATTTGTTTATTGAATCTTCTCCCTTTGGGTACAAACAATAAGTGCATAAAATCCTAAACTAATTAATCTAATAGTCATATGACTGATATTTTGCTTAATGGGACCCGAAAGTTATTGCTGGCTTGGCAGGTCCTTGCGTTGCAGACGGGATCGGCTGGAAATAAAAGTCAAGGCTCTTGCGAGGCGATTGGGGTGCACAGAGAGTTCTTCATTGTAGGAAGCTTTTTGTTTGGCTATTTCATCTTTCACGGTAGGAATGCCTAGGTCCCTGTGGATGTTTTGCTCGCGAATGTTTGCCTGTTGAGAGTAAACGTTATGTGTTTACGTTTTTGTTCATTTCTTGTAATCCGTCGATCAGATAGTCACCTCTCTACTATGAGGAGGTGGTTTGCTAGCTGTGTTGTGGCTCGTCCTGGACACCTCGAGCGACTTAAAATAGCGGTGTCGTTAGCAAACGTAGATATTATTAGCTGCTTGTTCGTGGGAATATCCGCTGTGTGTAAGAGGAACATAGTAGGCCCTTGCGCGCTACCTTGCGGGACTTCATCATTGATGATGTAGTCGTAGAGTGTTGTTGCGTTGCACCTTACAGCTAAGATTCTATTATACAGAACAACTCAAGAAGCTTGTTAGTGTAATCAGGCATGCATTGCAGCGCAATATTCCTGATGCTCAAAGGCTGTGCGTATTTCTGATGTTATTCTTTTAACTTGTTTTTGACGAAAGCCAAATTGATGAGCAGATATAGTATTATGCGAGCAAGAAAGCATTTCTCGAACAATTTAGAGAGACAAGATTATAAACTAATTGGTCTGTAGGATGACGAAATTGTGTGGAGTTTTCTGAGTTTCGGTATCATATTGATAATAGATTTGTAAAATTTTTTCGGATAGTAGCCGAGAGTTATGATCCCATTAAAGAGCTTACAAAAATAACCTTAATAGGAGAGTTAGGAAGTTCAATTTACACTTCGGCTTAAACAATGGTGGTAGGAAAATAGATTCAGATTCGATTTGTGGTAGGACAATTGAACCAGTGGCAGGGTTCTGAGATGTGAAGCCAACGTTTCGGCTCTATCTTCGTCTCTGCGGACCAAGCTGCCAGATGAATTTCTTATCGGAGTGACTGTTTTGATTTGAAAGCTGAGATTCGCGTGATCCCTCCACATAAAATGATTGGTACCGGTTGGCGAATGCTTTTTAATGTACCGCAGCTATGCATTTTCTGTTTCTTGCTTTAGAGCTCGATTAATTGTGCGAGTTGCTTCCTTACGACAATGTTTTGATGACGGCGATCTGTTGGTTCGCCAGGTACGCCGCAGGGACTTTTTTTTCGGACTAGCCGTTCAATTTGCAGATAAGTTTTGGTTTGCACGTCCCTTGCTTGAGGTGTTTAGATTGTGGCTCCCTCCACGAACACTTCTTCAAGAGGGTCGGTAGAGCAGTCCATGTCAGCTTCGATGTTGAAGTGAAGGTTTAACTTTTTGTATGAGCTTACAAACTTTATATATATAACCAATTGGTTCTGTGTGCTTATTATTTTGCGGGGAATGGTTTATGTCACCGCAAAGTCTATTAGGTCTGGAATTTTCAGGGGGTCTGTTGGCCTGTATGTGGGGCCGCCAGGGGAGACATAGTCAAATTTTGTTGTTCGGTTTATGAATGAATTGTATAATATGGAATTCTTTTGGGAGTCACAAGGCGTGATCCCCAGTGCGTGTTTTTGAAATTATAGCCCCCTGCAGCTATAAAGCGATCTCCAAGCAAGTTTTAGAAGTATATGAATTGAATTCAGAAATTTAAGGCGAAGCGGGCAGTAGATAGCCGATATGGTTATGTTTCCGTTGCCTGACAGCACTTTGATAGACGTGGCTTGCAAATAATTAGTTGCAAAGTGGTGCTTGATGTGTTCGCTGATTAGGATGCCCGTTCCGCCGTAGGCTTTACCATCTGGATATTCTGTGCGGTGGAAAGAAGAGCGTCTTATTTGAAATTGTATTTGTTTGTGAGGTGCGTCTCTACCAGTAACATAATGTCGATATGATTATCAATCAGGAACTGTGTTACTTCATGGTTGTGCTGTGGAACGCCAAAGGCGTTGTTATTCGTATATTTGCCATCTGTTACTTGGACTACTTATCTGCAAGTAGCTGTAACACCACGTTCTGGTTTTAAACCAGTTTTTGAATAAATGAGATGAAATACTTTGTTGCATGGTGACCATCATAGATTTCAGAGTGCTTTGTGACTGTACTTGGATCTGCTGATCGTTTCATAGATGGGATTGGAGTGAGTTCTCTGTCCCTGTTCGAAGGGCATCGGCGTACGAGAAACCCTTCTGGGTATTTAGTAGACCAAATGAGGAGCTATGTACGCATATTTGGTAATCTGATGACGCGTTGCTATCACTTTTCGCATGCGGTCCTTCATCTTCTTGTAGATCGGACAGCCTCTGTAGTTTGCCGTGTGGTTACCTTGACAGTTAACGCATTTTTCCCTCTTCGGGTCTGTTTTGTTGACAAGGCATTTAGCCGCATTGTGGAAATCTCCAAAAGCTACACAGACTGTTTGAAATGAACAGTTTGCCCTGGTGTGTCCATACTCCTGACAACCAGTGCATTGCATTGGACCGTTCCTTTTATGTGGCTTCAGTTTTCTACAAGACTCTGCTGTCTGGCTCCTGCTCGACCCTGAAGAGTGGTTGCTGCTCTTTTCTCCTGTTTATTATGTTACTGGCGTTCTTTGCAGAAAACCCTTTTTTCTTGAGAGAATCGATAACTTCCTTGGCAGTTTCGTCGGGCTCGATTCCTTTTAGTACCACTTGCAGGTCCTTGCTGCTCTTTAGTTGGTACGTGTATTAGCTTTTCCTAGCTTCCTTCATGTATTTTGATACAGCTCCGAAATGTTCTTCGGATTTGGTCTGAAGCTTGGTTTCATGGCTATCCCCCTTTGTGATCGGAACAACCGGAAAGTTTCCGTTGCCCGTTCAGCGCAGGGCGTTCGAGATTTTCTGCCTTATGTAAATTGGTAGTGGCTTAGGGTTCGGTTGAGTCTCTTGGGCCTGTTCAGATTCAAATATATTGCTGTTGCATCTCCTGGGTAATTTATTTTTTATTTGGACACGGTTTATTTTTGAGTTGTTACCAACCCCGCTGGAGTCGGAGTAGGGGTAGCCGTAAGTAAGCATAGTGAGCAAGGTCGTGCTCATTGGCTATCGACCGACAGTAGGGCTGCTTTTTGCACTTCGTTGGGGGTAATTGACCGCGCTTGATCAGAGCTTATGTGCGAACGTCGTTTTGACTCATTGTAATGGAGGTTTATTTAGTAAGAGTTTTATGTTTTATGATATATAATAATTAAATAATTATTTAATATAAGCATAATTCAAATTTCATCGCATCTTTTCGCGTTATTGTAGATTTATTGAACCAGTCACTGCACTTTTATGATTTTATTGGATACTTTTTTCCGAAGCACAATGGCAATGACAATACATGCGATGACAGTTGAGTGCTTAATTTAATTTAATTGAATAAAAAATCGTTTGCCTATAATTTTTAACGGTGGTGTTTAAGCAAATCAGGTTAGGAAAGGAAAACACATTTCAAAATACCTTTCTAATAAAATGCTGCCTTGGTATTGACAAGTTGCTGGTGTACACAATTTTGCTATTTACAGCACGTAAACAAAGATAGCGCTTACATAAGTTATCAGGTAGGAGACAAAGTTTGGTTAAAAGCAAATAAGTTATGATTTTGTTCCGAGGAAACCGGTGATGGGGCGCTGAGGATCAATCAGTCAGTTCCTCCTGACTGTACTGAGTTTCCAACAAAACACATGAAACTAGTAATACTCTCCGACGTCGAGAAAAATCGTATACTATTGACCACAATAAATATACCGCATTAAAAAGTAATAGAAGGGACTTACGATTTTGAAGACTGGGAACAAATAAATTTCAGACAACTGCATTCAATACAGGCTGAAATCAGATAGAATACATAACCTTCTTGCCCAGAAAGTAACATATATACTGAGGACACACGAACTGCGACAGAGCCGTAGGAACAACCTTCTTCAAAATTTGGTAAAATATACGTGAGCTTAACAGTGGATGACCGTTGCTCTTGATCACTGCGACATTAGCCAGCCATCTTAAGATCATCAAAGACGCTGCTGTAAACATAACAAGTGACAGTACTAATCAAAACATTGTCGGCACTTCCTTATAACCTTTGATGACCAAATAAGCTTGAATTGTACCCCACATATACATCAATCACCATGGGGTTAAGAAAACACTGGCTGCCAGCAATGGCTAAAATCAACATCACTGAGCCTCACCAACTCCCCGGGCTATCGATTCTGCACGAAATAAACCATTGTATTATGCAGCAAATTGGCGATCTTGTGGGCCAAATCACCTATGGATCCGTCTTCAGCTGTTGGCGAAATCCGATTCGACGAGGCGCAGCGGCAAGTTCGGTCAGGAACGGGGTTCCGGACCGTCAGCAGCGGCTGCTCAAACGTGCGGCACCAGCATCTTGGCCGAACGAGTTGCGACAACCATTCGCCACGATAGAAACATCGGCTGGCCAAAGTTAATTTCATTTATTGTTTATCTTTTGCAGAAACGTCTCTTTCCGCAGTGTTAAAAAAATTGAATTTATTTATTGGTAATTCTTTATAAGTAACTTTTATTTAACTCAACAAATATTCGCAATCTAATAAGCTTTGAGAGAGAGGTTTATAACTTAAGAGCCATTTTTAAAGAGAGCAAATCAACATTCTAGCCTATTTTCAACTTCGGAGAGCAGTTTTACTTAACTATAATAAAAACATTAAAAATTACTAACTGGTCATCTGACGATTCTACACAAATGATATGAATGTGTTATTTTTACATGGTAATAAGTTTAAAGTC
Source organism: Drosophila biarmipes (assembly GCF_025231255.1). Taxonomy (NCBI): domain Eukaryota; kingdom Metazoa; phylum Arthropoda; class Insecta; order Diptera; family Drosophilidae; genus Drosophila; species Drosophila biarmipes. The sequence continues at coordinate 762,518 of NW_026114526.1, read as the reverse complement.
ATAGTAATTACAAATAAAACTTAATAAATAGTAGTTGAACAACAGCGAAGACATTTAAGTGTAAAATAATTATTTATAAGGGTCCAAAAAGGTTAACGGCTGGGTGGTTGTGGGCCGTATTACCCAAGAACTGGCCATATAGTTCTTTGTAGCGATCTAATGAAAGTCCTCCACGTTTCCGATCATCGTCCTAAATAACCGAAATATTCTCTTTTGATTTGTACTAAAAATATATATCTATATAACTTACGTTCAGCAATGTTTCGAAAGCTTTATCAATTGGTGTTGTATCGTCAATTGCTACTCTAGTTATGCAGTTATAGCGGTATTCTTTTACTCCAACTATTCCATCGCTGTCTATGTCAAGCAACTTAAAATTTGATTAAATGAATGCTCTCATTGCCTATAAAATAGAAAATACAAAAATTATACAGAGCAAAAGACTGTTTTGTCAGATTATTAGTGTAGTGCCAACTAGGCCAACTAGTGTGTGTGCTAAACACACCTTTAAAGTGATCGTGGTATATTGTGCTCAGTAATCTCAGTATCTGAAAGCTAAGGAACTCGATTAAAGCGTTTTTTGTTTTATCATTTACTGCCGGTTTAACAATATATCATACGTCGATTCCATACTATTCAGGAAATTACATTCGTTTTATTAACTGATATTGTTCTCGGAAAGAAATTCTAATAGCGAATTTATTTGCACTGAGTATATTAACTGAAATGTAACATTTTCTTTAAAGCAATGCATATTTCAGGCTGCTTAGTCAAAGTCCAGCCGTATACGCTGCCAAAAAAACTAACAGTAACACTCTTTTTTACGCTTCTTTTACTATCTACGAACGAGTTTTCAGCGCTATGAATGAGTTGAAATCTGCCAAGCATGCCACCCCTGTTCCGAAGGTCCGATTTTCATTGAACTTTTTTTGCTTTTCCGGTTTATAAGTTGTACCTATTCACTAATTTATATCTTTGGAATGGTAAAATATATCTTTAAGATGTTTTCAATTATAATGACATCAAAACAATATAAAACAATTTTTTTTTGATTCGGCAGATTTTGACCCTATATGTACTAATATCCGTTTGATAAAAAAAACGCTTTCAAATTTTGAACAGCTTTAACGCATGTTTTCAAAGGCCAACCAAATTAAAATCGCTTTCCAATGTATAAATAAATGTAAAGTATAATTGTAATGAAAGCAAGAATACTTAATACAAGAACATATGCATGTAAGTTATATGTCACATTATTTAGGAGCTCTTACCCATTTTAAAAAAACTTTGTGCCGAGAGCTAATATCCAAATAACTCTGACATACCCGATCCGTGGTCAGCTAATTCTGTCAACTACGCCTCCAAATCATTCCGACCCAGATCAGTTTCACTCAGTCCGCATCCAACGGATGCTGTACACATCCAAGCAGGTATTATTAACATCGGAGCCCCAGAGAGAACCCTGGAGACCGCTAACATAAACAAAAAGGTCCCCAAAGCGTTCCCTAAAGTCCGCTATGTAAACACTGCTTTCCGCCCGAATTTAGATTTCAATTTACTTGGCAAATTGAAACATCCCATTTCCCGGCTCTCTTGAGTCATTCTCTTTATCAATTTTCGTAATAAATCTCTTAAGCCGAGGTTTGGTTATTGATCATTAAACTTGAGGCAGGACAGTCCGTTTTTGAATGCCGAATCGGGCAGTGGAGTAAATCGAGTTAAAGTAATGAAGCAGTGAAAAAGATAAGTTATACCTATTGAAAATTTGTAATACTTAATAAGTGATATAAAAATAAGTATACATTTTTTATAAAATTTTCTAGAGAAAAATAATTGGCGCCCAACGTGGGGAGGTGAAGTTAAAATCTAAAACAAAGCTTCAAAACACTTAATTAGTTAAAAATTAATTTAGCGCGGCTAAAAACCCGACACAACCGACAAAATTAAACTTTGTGTTGATCAAAAAAAACTAAGGAATACATTTAATGAAATAATCCCCTTAAACCTCAATTTTCAAAATAGTGATCGTAACCAAAAATTGACTGACAGAAAGGTAATAAAATTATCATCGAAACATATAACCATCAGAAAAAAAATTTAATACAAAAATCATTTTAAAATAAAAAATAATAAAAACTCATCGAAAGCATAAGCACAATAAAAGAAGATTAAAAACACAGGCTGAGGGGCAATCCCTCGCCAAAAATGAACATTGAACAAGAAGGAAGATACAAAGTTAAACGGTCTGTAAACGAAAAAAAAGGACAACCCCGAGCAGGATCATCAACCAAAGAAGGACAACCCCCAACAGAATCAACAAACAACGTATAAATACGGAGACCGATTTGTAAGCGATATTATAACATACAAACCATCAGGCGGTAACCAACAAAACAATGTTAAATGTGGAATATTTGATAAAACAAATTGTAGTTTTCTGACAGAATAAAAACGGTGGACGATTATGAGATAGAGATGATAGTTTCAAATAATAAGTGCGACACATCTTATGAGATTTTAGATAATCAAATCTGTTTAAGAATCTAAAGTTGAAGAAGATAATCAATGCCATAATGGCCAGACTTGAATTTGTCTTTAGCGATTATTTCATTCATATTATTGAACAGGAATTAAGTGTATTAATCAGAGAAAAATATCCATTATGAATTATTTTAGTACAGGTAACAGAAAATTATTCTATTAATTTATAAAACTATTATGACCTATGGTAGAAACAATACAATCACAGCGGAAATTAATAAAAAAAACGTAGGAACACAAGTTTAAGAGTTTTTATTATTATACACTATTTTCTCCATGAATCTACGTGATTTACAAAATGCAATGGTCATAGTTCAGGAATTACAAACAACAACATGAGGGGTCATTACGCAAATAAACAGAACAAAAATCCTTCTGCTTTTTATAATCAGAATAAAAGCAGAAGCAGGGTAGATTTATTCATAAAAACTATTTTTGCGGTGCAATAGTCACTATATTATAAATATAAAGTATCCCTAGCTCAGGCAGTGCTTTCTGAGAAAATCAGAAAAAATGACAACTTTTTTTTATGCTTTGCTATTTGTTTATTGATTCTTCTCCCTTTGGGTACAAACAATAAGTGCATAAAATCCTAAACTAATTAATCTAATAGTCATATGACTGATATTTTGCTTAATGGGACCCGAAAGTTATTGCTGGCTTGGCAGGTCCTTGCGTTGCAGACGGGATCGGCTGGAAATAAAAGTCAAGGCTCTTGCGAGGCGATTGGGGTGCACAGAGAGTTCTTCATTGTAGGAAGCTTTTTGTTTGGCTATTTCATCTTTCACGGTAGGAATGCCTGGGTCCCTGTGTATGGTGCCCCAGTGATAGATCGCAGGATTCTCGATTAAACGTGCTGTATAACGTTTATGTTGCTGCTGCTGGCGGTCCCTCATAGACGGGAGCCATATGTCCAGATGGGCGTGAGAGTGAAATTGTAGAGCAAGACCTTGTAGTCCAGGCGCAGGGGCGAACGAGCGTTAAGAATCCAGTGAAAGTTTCTGGCTTTTAGTTTTAGAAGTGCTTTCTGCGTTCGATGTGTCTTCTCCTGGTTAGTCGCCTGACAAGATGGACGCCGAGATATTATTCAATGATAGTGGAGGGCATGTTTGCCTGTTGAGAGTAAACGTTACGTGTTTACGTTTTTGTTCATTTCTTGTAATCCGTCAATCAGATAGTCACCTCCCTACTATGAGGAGGTGGTTTGCTAGCTGTGTTGTGGCTCGTCCTGGACACCTCGAGCGACTTAAAATAGCGGTGTCGTCAGCGAACGTAAATATTGTTAGCTGCTTTTTCGTGGGAATATCGGTTGTGTCTAAGAGGAACATAGTAGGCCCTTGCGCGCTACCTTGCGGGACTTCATCATTGATGATGTAGTCGTCGAATGTTGTTGCGTTGCACCTTACAGCTAAGATTCTATTGTACAGAACAACTCAAGAAGCTTGTTAGTGTAATCAGGCATGCATTGCAGCGCAATATTCGTGATGCTCATGAACTGTGCGTATATCTGATGTTATTCTGTTAACTTGTTTTTGACGAAAGCCAAATTGATGAGCAGGAATAACATTGTGTGCTCCTAGATATGGTATTATGCGAGTTAGAAAGCATTTCTCGAACAATTTAGAGAGACAAGATTATAAACTAATTGGTCTGTAGGATGACGAAATTGTGTGGAGTTTTCTGAGTTTCGGTATCATATTGATAATAGATTTTTAAAATTTTTTCGGATAGTAGCCGCGAGTTATGATCCCATTAAAGAGCTTACAAAAAGAACCTTAATAGGAGAGTTAGGAAGTTCAATTTACACTTCGGCTTAAACAATGGTGGTAGGAAAATAGATTCAGATTCGATTTGTGGTAGGACAATTGAACCAGTGGCAGGGTTCTGAGATGTGAAGCCAACGTTTCGGCTCTATCTTCGTCTCTGCGGACCAAGCTGCCAGATGAATTTCTTATCGGATTGACTGTTTCGATTTGAAAGCTGAGATTCGCGTGATCCCTCCACATAAAATGATTGGTACCGGTTGGCGAATGCTTTTTAATGTACCGAAGCTATGCATTTTCTGTTTTTTGCTTTAGAGCTTGATTAATTGTGCGAGTTGCCGTTCAATTTGCAGATAAGTTTTGGTTTGCACGTCCCTTGCTTGAGGTGTTTAGATTGTGGCTCCCTCCACGAACACTTCTTCAAGAGGGTCGGTAGAGCAGTCCATGTCAGCTTGGATGTTGAAGTGAAGGTTTAACTTTTTGTCAAATTAGTTGTTCGGTTTTATGAATGAATTGTATAATTTGGAATTCTTTTGGGAGTCACAAGGCGTGATCCCCAGTGCGTGTTTTTGAAATTATAGCCCCCTGCAGCTATAAAGCGATCTTCAAGCAAGTTTTAGAAGTATATGAATTGAATTCAGAAATTGTAAGGCGAGGCGTGCAGTAGACAGCCGATATGGTTATGTTTCCGTTGCCTGACAGCACTTTGATAGACATGGCTTGCAAATAATTAGTTGCAAAGTGGTGCTTGATGTGTTCGCTGACTAGGATGCCCGTTCCGCCGTAGGCTTTACCATCTGGATATTCTGTGCGGTAGAAAGTAGAGCGTCTTATTTGAAAGTTGTATTTGTTTGTGAGGTGCGTCTCTACCAGTAACATAATGTCGATATGATTATCAATTAGGAACTGTGTTACTTCATGGTTGTGCTGTGGAACGCCAAAGGCGTTGTTATTCGTATATTTGCCATCTGTTACTTGGACTACTTAGCTGCAAGTAGCTGTAACACCACGTTCTGGTTTTAAACCAGTTTTTGAATGAATGAGATGAAATACTTAGTTGCATGGTGACCATCATAGATTTCAGATCTGCTGATCGTTTCATAGATGGGACTGGAGTGAGTTTTCTGTCCCTATTCGAAAGGCATCGGCGTACGAGAAGCCCTTCTGGGTATTTAGTAGACCAAATGAGGAGCTATACTTCAGGCGCCGTACGCCAGTAAGTGTACGCATATTTGGTAGTCTGATGACGCGTTGCTGTCACTTTTCGCATGCGGTCCTTCATCTTCTTGTAGATCTGACAGTTAACGCATTTTTCCCTCTTCGGGTCTTTTTTGTTGACAGGGCATTTAGCCGCATTGTGGAAATCTCCAAAAGCTACACAGACTGTTTGAAATGAACAGTTTGCCCTGGTGTGTCCATACTCCTGACAACAAGTGCATTGCACTGGACCGTTCCTTTATGTGGCTCTTTCGCGTTAATTCTTCGGTGCACTTCAGTTTTCTACAAGACTCTGCTGTCTGGCTCCTGCTCGACCCTGAAGAGTGGTTGCGGCTCTTTTCTCCTGTTTATTATGTTACTGGCGTTCTTTGCAGAAAACCCTTTTTTCTTGAGAGAATCGATAACTTCCTTGGCAGTTTCGTCGGGCTCGATTCCTTTTAGTACCACTTGCAGGTCCTTGCTGCTTTTTAGTTGGTACGTGTATTAGCTTTTCCTAGCTTCCTTCATGTATTTTGATACAGCTCCGAAATGTTCTTCGGATTTGGTCTGAAGCTTGGTTTCATGGCTATCCCCCTTTGTGATCGGAACAACTGGAAAGTTTCCGTTGCCCGTTCAGCGCAGGGCGTTCGAGATTTTCTGCCTTATGTAAATTGGTAGTGGCTTAGGGTTCGGTTGAGTCTCTTGGGCCTGTTCAGATTCATTTTCTGCTAGAAACGCAAATATATTGGTGTTGCATCTCCTGGGTAATTTATTTTTTATTTGGACACGGTTTATTTTTGAGTTGTTACCAACCCCGCTGGAGTCAGAGTGGGGGTAGCAGTAGGTAAGCATACTGAGCAAGGTCGTGCTCATTGGCTATCGACCGACGGTAGGGCTGTTTTTTGCACTTCGTTGGGGGTAATTGACCGCGCTTGATCAGAGCTTATGTGCGAACGTCGTTTTGACTCATTGTAATGGAGGTTTATTTAGTAAGAGTTTTATGTTTTATGATATATAATAATTAAATAATTATTTAATATAAGCATAATTCAAATTACATCGCATCTTTTCGCGTTATTGTAGATTTATTGAACCAGTCACTGCACTTTTATGATTTTATTGGATACTTTTTTCCGAAGCACAATGGCAATGACAATCCATGCGATGACAGTTGAGTGCTTAATTTAATTTAATTGAATAAAAAATCGTTTGCCTATAATTTTTAACGGTGGTGTTTAAGCAAATCAGGTTAGGAAAGGAAAACACATTTCAAAATACCTTTTTTAATAAAATGCTGCCTTGGTATTGACAAGTTGCTGGTGTACACAATTTTGCTATTTACAGCACGTAAACAAAGATAGCGCTTACATAAGATATCAGGTAGGAGACAAAGTTTGGTTAAAAACAAATAAGTTATGATTTTGTTCCGAGGAAACCGGTGATGGGGCGCTGAGGATCAATCAGTCAGTTCCTCCTGACTGTACTGAGTTTCCAACAAAACACATGGAACTAGTAATACTCTCCGACGTCGAGAAAAATCGTATACTATTGACCACAATAAATATACCGCATTAAAAAGTAATAGAAGGGACTTACGATTTTGAAGACTGGGAACAAATAAATTTCAGACAACTGCATTCAATACAGGCTGAAATCAGATAGAATACATAACAGAATACAAAGAATCTATCTCAATTAAACCTTCTTGCCCAGAAAGTAACATATATACTGAGGACACACGAACTGCGACAAAGCCGTAGGAACAACCTTCTTCAAAATTTGGTAAAATAAACGTGAGCTTAACAGCGGATGACCGGTGCTCTTGATCACTGCGACATTAGCCAGCCATCTTAAGATCATCAAAGACGCTGCTGTAAACATAACAAGTGACAGTACTAATCAAAACATTGTCGGCACTTCCATATAACCTTTGATGACCAAATAAGCTTGAATTGTACCCCACATATACATCAATCACCATGGGGTTAAGAAAACACTTGCTGCCAGCAATGGCTAAAATCAACATCACTGAGCCTCACCAACTCCCCGGACTATCGATTCTGCACGAAATAAACCATTGTATTATGCAGCAAATTGGCGATCAGCTGTTGGCGAAAATTTAAAAAATTGAATTTATTTATTGGTAATTCTTTATAAGTAAGTTTTATTTAACTCAACAAATATTCGCAATCTAATAAGCTTTGAGAGAGAGGTTTATAACTTAAGAGCCATTTTTAAAGAGAGCAAATCAACATTCTAGCCTATTTTCAACTTCGGAGAGCAGTTTTACTTAACTAAAATAGAAACTTTAAAAATTACTAACTGGTCATCTGACGATTTTACACAAATGATATGAATGTGTTATTTTTACATGGTAATAAGTTTAAAGTCATAGTAATTACAAATAAAACTTAATAAATAGTAGTTGAACAACAGCGAAGACATTTAAGTGTAAAATAATTATTTATAAGGGTCCAAAAAGGTTAACGGCTGGGTGGTTGTGGGCCGTATTACCCAAGAACTGGCCATATAGTTCTTTGTAGCGATCTAATGAAAGTCCTCCACGTTTCCGATCATCGTCCTAAATAACCGAAATATTCTCTTTTGATTTGTACTAAAAATATATATCTATATAACTTACGTTCAGCAATGTTTCGAAAGCTTTATCAATTGGTGTTATATCGTCAATTGCTACTCTAGTTATGCAGTTATAGCGGTATTCTTTTACTCCAACTATTCCATCGCTGTCTATGTCAAGCAACTTAAAATTTGATTCAATGAATGCTCTCATTGCCTATAAAATAGAAAATACAATAATTATACAGAGCAAAAGACTGTTTTGTCAGATTATTAGTGTAGAGCCAACTAGGCCAACTAGTGTGTGTGCTAAACACACCTTTAAAGTGATCGTGGTATATTGTGCTCAGTAATCTCAGTATCTGATAGCTAAGGAACTCGATTAAAGCGTTTTTTGTTTTATTATTTACTGCCGGTTTAACAATATATCATACGTCGATTCCATACTATTCAGGAAATTAAATTCGTTTTATTAACTGATTTTGTTCTCGGAAAGAAATTCTAATAGCGAATTTATTTGCACTGAGTATATTAACTGAAATGTAACATTTTCTTTAAAGCAATGCATATTTCAGGCTGCTTAGTCAAAGTCCAGCCGTATACGCTACCAAAAAAACTAACAGTAACACTCTTTTTTACGCTTCTTTTACTATCTACGAACGAGTTTTCAGCGCTATGAATGAGCTAAAATCTGCCAAGCATGCCACCCCTGTTCCGAAGGTCCGATTTTCATTGAACTTTTTTTGCTTTTCCAGTTTATAAGTTGTACCTATTCACTAATCTATATCTTTGGAATGGTAAAATATATCTTTAAGATGTTTTCAATTATAATGACATCAAAACAAAATAAAACAATTATTTTTTGATTCGGCAGATTTTGACCCTATATGTACTAATATCCGTTTGATAAAAAAACGCTTTCAAATTTTGAACAGCTTTAACGCATGTTTTCAAAGGCCAACCTAAATTAAAAATTACAAACTACTTTTGTTATAACCAAATTAAAATCGCTTTCCAATAAATAAATGTAAAGTATAATTGTAATGAAAGCAAGAATACTTAATACAAGAACATTTTAAAAAAACTTTGTGCCGAGAGCTAATATCCAAATAACTCTGACATACCCGATCCGTAGTCAGCTAATTCTGTCAACTACGCCTCCAAATCATTCCCACCCAGATCAGTTTCACTCAGTCCGCATCCAACGGATGCTGTACACATCCAAGCAGGTATTATTAACATCGGAGCCCCAGAGAGAACCCTGGAGACCGCTAACATAAACAAAAAGGTCCCCAAAGCGATCCCTAAAGTCCGCTATGTAAACACCACTTTCCGCCCGAATTTAAATTTCAATTTACTTGGCAAATTGCAACATCCCATTTCCCGGCTCTCTTGAGTCATTCTCTTTATCAATTTTTGTAATAAATCTCTTAAGCCGAGGTTTGGTTATTGATCATTAAACTTAAGGCAAGACCGTCCGTTTTTGAATGCCGAATCGGGCAGTGGAGTAAATCGAGTTAAAGTAATGAAGCAGTGAAAAAGATAAGTTCGACCTATTGAAAATTTGTTTAACTATTACATTATTACTATTAAGTGATATAAAAATAAGTATACATTTTTTATAAAATTTACTAGAGAAAAATAATTGGCGCCCAACGTGGCGCTAATAAAAGAAATTCAAAATAATTAATTAGTTAAAAATTAATTTAGCGCGGCACAACCGACGAAAATAATATGCTTGTGTTGATCAAAATTAAATCAATAAATTCAATAGCCCTCTTAAGCTCAAAACAACCAGAAAAAAATTAAAACATTTGTGTTGATAAAAAAAAAACTAAGGAATACATTTAATGAAATAATCCCCTTAAACCTCAATTTTCAAAATAGTGATCGTAACCAAAAATTGACTGACAGAAAGGTAATAAAAATATCATCGAAACATATAACCATCAGAAAAAAAATTTAATTCAAAAAACATTTTAAAATAAAAATTAATAAAAAATCATCGAAACCATAAGCACAAAAAAAGAAGATTAAAAACACAGGCTAAGGGGCAATCCCTCGCCAAAATGAACATTGAACAAGAAGGAAGATACAAAGTTAAACGGTCTGTAAACGAAAAAAAAGGACGACCCGAGCAGGATCGTCAACCAAAGAAGGACGACCCCCAACAGAATCAACAAACAACGTATAAATACGGAGACCGGTTTGTGAGCGACATTATAACATACAAACCATCAGGCGGTAACCAACAATACAATGTTAAATGTGGAAGATTTGATAAAACAAATTGTAAATTTTGAATTGAATTCATTAAAAGAGGAGATCGTAAACCTAAGATCAGAGTTTTCTGACAGAATAAAAACGGTGGACGATTATGAGATAGAGATGATAGTTTCAAATAATAAGTGCGACACATCTTATGAGATTTTAGATAATCAAATCTGTTTAAGAATCTAAAGTTGAAGAAGATAATCAATGCCATAATGGCCAGACTTGAATTTGTCTTTAGCGATTATTTCATTCATATTATTGAACAGGAATTAAGTGTATTAATCAGAGAAAAATATCCATTATGAATTATTTTAGTACAGGTAACAGAAAATTATTCTATTAATTTATAAAACTATTATGACCTATGGTAGAAACAATACAATCACAGCGGAAATTAATAAAAAAAACGTAGGAACACAAGTTTAAGAGTTTTTATTATTATACACTATTTTCTCCATGAATCTACGTGATTTACAAAATGCAATGGTCATAGTTCAGGAATTACAAACAACAACATAAGGGGTCATTACGCAAATAAACAGAACAAAAATCCTTCTGCTTTTTATAATCAGAATAAAAGCAGAAGCAGGGTAGATTTATTCATAAAAACTATTGTTGCGGTGCAATAGTCACTATATTATAAATATAAAGTATCCCTAGCTCAGGCAGTGCTTTAAGTTCTGAGAAAATCAGAAAAAATTACAACTTTTTTTTATGCTTTGCTATTTGTTTATTGATTCTTCTCCCTTTGGGTACAAACAATAAGTTCATAAAATCCTAAACTAATTAATCTAATAGTCATATGACTGATATTTTGCTTAATGGGACCCGAAAGTTATTGCTGGCTTGGCAGGTCCTTGCGTTGCAGACGGGATCGGCTGGAAATAATAGTCAAGGCTCTTGCGAGGCGATTGGGGTGCACAGAGAGTTCTTCATTGTAGGAAGCTTTTTGTTTGGCTATTTCATCTTTCACGGTAGGAATGCCTGGGTCCCTGTGTATGGTGCCCCAGTGATAGATCGCAGGATTTTCGATTAAACGTGCTGTATAATGTCTATGTTGCTGCTGCTGGCGGTCCCTCATAGACGGGAGCCATATGTCCAGATGGGCGTGAGAGTGAAATTGTAGAGCAGGACCTTGTAGTCCAGGCGCAGGGGCGAACGAGCGTTAAGAATCCAGTGAAAGTTTCTGGCTTTTAGTTTTAGATGTGCTTTCTGCGTTCGATGTGTCTTCTCCTGGTTAGTCGCCTGACAAGATGGACGCCGAGATATTATTCAATGATAGTGGAGGACATGTTTGCCTGTTGAGAGTAAACGTTATGTGTTTACGTTTTTGTTCATTTCTTGTAATCCGTCAATCAGATAGTCACCTCCCTACTATGAGGAGGTGGTTTGCTAGCTGTGTTGTGGCTCGTCCTGGACACCTCGAGCGACTTAAAATAGAGGTGTCGTCAGCGAACATAGATATTGTTAGCTGCTTGTTCGTGGGAATATCCGTGGTGTCTAAGAGGAACATAGTAGGCCCTTGCGCGCTACCTTGCGGGACTTCATCATTGATGATGTAGTCGTCGAATGTTGTTGCGTTGCACCTTACAGCTAAGATTCTATTGTACAGAAAAACTCAAGAAGCTTGTTAGTGTAATCAGGCACGCATTGCAGCGCAATATTCCTGATGCCCAAAGACTGTGCGTATATCTGATGTTATTCTGTTAACTTGTTTTTGACGAAAGTCAAATTGATGAGCAGGAATAACATTGTGTGCTCCTAGATATGGTATTATGCGAGTTAGAAAGCATTTCTCGAACAATTTAGAGAGACAAGATTATAAACTAATTGGTCTGTAGGATGACGAAATTGTGTGGAGTTTTCTGAGTTTCGGTATCATATTGATAATAGATTTTTAAAATTTTTTCGGATAGTAGCCGCGAGTTATGATCCCATTAAAGAGCTTACAAAAAGAACCTTAATAGGAGAGTTAGGAAGTTCAATTTACACTTCGGCTTAAACAATGGTTGTAGGAAAATAGATTCAGATTCGATTTGTGGTAGGACAATTGAAGGTTTGTGGCAGGTTTCTGAGATGTGAAGCCAACATTTCGGCTCTATCTTCGTCTCTGCGGACCAAGCTGCCAGATAAATTTCTTATCGGATTGACTGTTTCGATTTGAAAGCTGAGATTCGCGTGATCCCTCCACATAAAATTATTGGTACCGGTTGGCGAATGCTTTTTAATGTACCGAAGCTATGCATTTTCTGTTTTTTGCTTTAGAGCTTGATTAATTGTGCGAGTTGCCGTTCAATTTGCAGATAAGTTTTGGTTTGCACGTCCCTTGCTTGAGGTGTTTAGATTGTGGCTCCCTCCACGAACACTTCTTCAAGAGGGTCGGTAGAGCAGTCCATGTCAGCTTGGATGTTGAAGTGAAGGTTTAACTTTTTGTCAAATTAGTTGTTCGGTTTTATGAATGAATTGTATAATTTGGAATTCTTTTGGGAGTCACAAGGCGTGAACCCCAGTGCGTGTTTTTGAAATTATAGCCCCCTGCAGCTATAAAGCGATCTCCAAGCAAGTTTTAGAAGTATATTAATTGAATTCAGCAATTGTAAGGCGAGGCCGGCAGTAGACAGCCGATATGGTTATGTTTCCGTTGCCTGACAGCACTTTGATAGACGTGGCTTGCAAATAATTAGTTGCAAAGTGGTGCTTAATGTGTTCGCTGACTAGGATGCCCGTTCCGCCGTAGGCTTCACCATCTGGATATTCTGTGCGGTAGAAAGTAGAGCGTCCTATTTGAAAGTTGTATTTGTTTGTGAGGTGCGTCTCTACCAGTAACATAATTTCGATATGATTATCAATCAGGAACTGTGTTACTTCATGGTTGTGCTGTGGAACGCCAAAGGCGTTGTTATTCGTATATTTGCCATCTGTTACTTGGACTACTTAGCTGCAAGTAGCTGTAACACCACGTTCTGGTTTTAAACCAGTTTTTGAATGAATGAGATGAAATACTTTGTTGCATGGTGACCATCATAGATTTCAGAGTGCTTTGTGACTGTACTTGGATCTGCTGATCGTTTCATAGATGGGACTGGAGTGAGTTTTCTGTCCCTATTCGAAGGGCATCGGCGTACGAGAAGCCCTTCTGGGTACTTAGTAGACCAAATGAGAAGCTATGTACGCATATTTGGTAATCTGATGACGCGTTGCTGTCACTTTTCGCATGCGTCCTTCATCTTCTTGTAGATCGGACAGCCTCTGTAGTTTGCCGTGTGGTTACCTTGACATTTAACGCATTTTTCCCTCTTCGGGTCTTTTTTGTTGACAGGGCATTTAGCCGCATTGTGGAAATCTCCAAAAGCTACACAGACTGTTTGAAATGAACAGTTTGCCCTGGTGTGTCCATACTCCTGACAACCAGTGCATTGCACTGGACCGTTCCTTTTATGTGCTCTTTCGCGTTAATTCTTCGGTGCACTTCAGTTTTCTACAAGACTCTGCTGTCTGGCTCCTGCTCGACCCTGAAGAGTGGTTGCGGCTCTTTTCTCCTGTTTATTATGTTACTGGCGTTCTTTGCAGAAAACCCTTTTTTCTTTAGAGAATCGATAACTTCCTTGGCAGTTTCGTCGGGCTCGATTCCTTTTAGTACCACTTGCAGGTCCTTGCTGCTCTTTAGTTGGTACGTGTATTAGCTTTTCCTAGCTTCCTTCATGTATTTTGATACAGCTCCGAAATGTTCTTCGGATTTGGTCTGAAGCTTGGTTTCATGGCTATCCCCCTTTGTGATCGGAACAACTGGAAAGTTTCCGTTGCCCGTTCACCGCAGGGCGTTCGAGATTTTCTGCCTTATGTAAATTGGTGGTGGCTTAGGGTTCGGTTGAGTCTCTTGGGCCTGTTCAGATTCATTTTCTGCTAGAAACGCAAATATATTGGTGTTGCATCTCCTGGGTAATTTATTTTTTATTTGGACACGGTTTATTTTTGAGTTGTTACCAACCCCGCTGGAGTCGGAGTAGGGGTAGCCGTAAGTAAGCATAGTGAGCAAGGTCGTGCTCATTGGCTATCGACCGACGGTAGGGCTGTTTTTTGCACTTCGTTGGGGGTAATTGACCGCGCTTGATCAGAGCTTATGTGCGAACGTCGTTTTGACTCATTGTAATGGAGGTTGATTTAGTAAGAGTTTTATGTTTTTTGATATATAATAATTAAATAATTATTTAATATAAGCATAATTCAAATTTCATCGCATCTTTTCGCGATATTGTAGATTTATTTAACCAGTCACTGCACTTTTATGATTTTATTGGATCCTTTTTTCCGAAGCACAATGGCAATGACAATGCATGCGATGACAGTTGAGTGCTTAATTTAATTTAATTAAATAAAAAATCGTTTGCCTATAATTTTTAACGGTGGTGTTTAAGAAAATCATGTTAGGAAAGGAAAACACATTTCAAAATACCTTTCTAATAAAATGCTGCCTTGGTATTGACAAGTTGCTGGTGTACACAATTTTGCTATTTACAACACGTCAACAAAGATAGCGCTTACATAAGTTATCAGGTAGGAGACAAAGTTTGGTTAAAAACAAATAAGTTATGATTTTGTTCCAGGGAAACCAGTGATGGGGCGCTGAGGATCAATCAGTCAGTTCCTCCTGACTGTACTGAGTTTCCAACAAAACACATGGAACTAGTAATACTCTCCGACGTCGAGAAAAATCGTATACTATTGACCACAATAAATATACCGCATTAAAAAGTAATAGAAGGGACTTACGATTTTGAAGACTGGGAACAAATAAATTTCAGACAACTGCATTCAATACAGGCTGAAATCAGATAGAATACATAATAGAATACAAAGAATCTATCTCAATTAAACCTTCTTGCCCAGAAAGTAACATATATACTGAGGACACACGAACTGCGACAAAGCCGTAGGAACAACCTTCTTCAAAATTTGGTAAAATAAACGTGAGCTTAACAGCGGATGACCGGTGCTCTTGATCACTGCGACATTAGCCAGTCATCTTAAGATCATCAAAGACGCTGCTGTAAACATAACAAGTGACAGTAAGTGACCAAATAAGCTTGAATTGTACCCCACACATACATCAATCATTAAGAAAACACTGGCTGCCAGCAATGGCTAAAATCAACATCACTGAGCCTCACCAACTCCCCGGGCTATCGATTCTGCACGAAATAAACCATTGTATTATGCAGCAAATTGGCGATCTTGTGGGCCAAATCACCTATGGATCCGTCTTCAGCTGTTGGCGAAATCCGATTCGACGAGGCGCAGCGGCAAGTTCAGTCAGGAACGGGGTTCCGGACCGTCAGCAGCGGCTGCTCAAACGTGCGGCACCAGCATCTTGGCCGAACGAGTTGCGACAACCATTCGCCACGATAGAAACATCGGCTGGCCAAAGTTAATTTCATTTATTGTTTATCTTTTGCAGAAACGTCTCTTTCCGCAGTGTTAAAAAAATTGAATTTATTTATTGGTAATTCTTTATATGTAACTTTTATTTAACTCAACAAATATTCGCAATCTAATAAGCTTTGAGAGAGAGGTTTATAACTTAAGAGCCATTTTTAAAGAGAGCAAATCAACATTCTAGCCTATTTTCAACTTCGGAGAGCAGTTTTACTTAACTAAAATAAAAACTTTAAAAATTACTAACTGGTCATCTGACGATTCTACACAAATGATATGAATGTGTTATTTTTACATGGTAATAAGTTTAAAGTCATAGTAATTACAAATAAAACTTAATAAATAGTAGTTGAACAACAGCGAAGACATTTAAGTGTAAAATAATTATTTATAAGGGTCCAAAAAGGTTAACGGCTGGGTGGTTGTCGGCCGTATTACCCAAGAACTGGCCATATAGTTCTTTGTAGCGATCTAATGAAAGTCCTCCACGTTTCCGATCATCGTCCTAAATAACCGAAATATTCTCTTTTGATTTGTACTAAAAATATATATCTATATAACTTACGTTCAGCAATGTTTCGAAAGCTTTATCAATTGGTGTTATATCGTCAATTGCTACTCTAGTTATGCAGTTATAGCGGTATTCTTTTACTCCAACTATTCCATCGCTGTCTATGTCAAGCAACTTAAAATTTGATTCAATGAATGCTCTCATTGCCTATAAAATAGAAAATACAATAATTATACAGAGCAAAAAGACTGTTTTGTCAGATTATGAGTGTAGTGCCAACTAGGCCAACTAGTGTGTGTGCTAAACACACCTTTAAAGTGATCGTGGTATATTGTGCTCAGTAATCTCAGTATCTGATAGCTAATGAACTCGATTAAAGCGTTTTTTGTTTTATTATTTACTGCCGGCTTAACAATATATCATACGTCGATTCCATACTATTCAGGAAATTACATTCGTTTTATTAACTGATTTTGTTCTCGGAAAGAAATTCTAATAGCGAATTTATTTGCACTGAGTATATTAACTGAAATGTAACATTTTCTTTAAAGCAATGCATATTTCAGGCTGCTTAGTCAAAGTCCAGCCGTATACGCTACCAAAAAAACTAACAGTAACACTCTTTTTTACGCTTCTTTTACTATCTACGAACGAGTTTTCAGCGCTATGAATGAGTTAAAATCTGCCAAGCATGCCACCCCTGTTCCGAAGGTCCGATTTTCATTGAACTTTTTTGCTTTTCCAGTTTATAAGTTGTACCTATTCACTAATCTATATCTTTGGAATGGTAAAATATATCTTTAAGATGTTTTCTATTATAATGACATCAAAACAAAATAAAACAATTATTTTTTGATTCGGCAGATTTTGACCCTATATGTACTAATATCCGTTTGATAAAAAAACGCTTTCAAATTTTGAACAGCTTTAACGCATGTTTTCAAAGGCCAACCTAAATTAAAAATTACAAACAATTTTTTCGGCTATCCACTTTAAAATATTACCCGAAATCTTTTGAGCAGTTTTCGAAAATCAGAAAAAATGACAACTTTTTTTTATGCTTTGCTATTTGTTTGTTGATTCTTCTCCCTTTGGGTACAAATAATAAGTGCATAAAATCCTAAACTTATTAATCTAATAGTCATATGACTGATATTTTGCTTAATGGGACCCGAAAGTTATTGCTGGCTTGGCAGGTCCTTGCGTTGCAGACGGAATCGGCTGGAAATAAAAGTCAAGGCTCTTGCGAGGCGATTGGGGTGCACAGAGAGTTCTTCATTGTAAGAAGCTTTTTGTTTGTAGGAATGCCTAAGTCCCTGTGTATGGTGCCCCAGTGATAGATCGCAGGATTTCGATTAAACGTGCTGTATAATGTCTATGTTGCTGCTGCTGGCGGTCCCTCATAGACGGGAGCCATATGTCCAGATGGGCGTGAGAGTGAAATTGTAGAGCAAGACCTTGTAGTCCAGGCGCAGGGGCGAACGAGCGTTAAGAATCCAGTGAAAGTTTCTGGCTTTTAGTTTTAGATGTGCTTTCTGCGTTCGATGTGTCTTCTCCTGGTTAGTCGCCTGACAAGATGGACGCCGAGATATTATTCAATGATAGTGGAGGGCATGTTTGCCTGTTGAAAGTAAACGTTATGTGTTTAGGTTTTTGTTCATTTCTTGTAATCCGTCAATCAGAAAGTCACCTCTCTACTATGAGGAGGTGGTTTGCTAGCTGTGTTGTGGCTCGTCCTGGACACTTCGAGCGACTTAAAATAGCGGTGTCGTCAGCGAACGTAGATATTGTTAGCTGCTTGTTCGTGGGAATATCCGTTGTGTCTAAGAGGAACATAGTAGGCCCTTGCGCGCTACCTTGCAGGACTTCATCATTGATAATGTAGTCGTCGATTGTGTTTGCGTTGCACCTTACCGCTAAGATTCTATTGTACAGAACAACTCAAGAAGCTTGTTAGTGTAATCAGGCATGCATTGCAGCGCAATATTCCTGATGCTCAAAGGCTGTGCGTATATTTGATGTTATTCTGTTAACTTGTTTTGACGAAAGCCAAATTGATGAGCAGGAATAACATTGTGTGCTCCTAGATATGGTATTATGCGAGTAAGAAAGCATTTCTCGAACAATTTAGAGAGACAAGATTATAAACTAATTGGTCTGTAGGATGACGAAATTGTGTGGAGTTTTCTGAGTTTCGGTATCATATTGATAATAGATTTTTAAAATTTTTTCGGATAGTAGCCGCGAGTTATGATCCCATTAAAGAGCTTACAAAAATAACCTTAATAGGAGAGTTAGGAAGTTCAATTTACACTTCGGCTTAAACAATGGTGGTAGGAAAATAGATTTAGATTCGATTTGTGGTAGGACAATTGAACCAGTGGCAGGTTTCTGAGATGTGAAGCCAACATTTCGGCTCTATCTTCGTCTCTGCGGACCAAGCTGCCAGATAAATTTCTTATCGGAGTGACTGTTTCGATTTGAAAGCTGAGATTCGCGTGATCCCTCCACATAAAATGATTGGTACCGGTTGGCGAATGCTTTTTAATGTACCGCAGCTATGCATTTTCTGTTTTTTGCTTTAGAGCTCGATTAATTGTGCGAGTTGCTTCCTTACGACATTGTTTTGATGACGGCGATCTGTTGGTTCGCCAGGTACGCCGCAGGCACTTTTTTTTTAGGACTAGCCGTTCAATTTGCAGATAAGTTTTGGTTTGCACGTCCCTTGCTTGAGGTGTTTAGATTGTGGCTCCCTCAACGAACACTTCTTCAAGAGGGTCGGTAGAGCAGTCCATGTCAGCTTGGATGTTGAAGTGAAGGTTTAACTTTTTGTCAAATATGTTGTTCGGTTTTATGAATGAATTGTATAATTTGGAATTCTTTTGGGAGTCACAAGGCGTGATCCCCAGTGCGTGTTTTTGAAATTATAGCCCCCTGCAGCTATAAAGCGATATCCAAGCAAGTTTTAGAAGTATATGAATTGAATTCAGAAATTGTAAGGCGAGGCGTGCAGTAGACAGCCGATATGGTTATGTTTCCGTTGCCTGACAGCACTTTGATAGACGTGGCTTGCAAATAATTAGTTGCAAAGTGGTGCTTGATGTGTTCGCTGACTAGGATGCCCGTTCCGCCGTAGGCTTTACCATCTGGATATTCTGTGCGGTAGAAAGTAGAGCGTCTTATTTGAAAGTTGTATTTGTTTGTGAGGTGCGTCTCTACCAGTAACATAATGTCGATATGATTATCAATTAGGAACTGTGTTACTTCATGGTTGTGCTGTGGAACGCCAAAGGCGTTGTTATTCGTATATTTGCCATCTGTTACTTGGACTACTTAGCTGCAAGTAGCTGTAACACCACGTTCTGGTTTTAAACCAGTTTTTGAATGAATGAGATGAAATACTTTGTTGCATGGTGACCATCATAGATTTCAGAGTGCTTTGTGACTGTACTTGGATCTGCTGATCGTTTCATAGATGGGACTGGAGTGAGTTTTCTGTCCCTGTTCGAAGGGCATCGGCGTACGAGAAGCCCTTCTGGGTATTTAGTAGACCAAATGAGGAGCTATACTTCAGGCGCCATACGCCAGTAAGTGTACGCATATTTGGTAATCTGATGACGCGTTGCTGTCACTTTTCGCATGCGGTCCTTCATCTTCTTGTAGATCGGACAGCCTCTGTAGTTTGCCGTGTGGTTACCTTGACAGTTAACGCATTTTTCCCTCTTCGGGTCTTTTTTGTTGACAGGGCATTTAGCCGCATTGTGGAAATCTCCAAAAGCTACACAGACTGTTTGAGAACACTTTGCTCTGGTGTGTCCATACTCTTGACAACCAGTGCATTGCACTGGACTGTTCCTTTTATGTGGCTCTTTCGCGTTAATTCTTCGGTGCACTTCAGTTTTCTACAAGACTCTGCTGTCTGGCTCCTGCTGTGGTTGCTGCTCTTCTCTCCTGTTTATTATGTTACTGGCGTTCTTTGCAGAAAACCCTTTTTTCTTGAGAGAATCGATAACTTGCTTGGCAGTTTCGTCGGGCTCGATTCCTTTTAGTACCTCTTGCAGGTCCTTGCTGCTTTTTAGTTGGTACGTGTATTAGCTTTTCCTAGCTTCCTTCATGTATTTTGATACAGCTCCGATATG
This sequence comes from Drosophila biarmipes, assembly GCF_025231255.1. Lineage (NCBI taxonomy): Eukaryota > Metazoa > Arthropoda > Insecta > Diptera > Drosophilidae > Drosophila > Drosophila biarmipes. The sequence goes on along the minus strand of NW_026114526.1, from coordinate 742,083 downwards.
TTCTTCGGATTTGGTCTGAAGCTTGGTTTCATGGCTATCCCCCTTTGTGATCGGAACAACCGGAAAGTTTCCGTTGCCCGTTCAGCGCAGGGCGTTCGAGATTTTCTGCCTTATGTAAATTGGTAGTGGCTTAGGGTTCGGTTGAGTCTCTTGGGCCTGTTCAGATTCATTTTCTGCTAGAAACGCAAATATATTGGTGTTGCATCTCCTGGGTAATTTATTTTTTATTTGGACACGGTTTATTTTTGAGTTGTTACCAACCCCGCTGGAGTCGGAGTAGGAGTAGCCGTAAGTAAGCATAGTGAGCAAGGTCGTGCTCATTGGCTATCGACCGACAGTAGGGCTGTTTTTTGCACTTCGTTGGGGGTAATTGACCGCGCTTGATCAGAGCTTATGTGCGAACGTCGTTTTGACTCATTGTAATGGAGGTTGATTTAGTAAGAGTTTTATGTTTTATGATATATAATAATTAAATAATTATTTAATATAAGCATAATTCAAAATTCATCGCATCTTTTCGCGTTATTGTAGTTTTATTGAACCAGTCACCAGGCACTTTTATGATTTTATTGGATACTTTTTTCCGAAGCACAATGGCAATGACAATGCATGCGATAACAGTTAAGTGCTCAATTTAATTTAAATGAATAAAAAAGAAGATACTTCTTCGAGATCGCGACCCTTTTTGTTTTTGTCAAATGTATGCTATCGTCTATCTATCGTCTAAAAGTGTCTCAGAAGTTACTTCTTGGCGATCAACTGTGTGCTATCGCCTTTCTATCGTTCGGAAGTGACTTAGAAGTTACCCGTTAGGCTACATACTGTAGCACTGAGTAGCTGCTTGCGGATGATGACTTAGTTTATTTAAATTTGTAAATTGTCAAGAATTTTAAAAGCAAACCAGAATATCATCCTTGCCCTAGAATTCTTGCAAAAACTAAAACTTCGAGAGGCTACGATGCAGCGGAAAGTTCTTAGAAGGTCCTCCGATTTTCTTTCACAAACAGATGGACGGTAAGATAATTTAAAGTTTTATAGTTTTATTTTCCGGTGGAACTTTAAAAAAATAAAGTTTAAATTTAACCGAAAAATCTGATTGAGAGGCACATTCCAAAATCGTCAATCCCGCCCTTGCACCATGGGGACTTTTACCCGTTGTTGTGGCATAAATTAAAAACCTTTTCGTCATTTTTTTTCTAGTGGTAGGAACACCCTTAGATTAAGTTTGAAAAAGCGGGCTTGTGACATACACACTCGACTGCTTAGCTGCAAGTAGCTGTAATACCACGTTCTGGTTTTGAACCAGTGTTTGAATGAATGACATGAAATACTTTGTTGCATGGTGACCATCATAGATTTCAGAGTGCTTTGTGACTGTACTTGGATCTGCTGAGCGTTTCAAGATGGGACTGGAGTGGGTTTTCCTTCCCTGATCGAAGGGCATCGGCGCACGAGAAGCCCTTCTGGGTATTAATTTGACCAGATGAGGGGTATTAAGTTGCAGCCGTGCCGAAAAATACTTCCGGCGTCGTACGCCAGTAAGTGTGAGCATATTTGTTATTCTGATGAAGCATTGCTCTCACTTTTCGCACGTGGTCCTTTATCTTCTTGTAGATCGGACAGCCCCTGTAGTTTGACGTGTGGTTACCATAACTGTTAACGCATTTATCCTTTTTTGGGTCTTTTTTGTTTGCAGGGCATTTAGCCGAATTGTGGAAGTCTCCTAAAGCTTCACAGACTGTTTGAAGTAAACAGTTTGCCCTGGTGTGTCCATGCTCCTGACAATTAGTGCACTGCACTGGGCCGTTTCTTTTATGTGGCTTTTTCGCGTTAATTCTCGGTGCCCTTCAGTTTTCTACAAGACTCTGCTGTCTGGCTCCAGCTCGACCCTGAAGAGAGGTATCGGCTCTTTTCTCCTTTTTATTATGTTACTGGCGTTCTTTGCAGAAAACCCTTTTTTCTTGGGAGCATTGATAACTTCCTTGGCGGGGTTACGTCGGGCTCGATTCCTTTTAGTACCACATGCAGGCGCTTGCTGCTTTTTAGTTGGTACGTGTAGTAGCTTATCCTAACTCCGTCTATTTTGATACAGCTCTGAAATGTTCTTCGGATTTGGTCTTCAAGCTGGTTTTATGGATATCCCCTTTTGTGATCGGAACAACATGAAACAACAATTTTGTTTTTTGAGTGGTTACCTACCCCGCTTACGCTTGGAGTCGGAGTAGGGGTAACCGTAAGTAGTCGAGGTTGATTTAGTGAGTTTTTGTTTTATGATATATAATAATTAAATAATTAATCAATATAAACATAAACTATTTCATCGCATCTTTTCGCATTATTGTAGATTTATTGGACCAGTCACTACTTTCTATGATTTTATTGGATACTTTTTTCCGGAGCATAATACACGTCTGCATGCGATGACAGTTCAGTGCTTAATTTAATTTAATTGAATAATAAATCGTTTGTCCATAATTTTTAACGGTGGTGTTAAAACACATTTCAAAATACCTTTCTAACAAAATGTGGCCTTGGTATTGACATGTTACTGGTGTACAAAATTTAGCTATTTACAGCAGTTTTCTCGCCAAGCTAGATAGTTTTCCCAAAAGTGGTATAAGTAAAGTTTCTTCTAAAACTTCAAGGGCTTTCAAATCGAGTTTGGATACGCAAAAAAAAGTTCAATGCTCAGGCAGTGTAAGATGGTCTGAACTGGTAATTGTGGCCAGTTTTGTTGATTAATAACTTTGATTTTAACACTAATATGTTGTATGTCAGAAGTTGAGGAATCTCAAGGGCTATACATCTTCAAACTTAATTTTAAATCGTTGGAGCTATTTTCGAGAAATCAGAAAAAAGGCTACAAAATATATGAGTAAAAAAAACGTTGGCCCATAATTAATACCAAGGCAAAGGGGTACAAAGAACTTTGAAATACCTTTCTACAACCCACAATCCGTAGTTCACAAGTCATGGGATACAACGTGTTAGCTATTTATAGCTGTTTTCTTGCCAAATGAGCTAGTTTTTGCAAAAGTGGTAAAACTTTTCATTCCTATATTTTCAGGACTCTAAAATAACGTTTGGCACAAATTGACAAACAAAATAAAACTTTCGTTTTGAAAGTCGTTTTTCGTAGTACTTTAGAGGGAGGGAGTACCCTCCCGACCCCAACATATTAAATTTGCTAATTTTTTAATTCTACATTTTCACCGCTCTTTCTTCCAAACCAATTGAGTTTCTTAAAGGATTGCTATGCAATCGTTTTAGTTTTTGCTATACCTTTCGATTAATGTATCACTCGTAACTACACGATTACTGTAGATTAGTCGCCTTCGCACACCCTCCTGGTGCGTCTCGTCACTACATAGATATTAGATATTCAATAATTTTATATTATCACATGACATGACTATTTTTAATACGCGATATACTTTTTATGAAATAGACGGACTAGACTCAAATTTACTAATCGGCTATAACCTTTTGCAAAAAAAGAAGCTCTAATTCTTACAGCTAAGGGAGTAATTAAAATATTTTAAACTAACTTCCTTTAAGAGAAGAAAACACCATTCTTACTTTAAAAGAATTCATATTAAAAAAATATTTTGATGAATTTTTATTTTTTATTAAATCAGATATAAAAATCCTGAACACGCCGTCCTTAAGGTATCCGACAAAAATAAAAGTTCGGGAATTCAAAATCCTGAACACACCGTCTTTGATTTATCCGACAATAAATAAACAACATAAAAATGTCATATGCAGATTGAAGAAAGAAAGAAACACCATAAATGATAGGACCATTTGCAGCAAACAATAACCTAAGCTCTATCAGCCAAAAAAGGGTTTCAACAATTATACAAAATTTAATGAAAATACTATACCTGATAGGTAGGTATCCAACGCAGTACCGTTCAGTCATTTTGTCAAATCTAAGAAAAGCCAAATACTTTTCAACAATAGACATTTGGAAAACCTCATTTTTTCTATGAACAATGGTAAATACGAATTCTAAAGATTGCCTTTCAGTTTGACAAACGCTCTTAGAATATTCCAACGATAGATGCGATAGATGACATTTTAAGAGAACAAGATGGTAAAACATGTCATTTTTATTGAATGACGTTTTATATTTTGAAATTGAGATTTTCATAATTAAAATTTGGCTGAACGCAAGCATGATAATTTCGATTGAAAATTCAGAGATATTAAATTAGAATCTAACTTTCTTGGTTACGTAGTTTCTCCCAATGTGATCAAATATAAACCAGAAAAAATTATACAATTGTGAAATATACAATCCCTAAAAAAATATGAGAGAGCTTTTAAGCTTTCTAGGCCTTACAGGATATTACAGAAAATTCGTGCAAAATTACGCAAAAATAGCTAAACCCCTAACAAAATATCACCATCAGCAGAGGACGACACAATTGAATTGCTGGTAGCAATTGTAGTCACAGTTCGAAGTCATGTAACTCCTCCTAATGCGTGCGAAATGGAATATCGTTTAGGTACATTAAATGGATACATCGAAAAAGCTTTTGAGTTGCAACAACAAAAAGATGTAATTAATGATGAATTAGCAATTGCTGGAACAGCTTGAGTGGAATAAGAATCATATAATTAGAATTCTAGCCACAGTTCGAAGTCAAGTAACTCCTCCTAATGCGTGCGAAATGGAATGTCGTTCAAGTATTTTAAATGAAAACATCGAAAAGGCGTTTGAGTTGCGATAACAATAAGATGAATAAGAATTATGTGTATCCGCAAAAGAATTATTAATGTCGAATTTCAATCGGTCTGGTGGAGAAATAAATCATTCTATCTTCGCAAATAATAGTAGTTGAAATTCTTCAGCCAATCACGGCAGAATACCACCACAAATGAACAAAATTATGGAATTTTATTTGACTTATTTTGACCATTTTCCAAAAGTTTCAAATTTAATTTATGCTTTTTATGCAAAATTACAAAAACAATACTTGTTTAAAGCGCATATTACTTAAAATGAAAGTAAAAATAATAAACTTGAATTAACCGCCAGGCTACATACTGTAGCACTGAGTAGCTGCTTGCGGATGATGACTTAGTTTATTTGAATTTGTAAATTGTCAAGAATTTTAAAAGCAAACCAGAATGTCATCTGCACGAATTCATGCACTAGAATTCTTGCAACAACAAAAACTTCGAGAGGCTACGATGCAGCGGAAAGTCCTTAGAAGGTCCTCCGATTTTTTTTCGCAAAACAGATGGACACTAAGATAATTTAAAGTTTTATAGTTTTATTTTCCGTTGGAACTTTAAAAAGTTAAAGTTTAAATTTAAGGTTTCGGTTAAATTTTAGTTTGCAAAGGCATTTATGATGGTGTTTCATCTGATTGAGAAGCACATTCCAAAATCGTCAATCCGGTCCGTGCACTATGGGGACTTTAACCCATTGTTGTGGCTTTTTAAAACTATGCGAGGTATTTTGATAATTTTTTTACTAGTGGTAGGAACACCCTTAGATTAAGTTTGGAAAAGTGGTCTTGTGACTCGAAAGTTGAAGTTTTGCCATAGTACCGATAAAATTACAAAAAACATTTGCATTTTTTCTTCAACCGAGTTTTATTCATTTTAACAATACTACTGTCGATTTGCTTACAAATAAAAACGATAACGGCACTAAGTTTGTCTCGGCCGCACTTTTGCTCGTGACAAACTTATAACAGGGCCGCATTGCCCATCGAGAAGTTGCTACACAAACATTTAACTTTTGCAAAAGTCAAAAAAACGCAGATTGAGACAGGATTCCTTAAATTAGGAATAAATCACACTACAAGTTGGTATAACACACTAGTTCAACAAATCTCAACATTTTTTGTAAACTCTATCGAAAGTGGAAATTTTTTTTAAAAAGTTACACACAGACATCCCATACTGACTTTATAAATTGTTCGAAAAATACGACAAAATAAAGCATATATTAGTTTTAACATAGTAGACTGTAGCAGAATGAATTTCCGTTTCGTACTTGAAGGATTTACGTCTTGATATTCAAGAGACATTGATTTAAGTTTTCACAAAAAAATTACGCTTAACGTCAACACGTGCTGTAAGCTTGCAACTGCTGAGTTTAACAGCTGTTATTTTAACAGCGGACTGATAAGTTTACATTTCTGGTATGAAACATAAATTTTATTCTGTACTTTATACAATAGCAGCAACATTTCGCATTTTTGGATATTTTTATAAAACACCTTTTTGCCACAAAAAACGTGTCAAAGTCCCCATAGTGCTTTGTTCTAGCTGACCACAGTTCTGCGGTTCCTGGCAGTTGGCATCTTTCAAAGAGAAATTGGCAAGTTTGCAGAGTATTGTGGGATGTTATTTCTTTGATGAAAAGCATTCTTTGCCCAAAATTCATAAGATTCGACAAAGCCAACGAAGCAGCCAATTAGCAAGGTCGAGGTTTTCGAGAATGAATCGCAGGAATATTGCGTCTTGTGCTGCTGACCTATGTTTACCCCTTAATATTAGCAACAAGACATTTTTACGCCAACTAGTCTTTTAAAAACTAGTTTTAAAGCTATCGGGATGAAACTTTCCCAAAAGTCTTCTTTCTATTGCAGGTAGTATATAAGTCGGAATCAGACGAATCGGACAAGTATATATTATAGCTCCCATAGGAACTATCGGGGAAAAAATTAAAAACAAATTAAATCTTCGGTGTTTTTTAACATATAACATTCTTAGCTTAGAAATAAGATTTCTTAATTAGTTTTGAATTTCGAATTAAATTTTATCAAAATCGGATGAACGATCGGAAAATTAGTGGTAAATTAATATGAAACAAGAAATGAAGTTAACTTCGGCTAGCCGAAGTTTGTATACCCTTGCAGTTATAAAAAAATAATCAATAAATTTATTAAATTAAATAACAAATTTTTAAAAATTTAAAAATGAATTTTCACAATATTATAAGATAAAATGTCAAAAAGCCCTAAAGCTATAATTTATTTCATATTATTTGCCAACAATTATCCGATCGTTCCTATGACAGCTATATGATATGGTGGTCCGATTTTAATAAAATTTAATTCGAAACTCAAAACCAAATAAAAAATGTTATTTCCAAGCGTATATGTTAAAAAAACCGAAGATATAATTTTTCAATATTATTTTACCACTCATTTTCCGATTGTTCCTATGGGAGCTATATGATATAGTCGTCCGATTTTGATAAAATTTACTTCGCAATTCAGAATTAATTTAAAAATGTTATTTCCAAGCTTAGAAAGGTATATGTTAAAAAACACCATAGATATAATTTTTTTTAATTTTTTCCGCGATAGTTCCTATGGGAGCTTTAAGATAAGTTGTCCGATCCGGCTGGTTCCGTTTTATATAATACCTGCAATAGAAAGAAGACTTTTGGGTAAGTTTCAGCCCGATAGCTTTGAAGCTAAGGGACTAGTTTGCGTAGAAACGGACGGACAGACGGACGGACATGACTAGATCGACTCGTCTTGTACACTGATCAAGAATATATATACTATTATGGGGTCGGAAACATCTCCTTCACTGCGTTGCAAACTTCTGACTGAAATTATTATACCCTCTGCAAGGGTATAAAAATTATATCTTCGTTGTTTTTTACATGACCTTCTAAACTTGGAAATAACATTTTTTATTTAGTTCTGAATTTTGAATTAAATGGTATCAAAATCGAACATCTATATCAAAATCAAAAACTATATCATATAGCTGTGATAGGAACGATCGGAAAATTGGTGGGAAAATAAAATATAACAAATTATAGCTTTGGTGCTTTTTGGCATATAACCTTCTCAGCTTGGAAATAACATTTTTGAATTAATTCTGAACTTCAAATTAAATTTTATCAAAATCGGAAGACTATATCATATAGCTCTCATGGGAACAATCGGGAAATTAGTGGGACCATAATATTAAAAACTTATTTACTAAAGTTGATTATTTCTTATAACTGCAAGGGTATACAACCTTAGGCTTGCCGAAGTTAACTTCATTTCTTGTTTTCTTTAAAATATTTATTTTGCATATTTTAAACAGCTTCATTACACTTTCTTCAAAATGAAAAACAAATTTTAAAGTACAAGCAAATTTGATTATTCTCAAATTAAAATTGCATTTCTACATTAAAGAAAATATAAATTAAAAAAAAATAGATTCACGGCTATTAACTACTACCAGTTAAATTCTAATAATATCGCTTTTAGGAAAGTCTTGTAAAACCTATTATGCCACCTAGCTCAAGAAAGGCTATAGTACCAACCATAGGTGACATTAGCTACTTAGCTGTTTTGCTGCATGTGGTGGGAATCTCATATAACCATTCTGTTCCTCTTACGTTGGTCGCCGAACTCGAGTAGAAAAAGCGATAAGGATTCGAGAACGCGTGTTAGGACGAATCGAAATTACCGAAAAATTCTTTTGTGACAATGGGACCAAATTCACCAGTCCAGCGTTAAGGGAATACTTTGCCACACTTAAGGTTGAAATTCGTACTATTCTACCGGATAAACCCCTGACTTTCTGACCCAAAGGAGAGAACCCCGACTACCAGCCATGCTGTACGACGAGGTTACCTTTGGATCGGCCGTGGAGACAGAGTATCCAAAAGAAAAAGTGATCCAAAGCGGGCATCACAAGATGGCCGCCTTAATGATAGGACGCCACAATAGAATTATAAAAGGTATTAACATTTAATCTATAATAAAATCACATTATCTCTAATTATATTTCTAAGCAGCAGAACATAAAGTGTGATTATTTTATAAGGGAAGTGGAACCACTAAATAAAGATAATGGGCTATGTCGAGATTAGCATTAGTTTAGCTTAGAACCAAAGAGGCAACTCCGAGGAAAAATACCAGAATCTCGCGATAATAGTAGATTGGAAATTCGTCGAGAAAGGGGTCTGGGTTTTCGAATCCAAACCGAAAAAAAGGAGATTTATATGAAGTGGAGGGAAAAGACGGGACGAAGGATAGTGAGTGATGTGATGTATACGCTGGAACAGTGAAAACATTAATGAAGTGAACAAAAGAAAACCAGTGAATAAAAGGAATTTTATAAATATAATAAAAAACAGTTTTTGTTATAATCTATTTTATCACCTTACCCCTTTTTACCTCTCCCCTCTATTCTTTTATTATTAACTAACTCATACAGGAGCGAAAAGATCCTTCCAGCGTCTCACTTATTTACAAATGACTTGAAAAGGACTTTCGTATCCGGACGGAGAATATCCTCACAGGTTAGAATTTTTAAAAACTTTTTTTTTAAAGTTTTACAAATTTTGTTGAAGAAGATTTGTTGAAGAACGGCTCATATAGACAGATTTTAGTAGATCCTAATCCAGCTTGAATTTCCAAATAATATATTAACTATGTTGTAAATTCATTAAAATAAATAATTTAAGAAAGTTATATTTAATAACAGTGTTTGATGATTTACGTGACAAGTGGAGTGCTGTTTACTCTATTTATTAATGATTTTCCCACTTTCGTAACTCACTATCGTGTACTAAAAATAATTTTTTTTTTTAAATTACTTATTTCATTAGTGCCCATTAGTTCGTCTACAAAATCGTGGTTTTTGTACACTTCAATAGCATTTTTTGACAAAGATGATTTTAAAGATTTATCCAAAGACTTCAGACAAGCAAATTAATGTGTGCCACTCAGAATTGACCGTCCTAAGCTGCTCACGGAACAGTCGGCACATGACCAGACATAAACATCTTTTGTCGGACTTGCCTTTTTTTGAAGGGCTGTCAAAATATGTCGGATCCAACGGGACAAATATTTTGTATGGCCGGGTGCTCGCGCAATATAGAATATTTGTTGGTGGAAGGAATTCCTTTGGATGCCTTTATCTCACGGCATGTTACATTATGATCATTTCACGCGCGGCATCAGTGTTCTTCCACGGTTGAATTCATTTTGTTTTATTTTTATAGGCAAATAAACAGTTTATTTTAAGTGATAAGTTTTCATCTTGGAACTAACAATTTGTTTTCCCTAAGTCGATATTCTCTCCATTACTTTAACCAACTACAAGTAGATGCGCTCGTGAAATGACTATAATAAACGCGTTTCTGATAGTCTTCCTCCAAAGAGAGTCAGCCTCCTTGGTTTACCAATCAGCTGATTTTTTACAATATGTGGTGGGTTGTACTAATATTAATGTACTTAACAGTCATTTGTGTTCCATGCATTTGAACTGATGTAAATTTCAATTTTAAAAGGTTTTAAGGCAGTTTTATAACTTTGTAAATGGTCAGCCTTCAGCATTGTCTTCATCGGTACAATAAACTCCATTAACTGCCAACATGTTAGATTTATTTTCTAAATTCTTCCAAATTAACTCCATAATCACTTAAAGTACGCGCACACTGGGGCGGTGTGGTGCGACAGGGTGCTTCGCTGTTTTACCGCGTTGAGAAGTATGCGTATAAACACTGATGCGGAGCGTCTCGGTCGGACGCAGGGCGTTACCGCATTAAAGCGGCGTTTGCCGCGCCGATATCTTCTATTATCGAAGCTTTCGGCTGTTATCGACAATCGTCGGGGCATCAGGTTTGGGTCGAAAACAGAGCGAGCGAGTTCAAAAAAATTTCGATTATGAAATCGAATGTATCGATTACAGTACGAGCGTTCCTCAAGCGGCAGCGTGCAGCTCCACGTTGCGCCGCGCAGCAACGCACCCCCAGTGTGCAAGTTATCGAACCTCTGAAACCAGGCCACTTATGGCTTTTATAAACAAAAATTTCAATCTTTATATACAAAAATTTTCTCTGCATTTGCTTTTGTTTTTGCCTTTGGCTTTGAGATCCGATCTTGGCTCCCCAGCTAAGTTAAACAAATCAAAATTAAAGTAAACATCAGCTTCCGTTCGAAGCACAATCATTTGCGCCTTTTGCGTTCCAATTGTTCGCCAAATTGCATCGGTCAGCGTAATTGAATTTTACCATAAGATGCGACAGTTTCATCTCAAACTTTTTATCTAAACATAAATTGAAGTTCTAAAAGTTCAAAAAGAAAAGCTCCTGGCCGAGGCTCATTGGATTTGGTTCAAGATTAGAGTAGGCAGTCCGAATTTGACCGCGACCGAGATCGGTTGATAATCATAAAGAAGTATGAGAAGTGAATAAAAGTAATTGTGTTAATAATTTTCAATAAAGGTCTTTCACAAAATTATATTTAAAAAAAATTAATTTTTTTATTTAATTTTTCCAGTTGGCAATTAACTTGCACGCACCTTTAAACAGGGCAAATTGTACTTTTATCCTGTATTTACCGAAACTTTCACGGCAACCTTTTTTCATTGCCAGATGATCAATCGTCGATAAACTTTGGTTTCCGAATAATCTTTTAACTTGCGTTTTAAGTTACTTGAATAGTAGATCTAATACATTTTTTGAAACGCTGCTATCAAGTTGATATACGTGACATCTGGAGTGCTTCAGGGTAGTCCCTGTTTATAAATGATCTTCCCTCTGCAATAACTCACTGGCGTATACTAATGTACGATTATGATTTTAAGTTCTTTTTATCATAATTTAAAATAGAGTCGGGTCTTTACTTACAGTCAGATATTAAAAGATTCCAGGAATTGAGTAAATGAAACCTTTTAAATTGAGACATTAAGATGTTGAATCATTCACTTTGATGCCCTTGCAGATAGATTTCAGTCATATGTTAGCAACATAGCAAAAAAGATATTTCAGCGTCACTAGACGAGTCATCTCCATCTGCCCGTTTTTACAAAAACGAGCTTTTCAGTCTTATTTCTATCGACGTATGGAACAACGATACCTATATTCTATCCTAGCTCCAATAGGAATAATCAAAATTATATTTTTAAAGAAAGTAAACAAATATAAATCTACGATGATTTAAATTCCAAAAGTTTGGTAAAATTTGGAAAGCTCTTTACATACAATACTATTTTACTACTACGTTTTATTTGATTCGTGGAACGTTTCAGATATCTATAAAACAAAACAATCCACTTCACAGAAAAAGCATTAGGGCAATATTTTGGTGTGCATGGCTCTGTGACTTCGTTATTTTCGAAGGTATAACTTGACTCAACAAGGATTTTTACAAACAATTTCAGTTTTTGCGTTTCCTTTTTGCTCGTCTCTTAAATCAAGACTGCCTTCTTCACCATATTTGTAGACCAATCAGGTCCAAAGTAGAGCTTGATTGCAATTTCGGAATAATAGCTCTGAGGTTCATAAAGTAATCCAATATCAGCATTGAGCTTGTGTTTTCAATGATCCCTTTGAAACAGTTCAGCTTAAATAGCTCACAACGACCAACCAAACTAGTCAGTTAGCTCATATTACTCAAACAGCGCAGAAAATATATTTTAAAAATCCAATTTTGCTAGTTTACTATTAGTGTGCAATATGTCTACACTGTGCTGAATATAATTGTGTATAACTCTATTTAGACCCTCTTTCACGATTCTTATTTATACAGCCAGGCAGAAAGAATGACATAAACCAGTGAATCAGGATGACGTTAAACCTTTCTTCGTCCGATGCAGCCCTAAAACTTTTTTCTTTATCGCTTTTCCAGCTTAAAAAGCGGCCATGAATGTGGCAATAACGACCTTTTGCTTGAATATCACCACCCGAACCAAATTCTTGAACGTAAGATACTTGTATGTATCAGATTCCGAAGTAGCCGTGCCAACTTATTGCCTGCGACATGGTCATGTGTTCCGGCTTTTCCCTTTAAATTCCTTTGTAAGAAATGCTCTGCTCTGGAAATACGATTACATCAATCTGCTGTCCTGGTAGTTTACTCTGTGGGGTGTTCAGAATGACCCGTGAAAGTGACCTTACGTTACCTCTTGTCTTTTTGTGCAGGCAAAATAAAAGACGAATGTTGTTGCTTATAAAAAATTTTCTTATTTAAAAATTATGATCACTTTACTCACCATGCGGTCTTTTTGAAAACACCTCTACTTCTGGAAACACCTCTACTTCTTCTCTTCTTCCCAAAAAAACTATTCTTTACTAAGGTTTACTAAGTAAGCTGACTAATTTGTACACTGATAGTCTTTCCTTCTCTTCTCGCATTGTTGTATAAACGGAAACCTGGTTAAAGCCGAAGGAAAAATAGTTTAAGTGACTTTAATATGCCTAAAGCAACATGGTACACCGAAGAAACATCCAATTTGTTAGAACCTCTGGCGCAGCATGATTTTCTTAGCAGACTGATTATTATTTTTATACCCGTTATTCGTACAGTAAAAGGGTACTCGTATACTAGATTCGTCAGGTAACAGGTGACAGGAAAAAGGAAGCGTTTCCGACCCCATAAAGTATATATATTCTTGATCAGGATCTCTAGCCGAGTCCATCTAGCCATTTCCGTCTGTCCGACTGTCCGTCCGTCTGTATGAACGCTGAGATCTCGGCAACTATAAGAGGTAGAATATGCATACTTGTCATGCAGATTCCTGGGCTTCCTAAGCAGCGCAAGTTTGTTTCAGCGGGATGCCATTCCCACTCTTACGCCCACAATTTTTATGATAGAAGCAAAATTTTAACTGAAATGTATTTGTCTCATCAATACTTATCGACTCCAAAAAATCGATACTTATCGACGACCAAAAAATATGCCGCCCTAAAATATAGCTTTGCTGCTTGTATATCTTCATTATCCTTTTGCTCCCTTAAACTGAGTAACGGGTATCTGATAGTCGAGGGACTCGACTATATCGTTCTTTCTGGTTTTATCTCAACTAATCCACGTTCAAAATATGTTTTGTGATTTGTTTCCAGTCCAGATTGTGTTTATATAGTCAGTTTGCGTAGAAACGGACGGACAGACAACCAGACGGACGACAGACGGACATGGCTGACCGTCTCATCTAGTGATGCTGATCAAGAATATATATACTTTATGGGGTCAAAAACGTTTTCTACACTGCGTTGCAAACTTCTGACTGAAATCATTATACCCTCTGCAAAGGTATAAAAATATGACAAAATAAACACCAGCTTTCTTCTTTACTTAGAAAAAATATTTAGCCAATCTCATAACCGCTCACCGATGCGATCCCTTTGCGAGGTCGTTTCATACTGCATCTGAATCGACGATATCAAGCCCGTTACCAGCGCCGGTTATGGCAGATAGAAAGAAACATAAAAAATACGAAATAAACCATTGTCTGTTAGATGGCGATAAGGCAAAAACATTTCACAATTCAGCTCCAGTCAGCTAAAATAACAAGTCCAACAATTAGCTGGAACACTTTATTTAGCACTAAAGCAATTAGCATTAAATTTGAATCCGTAAACTGACCCTAGCCAGAATCCAGCAGTGGGTTGGGAAATATGTTCCTTTATGGGGACACTCAGGTACACAATTCGAAAACCCAGAAGCAAAAGAAAAGCTCTAGGAGTTGAATAACTTTACACAAATCCCAGCAGCAGTAGCAACAGATGGGCGGCGCATGAAGGACAAGTGGGTCAAACAAGAGCAATGGACTTTGAACCCGGAGTGGAGGGATTCAGCGGTCGTCCGCAAAAGGGAAATAACAGTTCCCGGAGGCCCTATTTAAAGCCGCATAGCGCTGGCAAGACAAGGAGTCGGTGACAATCAGTCGAGGACAAGCAGTCGATCATGGTCAGTCGATCTAATCACAGTCAAACCGTCAAGAGCAGGCATCAAAGAAAACAGTCAACCAACCAAGTATACTACAAGGGGGCCACAACAAGTCAAGTCGTCGGAAGCAGCGCCAATCGCTAAGTCGAGACGTTCGGGATTAGGATTACAACGAATCTCCGAATTGAGACACAGGTAAATGAGGTCCAGAGGGCATCACACGGCTAAGTCAAGGCGATCTGTTTATTTCTGTCAACGAAGTCGTGGCGTTAAGCCTGGAGAGTCTGTCAGAGTTTGAGTTGTGGAGGCCGGCGACAAGAAATCGTGATCTTGGGGTAAGCCTGTCAAAACCCAGTGTATCTCGCCCCAAGCAGTACTTTGGCGTGTCCCGGCGTAAGCCCCGTACGTCAAGTGGAATAGAGCAGATCCTGGAGCAATCGACCAAAAGAGAGGGCGGTTGATCAGTAAGGTCTTCAGTGAAATTATCCAGGAGAGCCTAGGTTTCCGACTCGTGAAGTCCCGGATTGGCGTATGACCGAGAACCCGAGTACCAGAAGCCACACTACGTCCAACCACGCAGCCAAAAGTAGTTCGCGGGACACCGCCACCAGCAAGCAAGGCACCACAGCGGGACAGCCACGCATGACAGATTGAGCCCGCGGAAATCTACGGATTGTAAGCGAAAGGGTGAGGCTATGGTGGAACGTTCGTTTGCACTAGGGGCAGAAGCGAAGTGAAGCGCGATCTGAGCAGAAACCTTAGTGGGACCATCCGAGTCACAGCAAGGAACAGGGGGCCGTGTGTCAAAAGGAGTGATCCTGGAGAGGAGTGATCTTTTCGCCCTAGTCTGAGAACGGGTCTGAGTCGTTGACAAGCAATCGCCGATTTAATACGTCAGGGACAAGCGGCGAGCAGGAATCTTCAGAAAGCTACCAGACTGGAGCACAGAGTCAACAAGGCGAGAGGACATCGAGATAACCAGATTTTCGTGGCGAGCAGAACGTAAAAAATCAGTTTGTTGCAGTGTAAAGGAAGTAAAATTCAAGGAGGAAAAAATCAGAAACTCACTAATAATTATACTGCTTTAAATTATTGAAAAATTTATTTTGATGTCGTTCGCATATATTCTTTAGTAAAGTCACAATAAGAAATCTATCTAAATCTTATTATTAAATCTTTGTTTCTTAGCTATTTATATTTAACTAAGAAACAAAAATTTAATAATAAGTATTTAACAGTAATAGATTTTTTATTGTGACTTTACTAAAGAATGTTTCGGCTACAGGCTGCGTTACTCGTAGAGGGAAAGGTTGTACTAGATTATTGGGAAAGTATGTAACAGGTAGAAGGAAGCGTTTTCGACCCCACAAAGTATATATATTCTTGATCAGTATAACTTGCCAAGTCCATGTCCGTCGGCCCGTCCGTCCATATGAACGCTGAGATCTCGGAAACTATTAAAGCCTAGTACTCAAATCGGCTAAGAGTTTAACTGGTCAAAAATCGCTTTCTTTTTAGTGAGACGGAAGCTTTCAAAGTTCATCCGCAATCTATTTTAAAAAATTAAGGCATTTTAAAAGAACCGAAACAAGTCAAAATAAATTGAACGCCCTAAGGAATATTTTTATTTATGATACTAAGTAGTTAAGGCGGATGTTTAGCCTGGAGTTGGAGTGGAGTTGCGATTCCCAATACGCCAATATGGATCAGGACCACAAGCCGAGGCGATCTAGCCAAACTATAAGAGCTAGAATAATCAGATTCCTGGGCTTCCTGAGCAGTGCAAGTTTGTTTCAGCAGAGTGCTATTCCCACTTTAACTCCCACAATCCGCGAAAATCTGTGACACCTAAAATCTATGTATTTGTTTCAACAATACCTATCGACTGACCTAAAAAAATGTACCACGCCCATTTTATCGCCCACAAACCGACCAAAACTGTGGTGGCCAAAGTTTTTATGCTAGAAAATTGTTTTTTTGCTGAAATGTATTTGTCTAATCAATACCTATCGATTGACCTAAAAAAAATTTGCCACGTCCACTTTAACACCCCCAAACGGTTTAAACGCTTAAATCTGTCTGCCGCCCACATAACATATACTGAAATACCGGGTAGGTGTCACTTTACAATGTCGTTTTGCTGTTTATATGTATATACATACCCGGGGCACTCGACTATAGCGTTCTTTCTTGTTAAGTATTGGTTTCCACGTTGCATTTGCCAGAACCCATCCAAAGATCAAATTTCTTAATCTGCGGCCTCCATAACCAGGGCGCTCATTGAAATTCAATAAATTGACCATTTAGCGGAAAGCGAAGAAAGTCGTGTATATGCGAGTGATTCGTATGCATATACGCATCACATGCTTTTGTGGACTAAGTAATTGTTTCATTGTTGGGATCACGAAAACAAAGTTCAGTTCCATACCGTTTCCGACCCCATAAAATGTATATATTCTTCTTCAGGATCAATAGCCGAATCGATGCAGCCAATTCCGTCTGTCCGTCCATATGAACGCTGAAATCTTTAAAACTATAACAACTAGCATGTAGATTCATGAGCGTCTTGCACATCTCAAATTTGTTTTAGAAGGGTGCTTCGCCCTCAAACGACCATACAACTTAAATCCGTCTAGAGCCCAAAATTGACATAATTTGAAAACATTTAAATCCATTTTTAACTTATTGCACTAGTAGAGCGAATTAAAAATTGCATTTCATAGAAATAATTTTCCAAACAATGTTTCTTGAGATATACGCGAAAAACATGTTTTTTTATGTCATTGTGTTAAAGGACTCAAATCTCAGAATCCACTTATGTAACTGTTTGGCATATGACAAGTGAAAGAAAATAGATTAAGCTTTAAGAACGCATATACCAAGTTTAAAATTTTAAGGTTTTATTCTCTAGGAGAAGATACGAGGCACTAGGTGGTGTAAGGTAGCTAAAATAAAGCATATCTGCTTCCATTTCGCACTCTCTTTGACCTTAGCGTTTATGCATAAGAAAGCAAGGACGGCAACTATTAGTCGTGTGCCTTGACCATCAGATACCCGTTACTAAGCTTAAGGTAGCAAGGAAATATAGATATACAAGGTGAGTTCCAAAGTAAACAGGACTTTTAAAAAAGACAGAACAAATAGTTTTTTCGGAAAAATCAATTTATTTTATTCAAAACAGTCTCCTCCTGCTTTAACACAGCGTTTTGCACGGTCCAAAAGCATGTCGAACGAGTGCTTTAGCTCGTTGCCCTCTACGTCTGCATAACGCTTTCCTTTCATCGGCAAATGCATTTTTCCGAAAAGGTAGAAATCGCACGATGCCATATCAGGTGAATACGGGGATCGGTTGATGGTTATTATGTGATTTTTAGTCAAATAGTCGGACACAAGCGTCGATCGATGAGGCAATTTTTGGACGTCACTCAATTTGTGCGGTCAAAATGCGATAAATCGATGTTTTGGAGATGTTCAATTCTATTTCAATGAAATTCAATGATGATTTCGGCTGATTTTTTATGAATTCATGCACAGTTTCGATGGAATTTTCGGTGATCACAGATTTTGGTTGGCCGACATGTTCATCGTCATTTACGTGCTCACGACCACTTTGAAAACGTTGAAACCACTCGGGCACTCTGCTACGGCATAGTCAATCATCGTCATAAACTTGTTTCATCAATTGAAACATTTTGGTAACAGTTTTGCCAATTTTAAAACAAAATTTAATGTTGGCTCTTTGTTCGAAGCTCATTTTCGCACCAATGACAAACACATACTGACACTTAAAACTCAATAACCTCACATCCAATAAAAGAAATGTCAATTTTTACTGGAAGTCGATAAACGATAACAGATTCTAACGCACCAGTTGACATATAGATGGCGCCACTAGAGAGCACTAAATTAGAAAAGTCCTGTTTACTTTTGAACTCACCTTGGATAAGCCAAAGCTATTTTGTAAAGCACCACCTACCCGCTATATAAATATATGGTAATGTAGGCGGCAAACAGATTTAAGCAATTTGACCGTTTATATGCGTTAGATTGGAAAAATATTATTTAGGTCAATCGAAAGGTATAGATTAGACAAACACATTTCAGTTAAAGTGAGCATGGCAACAAACTCGCGCTGTGAAGAAATTCAGGAATCTACATGCTAGGTCCAACTTTTCTAGTTCTTATAGTTTTCGAAATCTCGCGTTCATACGGACAGGATAACATGACATGAACGACTTGGCCCTTTTACTTATACAAATATGGCCTTCTCATTGGTTCATTATCATTAGTTTGTAGCCAACGGCTACCAGCCATTAAAGTAATGGTATATTTTGCTTATAATTAAATATTTTCTCGAAAATATATTTCTTAACAACAACAAGTTTATTTTTGTCAATGTCTGATGAATGTGTCGTCACATAAGCAAACTTCTGCATAAGTAGAAAGAAACGTTGAAAAATTAGATGTTATATAAGAAGCTTGTTTTTCGTCGGTTAATGCTAAACAAATGAGCAGAATCAAGACAATGTTTCCCGCAGCTGCCTTGCTTAAATTTTGATTCTTCGAGCTGGATCTTTGAACCAAGTAAAGTACAGCTTCATCTTATTAATTAATTGGCGGTCGGCAGTCAGGCACTAGAAAATTTAATTCGTTTGACTTTCTGAATGTTTTGCCCAAAATCCACGTCCTAATACAACCGACAACATTTGACCGTACATTGAAACATAGAAACACTTATATAAAATCGAATAAAAAATTCGAAGCATAAATATATGCTAAGCATACGGTGAGATTTATTTAATTTCCAGAGTCTGCCAATTCAGGGTCCCTAAAATTTCCAAGATTTTCTCACTATATATTCGCAGCCGCAAAGATAATTGCACTTATTTTTGTTTTTCCAAATACAGACTACACAATAGAATTTGAAAACGATCTCCGCAACACATACCCGCCGGCATTAATTAATAAATGTATATCTACCTATATATGGTATATATCAAGATCCCAACCTTAATAAATTTTGGAACCGAAAAAAAGACAAGGAGTGGTCATGTCTACAACAGCTCTGCCTTAACTTTTTTTTACTTTATTTACATTAAGATATATTCAAATCTGTTTACGTAATATTATCGCTTACAACTCTATCAAAATATTTTGTTTAATACCACACAAAAAGAATCGTCGTATAAAGTATTAAGCGCAAAAAGCGGGTGAAAAAGCCTGAAAAGCAGCGTCACCTTGGGCACAGGATGTGTGGTGCCAATGAAGGAAGACATGGAACAACCAGCAAGGGCACCAGATCGCTGATCGCAGAAGAGGAGAGTGATCGACCTGAATCATTTTTTTTTGTATTTTCATACATTTAACCTTTAATATTTCACTAAGCTAAGTACAATATTTGTTAAAATTTTAAAAATTTCTACTATATGTAAGCAGAGAGTAACAACAAGTAAGCAATCAAGTAAGAAAGAAATTATTGCCGGACAGACTTTTTGACCACTACAACTTATCGGCTGACGAAATCGCAGATGAGGAATCTGATTACAGGGATACAACTTCAATGCACAACCCAAGATCCAACTCAGTCAAAGGCCGTAGTTCATTTACACTGCGGGACAACTTTCTCAGTTTAATCTGTTCGTCTGTTTACAGCTGGATCCAGGAGTTTGAAGATAATGCAAGCAGTCCAATGAAATAGTCTTCAAATGATTATCTATTGGAAAAATTTGTTAAAGGGTGCAGCTTAAATATTTTCTCGAAGTCAACTCTCAAGTGAGCTTTAGAAGCTGAGTTCGGGTCGGAGGTATCGGCAATTGACGTTCACCGTATGTTAAAAAATAGCCGAAAAGGCCCAAATGAAGCGAGCTAAATACGCTTGGCAGTTTCGTAGCCACCGTTGTGGTAGACAACGTTTGTTTGGACTTAAACTTTCACGTTACGAGTAGAATACCCAGTCTATGAACACCCTCGACACATTTCACCTGCAGACAAGACAATTATCGACAACCAGGTGTCCAAAATCGAGCTTCGGAATTTAACTTGAAAATTAAGTAATGCAAATGCCAATTTCTCAAGGGAAAAGTATACTTTTTGGGGTACATTGTCGAAGAAGAGACCATAAGACCGTTGCACTATGTTGAATTTGACCCGTTTCCGAGGCCAAAATTAATATGTTAGAAATAAACAAGATATTTCAATGCTGTTTACTTTCATAATGATGGTTATGACTATTGGAAGGCATTTTAGAAAAGTGGGTGTGTTTTAGTCTTTTAGAGCGTTAAGGTAAGCGTGTCACATTTTTTTTTTGTCAATCGATAGGTATTGATGAGACTAATACATATGCGCTACAGTAATTTGCACGCCAGGTCTGAGTGCTCTAGTTTTTACCGAAAAGAATCAATTTTTTGGCATGTCCGTTGAAAGTTATAACAACAAGTTGTCCATTCCACCTGTGGTAGTCCCAAAAGGGTCACCAGGGCAAATGTCAAAATATCACTAAAAGCTCAGATTCCGTTTACGAGAGATGTGGGGCTCCCAGACCTACATTTCCTCCGGCTGTCGGCTGCTTTCTTGCGATACCGAGGTTTTAATTATCCAACGACGGCTTTCACTTAGCCTGAGCTAACCTATCTGAGCATTTCGAAAAGAAGCGATTGTAAGTAAATAGTCAGATAAAAATACTTTTTATTGTGCATTCCGTTACTCAGGAATCTGTGTCAGCTATCTGTGAACTTTAGCGCACCATCCAGGGTTGCCTCACGGCGTTAGAAATGTCCGGAATTTAAACCGAAAATTGGGATTGGCTCTCGTTGTAAATGTGATCCTTCAAACTCCCTAAGACGAAATCGCAGATGAGGAATCTGATTACAGGGATACAACTTCAATGCACAACCCAAGATCCAACTCAGTCAAAGGCCGTAGTTCATTTACACTGCGGGACAATGAGGACTCACTTTCTCAGTTTAATCTGTTCGTCTGTTTACAGCTGGATCCAGGAGTTTGAAGATAATGCAAGCAGTCCAATGAAATAGTCTTCAAATGATTATCTATTCGAAAAATTTGTTAAAGGGTGCAGCTTAAATATTTTCTCGAAGTCAACTCTCAAGTGAGCTTTAGAAGCTGAGTTCGGGTCGGAGGTATCGGCAATTGACGTTCACCGTATGTTAAAAAATAGCCGAAAAGGCCCAAATGAAGCGAGCTAAATACGCTTGGCAGTTTTGTAGCCACCGTTGTGGTAGACAACGTTTGTTTGGACTTAAACTTTCACGTTACGAGTAGAATACCCAGTCTATGAACACCCTCGACACATTTCACCTGCAGACAAGACAATTATCGACAACCAGGTGTCCAAAATCGAGCTTCGGAATTTAACTTGAAAATTAAGTAATGCAAATGCCAATTTCTCAAGGGAAAAGTATACTTTTTGGGGTACATTGTCGAAGAAGAGACCATAAGACCGTTGCACTATGTTGAATTTGACCCGTTTCCGAGGCCAAAATTAATATGTTAGAAATAAACAAGATATTTCAATGCTGTTTACTTTCATAATGATGGTTATGACTATTGGAAGGCATTTTAGAAAAGTGGGTGTGTTTTAGTCTTTTAGAGCGTTAAGGTAAGCGTGTCACATTTTTTTTTTGTCAATCGATAGGTATTGATGAGACTAATACATATGCGCTACAGTAATTTGCACGCCAGGTCTGAGTGCTCTAGTTTTTACCGAAAAGAATCAATTTTTTGGCATGTCCGTTGAAAGTTATAACAACAAGTTGTCCATTCCACCTGTGATAGTCCCAAAAGGGTCACCAGGGCAAATGTCAAAATATCACTAAAAGCTCAGATTCCGTTTACGAGAGATGTGGGGCTCCCAGACCTACATTTCCTCCGGCTGTCGGTTGCTTTCTTGCGATACCGAGGTTTTAATTATCCAACGACGGCTTTCACTTAGCCTGAGCTAACCTATCTGAGCATTTCGAAAAGAAGCGATTGTAAGTAAATAGTCAGATAAAAATACTTTTTATTGTGCATTCCGTTACTCAGGAATCTGTGTCAGCTATCTGTGAACTTTAGCGCACCATCCAGGGTTGCCTCACGGCGTTAGAAATGTCCGGAATTCAAACCGAAAATTGGGATTGGCTCTTGTTGTAAATGTGATCCTTCAAACTCCCTAAGATCACGCTATCCTTCTGAAAAATTGCTTTGCGACGGGGTATGGATTCGTCTGTCGCCTAGGATCAAAATTTAAAGCTCGTACCCTGACAGATTCAGGATCGGAAGCAACCATGTTTTCCGAACGGCTTTTCTAATTGATGAATTTCCTCACCAAGTAATCCGATCCCAAGTAATAGGCTTAAACCAACCAGTATCCCCTGAATCCAAAAAGATCAGTCAGGGTACCATCCGTTCGCCGAACAGGCCTAGCTTGCAATGTCTATGTACTGCCTCAATTATCTGGAAACCTTCCACCCTTATCCGATTCTCCAACAGTTTATACGTGACCTTCCCAAACTACTACTAGCAGATCCAAAGTTTTACGAGACCGCACACCAGCGACACCCGGCCGAACATTTGTGGCTTCTCCGCGGTAAAGAAACCATTTTCGGGTGGATCCCAACGTGACCCGTGTATGCTCAAAGGGAAAAACAGGTTTTTGCTTTTCCACGAAAAATTTCCAATTGGTGTAGGACGAGAAACAATAACGGCAGGTATGTCTTAAGCCTTTCCTTTCTTGTTCGATTTCCGAACATGAAATCCCCCTAAATCACTTCAAATCCTCCGCGTTGTCTTTGTTCTTAATGCAGCAATGCCATAAAAGAGACAGTCAACTTGAAACCAAATATGACTTCGTGATTTTTAAACTCCATCACATGACAGAAGTCCGTCCTTCCATAATTCTGCTAGCTATTACCTGCCCATCATGCCGTGCTCATGCCGAAAAGTACACTACTAAGCTGCGTTTGAAGTGGTGATATTTCCGATACGTCTACAGTGCTGATATCGAAGAAATGCGTTGACAAATATGGGAAAATCCGAAGAATTTCCTGCTTACGCGCAAAAAAGCCTGAAAAGCAGCGTCACCTTGGGCACAGGATGTGTGGTGCCAATGAAGGAAGACATGGAACAACCAGCAAGCGCACCAGATCGCTGATCGCAGAAGAGGAGAGTGATCGACCTGAATCATTTTTTGTTGTATTTTCATACATTTAACCTTTAATATTTCACTAAGCTAAGTACAATATTTGTTAAAATTTTAAAAATTTCTACTATATGTAAGCAGAGAGTAACAACGAGTAAGCAATCAAGTAAGAAAGAAATTATTGCCGGACAGACTTTTTGACCACTACAACTTATCGGCTGACGAAATCGCAGATGAAGAATCTGATTACAGGGATACAACTTCAATGCACAACCCAAGATCCAACTCAGTCAAAGGCCGTAGTTCATTTACACTGCGGGACAATGAGGACTCACTTTCTCAGTTTAATCTGTTCGTCTGTTTACAGCTGGATCCAGGAGTTTGAAGATAATGCAAGCAGTCCAATGAAATAGTCTTCAAATGATTATCTATTCGAAAAATTTGTTAAAGGGTGCAGCTTAAATATTTTCTCGAAGTCAACTCTCAAGTGAGCTTTAGAAGCTGAGTTCGGGTCGGAGGTATCGGCAATTGACGTTCACCGTATGTTAAAAAATAGCCGAAAAGGCCCAAATGAAGCGAGCTAAATACGCTTGGCAGTTTCGTAGCCACCGTTGTGGTAGACAACGTTTGTTTGGACTTAAACTTTCACGTTACGAGTAGAATACCCAGTCTATGAACACCCTCGACACATTTCACCTGCAGACAAGACAATTATCGACAACCAGGTGTCCAAAATCGAGCTTCGGAATTTAACTTGAAAATTAAGTAATGCAAATGCCAATTTCTCAAGGGAAAAGTATACTTTTTGGGGTACATTGTCGAAGAAGAGACCATAAGACCGTTGCACTATGTTGAATTTGACCCGTTTCCGAGGCCAAAATTAATATGTTAGAAATAAACAAGATATTTCAATGCTGTTTACTTTCATAATGATGGTTATGACTATTGGAAGGCATTTTAGAAAAGTGGGTGTGTTTTAGTCTTTTAGAGCGTTAAGGTAAGCGTGTCACATTTTTTTTTTGTCAATCGATAGGTATTGATGAGACTAATACATATGCGCTACAGTAATTTGCACGCCAGGTCTGAGTGCTCTAGTTTTTACCGAAAAGAATCAATTTTTTGGCATGTCCGTTGAAAGTTATAACAACAAGTTGTCCATTCCACCTGTGGTAGTCCCAAAAGGGTCACCAGGGCAAATGTCAAAATATCACTAAAAGCTCAGATTCCGTTTACGAGAGATGTGGGGCTCCCAGACCTACATTTCCTCCGGCTGTCGGCTGCTTTCTTGCGATACCGAGGTTTTAATTATCCAACGACGGCTTTCACTTAGCCTGAGCTAACCTATCTGAGCATTTCGAAAAGAAGCGATTGTAAGTAAATAGTCAGATAAAAATACTTTTTATTGTGCATTCCGTTACTCAGGAATCTGTGTCAGCTATCTGTGAACTTTAGCGCACCATCCAGGGTTGCCTCACGGCGTTAGAAATGTCCGGAATTCAAACCGAAAATTGGGATTGGCTCTCGTTGTAAATGTGATCCTTCAAACTCCCTAAGATCACGCTATCCTTCTGAAAAATTGCTTTGCGACGGGGTATGGATTCGTCTGTCGCCTAGGATCAAAATTTAAAGCTCGTACCCTGACAGATTCAGGATCGGAAGCAACCATGTTTTCCGAACGGCTTTTCTAATTGATGAATTGCCTCACCAAGTAATCCGATCCCAAGTAATAGGCTTAAACCAACCAGTATCCCCTGAATCCAAAAAGATCAGTCAGGGTACCATCCGTTCGCCGAACAGGCCTAGCTTGCAATGTCTATGTACTGCCTCAATTATCTGGAAACCTTCCACCCTTATCCGATTCTCCAACAGTTTATACGTGACCTTCCCAAACTACTACTAGCAGATCCAAAGTTTTACGAGACCGCACACCAGCGACACCCGGCCGAACATTTGTGGCTTCTCCGCGGTAAAGAAACCATTTTCGGGTGGATCCCAACGTGACCCGTGTATGCTCAAAGGGAAAAACAGGTTTTTGCTTTTCCACGAAAAATTTCCAATTGGTGTAGGACGAGAAACAATAACGGCAGGTATGTCTTAAGCCTTTCCTTTCTTGTTCGATTTCCGAACATGAAATCCCCCTAAATCACTTCAAATCCTCCGCGTTGTCTTTGTTCTTAATGCAGCAATGCCATAAAAGAGACAGTCAACTTGAAACCAAATATGACTTCGTGATTTTTAAACTCCATCACATGACAGAAGTCCGTCCTTCCATAATTCTGCTAGCTATTACCTGCCCATCATGCCGTGCTCATGCCGAAAAGTACACTACTAAGCTGCGTTTGAAGTGGTGATATTTCCGATACGTCTACAGTGCTGATATCGAAGAAATGCGTTGACAAATATGGGAAAATCCGAAGAATTTCCTGCTTACGCGCATGGACCTACAATCACAAAGTTAGTTATATCCAAAGCAATCTTCTTCTGGCCACAGACTTTCTTGAGCACAGACAAAACTGTCGGCGTATGATGGAGAAAACGGAAATCTAAATTGCCAACCTGTTTGACCCAGCTGGCTGGCTCGTTCCATTTGAAAGTTTTGGCTTCAGGATCTAGGTTGGTACAAGCTTTTAACTGTGCTGGGCCAAAGGTGGAACAGCTTCTTCGAGAGCTATTCGGTCCTAGAGCAGGTAAGAATACCAAGATTGGTTTTTTTCCGTCCAAAGTGCCTTGTAGAGCATCACGGATTCTGTGACGCCTCGCAAAAGGCATACGGAGCTGCGATCTAAGGGATTTCCTGGATCGTTTTTCCAAATTAGATAGAGCACTACGCGTCCTCGCGCACCACATGCACCGCTTTTGGGGGTCCGTCTAGAGGTCTAGGACGTTGCCGCCACTGGAAGACTCATGACCATTTGTACTTGGCGCAGATATTTTTCCAAATATCGCTTTCTGTGCCGACAACAATTTCCATTCTCTCCCTGAACCCCTTTCTAGACCAGAAAGGGGTAATCATTCTGCCTCGTAACGGCCTCTGACAATTTGCGGTAAGATGAACGACATCCTATAATCCTACCGTAGGAATGTTCAATAACGCGGCTTCTGGAAAATATACGCATTTAATACAGTTCAACTGGTAATTCTTTCCTCCTGGGGACTCCGATATGGGCGGCCTATAGGAGGGTGGTGTCAAGAGTTGCAAGATCATTTCCATCAAAGTACACATTTGAAGAGCTTTCCACTCTTCTAGCAAAAACAGAAGCTTGTCCAAATTCCAGGCCGCTACTTCCCATGTCCGAGAATCCCCCTGATCCCTTAGCGTTGACACCAGCGCACTTTCTTGTCGGCGGACCTCTTCTGTCCATAGTGGAACCCGAAGTAAAGGGCGAATCCAAGTCTAATCTGAACCGGTTGCAGCACTTAAAGTCTCTCCAATTCCGCACTCGATGGAGGAAAGAGTACCTTAAAGAGCTCCACAAGTTCCGGGAAGCGATGGCAATGTCCGCGTAGTCGACATTCGTACGGCGCGCGGCTTTGTCAAACATCCAGTGACCAAGTTGGTTCTTCTTTCTTGGTTCCTAACCATTATCGACGTCATTATCACGTCAACTCGACAAAAGCTTGCCCCTCCACCAAGCTCAGTATCCCCCACACGAGCTTTGTCACTCGCGGCTTTTCTCCAACGTCACAGAGTCAACGTCATCCCAACAGCTTTGGTGATTGTAAAGACCGGGGAGAAGTCACCGCCGCACTAATCAACATATGCCCCCTGACAAGCTCCTTCGATTAATTCATGGCCTCTGGGTTTTGTTTGCCGACTACCAACGTAGGATATGAGAGTATTTCCACGGCGACGATTTAGTCAAAGATCGACGAGGCGATCAAGCTGGAGGTGCTTCTCAAGATCGAGCTAAACATCCTTGGTGCGGACGTCTATTCTAAGGTTTTCCAGCCGGGCTTCCACGTGGTCGGCGAGGGACTGCCAGTGCCCCAAAAGAGGGTGTTCGGGTGAATCCTCTCCGGCACCTGCACGCAAGCTTAAGGCGTAGGCGACTTACCGGGTCTCTTATTTTCCAACGCTAGCGATTGCACGGGGCGGAATGTTTAGGCTCACTGTACGGCGAACCTCAACCCCGGCACCGCTATCCCTTTGTACCGCTCTCGCAGTGCTTCGCTCTCCAGCTTTGTTACCAACTCCCAGCTGTGAAGTCTCCAGTGCGCCCTAGGGAGCACATCTTTGTTGGGCTTAAGTAAGAACGAACTCTTTCACAATAGTGTGAAAACTCTGTTTTACTAATTGATCTTGCATGTGTGAATTTTTTTCTTTCGTCTACCGGGGTATTTCGCTCTTCGAGTACTTACAGCCTAGCAGCAGTCCCCCACACCTGACCAGAAGCCAACCGCAGCAGCCCTCCGCTGTCGCAAGTTCTTCGAGCGACATCGATCCCCCTGAGCCCCCTCGTCAACAACGCTGCGCCTACTTCTCTGCTTACATTGAGAATATCACACCAAACCGACTCCAGAACTGAAGAGTATCATTGTCTATTCTATCTGCAAGGGTACACAAACTTTGGCTTGTCGAAGCTTTCTTTCTTTCTTGGCTACAGCCATTTTTTAAAAGGTTTATAAAATGCTCAACTTCCAAAATAGACGTAGATATAAATTTTGTAGAGTGCACATAGTACTTAAATAATAACGGTAAAGTACTTACTGACGGGAGCTAATCTACAGCACTTTCTAGCCGTTTTGTCTTATTAAAGGACAGCAGAGTCGTACTTCGTAATATCTTTTTCAATTGAAAATTCTTTTTTTTTAACAGGTCCGCCAAATTGGTGGCCTCAAGATCGAGCTGCCCTTATTATGCCTTCATATGCAGATATACTTTGCCAACCCTTTAAAACTAGCAATGATTAATAATGATTATTGTAAACAAAAATATTGTACTATTTTTACAGGCCTTCTAAATATTGCTTCTCAATGACGCGAGCAAAATAGGATTTTTCACAACAGTGCTGCCATTTTAACCAACACAAATTATGTTTGATTACTAATATAATTTATTCAACAGTTCTGCTGTGTTTAGTAATTTTATTATATATTTATGAATTGTTTATTCATTATGACAATCGAAAGGAGCGAGCAGCACTCATCGCTAATAATTTAATTATGCGTAATTAAAATACTAGATTGAGAAAGATCCAAATATCCATGTACGACAGTGGAGAAGATCTGAAGAAAGAAAGTTGGTGACATTGGGCTGAAAAGCTTTTGGAATAAACGCACAATTTACACAGATGACAGCTTAGCAATGTTTTTGATAAATCCAGTGAGCCCGCAAAGTTGCATATTTCTTTCTGCTTCCTGAGCATCATGATGAACAAATTTTTGAATCATTATGCATAATACATTGCTGCGGAAGTGCATCGATGAGTGAAATAAAAATAATAATAAAAGAACCTATTTCTTTACAAATCTTTATGGCTTTTTGATTTTCCTTTGTCTACATTGCTAAGTGCGTTGTTTGCAGTTGCCGTGGTAGGCTGTAAGTAGGACGTGGCAGGCTGTATGTTTCGACAGAAAATTTCTCTAGGATCAACATTTTTTTAATTGCATAGTGTAGTTTTTCAGGTAAATTATTTTACTTTTTAGACATCATCATGTATAATATACTCATATCATAAACTTTATGCACTGTAAACTACAGAATTGAAATTTTAAAGTAATATTGCATATTAATTATTATTGGTTTGAGAGAACAAGCAGTGAACGAGTAAGAAGAAAACTTTTTTTTTATCTATTGTGACCGTTGGGAAAAATTGCACCGGCAGTTAATCCTAGTTAAACTGAAAATACGCGAAAAAACCTATCCCATTTTTTAAAGCCTGCTCCGTTCAAAGAATTTTGAACTGAATATTTTATGTGGCTTGTCAGACCGATCCAAAACAGCTTGATAAAATAATATACTTGCATTATATGAATTACCAAAAAGTCCACACTTAGCAGAAAAACTATTGCTGCCTTAGCATTGAATATAGTCCTAAAAATATTTAAATGGTATTGGCAGCTTCATACTCGTATAAAAAGCTTTAGCTATGCTCCTAACACTTTTTAAAAAGCTGCATGCACACTAAACAAAATAAATACACTTTCTAAAAAGTGATCATTCTTGACGCTTCAATACATCACGCCTTTGTATGCGAAAAGTTTTAATATTTTGTCATAGCGGGCAGAACGAAATCATCTTAGAATTTATAAGCTTAATTTATATATTTTGTTTTTTCTACAAAACATGTGTTAAAAATGATTTCTTACCTGTGGAAATTCTTCGTATTTTTTACCCACACAAGTTTTTTTTACTGCATCTTTAAATTCTTGATTAGATATTTTTCCATCCTTAAAAGAATAAATAAACAAAGTAAAATGTATTTTTAAATTGAATATCGCTTACTTATTAAACACCAACATTTGCCTTTATTATCTAAGGTACTATTCTCCCAAAATTTCCAATGTTTTTTAATAAAGCAAGACAGAACACTATAGTTGATGTCCTCGACTTTTAGATACCCGTTAATAATAAGAGTGCGAGGAAGTTCGTGAAATGCATTCAGCAAATTGTGCACTAGGGAGGCCTAAAAAAATTAAAACTAGCTATCACCATTTTACATTTTACAAGGCTACCCAGAACAAGCATTAAAATTGATTAAAAAAAATGCACAAAAATGGTTTTAAATACAGACATTGACATTGACCTAAGTCCTCATCGCAAAAATGAAGCCGACGTAGACAGCTTTGTTAATTCGCTGGAGTCTTTACTCGTCTCTGCAGCTCGAGCTTCAACACCTCAAATTAAAAGTAAACAATGCAATCAAAAGAAGATAAAACTACAATCGAATAGCTCGTCCTCGAAAAGCGACGCTTACGTCGATAGTGAGATCGCCACTGCTAAGCAAAGCTTAAGACATGCCCCACGTCAACTTTCTAAGGCTCTACAGCAAGAAGAAGCATATGTTCACAGTCACCACATAGAGCAATTAAAACTTCTAGTACAAAACACTCACTATGGAGAGCTTTTCCAACTCTGAGCTCACTGAAAGGAACCGTGATGCCTATTAGAAATCCCACAGGCGGATGGGCGCGCAGCGATGCAGACAGAGCCAGTACGTTTGCCAACCACCTTGACAATGTCTCCCAACCAAATCCTGCCACTAGTCCGTTTACTTTGCCGACCTTACAGTATGAGCATCAGCTTCAACATGTGCCAATTGAGTTTCGCCCACACGAAATCGTTAGCATTATTAAAAATCAACTGAATCCGAAAAAATCACCGGGCTGCGACCATATAACTCCGAAAATGATCATTGAGCTCTCATATTGCGCCGTTTGCATTATCACCCAGTTTTTTAATGCCATTGCAAACTTGGCCCCTATCCAGTGAGATGGAAAAAATCAATTATAATAATGATAGCAAAGCCGAGAAAAGACCACACAATCCCCTTGTCGTATAGACCTATAAGCCTAGTTTTATGCTTATCTTAAATCTTTTAAAAGTGCGTATTATCTCGGCTAAACACATACCTAGGACTCCAGGAAGGAATCCCAACCTGTCGGATAATACCAGAAATTCGGAACGCGTTCCCGTGCTCCCCTACAACAACCACAAGCTTTTAGAGTGTCACCTGTACGACAGAAAATTTGTTGTGAGGTGCAACACTGCTATATTTGATGATTTCACTGTTGGAGCTGGAGTTCCTCACGGTAGCTTGCTAGGACATTATATGTCCTCAACATAAGCAGACAACCCGACAAGCACACGACTAATAACATCTACGTTTACTGATGATACAGCTTTTCCTAGCCGCTCAAAATGATTGATGCAAGCAATTGCGTCACTCCGGCACATTGAAGCCAAGAGAACACACCTAAAGCTAAAGGACAGCAGCCTTCATTGGCCTATCAACAAAATATAAAGTCCTGCTATGTATGGCTCCAAGTTATGTGGGAATGCCAGCAATAGCAATATTGACATAGACCAGCGAGTCCAGTCGAAGATCTTGAAAACAATCACCGGGGCACCGTGTAAAACATACATCGCGACTTAAACGTCTTCGTCGCAATGACCTACCCACCCATCGACCGACTTGAAAGACGTTCACCCAGAATGCGGTCTTAGTATACTGCTAGTTCAATTTTAATTTTAAGACTCGTAAACTTATTATGAGTCTTAAAAATCTGAGATGATTCACTAAATAAAAGCAAAGTTCATAAAAAAAGGGCCACCCATATGAGCGTATAAGTTATAAACTTTGAAAACAATTCGCAGGCGGGTGAGAATAGGACCTTAAAAATTTCCAAACAAATGTGAACCGCCCTATTGTACATCTATCACAAATACTGCCACTCGCTACAGATCAAGACTAATCTCTCACAAAAAAAACTATACCATTGCTCAAATAACATAATATCGAAATTTATATCTATTACGTTTCGATTTACCATTCCATATTCAACATTTTACTAATTTAACACTTTCCAATAAATGTTTATTGTTTTGCATATTAATACCTGTAAGTATCTATTACATACATATATGTATATGTATAAAAGTATCTACAAATAACCCCCATTATTAAAAATAGTGAAATTTTTTGAAAAAGTGATAACTAAAAGAAGACAATTTTTTACTCAACACTTCACTGAGGGCCTCGGTGTTCACTTGGATTTGTTTTTAGTGTATATATTTCTTTTTATTTCAATATCCATTAACGTGCCAAAAGTTGAGCTCTTTGATTTAAAAAATACCACCTACAATTTTGGGTAGAGCAAAATAAAAAAAAAAATTGTATCGAACACTATATCCTATACGTCCAGTACAAATAATAAGCCGACAATTTTTTAATGTTTCAAAATAGAGCTTTAGTGTTTTTTGAATTCGAATAAAAATTTGTTTTTGCAAACTAAGTTCTGCTTGTAAGATAAATGTATGACTCAAAAATTATTTGAGAAGATTCCATGTACAAGAGAAAAATTAAAGTCAAAATATAAACTGAACTAAACTGAGTATCTGAACATCGATCTGACATCAATACAGTACATTAATTTAAAAGCCATAAAAACATTCGGTTTCCACTGTACGAGCAGCGGTAACAAGCCAGAAATTGATGCATTGAGCATATTAGAACATTATAAAAAAACAGCCAACAAGATAAATGCTCTTAGAAAATTTAAAGCAATCAGACCTAGAGCCAGACCAGTTAAGGTATGTAAAACTGTTTGTTAAAATATGGTACTTTATATCGAAAACATGTCATTCTTCGATTACAATAAAACACCACACAACTTACGCTCAAGTTCTTCGTTACAAGGTTGGCTCTTTAAGCTGAGTTACGGGAATCTGATAGTCGAAGCACTCGACTCTAGCGTTCTCACGTAATTAGATTCCTTTGTCACTAATATAGTCATTTGGTGTACTAGACGTATATGCGGTGTCTCTAAAAAAATTTAATGCAATGTTACAATGCGCCGAGGATTTCTGAAAATTTCTCATTGTGTTTCTAGCTTGATCACTGTTTATTTGAAAATGGCATAGGCATGTTTTAGGATTCAGCAGTACTCAGATTAAGCGCAGATTCAGTGCTTTTAAAGCACTCTTTTGAGCGCTTTTATAAGCAGAAGAAAAAGCACCAATTCAGCACAGGTTGAGCGCTTAGCAGACACATAAAAATAAAATATTTTTTTTTTCTTTTATTAATATTCTTTTTGATTTACAATGTGGACTCGGGTGTTATTGGTTTCGTTGGGGTCCTGGCTACCTCTTCATCAAGGGTCTAAGTAGCCTTCCGCTGAAGGCAGCTCAAGTTCTTAACCCACCTCACAGGGTCACAAGACGAGTCGATCTAGCCATGTCCGTCTGCCCGTCCGTCTGTTTCTATGCAAACTAGTCTCTCAGTTTTTAAGCTATCTTGCTGAAACTTTCCCAAAAGTCTTCTTTCTATTGCAGGTAGTACGAGTATACGAGTATAAGTCGGAACCAGACGGATCGGACAAGTATATATTATAGCATCCATAGGGACTATCGGGAAAAATTTTTTTTAAAAATTATATCTTCGGTGTTTTTTAACATATAACCTTCTAAGCTTGGCAATAACATTTTTTATTTTAGTTCTGAATTTCGAGTTCAATTTTATCAAAATCGGACAACTAGTTGCCGAAGTTAACTTCCTTTCTTGTTTTATTTTTTATTCAAGCATTCTACGCATCTCTTGACGCACCTTTTTACCTTATCTTGTAAGTTCATAATGTAAAAGTAAATTTCACTGTTCTTTTTGTGGTCATCGAAATGAAACGCAGTCCTTGATAATTTTAAAATCGATTCCCAACAGGTGAATACGTCTATTTTTATAAATAATAATTAAATTCCAAGCACTGTGTAAATTTTTTGACCTATCAGTCTGTACCGATAGACCTGTTTCCCTTACTGTTGTCTGTCCGTGTAGATGACGTTTTATTTGGACTGACTTTCTTGGGTGAAGTACAACTGGCAAGTGAAAAAATCTAAGTCTCTTCGACTCTGCCAACTACATATTTGTCATCGATCATCGGTCGATCGATCTGATACTGCCTTATAAGTAACAGCGAATTCTATTTTGCTGTGTTTTCCAATAAAGTACTCAATAATCTACACTTAAAATATTCTCTGAAATTGTCTAAATGACTGAAACCGATTCGGAACGTATGTACGCATTGCTCCATCTATGTGACGCACATCGCTTTAAAAGTTTCAGCGACTTCAACTTCTGTAGTTTTAGAAATAAAAAAAATTCCAAAAGTCGAAAAAAATGTCGACTACCAACCATTTGCTTCTTTGCACACGGCCGGCACAGCTTTTTTCTGGTAGCCCCGCATTTGTCGTTGTTCACTCTGCAGGGTTTCTGGTTTACCCCGCTTGCATATCTTCGAGTGGTAGCGCTTCCCTGGCAGCAGTACGACTTGCAGCTTTTTCGTTAAGTCTGTTCAATAATCGTTTTGGTTGCTTACTAATGTTATATGTAACTGCTACCTCTCCAATAAATGTTTGATTCGACTCCTTTTTGACTCAGCACTCAGCTAAAAAATTGCATCGCAAATCTCGTCCACGCTAAAACTAAAATACTTGGTAGGTCTAAATTTTTGTGGTTGTGGCTTATTTTTAGAATTTGCCAAAAGTCGTATCTCTAATCTCTAGTATTCATTTGGTATTGCGTATTTGACATTTACTAACACATGGAAAGCATTTTTGTCTGCAAGTTTTTCGACGAGTATGACTTGTGGTTTTTGTATGAGTTACTGTGCTCCGTTAAGAAATCCGTTCAGTTCTGCAGTCCGGTCGCCGGGACATGTCCGAATGCAAAAAGCTGTTTTGTTTTTTTTTCTGCCCAAAACTGTATGCTGCTGTTGACGTCAGCAGAGAATTCGGAGCAGCGTAGAAGACTACCGACGAAAGCATTTCGGCAAAAAAGAGAGACAGATCTTCTGTGTCTTATAATCTGCCTGCCCGGTGCTCTCAGAGAGCAACTTTAAGTCGGAGGGGGGGGTGGATTTGAGAAACCACACTTAGGCTAATAATGTCAAAAGAAATAGCAATTCGGCAAATTACTCGTGTCGCGTGGCCAGAACAACGGCCACGATCGACCTACTGGTAACCATACCCCGGTAGCCGGCAAAATGCAACAGCCGTCCGTTGACTCCAAAGATATCGGTTACCGAGATATAGTAACCCTAGGTGGGAACACCTAGTTTATCCGCTTCAAACTGGCAACTAAGTAAAAGCTCTACTAGGGTATAAAAGACCTTACACGATTAGAAAAAATAGAAAGAATCCATTCTGCCGTCACCGACGGAAGCCGCCGGCTCCGAGGAAAGGCGACCTTTCCAGGTGCAGTCGTCCACGGAGTCCTTTCCCCCAGGATCAGCCACCAGGATCCAGCAACCATTGAGGAGCACACCTATAGCTCAAAAGATTTTCATGTGTCGGACCATCGCCGCCATTATAATCAAAGAAGGAGGGAATATCAACTATCATTCGACATACTGGGATGCTTGTAGCTGTAGTACTCGAAATCATCGCGTGACTCGAGTCACCCGATCAGAGGCTTAGTGACCAACAGCATACTTGGAAAAAGTGGTGGTGCAATGTAAATGTGTCCATCGAATCAATCTAAGCTAAAGGGAAGTTATGCCAAAGGCAAAAAGCCGCATATAATACAACCAATACACAAGTGAAAATCAAAAACATTGGAAGCATTCAAAAGTGCAATGAAATACATTTAAATCAAGTGAATCGGTAGTGCTGATCCTGATAAACAATTAGCGAAGACGAGTCTTACCACCAGCGTTACGGACGGCGCGTGCCTCAGGCATATATAGATTTTTTGTGTTTTAGTGAATTAGTATTCTAAAGAGCAGCAGTCTTTTAGTGCACGTATATTAACATATATATCCAATATAATATTTTGCAAATCCCAGGATCCGGAGCGTCGAGATCTCATCGCACAGGATTTAAAAGGGGGTAAGTTTGTCTGAACGCGTTTCCTTTTTTAAAGCATACATATATAAATATTCGTGCAGTACAAACATTTGTTTTTATAGGCTGTTATTAATATTTCGGCGGCGAGTATCAGCCTTTTAGTTGTATGTACAATTACAAGAGCCCTCTGAGCGACGTTTGTAGTCGTGAATGGTCAGCGTTTTGCTGATGTGCGCACCTCACCGGTGGTAAATTCGATACTCTCCGCTTATAAAAATAATTGTCAAGTATAATAATTACATATGCATTGGCCGACTTTATATTGCTTATCCGCGGCATATGCCGACATACATATATTAATCAATTGATTCCTTAAGTTGAAGATGTTGTTATGTTTAAAGAACGTCTCTTTTTGGGATTTTTTACAGGTTTAATAACATCACCCAGAAAATTTTGGTTCCGGGACTCGAAAGTGTCGTGATGAAATCCCTCAATTGGTTTTAAACAGTTTGAAAAGATAAATATACACGTATACAAGTAAAACATGTTTTTTTAGGCACATGCCGTTATTTTTTTCAGGAGGGATTCCGAGTACCCGGACCAAAAAGCGATGTCAAATATTAAAAAAAAATTATCAAAAAAAAACATAGACTTGCAAATAATAATTGTAATACTACATAAAATTTAAATTGTACAATTTAAATAAAAAATAGTAAAAAGTAAATTAATATGTAGGTATGTATTTTAAATTCAATTTTTGAAAAGGTAAAAACTGCATGAAAAAATCGATAAATTCCGAAGGGACGTGTCACTTGCAGGAAAAATTTTTTCTTTTTTTTTGAACTGAAGGGAAATTTTAAGAATTTATTTATCACGGGAACTTCTTGTTTTTCTCCTCTGCCTACAGAAAAACTTTATAAGTTTTATTGTATCAACTCACTTTTCTGAAACTCATTCTCAGACGAGCCCTCAATAAATTTAAGAGATTCTAGATATTTTTATTGATTTTGGATAGTTAAAGATTGTTTGGATGGACGAACGATGATAATGACTGTTCAAAATAATAAAATTAATACAAGTCAACACATGTCGCTAAAAATCGATGCATGTCCTTATAAGAAATAATCAATGTTAGTAACACCATGTTAAATTATTAAAGATTTTTGCTAGCTTCAACGACACAAAAAAATAGTTTTTTATTTAAATAATTGTTTTATTATTTCTTTGATTGACTATGTTTTAATGTAGTCCGATTTGTATTAAATTAATTTTAAATTCTTAAAAATACCAAAAATGATACTCCCAATAGTATAAAATAATATGTCAAAAAACACTGAAACTATAATTATTCTCCCACAAGTGTTCCGATCGTTATGATTTTGATCAAAATAAATTCGGAATTCAGAACTAATCCGATCCGGCTTATTCCGGCTTAAATTTTTCCTACCTGCTAAATAAACAAGACGTTTGGAAATGTTTCAGCCCGTTAACTTTAAAACTGAGAGACCACTGTGCGTAGAAATAGATAAACAGACGGACATAGCTATATCGACTCGTGTAGTGTAGTGCTGATCAAGAATAAATATACTTCATAAAGTCAGAAACGTGTCCTTTGCAGAGTTGCAAACTTCTGACTAAATCATGATACCCTCTGCAAGGGTATAAAACGAGACTATCGGGGGTGACACAGAAATCTCATCCAACCAAATTTCCCCCGGAAAGCAAATCTCGGTGCCACAGACGTAATTTTTAAAAATTTCTAAATCTGCCGTAATTTGACAGATGTTTTGATAAAATAAACTAACTAACAAATGCTTGCAAAGAATAAAACTTTTATTAAGACAGCACTAATGAAATCTATGAACTATCCGCATACTACAATTTTATATTTACTTCGGGTTATATGTAAAAATAGGCATTTTATAAACCGTCTTGAAAAAGTTAGCTAAAAAACCGTTTGCAAGCCGTCCAGCCTGACATTTGTACCAATTTGCTCTAACTTTAAAATACCAAATTTCGGAGTAGTTATCAAATTATTTTTAGCTCGGTAGTACTTAAATATAAAACCTATTTCTGGTTAAAGTTATATATTAGAAAAGTTGTATTTATTGAGAAAAAATTACAAAAGATTGGCAGCACTCTCGTGAAAAATGTCCTATTTTTTGCTGGATAGGATATGAGGAAGAAGAAATCATGAAATCCAAAATTTTTCTGTTTTATTCGCGAAAATCTCGACATTGCGAAAGGATTTACTCGGGGCGACCGCATTCTTGTTACCTCTGCCTTATTGGTTTGGCCGAATTTTATAAAATTTGGGTAAAGAAAGATTTCCATCAAAGGAAGAAACTGTGGTTCCAGTCCTTCCCAATTTCTCTTTGAAAGGAGCCAACTGCGGGGAACCGCAGAATCGTGGCAAGCTGGAACAATGGCGGGATTGACGATTTTGGGATGTGCATATAAGCCCCATTATAAATGTTTATAAGGACGAAAATTGTACCGAAACCTAAAAGTTACAACAATATTTAAAATTTCAGCAAAAAAAAACTTTAAATTATCTTACGTTCCATGTGTTTGCTATAGAAAATCGAAGAAGCTTCTAGGGATTCTCTCGAAGGTTTGACTTCGCATGAGCTCTGGAGCAAGAATTCGTGCAGATGTCAATTTGATTTGATTTTAAAATTCTTGACAATTTACAAATGTTAAAAACTCAATTCAGCAGCCGCAATTCTTTTAATTATTATTTTTGTAATTTTGCGTAAAAAGCTTGATTTAGGTTTAAAACTTATTTGAAAATGGTCAAGTCAAAAAAAGTTCGATAACAATTTAATATTCGATATTTAGTGTATGTATCCATCCCTAGTCATTTATCGGCAATTTTTCCGAAAAAGGAATTCGATCGAATTTAAGTGACCAAACCGATCGTCCCCAAATCCGTCGCCGGTTTCTCTGAAATCCTTGTATAAAATAGTATAGTGGCTCTTTTAATACCCAGAAATTTCATAAATTTGTTCAAACGCAATGGGAAATTATGTAGTTTTGTTTATAATAGTCACATTTACGAAAGCATTTTGGAGAAAGTAAAGTAGATACAGTATTAACGCAGGGGGGCATATTGGTAATTCCAATGTTTGATTACATTGGTTTTCTCGGAAAACCAGTCACTCAATTCTAGATACCGTTACTCCAGACGGATCTAATGCAAACACAAGATCTTACTTAATGTGTTTATTACTGTGTTTATACGATGCCGAATTCACGCTATCATTTCACGCTTTCAGCCGTGTGTGTATAAACGCAATTGAATTCGGCAACACACGAAAGTTGACTATGATTTCAGCCTGAAAGCGTGAATTTGTGGTGCGCAACCAACTTAACGCTATGCCGACCAGGTGGCAACGCTGTGCATAAAAGTGAAAATTAAAACGTAAATTCCGAAAACAAAGGGAATAACTAAGGAAAAATCAATGGAATCGAAAAGATCTTTTTGGTCAGCATCCGAAATTACGGAGCTGCTTGGCCTGGTGAAGAGGGCAAGCTCGATAGCAAAACGAAACGCATCTGATCTACAAGGGCCTCGCAGAGTCGAACATGAACAAGACCGGAGAAAAAAAACGTATTTTGATGTGATGTGCGCAGTTATGCAGTCAGTGGGACTGCAAGTAAGACGTGCGCCCACTTCGACAAGCCTAAGGACATGTGTGGCACTCGCCCTGTGTCTCAGGCTGTAGGGGTGGACAGAGGGATTTGTGGCCATCGACGGCTTCGATGACCTAGCCAATGAGGTGTTCAACGAAGCAGAGGAGACAGAGGAAACCTATGCAGCTGAACTCCTGGTGGAGACATCCATGCCTAAGAGCCGCCAAATTTCTAGTAAGCATATTAATTCTCATTAAAGGTAACACGATGGTAATGTTTAATGATTTCACTTAGTTTTCAGACAAAGCAAACGTCGTGCAGATGATTCAGAACATGTCAGACGACAACAAGGAGGCCTTGGACAGGCTGGAGGGGCAGAACCAAGAGTTTCTGGAGGCCCAACGCGAAATAGATGCCACCTTTGTGCAGAGCATGCGCGAGGTTCTGGCGAAGGATCGGGCCGAGGCCCAGAGATTCATAACTAATAGTGCATATTTCATTTATTTTGAACTGATTCTCAAAGGAAAGTTAGAAACAATGTATACCTTACGGTGTACCTTAAGATGGGATGGATCGCATTCTGGAGATTCCAATATTTGGTTGCACTGCCAGTCTGGTGGTTGGTGGCTGGTGGTCTCCCTTCTCATTTCCACGAAGTTATGAAGTGTAGCGCAAGAACGCAACATACGGAACAAATTTGTAGTTGACATTCGTAAGTTCTCAAAAAAACAATTTTAATTTTTTGGCTCTTGCATTAGTGCCCAAAAAGCATAGCTTCTTGGCCTGCTCTTAAATTTTCACAGTCTAGGTGTCCTCAGGCTGAGAGTCGCTGTTAAAGCCGCGTAAGTCTGCATCAGCTTCCTGTGAATTCTGGCTACCAAAAACCGCCTTGCTTTTAATAAAGCCATCGACCTTTTGTGCCTCCACTCAGTAACTTTGGAAATTAATTTTGCGGTTCTTATTGCCGATTGTAAGTGAAGAATTTTAGTTTATCCATAGCGTTGTTTGGTTTGTTTACATTTTGTAAACACTTTTACAGACCAGACTAAAATATCAAATTTTACACGTCTGGTATTTCTACTGAAAGCAAATGACGAAATGATATGTGTCTTATAAACAGGGGTTATTTCTATATCGCGCTTTTAAGAAATCGTGATTCCTATCGTATAAACATAGTTATTGTCTATTTAGTGAATTACGTCAAAAGCTCTCTTGCTGTAATTGTAATTATTTTATATACAGTAATGGAAAAAATATTAGAAACGAATATAACTATTTCACTTTAAGGTTTTTTTTTAAGTTCTACCTTTAGGAATATTTATGAAACCCATTGGGTTGGTAACATTGATAACGGTACTTAATCACAATATCCTTTTTGAACGCTTTTCATTTGCAATTTGCAAATTTCTTATTTATGGAAATTTGTCAGAAGACCTCGTGTTTGGGTTGGAAAAAATAATAGAAACGCGGTTGTATTTTGTCGCAATCTGTGGTTATTCTTCGTTTAAATTCAAATAAAAGCTATTGTTTTCAGTATTTTTATTACAAGGAGTGTTATTATAGCAATTTTTTGTTTAATTTATCATTTAATATTGTTAAAAGCTTCAAAATGGGTCGTGAAACACATTGCATCATAGTAGAGAGGAATCTAATTCTCAAATTAAAGGCAGAAGGCCAATCCATGAGACAAATTGCAAAACTATTAGAATGCTCAAAAAAAAAAAAGTGTTTTCTGCTATCCACTATCAAGCTGAACAGCAGAAACGTGGAAGAAAGCGAGCCACTTCTACAAAATTTGACACGAGCCTTATAAGGAAGTCGAAAAAGGAGCCATTTCTTTCTTCGAAGGATCTTAAAAACTACATGAACACATCCGCAACGAGTCGCACCATTCGCAACAGACTGATTGAGCACGGTTTAAAAGCGCATTCAACAAGGAGAGTTCCTTTTATGAGCAAGAGGCATACAGAAAGGCGACTCTGCTTTGCCAAATCCACCAGACCCGCCAGAACTGGAAAAATGTCCTTTGGTCCGATGAAACAAAAATTGATTTGTTTGGATCTGATGGTAGACCCCATGTAAGACGCCCAAAAAACACAGCATTAAACACGAAGGTGGCAATATAATGCTATGGGGATGTTTCTCTGCGTCAGGTGTTGGTCCACTTTATTGGATTCAAGGCAATATGTGTGCTACAGACTATGTAAACATAATGAAGGAGGTTATGTTACCATATGCCGAAGATGAAATGCCTTTAAAGTGGGAATTTATGCAGGATAATGATCCCAAATACACATCGAAGCTGGCGAAAAAGTGGAGCATTTGTGGGAGGAAGTTCAGAAAGTGTGGTACCCCATTCAGCCAACAATATGCTCCAATTTGGTGGAGTCTATGCCTCGTAGGTGTTCTGCAGTGTTGAAAAACAGTGGTAACGCAACAAAATATTAAAACTAAAAACATTTCAAGGTAAATTTTGCTCATCTAGTCAATTTGGATAAAGATTAGTCATTTCGTTTCTATTTTTATTACCAGGTCAAAAACATAAAATTTAACTTTAGTTAAATTTTTTTTATTGAATTTTTGTT
Organism: Drosophila biarmipes; assembly: GCF_025231255.1. Taxonomy (NCBI): domain Eukaryota; kingdom Metazoa; phylum Arthropoda; class Insecta; order Diptera; family Drosophilidae; genus Drosophila; species Drosophila biarmipes. The sequence goes on along the minus strand of NW_026114526.1, from coordinate 699,570 downwards.
TTCTAGTATGTAAGATAGATGTATATATATTAAAGAAAAATCAAAACTTCCACTCATTACAACGTTCCTTATTAAAAATACGTTTCTATTATTTTTTCCATCACTGTAGAAATGCCACTAAATTTAAAATCACCCAAAATAATAGAGTTTTCGAGAGAGATGGGATGAAACAGATTTTATTTCAGAAAAATGGTAGGTTGGTAGAATGTCCTTGGGTTTAAGAGACCTAAACTCATCATCAGCTCTTTAAATTCAACAACTAAGTTAATTACCTTATCAAATACTGTCATATACAGGGGTGTCACATAAACCGACGATGGATTTGGGGACTGTTAGTTTAAAAAACCAACCCATAAAAACCGTAGAATTTCGAGTGATTTGCTCTTTCATAAAAATTAAATTTCATAAAAATTTTACCAGTGCTGGATACATCCACAAAATTGATTAATTATTGAATTTTATTTGACTTTTTTTGAGAATTTTATAATGAATTTTAAACTTAATTAACGATTTTTGCTAAATTGTATAAATCTTTTTTTTTTTGAAGCGCATATTGTAAAAAATAAAAGAAAAATGGAAGTTTTGAATTACCCTCTGCTGAATTGGTTTATTTACATTTTTAAATTGTCAAGAATTTTAAAATGTAAACTGAACGATTTCTTGCCCTAGAGTACTTGCCAAGACAACAACTTCGAGTTTTTTCAAGACAGGGCTGCCAATTTGGTGCAAAGTCGGTGTCACTTGCAGGAAAAATTTTTTCTTTTTTTTTGAACTGAAGGGAAATTTTAAGAATTTATTTATCACGGGAACTTCTTGTTTTTCTCCTCTGCCTACAGAAAAACTTTATAAGTTTTATTGTATCAACTCACTTTTCTGAAACTCATTCTCAGACGAGCCCTCAATAAATTTAAGAGATTCTAGACATTTTTATTGATTTTGGATAGTTAAAGATTGTTTGGATGGACGAACGATGATAATGACTGTTCAAAATAATAAAATTAATACAAGTCAACACATGTCGCTAAAAATCGATGCATGTCCTTATAAGAAATAATCAATGTTAGTAACACCATGTTAAATTATTAAAGATTTTTGCTAGCTTCAACGACACAAAAAAATAGTTTTTTATTTAAATAATTGTTTTATTATTTCTTTGATTGACTATGTTTTAATGTAGTCCGATTTGTATTAAATTAATTTTAAATTCTTAAAAATACCAAAAATGATACTCCCAATAGTATAAAATAATATGTCAAAAAACACTGAAACTATAATTATTCTCCCACAAGTGTTCCGATCGTTATGATTTTGATCAAAATAAATTCGGAATTCAGAACTAATCCGATCCGGCTTATTCCGGCTTAAATTTTTCCTACCTGCTAAATAAACAAGACGTTTGGAAATGTTTCAGCCCGTTAACTTTAAAACTGAGAGACCACTGTGCGTAGAAATAGATAAACAGACGGACATAGCTATATCGACTCGTGTAGTGTAGTGCTGATCAAGAATAAATATACTTCATAAAGTCAGAAACGTGTCCTTTGCAGAGTTGCAAACTTCTGACTAAATCATGATACCCTCTGCAAGGGTATAAAACGAGACTATCGGGGGTGACACAGAAATCTCATCCAACCAAATTTCCCCCGGAAAGCAAATCTCGGTGCCACAGACGTAATTTTTAAAAATTTCTAAATCTGCCGTAATTTGACAGATGTTTTGATAAAATAAACTAACTAACAAATGCTTGCAAAGAATAAAACTTTTATTAAGACAGCACTAATGAAATCTATGAACTATCCGCATACTACAATTTTATATTTACTTCGGGTTATATGTAAAAATAGGCATTTTATAAACCGTCTTGAAAAAGTTAGCTAAAAAACCGTTTGCAAGCCGTCCAGCCTGACATTTGTACCAATTTGCTCTAACTTTAAAATACCAAATTTCGGAGTAGTTATCAAATTATTTTTAGCTCGGTAGTACTTAAATATAAAACCTATTTCTGGTTAAAGTTATATATTAGAAAAGTTGTATTTATTGAGAAAAAATTACAAAAGATTGGCAGCACTATCGTGAAAAATGTCCGCATGAGCTCTGGAGCAAGAATTCGTGCAGATGTCAATTTGATTTGATTTTAAAATTCTTGACAATTTACAAATGTTAAAAACTCAATTCAGCAGCCGCAATTCTTTTAATTATTATTTTTGTAATTTTGCGTAAAAAGCTTGATTTAGGTTTAAAACTTATTTGAAAATGGTCAAGTCAAAAAAAGTTCGATAACAATTTAATATTCGATATTTAGTGTATGTATCCATCCCTAGTCATTTATCGGCAATTTTTCCGAAAAAGGAATTCGATCGAATTTAAGTGACCAAACCGATCGTCCCCAAATCCGTCGCCGGTTTCTCTGAAATCCTTGTATAAAATAGTATAGTGGCTCTTTTAATACCCAGAAATTTCATAAATTTGTTCAAACGCAATGGGAAATTATGTAGTTTTGTTTATAATAGTCACATTTACGAAAGCATTTTGGAGAAAGTAAAGTAGATACAGTATTAATTATAGATTTAATGGGGGTTAGCTGGCGGGCAGGTCCCACGCAGTAGTCACTAATTGTTATATAATACAGATCGGCTGGCGGGCAGGTCCCACGCAGCAGTCACTAATATCAGTCCCAATTCTTATGGGACGGGTGTTGGATCCAGGGGGGATCACGCGTACTTGGTGTTGGTGATTCTTGAGGAGCCGGCTGGCTACTCCTATCCACTGAAGATTAGGAAGTTTACGTTGGAAGGGTGACTGCCCTTCTTTACCTGCTGGCCTAGAGACTCAGTCAGTATATTTTAATTAAAGATTTAACGGCTAAGTGCCGGAGTTTCATTAATAGGAGCTGGTGCCCTTTATTCATTGAATATCCTATATGAACTGAACTTAAGAATTAACAAAGGCTCATGCATGACCGGATGCCCGTGGCAGACCGCTGACCATGCACATTTTGCAGAAGTCATACGTTCGCTGTCAGCCAATGGGACAAAGCCACGGCCCATATGTTGGCACAATATGTTGGCTCAGCACTTGGGCTCATTAGGGTGGACCTCAAATTGAGGCGAACCATACACGAGTGGTATAAGAAGTGTAATAATAATATAATAATAGTGATTAATATTAATAAAGGGAATATGAATTGGCCTGCTCAGCCCAAGTTGGGAGTTGGTTGTTAACTACTCCCCCCTTTAAATTAGACGCCGTCCTCGGTGACAGCCAATTCGTCGATGGACTTTCGTAATCGGGATGCCTCTCGTTTGCGCCTGCAGTGATGTTGGAGCAGGACCAGGCCGCATAATGTAAAGCTGACGGCAACTCCCGCGGCGAACCACATCTTAGGTGCACCTCCCGCCGACACGTCATCTCTGAGTTCCTGCATCAGACGCAGGTTGTGCTCGTTCATCCGTTGCAGTAATGGCAAACTCAATATGTGATCATGTCCCGTTATGTTGATTAATGGGGAGGCCGCGATCCCTGGGCTCTTTTTCACAGAGAAGCCGAGGTTCAAAAACACGGAGTCATTAACCACCGCCTTCCTTTCGAAAGTAATAAGGTGGGTCCCTATTATGGTTGTTGGGGGACCGTCATCGATGGTGATCCTCGTGAGTTTTTCATTGACGATCATTATTCCGTCGTCCACGATTGTAAGTGGTTCCAGATTACTGGGCCGCGTCCGGCATGTAGCCGCCCCGCCTGCATGTAATTGCCTGGCGCAGGTGTCGTGCGGCGCCTTTTTACAAAATGTGGCCAAGTTGGTGGAGGCGCAGTCGGAAACTGCTAGGACTTCGTCGTCGCATTCCGCCACGCTGTTATCTTCTATTTGTAGAATAGTATGGTAGTGCGCGACCGGGAAGAGCAGGACTTTTTTACAAATACGCTTAACTTTAGGATACTGAACTAAGACATGGATAAAGACATTAGATTGAAAAATTTTAATCTTAGATACAGCCATAAGACTGACTATGGGGACCTCTGTGAGCTGTTCGTCAAAGATAGATTTAAGGTCATTGTGATTAAATATAACCGGATTTATAATGTTGTTCTTGGCAAGTGTGATTGTGAGCATGCAATTTTGTAATTCTGAAATGAGGATTCTATTCCTGGCTAGAAGTGTTTCGAAAAGGTGGCCGGAGTCAACTAACCCGTCCCTTTTTTCCTTGAGGATTTTATTTACTGTATCTGTAAGTTGGTTAATGTGTTTCTGTGTTTCTGTATTGATTACAACCTGCCTATTGTTTGCTTCGATCAGCGCTGCTTCGTTAGTCTTAATTCTATAGAGGTCCTCCGCGTCGGGCGTGCCTGCCACGACCTTAAGTGCAGTGCCCAGGAAATCTAGGCTCCTGGCCATTCTATGGTGCACGGTTAATTCATCCAGAATGTTCTGGGCATGATCGACGTCCACTTCCAATAACTTCCTCATATGCGACTGTGGGAACAGCTCCAGCATTCTGACCGTAGAGTCAATTATGCTGGAGAACTCAGACAAATTTGTCGAGTGCCTAACTAGGCCATATTGTTCCCACACCAGGACATTCCCGTCCAGTACCGGAATATACTTCGCGTGAGAGAAGTCGGTAATTCTCGCATTCGCTATGGACAGCAGTAAGACGAGTATAACGGCAAGCCTGTGGAGATGGTAGTAATGTTGAGTTCTGAATAACATAAGGGCGAGTATGGATGGCGGAGATGTTTATTTTATATTGTCCTTATGGACCACCCTCCCTTTAATGAGAACAGACGTTTTTAGGTCTGCTTCTATGCGCTCTTCCGAGTAGAGCGGCGTCAGCTTATTTCCGAGTCTTTTATTATTGCGCACGAGGACCTTTTCCCCAACTTCAAAGACTCTGTTTTGTCTTGAAGTGTTAATTCTATCGAGGTTGGTTTGTTGCGCCTTGTCGATCTTGGCTCTAATAGCCGAATTAGCCTCGTCGCTGCTGGCATGGATAACTTCTGCTGGCCTACAATCCGTGACTGAGTGCAACGATCTATTATATTCTACTGTAGCCCGCAAAATTAATTCCACAGTGTCGTCAATTTTTTTATCGATTTTGAGGCACCTGGCTATTTCTGCCAAGGTACTGTGGAATCTTTCCACTTGGCCATTGGAGCTACTGTGAAGCGGTGGCGCATTAATGACATCGATGCTGTATTGATTTTTCAGCAAAGACGTAATCGTTTCAGAATTGAAGGAAGCCTCATTGTCACAATAGATGGTTTTAGTTTTGTGGTAGAAATTTACCAATTGGAGTATAGGGGCCCGTACATCAACTATTGCCCTAGAAGATAAGGGCTGTACGATGGCGAACTTAGAGAACTTATCGATGCAAGTTAGGAAGATCTTTTTGTCGGTAGAAAAAATGTCAATATGTAACATCTCCCCTACATATGAAGGAATTGGGGTGCTTCCTAACTCCTGTCGTTTGGGGTGGCGATCGTATTTGGCTTTATTGCAGACCTTGCAATTTGCGACGACTTCGCTGGCCAGCTTTGACATGTTGGGAAAATAGTAGTCGCGAAGAATTTGCTTGGCGTTTTCCTGCGCAGCCCTGTGGGCGCGGTTGTGTTCGGCATTAACAATTTCCAGCTTTTCATTGGTATTTGTAATGTCAGTGACAAAGTTTTTACAATGCCAAAATTTCGTTGCAGGGAACTCCTGCCTCAAGGCATGTTGAACACAAGCTAGTGTCGGAAAGTCGCAGTGGATCGCGTTTACGACGTTGGCGTTGATAATTTCTTTAACAGATTGGACAAGTAGGTTTTTGTTATTAAAGTAAATGACGTGGCGAGTTCTATTGCCAAAAACAATGAAGTCTCGCCGAAGTGGTTGGTTTGCCTCTTCCAAAATAATTTGGTTTCTGAAGCAGTTTAGGGGTTTATCCGTAGTCTCGATGGTGTATGAGAGCGAAAGCTCGCTATGCACCGTGGCAGCGTCGGACTGAGGCTCAGCCTCTAGGTTGTTCAAGTGTTGCCGAGACAGCGCATCGGCTACAAGGTTTTGCTTCCCTGGCGTGTAAAACACCTTCCCGTTGTTTTCGTCTATAAAGGCCTTCCATCGCTTGATTTTAGCGTTGGTGTTTCTGTCAGATACCGCGTAAGTCAGCGGCTGGTGGTCTGTGAAGATCCTAACCTCCTGAGTGCCGTAAAGGTAGTTCTGTAGTTTGCCTATGGCCCAAACTATCGCTAACAATTCTCTTTCGTTGGTAGCGTAATTTAGCTCGCAATCCTTAAGCGTGCGCGATATCATTGTAATGGGCCTCTTGTTCTGGGACAATACCGCGCCTATTCCACTGGCTGAAGCGTCGGTGGTTAGGTCGAATGGTAATTTAAAGTCGGGGTACGTTAGAATGACATCTTCTGATGCCAGGATATTGCGCAGGTGGTCAAACGCATTGCGCTGGGCTTCATCAAACGTAATAGGAACTTTTTTCGACATGTTTTTACTGACTGCTCCGTTTTGCCCTTTGAGAATATGAGTAAGGGGCCTGGCAATGGAGGCAAAATTTTTGACAAAGCTTCTGTAATAACTCGCCAGGCCGAGGAAGGACCTGAGGCTAAAGAGGGTTTTAGGTTCTGGGAATTCTTGTATTGCCCTGACTTTTTCGGGATCTGTTTTTGTTCCCCCTCTAGTAACTATGAAGCCTAAAAATTCTACGCTTTCTTTAAAGAATTTAGTCTTTTCTCGAGCCACCTTCATGTTGGCGTCGAGCAGTCGCTTAAGCACTATATCGATGTGCTTAACATGTTCGGTTTCGTTTTCGGAAAAAACAATAACGTCATCGACGTACACGTAACATATCTTGCCTATTTCTTCCCGCAGTACATCATCGATGGCTCTTTGGAATATGCTACCTGCGTTTTTTAATCCGAAAGGTAGTCGACAAAATTCGTATTTTCCTCCGTTAACTGAGAACGAGGTTTTTTCCCGGTCTTTCTCGGCCAAGTATATCTGATGATACCCTGACTTCAAGTCTAGGGTAGTAAAGTATTTGGCTTTCCCTAAATTCGCTAGAATCATGGGAATGCTTGGCATAGGGTAGCGATCGGCAATTGTTTGCTCGTTTAGTTTCCTAAAGTCGATTACCAAACGTTTCTTCCTGATGCCATTCTCGTCGGTCCCTTTTTTGTCAACTACCCAAGTAGGGCTGTTGTACGGGGATCTGGAAGGCCTGATTATGCCATTGCTCAGCAGTTCCTTGATTTCGCTGTTTACAAAGTCTGCTGCCCCCATGGGGTAGGGGTATAACCTGGAGTAGACGGGTTCGTCACTCTTAGTTCGGATAGTGGCGATGACCGAGGTGTTGAATGTTAGGGCCTCGTTAGAGGTCGAAAACACCTTTATTCTTTTCAGAATAACTTTTTTGAACTCGGCTTTCGCCGAATTTGGTACCACGATGTCGTCGATTTTTGTAAAATTCACGTTATCGCAGTCAAAGAATTTTAGTTTTTCCGTGGAGTTTGCGAATTTTATTACGCCATTGCCTAAGTCCAATGCGACCCCTGCTCGCGTTAGCGAGTCAAAGCCAATTATGGCATCGAACGTGCTTAGCGTATTTAACAAAAAAAATGGGGCGTTTAGCCCAAAAATGCGCATCATGCATTTTTGCTTGACGCTACTGGAGCCGTGAATAGAGCTCACAGTAAAGGGGTTCTCGACCGGCATTACGTTTTTTAGCTCCTTTACGGGCTTAACGTAATTTTTTGCCGCCCCCGTGTCGATAAGTATTTTTAATGTTCTATCAGCCAACTGTCGTTCGATGAACGGCAGTCGGGAGCGCTCCCTAAAAAATGTAGCAGGTCCTTAAGTTCGTCGGAGTCATTACCTTCTTCAATGCTGGCGACTTCCGCTTCAGCTGCGGCGGCGTAATCTGCCTCCTCCTGCTCATGGGACTGGGTTATGTTATTGACGCGCTGGCGTCTTTGCCCCGAATAACGCTGAGATGAATTCTGTCTTTTGTGATTGTTATTATTCTGAGGCTTTCCCCAATTAGTCTCCTGCCTAAACTTTGATGTGGAAGGGTCGACCTCCATAGGCTGTACTTTGTTATGGTCTGTAACTTCGGGGTCCCCGCGCTTCTGCCAGGGGCTGTCCTCCTGGGGCTTGCTTTGGCTTTGCTTCGGAACGAAGTGTGGATTTTTATCCTCTCCTTTCCATTGCTTTCCCTGAAATTTATTGTTACGCCTGTTTCCATCGTGGACAAGGGACTTGTCTTCTATTGCTTTTGCGTAGGAAGCCGCGAATGCACTTCTTTCAATGCTATTTTCGGCCTCCCGCGCTAGCGCAAGCGCAGACGGAAGGTCTTTTGGCTGTGCTGGCAGCACCAGTGCTCTAAGGGGTCTTTTCAGTCCAGCAATAAATGCGTGTAAGGCGTCGCCCCTAACTTCTTTATTCAGGATGGTTGCCGTGTCTGCAGTGTGCGACATAACTATTTTGTTCGTGACGAGCGTGAGTTTCCTCTCGACCTCGTCATAATATGCCATGAGATCGGCATCGCGCTGTTGAACCATCTCTAGATTTTGACGCAGTACGCGTAGGGACGTTTTGTCCGCGTATGTGCAATCCAGCCTAGCCAGAATTGCATCGAAATTTAGCACTGTATTATGGGACGTGAGGAGCGATCGCGCATTACCACAAATTTTGTTTTTGATAATAACCACTGCTTCATAGTGGGCCTCGCTGCCTTTGTATCTCTTGAATACCTCATACGCATCTGATGCGGCCTGCCTCCACGACACGTATTCATCGTGGCTGCCACTAAAGGTTGGGAGCGATTTTACAATATCTAATTTGACATCGCACTTTATGGCGGGGTCCGGTGTTACCCTTTCATAAACTTCTACTTGGGGTGCCTGCACAGTTAACGAGCTGACCTGATTTCTAACTGATTCAATTTCTGCCCGCCAGCGCTGCTCCTGTGCGGTTAGCGCGGCGTTGACAGCATTTGTAATGAGGGCCTGTATCATTTCTGGGTTCATTTCTGAGTCTGGTTGTGTCGTTGTGGGGCAAAATCCGATTTCTTCACTGTCGTCGCTCTCTACTTCTTGTTTAACTTCCCTATATTCCCAACTCATCGGCCGCAAATGGGGCTGAGTGAGTTAATCGGCAGTAATAAAGGCGACGATGGACAATTATTTAGGGGAGTAACTGCGCGGTGGGTGAAGCACAACGAATTTGAAGAGAAACTATAATAAAAAACCCGCTGAATTTATATATCTCAAGAAAAATTCCGGTTGGAAAATGGCTGGGTCGAAACAACAGGCTTAGTAATCACACAGGTACACTGGACACAAAATTTCTGTTTTTTTTTTTTTTAAAATAAACGCATGCAAATCGAGTATAATCATAGAATAATCAAGGGAATAGGGGAGGGGAAAATTTTCCACGCGTAATAACCACTTAAAATTGCAAACAAATATATATTTCATATAACTGCTTTGTGTATTTTTAAATTTAAATTTTTAAATTTAAATTGCTAGCTCTGGCACAAGTTTGTAAGTAAATATGGAGAATTTGTGTAGGCACTTATCTGTCACAATATTTCGTATTGACCTGGGTGACCTATCTTCGTCGCACAGTCACTTACATTTTGTTTTCCTCAGGGTGAGATTCGAAGAGTAGTTGGGCGCCAATTATAGATTTAATGGGGGTTAGCTGGCGGGCAGGTCCCACGCAGTAGTCACTAATTGTTATATAATACAGATCGGCTGGCGGGCAGGTCCCACGCAGCAGTCACTAATATCAGTCCCAATTCTTATGGGACGGGTGTTGGATCCAGGGGGGATCACGCGTACTTGGTGTTGGTGATTCTTGAGGAGCCGGCTGGCTACTCCTATCCACTGAAGATTAGGAAGTTTACGTTGGAAGGGTGACTGCCCTTCTTTACCTGCTGGCCTAGAGACTCAGTCAGTATATTTTAATTAAAGATTTAACGGCTAAGTGCCGGAGTTTCATTAATAGGAGCTGGTGCTCTTTATTCATAGAATATCCTATATGAACTGAACTTAAGAATTAACAAAGGCTCATGCATGACCGGATGCCCGTGGCAGACCGCTGACCATGCACATTTTGCAGAAGTCATACGTTCGCTGTCAGCCAATGGGACAAAGCCACGGCCCATATGTTGGCACAATATGTTGGCTCAGCACTTGGGCTCATTAGGGTGGACCTCAAATTGAGGCGAACCATACACGAGTGGTATAAGAAGTGTAATAATAATATAATAATAGTGATTAATATTAATAAAGGGAATATGAATTGGCCTGCTCAGCCCAAGTTGGGAGTTGGTTGTTAACTTATTAACGCAGGGGGGCATATTGGTAATTCCAATGTTTGATTACATTGGTTTTCTCGGAAAACCAGTCACTCAATTCTAGATACCGTTACTCCAGACGGATCTAATGCAAACACAAGATCTTACTTAATGTGTTTATTACTGTGTTTATACGATGCCGAATTCACGCTATCATTTCACGCTTTCAGCCGTGTGTGTATAAACGCAATTGAATTCGGCAACACACGAAAGTTGACTATGATTTCAGCCTGAAAGCGTGAATTTGTGGTGCGCAACCAACTTAACGCTATGCCGACCAGGTGGCAACGCTGTGCATAAAAGTGAAAATTAAAACGTAAATTCCGAAAACAAAGGGAATAACTAAGGAAAAATCAATGGAATCGAAAAGATCTTTTTGGTCAGCATCCGAAATTACGGAGCTGCTTGGCCTGGTGAAGAGGGCAAGCTCGATAGCAAAACGAAACGCATCTGATCTACAAGGGCCTCGCAGAGTCGAACATGAACAAGACCGGAGAAAAAAAACGTATTTTGATGTGATGTGCGCAGTTATGCAGTCAGTGGGACTGCAAGTAAGACGTGCGCCCACTTCGACAAGCCTAAGGACATGTGTGGCACTCGCCCTGTGTCTCAGGCTGTAGGGGTGGACAGAGGGATTTGTGGCCATCGACGGCTTCGATGACCTAGCCAATGAGGTGTTCAACGAAGCAGAGGAGACAGAGGAAACCTATGCAGCTGAACTCCTGGTGGAGACATCCATGCCTAAGAGCCGCCAAATTTCTAGTAAGCATATTAATTCTCATTAAAGGTAACACGATGGTAATGTTTAATGATTTCACTTAGTTTTCAGACAAAGCAAACGTCGTGCAGATGATTCAGAACATGTCAGACGACAACAAGGAGGCCTTGGACAGGCTGGAGGGGCAGAACCAAGAGTTTCTGGAGGCCCAACGCGAAATAGATGCCACCTTTGTGCAGAGCATGCGCGAGGTTCTGGCGAAGGATCGGGCCGAGGCCCAGAGATTCATAACTAATAGTGCATATTTCATTTATTTTGAACTGATTCTCAAAGGAAAGTTAGAAACAATGTATACCTTACGGTGTACCTTAAGATGGGATGGATCGCATTCTGGAGATTCCAATATTTGGTTGCACTGCCAGTCTGGTGGTTGGTGGCTGGTGGTCTCCCTTCTCATTTCCACGAAGTTATGAAGTGTAGCGCAAGAACGCAACATACGGAACAAATTTGTAGTTGACATTCGTAAGTTCTCAAAAAAACAATTTTAATTTTTTGGCTCTTGCATTAGTGCCCAAAAAGCATAGCTTCTTGGCCTGCTCTTAAATTTTCACAGTCTAGGTGTCCTCAGGCTGAGAGTCGCTGCTAAAGCCGCGTAAGTCTGCATCAGCTTCCTGTGAATTCTGGCTACCAAAAACCGCCTTGCTTTTAATAAAGCCATCGACCTTTTGTGCCTCCACTCAGTAACTTTGGAAATTAATTTTGCGGTTCTTATTGCCGATTGTAAGTGAAGAATTTTAGTTTATCCATAGCGTTGTTTGGTTTGTTTACATTTTGTAAACACTTTTACAGACCAGACTAAAATATCAAATTTTACACGTCTGGTATTTCTACTGAAAGCAAATGACGAAATGATATGTGTCTTATAAACAGGGGTTATTTCTATATCGCGCTTTTAAGAAATCGTGATTCCTATCGTATAAACATAGTTATTGTCTATTTAGTGAATTACGTCAAAAGCTCTCTTGCTGTAATTGTAATTATTTTATATACAGTAATGGAAAAAATATTAGAAACGAATATAACTATTTCACTTTAAGGTTTTTTTTTAAGTTCTACCTTTAGGAATATTTATGAAACCCATTGGGTTGGTAACATTGATAACGGTACTTAATCACAATATCCTTTTTGAACGCTTTTCATTTGCAAATTTTCTTATTTATGGAAATTTGTCAGAAGACCTCGTGTTTGGGTTGGAAAAAATAATAGAAACGCGGTTGTATTTTGTCGCAATCTGTGGTTATTCTTCGTTTAAATTCAAATAAAAGCTATTGTTTTCAGTATTTTTATTACAAGGAGTGTTATTATAGCAATTTTTTGTTTAATTTATCATTTAATATTGTTAAAAGCTTCAAAATGGGTCGTGAAACACATTGCATCATAGTAGAGAGGAATCTAATTCTCAAATTAAAGGCAGAAGGCCAATCCATGAGACAAATTGCAAAACTATTAGAATGCTCAAAAAAAAAAAGTGTTTTCTGCTATCCACTATCAAGCTGAACAGCAGAAACGTGGAAGAAAGCGAGCCACTTCTACAAAATTTGACACGAGCCTTATAAGGAAGTCGAAAAAGGAGCCATTTCTTTCTTCGAAGGATCTTAAAAACTACATGAACACATCCGCAACGAGTCGCACCATTCGCAACAGACTGATTGAGCACGGTTTAAAAGCGCATTCAACAAGGAGAGTTCCTTTTATGAGCAAGAGGCATACAGAAAGGCGACTCTGCTTTGCCAAAACCACCAGACCCGCCAGAACTGGAAAAATGTCCTTTGGTCCGATGAAACAAAAATTGATTTGTTTGGATCTGATGGTAGACCCCATGTAAGACGCCCAAAAAACACAGCATTCGATCCCAAATACACCATAAAGACTATTAAACACGAAGGTGGCAATATAATGCTATGGGGATGTTTCTCTGCGTCAGGTGTTGGTCCACTTTATTGGATTCAAGGCAATATGTGTGCTACAGACTATGTAAACATAATGAAGGAGGTTATGTTACCATATGCCGAAGATGAAATGCCTTTAAAGTGGGAATTTATGCAGGATAATGATCCCAAATACACATCGAAGCTGGCGAAAAAGTGGAGCATTTGTGGGAGGAAGTTCAGAAAGTGTGGTACCCCATTCAGCCAACAATATGCTCCAATTTGGTGGAGTCTATGCCTCGTAGGTGTTCTGCAGTGTTGAAAAACAGTGGTAACGCAACAAAATATTAAAACTAAAAACATTTCAAGGTAAATTTTGCTCATCTAGTCAATTTGGATAAAGATTAGTCATTTCGTTTCTATTTTTATTACCAGGTCAAAAACATAAAATTTAACTTTAGTTAAATTTTTTTTATTGAATTTTTGTTTTCTAGTATGTAAGATAGATGTATATATATTAAAGAAAAATCAAAACTTCCACTCATTACAACGTTCCTTATTAAAAATACGTTTCTATTATTTTTTCCATCACTGTAGAAATGCCACTAAATTTAAAATCACCCAAAATAATAGAGTTTTCGAGAGAGATGGGATGAAACAGATTTTATTTCAGAAAAATGGTAGGTTGGTAGAATGTCCTTGGGTTTAAGAGACCTAAACTCATCATCAGCTCTTTAAATTCAACAACTAAGTTAATTACCTTATCAAATACTGTCATATACAGGGGTGTCACATAAACCGACGATGGATTTGGGGACTGTTAGTTTAAAAAACCAACCCATAAAAACCGTAGAATTTCGAGTGATTTGCTCTTTCATAAAAATTAAATTTCATAAAAATTTTACCAGTGCTGGATACATCCACAAAATTGATTAATTATTGAATTTTATTTGACTTTTTTTGAGAATTTTATAATGAATTTTAAACTTAATTAACGATTTTTGCTAAATTGTATAAATCTTTTTTTTTTTGAAGCGCATATTGTAAAAAATAAAAGAAAAATGGAAGTTTTGAATTACCCTCTGCTGAATTGGTTTATTTACATTTTTAAATTGTCAAGAATTTTAAAATGTAAACTGAACGATTTCTTGCCCTAGAGTACTTGCCAAGACAACAACTTCGAGTTTTTTCAAGACAGGGCTGCCAATTTGGTGCAAAGTCGGCATGTTTTTAAAATTTTTCTCGATAACTACAATTGTGTATGTGTAATCGATAAGAACTCATTGCACTCATCCCTAATCGTCTATTTCGCTAAGACTTTGCCACCAGCGGTTGTGTCGCTCGTATTGCTGAATATAGTATATGTATATTATAGTCTTCCCTTCAGTTCCAAAATAAAAGTTTCCCGTGGAAAACCTCCCGGAATTCCGAGGGGACATGTCTGGCGCACGGGGGAATTCCCCGGAACGCCCCATAGGAAAATTGAATACAGGAAATTGTTTCGAAGTGCCCCAGGATTTCCCCTGTTTCTTATACTCATTTTTCCAGGGACTTTTCCGTGCAATGAACACGTCCCAGGGAAATCCTATCGGAAAATTTTCGATTTTTCCAGGCACGTCCCAGGGAAATCCCGTCGGAAATTCACGAGTTTTTCTGGCACTTTTCCGTGCACGCGAAACGTCCCAGGGAAACCCCGTCGGAAATTCGCGGTTTTTCCATGCATTTTCCCGTGCAAGTGACACAACCCGGGAAAATCCCGTCGGAAATTCGCAATTTTTCCAAGGATTTTTCTATGCAAGGGACAGGTTCCAGGGAAATACCGTCGAAAATTATTAAAACTTTTGAATTTAGAATAAATACATATTAAGTAACCTTTCACTATATTTGATTTAAATTGTAGAATTTAAATTTTCTGTAGAAGTACAATTATTGTTGAGAACTTTGCTAAGGGAATGTGCTTAAAAAAATGTGTTTTACTTGTATACTTGTATATTTACCTTTTCAAACTGAGGGATTTCATCACTATGCAGCAGGTCTTCTTCTTCTTTTGGTTTCTTATTTAACATAACGGAGAGACGCAAAAAAAGAGCACCGGCCTAAGATTGCTCTCTGAGAGCCGAGGGCAGGAAGATTATAAGACACTGTCTCTTGAGGGTAATATCCGAAGATCTCCCCCTTTCTTTTTTGCCGAAATGCTTTCGTCGGAAGTTTTCTACGCTGCTCAGAATTCTCTGCTGACGTCAACAGCATCATTCAGTTTTAGGCAGACAAAAAAAACAACTTTTTGCGCTCGGACATGTCCCGGCGAGGAGCCTGCAGAACTGAAGGGTTACTACTCGATCCCTTGTGACACAGACGAAAAAAGACTCCACAAAAACTTTCGAAAAAAATAAAACAGAAAAGTTGTATGACACAAATGTGTTAAAAAAAAAATTGAAATTAATCCTTTTCAAGTTCTACATGCAGCAGAACAAAAATCGTCGCACAAATTTGACAATAGATCAGAAGTCCCATAAATGGCATTACCCAGATCGGAAAGTCCCGCAGATATCAGCACTAGTTACAACTCCAAGGAGAGGACGAGGTCGCCCCAGAATGCGGCAAATAACTATTGAATAGTGTGCTCTACAGGATGTCCTTGGAGAAAACATCGCATTTCACAGTGAGCGGAGCTATCCAAAAGATGCAAAAGAGTCACTCTCTTGCCCTGTTTGTGAGGAAAGGAGGGCAGCTATGTTTCAAAAATACCAAGCTTTGGACAAGTACGAGACTTCGACTCTGGTAGATCGACCTACTAACTCGGAATCATCAAGACGAAGTGGGCTCTGCGAACAGAACGACACGCTCATGGTCAAATCGAAAGTCAAAAGGCAAGACTGGTCGCCAAGGGATTTGCACAGGCACCCGGTTGACCACCTACGGTTAACCGTTTCTTTGACAGATATATATTAAAGTCGTCCGATTTTTATTAGATTTAATTGGAAATTCTTAAAAATACAAAAAAAGTATATTCCCAATTATTTTATAATATGTCACAACACACCAATATAGCTATATTATATAATCTTTCGACTTTTATAAAATTAAATTTAAAATTCATACCTAATGAAAAAATGTGCTTTCCAAGCGTAGGAAGTTATATGATAAAAAACACCAAAGATATAATTTTTCTTATAATTTTTCACCAATTTTTTCCCAATTATTTTATAATATGTCAAAAAACACCTATATTGCTAAATGATATAGTCTTTCGACTTTGATAAAATTAAATTTAAAATTCAAAACTTTTATTAGATTTAGTTCCAAATTCTTAAAAATACAAGAAAAGAATATTCCCAATTATTTTATAATATGTCAAAAAACACCTATTAGCTATATGGTGAAGTCTTTCGACTTTGATAAAATTAAATTTGAAATTCATAACTAATGAAAAAAATGTGTCTTCCAAGCGAAGGAAGTTATATGATAAAAAACACCAAAGATATCATTTTTCTTATAATTTTTCACCAATTTTCGACTGTTCATATGGAAGCTATGTTATAAACTCGTCCGATTTTTATCAACTTTATTTTGAAATTCAAAACTAATTAAAAAATGTTATTTCCACGCTTAGGAGGTTATATGTTAAAACCAGAAAAGATATGATTAAAAAAAAAAAATTTCGGTCGCTCCTATGGGAGCTATAAGATAAAGTGTTCCGATCCGGTTGGTTCCGACTTTTATACTACCTGCAATAGAAAGGAGACTTTTGAAAAAGTTTAAGCCCGATAGATGAGAGACTAGTTAGCGTAAAACCGATGGACAGACGGAAGGAAGGAGAGACGGACAAACGGACGGACAGACGGACATGGCTAGATCGACTCGTGTAGTGATGCTGATCAAGAATATATATAGAACTTGCAGGCATCTTAGATATGAAGGACATGGGATTGCTAAGTATTGCCTTAAAATTGAGTGCGAACAGAACCTTGAGAAGCATGAAATCAAAATGCACCAGCAGTGTTATGGTCATCAAACGGTTTGGCATGAAAAACTCCAATACAGTGTCACCACCATTGGCCGCAAATGAGAAATCATTATTGATCAGCAGCAAAAAGGGTCCTCCGATATTTCAAGGCAAGTCAGAGAAGTGGACTCTCATTCAAGAAGTCAGCCAAAAATCTTTTTGGCTATGCGGATGCCGCTTGAGGATCAAACATCGACGACAGACGATCAGTCACAGGCTTTGCATTTATGTTAGCAAACAAAGCAGTAAGCTAGGAGTCCAAGAAGCAGCGCACAGGGGCCGAGTACATGGCTATATCCGATGCTGCGAAGGAAGCCGTGCATCTACAGTCGTTTCTAAAGAAACTTAAGTACGCAGGACGTTGTCGTGATCTTTAACGATAATCAAGGCGAAGGTGACAAAGCATGAGATTACATGCCTACTGAAAAGGTGCGTGTCGATGTATTGACAAAAGGTTTATCTACATCAAAATACAACGAATGTATATTTGGTTTGGGTATGACAACTGTGTAAAATATGAAAATTGTTTAACACAAATTTTAGGGAAAGTGTTAGAATATACCAAATTTAAGTATATATCTTTAAGAACTCAATGTATCTTCTATTTCGCTAAGACTTTTCCACCTGCGGTTGTGTCTTGCGTATTGCTGAATAAAGTATATGTAAATTAATATTTTAGGTAAGCAGCCCGATGGCGAAACAGTTCCTGCACGAGCCGGAGCTGAAGGGGCACCAGTAAGTTCCTTGCTGGACGTAGAGCGAGAGGGCACCGGCAGGGTGCTAGCTGGATGTAGGGCGAGGGGGCACCGGCAGGGTGCTTGCTGGATGTAGAGCGAGACGACACCGGTAGGGTGCTCGCTGTGTAGTTATAGTCCAAATAGTTAGGAGCTGGTCACTGGCAACTATAACCGCTGAAGTGCTAAGTGTAAGGTAGCCACTGCTTAGCTCTCTTCCAAGTGGTTGGGGGGTTGCTGCTGGGCAACTATGGGCGCTTATGAGTCAACTGAAGATTACGGTGAGGGGATACCTGGCCCCCTATGCCCCTGACCTTAAGCTCAGTGGACGAATGTAAATACGTTTTAACGGCGATAGCCGAAGTAAAGTTTATGTGCAGCGTGATCTTTATTCGAAGTATAAAACAGAACTGGACTTTGGGCTAACAAAAATTGGATAAATAGATGCCACGCAAAGATGCTGTGTTTGCTGGCTATGCATGGGCATCCGGCCAGACGCTGTGTCAGCAGTTCGGCAGGAGCGAGCTGTCGAACAATCGGTCATTGCCGTCACTCGGTTAACATAGCTAACTACTCCCCCCTCAAGAATGAGGCCGCACTCGGCCGACCCTAGCCTGGCAATCATCTCTTTTAGCTGGGCCGTAATTCTTCTGGCCTGGGTGAATCGCCGGTAGGTTAGTCAGATGTAGATCAGCGCGCAGCATATAGCACATGCAATACGCATTATCGGATGTAAGCGACAGACGCTGACCTCTTCTCCGAATCTTTTGATGTGTTCCAAATTACGTTCACTCAACCAATGAAAGTATGGAAGACTAAGGATGTTTCGTTCCATAGTGACGTTCAGAGAGAGCGAGCTGGCTACTCCCGAAGCCCTTTTCTGGGCTGTGTCATGGTTAACAAATCGGGTTCCGTTGACTGTAGCACTCTCAATGAAGGTGGTTAGGTAGGTACCCTGTACGTGGACGTAGATCCCGTTGTCCACACTTACACGAGCCGGGCGATCATTTACAATGACAATTCCATCGTTAACGTAAGTGACGGGATGTAAGTCACTTTGCTGAATTACGCAGTGCGCAGTGCCTTCAGCGTGGAGTTCCTGGATGATCTTATTAGTGCCAGTTGGCAAAATGTAGCCCTTGGTGTTATGGAGCGACACAGGAAAAACGGTTATTTGGTTGCAGGCTGAATTAATTTTAGGAAATTTAATAACAAAACGTAAGATGTTAATGGATTGTAAAATTTTGACGGACGCTACGGACAAAACATTTTTGATGGCGGTCTCAGTGGGCTCTTCCCACACATTTTCTTGGACATTAATTTTCGCAAGAGCGACTGCAAGCATTAAATTCTGCAGCTCCATTGCCATCATTCTCTTACGAGTTAGTAACATCTCGTATATATGTCCCGTATCAACTTGGGACTCTTTAGCCGACCTCAGAAGTTGATTGACAGTAGTGGATATTCTATTGATTTTGTCTTGGACAATACCCAAGTCCAATTGCCTATTGCCTATTTAATTGCCTATTCGTTGAATTTAATTGTTTCAAAATCCTCGGGTTCTGGCGTTCGCGCCACTACCTTTAAGGCTGTACCTAGGAAGTCTAAACTCCTGGCTACTCTATGGTAGATGCGCAAGTGTGCGGTATCAATGCTTAAGAGTTTTTGCATATGCGATTGTGAGAACAGTTTTTATTTCCGACTGTCTCCTTTACTACGCGACTGTCTTTTTTACTATACTCCGAGATGTCGCTGAGTGTTTTACAAATGCGAACTCTTCCCATAGCAAACTTCGACCATCAACGATTAGCTCACCACCAAAGTAATGAAGTAGTAATGAAAAACTTACGCCAAGTGGCTAGTAATGAAAAATGAATATGGCGGTCACATGCCAAAAATCATATATAAAATGTAATGTCACAAGATTATCTTTCGAATAAAAAAAATTTATGCCAATCGAATAATCCATCGTTGTTTTATTAAAGTTCTATACCTCTAAAAAAACACCCAAGCAAAGGAATGATCTGACCTCGAATATGTTCTTAGGCTCTGGGAATTCCTGAATGGCTTTTAATTTTTCTGCGCTGTGGTAGCCCCGTTATTGGTGACTATGAACCCCAAAAAGCTGTAACGTAGGCATATTAGTGCCTGAGTCCTGAAAAGGACTTGGGCCGAGGGAGAGGCGTCCGATGTCCAGGCACCATTTTTGCCGGCGTAAGCTACGTCGTATTCGGGTCGTGGGATCAGCGATTGATCAGCATTTTCATTCATGATTGGTCATGCATAAGTTCACTTTACCGTAGATTGATTCATTGATTGATTCTAATTTTTCGAAATATGCTGTCGGTCACTAAGCCTCTGATCGTAAGAGAATTTCGAGTACTGCGGCTACAAGCATCCCAGTATGTCGAATGTCGTCCTTGCGGTTGATATTCCCTCCTTCTTTAATATTAATGGCGGCGATGGTCCGACACATGAAAATCTTTTGAGCTATAGGTGTCCTCCTTAAGGGCTGCTGGACCCTGGTGGCTGATCCTAGAGGAGAGGACTCCGGGGCCGACTGCCCTAGAAAGGTCGCCTTTCCTTGGAGGCGGCGGCTTCCGTCAGCAAGACACCAGAATGGATTCTCCCCCATTTTCTAATTGTCGAAGGTCTTTTATACCCTAGTAGAGCTATTACTTAGCTGTCAGTTTGAAGCGGATAAAGTAGGTGTTCTCACCTAGGATTACTATATCTCGATATAGTATCTTTGGAGTCAATGGTCGGCTGTTGCACTTTGCCAGCTACCGGAATATGGTTACCAGTATGTCGATCGTGGCCGTTGTTCTGGCTACGCAACACCAGTAATTTGCCAAATTGCAATTTTCTTTTGGCCTTATTAGCATAAGTGTGGTTAGTCAAATGCACCCCACCCTCCGACATAAGATTCGTCGTTGAATCTTTCTATAGAGGGCGTTCGTAACAGGCTCGAAGTGATCGATGCGTATCGCATGGAAAGACTTCGCAAAAAGAAATTTGCGTACGACCATTGTGGTCTGTTGTTTATTTTTTTTCTTAGGCGCCCATTGATGTGTGGCTTCGACCCACTCCTGTGATCAAGAGTATCATATTTTATCGGCAGAGCTGTCCGGGTAAAGTGTATTAATTTTTGTACTATAATTAAATTTTGGTGGCGGTGTGCATGTTTTTCGCAGTATTTTTCAACCAGAGGTCTACTCGGAGACCCTCCCTTTTGAATTCCGTTAACGAAGTTAATGGGGGTTAGCAGCAAGCTGCCCATCTGGGAAGCTCTCAACTGTCATGCCGCGTCCGCTGCCGTCAAACTTTAGGTTCCATCTGTCTAGTCTGACATCTCTTGATCTCGTCCCCTGACATGATGCGTTCCTATCGATCTCTGGATGCAATTGGTGGCTCGTCTTCCTCTCGTCTGGTCGGAATTGTCTGTGGAACGGAGTATCCGTTCGCCTGGGTGTTCTTAAAAGGTGCATCTGACTATTGAGCGTGTCCTGTGTCACCGGTTCCAGAGGCGGAGTCTCTTGGTATCTCAAGAAGCTGTCAGTGGAATTCAGAACAGTTAGGGTTGGTGAGGGCAGTCCCTTCGGTTCGGGCCCCCTAGATGTTGTAGACTGCATCTCGGCTACTTGCGCTTTCAATGCTTCTAGCTGAGCGCTCACACCACGCTGCATCTCGTTGCTCTGCCTCAAGAGCTCCATCAATCTCTGCTCACATCGCTCGGCAGCTTCTAAGCTGTCCTCCTCGTGTCTCTGATATTGAGGTAGCATACTTGATCTCCCTCTAGGAGGTCCGAGGGGCTAATTCTCTCCACCGGCGGCTCCTTCCATTCCGGTGGCTTGGTCCAGATTGTTTTCTTCGCACAGGGTGTCTACCTGTACTGGCTCATTCTGGGCGAGCTCCCAAGGCTCTCTTTCAGGTGATTCTCCTAGCTTTGGCGCGCTCGCACTTCGGGGTTGGTGGTTTTCTCCGCGCGTCGTTGCGCGGGTCACTCTTCCGGTGCTGGGTTGGAACAGGACCTTCTTTTTGGTTCCCTTCATTTATACAGTTGGCCCTTCTTTTAGGGTCTTCGCTCTTTTTTTTATATAGCTTCTCACTTGTGCTGGCTAAGGCAAGCACTCACTTTTCACTTTACGTTTGGTATAGCCGGATCAAGCGCCTCTTTTTCAAACACGCGGTCAGCGACGTCAACGCTGAATAAGTCGACAATAATAATGTGTATATACTGAGGGGTGATGCTCTCTATTCCGCAAGTCTCTCTTCGGTCAAGAACCGTCCAATATTTTAGCCCCAAAAACAAAGTACAGCAAGTATCCCTAACTAGGGGTCAGCCGCTTCTACACAACTGGGTTCCGCTAAGCTAATATGCCCTTACTTTCCTTTTCTAGTCAGCGCAAAAGTTTCAAATGAAAACGCGCTGCATCTAGACCAGGAATCTGTCCAAAAATCCCCTCCCGCCATTCGTCGGAAATCCGGTTGTTTGACCGATCATTCTCGGGCTCCACAACCGCCTTCCTATTTCTCTGGACTCGAACCAAGCAAACGACCTGACAAGCTAGCCTAATACGTTGGAGGGCGTCGGCCAGAGAAACTAAAAATTGTCCCCCGCCCAAATATGTCAAGGAAAACAGTAAAGACTCGAACCAAGCAATTGACCGGACAACCGCCTAGTACGTTGTAGGGCGCCGGCTTTACGTTTCCTGTCAGTTCCCCCACCCCCCATCTGTCAGGAATCGGCAAACGAACAGTACAACCGCACCGCAAGTGCTAAATGTGTTACCGTAATGTTTGCGCTCCTGCTATTCTGGACTCGAACCTATCAAAGACCTGGCCAATGCCTAGTACGTCGTGGGCCGTCGGCCAGAACGCACATATAAATTATATTTACGTTAGCTTCAACAAATAGTCTGTCAGCACATACTGTAGGTGTCGTATTATAAAAGGATAACCTTTCCTTGGAGGCGGCGGCTTCCGTCAGCAAGACACCAGAATAGATTCTCTCCCATTTTCTAATTGTCGAAGGTCTTTTATACCCTAGTAGAGCTTTTACTTAGCTGTCAGTTTGAAGCGGATAAAGTAGGTGTTCTCACCTAGGATTACTATATCTCGTTATCCAATATCTTTGGAGTCAACGGCCGGCTGTTGCACTTTGCCAGTTACCGGGGTATGGTTACCAATATGTCGATCGTGGCCGTTGTTCTGGCCACGCGACACTAGTAATTTGCCGAATTGCAATTTTCTTTTGGCCTTATTTGCATAAGTATGGTTAGTCAAATGCACCCCTCCCTCCGACATAAGATTCGTCGTTGAATTTTTTTATATGGAGGGCGTACGTAACAAAGCTAACGCTTTTCTTGAAAGATCGTGATTTTTCTGTTGATACCCTCATATATGCATCGTGTAGGCTGTTGAGAACCCAATCAATTGTATTCTCTTTTAGTTCACGAAATCTAATACTAAACGGCCTCATTGGGGTCTGCGAAAGTTTTTTTCCTGTCGCTGAGCATTTTCAAAAATGCTTTTCTGACCAAAGGTCTGAGCAGTCTATCTCAGTAAAATTTACCTCGGGACATGTATGAAAATCGATTTTCTCTACTTCCGTGCCCCATTTGAGATGGCCGGAGGCCAGACAAAGTGATGCCACTGCCTGTTTTAAAAGGTCGAGGCCGATGATTCCATCAACGGAAGACAAATCTGGTAAAACGTGGTCTTCAAGTTGAAAATTGACACGAAGAATTTTGCATGGTGACTCCATGAATCGATTGAACCTTGAATGGAGATTCTACCGGCTGAAATTTTTGGCCGCACCCGTATCGACTAGAAGTCTCATGTCAATCCCCGCTACTCTGCGCCTGATGACGGGTAGCAGCGATTTTCCCCTAAAATATTGATGGTATCCGAGTCATACCCGCAGATGGCGTCGTCATCAATTTCTTGTGCCGCGCCAGTGGCCGCTGTGGTGGTGTTTTATCCAACGCCGCCGGTTTCCTATTCTGATATGCCGGGGCCTGCGATGGTTTCAGCATCCTGGACAGTGATATTTCCATATCCATGGGTTCTGGAGTACCTCCACGGTACCCATCGCTGCGTGGATCAGGGTGCACCTGTGCCTTGGGCTGGTTAGGAAAGTGTGCACTTTTTCCAGCACTTACTTGCGTGTATGCCTGGTGGGACGTTTGCTGGCGTTCTTGCGCCCTTGGATTTGTTTTCCTATCCCTATCATCCTGGCTCTTCGCAAACGACGATGGAAACGTGTATCTCTCGTGGTTTTATTCCACCTCCTGAGCTAGAGCCAGAGCCGTTGGCAAGTCCTTCGGCTTTGCCGAGAAGAGGACATCTGTGAGGTTGTACCTGAGTCCCGAAATAAATACACGGAGTGCATCATCTCGGAATTCGTCGCATAAAACTTTTGCCGCCGACACTTCGTACGACATTGTGACTTTTTTGGTAAGCAAGGTGAGTTTTTTTCTCGACCTCGTCATAGTAGTGCAAGAGTGTTAGGCTTCCCTCTCTGAGAGTGCCCATCTCTTACTCAATTACATGGATTTGCCGTTTGTCACTGTATGTGAAATCGAGCCGATTTATGATCGCATCGAAATTCAACACAGTGCCGAACGAAGACAGCACTGCATCGGCAGGGCCTCTTATTTTACTCCTAATAATAATAACTGCCTGATAATGGCGGGAGCTATCCACATAATTCCAAAAAATATAATATGCGGCTACTGCCGCTTGCCGCCAAGAGACGTATGCGTCTTGTGCTCCAGTAAATTCGGGCAGGCACTTCACGGCGTCCAGGGGCTCGTCACATTTAACACTACTTTTAATTTCAAAGGGCTTAATCTGAGGGGATTCCACTTGGGCGGGAGCAATTTATATCGCATTTGTCGCCTGTTTGGTCATTTGCTCCACACTAAAAGGCATGTTTAGAGCTGAGGAAATATTGTCGCGTACACTATCGGTGTAGAAATTCCGGATGGGACTTCGGTACCAGAATCAGATCCGGATTGCTGAAACGGATTATTCATGAGGGTCTGTGACTACCAAATCGCCATGAAGAATTAAGGCATGCTCAAGCTGTATGCTTGTGCCTGTCAAGGGGGACGCGGGGACTGAGTCGCCGCTTTGACCACGATGGAGGCTGTTCAGACTGAGTTGTTGCCTTGCCAGGCAGTGACAAGGTGAGGGGTGGGCGGGTACCGAGCCTCCGCTATGGCAAACCTATGGGGAGACAATAAAACCAACAAGACTGCGAGCTAACGTCGAGAATACAAAATATTCGATTGGGATTTTTTTTTATGGCTGCACTAAAATATTGGTTTATCTATTTGAAAAAAAAGAAAATACGCAATAATATATTAGGACACAAACAAAAAAGTAAGACAAATCACTCTAAAGCGAAATCGGATTTAATTTACCCATTTCTTCATATGAGTTGAGGCAGGTAAAGAACTGCGAAACATCGAAACAGTTATGGTAAAAACTAGAAAGTATATACCAATTAAAAGGTCTACTGCAAAATGCGCATTTATTTAAATCGCTTATATTGTCACTTGCAAAAGTTTGTTGACAATCTTGGCAAAATACGCGTGATGTAAAGTTCCTTGACAAATTTTAAAAAGAAAGCCAATATGAGGATTTTGTTGACCAAGAATGTGTTGAAAAACAAAAAATTGAAATTAATTCCACCTACAGCAGAACAAAAATCGTCGGACAAATTTGAAAATAGACCAGAAGTCCCATAAATGGCATTGCCCAGATTGGAAACTCCCGCAGATATCAGCACTAGTTACAACCCCAAGGAGAGAACGAGGTCCCACCAGGAAGCAGCAAATAACTATTAAATAGTGTGCTCCACAGGATGTCCTTGGAGAAAACATCGCATTTCACAGTGAGCGGAGCTATCCAAAAGATGCAACAGAGTCACTCTCTTACCCTGTTTATGAGGAAAGGAGGGCAGCTATGTTTCAAAAATACCAAGCTTTGGACAAGTACGAGACTTCGACTCTGGTAGATCGACCTACTAACTCGGAATCATCAAGACGAAGTGGGCTCTGCGAACAGAACGACACGCTCATGGTCAAATCGAAAGTCAAAAGGCAAGACTGGTCGCCAAGGTGGTTGACCACCTACGGTTAACCGTTTCTTTGACAGATATATATTAAAGTCGTCCGATTTTTATTAGATTTAATTGGAAATTCTTAAAAATACAAAAAAAGTATATTCCCAATTATTTTATAATATGTCACAACACACCAATATAGCTATATGATATAGTCTTTCGACTTTGTTAAAATTAAATTTAAAATTCATAACTAATGAAAAAATGTGCTTTCCAAGCGTAGGAAGTTATATGATAAAAAACACCAAAGATATCATTTTTCTTATAATTTTTCACCAATTTTCGACTGTTCATATGGAAGCTATGTTATAAACTCGTCCGATTTTTATCAACTTTATTTTCAAATTCAAAACTAATTAAAAAATGTTATTTCCAAGCTTAGGAGGTTATATGTTAAAACCACAAAATATAAAAAACTAAAAAGAAATTAAAAAAAAAAGAAATTTTCCGGTCGTTAGTTCCTATGGGAGCTATAAGATAAAGTTGTCCGATCCGGCTGGTTCCGACATTTGTACAACATGCAATAGAAAGGAGACTTTTGAAAAAGTTTCAGCCCGATAGAAGAGAGACAAGTTAGCGTAAAAACCGATGGACAGACGGAAGGAAGAAGAGACGGACAAACGGACGGACATGGCTAGATCGACTCGTCTAGTGATGCTGAACAAGAATATATATACTTAAAGGTGTCGGAAACGTATCCTTTACTGCGTTGCAAACTTCAAACGACATGCTCGTTATCGTATTAATTAACGTAGATCACTAATAGGTGGCATCGAATGACGAAAGGGCACTTACAGCATTAAAATCAGAACTTGCAGGCATCTTAGATATGAAGGACATGGGATTGCTAAGTATTGCCTTAAAATTGAGTGCGAACAGAACCTTGAGAAGCATGAAATCAAAATGCACAAGCAGTGTTATGGTCATCAAACTGTTTGCCATGGAAAACTCCAATACAGTGTCACCACCATTGGCCGCAAATGAGAAATCATCAAAAGATTTGACGGCGAGTGATCAAGAGGGGATTCTTGAAATCAAGGACCCACCTAAAGTCTTAAAGGCTAATTGGCTACACATTTCTACACTTTACTCAACAGCATTTTACAGCAGCAAGAAGGGACCTCTGATATTCCAAGGCAAGTGAAAAAAGTGGACTCACATTTAAGAAGGCGGGCAAAAATCTTTTTGGCTATGCGGATGCCGCTTGAGGATCAAACATCGACGACAGACGATCATTCACAGGCCTTGCATTTATGTTAGCAAACAAAGCAATAAGCTGGGAGTCCAGGAAGCAGCGCACAGGGGCACTCTCAACGACGAAAGCCGACTACATAGCTATATCCGATGCTGCGAAGGAAGCCGTGAATCTACAGTCGTTTCTGAAGGAAACTTTAGGTACGCAGGGCGTTGTCGTTATTTTTAACGATAATCAAGGCGAAGGTGGCAAAGCATGTAGATAACATGCCGATTGGGAAGGTGCGTGCCGATGTATTGACAAAAGGGTATATACATCAAAATACAACGAATGTATATTTGGTTTGGGTATGACTACTATGTAAAATATGAAAATTGTTTAACATAAATTTTAGGGGAAGTGTTAAAATATACCAAATTTAAGTATATATCTATAAGAACTCAATGTACTCATTCCTAATCGTGTAGTTCGCTAAGTCTTTGCCACCGGCGATTGTGTCGCGCGTGTTACTGAATAAAGTTTATGCATATTATAGTCTTACTACTCGATCCCTCGTCTGATTTACATCACATATAAATGCTAAACTAAAATCTACTGGAATAATCTGATCGTAACGAGTAATACATCATACATCAAAAACTAAAAGGATTGCATACGAAGACTTTAAAACAAATCAATTGTTTTGGAGAAAATGCGGTGAAAGCGTAAAAGTCAGAACTTAAAAAATGTTAGCTTTTGGGGCCGTTAGAGATAAATGCACAAGTCTGTTAGTCTAGTTGGACTCTCACTTAAAATTACACCTCATTTGTTGCAACTTTGATTTTGTATTTGCAGCTAAAGAGGTTGAACATGTCTCGTGCGAGATCCGGGAAAGGTTGATGCATTAAATGCAAACAAAACAAAATAACTTAACCAATGAATTTCATGAATTACAAAATAAGTTAATTGACTTAAACAAGTGCATAAATATTTTATTTTATTATAACAAATAAGTGCTACGAAGAAAAATAAAGAGTGACTAAACTCCACGGGCCAGAGAGACGGTAACTTCTCGTATGTCTCAACGCGGCAACAAAAACCACGACAACAACTCAAACCCAACAAACACGACAGCAAATCAAACCCACAGACCGGACTAATTCGGTATACTCGTATTCCTATCAAGCGTATGCTTACCCCGCAGGACACCGCGGTAGGTAACAAGTAAAAAATAAACCTTTTCCAAATAGAAAATAATCTAGCCGAGAGTCCAACAGTAATATTTTTAGTTTAGTTTAGTTTTCTAGCAGAAAATGAACCAGAACAGGCTCAGGAGACGCAACCGAAACCTAAGCCCCCACCAATTTACATTAGGGAGAAAATCTCAAACCTGGTCAACAAAATTTTTCCGCTGACCGGAATGGAAACTTTCATGTTGTTCCGGTCACAAAAGGGGATATCCATGAAACCAAGCTTCAGACCAAATCTGAAGAACATTGCCGAGTTATGTCTAAATACCTGGAGGTAGCGAGGTAGCTAGGTACACGTACCAACTAAAGAGCAGTAAGAACCTGCAAGTAATACTAAAAGGAATCGAATCCGACGTAACTGCCAAAGAAGCTATCGATGCTCTTGAGAAAAAAGGGTTTTCTGCAACCACTCTTCAGGGTCGATCTGGAGCCAGACAGCAGAGTCTTGAAAAAAAAGAAGTGCACCCCATCTGCAATCCTTTTTGCACCGAAGAATTAATGTTGAAAAGGAAGAGACCAGAGCAATGCACAAATTGACAGGAGTATGGAATCACCAGGGAAAACTGTTCATTTCGAACAGTCTGTGTAGCTTGGACTTACACACTACCCTGCCAGTAAGGAAGACCCAAAAAAAAAAAATGCATCCGATCTACAAGCAGATGAAGGACCTCATGCGAAAAGTGACAGCAACCCGTCACCCGACGCAAAATGCGTACACGCCGATGCCCTTCAATCAGGGACAAAAAGCCTACTCCAGTCTAATCTAGGAAACGCTCAGCAGACACAAGGACAGCCAAAAAGCACTCTGGAATCTATGATGGTCCCCATGGATTTGATGGAATTCATGTCATTCATGAAAACGACGGTGTTACAGCTAGCAGTCTAAATAACAGATGGCAAATCTAACCTCACAAACACATATAACTTCCAAATAAAAGATGGTAAAGCCCACGGCGGAATGCATCAAGCATTAGTTTCACAAAAGGTTTGCAACTAATAACTGGCAAGCCACGTCTATCAAAGTGCAGTCAGCCAACGGAAACCACATCATAGCCGCTGTCTACTGTTCGCCTCGCTTTACAATTTCTGAAGAAAATTCATGAACTTCTACAGCTGGCTTGGAGATCGCTTTATAGCTGCAGGGGACTAAAATGCTACGCCTTGTGACTCCCAGAGGAAGGGAATTACACAATGCAATCATTAAACCGAAGAATAAATTGGACTTTATTTACCCTGGCAGCCAACCAGACGGCCAACAGACCACAGGAAAGTTCCAGACCTAATAGACTTTGCGATGCCAAAAAATATTCCCCTTTCTCTAAAGCAGGAAACAAAAAATGAACAGCTGCGGTACATTGAAAAACTTTCGCCAACCAGTACAAAACAACCTCTATTGAGGACTCACCCAATAGAGCTGCGTCCGCAGTAACGAAGATAGAGCAGAATCTTTTGCTTAACATCTCCGAAACGTCTGCCAGTTAAACCCAGACCTGATTCATTTGTCCTACCACACATCGAATCTGAAACTATTTCCCCACCAACATTGTTTCAGCTAAAGGAGATCGTCAAAGTCTTTGAGGAACTGAAACTTAAGAAGGCTCTGGCGGTGACCAATTACCACCAAAAATGTTAACTGAACTTTCTAACACTGTCATTGGTTCGATATGTAACCTTTTCAATGGGATCAAAAAATCTCGGCTACTATCCGAAAAAAAATTGAAAAAGTCTATTATCATTATGATAACGAAGCCCGGAAAATAACTGAAAATTCCGTCTTCCAACAGACCAATAAGTTTATTATCGTATCTGCCTAAAAATGCCTTCTGACTCGCATAATACCATATTTAGGAGCACATAATGTTATCCCTGCAAATCAATTTAGCTTTCGACAAAACCGTGGAACAGTTGAACAAGTTAACAGAATAACATCAGAAAAAAGCGGATGTTCCTAAAAGGAAGCATCTAACAACATCAACGTTCGGTGAGGGCTTTGCAATTTTAAGTCGCTAGAGGTGCCCAGTAGTGCTAGCAAAACATCGGAGCACTATTCATAGTATTGATTGTTTGAACCGTTTTTCAAAACATCAATTTTTTGCACTATCGATGTTTTAAAAAAGTTTTTCATCTGCACAACGAAGCCTTACAAATTTGCGGCAAACAACATTTGTGTATTCCAGCCACTTCAGTTGAGAGCGAGCGAATATTTAGAAAAATTGGAATTGTAATCAGTGACAAAAGATTGTCACTTAAACCGTCCACTGCAGACAAAATAATTGGAACAATTGGCTTATAGACAATTGAAAAATTGAACCCTTGTTACAAAAAAAATTTATGAATTTATCTCCTATGACATTTAAGTAGAAAAATGTGATTTTTTTGCTCGACACATTTATATTTTTTTTACTTTGATTTTCATAAAACTTATTAGTACTTTCTATGCTTAAAATATTAATATTAAATTAAAACATTACAAAATGAAATGTATATTTTGTTACATTATTATTGTTTTGACTTTTTACTTTAAAAATAAAACATTACAAACTGAAATGTATTTTTTTTTTGTTAAAACATTTGGTTATTTTTTATTTTGATTTCCCTAATAACAAAACAAATATATACAATTTTTTACAAGTAAAACAGTATAAAGTATTCTTTATATTATTATAATGAAAAAAAAGTAAAAACAAAATGTGATTTTTGAATAAAAAACCAAAGGTATGGATGTTTTTCCCTCAAAAAATCGAAAAAATCGATCGTTTTTTTGCCAGCACTAGTGCCCAGGCCGAGCAACAACACAACTAATCAATCACCTCCTTGTAGTAGGGAGGTAGCTATCTGACTGGCTTATTAAAATAAATAAACAAATTTTTAAACATAAAACTATTACTCTCAAAAGGCAAACATGCTTTTCACTGTTATTGAATAATATGCAAATTCCCCAAGTCAGCAAAGTAACGTATCTGCAACATGACAGGCGACTATCCTGGATATAAAACTAAAAGCCAGCATCTTCCACTGGATCCTTAACGCTCGTTCTCCTCTGCGTCTGGCCTACAAGGATTCGCTCTACTACTCCACAGTCAAGCCCATCTGGACATATGGCCTTCTGCTATGGGGGAACGCGAGCAGCAGCAACATAACATTATACAGCGCGCTCAATCAAAACTCCTGCGAACTATCACTAGATAAACAAAAAGGCGTCCTACAATGTGCACCCCAATCGTTACGCAGGAGGCTTAACTTGGCTTTCCAGCACATCCCGCCTACAACGCAACGACCTGCCAAGCCAGCAATAACTTTCGGGCCCCCTTTACCATAACACCAGTCCCATGACTGTTAGTTAGATTAATTATTTTAAGATTTAATATACTAAATTTTATATAAAAAAATGTTTAAATAATTTTGTATAAGAAACTTACGCTTCACCAATTTTGGATAAACTCGCTAGTTTGGCGGGAAAAAATATAAAATAACTAGATTTCGTACCCACGTTACTTTTGAATTACTACAGTTGCAGGCTTGTGCTAAATGTTTTTAGAATATATATACTTTATGGGGTCAGAAACGCTTTCTTCTGCCTGTTACAACCTTTCCGATGAATCCAGTATAGAAAAATGCAATTCGTATAAATACATCAATTTGACACTGGGATCAACAAAAAATATTTAAGCACAAAATTAAAAGAAGGCGTAAAACTGCAAATACTCATCAAGAACGGTTTAAATTAATAGAAACGGTACGGAGACTTCAGAAAACTAATTAGTCATTTTTATACCCTTGCAGAGGGTATAATAATTTCAGTCAGAAGTTTGCAACGCAGTGAAGGAGACGTTTCCGACCCCATAAAGTATATATATTCTTGATCAGCGTCACAAGACGAGTCGATCTAGCCATATCCGTCTGTCAGTCCGTTTCTACGCAAACTAGTCTCTCAGTTTTAAACTTACCCAAAAGTATTATTTCTATTGCAGGTAGTATATAAGTCGGAACCAGCCGGATCGGACAACTGTATCTTATAGCTCCCATCGGGGAAAAAATTAAAAATATTATTATTATTATATCTTTAGTGTTTTTTAACATATAGCTTTCTAAGCTTGGATATAACATTTTTAAATTAGTTCTGAATTTCGTAAAATTAGTGGTAAAACAATATTGAAAAATTATATCTTTGGTGTTTTTTAACTTATAACCTCCTACGCTTGGAAATAACATTTTTTATTTGGTTTTGTAGGGGTACAACGTATTCCCCTGAAGTTAAACACCAACACAAATATGACTTCTAGTCTTTTCTTTTATTTAATTTAATTTGGTCTGTTCAGGATCACGGTCGGCGTTCAACTGCTCTCGCTCTCAGCTCACGATCCGCATCAACCCCCGATTCACTGAGAGTGTGTGAGATTGAGAGAGAGAGTTAGAGAACAGTGAGCGGCATCGTACAACAACAACAACTTATTCTTAGAACTTACACGACTAATCTAGAAGGAATACAATAACATACACATACATACATACTACGACGTAGCAATCCTGGTACAGTTTTGAATTTCGAATTAAATTTTATTAAAATCGGACAACTATATCATATAGCTGTCATAGGAACGATCGGATAGTTGTTGGGAAATAATATCAAACAAATTATAGCTGTGGGGCTTTTTGACATATTATCTTATAATATTGGGAAATAAAATTTTTATATTTTAAAAAATTTCGAATTCAATTTAATAAAATTATTGATTATTCTTTATAACTGCAAGGGTATACAAATTTCGGCTTGTCGAAGTTAACTTCATTTCTTGTTAAACATATAACCTCCTGCGTTTGGAAATAAGAATTTTCAATTGGTTTTGAATTTCGAATTAAATTTTATTAAAGTCGGACGACTATATCATATACCTCCCATAGGAACGATCAGAAAATGAACAATCCTTAAAAATTGTACATGGTGGTACTAAAGTTGATTATTTCCTAAATCTGCAAGGGTATACAAACTTCAGCTTGCTGAAGTCTTTTCTTTTCACATCAAAATACTTTTTTTTTTCTCCGGTCTTGTTCATGTTCGACTCTGCGAGGCCCTTGTAGATCAGATGCGTTTCGTTTTGCTATCGAGCTTGCCCAATATGTTGCCCTCTTCACCAGGCCAAGCAGCTCCGTAATTTCGGATGCTGACCAAAAAGATCTTTTCGATTCCATTGCTTTTTCCTTAGTTATTCCCTTTGTTTTCGGAATTTGCGTTTTAATTTTCACTTTTATGCACAGCGTTGCCACCTGGTCTGCATAGCGTTAAGTTGGTTGCGCACCACAAATTCACGATTTCAGGCTGAAATCATAGTCAACTTTCGTGTGTTGCCGAATTCAATTGCGTTTATACACACACGAATCGGCTGAAAGCGTGAAATGATAGCGTGAATTCGGCATCGTATAAACACAGTAATAAACACATTAAGTAAGATCTTGTGTTTGCATTAGATCCATCTGGAGTAACGGTATCTAGAATTGAGTGACTGGTTTTCCGAGAAAACTAATGTAATCAAACATTGGAATTACCAATATGCCCCCCCTGCGTTAATACTGTATCTAATTTACTTTCTCCAAAATGCTTTCGTAAATGTGACTATTATAAACAAAACTACATAATTTCCCATTGCGCTTGAACAAATTTATGAAATTTCTGGGTATTAAAAGAGCCACTATACTATTTTATACAAGGATTTCAGAGAAACCGGCGACGGATTTGGGGACGATCGGTTTGGTCACTTAAATTCGATCGAATTCCTTTTTCGGAAAAATTGCCGATAAATGACTAGGGATGGATACATACACTAAATATCGAATATTAACTAGTTATCGAACTTTTTTTGACTTGACCATTTTCAAATAAGTTTTAAACCTAAATCAAGCTTTTTACACAAAATTACAAAAATAATAATTAAAAGAATTGCGGCTGCTGAATTGAGTTTTTAACATTTGTAAATTGTCAAGAATTTTAAAATCAAATCAAATTGACATCTGCACGAATTCTTGCTCCAGAGCTCATGCGAAGGCAAACCTTCGAGAGAATCCCTAGAAGCTTCTTCGATTTTCTATAGCAAACACATGGAACGTAAGATAATTTAAAGTTTTTTTTTGCTGAAATTTTAAATATTGTTGTAACTTTTAGGATTCGGTAAAATTTTCGTCCTTGTAAACATTTATAATGGGGCTTATATGGACATCCCAAAATCGTCAATCCCGCCATTGTTCCAGCTTGCCCCGATTCTGCGGTTCCCCGCAGTTGGCTCCTTTCAAAGAGAAATTGGGAAGGACTGGAACCACAGTTTCTTCCTTTGATGGAAATCTTTCTTTACCCAAATTTTATAAAATTCGGCCAAACCAATAAGGCAGAGGTAACAAGAATGCGGTCGCCCCGAGTAAATCCTTTCGCAATGTCGAGATTTTCGCGAATAAAACAGAAAAATTTTGGATTTCATCATTTCTTCTTCCTCATATCCTATCCAGCAAAAAATAGGACATTTTTCACGAGAGTGCTGCCAACCTTTTGTAATTTTTTCTCAATAAATACAACTTTTCTAATATATAACTTTAACCAGAAATAGGTTTTATATTTAAGTACTACCGAGCTAAAAATAATTTGATAACTACTCCGAAATTTGGTATTTTAAAGTTAGAGCAAATTGGTACAAATGTCAGGCTGGACGGCTTGCAAACGGTTTTTTAGCTAACTTTTTCAAGACGGTTTATAAAATGCCTATTTTTACATATAACCCGAAGTAAATATAAAATTGTAGTATGCGGATAGTTCATAGATTTCATTAGTGCTGTCTTTATAAAAGTTTTATTCTTGGCAAGCATTTGTTAGTTAGTTTATTTTATCAAAACATCTGTCAAATTACGGCAGATTTAGAAATTTTTAAAAATTACGTCTGTGGCACCGAGATTTGCTTTCCGGGGGAAATTTGGTTGGATGAGATTTCTGTGTCACCCCCGATAGTCTCGTTTTATACCCTTGCAGAGGGTATCATGATTTCAGTCAGAAGTTTGCAACTCTGCAAAGGACACGTTTCTGACTTTATGAAGTATATTTATTCTTGATCAGCACTACACTACACGAGTCGATATAGCTATGTCCGTCTGTTCATCTATTTCTACGCACAGTGGTCTCTCAGTTTTAAAGTTAACGGGCTGAAACATTTCCAAACGTCTTGTTTATTTAGCAGGTAGG
Organism: Drosophila biarmipes; assembly: GCF_025231255.1. Taxonomy (NCBI): domain Eukaryota; kingdom Metazoa; phylum Arthropoda; class Insecta; order Diptera; family Drosophilidae; genus Drosophila; species Drosophila biarmipes. The sequence continues at coordinate 664,055 of NW_026114526.1, read as the reverse complement.
AAATTATAAGCCGGAATAAGCCGGATCGGATTAGTTCTGAATTCCGAATTTATTTTGATCAAAATCATAACGATCGGAACACTTGTGGGAGAATAATTATAGTTTCGGTGTTTTTTGACATATTATTTTATACTATTGGGAGTATCATTTTTGGTGTTTTTAAGAATTTAAAATTAATTAAAATTAAAGTCTTTTTTCTATTGCAGGTATAAGTCGGAACCAGCCGGATCGGACAACTATATCTTGTAGCTCCCATTGGAACTATCGGGGAAACAAAAAAAATTGTATCTTTCGTGTTTTTTAACATGTAACCTCCTACGCTTGGAAATAACATTTTTAATTGGCTTTGAATTTCGAATTAAATTTTATCAAAATCGGACAATTGTATCATACAGCTGCCATAGAAATGGTCGGAAAATTACAAGTTTCTTAAGAAACACAGTGCCGGAAGAAAAAAACAGTGAAAAGGATATTTTTAAAGAAAAAAACAATAAATACAAATCTGTGAATGAATATTCCAATTTTATTGACTGCAAATTTGTTAGGGACCAAAAATTAAAGAAGTTTGTTCGTAAAACCTAATGACTTTTTAAAGAAAAGTCTCAAACATCTTTCATTTTCAGTCCTTGGAAAAATCCTATATTTTATAAAAAATATATAATGTAACAAATAATAAAAAAGGATAAATAATTTGTGTAAAACTAACATTTTTTAAACTAATTTTATAATTTTTAATATCTAATGAAAATACATATTTTCTGTTTTTACAGGAAAAGCAAAAAGAAACTGAAGGCCTACTCAAATTTTGTCTCGATTTTACTACTTTTTCGTCTGCCTAAAAAAGCGCTGAAAAGGATGCTTTAAAAAGCATAGAGTCTGTGCTCATTTTTGAGCACTGCTGAATCCTATGTTAATTTAAGAAATCAATTTCAAACAAATTGAGCACTGAATGAGCGCTCAGTGATGAGCACTTTGTAGGGATTCGGTGTTCATTCAGTGCTGAGTGGTACTACAGGGTAAGCATAAGCGTGCCCAAGGATTAAACAGTGCTAACAATGAGCACAAAAACAGTGCTTTTTAAAGCAAAATAGAGAAAAAAAAGCGCATGTTAAGCATAGGATGAATGCTTAATTCAGCATAAGAAACAGCACAGGTTCAGCACGGGCTGAGCGCTTATTTAAGCATAGGACAAAGCACAGGTACTGCACAGGTTGAGCGCTTAATCAAGCATAAGAAAAAGCAAAAGCTCAGCATCGCCTATTGCAGTAGGGCCACCTGAGTGACTGCATTTAGAATTATAAAAAAATTTGGTTTTAATTAGTTTAGGAACCTACAACCATTTGTTTTCTGTCCCTTGATTTATTTAATTTTCTTGTTAAAAATAATTAAGAAAAATATAAATAAAAATAGAAGAACACTTTTCCTAATTAAATTATTTAATTTATTTACCAAACATTTAAATTTTTAAATGCAAAGGTGTACAAAAGCTAATCACTTTAATTGCTCGGTCTATTTTCCTTCTCCCGGATTTTTCAGGAAAAACCTGTCGTGAGAGGGAGAGGAAAAAACACTTTTTGAGATTTTTGTCTTGTGAACTTTTTAATGGGTTAATATAATTACTTTAACGGGGTTATTAAGAAAGAAAGTCCTAAACTATTTACATGGGAGCAACTACAATACTTATTCAGAAAGAGCTGACCGGATCAGTATTTGTTTTCTTCCACAAATTAAAAAATTGGCGAATTTGGTAAATATACGCTACATTTTTCGGAAAACGCAGATTACCTCATTTAGAAACATCGTTAAAGCTGTTTAGTTTGCTGAATTTAAAAATTGATAAAATATTGTATGAGAATAATTTAATTAAAATAAACAGCAAAAATAAAACATAAAAAGAACAAAATCGACTTTTTAATTTAAATTTACATCTATTTTTAAATTCAATGCATAGGCTTAGAGTATAACTTATAAAAAAGTCGTCTAAAACAAAAAACAAAATTGTTGATGGCAAAAGTTGAATTGTTCTATTATTGTTTCCGATTGAGGGAGCAAAACAAAAACAAGGAAGAACGCTATAGTCGAAAGCCTCGACTACTCAGCTTAAAGCAGCAAAAGGGAAATGGAGATATATAAGCAGCAAAGCTATTTGAGTAGTTGTTATGTGGGCGGCACTTGGATTTAAGCGTTTTAACCGCCCTTCAGTTCTGCAGTCCCGTCGCCGGGACATGTCCGAGTGCAAAAAGCTGTTATGTTTTTTTTTCTGCCTAAAACTGTATGGTGCTGTCGACGTCAGCAAAGAATTCGGAGCAGCGAAAAGACTTCCGACGAAAGCATCCCGGCAAAAACGAGAGGCATATTTTCGGATATTACCCTCTCTTTCTGTGTCTTATAATCTGTCTGCCCTCGGCTCTCAGAAAGCCATAATCGGCCGGTGCTCTTTTTTGCGTCTCTCCGTTATGTTTAGAAAGAAACCAAAAGGAGAAGATCTACTGCATTTTCTTTGAATTATGAAAAGAGAAGCTGCGGCTGTTTAAATTGTGCGCTGCAACACATTTGAACTTATTAATAAAACTGATATTTAAAAAAAAAAATCAAGTCAGGTAAGTTCTTCCTTAAGTTAAAGATGTTGTGCGTTGATCCACGTTTAAAGAACGTCCCTTTTTGAGATTTTTACATAACCCAAAAAATTCTGGTTCCGTTACCCGAAAGTGGCGTGATTAAATCCCTCAAAGCGTTTTAAACAGTTTGAAAAGATAAATATACAAGTAAAACACATTTTTTTAAGCACACGCCCTTATTTTTTTCAGTAGCGTGGACAGGGTCTCCGAAAACCCGGACCGACAGCAATGTTAAATATTAAAAACAAATTATTAAAAAAAAAACATAGACTTACAAATAATAATTGTAATACTACATAAAATTTAAATTGTACAATTTAATTAAAATATAGAAAAAAGTTAATTACATACATATGTATTTTAAATTCAATAATTTCCGACGGGATTTCCTGGGACGTGTCCCTTGCACGGGAAAGTGCATGGAAAAATCGGGAATTTCCGATGGGACTTCCCTGGGACGTTTTCCGTGCACGGGAAAGTGCATGAAAAATTCTCGAATTTCCGACGGGGTTTTTCTGGGACGGATAAGTCTCTGGAAAAATGAGTATAAGGAACAGGGGGAATCCTGGGGGACTTTAAATAAAATTTCCCCTAGGAAAAAACGGACATCCCATACAATTTTCCTATGGGGCGTTCCGGGGAATTCCCCCATGCGCCAGGACATGTCCACTTGGAATTCCGGGAGGTTTTCCCCGGGAATATTTTATTTTGGAACTGAAGGTCGTTTGTATACTACTACTACTACAAGAAACGGGTATAATAAAGATATATAAGCAGCATAGAAATATTGTAAAGCGCCCCCTACCTGCTATTTCGGTATATGTTATATGGGCGCCAGCGTTTTAGCCGTTTTTTTAGGTCAATCAAAAGGTTTTAATGAGGCAAATACATTTAATAAAAAAGAATTTCTAGCTAGACAACTATGGCCACTACAGTTTTGGGATCTTTGTGGGCATAAGAGTGGGCGTAGCCCTCATTCATTGCATACGTTTAGTGTGCAACCCACCAAAAAGTCGTCTAAAACAGAAAACTCGAAAAAAAATTTGACTGAACTGTTTAATTATTGTTTCCGATTAGATACCCGTTACTCATATTGAGGGAGCAAAATAAAAAAAGGAAGAATTCTATAGTCGAAAGCCTGACTATCAGATACCCGTTACTCAGCTTAAGGGAGCAAAAAGGAGGTATATAAGCAGCATGGAGATATTTTAGGGCTTTTTGTGGTATATTCGCAACCAAAACATCCCAGGGACATGTGTATTCTTACCTTACAAGATGAAATAGACAAACAAAAAGCGTCCTACAATGCAAAACTCTCTGTGCACCCCAATCGTTTCGCAAGAGGTTTAACTAGCCTTTCCAACACATTCCGCCCACAACGCAACGACCTGCCAAGCCAGCAATAACTTTCGGGCCCCCTTTACCACAATACCAGTCTTATGACTGTTAGTTAGATTAATTAGTTCTATAATTAATATACTAATTCTTACTATCCAAAGGGTTAAGATTTAATAAATGCATCATTCAAAGTAAATCAACAAACATGATTTTGGCGACCTTCTGCAAACGAAAATTGACAAAATTTAAAACAAAAACTTTTGTTTGTTGATGTGAGATCACTATAGATTTTTACCTTGTTAAAAGGTGTTTTTATTTGATAGATTATAGGAAAAATAAGGAAGAATGCTATAGTGGAGTGCCTCGACTATCATATACCCGTTACTTAGCTTAAGGGAGCAAAGAGGAAATTGAGATATATAAGCAGTAAAGCATTTCTGTAGATGTTATGTGGGCGGCAGTTAGATTTAAGCGTTAACCGTTTGTATGCTAGTATACCCTTTTATTGTACTACTACTACTACGAGTAATGGGTATAATGAAGATATATAAGCAGCAAAGAAATACTGTAAAGCGCCTCCTACCGGCTATCTCGGTGTATGTTATGTGGGCGCCAGCGTTTTAGCCGTTTGGGGTCGTAAGAGTTGGCGTGGCATTTTTTTTTGTGGGTCAATCAATATATATATATCAATATCAAATACATTTCAGTTAAAATTAAAAAATAACAAGAAAGCAGGTTAGCTTCGGCAAGCTGAAGTTTGTATACCGTTGCAGTTATACGAAATAGTAAACCTTAGTAACACCCTGTGAAATTTTTAAGGATTGTTGCTGACTTCAGTAATATTAAAAAAAAATATTATTACGCTTGGAAACAACATTTTTTAATTGTTTTTTAATTTCGAATTAAATTTTAATAAAATCGGACGACTATATCATATAGCTGCCATACAAACAATCGAAAAGTGGTTAAACAATATAAAAAAAATTATATACATTTTATTTATTTAGTCGAATAGCTTGCTAGCTAGCTAGATTAAAAAAGCTTTAAAAATACATAGTATTGTATTGAAAAAGATCTGAAGAAAGAAACTGAATTAAAAAGCTCTTGAAATAAGGGCACAAACTGGTACCGTCATTCTCTAAAAAGTCAAGTGGGAAAAGAATCGTCCAACCTTTAAGCAGAAACCATTGTCATTATTAAGACGTATACAAGCGATTATTAAATCATCATTAATTGAAGGCCTGCAGCGTTTCATCACGGACGATGTTTGGTCTATTCATTACATTTTTGTTAATTTGGTGTTCGTTACAATGCCTGACTATAGCTGCTAGCGAGGACATAGCACAATTGACATCGATAGTAATTTAATCCCATCGGGTCGGCAAGCAACGATCACACTAAAAATACTATAAAATGTCCTTCTTTCTGTGCCTCTTTATAAATGTTATAATATCGAAAAATATAGAAGCTGTAGTTTTGGGATACAGCTGCTCGCTACAGTAACAGTACAAATTTTAATTTAAAAATTCAAACGAGTAACTTAAACTAAATTTGTATTTTTTATAATTTTAATCGTATTCTGATTTCCAAGTTGAAAACGTTCATATAAAATGAACCATTTAACCACTTAATAATTCATAAAGTTAATTATAATATTTATTTAATATTTGTTTGTATTTTAGGTGTTTTAAAAACATTTTAAAAAATGTACCTTATCATCGTCAGCGATCGCGGAAATTTCCTCCCATAAGTTTTTCATAAGTTTTTTATAGTCATCTAATCGAGAAGTGCTGCAATCTCCCTTTCCTTCAACGACACAAGCTCGAACTGCCATGCAAAGAAAGTCATTTTGGTCCAAGAATCCGTTGTTGTCAATATCTAAAAAAGAATTATAATTTCATAAAAAGTATTCTTGGGTAATTTATGTTGTATATCTTAGAAAGAGTTAAACAACAAAAAAACTTTTGAATTTATTATAACCACAACTCGTAGAGTAAGAGGGTATAATAGATTCGTCGGAGAGTATGTAACAGGTGGAAGGAAGCGTTTCCGACTCCATAAAATATATATATTATCAGGATCACTAGCCGAGTCGATCTAGCCATGCCCGTCTGTCCGTAAGAACGCTGAGATCTTGGAAACTATAAAAGCTAGAACAGCCAAACTTGGTATGCAGATTCCTGGGCTTTCTGCGCAGCTGGGTGCCACGCCCACTCTAACGCCTACAATCCGAGAAAATCTGTAGCGCCTAGAGTTTTTAAGATAGAAACAAAATTTTGACTGAAATGCGTTTGTCTCATTAAAACCTATCGACTAACCTAAAAAAAATGTGTCACGCACTCTCTAGCCCCCACAAACGATTAAAACGCTTAAATCTGTCTGCCGCACACATAACATTAACTGAAATAAACGGTCGGTGGAGCCCTAAAATATCTCTTTGCTGCTTATATATTTTCATTTTTTTTCGCTCCCTTAATCTGAGTAACGAGGCACTCGACTATAGCACACTTCCTTCTTTTTAAAATAAATAAATAATTAAAAAAATAAATACTTAAAGAAAATATTAATTATAGCCGTTATTCGTAAGTCAAAAGGGCATGCATATTCTGGAGCTTTTTGAGCAGAGAAAATTTATTTATAACGCCGACAATGCCAAAATCTTTCTAGAGCCCACATATTGTGAACAAATTTATATAGGACTTTATCAATACCTATCTACATCAAAGTTAGAAGCAAATAAAGTACATAAGCATGGGAAAAGCTAATTGGCATACCTCAACCTGATTGCCATATACCACCTGCAATAGAAAGAAAACTTTTGTGAAAGTTTTAGCCCAATAGCTTTAAAACTAAGGGACTAGTTTGCGTAGAAACGGACAGACAGACGACTTATCTAGTGATACTGATCAAAAATATATATACTTTATGCGGTCGGAAACGTCTCCTTCACTTCGTTGAAAATAATATACGCCCTGCAAGGGTATAAAAATCAAAGCGTGCATGAAGTTAATTAGAGAGGTTGTGAAAGCAAACCATCAATTCAAGGGCTGGAAGTCCGGCCTTCTAAGAAAACATTTTAATTTCATAGTCGCAGGCCCTCTACTCGCTAGGCCACACTGTAGTTAGAACTTAATTGATAGTTTAGAACAAATTTAAGTCAATTTACGATCATCTTTTTTTTTATAAAATGTTTTACTTTTAAATTTTTTGTATAGTTGTATGGACTCAGTGATCTCGGAAACTATAAAAGCTGCGATACTTGGATAAGGCATGCGGGTTCTAGAGATTCATGCGAAGCGAAAGTTTGTTTTGTCACGCCCTTAAACCACCCATCACTGAGACTTTATTGTATCACATGGAAATATTAACTACTTAAGGCTTGTTTGACCAACGCGATCCAGAGCAGATTGGCCTGCCTTTAGAAATGTAACGTCTGAACACTCTCCTACATAGAAAGAACCTCTGGATTGTAGGCTCAGGAGCATATTGAAAGCTTGTTGTGCTTATTTGAGCGCGTGTTGAATCTTTTCGGATAAGACATTCAGTGGAATCGGTGACATTGAGTAAAGCGTGAAACGCAAAAAAAACTTGTCACGGCTAAATACATTAAAGCTATCTGAGTAATTTGAATTCTTCCGTTTCTTTTGTTTTTTTTTCGTTTAAAGCAAATGGACTAATTTTTACGGGGTACAATAAAAGATTTTGTACGAGTATGTATATAATTTTGAACCCTGCAGACGGTATAATGATTTCAGTCAGAAGTTTTCAACGCAGTGAAGGAGACGTTTCCGACCCCATAAAAGTAATATATTCTTGATCAGCATCACTAGACGAGTCGAAAATAATATGAAACAAAATATAGCTTTGGGGCTTTTCTTAATCTTTTTTTATGAATTTCGAATTCAATTTATTAAAAAATCAGACTGCTTTAACATATAAATTTAAAAAAAAGGGTTTAAAAAAACAGAATGAAATATTTGTTTTGCTACAATCCTTAAAAAATTCACATGGTGTTACTGATTTGATTGATTGTTGATTTTTTCTTATAAATGCAAGGGTATGCAAGCTTCGGCATGCCGAAGTTAACTTTCTTTCTTGTTTTTTGCTAAAATGTATTTGTATCGTCAATACCTACCGATTGGTTTAAAAAATTTTGCCACACCCACTCTTACGCCCACACACCGCCCAAAACTGTGGTGGCCAAAGTTTTCAGACTAGAACATTTTTTTTCTAAAATGTATTTCTGTGGACCATATTGCTAGCGCTTAGTCATGCAAGTTATATGACACATTATTTAGGGGCTCTTACCCAATTTATAAACAACTTTGAGCCGAGAGCCAATATCCAAATAACTCTGACAGACCCGAGATAAACCCGTGGTCAGCTATTTCTTTCAACCAGGCCTGCGAATCATTCCCACCCAGATCAATTTCACGCAGCCCAAATCAAACGGATGCTGTAAATATCCAGTCCGCTAACGTAAACAAAAGATCCCCAAAGCGAGCCCCGAGTCCGTTAACGTAAACAAAAAGATCCCCAAAGCGGTCCCTAAAACTCCGCTAATGTAAACACCAATTTCACAGTAAATTAACTAAGTTCGACGTATTAAAAAATTTTAGTAGTGATTAAGTTATTAATAAATAAAAATAAATTTTTTTAAATAAATCACTAGTGAGAAACTTAATTGGCGCCCGACGTGGGGCCGTGCGATTAAAAAATTCTAAAAAAACAAGCTTTAAAATAAAAACAAAAAAGTTTTAAAGTGAAAAAAGGAATTTAGCGCGGCCAATAAAACCCGATACAACCGACGAATAAATAAAAAGTTTGTGTTGATCAAAAAACTAAGGTGGAAATTAATTAATGAAATAATCCCCTTGAAATCTCAAATTACAAAATAGTGAGTCCATTGCTCGGACAATATAAAAATCAAAAAGCGGCATAAAATTTTTAATCAAAAAAATAAACGTGAAAAACAATTTAAAAAATCTTCAAAATCAACAACGAAAACATTCTAAGAAAACAGGCTGAAGGGCAATCCCTCGCCAAATATTGGAAAAAAAGGAGGACCCAATTTAAAAACAGAATTAAAGAAGAAAGACCACGAGACAAAATCTAAAAACAAAAAAGGAAGGAAGACCCCAATCAGGATCATCATTTAAGATAAGGACGACCACAACAGGCAAAATAACAACGAGAAGGAAAACTATAAGGACGATTCGTGAGCGATACTATTTTATTATTATCATACATTTTTTATTATTATTATTATATTAAAAATTTATAAGAAAGGAAATATAAATATACAAAGTGGAAGAGTTAATTTCAAATTTCGAAAAAGTTCTCAAAATGCCAGAACCTTCAACAAGCCAGAGTGGAGCAAATAAAAGACTCCACATGAATCCACAAGAAAATACAAGCCATCAGGCAATAACAAACAACACAATGTTAAATGTAGGGGATTTAATTAAGCAATTTGTAAGTCTTGAATTAAATCTATTAAAGGAGGAGATCGTTAACTTAAGATCGCAGCTTTCTCACAAAATTAAAACGGTTGAGGATTATCAGACAGAGATTGTAGATCCGAATATAAAATGCGACACATTTTATAAGATCATCAAATCTGTTAGGGAATATAAAGGTGAAGAGGATAAATATGTAAGCTGGAGAGAATCGGCAGCAGTAGCCATGGGGCCAGAGGGAGTGAAAGATTTTATTCTGCCTTATCTATATTACGAAACAAAATAACAGGAATGGCAAACGACGCCTTAACCCATAACGGTACTGTATTAAATTTCGATGCCATAATGGCCAGACTTGACTTCGTCTTTAGCGACAAACGACCAATTCACATTATTGAACAGGAATTAAGTGTATTGAGTCAGGGAAAATTATCCATAATGGATTATTATGGTACAGTTAATAGAAAATTAACTCTGCTAATTAATAAAACTATTATGACCTACGGTAGAAACAAACCTATAACAGCGGAAATGAATGAGAAACATAGGAAGACAGCTCTTAGAGTTTTACCGGCCTCAACGGCCAAATTTCAGATACTATTTTCTCAATGAATCCACCTGACCTACCAAATGCAATGGTCATAGTTCAGGAACTGGAAAGCAACAACATGAGGGCTCATTTCGCAAATAGCTTCTCTACTACTCAGAGAAAACATAGCGAGCCAAACTCTAGTGGAAATGGACAATCACATTTCAACCACAAGACAAGACAGGAAAACAATAGTTACAGTAACCAGCGAAACAATAATAATTTAAGGTTTAATTATGACAACAACCAGAACAAAAATACTTACGGTTATTATAATCAGAATAAAAATAGTTCTTGGAACCAGGGTAGATTTAATAATAACCAACAAAAACAGTGGAACACCTATAGGTAGCCACAAAATAACCCGGAACCAATGGAGGTAGACGAGTCTATCCAGGTTCAGAATAAGGCTTACAACGGTTATAATCAAGGCTATAATAAATATCAAAATAATAATTATAGTCAGAACAAGTGGGATCAAACAAAAAAATTTAAGACCCAGAACACTCAGCAAGGCCAAGCCCAAAATAAAAGGGTACCAACTGGAACTGTTAACCAACCGGCTAACAAGACGATGAGATTAAATAACATTGAGGAGAACCATTTTTTAGACAAAAGTCAGGAGTAGGCTTACCCTACTTAATTAGAAAAAATCCAAAAATAAATAAAAAATTAAAAATATTATTTGACACTGGGGCAACCTCGTGTTATATAAAAACAGGAATTTATAAAAATAAGAACGAGCTTCCAATTTACAAAAGAGTATCTACAGTGAATGGATATTCAATAATTAAATATTATCATATGTTAACTCTTTTTGAGAAATCCGACAAAAATAAAAGTTTGGAAAATAAAAATTCTGAACACGCCGTCGGTGAACTATGCGACAATCAAAAAATAAACAACATAAAAATATCATCTGCAGATCAAAGAAAAGATCTGGAGAAAGAAAAATTAAATATTATTAATGAAGAGCATTCAAAAATATATATGCAGATCCCATTTAGGACAGATATCCGAGGTGAAATAAACACCGTAAATGATAGGGTCATTTACAGCAAACAATACCCTTATGCTCAATCAGTTTCATATTTTGTGAATTCTGAAATAAATCGAATGTTAAATGAAGAAATTATAAGGCCAAGTAGAAGTCCTTATAATTCACCAGTACTAGTAGTACCAAAAAAGGGTTTCAATGAAGACGGAAGTCCAAAACTCAGACTGGTAATTGATTATAAAAAACTTAATGAAAACACAATACCAGATAGATATCCAATGCAGGACCCTTCAGTGATTTTGTCAAATCTTGGGAAAGCCAAATACTTTTCAACAATTGACTTGGAATCTGGATTTCATCAGATTCTCTGAATGAACCAGACATTCAGAAAACCTCATATTCAATAAACAACGGAAAATACGAATTCCTAACAATGCCTTTCGGTTTGACCAAGAATATTCCAACCAGCGATGGATGATATTTTAAGAGCACTTGTGTAAAACATGTCACGTTTATATGGATGACATAATTATATTTTCAAAAACAATTGAACAACATTACAAAGATTTAATTCTCATTATTAAAATTTTGCTGAACGCAAACATGAAAATTTCAATTGAAAAATCAAAGTTCTTTAAATTAGAGACCAATTTTCTCGGTTACGTTGTTTCCCACAATGTGATAAAAACCGTTCCCGAAAAAATTTCTACTATCGTAAAATATCCGATACCTAAAAATATTCGCGAGCTTAGAAGCTTCCTAGGCCTTACAGGATATTACAGAAAATTTGTGCAAAATTACGCAAAGATAGCTAAACCTTTAACAAAATATTTAGAAGGCCAAAACGGCAAAGTATCAAAAAAGGCATCACGAAAACTTTAATACAGTTTGATGATTCAGCTGTAAGAGCTTTTAACGAGCTCAAAGAAAATTAAATTGCACAAGTAGAACTAGTATAACCAGAACTAGTGCAACCAATAAAAAGGAACTTTTAGCCATTGTATGGGCTTTTAAAAATCTTCGAAATTACTTATATGGGTTTAACAACATCGAGATCTATACTGATCATCAACCTCTTTCATTTTCCATTTCTCAAAAAAATCCAAATATTGAGATGAAAAGGTGGTATTCCTTTATTGAAAGCTATTCACCCAAAATTATTTACAAGCCAGGAGCAACAAATGTTGTTGCGGATGCTTTATCTAGGATTCAAATAAATAATTTAACGGAAAGTAATGAATCGGTCTCAAATCAAAATACTCAGCATTCTGCAGAGAGTAGTTTTGAGAATGTAATACAAGAAACCCGAAAACCCTTAAACCAGTTTAAGCAACAATTGCTAATAGCAACGGGGAGATATACAATACATGAGTCGATTAATGTATTCGGAAATAATAGACATATAATAGAGTATGACACTCCAGAAAATTTAGTATCAATCTTAAGGGAATATATTCCACCCAATATAACAATAGGAGTTCACTGTACTCTAGAAGATTTCTACAGAATTCAAAAACCACTTAAGGACAATTTTATAAATAAATTTTTATACACAAGGACATTTGTCCAGGATGTCGAGAACGCTGAAGATAGATCTCTTATTATCACAGAAACTCATTGTAGAGCTCATAGAGGTTTTAATGAAAATTATAAACAAATAACTAGACTCTATTATTGGCCAAATTTATACAAAAAGCTTAAGGAGTTTATAAAGAATTGCAGTATCTGCAATCAAAACAAATACAACAGGCACCCAGTACAGATTCCTATCGGTCAAGCACCAATCCCAGAAAGAGAAGGTGAGAATTTGCATCTTCACATATTTTACGCCCAAAATCTTATATTCATTAATTGTATAGATTCGTATTCGAAATACTTAGTGGTAAAAGAAATCCCTAATAAACTGAATATAGAAAATAAAGTTTCAGAAATTTTACAACAATTTCCATTAGCCAAATCTTTGATGATAGATAACGAATCAAGTTTCTCTTCATCCCAATTTAAATCTTTTGCACAAAGAAATGGGATATCTTTATTCTTTGCAGATCCTCAACATAGTACGTCTAACGGACAAATAGAAAGGGCACCCTCTACCTTAACAGAAATTGCTCGCTGCATTAAAGATGAGCTTAATTTAATCGATTATTCCGAAATTATAATTAGAGCAGCACAAAAATATAATTTATCAATTCATTCAATAACCAATCATCGACCTTTTGATATATTATTTAATAAAATCAAACATGATGATATTCCTAAATTATTGCAGCAAGCCCAAGAGCAAATAAAGATCAAAATAAAGATAGATAAAATAAGAATTATCACGTAGGAGAGGTAGTTTACGAAAAGAAACATGGGGAAAGGAACAAGCTTAATTCTAGATATAAAAAACAAGTAGTTAGGGAAAATCTCCCAAATAAAGTTATTATAAATAACAGAAGCCGTACGATTCATAGAGATAATATTAAATAACTTGTTTCAAATTACAGATAATGATTTCAATAATGTACTTATTATTGCTGGTAGCAACAACATAATCCGAAATTATGGAACCATGATTTCCTTCTTTACAAGGATACCAAAGATGTTCTTATTTATGAATCACACGCAGATTTATTTCATATAACTAATATAAGTCTTTATAGAGAAATAATCAATCTTGAAACAGAATTTCTTAAGGGTCACGACAACAAAAATTTCCTTTGGGAAATATCCCTCGATTTAGAAATTATCAAAACACTTATCTCTCAAGTGATACCCAGTAGATCAAAAAGAGGCATTAATGAAATAGGCACCATTTGGAAATGGATAGCGGGAACACCAGATCATGATGATTTCATAACAGTCCAAAATAAAATCGATGATTTAATACAAAATAATAACGATCAATTCGTTATTAATTCTAAAATATTTAAAGAGATAAAATCTTTGTCTGAACAATTCAAAACAGCCTTTAAAAATCAAGAAATTCCACTTAGAAAATATCGTCATCGTTTGCTTACTTACGATCTTATGAATTTAATGGACACAATTACCCTTGCCAAAATTGATGTATTTAATACTAAAATTCTAAACAATTATGATATACTAGAAATTTATAAGCACGAGGATAGACTTGTAGTTATAACAGACCTTTTAGATATATGTGAATTTAAAATCGCTTTGCATCAAGATCCTATTATAATTTACATAAAATACCCTATTATTACCGATTGTTGTGACGTTTACAATTCAAGATCCATTTCACATAATGATGGCAAATTATTAATTGATAATCACGTCGCAAAATGTAGAAAAAAGTACTATGTAATGTCTAATTTTAAGACAGAAATATTTAATAATTATTGCACACTTAACCCAGAAGGCTCTTGTTTCACTAGATTACTAAATGGAGAAAAATCCTTTTGTATCAAAATCCGAGAAAAAAATAAAAATGTAGATGTAATCCATGATGGAGCCATCTTTGTAAATGGAGAAAATACAGTTAATGACACTCATTTAAACGGGTCATATTTAATAACTTTTAATGGCACCACTAAAATTAATAATATTTCCTACACCAATGTAGACAATAAGATATTGCATTACATCACAGCTCGAAAATATACAGATTTTTTAGTATCCGAATATATTATATCTAATGATTCGGAACTCACATTCGATAATATTAACATACTAAATCCATTTATTCAAATTAAACCAACTCAAATACCAGTTACGTTAATATTAATCATATTCACATTTATATATTTAACTATTATGATTGTAATCAAATTCAGAAAATTTTTAATATTCAAACCATGGAAAATTCATATAGAAATTGAACCAGAAAATAATATTTCCGATAATAAAATAAAAAATATACCCGACAATGAAAATACCCTAGAAGAAAATATCATTGTCGAATTAACCCAACAATTACATTCAATATACCCATCAGTTCCAATGAATCGGGACGATTCAATTTAGAATGGGGGGAGTTATATGACACATTATTTAGGTTATTTCTTTCAACCAGGCCTCCGAATCATTCCCACCCAGATCAATTTCACGCAGCCCAAATCAAACGGATGCTGTAAACATCCAGTCCGCTTACGTAAACAAAAGATCCCCAAGGCGAGCCCCGAGTCCGTTAACGTTATCAAAAAGATCCCCAAAGCGGTCCCTAAAACTCCGCTAATGTAAACACCAATTTCCGGCCAAGATTGGACTTCAAATTTAATTGGCAAATTATCATCATCCTATTTTCCGACTCTCTTGAGCCATTCTCTTTATCAATTTTTGGGGATAAAATCTCTTAAGCTGAGGTTTGATTATTGATCATTGAACTAGAGATCAGGCAGTCCGTTTTTGAGATCCGAATCGAGCAGTAGTACAAATCGAGTAAAAGTAAACGAGCAGTGAATTAACTAAGTTCGACCTATTAAAAAATTGTAGTAGTGATTAAGTGATTAATAAATAAAAATAAATTTTTTTAATTAAATCACTAGTGAGAAATTTAATTTGCACACATATGTGTTTGACGGCACCTGTAGCGCTCTTTGCTTTTCTTTTGTCGTCTTCGTTCCTATAACACTAAAACTGTCGTTTATCTATTCAGAAACTAATTTGTAAGCCTACATATATCTCTATGAAGAGCTTGGAGCCAACGCTATACATTTAGTATAACATATTCATGCATATAAGGGTGTCATATTTGTTGTCTTTCCTACAAACATTTGGTGACCCTGACGTCTCGGTCTCGGTGTCGCGATTGTTCAATATAATTTAAGTAAACGTTTTATTTCGCTATTGTTCTCGTGAATACGGTAACAAACACACGAAAATGTGCATATAAAAATGCACAGCCGGCCGTTTGATTTTTTGTACATTTTGCGCCGTGAAACTTGCGTTGTGCAAATAATTCTTAACAAAATCAATTGCATTTAATCTTTGTTAATAGCTCATATTAAATACATATATTTGTGCATATAACCATAAATACATTCGTTTGCCAGTTACATACATATATCCGCTGTTGCTAGGCAGGCAATTTATAACCAAGTTGACGGTTCCGTTGCATTTTGGCGGCTCTTGTTAACCTCTACATTTTTGCGGTAAAAGGTATACGGTGTTTCGTGCCTCTAACGCGGTAGTACATTTTATTTTATTTCCTTCCTTCCTTCCTGGATAAATTCCTTAAGCCAGGCATTTGATTCTGCGCAGACATCGGTGGAAAGAGTTGATTTTGCAGAGATCGCGAGCGGATTGAATTTTCCGAGCTTTTCATGGATGTGTAGGCGAAACTAAGCTTTGACTTGGCTGCTTATCGCAAGTCACAATTGCCGGCCTTAACCGCTGCAAATTTAACACATATTGACATCACTAATAATGCGGATCTTTCTTTTCGATCTAGGAAATGATTGCCAAATATGGAAATTTCTCGTTTTCATGGATCCTATTCTGAGTGGCAGGAATTTCTTGCGGCTAAGCGTCATTGAAAAACTACAATATTTGCGTTCGAGCTTGGGCGGCGTGGCTTTGGAAACCATATGCTCGCTCCAACCCTTGAATGCTAATTATAAAACAGCTATGAATTTTCTGGTTACTCGTTTTGATAATAAAGTTTTACACTTTCAGGCACACGTTCAGGCAATAATCGGTTTAAAGGGTGTCGAGAAGGTATCGTCGAAGAGACCTCGAGAGCTCAGTGATTGCATGAATTTGCTTCTGCGAGTAACGGCCACGCAACAAATTGTGGATGGACTTTTAATTCACAGTTTCCGAGTGACTGGAAACTGGATCAGAGAAAGCCGGAAAAACGGGAGCAGGATTTGTCAATCGTCGTGCTGCCTACCTATGTAGTCGTTTTTGGAAAGGAGTTGCTGGATGATGGAAATCTTGGATCAAGCCTTGGTAACTCAAACACCAGGCCAGCAGGTGAGAAAAAACTTGCACAACTCTTACCAGAATATACTTATTGCTTCTGCTACTATCTCAAATTATTTGATATGCTTATTTTGCATACACGGGATCATTATTTGCCAAAGTGTTCTCGATTTTTAAATTTGAGTCCGAATCTTCGATATAAAGAATCAAAAAAGTTGCAGCCTTGCCTAACCTGTTTGCTCAAGGTGCATAGTTTGCAGCAATGCAAGTCAACTTCATCTCCATCATGCGATTCATCCTCGAGCTCTCAGCCATTACCATCTTCCATTAGCATTAGTATCAAGTTCGCATACATCATTGCATCCTGATCATAATTTACTAAGCCCTCCACAAAAAATCTCAAATATTTTGCAGATCGACTCCGTGTTGCTTCTAACTGCTATTATATACGTTAGAAATATAATTGGAGCATTTATGCCATACCAAGCAATTTTAGATTAAGCCTTAGAACTTAACTTTATAGCCTCTCGCTTAGCTAGCCAAATAAATTTGACTTATACAAGATCGCAAGCCTCGATTTCTGGGATAGAGAATCTTCCATGATCTCTGATAAGACTGTCAACATTCTTCTGCAATCACGGAATGCAAGCTATCGTGTGTCAGTCACAGCGGTAGTGACTCATAGTATTACTGATTATCAGCTCCATTTCAATATATATGCAACATCTTGGAGAATACCGCAAAACATTTCGCTCGATGATCCTCATTTCAATGAATCACAACGAATTGACCTTTTACTCGGCGCTGAGTTGTTTTTCAAAATAATTTCTATGGGAGAAATTCATTTGGATAGGGCTTTTCCAACTCTTCAGAACACCAAACTTGGTTGTATAGTCTCTGGAGGGTTATCATCGAACATGCCAATTCTTAAATCGGTTTTACAAGCCAGCATCAGGGACCCAGCTGATCAATCCGATGACACACTTGCCGCCATGTTAAACCAATTTTGTGAGATTTAAGATTCACTTCGTCTAAGCCATCTTTATTACCGGAAGACTTGTGATGTGACCTTTCACTGAAAATTGCACTACACTTGGAAACGGCCAATACTCTCTTCGTCTCTAGTCCACTTCCGGATACGAATATCTAGGGGGGAGTTGACACAGTTATCGGGTTGATCCGTTAAAGGCATTAACAATTCCAAGACTAGAACTTTTCACAGCGGTTTTATTGGCTGAGCTTTAACGCCAAGAAAGCGATACGTCGTATCGAAAGGATGTACCACAAGAGAATGGAATATTCCCTTTGGGCTAACGGTCCTCCATTCCTTCTGCAAAGCTTGTAGAATTGGCCGTCCCTGCTGGACTCAGTAATGGATCTTCCAGAACGCCGTTCTGTGGCTCTAATTGGGCCCGTTTGCGAAAACAAGTTCATCAAACTGCAAACTCCTCAACTCGTTCTATAAGTTGCACCGCGTATTTGCATACATTTATCGTTTCATTTTAAATTGCCGAGCCAAATCTGCGCCGTTAAAAGATCGACTTTCGGTGGAGGAGATCAACTCTGGAACTGAACTTCTTTTGAGAAGCATCCAACAGGTTAACTTGGCGAAGAAAAAGCAAGTGGGTTTCTCTTGGGCCTATACTCGGCTCCGATGGGTTACTTCGCGTGGGTTGAAGGCTTCAGACTTTTGATTACGATACAAGGAATCCGATATTGTTTCTCAAGGATCATCGCGTCACCAAGGCGATCATCGTTTATTATCTTGAGAAATATGGCCGGTTGGAGGCCGCAAGTTCGTCGCTAGCGTTATGAACAGAAGCATCCGATGTTTCCGAATGAAGCCCGTTACTTGGGAAATAATTACAATCCATCTATCAGACCACAAGAGTGGACTATGTGCCATTCTATTTTAAGGCAGAGGCCAGAAATAAGGCAAGTGCTATATCGCCGTCTTCGTCTGCTTTTCCACGAAGGTTGCTCATTTGGAAGTGGCCCAGGATCTTACGACGGATTCTTTCATCGCAGCACTGAGCCTTAGAAGCAGTCCGCTTACCATTTGGAGCGATTATGCTACAAACTTTGTTGGTGCAAAGTCCAATTTCAGAAAATGTTGAAAGCCTAGAGGTGCTAACACAGGCGCAGTTCCAGCTACACTAGGTATCCCTACATTGCAGCAACATTTCCGGAAAAGGTGGAGCAGCGAGTATTTGTCCCTACTTCAAGAGAGGAGCAAGTGGCGCATCTAATCGTCTAACATCAAGGTTGGAAGCACAGCTTTGTTGAAGGAGGACAAAGTTCCATACTTGTGATGGCAGCATAGGTGCAACCAGGAAGAGTCATTAGAGTCTGTACAGCTACGGGTCTGATAAAGAGATCCGTCGCCAAACTGGCCGTTCTCCCCACCGATTCCGAAATATTTGGAACCTTAACTCTTCCAACGGTGGGAGCATGTTCGGAGCAGATCGCCTGCGCCTGGTTATGCGAGCATTGATGTACGACGGCACCTGCAGCGTGCTTTACTTATCTTTTGTCGTCTTCGTTCTTTCAACACTAAAGCTGTCGCTTTTCTATTCAGCAACTACTTTGTAAGCCTGCACATATCTATACGAAGAGCTTAGAGACAAGCTTTTTTAAATGCTAGTTGCAGTGTCTTAATGGGATACTGATCCGCTACAGTCCAATTTTCATGAGTTGCAAAAAGGTTTCAACGCAAAACTATGTGCCTTTTTGTTAGGAATGGTTTCTTTTTAATTTCCTTAGCTTTCAGGCCTGTTCTATAAAGACTGCGTCAAATTTTCTAGGCACTGGCCTTCAAATAAAGCATTGCCGCCGCTTTTACTGGGGTTATGGCGCTGTTGCTCGAGGCCAAATATTGTAAGGGAGGCAGTCAAAAAGAGAGTGCATGCAACGGCGAACCGAAAAGCAACAGAACGGTCGCCATGCACATATGCTTTCTAAAGGAGAATTTCGAAAACATTAAAAGTGAATCGAAAAACTTTAAATTAGCAAATGATATATCCGCTCCAGTTGTCGGAAGTGGAAAAGTTCTCCTAGAAACTTCGATCGTGTCGGCAAACCTAGAAATAACTCTATACTTATCACAACTTCGTTCAAATTTATGTTTTAAAAATCAGTTTTAAAAATCACACATCACAGAAATGGCTTAAAGTATTAGGACACATAAACCTGTAAAACTGTAAAATTTGCAAATCGGGAAAGGACTTCACCAAGTCGTACTCAAAATCAAGAGATCTTCTAGAGTTAGTACACTCAGAAGTGTGTCGATCAATGCGGGTCAAGTCACACGGAATTTCCAGATACATTCATCGATGATAAAACCAGGTGGTGCGAAATATATTTTCAAAACCAAACACGCTGCGTACAGACAATGGTAAGAAACACGTAAAAACCGAGTTTTTCATTTTTTTCAAGAAAAGGGCGAACGACTACATGCCGGAACAAAATGGAATTGCCGATCGCAAAAACCGAACTTTAGTTGAGATCGGTCGGTGCATGATGCTTTGCATGTTGGGAGCCACGTCAGAAACAGAGTCACGTCCGGGTGCCTTAATTGCGAAACACCGTAAAATTTGTGGACTGGAAAAAAACTAACACTTACATATCTAAAAGTATTTGAAACCGTAACATACATGTTGGACAATTAACCAGGAAGAGGAAAATTACACCCAAAAAGCAAGAAACTGCTAGCCGCAAACAAAAGGATATCGACTTTGGTGTCTAGTTGAAAGAAAAAGACTTACAAAAGCCGAGATGTAAGGTTCCTTGACAAATTTTAAAAAGAGAACCAATATGATTTTGTTGACCAAGAATGTGTTGAAAATCAAAAAAAAAATCCTTTTTAAGTTCCATCTACACCAGAACAAAAATCGTCGGACAAATTTTAAAATAGACCAGAATTCCCATAAATGGCATTGCCCAGACCGGAAACTCCCGCAGCTATCAGCACTAGTTAAAACACCAAGGAAAGGACGAGATCGCCCCAGAATGCGGCAAATAACTATGGAACAGAGTGCTCCACAGGATGTCCTAGGAGAAAACATCGAATTTCTCAGTGAGCAGAGCTATCTAAAAGATGCAACAGAGTCACTCTCTTGCCCAGATAGTGAGGAACGGAGGGCAGCTTTGTTTCAAGAATACCAAGCTTTGGACAAGAACAAGACTTGGACTGTGGTAGATCGACCTACGAACTCGGAAATCATCAAGACGAAGTGGGCTCTGCGAACAGAACGACACGCTAACGGTCAAATCAAAAGCCAAAAGGCAAGACTGGTCGCCGAGGGATTTGCCCAGGCACCCGGTTGATCACCCATGGTTGAATGTTTCTTTGACAGCTATATGTTAAAGTGTTCCGATTTTTATTAGATTTAATTCGAAATTCTTAAAAATACAAAAAAAGTATATTCCCAATTATTTTATAATATGTCAAAAAACACCTATACAGCTAAATGATATAGTCTTTCGACTTTGATAAAATTAAATTTGAAATTCATAACTAATGAAAAAATGTGTTTTCCAAGCGTAGGAAGTTATATGATAAAAAACACAAAAGATTTCATTTATCTCATTATTTTCCACCAATTTTCGACTGTTCGTATGGAAGCTATGTTATAAACTCGTCCGATTTTTATCAACTTTATTTTTACATTCAAAACTAAATAAAAAATGTTATTTCCAAGCTTAGGAGGTTATATGTTAAAAGCACAAAAGATATAATTAAAGAAATATATTCCGGTCATTCCTATGGGAGCTATATGATAAAATTGTCCGATCCGGCTGGTTCCGACATTTATACTACCTGCAATAGAAAGGAGACTTATGAAAAATTTCAGCCCGATAGATGAGGCACTAGTTAGCGTAGAAACTGATGGACAGACGGAAGGAAGGAGAGAAACGTCTCCTTTACTGCGTTGCAAACTTCAAACGACATGCACTAAATGGTGACATCGAATGACGAAAGGGCACTTACAGCATTAAAATCAGAACTTGCAGGTATCCTAGACATGAAGGACATGGGATTGCTAAGTATTTCCTTAGAATTGAGTGCGAACAGAACCTTGAGAAGCATGAAATCAAAATGAACAAGCAGTGTTATGGTCATCAAACGGTTTGGCATGGAAAACTCCAATACAGTGTCACCACCATTGGCCGCAAATGAGAAATCATCGAAAGATTTGACGGTGAGTGATCAAGAGGGAATTCTTGAAATCAAGGACGTACCTAAAGTCTTAAAGGCTAATTGGCCACACATTTCCCATGCAGTAAGTTTACTAAGCCAATTTAAGAATAACTTTACTTAACAGCATTGGACAGCAGCAAGAAGGAACCTCCGATATTCCAAGGCAAGTGAAAAAAGTGGACTCACATTTAAGAAGGCGGGCAAAAATCTTTTTGGCTATGCGAATGCCGCTTGAGGATCAAACTTCGACGACAGACGATTATTCACAGGCCTTGCATTTATGTTAGCAAACAAAGCAATAAGCTGGGATTCCAGGAAGCAGTGCACAGGGGCACTCTCAACGATCAAAGCCGAGTACATGGCCCTATCCGATGCTGCGAAGGAAGCCGTGAGTCTAAAGTCGTCTCTGAAGGAAACTTTAGGTACGCAGAACGTTGTCGTGATCTTTAACGATAATCAAGGCGAAGGTGACAAATCATGTAGATAACAACTGGGAAGGTGCGTGCCGGTGTATTGACAAAAGGTTTATCTACATCAAAATACACTTGCAACCGTGCCTCCTCATTTGGTCAACTAAATAACCAGGAAGGGTATACGCCGATGCCCTACGATCAGGGACGGAAAACCCACTCCAGTTTAGCACTTAACAATTTATGATTGTCACCATGCAACAAAGTATTTCATGTAATTGATTCACACACTGGTTCAAAATCAGAACGTGTTACAGGTACTTGCAGCTAAGCAGTTCAAGTAACAGATGACAAATATACGAATAACAACGCCATTGGCTTTCCACAGCACAACTTTGAAGTTACACAGTTCCTCAATGAAAATCATTTCGATATTATGATACTGGTAGAGACGCACCTCACGAACAAATACAACTTCCAAATAGGAGGCTACGCTTTCTACCGTACAGTCCATCCAGATGGTAAAGGCCACGGCGGAACCGACATCCTAATCAGTGAACGCATCAAGCACCACTTTCACCAAAGGTTTTCATCTAATTATTTGCAAACTACGTCTATCAAAGTGCAGTCAGCCAACGGAAACTTCTCCATAGCCGCTGTCTACTGCCCGCCTCGGTTTACAATTTCTGAAAGACAATTCATGGACTTCTACAGCTTGCTTAAAGATCGTTTTATAGCTGCAGGGGACTAAAATGCTACGCCTTGCGACTCCCAAAGGAAGGCAGTTACACAATGCAATCATTAAACCGAACAACAAATTTGACTATATTTACCCTGGCAGCCCCACATACTGGCTAACAGACCCCAGGAAACATTCCCCGCTGCGCCAAAGCGTTTTCGGACCTGTCGTTAGACCATTCTCCAGACCTAATAACTCTTCTTCAGGGCACACAAACTATAGAACCAACTGGTTAAAATATAAAACGTAAGTAAGCTGACACATCAAATTAACCCCCCACTTCAACATCGAAGCGGACATCGACTGCTCCACGATGCTCTTGAAGAAGTATTCATGAAGGCAGCCATTATCCCAACATCCCAAGGAAAGGACGTGCAAAGCAACCACAGATCACCATCAAAACAACGTCTTCAGGAAGCCACACGCATACTAAATCGAGCTCTAAAGCAAGAAACAAAAAATGCACAGCTGCAGTAAATTAAAAACCTTAGCCAACCACATCCTCTGTGGAGGGCTTACCCAAATCTCAGCTCTCCAATCGAAACAGTCATTCCGATAAGAAATTAATCTGGCAGCTGGGTCCGCAGAGACGAAGATAGAACCTAAATTTTGGCTTCACATCTCAGAAACGTCTTCCAGCCGAACCCTGCCATTTCATTTGTCTTACCACAAATCGAATCTGAATTTATTTCCCTACCACCATTTTTTTAGCCAAAGGAGATCGCGAAAGTCAAAGGGAACTGAAACCGAAAAAGGCACCCAAAAATGTTAATTGAACTCTGCCATTGAGGTTATTTGTACGCTCTTCAATGGAATTATAACTCTCGGCTACTATCTGAAAAAACAAATGAACAAATCTTTTATCTTTTGTCTATGTTTCTCAAGCCTTCGATCTAGTATTGCTACTACTACTACTCAAAACACACTTGCTTGATTCTTACCGTAAAAGATGAAATAGACAAACAAAAAGCGTCCTGCAATGAAAAACTCTCTGTGCACCCCAATCGCCTCGCAAGAGTCTTGACTCCGGTTTCCAACCGATCCCGTCTGCAACGCAAGGACCTGCCAAGTCAGAAATAACTTTCGGGCCCCCTTTAGCATAATATCAGTCATATGACTATTAGATTAATTAGTTTAAGATTTTATACTCTTATTGTTTGTATCCAATGGGAAAAGATTCAATAAATAAATAGGAAAGGATAACAAAAAATACATCTTTTTTGTAAAATAGAGCCATTCACCAAGCGAATGAATGATCGATTTGATGAGGTTCCTCAGCCTTGTAAATTACGTTGCAAGATCACTATCGAAGATGCCGACGGTCATCCTCATCATAAACGTTGGACAAAATGCACAGAAAAACTTCAAAAATACATTGACCAATTTACGTTTTGAAACGATTCCAAAATTGTGTTACAGTAGCTCACAATGGTTGCATCAAAATTGATTTGCCGCAACTTACTGAGCCATTTCCACCACCGAGCTAAGGCAATTAATTTAAATAGCGAAGCAGATAGCGCAAACTCAAATATATTTCGATAAAAAACAATTCCCTTATGTATATGTTTCATATCTGTTTCTATCGGCGCAAGGCCCGATAGCATGATGAAATCAAATAGTCCCAATGTCGCAATTGTTGGGAAGTCTGCCAGCAGACCGAGTACGAATACTTCTGCGGTCCCTTCTAAACTTCTAATAAACTAAGTGGCAAGCAGCCGTACAAGACGTACGCATCTATATATGCTTGTTTCGATTTAAAGGTTATTTACATCGAGTTGGTGTCCGAATTATCGACCATCGCTTTTTTGCTTTGCATTTGCAGATTTATCGCCAGCCGCTATAAAGCAACGAATTCCAAGCAATAATGCACAGTTCAGTTGTCATTGATTAAGTCAAAACTGCACGATCACACTTCGGTATCCTCTGGGAGGCCAGCCGGATCGGGCAACTATATCTTATAGCTTTTATAGGAACTATAGGGGAAACATTTTTAAAAATTATATCTTCGCCGTATTTTAATATTTAACGTTCTAAGCTTGGAAATAACATTTTTCAATTCGTTCTGAATTTGTAGTTCAATTTTATCAAAATCGGACGACCATTGGAACGATCGGAAAATTAGTGGTAAAATAATATGAAAAAATTATATCTTCGGTGTTTTTTTAACATTTAAGCTCCTATGATTGGAAATAAAAGTTGGTTTTGAATTTCGAATTTTATTTTTTATCAAAATTGGATAACTATATGACTGCCATAGAAACGATTGGAAGATGAGTCGGAAAATATAAAACAAAAATTATATAACATATAACCTTCTAAGATTGGAAATAACGTTTTTTTATATTTTTAAAAATTTCGAATTCAACTTAATAAAAATCGGACTACTCTAACATATAGATGTCAAAAGAATTATATGAAAAAAAGAATAAAACAATTTATTTTTTAATATCAATGAAGTTAGCAGCAATCCTTAAAAATTTCACATGGTGTTATTAAAGTTGATTATTTCTTATAACTGCAAGGGTATACAAACTTATGTTTGCCGAAATTAACTTACTTTTTTGTTGTATGCTGAATCCGTTCTGAACTTAAAATTAACAGCACCAGCTTCCGATGATCCTAACGACCTTAAAGCTTTTACTCCAGTATAACTATTTATCGGAACTAAGTTAGCTTCGGCACCAGAGGCGTTGCTGTACCATTGATCCGATCAAGGAAAGAAAATCCGGTATCTGGACAGATTTCAAAGGGTGACCTACCTCCAACCACAGCTTTGGTCACTTAGTCATTGTCGACGAGCACTTTAGATCCTCCGCGTTGTCGCAGTTCCTAAGAACCGAGGAACGTTCCTAAGAACGAAGACTGTCAACTGAAAACCAAATATAGCTCCGTGATTCAAAAGTATCTTGACCTCCATCACATGACAGAAGTCCGCCCCATAATTCTGCTAATTATTAACTTCCGCATCATGCCGTGCTTATGCCGGAAACTACACCACCAAGCTGCGTGTGGTATTTAATGCCCTTCAGAGAAGGGGGTCAGTTATATGATATTTCTTCATGCTGGCCCAGTCCTAAAGTCCGATCTTACTATCCAGATCCTGAAGTGACGATATTTTCGATTCGTCTACAGTGCTGATATCGAAAAAATGTATTAACAGATATGGATAGATAAGAAGGATTCCCGCGCATTTGGTTCGGCAACAGCGAAAGGCTCATTAGAAATTTCGAGGTACAGACTGTATTTTTTGGAGTCAATTGCACGGCATTTCGGGCGATTTGAGTCCTCCATCAGGGGGCGGCTGACATGTAGCTCAGCCATCCAAGAGTGGGCAGCGTCATTCTCAATCATATGTAGACGATGTCCTTTCGGGAGCTGACTCCGGAGAGGACTCTGAGCTTTCCATTAAGAAAGGACGTTCGATGAGTTGTTCTTCGTCCCACCAGATTTAGCAACGGAAATCTTCCCTACGAAACGCCAAGTCATTTCACAGATTGGCTTGCTACATTTTTTGTATGTGTCAAAATCTTTATGCAAATGATTTGGTTTCAGGACTAAGGTTGGGACAATACTCAGCTGACCCAAAGGCAAACTTTTTTGTTAAGCCGAGCTGGGTGCTAGCATAGTTAGCCAAACCAGCGTGTTATTGGACAAGGTTCGTTGACCACAGGGTGACGAAGATCACCGAGTCCGAAACCGTAGGATCCGTCCGCAATTATCGCTAAATAAACAACTTTTATGGAAGGACTCAACTGGCATTCACCATAGTAAGGCTCGTTCATGGGCAGACCACAAAAGTTTTATTCCGTACAGACGACCAACATTGCCTCACTGCTTTCTCTGTCACTGGATATATGGGTGCCTATTATTTTAAAAGACGTCACATCACAAAGCCATACCGCTTTTCTGAGACGAAGTTCTGATCGAGAGGCCTTCACAATTCTGACTGCCGCAGAAATTGTAGACTTCAATTTATTTTTACGAAATTGGATTTAACAAAAAAAGAATCAGCATGCCTTGCTTCCGTAAATTCTGTTACTTCGGCTTAAGTAAAGGTGTCGTGCGACACTCATGTGCACTCTTATATATTATCTTTATTTTTTTTTTTTTCATCGTTTGTTTTTCTTTTGTCAGGGGGACTAGTTCAGCTTAATGCCAATTTGTTTCCGATTTGTTCTTGTTGTCGTTTTGTATACAAAATACAAATAACAAAAGGTTAGTTCCAAAAATTAAATCAGCGCATCGGTTGAGCAAATTGTTGGCAGTATTTCTATATGATTGACAATTTTTTAGTGTTTTTAAGATTCTATCGTAAGTTTTTCTGTTTTGAAATAGATGTTTTAGTAATTCTAAAGTTAGGTTCTTGGTGTCGTAATACGAGAGGGTTATGTTTTGTTTTGTACTTATTTTGAATTTTCACTTCATGCTTTAATTCAGCAACCATACAACAGTGAAATGTACCCATAAGTGCTCGTTGTGATTAAATCTTATTACTCCTGCATTATAACTACTTTTAAAAGCAATCAAATGTGATTCACTTGCTACATAGTGATCTCCATTTCAAAATACTAAACAGCCTAAAGGCCAATTTTTAGAGGTAGAGCATCTTTAGAAGTCGCTCAAACAAATTTAATCCAAATTAAAAATTTAAATGCGGTTTAGACCATTTAAAATGATTTGAAAAAAGCACCTGTACGGGATTCTGTCGATAAAATTCTGCTGGCTTACATAAGGAATCCTTAAAGTTTTGGTCGAGAAACCCTTAAGAGTAACCATTTAAACCTGAGCCGAAAAACTGACATAGGTCATATCTTAACATTTGCAAACGTTTCAGTGGAAATCTGGAAGGGCACAACGTCGACAGTTTTATTTATCGCATGGAGGCTCTGACAAAGAAAACGCTTGAAGGAAATTGTTCGATCCCGTTGGGACGAAGTGGCTTGAAAATATGGAAAAGCTCTGAAAAAGGTTTTGAAAAATACAGGCGTCCTTTTCGGGTTGATATGCGAAGTGCTTAGGTGTTTATAGGTAAATAGGAAATATGAACTACTTAAGCCTAGCTTAACTTAAGCGCCCCAGATTGGAGCGAGGACTTAGGGAAGAGATGGAATGGGAGAGCAGAAAGCAGTGCAAGCGAGCAAGGTCGGGACATCTGGATAAACTGCTGCTCTACACTGCCTTCAGAAATTAGAACCCCTTTTGGCATGAACAGATCTTAAGCAACGATGTTAGCCTAGTGTTTGAAGGAAAAGCAAAACAGTTTTTAGTAGAGGTGCCACAAAATAAGCAGAAATTGCAATGGGACTATCTTTGTATAGCACTAGAAAGGTAAAGCCGAGATCCTAGAATGGAATTAGATTTCCGAGAAGCTGTTCGGGATAGAAAGCATCGGAAGAGGAAAGGTTTTGATGCGTTCTATGATGCGATTAAATATTTGACTGAGCTTCAAGACATGCTCTTAACCAAAATGAAGCTGGTGGAAACGTTACAAAGTAATTAAACGCCATAAATAAGACATGAAATCTTGAATCTTTTAATCCGATGAGTGACAGATTTATAGAAACAAGCCGACGGAGGGAAACTTTCTAGAAGACGTCAGAAAATGTTAGGGGTATCAAAAGGTAGTGCCATTCCGCAAGGATATCACCAAGGTGATTGATTATATGATAGAAGCGAAAGGGTTTTTCGAAGACGAAATAAAGTAAGCGCTGTGATTGTTCCAAATAACGGCAATCGATTCAAAAAATGTTGTGTGATGTGAAAAGTATTTTGCTTCGGATGTGCCGCTCCGAGAGCTATAAGCGTACTTGTCACCACTGTCAATGAAACTGGAGAGCGAACACTTTCGGCACTCGACAGCAGTCAAGTGTTCCGACGCACAGGTCGACAAATAGGGAGATGAGTCAGTAGAGCACATCCAGGCGATTCAAGAATGATCTAAGACTTCTAGGTCAGATCAGAAGAAAGTAACTAGGCCAAGTTTGGGGAATCAGGACTTTGGAGACGTGAAGCTATATTTTAAAAGATAGAGTCGCAACTCGAAGTATTAATAGGATAAGGTCTTATTAGAAAATTGTAAAAACAATAAAAGCTACAACATTTAAAAACAATGCTTCCTTTGGGACTACTGCCACTAATGTACTTGGTGGCATGTCGGCATAGCAAGTTATTATTTAACAAATTTAAACAAGGGTAGGTATACGGCTGATGGCCTGAAACAAAAAGTAGTAGATGGCAGTCTAAAATTCTTGAGTTCTGTATAATAATATCCTTAAAACAGGATTAATACCTAGATATTACATTTTAGTCAACCTTAAATTTGCTGACACCGTTAATGAAAGAATCAGAAATATTTTCGGATTTACATAATTTTCAATGTCGTCTAAGTACGATTTTTTGAAAATTTCCTTTTTTGGGAAAAACCACTCTCGGTTTCCGGATGACTGTTTTGCTGAGGTTCCCTCTACTGCATCTCTTTTGACTTAAACTTCATTAAAAATACTTATTAAGTCCGTTTCATAAAGATACAGATAATAACCTCTAGATCAATAATTATATTTTTTTATGATATTTCCGTATATAGTTTCCAAAATGAGCTATTTACGTTTATTTCTTTTTAGTTATATTTTATTTAATTGAAGTGTTTCTTAGCTCTTCATCTTGTTCACCTTGTTAGATCACGTTTTAATCTTTATTTCAATAAATGCTATTAAAAAGTTCTAAAAAGAACTCGTTTTGACCCAGGCTAACATATCCATTTTAGACCCTGCACAATGGAGCTGTTATGGACACCTGTTTCTTAGACGTTCAGGGATAATATCCGACGCAAGAATTATTTTCTAATTTTAGTAATTTACCCCCTTTTGGCTAGGATGCCTAATGATCCTCAACCTAGCATCGCTTGTCCGTTATCACTCCATGGTGTTATTGATTTTTTGATAGATTGAATAACTGTTAAGCAGCGCAGGCTTTCTCCTCCATAGCTTGGGAATTTGAGTTCGCTTGAGAGTTAGACTCCTATTAGACTCTATCTAGATGAACGCTGTTGGCCATCATTTTCCTTTCAGGATCTTTTCCTTTAGCATCCACAGGAAGAACATTTTGGTCTTTGCTGTCATCGACAATACAGAAAATTTAGCAGAGAGCGGCATAAGAATGCGGCATATGCGAGTGGGGTTTGGGTATATGGAGCGCCTCCGTTAGGTAATGATTATCTTAGGTTGTGAGCTAGCCTTCGTAAAATGAATTAAAGGACTTAAATATTACGGCGTATTCTCGGTGGCTTTTGAATTGTTTGGATTGAAAGCTGGTGGGAAAGTGGGTCGCAAGCGTGGAGGCTAAGGTGGCCGTAATACGATCCGACAGAAATAAGGAGAACCAACTTGTCACAATCTGGAGCTTAAGGTGTGCGAACTGAGCACTTTGTAGAAGAGAATGGGCAGAGAGAATACTCGCAGAGGCCTTGTGAGCTGGTGCTCCTAACAGTGAAAACTTTTTCCCCTTAGATTGTATGTTTATATTAATTTATATAGTTTATGCCTTTATTTTTAATTATTGTTTATTGACAAAAGTTTGCAACTTTCTCTTTCTCTCTTGAAATCTTAATTTTCGCTTCCCAGTAGGTACTCAATTCTCACAGTCTGAAATAGGTGGTTCCATAGCT
Organism: Drosophila biarmipes; assembly: GCF_025231255.1. Classification (NCBI taxonomy): domain Eukaryota; kingdom Metazoa; phylum Arthropoda; class Insecta; order Diptera; family Drosophilidae; genus Drosophila; species Drosophila biarmipes. Next base: position 633,174 of record NW_026114526.1, on the reverse strand, counting down.
GCGAGTTTAATTATAGTTTTAATATAGGACAAAAATGGTACTAAGGTATTTCATATTAAATCACAGAGTCTTATGAAGGAAATTTATGAATTAAAGTACTTGTTTGTTGAGCCTAATGTTGATGTTTTTTGCGTGTCTGAAACTTGGTTCTTTACATATTTAAGTAATTTGTCTATTTCCTGTTGATTATGTTGTTTATCGTGCATATCGTTTTAGTCATGCTGCTGCTGCGCTTTTTACTCTACTCTTGAATGTAAGCAACCAATCGAAAGCGAAATTCAATATGAATAGAAAATTCTTAAGAGAAGCACATTTGTTTTATAGTTCTTGTTTTAAGATGATTTACATACTCCGATGATTTTTTATACCCTTGCATAGGGTATAATAATATCAGTCAGAAGTTTGCAACGCAGTGAATGAGACGTTTCCGACCCCATAAAGTATATATATTATTGATCAGCATCACTAGACGAATCCATCTATCCGTGTCCGTCTGTCTGTTCGTCTGTCTACGCAAACTAGTCTCTCAGTTTTAAAGCTATCGGGCTGAAACTTTCCCAAAAATCTTCATTCTATTGCAGGTATAGTCGTTATATAAGTCGGAACCAGCCGGATCGTACAACTATATCTTATAGCTCCCATAGGAACTATCGGGGAAAAAATTTAAAAAAATTATATCTTTGGTGTTCTTTAACATATAGCTTTCTAAGCTAACATTTTTAAATTAGTTCTGAATTTCGAATTAAATTTTATCAAAATCGGACGACTATATCATAAAGCTGCCATACGAACGATCGCGAAATTAGTAGAAAAAATATAAGAAAAAATTATATTTTCGGTGTTTTTCTGACATATAAACTCCTACGATTGGAAAGAACATTTTCTAATTAGGTTATGACTTTCGCTGTTACTAACGTTGATTATTTTTTATAACTACAAGGATATACAAACTTCGGCTTGCCGTACATTTAAGATAATTTGGCCATTATTTCCAGAAATGCCTAACCATAAATTCAAGTAAATTATTTATTAAAATAAAGGCGAGTGGCCTTGGGATGAAAAACATAGGTGATTTTCTTGATTTAACTGCGAAATTCTGAATAAAGCCGATGTTCTGTTTTGGGTGTAGGTGAAAAGCAATAATAAAAAGGAAAACATAATATAGGGATAATAAAGTTTTGTGTCGTTTTTCGTCCTATTTCGATCAGATTTAATTTGAAATTCAAATCAAAATAATAAGTCCACTGGAAGCCCCATATATATTGTATGGGATGTCCGTTTTTTCTGAGGGGAAAATGCTAAATAAACCTTTAAATCCCTTCGAAAATTCTTGATTTTTCCATGGAGTTTTATCTGCAAGGGAAACGTGCCAGGGAAATCCCTTTGTAAATTCACGATTTTTCCATGGAGTTTCATCTGCAAAGGAAACGTGCCAGGAGAATCCCTTCGAAAACTCTTGATTTTTCCATGTAGTTTCACCTGCAGGGAGCCACCCGAAGGATATCCCTTCGGAAATTCTTGACTTTTCCATGGAGTTTCACCTGCAAGGAAAACGTACCAGGGAAATCCCTTCAGAAATTCGAGATTTTCTATAGAGTTTCACCTGCAAAGGAAACGTTTCAGGGAAACCCCCTCGGAAATTCGCGATTTTTCCATGGAGTTTCACTTTTCTAAATATTGAATTTAAAATACATACATATTAATTTACTTTTTACTAAATTTTATTTAAATTGTATCATTTAAATTTTCTGTAGAATTTCAATTATTTTTCGGAAGTCTATGTTATTTTTTGATAATTTCTGGCCAACGGTCCTGAAAAAAATAAGGGCATGTGTTTGAAAAAGTGTTTTTTAATTGTATACTTGTATTGAGGGATTTCATCACGTCACTTTTCGGTAACGGAACCAGAACTTTCAGAACGCAAAAAAAAGGACCGGCCGAATGTTGTCTCTCTGAGAGCCGCGGGCAGGCAGACTATAAGACACAGAAAGAGAGGGTAAATTCCGAAGATCTGCATGTTTCCTTGTTTTGGGTTTGGCTAAGCAAAGTGAAAGGAAACTCTCAGAGGATCTCTTCCGGTCATTTTATTTCACTCACTAGATTTTGATGCACTTTTATTTGCATACATTTATCCTGCAATTCCGACTTCCCTTTCACCTCGGCAGAGCCCCCGAATCGGACAGACAGGAGCTACCGCAACGGCAGAAATGTGCCGGACTTATCGGCCGGTGAGCTTCAGCAGTCACGGACTTCTAAGCAACCGGGATTAAACCCAAGTGAAGGTCCAAAGCTTGATGGATCCAGTCAGGAGACGGATGCCACTACACCCATGATTGCGGTGCTCATGGAGGAGATCGCCTCCATGGAAAGGAAACTTTAAAAGTCAAGGTCATTCATAGGCTAAGATGCAGCCGCGAGGAATCCCATTCGAAGCGGATCAAGCGGTATTGGAGCGAGCGGTGCGGCGAATGCGCTGCCATGTTTGACTGTAACGCCAGGGCAGAACTTAAGTGGAAATCTGTCACCATCGTTTAGTGAAAATCTGCCGTCGAATTTGGATGAGTTAGTGATACCATTTTTAGACGAACAATTTCCAGTCATTATTGAGTGGAAATCTGCCGCCGCAATCGTGTTAAAATGTGGCACTGTGGGACTTGTTGCCCTTTCAGTACAAACAGTACAACGCTAAGCTAATCCACAACATGCTGTGTGACGGCTACCATGCAGCCAGCATTAAGCTACATTCAAGCACCGCGGGAACCTTTACGCAACCTAATGGCACCCCCGCAACCAACTGGTTCAAACGGAATAGCTTCTCCGAGCCAGTTAATTGGACGGACGCCGCGCAGACTGCCTGATCTTCCAGAGTTCGAAGGTCAGCCTGAGGAATGGGCAATGTTCCACTGAGAAAAAAGTTGTAATGAGTAACGCACGCCGCCGTAATAAGGTGCTACCCAGCTCGAAAAATAAGTGTGCACTATTACGAGCGGCGTCAGCAAGGATCCTAAACGTAGGGTATTGGATGCCATCACCAGTCAAAAGGCTTAGGATCGGTCCGAAGATCATCCCAGGGGTTGCCCAATTTGCGAATTTGTTTCTCGTGCCTGGAGGTCACATGTCCAGGTTCTGCAAGAGGAACGGGAAGTGTAACGTCTATGGATTCCAGTTGAGGCATAACTATCTCCTGCAACCCCACACGCCCATCGCAACTCCACCGTCGACCATGGCGAAATAAAAGGAGCGATCGCGGTGGCTCGGACGCTGATCGGAGGAAAGGGGACACCAAGTGACGGGGATAGAACGCTACATCGGAACCTAAGTTGCGTCGATCAGGATGAACGACACTTACTCTTCCGTATTTTGCTCGTCACGCTGTACAGGGAGAATATGCAGCTGGATACCAACGCGCTGTTCGACGAACAGCAACCCAACATTCAATGATTCGGTGGCAAGTCAGCGAAAGAGAACCCAAAGATGGTCAGTGGAGTGTTAATACCGAAACTCTACTACTACGACTATGTCAACAAGGGTTATGACCGATGCCTGGAGCAGCAGAAAGTAACAGACAACAACCGGGACAAGACCTAGTACCTGACACATTTTGGGGTCCAGAACCCAAACAAGCCCGAAAAGATCCGTATAGTCTTCGACTCCGTAGCAAAGGTGGGCAATATATCTCTGAATTCAGTTCTACTCAAAGGCACACAACAGTTCAAGTCTCTGCCAGCCCTGCTTTTCCACTTTCTGGAATGAACAGTTGGGGTCGGCGAAGACATAAAGGAAATGTTTCATCACGTGCTGATACAGCCTCAGGATTGACCGGCGGTGACCGGCGATATACAGATCTGTACGAGATTGTCGTAATGACGTTCAGAGACTCTTGTTCGCCGTGCTCAGCGCATCCCGTGAGGACCATAAATGCTTCAAAATACTCCCAAGCAGCTCCTCGCGCAGTGCAGGCCATCAATGAGTATGACTATGTAGATGTATGTATGTATGTAGATTCTCAGACGAAAAATAAGCTATCGCTGTATCACCACGAGTAAGGAAAATTCTTTCTGAAGCTGGATTCGGTTTGTGTGTCACGAATGACTTTAAATTCAGCTTAAAGTACCATAGGGTTCTCGGCACCATAATGAGTGAAGAACGTTCACCCATCAAGAGAGAATTCCTAAGTCTATTCGGCTCGATATTCAACCCAATAGGATAGTATAGGAGAAGAGTCGGAGGAGTTACGCAAAGCGTTTGAGAATTAAAGGCTGGAACTGAATTTCGCTTCTTCTTTGGCACGGGATGCGTACGTGAACTGCAGCTACATGTGTTTGTGGACTCCAGCCAGTTGGCGTTCGCAGCAGTTGCATTCTGGAGGGGGGCCTTAGGTGACGAAGGTGTCTTAATGGGGGTGGATACCGTCTACCAAAAACGTGGCAGATGACGCAAAGAGGCAACAACGCCATGTGCACCATAACCAAGAGGCAAGGTGTATGAGCAGGCCATTGCTTCTGCGCGAGTCGGAAGAAGAGATGCTGGGTGAGTTTATATACTCAGGTTTATACGACGGTGCCGTAGATTATGGGATGAATGCAATGTCTTCTGTTTTACAGCAACTGAGTGCTCGGAGGCAGAACGAAAACTAATCCAGAGCCCGCGGGCCCAACGTTTACAAATTAAGATCAAGGAAAGGCAGTCAGTTACGAAGACTGTTGGCATCATACGAGCGTGTAAATGGACGCCACCATAAGCGAGATCCGTACAAGGTTTTGGATAACTAATTTAAGAAGAGTTTTACGAAGTGTTATGGCAAGGTAATGTATGCAAACTCCGGAGAGTACAACCAATTGATGGCTCTGCTGCCAGAGGACCGGCTGGAGCCGAATGGATGGACATTCAAGTTTCGAAGACTTTGGTTCGCTGTATGTGACGATTGAACTTTGCACTGAGAAGAGGTGGGTAGCACTCTTTACTTGTCTAAACACCAGGACAGTCCTCCTGGAGGTAGCCCACGATTTGTGAACAGATTCCTGCACCATCGCTATGAGGAATTTCATGTACCGCCGTGGACATGTGTTCTCATTGAGAAGCGACAATAGAAAAAACTGTATTATAGCTATTCGTGAGGCCAGAAAGTTCAATGTCTTCGTACCTGGAAAGATCCAGGGTGATATGTCATTTAAAGAAATCAAATGGATCTTCAACTGTCCCGCAAACCCCGCTGTCGATGGCATCTGGAAAAAGATGGTCCAATGGGTCAAGAAGGTGCTAGCACCTACTGTGAAGGAGGTGGCTCTTTGGGTACACGTCTTGGAGAGCTTTTTTATTAAGGACGAGAATATAGTTTTTTTCGTCCGCTTTCTCATCTTCCAATTGAATCAGGAGGCAGCGCTAACGCCAAGACATTTGCTAAGAGGAGTAGCTAATTTTCCGGACCTTCCTGGAGATCGCGGAGAGCAGCCTGTCAAAAGCGCGACTGGAGAAGTCGGTTACACGAGTATCTACCAAAGCTTGTGTACAAAGAGAAATGATGCGAGCATGAGGAGCCTATGCGCTCAGGGAATCTTGTGTACATCTGTGATCCGGACATCCATCGTTGAGAGGAAGATTACCCAGGAGCGGATGGAGTACCACGATGAGCGACGGTGCCGATTACCGATAGCGACCGAGCTAAGTTTATCATGCGTCCTATCTCCAGATTGGCTACTCTGGATATGGTGAATGCAGTTGCTTCGCCGGGGTGGGGATGTCGTGGAACGTATTAAGATAACGCTCGAAAATTAGTAATTTAATTGTAGCGCCAAGTATTTCAGTATTTATAATCGATGTTGATACTCGTTAAAGAGATTATGTTGTAAAGCTAAATGCGTTCAAACGAAACGATGAATTGTAAGCTTAATCTCCCGCTCAGATTTATTCCGATTGGAGAGATCAAAGACACTGGGAGAAAAGACTTATGTAAAGCTGACTGTGAAATAAGATTATAATTTACCCTGTATTTTTATTTAATTTCTTTTACTTTTACACTTTTACCACCCTTTTCTTCAAAACAATTTATTTTTTTAAAGTCTTGGTCTGTACTCCTTTTCATTTTAGCTATACCTTTCGGTTGATAGATCACTTGTATCGTTAATGTAGATTTTTATTTCTTCGTATTTACAGTAATCGCTACACCCTTCCGGTGCGCTTTGGCACTAAGTGGATTGCCGTCCACAGTGATATACTTTACGGGGTCTTCTTGTTACATACTTTCCAACGAATCTAGTGTACTTGCTTATTTTCAAAGTCCTGAGTATAGACTGAACTTAATCAGTTATTCAATAACTAAGAGACCAACATCTAGGACCACATCACTTAAGAGCGTGTATCCGCTTTCTGGATCTTTATCCCAAGATCTCATTCAGCTTAAAGCTGTTATCCTGGGTGCGCAAAAAGGTTCAGAGGACTTCAACCCGGATTTACAGGGTCGAATATTTTTCAAATGTTATTGTACTAATGCCAAAAACTTGATTTATGTGCAGCTTTATATATCGTAGGGAAATTTTGAAAGTAAATGGGCTGCGTTTAGTTCGCATCGCGGAATAGAGAAAGACTTAATAGGTGCAACTCGTGTTTCTGCCATTATCAGGTTGACAGCATTATCCATGGTTGACTTTGTTGCGACACTGAGATGATGCAGCTGGAAATACATCCCATACCATTGTTTGAAGCGGCGCTGATATTTGCATTCAAGATACGATCTGTTTTCAACGTGTAAAAATTAAGAGATCTTATACCTCATTTCATTTGAAAGAATTCAGCCAGCATTCTTGAAATAGAATCATTAGCACTACGGATGTGGCGCAAGCTTCAAGTGAATACTCACAATTCTCCTTTGGCAAAGACTTAAATAGGAAGTAAAAGTTTGAGCTCAACTTTCGAAGGTTGAATTGGGCTTTGCTTAAAAGCAAAATGAATTCATTTTTGACTGCAATGTTATTAATAATTTTTTTCGCCAGCCAGTGGAAATATCTTCTGCGTCATCTTCAACGTTTGGGTACACTTCGGCACAGTATTTCGCGAGCTGCTTAAGGACTCGCACGGCGAACATAGGCGATGAAGCAATGAAGACATTTGTTACTCTCAGCAGTCAATAACGTTTAAGCGTAATGGTTTCTTCCTTTCTTCATACTATACTACACGTTTATTCTGCGTGTGGTTGCCTGACACCAATATGCAGTCAGAAACGAAGACATACTCCAAAATGGGATTATTTATCAAAGTATCACAATGAGTTAAAAGAAACGTGGATAATTTATTTAATGGGGACGTTTTTCTTGGACGACACACTACAGTCGGACCAAGCTTGTTTTATTTTAGGCTGTTATAGTCCAGCGCGTGTAGGTCCCGAATAAAACTTCGTCAGAGACAATTACCCTAAGAATTAGCGATATTCCAAACAATTACCACGCACCTTGCGAATTGTCAAACGGCATAAAGTTTTTCGTTAAAATCTTCTGACCTTTAAAACGAATTACTATACTATCTCCAATCCTCGTATTTTCTGGAAAATTTTCGAATTCGAATAGGAACTGGTTCGGTTGAAATTCAAATGTTCAACTGACTGAAAACGTTCGGCAAAAAACGTCGAAGTCAAGGAGGGGTTTCAAATCTCAAAAATTATACAAATTCTTGATCAGCATCACTAGACGAGTCGATCTTTCCATGTTCCTCTGTCCGTCTATTCGTCCGTCTGTCCGTTTCTTTTGCAGAAGGTATATAAGTCGGAACCAGCCGTATCGGACAACTAAATATCATAGCTCCCATTAAAATAATCAGAAAAAAAAATTTTTTTTTTTAATTATATCTTTGGTGTTTTTAATATTTGGAAATAACAGTTTTAAATTAGTTCTGAATTTCGAATTTAATTTTATCAAAAAAGGCCGACTTATCATATAGCTGTCAAAAGCCCGGTAGGAAAATCGGTGGGTAAATAAAATGAAACAAATAATAGCTTTGGTGTTATTTGAAATATTATCTTGTACTATTCGGATTATCATTTTTTGTATTTTAAACATATAGTCAATGAAACGGTCTGAGAAATATGGAAATAATTATTAAAAACAATTTTTTTGTAATATCACTTAAGTATTGCATCCGAATCTCAGTCCAGAATCACGTCCCCAATTCGGTAAATGATATTCGTTGGTATGGCAAAGTATACATTCATGACTATGTCACATTGCCAAAATTCAGATTTCATAAATTAAAAAAATCTCGGAAAGCATTGTTGGAATTTGGCAAGCATATTCTTGGACTTCCATGCTTTATCCTGCTTTAATGCCAACAAATGACCATAAGCCCAAAAACAGTCTTACGCCCACATTTTAAATATTTTCTTAAAATATAAACGAAATTATATTTTTATTATTAGTGCCCATTTACATGCCAAAAATTCTTGAACCTCCCATTCATAAAAAGTTACAACCCAATAATAATCAATATATTTGCAATCCACTAAAAGAAATTGGCTAACTGGCGATATACGAGTGGATTAGTTTGTGCTATAACCTGGGTGTTTGTAAAAAAACAGATGAATTGCTTATAAATATATTTTATTTTATGTGAACGGTTGCCTTAACGCTTTTCCAACTCGACGGTGCACTCACGCGCCAAAGCGGCCAGCACATTGTTGCAGTGTCAGCTGAGTCAACTTCGCTAATTGCAACCATCATCAAAAATCACTGACCAATTAAGGAAAATTTCTCATTTCTCAAAAATTCCGTGTTCCAAGTAGTAAACAAGCGAGTACCAACTCAAAAATAAATCACTTATTAACGCATTTCATAACTCCGCGGCTCTTCTTCCTACTTTTTCCTACACTGTCTCCTCTAGCATCTAACATCCGTTAGCTTAGCCTCAGCATATTTCATACTCGTATATAGCCTGTGTTCCGGCACCGTAGTAAGCAAAGTTACCCTTGTCGCGAGGCGATCGTTCTTTCAAAAGGGCGTCCCCGTGACAGCGACAAGCGCACCCTACTCCCTGGTATTGCGCCGTGACCCAGATGAGTCTTCTTTGTATAAGCACAAACAAAAATTTTTCGAATTTCTACACATTAAAACTTTTAAAATATTACAAAAAGTGAAAAAAATTTTTTTAAGCTATCTGAATATATAAATATCTTACATATCTAAGCTAAAAAAATATACATTAAACAAGAAAACACAATTTGGACAATGTTCTTGACCAAACACGTGAACCAGCTAAGGGGGAGTCCGAAAAGAAATAAAAGTGCTGATATTCTCTCGACCTATGAGTAGGAAGAATTTTCAAATAATCGTACAAATTTATGATTAAAAACAGCAGCAACCTTTTGGGCGATTACATGCGGTTTGATTTTGAGTTGGGGAACATTGCAGGCGACAAATTGAGATATTAGGCCGCACCATACGTAACGTTGGTTCCACGATTAATTGGTAAAGGGTTTCACGCCATATGATCCTCTAAAATTTTCTATGTGCCCTATCTAGTACTGCATGTCTATAAATTTTGGTGAAGTCTGCTGACATTTTACATTTTGGCAAATTCGGCTGTATAGTTGGCCCTCTCAAGCGAAAATCATTTAACGACATTTGGAAAGGTTTCTGCACGACGAGTCGATTTCATTAGAAGAGCTTTCTGTTCGGAGAACACATTAATATGAGATAAAAAGTACGGCTCTTTGGGTATCTTATCTTTTTATGTCCGAAAGCTAGACATTCATTTTTAATCGGAATATACAATGAAAGATTTAGTGACTTCACTTTTATGAGCCGTTTTAATGCATTTCTTTTTTGCTGTTTTGTACGAAGAACCGGGATAAGGACTTAATTTGACTGTTAGATTTACTAAACATTTTTTCCGCAGAGCCATTTGGTCATGGATACAACATGTGATGTTGTTAATTGCCTTCTGATCGAAATAGTTGTTGTAGCTACTAGAGTGTAGTATTTTCTTTACAGTCTTCCGAAGCTTCCCAGACGTATACAGTAATAATTTGCGAAGAAGTTACAACTTTGAATAAAATGTTTATCTGATTTGCAGAAGTGACATTTCAATTTGGATGCCGCTTTATTATCACTAGGCTTGTTTTTTGGCTGTCCTTATTTGGGAGCTCTTCTGCCTTTCGTGGTTCTAAATAATTTATTTAGCGGTTCTAACAATGTTTCCATAACAGAATGGAAACGTAACTAAATTGTTCTTCCGCGTTACCCCGTTTTTGGACTTACTCTAGATATGACAATGTTAATTGTCATTGCGTTGGCGAGAATTTTCTTGTTGCCGAGCGAGAGAATTATGAGTCAAAAAGCCCCAAAGCTATAATTTGTTTCATATTATTTTCCATCAATTATCGGATCGTTCCTATGACAGCTATATGATATGGGGTCGGAAACGTCTCCTTCACTGCGTCGCAAACTTCTGACTGAAATCATTATACCCTCTGCAAGGGTATAAAAATTACTTACTAAAATTGATTATTTCTTCTAACTGCAAGGGTATACAAGCTTCGGCTCGCCGAAGTTAACTTCCTTTCTTGTTTTTTTTTTTTGTGTTAGTTTTCATATAACTGTTTTACAATATTTTGCTCTATATAAAACAAAATCATATTTTTTTTCAACCAATTTTCCGATCGTTCCGATGACAGCTATATGATAAGGTCCTCCGATTTTGCATAAATTTAATTCGAAATTCAGAACCAACTAAAAAATATTATTTCCAAGCTTAAAAGACTATATGTTAAAAACCACCGAAAAAAATAAAGTCTAAACTTAAAAAATAAAATTTCTCGGTTTTCTACAACTTGGTATTTTAATTCCACGTAAAGTAAAAGTGTATACTAGATTCGTCGAAAAGAATGTTACTGGTAGAAGGAAGCCATTCCGACCACATTAAGTATATAGTATTGGTACATATCGTATCCTTGCAGCTAATATCCAGTGCAGCCGATCGGCTTGCTTTTAGCTTGCTTTCGTCTTGCGTGTGAAAGACCGCAGAGATCTGCGCTGTTCCATGCACATTTTTGTTTCTTTTGATGCGAAACACCCGGCTCTTTCAAGGCTCTTTAGATTGTTGAAGACTCGGAACTCCTTTTTTGTTCTGCCAGGATTGCCCGTCCTATTTATTTTCGTATAGTCACTTTATTTTGTGAGCATATCGGCATTCTTTTGTCCTCGTTTAGGACTGCCTTCTCCTGCTCATTAGGGTCACTTACGCATACAAATATATCCTCCTGTTCGCCGCTACCTCCTCTTTGTCCTCCAGAGAGTAGTGTATCGTCCATTTTCGTTGGCATCCTCTTGTTCTTGTTCAGAATGACACTAAAGGCGAAGAATATTTGAATCGTAGTTGTATATTTAGGACTATCACATTTCTTGGCAAACAAACTGCTTCTGCTCCCTGGGTCATGTATTACGAAAATGTTATCTTTCCCTTTTGGTTTGAACTTGCCTCGTAACGCCTTATCTAGAGACAGCCCACAACAATTCATCCAGATTTTGTTGTATAGGATACTGTCAATTGCCGATTTATTTCGAAAGAAATAAGAAATTTTGTAATTTCATTATCGACTTACCACTATAGCTCCTCAGCTGTTTAATTTTCCTTCTTAAACAGTTTTGACTTCTCTAGTAACTAGTTTTTCGCACGCATGAAGTAAATTTGGAGTTTTATAGAACAATCATCAATAAATGAAAGAAGTAGCGCTTCCTAGTAAATATTTACACATTTATAGGCCCGCCCACATCCGAGTGAACCAATTCCAACAAGCTTGAAATCAAGTCTGCTTCTTCTTCAACATGTGCAAATGATCATTGATGATCACAGCCGCATATCGCAGTCAATGATCATTTGCACATGTTGAATATTACTCCCGCTCACTAGATTCTGATCTGATATTTGGTTTAAACTCTGAAAGTATAATTGGCCAAACCGATTGCGCCATTGTGCTATATAAAAAATTATTTTTAAGAATTGATTTATATCAACAATTATTTGTAGAGTAAACTCATTTAATAATATTAAAAAAGTAAAAATAAAAAATAAAATACTTATGACAGTTGCTTCAGTGAACTTTATGTTTTGGTCCCAGTTACTTAAAGGTTCTCTTAATAGATAGTTTACTGTATGTTCAAAAACAACGCTCGCGTATTAAAACGAGCTCGCGATAATATGCCGTTACTTCTTCGGTTCTCCCTTTGGATTCAATCTTTTATTTCCCCCTAAGCGTCAGTGCGAATTTGTATAAAATTTGTGTGTTTACAAAATACTGCTTTGTTTGTTTATTTGCTTTATGTTTCTAAATCAATTTTTAACATGTCTCTACTAACAAAGTCTGTCAAACTGCGTTTTAAGCGTGAAGCTGCACGACTCCAAAACTGTTTCCAGATCGTCAAAAACAAATGTGTTTAGAAGTTTGTGAGGAAACAAAGTGTAATAATGTACTTGCTAATGTTAAAATACCTGAAAAAGTGGATAGTTATATACCTGAAGGAGTAGGTATTAATGTACCTTAAGATGTAGGTTTTATTGTACCTGACGAAATCGTTACGGAATTTGGCAATATTTATAGTAGTTCTAACAAATACAGTGACTGTGATTTAAATAACCCTAAGGCTTTTGCTGAACAGTTAAGGCGGTGGGCAACCGCCAAAGACTCCGTAATTTTTCCGACTTCGATTTCGACGAAAACTCGGATAATTACCGGTCCAAGGAAAGCTATGTAAAAGAAATTCGAAGCGAAGGCGATCTGGTTTAAATTTGCAATGTGTTAAACATATCCTACAACGTAGACGACGTTAAACTCCACATATTTTGCAATTTGCTGCAAAATAAGCTTCTCGCACACAATCAAATTGAATCCTCAGACGACGAGGACGAAAATGACGATGTATTTGTGAGCTGCAGAACCACACGAACCGGCGAGTTTGCCGAAGAGCAAAATGAAATGCAAAATCCGCAAAATTTTACCAAAAGTGCTGAGAAAGAGAAGATGACAAAATTCAACAACGAAGAGGCAACACCGAGGCGCTTTTAGTTTTCGCGACATTGAAGACTCGATTCGTACATTTGACGGTACTAACTCAATTTCAATTGAGTCCTGGTTAACTGAGTTTGAAGAGCAAGCGGTAATAATGTGCTGGAATGACGTTCAGAAGTTGATATTCGCGAAAAAATAGCTGAGAGGCACTGCTAAACTTTTCATCATGAGTGAGAGAGGTTTGAGTGCCTGGAATGCTCTTAAAATTGATCTCTTAAAAGAGTTCAAAACTATTGTGAACAGCAAACAAATTCACAAGCAGTTGAGCAAAAGCAAACGCGCAAAGGACGAGTGTAGTTTCGCTTACCTGTAACGAATGAAAGATCTGGCAATTCGCGGGGACATTTGTGATTCCGTTTTGATTCAGTACGTAATTGATGGCGTAGACGATTATTCATTTGACAAACCTCTCCTCTACGGTGCCAGAAACATCAGTGAGTTCAAAGAGAAGCTAAAATGTTACGTAACAAAAAACGAGCGAGAGAAAGTGTACGACCGCGAGAAACCTAAACGAAACGACGACGTGTTTCTTAAGAAAAAAGTGCCAGCGCCAAACAAGATCTTTAGAATGGAGGTTGCTTCTGCAATTCTTGTGAAAAAGGACACGTTTCGAATAGTTGCAAGAACAAGGAACGCGGCACTAAGTGTTTCAAGTGTAACCAGTACGGACATATTTCGCGCAACTGTAACGAAAATGAAAAAGCAGAGAACAATAAAGTGAACACCCATCGAAAGTAATCTAACAAGCAAAGAAGTAGTTCTCTCTAACGAAAAGTGCGTAGCTCTGTTTGACACGGGTAGTAAATTCAACCTGGTTCGCGAAGATCTGTACAACGGTATTCGACGTCCAAGACTGCAAAACTGTAGAGTGTCTCTAATTGGTTTCGGTAGCGAGCGCGACGCGAACAGAATAACTAACTAATAGGACATTTCAAAGAGACGATTCTCATTGACAATAACGGCTTCGAGTTGGATTTTTACGTTATTCCAATCGGTTGCATGGATTTCAAATTGATCGTCGGCGAAGAACTTTGTTTACATGTTAAAATCCTTTTCAATCGCGACGGTTTGCAAGTCCGTAAGATGCCGAGTTCGGTAGAACAAAACGATCTAGTCAACGTAATGAAAATCGACGTCGCAGAGAATTCCAATGAACTCAATATAAACGAGCAAGCAAATATTTTTGCCAAAAACGAAGTTCGCGAAATTATAAAAAACTACAAGCCGCTTCACCTGAAGACCACAAAAGTCGAGATGCGCATCATCCTGAAAGATGACACCCCTATTTTCGCTAGGCCAAGGCGCTTGCCTTTCGCTGAGACGCGTTTGGTAGAGGAGCAGGTGGACGAATGGATTAAATCTGGAATCATTGAAGTGTCGGACTCCGAGTTCACCAGCCCAGTGGTAATGGTAAAAAGCGTGACGGCTCCCCAAGACTCTGCATCGACTTTCGTAGGATCAATAAGGTAATCGTTAAAGACCATTTCCCCTTGCCCCTTATCGACAATCAGCTGGACAGACTCCAAGATGCCAAGATTTTCCACGCGATCGACTTAAAACATTAATTTTTCATGTACCTGTCTCAGAGCCCAGTCGAAAATACACATCCTTTGTCACTCAAAGTGGACAATATTAGTTCTTGAAGGTACCTTTTGGCCTTTCAAACTCTCCTGTCGTTTTACAACGACATGTTAACGCAATTTTTCGTGAGCTCACTCGCAAAGGCATAGCTTTGCCCTACATCGATGACATCATCATACCGGCTATGGATGAAGAAAGCTCATTTCGTAATCTGAGGGAGGTTATAAGCAGATATAAGATTTATCCAACCCCTGAGAAGATAGATGCTGTGGCCAAATTCAAGTCACCACAAACTTTGAAGCAACTTGAAAGTTTTTTTGGGTTTAACGGGATATTTCAGGAAATTTATACAGAACTATGCCATTATTTTAAAGCCTCTCACTGATTTGACCAAGAACAACACCAAATTTCACATGGGCCCCAATGAAGAAATGTCAGTAGCCCAATTGAAGAAGATTTTGACCGCAAATCCAGCTCTGAGCATTTACAATCAGAAACTCGAAACAGACCTTAGACGACGGTCAGATGCATCCAGTGTACTTCATGAGTAAAAAGACAAGCGACGCTCAACGAAAGTACACAAGTTACGAGCTTGAGATTCTGGCAGTCATCGAAGCAATCACCAAGTTTAAAGTATATCTGCTGGGCATTCACTTTAAAATCATAACGGACTGCAATGCCTTCACAAAAACTTTGGATAAGCAAAATCTTTGCACAGGAGTCGCTCGCTGGGTCCTATTCTTATAGGAGTACGAATACGAGGTAGAGCACCGATCAGGAACTCGTATGAAACATGTGGACGCCCTCAGCCGTTACCCAATCATGACAATAGCTGATCAAAGTGTCTCGATAGGCATTCAAAAAGCGCAGGAGCAAGATGATCATCTCAAAGCGATATGCGATATTCTTAGTAATGGCAAAGAGTCCTACAATGACTACTTTCTTAAGGGCGGCGTACTACACAAGCTTGTCAACGACTCCGAGTTGGTTGTGGTGCCCAAGGACATGCATTTCGCATCGAAAAAGGTAAAGGATCTGATTTGCACAGAGTACTACATTCCAATTCTTGAAGAAAAGATTCAAAAGGTTATAGATTGCTGCATTCCGTGTACAAGGGAGATGTCCCCCTTCATACTTTTCATTTGGATTTCCTAGTTCCTTTAGATTCCACTCATAAAGACTACAAGCACATACTAGCAGTTGTAGACTCTTTTACCAAGTTCTGCTGCCTGTACCCGACTAAATCGACATCCTCAAACGACGTAATTACAAAGCTGCTTAACCAAAGTGCGGTATTTGGCAACCCTGCAATCATCATTTCCGATTTCGCATTTACTTCGCAGGACTTCTTAAAATATTGCGACGAGGAAAACATTAAACCCATCAAGACAACCACAGGACTTCCACGCGTGAACGGGCAAGCCGAGAGGTTGAACGCCACTATAATATCAGTTCTCTCAAAACTTAGCATCGACGACCCGACCAAGTGGTACAAGCATGTCGACAAAGTTCATCAGGCGATAAATTCTACATTTGCCAGATCGATCGCCACAGCTCCATTCGAGTCTTTGATAGGCTTCAAAATGCGTACCAAGAAAGATGTCAAGCTACAAGACTTAATCAACAAGGAGGCGATAGCGGCATACAGTGACGAGCGCACCGATTTGAAAAGCAAAGCAAAAACTCAAATTTCGAAGGTCCAGGACGAAAATAAGAAAACCTACAATTTACGTCGAAAGCAAGCCAATCAATATAACGTCGGTGATATTGTCGCAATTAAAAGGACTCAATTTGGCAGCGGTCTGAAATTGAAACCAAAATTACAAAATTGTCATATCGAAGGGCAATAACTCGTACGACGTCCAGAAGATCGGTAATTTTGATGGTCCTAATAATTCTTCGACTTGTGCTGATTATTTAAAGCGCTGGTCAACACCTAATCGCGACAACGATGCATTCGAGGCGAAAGCATAGCAGGATGGCCGAATGTGGGGTGTGTCTGCTTTGAGAGGCGATCATTCCACAATTACCCTAAAGTACCCTAGACAACATTTCGAGCTCAACGAGACCCACGACGAATAACCCATATGAAGAAGCAAAGACGAAACACTAAAAGGAATAGTGATGAAAGACGAGAAGACCCAGATGAAAGACGAGAAGACGACGAGTAACGACGGATGAGTTGAGTGTGAGCTTTTGACGAGTGCGGTTCGAAGACGATGGTCGAAAGACAAAAAAGACGACTTAAATTCAATTTATAAATGTTCATTTCCATACCTTATATTTAACCTATATTAAACAATAAATAATAGGCCGAAAAATAATAATTATCGATGTAAAAGTTCTTCTCAAAATGTTTGGCCCATATAGTGTAATGTTCCTGGGTATCCATAAGTTTTGTTGAGGTTTATTCAAAACCGAAAAACGCTGACGAATTTTTGAGTACATTTATAAATGAAGTAAAGGAACTTGAAGAAACTGATTTCCAGTACAAAAATAAGGTATACAGCGTAGGCATCAGATTCTTTATTATGGATGCTCCAGCCCGATCATTTGCTTTGGGAATTAAAGAACATTTATTCCTGCAAGGTGGAAATGGTCAAAATCGAGGTGTTTTTTTAAAATTGGAATGGACCCTTTTCGCTAAAATAGCTCATTTAGAGGCAGAAGTCAACCTGAACATCATAAATTGAAAGAGCTAACCATTGTAGGAAAACTTTCTGTAGATATTGTTAAACAAGTTAAATACGAATATATGCATGTTCTTTGCCTTGAAGTAGTAAGACTCTCCTTAAGGCTTGGGGTAAAAATGATTCAAATTAGCATTAATAATGTTGTCGTAATTAACAAAATTCAAGAAAATGTTTAATTTTTATACCCGTTACTCGTAGAGTAAAAGAGTATACTAGATTCGTCAGAAAGTAAGTTACAGGTAAAAGGAGGCTTTTCCGACCCTAAGGTATATATATTCTTGATAAGGATCACTAGCCGAGTCGATCTAGCCATGTCCGTCTGTCAGTCTGTCCGTATAAACGCTGAGATCTCGGAAACTAGAGGAGCTAGAATATTCACACTTGGCATGCAGATTCCGGAAGTTTGCTTCTAACGCCTACAATCCGCGATAAACTGTAGCGCCTACAGTTTTTACGATAGAAACAAAATTTTAAATGAAATGCGTTCGTATCATTAGAACTTATCGACTAACCAAAAATGTGCCACGCACTCTCTAGCGCCCACAAACGATTAAAACGCTTAAATCTGTCTGACGCCCACATAACATTTACTGAAATAGCCGGTAGGTGGCGCCCTAAAATATAGCTTTGCTGCTAATTAAAATGTTGCACGCCCACTCTAACGCCCACAAATGGCCAAAACGCTTAAATCTGTCTGCCGCCGACATAATATCTACTGAAAAAGCAGATAGCGCCCTAAAATATCGCTTTTCTGTTTATAAATCTTCATTATCCTTTTGCTCCCTTAAGCTGATTAACGAGTATCTGAGATTCGAGGCACGCGACTATAGCGTTCTTCCTTGTTAATTTTTAGATTTTCCAATTGGGAAAGGTATCATCTAAAAGCGTCCGCTAAGTCACTTCGGCGGCACTTCTCGGAGTCACTTCCAGAAGTTACTTCGGCGACACAGCTATCGGGCTGAAGCTTTCCCAAAAGCCTTCTTTTTTTTTGCAGGTAGTATATAAGTCGAAACCAGCCGGATCGAACAACTATATCTTATAGCTTCCATAGGAACTATCGGTGAAAAAATTAAAAAAATTATATTTTTGGTGTTTTTTAACATATAACCTCCTACGCCTGGAACGTCCTTTTTGTGATTTTTTATACGTTGCTTTACCCGAAGGTGGCGTGATGAAATTTCTTAACGGGTTTGACACAGTTGGAAAGGGTAAATATACAAGTATACGAGTACAAGTAAAATACATTTTTTTAAACACACGCCCTTAATTTTTTTCAGGAGCGTTAGGCAGGGATTTGAAGCACCCGGGAAAATGTTTAGGGAAGGTGATTACGAACGTTAAAAACACATTAACAAAACAAAAAAGTAAAGTAAAGTAATTAAGTAATGTAAGTAAAAAGTAAATTAGAATTGATATATTTTAAATGCAATATTTTGATAGATTAAAGCTCTAAAGAAATATTCAGAATTCCAAAAGTTATTTCTCTTGGGACGTGTCACTTGCAAGGGATTTTATATGTTAAAACTCGTTGGCTTAATTCAGAATTTTCGAAGTGATTTAACTTGGGACGTGTCACTTCCAGGTGACAAGCCATACAAAAACGAGTACAAGGAAAAAGTGAAATACGAAGTGGCTTCGAAAAATTTTCATTTCAATTTTCACTTGTAAAAAAGCGGACATCTCATACAATTTTCTATATGGGGCGTCACTTGCTCTTCAATTATGCAAGCTGACATGTCACTCTGTCACAAGTGAATTTTTTTCGGATCGGAAGGGGATTCCTGAGCTTCTTGCGCAGCACAAGTTTGTTTCAGCAGAAACAACATTTAATCTATCTAATTAGGTTAATTAAATTAGAGAAAGAAGTAAATAAAAATGAATGTAGTTTAAGTTCAATTTTTTAATAGGTTAAAATCCTATGAAAATATTCAGAATTTATATATTTATTTATTTATTTCGCCAACGGAATTCCTTTACTGGCTACTTGTATAATTCAACAACTTATTTACGTACAAAAATTTACAAAATAATTGACTTACATATGCTTAAGAATTGATTTACTTTAGAAGTAGTCCAATTGCATATCAATTAGAAGTGCTTTAGACTTATATAAGTCCCTATAGAGATTTATCAAAGAGAATTTTTATTGGTACGCCTAGCACCTCTATAAAATGTTTTAGAATGTAGGCCGGAATCCCATTACAGTCCGGAGTGTACAAATCATCAACGTCTTTCCCATCCATATGAATATTCTCTTCTATCATTTTTTAGACCGCTCTCAACATTCGCAGTATACTGATTGTAATGAAGTTGATTTAGATATTCAAATTCTCGTTTGTGCTGCAAGTGTTTATTCCAATCAATAGGATCCTTTGTAACTAAAGCCCTTTTATAGAATGTATTTAGACAATTTTTACGATTTTTCAAAAAGAGTTGGGATTACTATTTAGGCCGTTCTCAACACTCGCTATATACTGATTGTAAAGAAATTTATTTAGAAATTCAAATTCTCGTTTGTGCTGCAAGTGTCTATTCCAATCACCAGGATCCTGTGTAACTAAAAACCTTTTATAGAATTTATTTCGAAGATTTTTAAGCTTTTTCAAACCTTTCGTAAACCAAGGCAACTTAACATTATGTTAAATTTTTAAGAATTATTGCTAGCTTCAGATTTTACAAATAATAGAATCAATAAAAGGCGAGCACGAAGAATTAGCTGTCTCCATAATTAAAACAAAGCTAAAAGGTGTCGCAGGAAATCTAATCGGTAATGAAACAACAATTACTGAAGTGATTTCCAGACTAACAGGCAACGTCAAAGGCGAAAGTGTAGAAGTATTATCAACGAAGCTGATAAACCTAAGCAGCGCAATAAAACTGCTAACCCATATACACAAGAAATTGAGCAGATGACGAAAGCCTTAGAAGGTGCGTATATAACAGATGGTTTACCTTTAGAGCTAGCCAGAAGTTATTCCACGCAGCATGCAGTCAAAGCAATGACTAAAATTGCACAATCGATAAGGTAAAACTTATCATGCAAGCTGGCACATTTAGTACTATGAACGAAGCCGTTAATTTTTCTAACAAAAAGAAAGACTGGTTTGCGTAGAAACGGACGGACAGACGGACGCACAGGACATGGCTAGATCGACTCGTCTAGTTGGGCTAATCAAGAATGTATGGAGTTGGAATCGTTTTCTTTACTGAGTTGCAAACTTCTGACTGAAATCATTTAACCTTTTGCAAGGGTATCAAAAGTGTCATAACACGACTCCAAACTGACATGCGATTAAATCGACTCCCAATTAATAGCACAGATCTCATTTTTGATGGCAGTAAGACTGGTTTCATTGAAAATAAACCTAGGTCAGAACTCAGCGCCAAACTGTGAAAGTTTATACCTAGTAGTAAAGGCCTATGATGGATATCATAATTGCTTATAGGTGAATTACATTTGGACTAAAGAAAAGTTAATATCAGCACTAACGAATAGTAAGTCTAAATTTTTATGTAAATTATTGAAAATATTATTGATTTGTATTGACACCATACTAAAAATACCATTGATGAAAAGATTCTCGTGTGGTTGATGTATGTTGCTCGGCAGTGAAGAATGATGCTCCGGAATTGAAGACCAAAAGAGGGATGATAGATTAAAGTCGCCAATCACACAGATATGTTAATTGTCGTGCAGATTATTGTAGCCTTGTAAAATTTATATGAACCATTGATGGTATGTGTGGCATTTGCAAAGTTTTCGATTCTCCAATTATCGACACTGCAACTTGATCAACAATGGTATCTTCAATGAGAAGATGAGTTGCCAAGCAGAGCAATATGCAGCGAAAAGCAAAAATTTCACCACCCCATCAAGCAAAGTGGGTTTTTAGGCAATCTCTGTCTTTTGCGGAATACATGGTACAAATTGGAGTCGAAGAATTAATTGATTCGGAAGTGAAACTTTTTTTTCAGAACTGAAGGGAAGCTTGCCTACTTTAAGTAAGTTTTCTAAGCAACTTTTTGTCAAAGACAAAGAAAACTGGAATCAAAAAAGAATTATAAACTTGAACATGTATTCGATTTTAGTTATGACAGCTAAATGTTTTGGGCAACTTCTCACCCTACATCGATTCAAATTAAAAGCTGGGGACTTATCCTTTTAGATGTGATTTTAGCAACCGTGTTCTAACGCGTCTGCACTAACTAAGCCGATACGAGTCGATCTAGCCATGTTTGCTGTCCGTATGAATGCTATCGGAAATATAAACTATAAAAGCTAGAGGAGGTGGATCTGGCACTCAGATTTCTGGGCTTCCTGCGCAGTGCAATTTGGTAGAAGGGTGCCACGCACACCTCTAACTCCCACCATGCGCGAAAACTTTAGTCTACAGTTTTAATGCTAACAAAAATTTTTACTGAAATGTATTAATTGCTTCCTTAACCTGAGTAACGGTTATCTGATAGTTGACGCACTCGACTATAGAATTCTTCCTTGCTTTTCTGCTTATATTTATGTTTCTGCCAGCACCAAGGTAGAGAAAGCAATATGTAAAATAAGCAAAAAATTATTAATTATTTTTTTTAAATCAAAATTTTTGCGGTAGCATCTTGTTACATAATTTCTGATGAGCAACAAAGAAGAACGCTCGTCCTCGGCCATAAGCCAAAAACAAACGCTATAGTCGAGTGGCTCGACTATCAGATAACAGTTACCCAGTTTAAGGGAGCAAAAGCAGAAAAGCGATATTTTAGGGCGCCACCTAGCGCCTATTTCGGTAGATGGTTTGTGGGCGGTAGACAGATTTAAGGATTTTAAATTTTGGTGGGCGTTAGAGTGCGCGTGTCACATTTTAATAAGCAGCAAAGCGATATTTTAATAGATGTTATGAGAGCGGCAGACAGATTTTAGCGTTTTGGCCATTTGTGGGCGTTAGGGTGGGAGTGGCACCTTTTTTTGGTGAGTCGATCGGAATTGATAAGATAAATACATTTCAGTTAAAATTTTGGTTCTATCAAATAAACTGTTGGCGCTACAGATTTTCGCGGATTGTGGATGGTAGAAAGAGCGTGGCACCGCCGAAACAAAAGAGCTGAAACAGTCAAACTTGACATGCAGATTCCTGAGCTTCCTACGCAGCGCAAGTTTCAGCGTTGTGCCACGCCCACTCTAACGTCCACAATCCGAGAAAATCTGTAGCGCCTCTAGTTTTTATGATAGAAAACAAATTTTAACTCATATGTATTTGCTCAGCAATACCTATCGATTGACACAAAATATGCTACGTCTCTTTTAACGGCCACCAACCGCCCAAAACTGTGGTGGCCACAATTGTCATGCTAGACATTTTTTTTGTTTAAATTTATTTGTCTCATTAAAACCTTTCGATTGATCTAAAAAAATGTGCCAAGCCCACTCTAACGCAACTAAAGGGCTTAAACGCTTAAAACTGTCTGTCGCCCCCAAAACAAATACCAAAAAAACCGGTATGTGGAGCTTTACAACTATAGCGTTCTTTCTTGTTTTACTTTATCTTAACTGAGCTAGCCATTTAATATGAAAGGGGCAAACGCGGTGACAAAAAATTTATTAAAGAGGTTGTGACAATAAAAATATTTCTTGGGCTTGCTTTTTATTAAAAAAAATATTTCAAATTCAAAGTCAAAGGGCCTCTACCAGCTAAACAATACTGTAGTTCAAATGCGGTTAAGGATAAGAAGAAGCCAATTTCTAATCTAACATCTATAAAATACAATTGCATGAAACACAATAAGAGCAAGTAAGTCGCTCTGAATTCATTATTACAAAAATTTACCCAATTTCTGAATTTAATTTATTTGAATGCTGGCAGCTCTGATTTAAAAAAAAAAGCATTCATTCATTTTAATAATTTCTCATTCTGAATGCTCAAAAAGAAATAAAAGTTAGTTAAAGTTTTATTAAAATTTGTTTGAACTGAGTAAATATGTAGTGCTCAATGTGAGTATTTACGTTATCGTTTTTTTTTTTATTATATATTTAAAAAATTAAACCCCTTTTCTTTTCTACATACCATACATATATCGAACAACGAAATCGACACGATTATCCCAGGAATAAGCCATTATGACGTTATGGGCTCAGAGCTAATCCTAATAAAAATGTTGCAACTAGAAATAATATATATATATATAAATCATTAGAGTATACCTACATACGCACCAATATTTTTATTCATCGGAGTGCCACAGATATCGTACAGCGCCCATTTAGCTTTCTATGTGTATAAATATATATATATTTTAAATGACTTAGCGCTGATATGATTTCTGTGGCAACCATGCGTTTATTTTATTAAATATTTTCGTATACCAATTTTCTATTATGAGCCTTTATAAGTTTTAAGTAATTAACTGGTAAATATTAGCTCCTTACCTTCTGAATGGATTACTTCAGACTAACTAAATTTTGTGTATCTTTTGCCAAAAAGCAATACTCCTTGGCAACATTATTTATACTGCATGTTTCTAAACATTATATATAAATAAGTGTATAGGAAACCCATTAAAAATTTATATATGTTCCCTTGTATAAGGTAATGTAACTATCAGTAGATATTTGCATTGCAATGAAGCGTTTATTTCGATATACTATGGTATATTAATATCCGTTTTTCCCCAAATGCAAAGAACAGAACAATCCAAACAGACATATTTGTTATAAAATCTTTTTACCAACAATAAAACATATTACAAAACAAAATTAACTTCAAAGATACAAAATTGCAAAAGTTATCTTTCTAACCGATCAACATTAAATATTTTTCTTAAAATTTTAGAGTTTATGATGCGTCTTTTTTGGTTTAATTTTACTCATAAAAAAATTGTAAAAATTTCTGTATTTCCAAAATGGTCAAACGCTTCAGTCTCGTGTACCACTATTATATACTCATTTACTCAGCAAGCCGATTTAAAGCATTTACTAATGTTGTGATTTCAACCATTTTTGTCACGCTGAAATATATTGACAAATAAAAAATGAATAGTTCATGCTCAACTACTCTCTAGCTCCTTTAGTTTCCGATATCATAGCGTTTACAGATAGACAGACTCGGCTAGAGATCCTGATCAAGAATATATGTATTTTATAGTGTCAAAAATACTCCCTTATACCTGTTACGTACTTTTCCCCGAATACAATATAATCTGTTACTCAATGAGTACCCGGTATAAATATATTAATAGTACATGCATAAACTATTATAAAAAACATTATTTATAATACTTACATTTCCCTATTTTTAGCTTGACTTATATAAAAGTGATAATAATCACATAAGTGCATATATGCAAAGGTTCATTGTACATTGATTCACGATATTATCGTTGTGGATGGCAGTCCTCATATTGAAGAATAGCAAACATAGTGCGTGGGTAGACTAATATTAAGAACTAGACCTACTATAAGTTTATGAATATATGAAAAGATATTTAAAGTCTAGTGCTCGAAATATTATTAAAAATAGGTAGGAATATGACATTTCTATCGGTTACCAAACTAAAGGGAGCAAGAGGGATTTATATAACCAGAAATATATGAAGTATATGGAATTCAATATATAGGCAGAAGACAGATTTTAGAGTTTTGGCCGTTTGTGGTCGTCTTTTTAGGTCAACCGACATGTTGACAAATACTTTTAAGATAGCATTTTTATACCCTTGCAGAGGGTATAATGATTTCAGTCAGAAGTTTGCAATGCAGTGAAGGAAACGTTTCCGACCCCATAAAGTATATACAGTGGCTCGAAGCTTATTTCGTGCAAGAGAAAAATTAAATTTTAAATCGTCATTGCTGCTAAACTAGGAACGATATCAACAAAATTTAAACGCAGTAATTCAAATAAACTCTTAATTTATTAATATAACAAAACAAAATTACTTAATCTAAAAAAAACAAAACAAATTTTCATATAAAACTAAAAAACAAGGCATTTCTGGCGTCGAAGCTTAATTCGTGCAAAGACTTTAAACTCAAAAAAAACATAAAAAAGGGACTTTTCAATCCGTTTTTTTTCTGTATACTTGTTTATTTGTATTCTTAAATAAACATTTTATACGTTTTCGGAGCTGGTTACACTAAAGTAAAATTTACCGGTAATTTTTGGCTATGGGTCCGCGAATAACGATCGAGCAAAGGGAATTAGTCCTTAAACACTTTAAGGATGGATAAACCCAGCGTGCCATAGCCGAAATGGTTTGCTTAAGCCCCAGTACGGTGCAATATATAATTCAAAGATTTGTTCGCGAAAATCGAGAGGAAGATAGGGGCCGAGTTGCGCCGAACAAAATTTTTAACGACCACGAGGAGCGCCGAATAGTCCGAAAAGTTAGGGAAACCCCCAAACTATCGGCTCCAAAAATCGCTGCAGAGATAGAAGAGGAAATGGGCAAAAAATGTTGCCCAGACACAATTCGCAACGTACTGCACAAGCATAATTTTAATGGTCGAGTTGCTCTAAAGAAACCATTCATCAGCGACAAGAACAGAATTGTTCGTTTCAAGTTCGCCAAGGAGATGGAGACTAAGCCGATTTCGTACTGGAATGACGTTATTTTTGCGGACGAATCCAAATACAACATTTTCGGGTCGGATGGGAGGCATTATGTTTGGCGGCGTCCGAATACGGAGCTAGATACAAAAAATCTAAAAGCTACGGTCAAGCACGGTGGAGGCCATGTTATGGTTTGGGGCTGTATGGCTGCGTCTGGGGTGAGAAACCTAGTCTTCATTGATGGCATTATGGATGCTAAGATGTATTTATATATTTTAAAAGAAAACTTACTACAAAGCGCAGAAAGCTTGGGAATACTGGACCGTTCCATTTTTTATCAAGACAACGACCCGAAGCACACTGCTGCCGATGTGAAGTTTTGGTTGGTCTGGAACTGTCCACACACCATAAAAACACCAGCACAATCCCCAGATTTAAACGTTATTGAAAATTTGTGGGAGATTTTGGACCAAGCGATCCGCAAAAGGAAAATTTCTAACAAAACTGAGCTAAAGAGTGCCTTATTGGAAGAGTGGCGTAAAATTCCTGTGGAAACAACAAAGAAATTAGTGGAGTCCATGGGAAATCGTCTTAAATCGGTTAAGAAACAAAAAGGCGGTCCAACAAAATATTAAATTTAAGAAATAAAAATGTTACAATATATTTAAGTGCTTGCACGAATTAAGCTTCGACGCCAGAAATGCCTTATTTTTAAGTTTTATATGAAAATTTGTTTTGTTTTTTTAGATTAAGGAATTTTGTTTTGTTATATTAATAAATGAAGAGTTTATTTGAATTATTGCGTTTAAATTTTGTTGATATCGTTCCTAGTTTGGCAGCAATGACAATTTAAAATTTAATTTTTCTCTTGCACGAAATAAGCTTCGAGCCACTGTATATTCTTGATCAGCATCACTAAACGAGTCGATCTAGCCATGTCCGTCCGTCTGTCCGTCCGTTTCTACGCAAACTAGTCTCTCTGTTTTGAAGCTATTTTTGTGTTTTTTTAACATATAACCTTCTAATCTTGGAAATAACATTTTTTAATTAGTTCTGAATTTTTAAATTAATTTTATCAAAATCGGACGACTATTTATATAGCTGCCATATGAACGATCGGAAAATTAGTGGTAAAATAATATGAAAAAATTAAATCTTCGGTGTTTTTAACATAAAACATTTTTTAATTAGTTCTGAGTTTCTAATTAAATTTTATTAAAATCGGACGACTATATCATATAGCTGTCATAGAAACAATCGGGAAATTAGTGGGAATATAAAATGAAAAAATTATATCCTCGGTGTTTTTTAACATATAACCTTCTAAGCTTGGAAAAAACATTTTTTAATTAGTTCTGAATTTTGAATTAAATTTTATCAAAATCGGACGACTATATCATATAGCTGTTATAGGAACGATCGGAAAATTGGTGGGAAAATAATATATAACAAATAATAGCTTTGGTGATTTTTGACATAAAACCTTCTTAGCTTGGAAATAACCTTTTTTAATTAGTTCTGAGTTTCGAATTAAATTTTATTAAAATCGGACGACTATATCATATAGCTGTCATAGGAACAATCGGGAAATTAGTGGGAAAATTATATGAAAATATTATTTACTAAAGTTTATTATTCCTTATAACTGCAAGGGTATACAAACTTCGGCATGCCTTCCTTTCTTGTTTTATAATGAAAACTGTAGGCGCCAAAGTTTTGTGCGGTTTTTGGGTGTTAGAGTGGGCGAGGCGGCCTATTTTATAGTTTTCGGGATCTCAGACTCATAAAATTATTGTTTTAAGTACTAGAAAAATCCCACTAAATATAAAATCTGCCTAACATTATGAAGAGTTAACCTATATATAGTACAATCACCATAGAAAATAAGTTTTACGGGTTATTTTACTTAAATGCTAAAATTTTTTTTTTATTTAAGGCGACTTTTTCCGCCATATTTCGCAGAACAAAAAGTAATCTAAAATCGTCCGCAAAAATAGAATATCAACCTTGAAAATTGAAAAACGGTCGCCCAGCGAACTAATGCGTTGGCGTTTTAAACTCATCTAAATGGCATGAGTTCGAGCCCACGAAGAATCAAAATTCTTTTGCAAGTTTTTAGAATTTGTTTTTAAAATATTTTGTCTTAAAGTACAAAATAAATTTTAGAATAAGTTAAAGTAATAATCTAAACAAATATATTTAGTACATTTCTTTCAAAGTATAAGTTGCTTACATATTTATAATTCCCCGATTTGTTTTTATTGACTACTTTCAGCTTTTATGGTTCTATTTAAAAGTTTACCCACATGTTTTGAGCGGCCGAATAATAACTTTACCTTCTCACCCTCATCCTCTTAAGTTGATGTAAAAAAGGACAATAAGTCAAAATATTTATTACAAAAATTACAGAATAACTACCGCATAATAAGTTTTCCCCATAACCAAAAAATATGTATATATATATATGTATAAATATGTATATATACCATTTTTTATAAATTTTTTTTTTTAATTTGTAGGCACTAGCCCTCTTTTTTTTAGGTGCTTTACCTTTAAAACAAAAAAAAAACCGTACAATTTTTACTCTTTTTTCATATGTAAAATGTAATTTACCTTTGAGAACAGAAAAATTGCCCTGGATTTAAGAGAATTGGCTATAAATTTAGGAAAATCGCCCTAAGTGTAAGACCAATATATGCCTATATTTGGAAAAGTTTTCCCTAACTTTGTTACTCAATCGTGATTGCACCCGTTTTAGGGCGATTTTAAAGTAAAAGATCTATGAGTGTAATGGTATAATTTTTTTGCATTTGTCAAAAAATATCTTTTTAATCATTCCTATATGAGCTATAGAATACATTTGTCCGGTAAGGATTGTCGGTACTAAATGCAATAGAATTATGACTTTTGGTAAGTAAACGGAAAGACGGGCATGGCTAGAACGACTAGTGTATTGATGCTGATCAAGAATATATTCAATATGGAGTTTTTCAAAGCGTTGCAAACCTCTGAATTAAATCATAATACCATATATAGGAGTATAAAAATCTTAAAAGTATGGGCGCCATAAACTCAAATCTGGCTCAAATCTGATAGAAAGATATAAGCCGCAATGCGCTACAACAACAACAGACGACTGCCGCTGCGAAGCGAAATGTCACCATTTCGGTAAGATTAGCCATAAAATTGCCGAACTGGATTGAAAATTGTGCAGAAGGTAAGATGAAACAATCTGAACGATAGCAATAATTTTGGAATAAAGTATGACAAATGGCACCTTTTTTTGGTGAGTCGATAGGTATTGATGAGACAAATACATTTTAGATAAAATTTTGGTTCTATCATAAAAACTGTAGCCGCTACAGATCTTCGCGGATTGTGGGCGTTAGAGTGGGCGTGGCACCCCGCTGAAACAAACTTGCGCTGCGTATGAAGCCCAGGAATCTGCATGAATGAATATTCTAGCTCTTATAGTTTTCGAGATCTCAGCGTTCATACGAACGGACGGACAGACGGACATGGCTAGATCGACTCGGCTAGCGATCCTGATCAAGAATATATATACTTTATGGGCTCGGAAACGCTTCCTTTTACTTGTTACATACTTTCTGACGAATCTAGTAAATAGAAATGGAGCTTATCTTACGAAAACGGAATAATTAGTAACACTTAGGAATGTTTATGGTTGTAATCAATCTAAAATGTATCAAAATACGATCACATGTTTATCAAGAATTGCATTACCTGTAAATACCTAAGCCTCCAGTTGGAATAGAGCGACCAAATTATACATTCATATTAACTGTTACGTACGCCCTCCATATAGAAAGATTCAGCGACGAACCTTAAGTCGGAGGGAGGGGTGCATTTGACTAACCACACTTAGGCTAATAATGTCTAAAGAAATTGCAATTTGGCAAATTACTGGTGTCGCGTGGCCAGAACAACGGCCACGATCGACCTACTGGTAACCATATCCCGGTAGCTGGCAAAGTGCAACAGCCGGCCGTTGACTTCAAAGATATTGGATACCGAGATAAAGCGGAAGCGGCCGGCTCCGAGGAAAGGCGACCTTTCCAGGGTCAGTCGCCCGCGGACTCCGCTCCTCCAGGATCAGCCACCAGGATCCAGCAGCCCTTGAGGAGAGCACCTATACTTCAAAAGATTTTCATGTGTCGGACCATCGCCGCCATTATAATCAAAGAAGGAGGGAATATCAACCACAAGGACAACATTTCATATACTGGGAGGCTTGTAGCTGCAGTAATCGAAATTCTTATACTTCCGAAGATTGTTCAGCTGTAGGAGTCACCCGATCAGAGGCTTAGTCACCAACAGCATACTTGGAAAAAGTGGAGGTGTAATATAAATGTGTCCATCGAATCAATCTGAGCTAAAGTGAACTTATGCATAACCAAAGGCAAATAGCCGCATATAATACAACCTATACACAAGTGAAAATCAAAAACACTGGAAGCATTCAAAAGTGCAATGAAATACATTTAAATCAAGTGAATCGGTAGTGCTGATCCTGATAAACAATTAGCGAAGACGAGTCTCACCACCAGCGTTACGGACGACGCGTGCCTCAGGCATATATAGATTTTTTGTGTTTTAGTAAATTAGTATTCTAAAGAGCAGCAGTCTTTTAGTGCACGTATAATTACACTTATATTCAATATATAATTTTGCAAATCCCAGGATCCGGAGTGTCGAGATCTCATCGCACAGGATTTAAAAGGCGGTTTGTCGGAACGCGGTTCCTTTTTTAATGCATACATATATAAATATTCGTGCAGTCCGAACAGTTTTTTTATAGGCTGTTATTAATATTTCAGCGGCAAGTATCAGCCTTGTAGTTGTATGTACAATTACAAGAGCCCTCTGAGCGAAGTTTGCAGTCGTGAATAGTCAGCGTTTTGCTGATGTGTACACCACCGGTAAGGTAAATTCGATACTCTTCGCTAATAAAAAAATAATTGTCAAGTAGAATTATTGCACTCTACCACGGCATATGCCGACATGCATGTGTTAATCAATAAACTTATAATGTGAAAACGAATTTAAAACCATGGTTTATTTTAACATGGGGGGTGTGCTGATGTAAGAAGTGAAGTAGGTCAAGAACAATGACGTAACTTCCGACGGACAACCTTGACAATAGGGGATCGTTTTGCGCGGCCCGTGACAATCCATTGGCACACGAATGTGTGAAGGGGAGGGAATATGGCCGAAACACAGCCCGCTCGTATTGTGGGGCAGTGTGGGCTGACGACTGACAAACATTACGTCCTAATAATATTTTTCCCAGCACTTGAAATATTTATTCTTATTATGATGGACGGAAGAGAGGCTTACCAAGAGCCCCAAAAATGGTGCCTGAACATCAGACGCCTCTCCCTCGGCCCAAGTTCATTTCAGGACTCAGGCACTAATATGCCCACGTAACATCACATGAGCGGAAAATAAGTGAAGAAAACGACTTCTAGGATTACGTTATTTTTCTGATAGGTAATTTAAACAAAATTTGTTTATTTTCATCTTACCTTTTACACTGAGAGTTCTATTGAGGAAGTTAAGTCCGTCGACTTATTCTTTGGTCGATAATTTTGCGCTTCCATCAAAGTACAGTTGCCATAGGTGGGAGTAAACTTACTTGTCTATTTGGAATTGCCATGAAAGGTCATGCGCATACTAAAACATATTTTGATTGTTAATGATTTTAAAAGAAACCGATCTGCATTTAGTAACTCTATTTTTACAAAGGGATCTTTAAACTTTGGGGCTTGCTTTGTTCGGTGACGTTCTTAATTTTTTAACAACACCTGGTCTACTACAATATACAATTATTACTTCCTCATTCTTATTCTGCGTTTAAAAACACATGGCCTACTACAATATACTTTATTATTAATTCCTCATTCTTATTAAACCTGCGTTTATCGAAATGAGCCTTAGCTTCCATTGTTTTCTTGAATACTCGCTTCCAATTAAATTATTATCTTCATCAATTTAGCTTCATTACTAACTCGCATTTCTAATGGGCTGACCGTAGTGACTCGATTAGACGTACAAATTATTGCCATTTGTACTCCAGTAAAGGTCTAAATGCCTTTTTCCATCACATAAGCTGCTTGATATTGTCTCTGGCATACGCTTAATATGAACTGGGATCGACGGTCGGTTTGGTTGGAGTCTTTTCTATTTCAGCTATCTATGTTAAATATTACAAATCAATGGTTTAATGCGCAGAACAACAAAATACATAAAACAAATTTTAGGTTTAAATAATATATTATTTTTTGACCACATTCATTTGACAGAATTAGTAGATTAGGCAAGAAATGCTGCTTAAATATCTCCATTTCCCTTTTGCTAAGTAACGGGTATCTGCACATACATATGGCATCAGAATCCGCCACGCTGGCATAGATGTTAGAAATGTTGTTTAGGTGAAGCCCAGTAAAGCCCAGAATCACTGTCTTCCCGAAAGAGCCAGACACGGTCACCGCCAACTGCGCTAACCGGCTAGTCATAATTACGGATTCGAATTACAGTGCAATAAAATTTAAGGCCACGATGACACTACCTCCTTTTTCGCACTGCATTCTGCAGTTTCTATCTTTACGCAAAATCTAAAATAATTCAATGAATTCAGTCGGGCTCAAGTTCGAATTTAGCCAAGTTTTAAACAGTATGATTATGTCATAATAGCTGTTTAAATTTACTACAGACAAAGCCGGGGCAGGTTGCCCGTCAGCGCATACTGTTGAAGAGGAATTCTCAGCATCCAAATTATTATAATAATATTGCAGTCAAATTGAGCATATTTAAATAATTTTTTTACGGCAGTTTGATTCACCTTTGAAAAAATCGAAATACGCAATGGTCCTCCTTTTAAGAAAGTCCAAGGGAGGATTGATATGTCCCTCATATTTACTGAATGTGGACAAAATTTATTTATGGACGTTGATGAACTTCGAACAGTACAAACAAGTGTCCCAACGACACCAAGCACATGCTTGTTACGCGCCGGCCCCTTTATCGATTTGGGCGAGAATGCGAGTTCGCGAGGAAAATACATACATAAAACAAATAGAGACGGGACACAAATGAAAATAAAGGGCACAACTAAGAATTAAGCAAATGAGTTGAAGTATTCGTTTTTAAAACCGGGGTAGTTATTGAAATGCAAATTAAATGATAAAGTTTATTATAGTTATTTCATAGAACGCGAAAGTGGTCGTGCATACAAAAATTTGATGTGCATCGTGGCAAAGAAGATAATAATTTCGTGTTAGTCTAACAGGTACATTGAAAATTAGGCGGTTTAAAAGATCTGCAGAATCAATGTCACCTCTTATAAGATTTTGTATAAAACAATATATATATATTTGTATAAATTACGTTTTGATCCCAGTTTAAACTAAGCAGGGCAAATAAGAGAAATTTTTTTTGTACCGATTCAATAAGGTCGATGTGCACTTGATATTGTGGACTCCAAACCGAGGAACAATATTCCATAATAGGACGGACAAGGGAGGGAAATAATAATTTGGTCGTATAAGGGACATAAAATTCTTTTGACCAACGCTTTATAAACCCAAAAACGCTCATGGCTTTGTTAACAGGGTCGAGATAACACACCTAAATCGTTAACATAATAGATAGGGTCGAGTGGCGTACTTTTAAGAAAGTAGCTGATAAACGTAGAAGAACCCCTATAAAAAGTCATAACGTTACATTTAGGGCAGTTCAAATTTAAAGGGTTGTATTCACAACATCTATGAAAACAATCAATATCTGACTGTAAGTTATGTTTCGACGCTCTACCTTTATATGATAAACAAAGCTTAACATCAGCAGCAAATATTAGTACATGAGAATGTGTTATGATTGAGGTAAGATCGTTAATAAACAAACTAAACAGCAAAGTGCCCAAATGACTACCCTGAGGCACTCCAGATGTCACGTAGATCAATTTTGAAACAGCATTCTTGAATATAACCCTCTGAGTCCTAATATTCAAGTAACATAAAATCCAAGATAATAGATTACCAGGAAACCCAAGCTGATCTAATTTAAATAAATGAAGTGAGTAGTTAACGGAGTAAAAGGCCTTACTAAAATCTGTATATACCTTCTATCATAAAAACTGTAGCCGCTACAGATTTTCGCGGATTGTGGGCGTTAGAGTGGGCGTGGCACCCCGCTGAAACAAACTTGCGCTGCGTATGAAGCCCAGGAATCTGCATGAATGAATATTCTAGCTCTTATAGTTTTCGAGATCTCAGCGTTCATACGAACGGACGGACAGACGGACATGGCTAGATCGACTCGGCTAGTGATCCTGATCAAGAATATATATACTTTATGGGCTCGGAAACGCTTCCTTTTACTTGTTACATACTTTCTTACGAATCTAGTAAATAGAAATGGAGCTTATCTTACGAAAACGGAATAATTAGTAACACTTAGGAATGTTTATGGTTGTAATCAATCTAAAATGTATCAAAATACGATCACATGTTTATCAAGAATTGCATTACCTGTAAATACCTAAGCCTCCAGTTGGAATAGAGCGACCAAATTATACATTCATATTAACTGTTACGTACGCCCTCCATATAGAAAGATTCAGCGACGAACCTTAAGTCGGAGGGAGGGGTGCATTTGACTAACCACACTTAGGCTAATAATGTCTAAAGAAATTGCAATTCGGCAAATTACTGGTGTCGCGTGGCCAGAACAACGGCCACGATCGACCTACTGGTAACCATATCCCGGTAGCTGCCAAAGTGCAACAGCCGGCCGTTGACTTCAAAGATGATGGATACAGAGATAAAGCGAAAACGGCCGGCTCCAAGGAAAGGCGACCTTTCCAGGGTCAGTCGTCCGCGGACTCCCCTCCTCCAGGATCCAGCAGCCCTTGAGGAGAGCACCTATACTTCAAAAGATTTTCATGTGTCGGACCATCGCCGCCATTATAATCAAAGAAGGAGGGAATATCAACCACAAGGACGACATTTCATATCAAGGCAAATAGCCGCATATAATACAACCTATACACAAGTGAAAATCAAAAACATTGGAAGCATTCAAAAGTGCAATGAAATACATTTAAATCAAGTGAATCGGTAGTGCTGATCCTGATAAACAATTAGCGAAGACGAGTCTCACCACCAGCGTTACGGACGACGCGTGCCTCAGGCATATATAGATTTTTTGTGTTTTAGTGAATTAGTATTCTAAAGAGCTGCAGTCTTTTAGTGCACGTATAATTACACTTATATTCAATATAATATTTTGCAAATCCCAGGATCCGGAGCGTCGAGATCTCATCGCACAGGATTTAAAAGGCGGTTTGTCGGAACGCGGTTCCTTTTTTAAGCATACATATATAAATATTCGTGCAGTCCGAACAGTTTT
Organism: Drosophila biarmipes; assembly: GCF_025231255.1. NCBI lineage: Eukaryota > Metazoa > Arthropoda > Insecta > Diptera > Drosophilidae > Drosophila > Drosophila biarmipes. Next base: position 597,892 of record NW_026114526.1, on the reverse strand, counting down.
TTTATAGGCTGTTATTAATATTTCAGCGGCGAGTATCAGCCTTGTAGTTGTATGTACAATTACAAGAGCCCTCTGAGCGAAGTTTGCAGTCGTGAATAGTCAGCGTTTTGCTGATGTGTACACCACCGGTAAGGTAAATTCGATACTCTTCGCTAATGAAAAAATAATTGTCAAGTAGAATTATTGCACTCTACCACGGCATATGCCGACATGCATGTGTTAATCAATAAACTTATAATGTGAAAACGACTTCTAGGATTACGTTGTTTTTCTGATAGATAAGTTTAACAAAATTTGTTTTTTTTCATCATACCTTAAAAATTGACACTGATAGTTCTATAGAGGAAGTTAAGTCCGTCGACTTATTCTTTGGTCGAGAATTTTGCGCTTCCATCAAGGTACAGTTGCCACAGGTGGAAGTAGACTTATTTGTCTATTTGGCAATGCCATGAAAAGGTCATGCGCGTACTAAAACGTATTTTAATTGTTAATGATTTTAAAAGATACCGACAAGCATATATTAATCAATAAACTTATAATGTGAAAACGAATTTGAAACCATGGTTAATTTTAACATGGGGGTGTGCTGATGTAAGAAGTGAAGTAGGTCAAGAACAATGACGTAACTTCCGACGGACAACCTTGACAATAGGGGATCGTATTGTGCGGCCCGTGACAATCCATTGGCACGCGAATGTGTGAAGGGGAGGGAATATGGCCGAAACACAGCCCGATCGTATTGTGGGGCAGTGTGGGCTGACGACTGACGAACATTACGCCCTAATAATATTTTTCCGAGCACTTGAAATATTGATTCTTATTATGATGGAGGGAAGAGAGGCTTACCAAGAGCCCCAAAAATGGTGCCTGAACATCAGACGCCTCTCCCTCGGCCCAAGTTCATTTCAGGACTCAGGCACTAATATGCCCACGTAACATCACATGAGCGGAAAATAAGTGAAGAAAACGACTTCTAGGATTACCTTATTTTTCTGATAGGTAATTTAAACAAAATTTGTTTATTTTCATCTTACCTTAAAAATTGACACTGAGAGTTCTATTGAGGAAGTTAAGTCCGTCGACTTATTCTTTGGTCGATAATTTTGCGCTTCCATCAAAGTACAGTTGCCACAGGTGGGAGTAAACTTACTTGTCTATTTGGAATTGCCATAAGAGGTCATGCGCATACTAAAACATATTTTGATTGTTAATGATTTTAAAAGAAACCGATCTGCATTTAGTAACTTTATTTTTACAAAGGGACCTTTAAACTTTGGGGCTTGCTTTGTTCGGTGACGTTCTTAATTTTTTAACAACACCTGGTCTACTACAATATACAATTATTACTTCCTCATTCTTATTCTGCGTTTAAAAACACATGGCCTACTACAATATACTTTATTATTAATTCCTCATTCTTATTAAACCTGCGTTTATCGAAATGAGCCTTAGCTTCCATGTTTTCTTTGGCTTGTTTTCTTGAATACTCGCTTCCAATTAAATTATTATCTTCATCAATTTAGTTTCATTACTAACTCGCATTTCTAATGGGCTGACCGTAGTGACTCGATTAGACGTACAAATTATTGCCATTTGTACTCCAGTAAAGGTCTAAATGCCTTTTTCCATCACATAAGCTGCTTGATATTGTCTCTGGCATACGCTTAATATGAACTGGGATCGACGGTCGGTTTGGTTGGAGTCTTTTCTATTTCAGCTGTCTATGTTAAATATTACAAATCAATGGTTTAATGCGCAGAACAACAAAATAAATAAAACAAATTTTAGGTTTAAATAATATATTATTATTTGACCACATTCATTTGACAAAATTAGTAGATTAGGCAAGAAATTTTTAAACAGTATGATTATGTCATAATAGCTGTTTAAATTTACTACAGACAAAGCCGGGGCAGGTTGCCCGTCAGCGCATACTGTTGAAGAGGAATTCTCAGCATCCAAATTATTATAATAATATTGCAGTCAAATTGAGCATATGTAAATAATTTTTTTACGGCAGTTTGATTCACCTTTGAAAGAGTCGAAATACGCAATGGTCCTCCTTTTAAGAAAGTCCAAGGGAGGATTGATATGTCCCTCATTTTTACTGAATGTGGACAAAATTTATTTATGGACGTTGATGAACTTCGAACAGTACAAACAAGTGTCCTAACGACACCAAGCACATGCTTGTTACGCGCCGGCCCCTTTATCGATTTGGGCGAGAATGCGAGTTCGCGAGGAAAATACATACATAAAACAAATAGAGACGGGACACAAATGAAAATAAAAGGCACAACTAAGAATTAAGCAAATGAGTTGAAGTATTAGTTTTTAAAACCGGGGTAGTTATTGAAATGCAAATTAAATGATAAAGTTTATTATAGTTATTTCATAGAACGCGAAAGTGGTCGTGCATACAAAAATTTGATGTGGCAAAGAAGATAATAATTTCGTGTTAGTCTTACAGGTACATTGAAAATTAGGCGGTTTAAAAGATCTGCAGAATCAATGTCACCTCTTATAAGATTTTGTATAAAACAATATATATATATTTGTATAAATTACGTTTTGATCCCAGTTTAAACTAAGCAGGGCAAATAAGAGAAATTTTTTTTGTACCGATTCAATAAGGTCGATGTGCACTTGATATTGTGGACTCCAAACCGAGGAACAATATTCCATAATAGGACGGACAAGGGAGGTAAATAATAATTTGGTCGTATAAGGGTCATAAAATTCTTTTGACCAACGCTTTATAAACCCAAAAACGCTCATGGCTTTGTTAACAGGGTCGAGATAAAACACCTAAATCGTTAACATAATAGATAGGGTCGAGTAGCGTACTTTTAAGAAAGTAGCTGATAAACGTAGAAGAACCCCTATAAAAAGTCATAACGTTACATTTAGGGCAGTTCAAATTTAAAGGGTTGTATTCACAACATCTATGAAAACAATCAATATCTGACTGTAAGTTATGTTACGACGCTCTACCTTTATATGATAAACAAAGCTTAACATCAGCAGCAAATATTAGTACATGAGAATGTGTTATGATTGAGGTAAGATCGTTAATAAACAAAGTAAACAGCAAAGTGCCCAAATGACTACCCTGAGGCACTCCAGATGTCACGTAGATCAATTTTGAAACAGCATTCTTGAATATAACCCTCTGAGTCCTAATATTCAAGTAACATAAAATCCAAGATAATAGATTACCAGGAAACCCAAGCTGATCTAATTTAAATAAATGAAGTGAGTGGTTAGCGGAGTAAAAGGCCTTACTAAAATCTGTATATACCTTCTATCATAAAAACTGTAGCCGCTACAGATTTTCGCGGATTGTGGGCGTTAGAGTGGGCGTGGCACCCCGCTGAAACAAACTTGCGCTGCGTATGAAGCCCAGGAATCTGCATGAATGAATATTCTAGCTCTTATAGTTTTCGAGATCTCAGCGTTCATACGAACGGACGGACAGACGGACATGGCTAGATCGACTCGGCTAGTGATCCTGATCAAGAATATATATACTTTATTGGGTCGGAAACGCTTCCTTTTACTTGTTACATACTTTCTGACGGATCTAGTATATAAAAATGGAGCTTATCTTAAAAAAACGGAATAATTAGTAACACTTAGGAATGTTTATGGTTGTAATTAATCTAAAATGTATCAAAATACGATCACATGTTTATCAAGAATTGCATTACCTGTAAATACCTAAGCCCCCAGTTGGAATAGAGCGACCAAATTATACATTCATATTAACTGTTACGTACGCCCTCCATATAGAAAGATTCAGCGACGAACCTTTAGTCGGAGGGAGGGATGCATTTGACTAACCACACTTAGGCTAATAATGTCAAAAGAAACGCCTCCCATATAAAAAGATTCAGCGACGAACCTTAAGTCGGAGGGAGGGGTGCATTTGACTAACCACACTTAGGCTAATAATGTCTAAAGAAATTGCAATTTGGCAAATTACTGGTGTCGCGTGGCCAGAACAACGGCCACGATCGACCTACTGGTAACTATATCCCGGTAGCTGGCAAAGTGCAACAGCCGGCCGTTGACTTCAAAGATGATGGATACAGAGATAAAGCGAAAACGGCCGGCTCCAAGGAAAGGCGACCTTTCCAGGGTCAGTCGTCCGCGGACTCCCCTCCTCCAGGATCCAGCAGCCCTTGAGGAGAGCACCTATACTTCAAAAGATTTTCATGTGTCGGACCATCGCCGCCATTATAATCAAAGAAGGAGGGAATATCAACCACAAGGACGACATTTCATATACTGGGAGGCTTGTAGTGTCCATCGAATCAATCTGAGCTAAAGTGAACTTATGCATAACCAAAGGCAAATAGCCGCATATAATACAACCTATACACAAGTGAAAATCAAAAACATTGGAAGCATTCAAAAGTGCAATGAAATACATTTAAATCAAGTGAATCGGTAGTGCTGATCCTGATAAACAATTAGCGAAGACGAGTCTCACCACCAGCGTTACGGACGACGCGTGCCTCAGGCATATATAGATTTTTTGTGTTTTAGTGAATTAGTATTCTAAAGAGCAGCAGTCTTTTAGTGCACGTATAATTACACTTATATTCAATATAATATTTTGCAAATCCCAGGATCCGGAGCGTCGAGATCTCATCGCACAGGATTTAAAAGGCGGTTTGTCGGAACGCGGTTCCTTTTTTAAGCATACATATATAAATATTCGTGCAGTCCGAACAGTTTTTTTATAGGCTGTTATTAATATTTCAGCGGCGAGTATCAGCCTTGTAGTTGTATGTACAATTACAAGAGCCCTCTGAGCGAAGTTTGCAGTCGTGAATAGTCAGCGTTTTGCTGATGTGTACACCACCGGTAAGGTAAATTCGATACTCTTCGCTAATGAAAAAATAATTGTCAAGTAGAATTATTGCACTCTACCACGGCATATGCCGACATGCATGTGTTAATCAATAAACTTATAATGTGAAAACGACTTCTAGGATTACGTTGTTTTTCTGATAGATAAGTTAAACAAAATTTGTTTTTTTTCATCATACCTTAAAAATTGACACTGATAGTTCTATAGAGGAAGTTAAGTCCGTCGACTTATTCTTTGGTCGAGAATTTTGCGCTTCCATCAAGGTACAGTTGCCACAGGTGGAAGTAGACTTATTTGTCTATTTGGCAATGCCATGAAAAGGTCATGCGCGTACTAAAACGTATTTTAATTGTTAATGATTTTAAAAGATACCGACAAGCATATATTAATCAATAAACTTATAATGTGAAAACGAATTTGAAACCATGGTTAATTTTAACATGGGGGTGTGCTGATGTAAGAAGTGAAGTAGGTCAAGAACAATGACGTAACTTCCGACGGACAACCTTGACCATAGGGGATGGTATTGCGCGGCCCGTGACAATCCATTGGCACGCGAATGTGTGAAGGGGAGGGAATATGGCCAAAACACATCCCGATCGTATTGTGGGGCAGTGTGGGCTGACGACTGACGAACATTTTGCTCTAATAATATTTTTCCCGGCACTTGAAATATTTATTCTTATTATGTTGGAGGGAAGAGAGGCTTACCAAGAGCCCCACGACCTGAATACGACGTAGCTTATGCCTGCAAAAATGGTGCCTGAACATCAGACGCCTCTCCCTCGGCCCAAGTTCATTTCAGGACTCAGGCACTAATATGCCCACGTAACATCACATGAGCGGAAAATAAGTGAAGAAAACGACTTCTAGGATTACGTTATTTTTCTGATAGGTAATTTAAGCAAAATTTTAAAAATTGACACTGAGAGTTCTATTGAGAAAGTTAAGTCCGTCGACTTATTCTTTGGTCGATAATTTTGCGCTTCCATCAAAGTACAGTTGCCACAGGTGGGAGTAAACATACTTGTCTATTTGGAATTGCCATAAGAGGTCATGCGCATACTAAAACATATTTTGATTGTTAATGATTTTAAAAGAAACCGATCTGCATTTAGTAACTCTATTTTTACAAAGGGACCTTTAAACTTTGGGGCTTGCTATGTTCGGTGACGTTCTTAATTTTTTAACAACACCTGGTCTACTATAATATACAATTATTACTTCCTAATTCTTATTCTGCGTTTAAAAACACATGGCCTACTACAATATACTTTATTATTAATTCCTCATTCTTATTAAACCTGCGTTTATCGAAATGAGCCTTAGCTTCCATGTTTTCTTTGGCTTGTTTTCTTGAATACTCGCTTTCAATTAAATTATTATCTTCATCAATTTAGTTTCATTACTAACTCGCATTTCTAATGGGCTGACCGTAGTGACTCGATTAGACGTACAAATTATTTCCATTTGTACTCCAGTAAAGGTCTAAATGCCTTTTTTCATCACATAAGCTGCTTGATATTATCTCTGGCATACGCTTAATATGAACTGGGATCGACGGTCGGTTTGGTTGGAGTCTTTTCTATTTCAGCTATCTATGTTAAATATTACAAATCAATGGTTTAATGCGCAGAACAACAAAATAAATAAAACAAATTTTAGGTTTAAATAATATATTATTTTTTGACCACATTCATTTGACAGAATTAGTAGATTAGGCAAGAAATGCTGCTTAAATATCTCCATTTCCCTTTTGCTAAGTAACGGGTATCTGATAGTCGAGGCACTCGACTATAGCGTTTTTTCTTCTTTGAAATGTTTTTTCCCGATAGCCTTTAAACTGAGAAACTAGTTTGTGTAGAAACGTACAGACGGACGGACAAGGCTAGTTTGACTCGCCTAGAGATGTTAATTAAGAATATATATACTATAGAAAATATAACTATAATATATACTATATTATGGGATCGGGCTCGTCTCCTTCACTGCGTTGAAAACTTTTAACTGAAATCATAATACCCGCTGAAAGAGTAAAAAAAAATATTAAGAAGAAAAGGGCCAAGAGAACTACCCTAGGAAGTCCTGATGTCGCTTTTTAATAATGGAACAATGCACACCCCACTTAAAAATGATAACGTCGGTTATCTATCTACAATGCAACCCAATCAAGAAAGAGCAGTGAAAGCCAATTTTGGAAAGTTTAGCCTTTAGGGCAGAGTGACAATCCTTGTCAAAAGCTTTGGAAAATCTGTGTAAATCGTGTCCATATTGGGCATCGTAGGTTAAATAGGCATGAAGCCATGTTGATTAGATTCGATATAAACCCTAATAAGACAGATAATTTTTTGAAAATTATTCTTTCGAAAAAATTAATTATGCTGATTTTAGCAATTAACCTTTAATTAGAAATACCACATTTATTTCCTGTTTTATAGACAGCCATGTCAAATCAATGGTTTAATGCGCAGAACAACAAAATAAAGTGAAGTGATCTTATGCATAACCAAAGGCAAATAGCCGCATATAATTCAACCAATACACAAGTGAAAATCAAAAACATTGGAAGCATTCAAAAGTGCAATGAAATACATTTAAATCAAGTGAATCGGTAGTGCTGATCCTGATAAACAATTAGCGAAGACGAGTCTCACCACCAGCGTTACGGACGACGCGTGCCTCAGGCATATATAGATTATTTGTGTTTTAGTGAATTAGTATTATAAAGAGCAGCAGTCTTTTAGTGCACGTATAATTACACTTATATTCAATATAATATTTTGCAAATCCCAGGATCCGGAGCGTCGAGATCTCATCGCACAGAATTTAAAAGGCGGTTTGTCGGAACGCGGTTCCTTTTTTAAAGCATACATATATAAATATTCGTGCAGTCCGAACAGTTTTTTTATAGGCTGGTATTAATATTTCAGCGGCGAGTATCAACCTTGTAGTTGTATGTATAATTACAAGAGCCCTCTGAGCGAAGTTTGCAGTCGTGAATAGTCAGCGTTTTGCTGATGTGTACACCACCGGTAAGGTAAATTCGATACTCTTCGCTAATAAAAAAATAATTGTCATGTAGAATTATTGCACTCTACCACGGCATATGCCGACATGCATGTGTTAATCAATAAACTTATAATGTGAAAACGACTTCTAGGATTACGTTGTTTTTCTGATAGATAAGTTAAACAAAATTTGTTTTTTTTTATCATACCTTAAAAATTGACACTGATAGTTCTATAGAGGAAGTTAAGTCCGTCGACTTATTCTTTGGTCGAGAATTTTGCGCTTCCATCAAGGTACAGTTGCCACAGGTGGAAGTAGACTTATTTGTCTATTTGGCAATGCCATGAAAAGGTCATGCGCGTACTAAAACGTATTTTAATTGTAAATGATTTTAAAAAATACCGACAAGCATATATTTGTCAATAAACTTATAATGTGAAAACGAATTTAAAACCATGGTTAATTTTAACATGGGGGGTGTGCTAATGTAAGAAGTGAAGTAGGTCAAGAACAATGACGTAACTTCCGACGGACAACCTTGACAATAGGGGATCGTATTGTGCGGCCCGTGACAATCCATTGGCACGCGAATGTGTGAAGGGGAGGGAATATGGCCGAAACACAGCCCGATCGTATTGTGGGGCAGTGTGGGCTGACGACTGACGAACATTACGCCCTAATAATATTTTTCCGAGCACTTGAAATATTGATTCTTATTATGATGGAGGGAAGAGAGGCTTACCAAGAGCCCCAAAAATGGTGCCTGAACATCAGACGCCTCTCCCTCGGCCCAAGTTCATTTCAGGACTCAGGCACTAATATGCCCACGTAACATCACATGAGCGGAAAATAAGTGAAGAAAACGACTTCTAGGATTACCTTATTTTTCTGATAGGTAATTTAAACAAAATTTGTTTATTTTCATCTTACCTTAAAAATTGACACTGAGAGTTCTATTGAGGAAGTTAAGTCCGTCGACTTATTCTTTGGTCGATAATTTTGCGCTTCCATCAAAGTACAGTTGCCACAGGTGGGAGTAAACTTACTTGTCTATTTGGAATTGCCATAAGAGGTCATGCGCATACTAAAACATATTTTGATTGTTAATGATTTTAAAAGAAACCGATCTGCATTTAGTAACTCTATTTTTACAAAGGGACCTTTAAACTTTGGGGCTTGCTTTGTTCGGTGACGTTCTTAATTTTTTAACAACACCTGGTCTACTACAATATACAATTATTAATTCCTCATTCTTATTAAACCTGCGTTTATCGAAATGAGCCTTAGCTTCCATGTTTTCTTTGGCTTGTTTTCTTGAATACTCGCTTCCAATTAAATTATTATCTTCATCAATTTAGTTTCATTACTAACTCGCATTTCTAATGGGCTGACCGTAGTGACTCGATTAGACGTACAAATTATTGCCATTTGTACTCCAGTAAAGGTCTAAATGCCTTTTTCCATCACATAAGCTGCTTGATATTGTCTCTGGCATACGCTTAATATGAACTGGGATCGACGGTCGGTTTGGTTGGAGTCTTTTCTATTTCAGCTGTCTATGTTAAATATTACAAATCAATGGTTTAATGCGCAGAACAACAAAATAAATAAAACAAATTTTAGGTTTAAATAATATATTATTATTTGACCACATTCATTTGACAAAATTAGTAGATTAGGCAAGAAATTTTTAAACAGTATGATTATGTCATAATAGCTGTTTAAATTTACTACAGACAAAGCCGGGGCAGGTTGCCCGTCAGCGCATACTGTTGAAGAGGAATTCTCAGCATCCAAATTATTATAATAATATTGCAGTCAAATTGAGCATATGTAAATAATTTTTTTACGGCAGTTTGATTCACCTTTGAAAGAGTCGAAATACGCAATGGTCCTCCTTTTAAGAAAGTCCAAGGGAGGATTGATATGTCCCTCATTTTTACTGAATGTGGACAAAATTTATTTATGGACGTTGATGAACTTCGAACAGTACAAACAAGTGTCCTAACGACACCAAGCACATGCTTGTTACGCGCCGGCCCCTTTATCGATTTGGGCGAGAATGCGAGTTCGCGAGGAAAATACATACATAAAACAAATAGAGACGGGACACAAATGAAAATAAAAGGCACAACTAAGAATTAAGCAAATGAGTTGAAGTATTAGTTTTTAAAACCGGGGTAGTTATTGAAATGCAAATTAAATGATAAAGTTTATTATAGTTATTTCATAGAACGCGAAAGTGGTCGTGCATACAAAAATTTGATGTGCATCGTGGCAAAGAAGATAATAATTTCGTGTTAGTCTAACAGGTACATTGAAAATTAGGCGGTTTAAAAGATCTGCAGAATCAATGTCACCTCTTATAAGATTTTGTATAAAACAATATATATATATTTGTATAAATTACGTTTTGATCCCAGTTTAAACTAAGCAGGGCAAATAAGAGAAATTTTTTTTGTACCGATTCAATAAGGTCGATGTGCACTTGATATTGTGGACTCCAAACCGAGGAACAATATTCCATAATAGGACGGACAAGGGAGGTAAATAATAATTTGGTCGTATAAGGGTCATAAAATTCTTTTGACCAACGCTTTATAAACCCAAAAACGCTCATGGCTTTGTTAACAGGGTCGAGATAAAACACCTAAATCGTTAACATAATAGATAGGGTCGAGTAGCGTACTTTTAAGAAAGTAGCTGATAAACGTAGAAGAACCCCTATAAAAAGTCATAACGTTACATTTAGGGCAGTTCAAATTTAAAGGGTTGTATTCACAACATCTATGAAAACAATCAATATCTGACTGTAAGTTATGTTACGACGCTCTACCTTTATATGATAAACAAAGCTTAACATCAGCAGCAAATATTAGTACATGAGAATGTGTTATGATTGAGGTAAGATCGTTAATAAACAAAGTAAACAGCAAAGTGCCCAAATGACTACCCTGAGGCACTCCAGATGTCACGTAGATCAATTTTGAAACAGCATTCTTGAATATAACCCTCTGAGTCCTAATATTCAAGTAACATAAAATCCAAGATAATAGATTACCAGGAAACCCAAGCTGATCTAATTTAAATAAATGAAGTGAGTGGTTAGCGGAGTAAAAGGCCTTACTAAAATCTGTATATACCTTCTATCATAAAAACTGTAGCCGCTACAGATTTTCGCGGATTGTGGGCGTTAGAGTGGGCGTGGCACCCCGCTGAAACAAACTTGCGCTGCGTATGAAGCCCAGGAATCTGCATGAATGAATATTCTAGCTCTTATAGTTTTCGAGATCTCAGCGTTCATACGAACGGACGGACAGACGGACATGGCTAGATCGACTCGGCTAGTGATCCTGATCAAGAATATATATACTTTATTGGGTCGGAAACGCTTCCTTTTACTTGTTACATACTTTCTGACGAATCTAGTATATAAAAATGGAGCTTATCTTAAAAAAACGGAATAATTAGTAACACTTAGGAATGTTTATGGTTGTAATTAATCTAAAATGTATCAAAATACGATCACATGTTTATCAAGAATTGCATTACCTGTAAATACCTAAGCCCCCAGTTGGAATAGAGCGACCAAATTATACATTCATATTAACTGTTACGTACGCCCTCCATATAGAAAGATTCAGCGACGAACCTTTAGTCGGAGGGAGGGATGCATTTGACTAACCACACTTAGGCTAATAATGTCAAAAGAAACGCCTCCCATATAAAAAGATTCAGCGACGAACCTTAAGTCGGAGGGAGGGGTGCATTTGACTAACCACACTTAGGCTAATAATGTCTAAAGAAATTGCAATTTGGCAAATTACTGGTGTCGCGTGGCCAGAACAACGGCCACGATCGACCTACTGGTAACCATATCCCGGTAGCTGGCAAAGTGCAACAGCCGGCCGTTGACTTCAAAGATGATGGATACAGAGATAAAGTGAAAACGGCCGGCTCCAAGGAAAGGCGACCTTTCCAGGGTCAGTCGTCCGCGGACTCCCCTCCTCCAGGATCCAGCAGCCATTGAGGAGAGCACCTATACTTCAAAAGATTTTCATGTGTCGGACCATCGCCGCCATTATAATCAAAGAAGGAGGGAATATCAACCACAAGGACGACATTTCATATACTGGGAGGCTTGTAGTGTCCATCGAATCAATCTGAGCTAAAGTGAACTTATGCATAACCAAAGGCAAATAGCCGCATATAATACAACCTATACACAAGTGAAAATCAAAAACACTGGAAGCATTCAAAAGTGCAATGAAATACATTTAAATCAAGTGAATCGGTAGTGCTGATCCTGATAAACAATTAGCGAAGACGAGTCTCACCACCAGCGTTACGGACGACGCGTGCCTCAGGCATATATAGATTTTTTGTGTTTTAGTGAATTAGTATTCTAAAGAGCAGCAGTCTTTTAGTGCACGTATAATTACACTTATATTCAATATAATATTTTGCAAATCCCAGGATCCGGATTTAAAAGGCGGTTTGTCGGAACGCGGTTCCTTTTTTAATGCATACATATATAAATATTCGTGCAGTCCGAACAGTTTTTTTATAGGCTGTTATTAATATTTCAGCGGCGAGTATCAGCCTTGTAGTTGTATGTACAATTACAAGAGCCCTCTGAGCGAAGTTTGCAGTCGTGAATAGTCAGCTTTTTGCTGATGTGTACACCACCGGTAAGGTAAATTCGATACTCTTCGCTAATGAAAAAATAATTGTCAAGTAGAATTATTGCACTCTACCACGGCATATGCCGACATGCATGTGTTAATCAATAAACTTATAATGTGAAAACGACTTCTAGGATTACGTTGTTTTTCTGATAGATAAGTTAAACAAAATTTGTTTTTTTCATCATACCTTAAAAATTCACACTGATAGTTTTTTAGAGGAAGTTAAGTCCGTCGACTTATTCTTTGGTCGAGAATTTTGCGCTTCCATCAGGGTACAGTTGCCACAGGTGGAAGTAGACTTATTTGTCTATTTGGCAATGCCATGAAAAGGTCATGCGCGTACTAAAACGTATTTTAATTGTTAATGATTTTAAAAGATACCGACAAGCATATATTAATCAATAAACTTATAATGTGAAAACAAATTTAAAACCATGGTTAATTTTAACATGGGGGGTGTGCTGATGTAAGAAGTGAAGTAGGTCAAGAACAATGACGTAACTTCCGACGGACAATCTTGACAATAGGGGATCGAATTGCGCGGCCCGTGACAATCCATTGGCTCACGAATGTGTGAAGGGGAGGGAATATGACCGAAACACATCCCGATCATATTGTGGGGCAGTGTGGGCTGACGACTGAGGAACATTACGCTCTAATAATATTTTTCCCGGCACTTGAAATATTTATTCTTATTATGTTGGAGGGAAGAGAGGCTTACCAAGAGCCCCACGACCTGAATAAGACGTAGCTTATGCCTGCAAAAATGGTGCCTGAACATCAGACGCCTCTCCCTCGGCCCAAGTTCATTTCAGGACTCAGGCACTAATATGCCCACGTAACATCGCATGAGCGGAAAATAAGTGAAGAAAACGACTTCTAGGATTACGTTATTTTTCTGATAGGTAATTTAAGCAAAATTTTAAAAATTGACACTGAGAGTTCTATTGAGGAAGTTAAGTCCGTCGACTTATTCTTTGGTCGAAAATTTTGCGCTTCATTAATTAGAAATATCACATTTATTTCCTGTTTTATAGACAGCAATGTCAAATCAATGGTTTAATGCGCAGAACAACAAAATAAAGTGAAGTGATCTTATGCATAACCAAAGGCAAATAGCCGCATATAATACAACCAATACACAAGTAAAAATCAAAAACATTGGAAGCATTCAAAAGTGCAATGAAATTTATTTAAATCAAGTGAATCGGTAGTGCTGATCCTGATAAACAATTAGCGAAGACGAGTTTTACCACCAGCGTTACGGACGACGCGTGCCTCAGGCATATATAGATTTTTTGTGTTTTAGTGAATTAGTATTCTAAAGAGCTGCAGTCTTTTAGTTCACGTATAATTACACTTATATTCAATATAATATTTTGCAAATCCCAGGATCCGGAGCGTCGAGATCTCATCGCACAGGATTTAAAAGGCGGTTTGTCGGAACGCGGTTCCTTTTTTAAAGCATACATATATAACTATTCGTGCAGTCCGAACAGTTTTTTTTATAGGCTGTTATTAATATTTCAGCGGCGAGTATCAGCCTTTTATTTGTATGTACAATTACAAGAGCCCTCTGAGCGAAGTTTGCAGTCGTGAATAGTCAGCGTTTTGCTGATGTGTACACCACCGGTAAGGTAAATTCGATACTCTTCGCTAATGAAAAAATAATTGTCAAGTAGAATTATTGCACTCTACCACGGCATATGCCGACATGCATGTGTTAATCAATAAACTTATAATGTGAAAACGACTTCTAGGATTACGTTGTTTTTCTGATAGATAAGTTAAACAAAATTTGTTTTTTTTCATCATACCTTAAAAATTGACACTGATAGTTCTTTAGAGGAAGTTAAGTCCGTCGACTTATTCTTTGGTCGAGAATTTTGCGCTTCCATCAAGGTACAGTTGCCACAGGTGGAAGTAGACTTATTTGTCTATTTGGCAATGCCATGAAAAGGTCATGCGCGTACTAAAACTTATTTTAATTGTTAATGATTTTAAAAGATACCGACAAGCATATATTAATCAATAAACTTATAATGTGAAAACGAATTTAAAACCATGGTTAATTTTAACATGGGAGGTGTGCTGATGTAAGAAGTGAAGTAGGTCAAGAACAATGACGTAACTTCCGACGGACAACCTTGACAATAGGGGATCGTATTGCGCAGCCCGTGACAAACCATTGGCACGCGAATGTGTGAAGGGGAGGGAATATGGCCGAAACACAGCCCGATCGTATTGTGGGGCAGTGTGGGCTGACGACTGACGAACATTACGCCCTAATAATATTTTTCCGAGCACTTGAAATATTTATTCTTATTATGATGGAGGGAAGAGAGGCTTACCAAGAGCCCCAAAAATGGTGCCTGAACATCAGACGCCTCTCCCTCGGCCCAAGTTCATTTCAGGACTCAGGCACTAATATGCCCACGTAACATCACATGAGCGGAAAATAAGTGAAGAAAACGACTTCTAGGATTACCTTATTTTTCTGATAGGTAATTTAAACAAAATTTGTTTATTTTCATCTTACCTTAAAAATTGACACTGAGAGTTCTATTGAGGAAGTTAAGTCCGTCGACTTATTCTTTGGTCGATAATTTTGCGCTTCCATCAAAGTACAGTTGCCACAGGTGGGAGTAAACTTACTTGTCTATTTGGAATTGCCATAAGAGGTCATGCGTATACTAAAACATATTTTGATTGTTAATGATTTTAAAAGAAACCGATCTGCATTTAGTAACTTTATTTTTACAAAGGGACCTTTAAACTTTGGGGCTTGCTTTGTTCGGTGACGTTCTTAATTTTTTAACAACACCTGGTCTACTACAATATACAATTATTACTTCCTCATTCTTATTCTGCGTTTAAAAACACATGGCCTACTACAATATACTTTATTATTAATTCCTCATTCTTATTAAACCTGCGTTTATCGAAATGAGCCTTAGCTTCCATGTTTTCTTTGGCTTGTTTTCTTGAATACTCGCTTCCAATTAAATTATTATCTTCATCAATTTAGTTTCATTACTAACTCGCATTTCTAATGGGCTGACCGTAGTGACTCGATTAGACGTACAAATTATTGCCATTTGTACTCCAGTAAAGGTCTAAATGCCTTTTTCCATCACATAAGCTGCTTGATATTGTCTCTGGCATACGCTTAATATGAACTGGGATCGACGGTCGGTTTGGTTGGAGTCTTTCCTATTTCAGCTATCTATGTTAAATATTACAAATCAATGGTTTAATGCGCAGAACAACAAAATAAATAAAACAAATTTTAGGTTTAAATAATATATAATTTTTTGACCACATTCATTTGACAGAATTAGTAGATTAGGCAAGAAATGCTGCTTAAATATCTCCATTTCCCTTTTGCTAAGTAACGGGTATCTGCACATACATATGGCATCAGAATCCGCCACGCTGGCATATATGTTAGAAATGTTGTTTAGGTGAAGCCCAGTAAAGCCCAGAATCACTGTCTTCCCGAAAGAGCCAGACACGGTCACCGCCAACTGCGCTAACCGGCTAGTCATAATTACGGATTCGAATTACAGTGCAATAAAATTTAAGGCCTCGATGACACTACCTCCTTTTTCGCACTGCATTCTGCAGTTTCTATCTTTACGCAAAATCTAAAATAATTCAAAGAATTCAGTCGGGCTCAAGTTCGAATTTAGCCAAGTTTTAAACAGTATGATTATGTCATAATAGCTGTTTAAATTTACTACAGACAAAGCCGGGGCAGGTTGCCCGTCAGCGCATACTGTTGAAGAGGAATTCTCAGCATCCAAATTATTATAATAATATTGCAGTCAAATTGAGCATATTTAAATAATTTTTTTACGGCAGTTTGATTCACCTTTGAAAGAGTCGAAATACGCAATGGTCCTCCTTTTAAGAAAGTCCAAGGGAGGATTGATATGTCCCTCATTTTTACTGAATGTGGACAAAATTTATTTATGGACGTTGATGAACTTCGAACAGTATGGCCCCTTTATCGATTTGGGCGAGAATGCGAGTTCGCGAGGAAAATACATACATAAAACAAATAGAGACGGGACACAAATGAAAATAAAAGGCACAACTAAGAATTAAGCAAATGAGTTGAAGTATTAGTTTTTAAAACCGGGGTAGTTATTGAAATGCAATTTAAATGATAAAGTTTATTATAGTTATTTCATAGAACGCGAAAGTGGTCGTGCATACAAAAATTTGATGTGCATCGTGGCAAAGAAGATAATAATTTCGTGTTAGTCTAACAGGTACATTGAAAATTAGGCGGTTTAAAAGATCTGCAGAATCAATGTCACCTCTTATAAGATTTTGTATAAAACAATATATATATATTTGTATAAATTACGTTTTGATCCCAGTTTAAACTAAGCAGGGCAAATAAGAGAAATTTTTTTTGTACCGATTCAATAAGGTCGATGTGCACTTGATATTGTGGACTCCAAACCGAGGAACAATATTCTATAATAGGACGGACAAGGGAGGTAAATAATAATTTGGTCGTATAAGGGTCATAAAATTCTTTTGACCAACGCTTTATAAACCCAAAAACGCTCATGGCCTTGTTAACAGGGTCGAGATAACACACCTAAATCGTTAACATAATAGATAGGGTCGAGTGGCGTACTTTTAAGAAAGTAGCTGATAAACGTAGAAGAACCCCTATAAAAAGTCATAACGTTACATTTAGGGCAGTTCAAATTTAAAGGGTTGTATTCACAACATCTATGAAAACAATCAATATCTGACTGTAAGTTATGTTTCGACGCTCTACCTTTATATGATAAACAAAGCTTAACATCAGCAGCAAATATTAGTACATGAGAATGTGTTATGATTGAGGTAAGATCGTTAATAAACAAAGTAAACAGCAAAGTGCCCAAATGACTACCCTGAGGCACTCCAGATGTCACGTAGATCAATTTTGAAACAGCATTCTTGAATATAACCCTCTGAGTCCTAATATTTAAGTAACATAAAATCCAAGATAATAGATTACCAGGAAACCCAAGCTGATCTAATTTAAATAAATGAAGTGAGTGGTTAACGGAGTAAAAGGCCTTACTAAAATCTGTATATACCTTCTATCATAAAAACTGTAGCCGCTACAGATTTTCGCGGATTGTGGGCGTTAGAGTGGGCGTGGCACCCCGCTGAAACAAACTTGCGCTGCGTATGAAGCCCAGGAATCTGCATGAATGAATATTCTAGCTCTTATAGTTTTCAAGATCTCAGCGTTCATACGAACGGACGGACAGACGGACATGGCTAGATCGACTCGGCTAGTGATCCTGATCAAGAATATATATACTTTATTGGGTCGGAAACGCTTCCTTTTACTTGTTACATACTTTCTGAAGAATCTAGTATATAAAAATGGAGCTTATCTTAAAAAAACGGAATAATTAGTAACACTTAGGAATGTTTATGGTTGTAATTAATCTAAAATGTATCAAAATACGATCACATGTTTATCAAGAATTGCATTACCTGTAAATACCTAAGCCCCCAGTTGGAATAGAGCGACCAAATTATACATTCATATTAACTGTTACGTACGCCCTCCATATAGAAAGATTCAGCGACGAACCTTTAGTCGGAGGGAGGGATGCATTTGACTAACCACACTTAGGCTAATAATGTCAAAAGAAACGCCTCCCATATAAAAAGATTCAGCGACGAACCTTAAGTCGGAGGGAGGGGTGCATTTGACTAACCACACTTAGGCTAATAATGTCTAAAGAAATTGCAATTTGGCAAATTACTGGTGTCGCGTGGCCAGAACAACGGCCACGATCGACCTACTGGTAACCATATCCCGGTAGCTGGCAAAGTGCAACAGCCGGCCGTTGACTTCAAAGATGATGGATACAGAGATAAAGCGAAAACGGCCGGCTCCAAGGAAAGGCGACCTTTCCCCTCCTCCAGGATCCAGCAGCCCTTGAGGAGAGCACCTATACTTCAAGAGATTTTCATGTGTCGGACCATCGCCGCCATTATAATCAAAGAAGGAGGGAATATCAACCACAAGGACGACATTTCATATACTGGGAGGCTTGTAGTGTCCATCGAATCAATCTGAGCTAAAGTGAACTTATGCATAACCAAAGGCAAATAGCCGCATATAATACAACCAATACACAAGTGAAAATCAAAAACATTGGAAGCATTCAAAAGTGCAATGAAATACATTTAAATCAAGTGAATCGGTAGTGCTGATCCTGATAAACAATTAGCGAAGACGAGTCTCACCACCAGCGTTACGAACGACGCGTGCCTCAGGCATATATAGATTTTTTGTGTTTTAGTGAATTAGTATTCTAAAGAGCAGCAGTCTTTTAGTGCACGTATAATTACACTTATATTCAATATAATATTTTGCAAATCCCAGGATCCGGAGCGTCGAGATCTCATCGCACAGGATTTAAAAGGCGGTTTGTCGGAACGCGGTACCTTTTTTAAAGCATACATATATAAATATTCGTGCAGTCCGAACAGTTTTTTTATAGGCTGTTATTAATATTTCAGCGGCGAGTATCAGCCTTGTAGTTGTATGTACAATTACAAGAGCCCTCTGAGCGAAGTTTGCAGTCGTGAATAGTCAGCGTTTTGCTGATGTGTACACCACCGGTAAGGTAAATTCGATACTCTTCGCTAATGAAAAAATAATTGTCAAGTAGAATTATTGCACTCTACCACGGCATATGCCGACATGCATGTGTTAATCAATAAACTTATAATGTGAAAACGACTTCTAGGATTACGTTGTTTTTCTGATAGATAAGTTAAACAAAATTTGTTTTTTTTCATCATACCTTAAAAATTGACAATGATAGTTCTAAAGAGGAAGTTAAGTCCGTCGACTTATTCTTCGGTCGAGAATTTTGCGCTTCCATCAAGGTACAGTTGCCACAGGTGGAAGTAGACTTATTTGTCTATTTGGCAATGCCATGAAAAGGTCATGCGCGTACTAAAACGTATTTTAATTGTTAATGATTTTAAAAGATACCGACAAGCATATATTAATCAATAAACTTATAATGTGAAAACGAATTTAAAACCATGGTTAATTTTAACATGGGGGGTGTGCTGATGTAAGAAGTGGAGTAGGTCAAGAACAATGATGTAACTTCCGACGGACAATCTTGACAATAGGGGATCGAATTGCGCGGCCCGTGACAATCCATTGGCACACGAATGTGTGAAGGGGAGGGAATATGGCCGAAACACATCCCGATCATACGCTCTAATAATATTTTTCCCAGCACTTGAAATATTTATTCTTATTATGTTGGAGGGAAGAGAGGCTTACCCCACGACCTGAATACGACGTAGCTTATGCCGGCAAAAATGGTGCCTGAACATCAGACGCCTCTCCCTCGGCCCAAGTTCATTTCAGGACTCAGGCACTAATATGCCCACGTAACATCACATGAGCGGAAAATAAGTGAAGAAAACGACTTCTAGGATTACGTTATTTTTCTGATAGGTAATTTAAGCAAAATTTTAAAAATTGACACTGAGAGTTCTATGGAGGAAGTTAAGTCCGTCGACTTATTCTTTGGTCGATAATTTTGCGCTTCCATCAAAGTACAGTTGCCACAGGTGGGAGTAAACTTACTTGTCTATTTGGAATTGCCATGAAAGGTCATGCGCATACTAAAACATATTTTGATTGTTAATGATTTTAAAAGAAACCGATCTGCATTTAGTAACTCTATTTTTACAAAGGGACCTTTAAACTTTGGGGCTTGCTATGTTCGGTGACGTTCTTAATTTTTTAACAACACCTGGTCTACTACAATATACAATTATTACTTCCTCATTCTTATTCTGCGTTTAAAAACACATGGCCTACTACAATATACTTTATTATTAATTCCTCATTCTTATTAAACCTGCGTTTATCGAAATGAGATGATTCTTTGGCTTGTTTTCTTGAATACTCGCTTCCAATTAAATTATTATCTTCATCAATTTAGCTTCATTACTAACTCGCATTTCTAATGGGCTGACCGTAGTGACTCTATAAGACGTACAAATTATTGCCATTTGTACTCCAGTACAGGTCTAAATGCCTTTTTCCATCACATAAGCTGCTTGATATTGTCTCTGGCATACGCTTAATATGAACTGGGATCGACGGTCGGTTTGGTTGGGGTCTTTTCTATTTGAGCTATATATGTTAAATATTACAAATCAATGGTTTAATGCGCAGAACAACAAAATAAATAAAACAAATTTTAGGTTTAAATAATATATAATTTTTTGACCCCATTCATTTGACAGAATTAGTAGATTAGGCAAGAAATGCTGCTTAAATATCTCCATTTCCCTTTTGCTAAGTAACGGGTATCTGATAGTCGAGGCACTCGACTATAGCGTTTTTTCTTCTTTGAATTGTTTTTTCCCGATAGCCTTTAAACTGAGAAACTAGTTTGTGTAGAAACGTACAGACGGACGGACAAGGCTAGTTTGACTCGCCTAGAGATGTTAATTAAGAATATATATACTATAGAAAATATAACTATAATATATACTATATTATGGGATCGGGATCGTCTCCTTCACTGCGTTGAAAACTTTTAACTGAAATCATAATACCCGCTGAAAGAGTAAAAAAAAATATTAAGAAGAAAAGGGCCAAGAGAACTACCCTAGGAAGTCCTGATGTCGCTTTTTAATAATGGAACAATGCACACCCCACTTAAAAATGATAACGTCGGTTATCTATCTACAATGCAACCCAATCAAGAAAGAGCAGTGAAAGCCAATTTTGGAAAGTTTAGCCTTTAGGGCAGAGTGACAATCCTTGTCAAAAGCTTTGGAAAATCTGTGTAAATCGTGTCCATATTGGGCATCGTAGGTTAAATAGGCATGAAGCCATGTTGATTAGATTCGATATAAACCCTAAAAGACAGATAATTTTTTTAAAATTATTCTTTCGAAAAATTTAGCTATGTTGCTGATTTTAGCAATTAACCTTTAATTAGAAATATCACATTTATTTCCTGTTTTATAGACAGCCATGTCAAATCAATGGTTTATAGCGCAGAACAACAAAATAAAGAAAACAAATTTTAGGTTTAAATTATATATTATTTTTTGACCACATGCATTTGACAGAATTAGTAGATTAGGCAAGAAATGTAACATCTGGTGAGGAGATCAGAGATGTTCAATATTTCCTACTAGCAGATCATTACAAGTAAGGAAGAGAAGGCCAGCAGTTGCATGGCGATAAAAAATATATTTTTTCTGCAACCTCTCATTCCTATTTATCTGGACACTTCCCGACGGAATTTCAAATAAAGGAGCTCATTCAACCCTATAGCGGACAATCTGTATTACGGATCCTTGAAAAGAGATGTTTCCCAAAACACAGAAAGCGGAATATATCATACGCCTATGGTAATGAATTGAGGTGTTCGTGTAAAAGGAATTGTTCATCAAATAAAAACCCAATATCAACTATTTAATTTAAAACAGAGAGAGGGTGTTTATTGATGTGATAAGTGGATGGAATGGTTTTAAGACGTTTCGCATAACGAACGAAGTGGCATTTTTCAAGGCTTAAAGGCAAATTATTCCTGGAACACCACCTACCGCTACCATCTAGTTTGGATTGAACCAGTTTCGTTTCATTTACGGTACTGACAGTCCTTAAAATCTTTACATCATCCGCATAAAAGAGGAAGTTAGCAAAATTAATACAGACACAAATGTCATTTATAATAAGGAAAGAAACTAACTTTAGCAATCCAAAGTTTCTATACCCATGCAGGTTATTTCCGTGAAAGCATTGGAGGTCGAGAGCTTTCCGATTTTTAGAAAACTAAAAACTAACTACGGAAGTTATAAGGTTCCGTCTAACTTCAATTTACCACCGTATATACTTGCCGAAAACGAAACATAACGTATTTGTATTATTTTAACATTAATTATCCTATAAAGTCGTCCGATTTCATAAAATTAAATTCGAAACTCAGAACTACTTAAAAAATGTGATATCTAAGCGTAGAAGATATAATTTCTTAAATTTTTTTTCAGATTATTCCTTAGGGACTTTTTATACCTGTTACTCGTAGACTAAAGGGTATACTAGATTTGTCAGAAAGTATGTAACAGGCAGGAGGAACCGTTTCCGACCTCATAAAGTATATATATTCTTGATCAGGATCACTAGCCAAGTCGATCTAGCCATGCCCGTCTGTCCGTCCGTTCGTATGTACGCTGAGATCTGGGAAACTAGAGCTAGAACAGTCAAACTTGGCATGCAGATTCCTGGGCGCCCACAAACGGTTTAAACGCTTTAATCTGCCTACTGAATTTGCCGGTAGGTAGCGTCCTAAAATATTGCTTTGCTGCTTATATATCTCCATGTCCCTTTTGCTAAGTAACGGGTATCTGATAGTCGAGGCACCCGACTATAGCGTTTTTTCTTCTTTGACTTGTTTTATTAAGAAGAAAAGGGCCAAGAGAGCTACCCTAGGAAGTCCTGATAACGCTTTTTAATGAAGGAACAAGGCACCACCCACTTAAAAATAATAACGTCGGTTATCTATCTATAATGCAACCCAATCAAGAAAGAGCAGTGAAAGCCAATTTTGGAAAGTTTAGCCTTGAGGGCAGAGTGACAATCCTTGTCAAAAGCTTTGGAAAATATCTGTAAATCGTGTCCATATTGGACATCGTAGATTGAACAGGCATGAAGCTATGTTGATTAGATTCGATATAAACCCTAATAAGACAGATAATTTTTTGAAAATTATTCTTTCGAAAAATTTGGCTATGATTTTAGCAATTAACCTTTAATTAGAAATATCACATTTATTTCCTCTTTTATAGACAGCCATGACTCCAGAAATGTTTTATATAAAAGGGAATTTACCTTGAGACAAAGAAGATAACAACATGATTAGGTTAAAACTTTAGGAAGCCCGTACCTTGCAACGGACCTTGCTGTTAAGAGTATTTCTAACTGTTGAAAGAAAGGTTTTATGATTAGTTTCAATACAAAAGTTCAATAGCAAGGTACTACAATTCAAGGATAGCAGGCAATCCCCTAGGGAACCAAAACTACACCCAAAAAAAAAAGAATTCCAGACCCTGGAGGAATTGCCAAACGCGGTCATGGCTAAAGAATTTAACCGGCAGCAGACAGAACAGCAGTCCTTTAGTAAATCAGGAAAACTGTAGGAATTTCGTACCTTGCAACGGATCATGCTGTCAAGAGTATTTCTAATCGTCGAAGGAAAGGTTTTACAATAAGCTTCAATACAAAAGTTTGATAGCAAAGTACTACAGTTCAAAACTACACCCAAAAAAATCGTATGCCTTTATTTAGGTGTAAATTCGGTATAAAAGACTGCGACCTACGAACTCTACGCACTAATATTTTCCAGGCACTTTAAATATTTATTCTCGTTATTTTGGAAAAGAGGGAGGCTTACCAAGATGGCACGATCCGAATACAATGTAGCTTATGCCGGCAAAAATTGTGCCTGAGCATCGGACGGCACTAGTATGCCTATTTATCAAGAACAGAAGATTAAATCAAGAAGCTTATGCAAATCATTGAAATTCTTATTAATTTGTGTAAAGCCCATACTAAAACAGTTATTAATATCAATTATTTCATACGAATAATGATGCATATTTCCGGGCACCATAGCAGGTGCTTGTGGCTCACACGTCCAGAAAAAAGAACTGGGGTAGAAGTCTCTTGCTGCACATACATATGGCATCATAGTCCGCCACGCTGGCATAGATGTTAGAAATGTTGTTTAGGTGAAGCCCAGTAAAGCCAAGAATCACTGTCTTCCCGAAAGAGCCAGACACGGTCACCGCCAACTGCGCTAACCGGCTAGTCATAATTATGGATTCGAATTACAGTGCAATAAAATTTAAGGCCACGATGACACTACCTCCTTTTTCGCACTGCATTCTGCAGTTTCTATCTTTACGCAAAATTTAAAATAATTCAAAGAATTCAGTCGGGCTCAAGTTCGAATTTAGCCAAGTTTCAAACAGTATGATTATGTCATAATAGCAGTTTAAATTTACTACAGACAAAGCCTGGGCAGGTTGCCCGTCAGGGCATACTGTTGAAAAGGAATTCTCAGAATCCAAATTATTATAATAATATTGCAGTCAAATTGAGCATATGTAAATAATTTTTTTACGGCAGTTTGATTCACCTTTGAAAGAGTCGAAATACGCAATGGTCCTCCTTTTAAGAAAGTCCAAGGGAGGATTGATATGTCCCTCATTTTTACTGAATGTGGACAAAATTTATTTATGGACGTTGATGAACTTCGAACAGTACAAACAAGTGGCCCAACGACACCAAGCACATGCTTGTTACGCGCCGGCCCCTTTATCAATTTGGGCGAGAATGCGAGTTAGGGATCGAGAGAAAGGGGTCGTGCATACAAAAATTTGATGTGCATCGTGGCAAAGAAGATAATAATTTCGTGTTAGTCTAACAGGTACATTGAAAATTAGGCGGTTTAAAAGATCTGCAGAATCAATGTCACCTCTTATAAGATTTTGTATAAAACAATATATATATATTTGTATAAATTACGTTTTGATGCCAGTTTAAACTAAGCAGGGCAAATAAGAGAAATTTTTTTTGTACCGATTCAATAAGGTCGATGTGCACTTGATATTGTGGACTCCAAACCGAGGAACAATATTCCATAATAGGACGGACAAGGGAGGTAAATAATAATTTGGTCGTATAAGGGACATAAAATTCTTTTGACCAACGCTTTATAAACCCAAAAACGCTCATGGCTTTGTTAACAGGGTCGAGATAAAACACCTAAATCGTTAACATAATAGATAGGGTCGAGTGGCGTACTTTTA
Source organism: Drosophila biarmipes (assembly GCF_025231255.1). Classification (NCBI taxonomy): domain Eukaryota; kingdom Metazoa; phylum Arthropoda; class Insecta; order Diptera; family Drosophilidae; genus Drosophila; species Drosophila biarmipes. The sequence continues at coordinate 572,416 of NW_026114526.1, read as the reverse complement.
AGAAAGTAGCTGATAAACGTAGAAGAACCCCTATAAAAAGTCATAACGTTACATTTAGGGCAGTTCAAATTTAAAGGGTTGTATTCACAACATCTATGAAAACAATCAATATCTGACTATAAGTTATGTTTCGACGCTCTACCTTTATATGATAAACAAAGCTTAACATCAGCAGCAAATATTAGTACACGAGAATGTGTTATGATTGAGGTAAGATCGTTAATAAACAAAGTAAACAGCAAAGGGCCCAAATGACTACCCTGAGGCACTCCAGATGTCACGTAGATCAATTTTAAAATAGCATTCTTGAATATAACCCTCTGAGTCCTAATATTCAAGTAACATAAAATCCAAGATAATAGATTACCAGGAAACCCAAGCTGATCTAATTTAAATAAATGAAGTGAGTGGTTAGCGGAGTAAAAGGCCTTACTAAAATCTGTATATACTTTCTATTATAAAAACTGTAGCCGCTACAGATTTTCGCGGATTGTGGGCGTTAGAGTGGGCGTGGAACCCCCTGAAACAAACTTGCGCTGCGTATGAAGCCCAGGAATCTGCATGAATGAATATTCTAGCTCTTATAGTTTTCGAGATCTCAGCGTTCATACGAACGGACGGACAGACGGACATGGCTAGATCGACTCGGCTAGTGATCCTGATCAAGAATATATATACTTTATGGGGTCGGAAACGCTTCCTTTTACTTGTTACATACTTTCTGACGAATCTAGTATATAGAAATGGAGCTTATCTTACAAAAACGGAATAATTAGTAACACTTAGGAATGTTTATGGTTGTAATCAATCTAAAATGTATCAAAATACGATCACATGTTTATCAAGAATTGCATTACCTGTAAATACCTAAGCCTCCAGTTGGAATAGAGCGACCAAATTATACATTCATATTAACTGTTACGTACGCCCTCCATATAGAAAGATTCAGCGACGAACCTTTAGTCGGAGGGAGGGGTGCAGTTGACTAACCACACTTAGGCTAATAATGTCAAAAGAAACGCCTCCCATATAAAAAGATTCATCGACGAACCTTAAGTCGGAGGGAGGGGTGCATTTGACTAACCACACTTAGGCTAATAATGTCAAAAGAAATTGCAATTCGGCAAATTACTGGTGTCGCGTGGCCAGAACAACGGCCACGATCGACCTACTGGTAACCAACAGCCGGCCGTTGACTGCAAAGATATTGGATACAGAGATAAAGCGGAAGCGGCCGGCTCCGAGAAGAGGCGACCTTTCCAGGGGCAGTCGCCCGCGGACTCCGCTCCTCCAGGATCAGCCACCAGGATCCTGCAGCCCTTGAGGATTTCAAAAGATTTTCATGTGTCGGACCATCGCCGCCATTATAATCAAAGAAGGAGGGAATATCAACCACAAGGACAACATTTCATATACTGGGAGGCTTGTAGCTGCAGTATTCGAAATTCTTATACTTCCGAAGATTGTTCAGCTGTAGGAGTCACCCGATCAGAGGCTTAGTGACCAACAGCATACTTGGAAAAAGTGGTGGTGCAATGTAAATGTGTCCATCGAATCAATCTGAGCTAAAGTGAACTTATGCATAACCAAAGGCAAATAGCCGCATATAATACAACCAATACACAAGTGAAAATCAAAAACATTGGAAGCATTCAAAAGTGCTATGAAATACATTTAAATCAAGTGAATCGGTAGTGCTGATCCTGATAAACAATTAGCGAAGACGAGTCTCACCACCAGCGTTACGGACGACGCGTGCCTCAGGCATATATAGATTTTTTGTGTTTTAGTGAATTAGTATTCTAAAGAGCAGCAGTCTTTTAGTGCACGTATAATTACACTTATATTCAATATAATATTTTGCAAATCCAGGATCCGGATTTAAAAGGCGGTTTGTCGGAACGCGGTTCCTTTTTTAATGCATACATATATAAATATTCGTGCAGTCCGAACAGTTTTTTTATAGGCTGTTATTAATATTTCAGCGGCGAGTATCAGCCTTGTAGTTGTATGTACAATTACAAGAGCCCTCTGAGCGAAGTTTGCAGTCGTGAATAGTCAGCGTTTTGCTGATGTGTACAACACCGGTAAGGTAAATTCGATACTCTTCGCTAATAAAAAAATAATTGTCAAGTAGAATTATTGCACTCTACCACGGCATATGCCGACATGCATGTGTTAATCAATAAACTTATAATGTGAAAACGAATTTGAAACCATGGTTAATTTTAACATGGGGGTTGTGCTGATGTAAGAAGTGAAGTAGGTCAAGAACAATGACGTAACTTCCGACGGACAACCTTGACAATAGGGGATCGTATTGCGCGTCCCGTGACAATCCATTGGCACACGAATGTGTGAAGGGGAGGGAATATGGCCGAAACACAGCCCGATCGTATTGTGGGGCAGTGTGGGCTGACGACTGACGAACATTACGCTCTAATAATATTTTTCCCGGCACTTGAATTATTTATTCTTATTATGTTGGAGGGAAGAGAGGCTTACCAAGAGCCCCACGACCTGAATACGACGTAGCTTATGCCGGCAAAAATGGTGCCTGAACATCAGACGCCTCTCCCTCGGACCAAGTTCTTTTCAGGACTCAGGCACTAATATGCCCACGTAACATCACATGAGCGGAAAATAAGTGAAGAAAACGACTTCTAGGATTACGTTATTTTTCTGATAGATAATTTAAACAAAATTGGTTTATTTTCATCTTACCTTGAAAATTGACACTGAGAGTTCTATTGAGGAAGTTAAGTCCGTCGACTTATTCTTTGGTCGATAATTTTGCGCTTCCATCAAAGTACAGTTGCCTCAGGTGGGAGTAAACTTACTTGTCTATTTTGAATTGCCATCAAAGGTCATGCGCATACTAAAACATATTTTGATTTAAAAAAACCGATCTGCATTTAGTAACTCTATTTTTACAAAGGGACCTTTAAACTTTGGGGCTTGCTTTGTTCGGTGACATTCTTAATTTTTTAACAACACCTGGTCTACTACAATATACAATTATTACTTCCTCATTCTTATTCTGCGTTTAAAAACTCATGGCCTACTACAAAATACTTTATTATTAATTCCCCATTCTTATTAAACCTGCGTTTATCGAAATGAGCCTTAGCTTCCATGTTTTCTTCGGCTTGTTTTCTTGAATACTTGCTTTCAATTAAATTATTATCTTCATCAATTTAGCTTCATTACTAACTCGCATTTCTAATGGGCTGACCGTAGTGACTCGATTAGACGTACAAATTATTGCCATTTGTACTCCAGTAAAGGTCTAAATGCCTTTTTCCATCACATAAGCTGCTTGATATTGTCTCTGGCAAACGCTTAATATGAACTGCGATCGACGGTCGGTTTGGTTGGGGTCTTTTCTATTTGAGCTATATATGTTAAATATTACAAATCAATGGTTTAATGCGCAGAACAACAAAACAAATAAAACAAATTTTAGGTTTAAATAATATATTATTTTTTGACCACATTTATTTGACAGAATTAGTAGATTAGGCAAGAAATGCTGCTTAAATATCTCCATTTCCCTTTTGCTAAGTAACGGGTATCTGATAGTCGAGGCACTCGACTATAGCGTTTTTTCTTCTTTGAATTGTTTTTTCCCGATAGCCTTTAAACTGAGAAACTAGTTTGTGTAGAAACGTACAGACGGACGGACAAGGCTAGTTTGACTCGCCTAGAGATGTTAATTAAGAATATATATACTATAGAAAATAAAACTATAATATATACTATATTATGGGATCGGGATCGTCTCCTTCACTGCGTTGAAAACTTTTAACTGAAATCATAATACCCGCTGAAAGAGTAAAAAAAAATATTAAGAAGAAAAGGGCCAAGAGAACTACCCTAGGAAGTCCTGATGTCGCTTTTTAATAATGGAACAATGCACACCCCACTTAAAAATGATAACGTCGGTTATCTATCTACAATGCAACCCAATCAAGAAAGAGCAGTGAAAGCCTATTTTGGAAAGTTTAGCCTTTAGGAAAGAGTGACAATCCTTGTCAAAAGCTTTGGAAAATCTGTGTAAATCGTGTCCATATTGGGCATCGTAGGTTAAATAGGCATGAAGCCATGTAGATTAGAAAATTTAGCTATGTTGCTGATTTTAGCAATTCACCTTTAATTAGAAATATCACATTTATTTCCTCTTTTATAGACAGCCATGACTCCAGAAATGTTTTATATAAAAGGGAATTTACCTTGAGACAAAGAAGATAACAACATGATTAGGTTAAAACTTTAGGAAGCCCGTACCTTGCAACGGACCTTGCTGTTAAGAGTATTTCTAACTGTTGAAAGAAAGGTTTTATGATTAGTTTCGATACAAAAGTTCAATAGCAAGGTACTACAATTCAAGGATAGCAGGCAATCCCCTAGGGAACCAAAACTACACCCAAAAAAAAATTGGCAACAATATGCCTTTATTTAGGTGTCAATTTGATACCATTGACTGTCCGATGGTCTCCGAGTTGATCGCTGGTTTAAAAACACTATGAGAAACGGGCGCAACCAAGCTGCGGCTAACGAAAAAAAAGAATTCCAGACCCTGGAGGAATTGCCAAACGCGGTCATGGCTAAAGAATTTAACCGGCAGCAGACAGAACAGCAGTCCTTTAGTAAATCAGGAAAACTGTAGGAATTTCGTACCTTGCAACGGATCATGCTGTCAAGAGTATTTCTAATCGTCGAAGGAAAGGTTTTACAATAAGCTTCAATACAAAAGTTTGATAGCAAAGTACTACAGTTCAAAACTACACCCAAAAAAAACGTATGCCTTTATTTAGGTGTAAATTCGGTATAAAAGACTGCGACCTACGAACTCTACGCACTAATATTTTCCAGGCACTTTAAATATTTATTCTCATTATTTTGGAAAAGAGGGAGGCTTACCAAGATGGCACGATCCGAATACAATGTAGCTTATGCCGGCAAAAATTGTGCCTGAGCATCGGACGGCACTAGTATGCCTATTTATCAAGAACAGAAGATTAAATCAAGAAGCTTATGCAAATCATTGAAATTCTTATTAATTTGTGTAAAGCCCATACTAAAACAGTTATTAATAACAATTATTTCATACGAATAATGATGCATATTTCCGGGCACCATAGCAGGTGCTTGTGGCTCACACGTCCAGAAAAAAGAACTGGGGTAGAAGTCTCTTGCTGCACATACATATGGCATCATAGTCCGCCACGCTGGCATAGATGTTAGAAATGTTGTTTAGGTGAAGCCCAGTAAAGCCAAGAATCACTGTCTTCCCGAAAGAGCCAGACACGGTCACCGCCAACTGCGCTAACCGGCTAGTCATAATTATGGATTCGAATTACAGTGCAATAAAATTTAAGGCCACGATGACACTACCTCCTTTTTCGCACTGCATTCTGCAGTTTCTATCTTTACGCAAAATTTAAAATAATTCAAAGAATTCAGTCGGGCTCAACTTCGAATTTAGCCAAGTTTCAAACAGAATGATTATGTCATAATAGCTGTTTAAATTTACTACAGACAAAGCCTGGGCAGGTTGCCCGTCAGCGCATACTGTTGAAGAGGAATTCTCAGCATCCAAATTATTATAATAATATTGCAGTCAAATTGAGCATATGTAAATAATTTTTTTACGGCAGTTTGATTCACCTTTGAAAGAGTCGAAATACGCAATGGTCCTCCTTTTAAGAAAGTCCAAGGGAGGATTGATATGTCCCTCATTTTTACTGAATGTGGACAAAATGTATTTATGGACGTTGATGAACTTCGAACAGTACAAACGCGCCGGCCCCTTTATCAATTTGGGCGAGAATGCGAGTTTGCGAGGAAAATACATACATAAAACAAATAGAGACGGGACACAAATGAAAATAAAAGGCAGAATTAAGAATTAAGCAAATGAGTTGAAGTATTAGTTTTTGATACCGGGGTAGTTATTGAAATGCAAATTAAACGATAAAGTTTATTATAGTTATTACATAGAACGCGAAAGGGGTCGTGCATACAAAAATTTGATGTGCATCGTGGCAAAGAAGATAATAATTTCGTGTTAGTCTAACAGGTACATTGAAAATTAGGCGGTTTAAAAGATCTGCAGAATCAATGTCACCTCTTATAAGATTTTGTATAAAACAATATATATATATTTGTATAAATTACGTTTTGATGCCAGTTTAAACTAAGCAGGGCAAATAAGAGAAATTTTTTTTGTACCGATTCAATAAGGTCGATGTGCACTTGATATTGTGGACTCCAAACCGAGGAACAATATTCCATAATAGGACGGACAAGGGAGGTAAATAATAATTTGGTCGTATAAAGGTCATAAAATTCTTTTGACCAACGCTTTATAAACCCAAAAACGCTCATGGCTTTGTTAACAGGGTCGAGATAAAACACCTAAATCGTTAACATAATAGATAGGGTCGAGTGGCGTACTTTTAAGAAAGTAGCTGATAAACGTAGAAGAACCCCTATAAAAAGTCATAACGTTACTTTTAGGGCAGTTCAAATTTAAAGGGTTGTATTCACAACATCTATGAAAACAATCAATATCTGACTGTAAGTTATGTTTCGACGCTCTACCTTTATATGATAAACAAAGCTTAACATCAGTAGCAAATATTAGTACACGAGAATGTGTTATGATTGAGGTAAGATCGTTAATAAACAAAGTAAACAGCAAAGGGCCCAAATGACTACCCTGAGGCACTCCAGATGTCACGTAGATCAATTTTGAAACAGCATTCTTGAATATAACCCTCTGAGTCCTAATATTCAAGTAACATAAAATCCAAGATAATAGATTACCAGGAAACCCAAGCTGATCTAATTTAAATAAATGAAGTGAGTGGTTAGCGGAGTAAAAGGCCTTACTAAAATCTGTATATACAATGTCAATCAGCCTTTTTTTCTTAAAACCATTTATTACAATAGATGTCAATTCAAGAAGGTTTGTGGTGGTCGATCTTCGCTTAATAATAAAATAAAACAGTCCTTCCAGATAGAAGGAAAAACTGCTGATGAAATAGACATATTAAAAAGTTTAAGAATCGGTGTACAAATGGTTGAGGCACAAAACTTAAGCACACATCCAGGAAGTCCATCTAAGCCTGCAGAACAAGTTGGCGTTGTTGTTGCTAAATCTCTTAAGAGAGAGCTTTCGGTGATTACAGGGGAAAAATACAATTTGCCCTATTCAAAGAATAGAATTCGACCAAGCTGTCGAACTATAAGTAGTTTGGAAAAACTCAGCAATTTCAGAATCCGTCGATGCCTCCATTGAGTTTAGACGTACCAATGAAGGCAATGCCGATAACTTACGCTTAACATAAAGAAATTTTTAAAACTGTTTCGGATCGTTTGAATATTCAAATTTACATCGATTTAGATACATAAAATATCAATGAGGGTTGAGAACATTAAAATCTGTTCGAGCCACCACATATTTCGAAAAATCTGCTTGTCTACCCGATTTTTTATACATTTTATAAGTGTAAGATTTGAGGTTTTCAGTCTTTGAAACGCATTGGTAAACCAAGAAGGCATGTTTAGGTTTGAAAGAAACCCATCAGGTACGCATTCATTAAAAAACGTATTTAAGACTGTATCTAATTTTAGTTGGAGAAACTAAAGGAGAGAGGGTAGCAGAGCAGGGGAGGCAAATTGTCAGTTCCATAGTTGGATGATATCGGTCTTCAGGTACAACAAGAGCGTCAATTCTACATACTGTGATTTCAGACGGGTCTGAAACAAACACAAGATCTAACTGTCTACTTAAGGAATTTTTTATAAAGCTTACTTGCTGTAACTGCAGTTCTAAAAGGCCATCCACAAAATCCAGGGCGGATAAAGGCATAGCGACAAATGAGTCAGTAGGAGGAGACCAAGAAATATCAGGTAGATTAAAGTCACCTAAAACTATCAAAAGGTCTCTGTTAGAAGGGATAAAACAGATTGTATTGCAGACAGACGGTGTTCATAAATTATTAGGTCAGAGCCAGGTGGAATATAGGAACATGTAACAAAAACAGATAAAGATTGCAAAGAAACTTTCACACTTAGAAATTTAGTTTCATTCAGGATATGAATGAGAATTTGTTCAGATGTTATGCTAGAGGTAACGGCAATCAAAACACCGCCCCCCTACGTGAGTGGCGATCGGTCCTATAGGTACTAAAGTTTTTAGACAGAACTTCAGAGTCGAATACCTCTGGTTTCAGCCAAGTTTCCGTAAAAGCTAAAATATCTTCAGTAAATGCAGAGGAGTCAGTATAAAGCTTGGGTAGCTTCATATTTATTCCCTTAACATTTTGATACGCCAAAATTAAACTTTTTAGTTTTTTGGTACAGAAGAGGGTCTGTTATTTGTTCTCAGTTTATTTGGAACAAATTCTTTAATTACTAAATCATCACTAAGCCAAAAACTTTCAGTAAGTAAAACATTAAAAACATCAGGCGGAGCAAATATTTTAAAAGACGATATCCTACGAGCGTATGAAAATCGAAATCCTCAGATGTGTTATCTGGGGTGAATCTAGAAACAAATAATTGCTTCTTTTGTGATTCAACTAAAAGTTTCTTACTCCCCCCAGCAGAAGTCTGAACCAAACTAGGCTAAGATCCAGGAACGGTGCCAACTGTACCTATAGGAACGGTCGGCACCGATTTATTTGACTTAGCCAGTACAGAAGCTTTAATTCCGGAAACATGTATCCATACGCATAGTTGGTTCGCTTACCCCTGTGTCGACAGGAACTGCTGCTACCATGTACGGATTTGGGTTGGGTTCCATGGTGGTATTAATGGCGCTTAAGCTGGTTTTTTTGCGTTTAGGCGACTCGGTTAACAATTTTTTATTATTAAACTGGGCACAGACGGTATTGAACTCCTCATTGAGGGGGGGAGCACCCGAGATATTCAATAGGCTGTTTCGAGTCTGCTTCATAAAGCTGCTCATCTCAACCACAATTTCCTTGCAGGACCCACATGACCACATAAGACCAGAGTTAAGATCAATAAAATCTTGTACTCTGCCGGTGAATCCTGCACATTTGACGTGCATCAAAGAATAGCAGAGTCAGCAAAAAATAAAGGGGTCTTTCGTTGAAGACGCAAGTGTGCAGTTTTTCTTGGAACAGACAAGGGCCATTATAAGACAAACAAAAAGAAAAATTAATTTTAAATAAAATATCAAAAATACCTCAAAGTAAATTTGGCACTGGGATCAAATTAAAAATCACAATGGCACAAAAACAACAACAACAACAACAACAAAATAAATGCGCGAGATCGATAAAACTTTTCAAAACGTAAGAGAGCACGAGCACGCGAAAAAATATTTATTCGACTGAGCGTGGCTTGTGCGACACTAACAACTTTTAGCTCGAACAAATACAAAGTAAATCAAGCAAGAGAGAGTTGCAGAAATAGCACCGAAAAAGCCCGGAAGGTCCCGCTTATGGCTTTTCAATTTACATCCCAGTTGGAATGGTTGTTTCCAATATACTTTTTTATTAGAATTGGCTTGATGAGAATATATAGCTGTACATATTTGGATATCTCTAAAGCTTGTTAGAAGAGCTTAAAGCGCTCCAGATCGGAGCGGAGACTTATGGGAACACCAGTGATAACAATTTAGAATTCGGACTATGGGGCGTTTACACTCGGCTCTGGGTTAAAAAGTTCAGCTGTCTCGTAATGGTTCTAATGGTTCGCGCTGGTCCTTCTGGTCGTCTCCCGCTCTCGGTGACCTCTGCTGCTTCAGGTTCTTCTGGCGTCACTCGTGAGGGACTAGAGTGAAAAGCCGCTGACCTACCAAGAAAATCGCCTTGCCAGTCACAGCCTTCTGTCTCTTACTCCGTCTCGGCCGGTCATGCTAGACGCTTAGTTCCCTTCGACGCTCCGGTCAACCGACCAGTGTACGCAAGCAGTCCCTAAAGTAGACGCCCAGTAAAAGACGAACGTACCACCCATCATGCTCCAGACTGACTTTCAGCGCTGGCCCTGCTTATATATACATTAAGGTCCAAAGTTCATGGTATTACACCATACACTCCCTTCGCTCACGACACGCCGGTGCTTTCTCGTCTCTCTTCGCTCATTCTTTCTCTCTTCCCTCGTACTCTCCAAACTCTCCAAGCTCTCTCCACCTGTATCTCTAATTTCGCACATTCACTGAGTATTAAGCAACTGGCACGCCTACGTACAGTCAATCTTCGCTTCTATTTGTGCGAAGTTATTTGTCTCCTTGCACTATCCTTTTATATTCAAGTCTTTTTTTATTTTAAGACCCATAGAAAAATAATAAAATAATTAGAGTTTTTAACAGGGACTGAAAAGAACCGGTACCGGTACCGAAGCCGGAACCGGAACCCTTTCCTTTTTACGGAACCGGAATCGAAACGAAACCGAAATGTTAATTTTCGATGGAACCGGAACTGGAACCGGAACCGATTATTTGGCATACTGTGGAACCGAGTAAGTTTCAAAAATTATAAATTCAAGTAGGAAGTAAATTCAAGATCGATCACAATTAATTTCACGAAACTCTATCGAATGTTGTCGAAGCAATAATGCGCATTACGAAAACAGAAGTGAGATAACGACAAGTGAGATAATTTGTTTTGTTTGTACTATGTATAAATCGAGGAAAATAAAGGGAATTACGAAAGTCAGTCTAATGCAAAGAAAACATTTTGTTCGATTGGAATAAAGTTTATGTGTCGTTGTTTTGGTTGGTTGGACATGAAGATAACGCTAAAAATAACGTCAAGCAACCACAATTGAAGGCACTTGGTTCAATCACTATTCAAATGACCAAAGAGGAGTTAACGAAAGCTTGTGCAGAACTGGCAACCATTGGTGGGCGACCTTTTAGTATGTTTGACGATTCTGGATTCAAGCGAATTGTTGCTCCGATTCAACAAGCTCTGGAGGATAAATGCAAAGAAAGAATAAGAATATCTTCCTCATCAGTGAAAACGTTTGTAACCAAAGAAGCGGATTCAATAAGAAGAAAAATATCTGATGAAGTCCGCAACAGATTAGTGCTACTGAAAGTTGATGCTGCAATACGATTGGATAGATCGTTTCTCGGAATCAATATACAGTACATCGATAAAGAACAAATCGTTTTTCGGACATTGGGGCTGAAAGAGCTCAAACAAAGTCACACAGGTATATATAATATTATTTTTTCACAGAATTTTTTCCAATATTTTATGAGTCATACATTTATACTGTTACGACGGACAATGGCGCAAACATTATAAAAGCAATACAGTTATTGGCAGAAGAGGGAGAGGTGGTTATGGATTTGCAGTCACATGAAGAGGACGCCACTACTACGGATTCGAACGAATTTGCGTCAGAGGAATACGAAAATTCTACCGAAGTAGAAATTATAGAAGAAATCGATAATGATGTGCAGGATAACGATGGTATTCTTACTGGTGAGAAACAATCAATGAAGTTTTTTGCTTTTACTTGGCAAGGATAAACAAACCGGCACAAAGAAACAAACAAAGAGTTGAACAGACATTCATAATTTTTTCATCTTTAACTTAGAAAATTTTATTAATTAAATTATAAAATTTTACTCTCAAAAATTACACTTTCTCATAATTTCAATAAAATTTGTAGGTTTGCGGTGCGCAGCTCACACTCTTCAGCTCTCCATTGGTGATACTTTGCAAAAGGACAGGAATACTTCCAAGCTCATTGCGAAAGTCAGGGAAATTGCCAAAAAGTTGAGAACTCCAAATATTTTTCAGTTCCTCAAAAAACAGAATTTGAACAAGCCGAAACTTGATGTCGCTACCCGCTGGTCATCGACAGTTGAGATGATAGAAAGTGTTTTGCAGACGAAAGACTTTTGCACTGAATTGCGTGACACAAACTTTTGCGACATTCCGTCTTTAACGGATAAAGAGTGGGACCAACTAGAAGGAATTTTTGCCGCGTTAGAACCGTTTAGAATTTGTACAAAACGTTTGCAATCGGAACAAATGATTCTCAGCGATTTTTACGCTATTTGGTGCGAAACTAAAACAAGAACGACGAAAATTGGTACTGAGTTTTCAAAATCACTCGTCGAAAATATGCTAAAGAGAGAAGAAAAACTACTTGAGCACGAAGTGGTGTTAGCAGCTATTTTCTTAGATCCGCGTTACAAAGTTGTTCTGAACGATTCACAAGTTCAGCAGGCAATAAATTATTTCATCCGTGTTCATCATAAAAAAGTAGATCTAGAAGTGCGACATAAAATTTCGGCTGAACATGTTGCTGGAGCAGATCTCATTCAAGACACTGATTTGAATGCAGGGTCAAATGCGACCGACTCATACGAGGATGATTTCGAAATTTTTCTCCAAATGAAGGAACGAGAACGAAATTCATCAACAAAAAGTTGTAGCACGCCTCAAAATTCCAAACTTCTTTCGATTCTTCGCAATTATGATATGAATCAAACCCGAATGCCTCGAGACAGTTATGTTCTGCAATTTTGGGCAGAAAAGAGAACGTTCGAACCGGAATTAAGTGAATTAGCTGAAATTATTCTCGCAGTGCCAGCGACGCAAGTCAGTGTAGAGCGACTATTTTCATTCTTTCATCCTTGAGATATAACGTAAAAGACAAACTTTTGGAAGATCAGTTATTGGTTAGAATGAATAAAGTTTTCATCGGAAAAGAAAAGAGCTCAAACAAGCGTCCCTCAACTATGCAATTCAAACAAGAAACAAGAATGTGTTGCGTTGTGGCGTTGTGGCTCTGTGACTTGTTGATATGTAATTGAAAAATGAATAAATGCGAATGATGATATATACATATGTTGTCGCAATTACTTTTCTACACGATTATACATTAAAAAAATTAAACCGATACTGGAACCGGAACTGATTCGTAATATTTTTTAGGAACCGGAACCGAAACCGGAATCGTTTTGCGATTTTTCTTAGGAACCGAAATTGGAACCGGAACCGCTAACAGATTTTTATAGGAACCGAAACCGGAATCGGAACCGGTATTCCAATCGGTTTCAGTCCCTGGTTTTTAATTCAAAAGATTAGTGTATAGCATTAACTCAAGTCCATAGATGTCGGTTTGGTATTTTTCCGTATTTTTGCTTTGCTTTTATTAACGCGACATTAATCGATCTGGATTATATATCAATAAGAGCGAGAGGAGCCAGACAGGTGATGCCAGCTCGGGATTGAATCAGCTGCACCTGGGTAGCTCCCAAAAGCTTCTTCTAAAGCGACATAGCGGTCTTCTCAGATGTCTAAAATATCCGGCAAATGTCGATACCGACCGCATCTATTTCTTGACCATTCTTCCTTTGTATGAGTTATTTTCCTCTTTTTTTTCTTACCTAATGTTCACTTTTTAAAACAAACCTTTGTACACAAAAACAAAATTATTAAAGTTTAAGAAAACAAAACAAATGTGAATGTTTTTAACACTCTTATTCCAGAATTGAATTTCAAACAAATTGGTATGTTTTTTCCTGCTTTTCCCCTGCGATTCCATCGGAGAGCGGCGCGGGATAGAACGCACAACAGTGTTCCCAGATTAGGGGTCTTCCACCAAGATTTAGGGGTTTTTGAGCGTGCTGGGGAACATTTTAGGGGGCAGAAATTTTTAGGGTTTTTTTTGGAAATTGTATTACACAAACGATTTGAAAAAAAAACATAAGAATATGTGATTTCGTACAAAATTTCCACGCTAACGCCATTTCTACTGCTCACAAGTACAAGTTTTCTAACTGTTATTTCACACAAATTTTGGAACTGGATATTAAGTGAATTTAAGTTGAATATGGCTCCAGTGCTTCCAAAAACTAAATAAGTCCAAAAATATAAAAAGGAATGGGAGACTGAAGCATGTTTTAAAGGCTAGTTACATTTTACATGGTAAAACAGTTTTAAGCGTTAAGTGTACAGTCCACAAACTGAATGTACTTTTATATACATGTACTTTTCTTTTATTTAAGATTGGTTGAAACCATCGACAGGTAGCGCCTCTAAAGCTTTGTAAAATTGGTGCGCACCGCAAAGGCGTAGACGAACATGCTGCAACAAAAAAGCAGATTAGAAATGTTAGTGAGAAGGAAACACTTGAAAGCAATGCTATTTTGGATACATTTTGAAAGCCCAAAAGCGAAGAAAGTGTAGTGTAGTTTCCGTAACTCTCTCTTCCTTGCTTTACATTGTATTTAATCGTGCTTAAAGTTGTTAGTGTCGCAGATGCGATGCCACGCTCAGTCAATAGAATATTTTTTCTCTCATGCTCTTTTACGTTTTGTTAACTTTCGCGATCTCGCGCTCCAATTTTTTTTTATGTTTTGTGCCTTTGTGGTTTTTGAATTTGATCCCAGTGCCAAATTTACTTTAAGGTATTTTTTATATTTTATTTCATTTGAGTGAGGCCTTTGACTCCGTTCACGACTCTCTTCTTTTATTTTAATTACATCAGCTTGGGTTTCCTGGTAATCTATTATCTTAGATTTCATGTTACTTGAATAGTAGGACTCGGAGGGTTATATTCAAGAATGCTGTTTCAAAATTGATCAAAACATCTGGAGTCTTCAGGATAGTCATTTAGGCCCTTTTGCTATTTACTGTTTTTTTAAACGATCTTTCCTATATCATTACACATTCTCGTGTACTAATATATGTTGATGATGTTAAGCTTTGTTTATCATATAACGATATAGCGTCGGGATTTACCTTACAGTCATCTACGATTCTTTTCATGGATGGTGTGAGTACAACCTTTTTAATTTAAATTGCCTTAAATGCAACTTTATGACTTTTTATAAAGGTATTTGGGATTTTATTATATACCTCCCTTGCCCGTCCCATTTTGGAATATTGTTCGTCGGCTTGGAGTCCACAATATCAAGGGCAAATGGACAGTATTGAGTCTGTACAAAAAAATTTTATTTATATGCCTTTCGTAGTTTGAACTGGGATCAAAACGTAAGGCTACCTTCCTACCAGAGTAGGTTACAATTGCTTAATTTACCTACACTTGTAAATCGTAAAACAATTCTTGGTACTATATTTTCTAATCTATCTATCTATCTATGTAATTTTTTAAGAGATGATATTGATATTGTAGAACCTGTAAACTTGTAAACATTCAATGTTCCTGTTAGACTAACACAAAATTATTATCCTCTAATTTTGCCACAATGTACATAAAATGTTTGTCTGCACGAGCCCCTTCGCGTTCTATGTAATACCTACAACAAACTTTATCATTTCATTTGCCATTCAACTTCTATCCCGGTATTAAAAACTAATATTTTAACTCATTTGCCTAATTCTTAGTTGTGCCTTTTATTTTTATTTGTGTCCCGTCTCTATTTGTTCAATGTATCTTTCTCGCAAACTCGTATATTTTGACCAAATTGAAAATAGGGCCACTAGCGTAAAAAGCACTTGCTTGGTGTCCGTGGGACACTTGTTTGTACGAAGTGCATCAACGTCCATCATATAAACATTTTTACATAACAACTTGCATAGTCGTCCATTAATACTCTGATTTCATGGGCACGGATAATGCATCGACAAACGGGACATGTCAAAAAAAAAACAGAACAACAACGGATTAGCGGAGCCCGTTGATGTTGCTTGTTGTTTTTGGCATGCATCTCTTTTCTTCTTTTTCACTTGCGTTTAATTATGTGAAGAAGTTTGAGTTACCCACGCTGATTAACTGATTAATAAACAAAAACAGTGATTTAAAAAAAAATATATATGCTTTCTAGATAAGTCTTTCGCAGACCATTATTTTTTAAACAGTGAAAGTAAAATCAAGTTATTATACATTAAAACAAACAGTGCCGATCTTTGCTTCAATTTGTGCGAAGTATTTGTCTCCTCGCACTATCCTTTTATATTCAAGTCTTTTTTTAGTTTAAGACAGTAGCTATTAAAATCGGTTGCGGAGGTTTTTTAGGCGGTTTTAAATGTATTTTGTATGACTTGTTTTTAATTGCAAGCGTATACTCATCCCAGAATCAGTGTGTTTGGTATTCCACGGAACCCTCTCTTTTTATTGCATTTCAAATATTGTGACCCCTCGTTATCTTCTAAGAATGCGCAGGAGAAAGTGAACGTGCGTACCCACGAACCCGAATCTCACCCCCTACCCTCGAGTCCTTGCTCATGACTGCTTGTGCGCGAAGGTGTGAAATTTTAATTTTGTCAGTTTTTATTTTAGAACAGAGAAAATTATACCATTGGAAAGGGCTTGAAAAATGCTTTCCAATGACACCAATTTATGTCATAGTCGTTTTTTGCCTTTTTCAGTCGAGTAGTGGGAATAATTCGAATGGTTGCATCGCGACATCTTATGCCAATGCTGGCCCGACCTTAACTGACCATTTATTCATATCTTGCTTAAACAGAGATTGCCTTTCCTTAACCTATGTCGAAGTTGCACACCTTCGATATTTACCTACATCCGGACCCCTCCTACACCACGTTTACCCCCGGTAACTTGTTATCAATCCTTGTGTTCGTTTTCCTTCTAATAACCATTCTACTGGGGAATTAAGCTTATGTTCGAGAACCAATCGGATTGGTTCTAGGAGTACAACATGCCTGTATGCACTCCCTGTAGATGTCAACCTGTTAAGTGAACATTCTGGACTATAAAAATGACACCACTCAAATTGCTCAGAATCAGTTCTTCAAATGCCTCAGTACTGCATACCTATGGATCTAACCGTAGAATTTATCGATTCGGAAAACGAGGTTGAGATTCACAACCTGGAATTACCACCCACGCAAGATTCTGATCTTGAAATAATTGAAAACTCGGATCTGGAACTTGTGCAGGTTTCCGAAGCAGAAGATTCGGTTGATCGCCTTCTACAAAGCGTATTTCAACAGGCTGCATCGTCGACCCAAAATAGGGACCCAGGATTGGAGTCTCTTGAGTGAAGCCAGTTTCCATTGGGGACTACTACGCAGGCTTTCTTAGAATCCCTTATCACACACGAAGAAGGTGAAGATGTATTTCAGTGTGCACAGGAATTTCAATTGGACGACGACCTATCCAGGCCAGAAGATGAGGTTTTTCCTAACGACGACCACTTCTTTGAAGAACTTATGGCCTAGATTCTTAACTTTTTTATTATAAATACACCATGCATAAAGAAAAATAAAGTAAAAACTATTTTAAAATGGAGGGCTTATAATTGTTTTTTATTTATTGAACAATTTTTCTTTGCCTTACAAATACTTTTTAGCTCTGCGTTGTGAACCAATAGACGATGCATATTAAAGTATGCGCTTTTAGACCGCTGCGAGTAGTAAAGGATTTTGTTTCTGAACACAACTCGCAATGGTACTTCACCATTTCGATGTTTTTAAAAATAAACTGACTTTTCTATAAAAAATGTATCTTATATAGCATTTGAGGGACAATTCTTACGTTATATATACTAACTTTATTTTAACGATATTGAAAGATTTATATAAATAGATAGACTTACTGATTTGTATTTCTGACTTTATTCTCTGGTGTATATAATGAAGACATATTATTATCTCATTTACTCCACAAGAATTGATAGAAGTGTATAGTTTTTGACAAGTATAAAAGACCATGTAATTTCTGGTTAAAGAATCAGTATACAACAGTTAGGTACTAGTGCACGACGAATCCAATCTTACGCAGATCAAAAATGGTATGCATATAAATTAAAAGGTATGCATATAAATTAAAAGTAAATACTTTATCACTTAATTTTGTTGAATTTTATAGGACTTCTTAGAGACCTTAAATGACGTGAAGCCTGTGATTGGCTACACAAAAATTTAAAATCTATGTATTGGATTTGAGTATAAGATCACTGGATGTAAGCTGAAAAAGACACCATATGGAACTAAAATAGCTCTGTATTTAACTGATAAGGACGATAAAGATGTTTGGATATTTCTACTTAAAAGTTATGCAAACAAATTTTCTACAAAGACACCATTTAGGAAATTAAATGAGAATGGAATAACTCATATGGTGTATAAAGGAAAAGATCCTAACAGATATAGTTCTGCTCAAATTGAATTTTTATCAGTAAATAAGTAAAGTAAATAAGATTCTTCAATATAAAGAGCTGAGTTTTTAAATCCAACAACAGTCTTAAATCGGTCTCAAAAATAAATAGTTTTCCTTAAAAATGTACGCTCAACAGATAGAACTATTCTTGATGCAATTTGAAGGCATGCTTTTCGAGCAACACCTACAAAGGATGGAGTTCCTAAAAGCTACTTTGGAGGATTTAGAGGAAAAAGAGTGTATCCATTCGAAGTTTGGATTCCATTATAAACTTTGTCCCTGGAGCGACGATGATGCCTCATCTGGACCAGACACATGTCAGTGTCATATGCTGCCTGCACTGAAAGAGGAAGCCCTTAGTATAATGATTAAATATTATAAGTTAAACAAACGTATTGCTCCAAAACCATAAATAAAACGAATTAATTTTACTTAAATATATATATATGCTTTTTATTTTTTAAAATGGTTCTTAAACATTTTTATTATTAATTTATCATTAAATAAATAGTCGTTTTTCTTGAATTTTCTTAAAAAAGAATTTAGTGTTTTCTTTTTACTTTTAAAAAGACCGAACAGCATACAATAATGTCCACAAGTATTAGAAAAGTGTCCCTGCAGTTGTTGCTTATTAAAACAAAATTTATAAGCGTTAGATTTAAAAAATTTTAAAAATTCTTTTTTCTGGGGATATTGACTATATGAATCGAAAAATTCTGCTGACCTACGACTATCAAAATAAAATGCAATCCAATGAGTTCCAGGTTGATCTGAAGTGTCGGTATTCGCAATCATTAGTGCGGTATACTTTAAAATAGTTTTTGGTAACCTATCAGAAGGAAAAACTCCTTTAAAAATAGATTTTGTCTTTGAATGCTTAGAAAGAAAATGTTCAATTTGTAAAGTATTCATTTTAAAAGAGCGTACGAATATTTCTATGCTTATCAATATCAATCATTGAATCGTATTCACAGTATACCAAGCAAGTAACTGCTTCAGTAAGTGGTTCCGAAAATCTTCCTTCGATTCTTATAGTACCTTGAGAGATTAAATTTGAACATATAGTTGAATTTGATTGATCAGCAGTTAAGTCAAAGGCTAATATAAAACTGTTTGAATCAAACATTTCCTTGGTAATTTGTGGTCCACGATCTTAATGTTTAATTCCATATGATCTAAAAAGCATATTATAACCTCTTGAGCTCTGAACCTTTTCAGCGTTCGAGTAATCGAATTCCAGAGCCTGGGAAGGAACTTGAACTCCGTTAACCAATAGGTTAAAGCTTTGAATTTTAAAATGTTCAAATTGAAATGGGTCTAAGCCTCGGTTTCCTGAGTATGAGCGGTTCTTAACCATACAAAAGGCCAGAAAATTTGGTATTTGACCAATAACTGCGTTGTCTATCGACAGTGTATTGTTGCCCGGATATATTGTAAATGATTTGACTTCAACCTTGCTGAATGGGTACAGAGCATTTTTTGTTTGTAAAACATGATGATGAGCCAATAAAATGCTTGGGTTAACTGTTATGTGATTCATAAAAAGTTGTGCTTCAAGTATCTTTAAATTTGATTCAGTACCAGTTTCCATTAAATAAAACGCTGTTTTTTCAATATTGAAATTGATTCTTAAATCAACATTGTTAACAAGCAGTTTGGTTTGATTGAAAATATCTCCATTAACTTTTCCGAATAACACAACCTTGTTACTATTTTGAAACATATTTTTAAGGGTTTCATTAGAGTCCGGATAAACATATTTCCCTGCTGTTATTCTTCCAAAATTTGGAAAATAACCTTGGGAGACCAAGTGACTTTCAGAGGCGTCACTCCCATAGTTGAAAACTGTTTGCAAATACGCTCTATAGTGATAATTATTATCACTTTGCGATACCAGTGTATTATTTAAATAAACTGACGAACTTCTAAATATTGAATGTAGGATATTGTTTACAACACCAATAGCATTTCCTTCAATGCTGTTGTTATCATTTTTTTTAAGTTGCACAACAAGTCGTAAATAAACGCTGGATAAATCTCGATACGTTTCACCATTTCCCAAGCAAACAAATTCGATTGAAGAGGCACCGTCCAAAGAAGCAATTGGGTTGTATGAGACTTCTTCAGTTCTTAGAATAGAATTCATACACTTTTCATACATTTGATATGCGTACTCATTTTGCTTTAGAAAAAATATCTTTAATATTTAATTTTCTTGTTGATTTTTTTTTTTATGTTGCGTTTGGGTATGTTTACGTGGTCGTTTAGATGTATAATGAAGTCGTTTTTCCCTATTACCGAGCCTTTTATTTCTTTTTCCACTTCCACTTTGAAAACGGGTAATTTTATCAATTGCTTTATTTGAAAGATTTTGTAAAGCAATTTTACTTTGTTCTTGAATTATATTTCTTAAAGGCTTTCTCCCAAATTCATTGATTACAGCCTTCCCAATCTCAGCAACCTGATTTTTCATAGCAGTTATGCCCGAAAGAAAAAGTGGTTTTATGTAATTAAAAAGACCGCTTAAAAAAATTTCCGATTCCTCGTCCTTGTTGCACTATATACATAGATATGTAAAGACTTCCGATGTTGCTTAAGCCCCCACCACACTGATTTACATAATAATCCTGATAAGATTTCACCATGATGACTATTTTGGTTCTAAATAAATAATATTTGGGTATGCATTATTTATAGTCCTGACCTTCTTCTTCTTCTAAAGTGAAGAGTAACGAAAATCGGAACAGCTGAAGTTTCAAATGGTACCTTATATCCATTGGAATCAGTAATGAGTACTGAGATTTAATTTGGCCAAAGGGTAATATTCAATATTTTTAAATTGAATATTTCTTTCCTTTCCATTATAATGCATTACACGAAGACATCGCGGTCTTTTACTACCTACTGACCTTGGTTTTATTATGTCAGTGTAAATAAAAATCAATCCATTTTCAGGAATATTCGTTTGAACGGATACATTTTTATACCTAAATGTTTCAGCATTTACAAGACTAACAAACTCGGTTTCTGCAACGACATTTTTATCTTGGTTAGGTGTATATTTAATGTAATTATTCAAATATATGTCTTAAATACCGACTTCCCAATCATCGTTCATGTCTTCTGGAATGTTAATAATGTTTGTAAATGCACACTACATTCATTGAGTCATTACTTAACAATGTGATAAGAATCTTATTTAAATAACCCATATTTGATATTTATGGAAGTTAATGATACGAAATCCAATTTAATTTATTTTTACCAGTTTGTACTGGATTTTTTGTTCTAATCGATCGCATTAACCTTTCACGTCCTGTTACATATTTAAAATTTTGATAAGGTAAAGTTTCCGTTTTCAATTTTTGTAGTTTTGCTTTGAATTTGCGTTGTCGTTCATTGGGCTTCGCTTTGAGCACTGGTTTCTCTAATCCTATTTTCTTTTTATCTGTTTCACTATCTAAAAAAGAGGTATCACTCACTTTTCGTTTATCTGAAACATTTTCTTTTTTATTTGAATTAAAATCCTCATATCACTTTCAGGTGGTAAATCGAGAAACTCAAATTTTTCCGGACGTGAGTGATCGTACTTTGATGTTGATTTTGATGTGCTGGGTTTTATATCAATCCAATCAGTGGTTTAGGATTCAATTGTTTTGGTTGTAATAGGATTCGCTTTTTGTTCATTTTGAAAATTCCATGATTTTTTACGTTTTTTATTTTGATAGTAACTTAATTCTTGACGAATTTTGATCCATTTATCGAAATCACATATTTTGTTGTTATTTAATATTGGTAAAAATTTTATATTTATTAATTCATTTCCTCTATCATTGTTTATCAATTTCTGATAGCTGTTAGGATGCAATAAAATTACTTTGCTTAAATTATGTTTATTTTTAATCATTTTTTAATAGTTTTCCGAAAATTCCAGAAGGCAATGAAGTTATTAGAATCGGTAGAAATCCCCCTTTTTGAATAAGGACTTTTCTCTTACAGTCTAATGTACGCTTTGGGCACGAAAGGTAGCGCAATGCATTTTTATACTTTTTTAGAGCATTAAGATGGGATTTAGTACCTTTATGGTATCCCTGTAATGTGTTCAATACAATCTCTACTATTGTTTTTACCAGGTCACTATTACTATTGCTTATAATTGCCTTACGTAGTCTATTGTCGGCCTTTTTGAGCACATACAATTAATGTTTGTTCGCTTTCAAGCGATTTAGGCTTTTTTTGTAAACCATTTTCATTTGAACAGCACACAGAATATTCTGAATTAAAAATGTCAGATCTAAATCTTAAGAGATTGTTAATGCCCTGAGTGAGATCAATAAGTAAATATCCGTGAGGTTGCTCCGTTACTTCTTTATATATTCTAAATAGCTCCGTGGGGTTTTCTGGGTAAATTTGTCTTGCTAAACATTGAAATTGAAGCTTATCACGAGGATTTTTAAAAGCAACAATGTATTTGGTATTTAGTGAAATATCTCTGGTGTGCGAAGATTTATGAAATATGTTCTGAGTTACCACTATTACTGATAAATTCCTATGGTGTGATCCTTTTGTAAACAGCTCACACACATTTTTATTAAAGGCTCCCATCATCAAGTCATGCAATATTAAAAGAATTGGTTCGTTCGTTTCATTTTCAACTGTTTCAGGGACTCCTTTAAAATATTCAATCTTTTCGAAATTGGGCTTGGCACTCTCCTCTGCATAACACCAAATAATTCGATCTATTGAAATATTAAAAAGATCATTCTTTTTGGTGATTAGATTTTCTAAAAAGGTTGGTTTTCCCGATCCTTTGGGTCCACAAATAAGCATTGTAAAAGGATGTATAAATTGTGTAAATATTTTTTATTAAAAAAATTTTTTTTATTCGGAATGAATTTTAATATGTTATATTATTACTAATTGCTTGTATAATGTTTTTAAGTTATACTAGGTTTTATTAATATTCTCTTGATCGCGTTTCTTGGAGCAGTTCTTCTCGAAATGAGTATCAGATCCGCAATAATTACAATAAATATGTTGCGTGTATCCATTTTTACGGGGATCATTTCCAAAAAATCTCTTAAAAGAATCCATAATAAGAGACAACCTGATAGGACCATGAATTTCTTTTTACTAAATTTTAAACACATGTGTCACCATTACTATATATTTCATAATTGGTGTTTTCTAAGAATACAAACAGCTTAAATAAATTATTTAATGAACATCGAAGTGGAAGCTTTTTCTTGTGTATTCTACAATTCGTAAAAAAATTGGGTGGTTGAGTTAAACTTCTTCCTATATCTATATCGATAATGTTTGTTGATAAATACTTGATTAACAAATTCTTTTTAATTTCACCACGAACAAGAACTGTGTGATACTTATTGAGTGGTGTGAGTATTTCTTCAAGACTTGTGTATGGAATATCTCCAGCTGACCAATCCAATCCGTTTATGTTCTGCTGGTTAAGGTGCTGCTGCTTAAGAGCTCCATTATCCAATTCCTTTATGTTATATGGCGGATTGAAATGGAAAAAATTTGGTAAAACGGTTCCAGCAGGCATAAACGCCAGCTCCTTAACGAAAACTTGTTTGTTGTTACCAAGTACATATAGAAAATCTACTATAATGCTTGAACTGCGATCGACTGTGTTCATCATTGGTTGAGATTTTTTAATCAACTGAGGGTGTGCTTGCTAGGGCTTTCTCCTTTATATACCGGTAAGACTAGAACATATTTACAGTTTATTTAAAGTAGTCTTACCTGATGGACACGTGTGTAACTAAAAGAAATAAAACATCTCGAAAGAAACAGGACCACGAAGTCATTTTTGGATTCGAGTATTATGTTGTTCATAACTTAAAATTGAAATGTGGTCTGTCAACTACTCGAACATTTTTTCCGATGGTTTGGATGCAGCAAAGTAAAAATAATTTCATTGGATTTGACAAAGACGAATGGATGCAACTGCTTACGTATAAGGAATTTATTCAGTTGAAACTGGACCAGTATGACTTCTTGATGCCTGATACAATTATTGATCATCCGTGCTTGTACTCCATAAAATGTAACTTTAGATTTAGGAAATCAGATAATCAGTACGTTTTTGTGATTAATCAGTATGGTAACAAAATTGAGTTTGATTCTGAGTCCTGGAGATCATTACTAAGATTAGGCATATTTTTTACTACATTTTTATGTTGGAACTTCATATTAAGACAGCAAGTAATATATCTTTACAATAATCATATTGTATCTTTACAAAAATTTGATATTCAACTATCTGATTTAGAAGGAACCTATGATAAGGATGTGCAAATAGATTTAACACGATTATGTTTTGAAATTTCAAAAAAGATGCGTTCAGAAATAAAAAGGGATGTTCTTGTATACTTGACTAAGCAACCATTGTCATCAAATAAAAAATAACACTAATAAATCAACACCTTAAGATGAGCAAACAACAAGTTGTCGATGAAATTCATAAGGCAGCGCGAAAAAACTTCATACGGCGAAAGTTCGTTCAAAAAGGGATACATGACACATGGCAAATTGATTTAGTTGAAATGATACCATTTTCGAAAGAAAATAAGGGTTTTAGATATTTACTGACCGTTATTGACACGTTCTCAAAGTATGCATACGCCGAGGCAGTTAAGTCAAAGTCTGCCCTGGATGTAGCAGAGACAATGAAATCTGTTTTTAGAAAGAGTAAAAGTACACCCAAGAATATTCAGTCAGATCAAGGGAAAGAATTTTTTAATTCCACTTTTAGGAAATTAATGGATAAATTTGATATAAATCATTATCATACTTATACGCATCTCAAGGCTTCTATATGTGAACGCTTTAATAGAACATTAAAAAATCGTATATGGAAAATGTTTAGTATGCAGGGTAAATATAAGTGGATTCATAACATCAATTATCTCGTAAATCAATGCAATAATTCATATCACCGAACAATTAAAATGAAGCCTATAGATGTCTGCACGAAAAATGAAGAGTTATTTTAAAATCGGTATATAACATACCAAAAATATTTCCAAAACATAAATTTTTAGTAGCTGATTTTGTTAGAATAAGTAAATACAAGGGAGCATTTATGAAGGGATACGAACCTAATTGGACGTAACATATGAAATACAAGATTATATGGGTACCCCTATTAATGGGTCATTTTATGAAGAGGAACTTCAAAAAGTGAAAGACAAAAATGCTTTCCTAGTAGAGAAAATACTAAAAAGGAAAAATAATCAAGTGCTTGTAAAAAGGAGCGGTTTCGATTCCAGCCACAACTCATGGATATCTGTAAATGACCTGCTAAAGTAATAAAACGCAACAATATTAAGTTTAATTTTTTATCTATTTATTTACAAATTTTTATTCTTATAATATAAACATATAAACATTTATTTAATAACGGGTTTAATTTTAACTACTTAATATATGTTCAATATTATAATGACCATGAGCCAATGTATTACAATTATCTGATAAAATATATCTCTTATCATCCTTATAATTAAGACTTATTTTATTCATAATTTCAGTATAGAGGATGTGCGACCTACTTCGAATAACTCGCTGGGATCCATAAAATGTTTTTTTTATACTTTATACATTCTATATAATCTTCATGATTCAGTTTTTTAATAACTGATTTCTTAACTCCTTTAATTTTTTTTATACATTCGTTTTCGTTTCCTTCCTTATCAACTAAACAAGAGTATGCCTTAGCCTTAAGTCCAGCAAAATAAGTCATAACCCTGCCTGCATGTTCATCCCTTATTTTGCCAGGTTCCCTATTATTAGCTTGAACTATATTAAATTGGTTTTCTAGTTTATGATTTGAGGTATCAAATCGTTCAGGATTTTCTTTTATAGTTTCGTAAAAGTCTTCCTCTGAAGATAAAATAAATTTATATGGATACAGATCCATATAAATTATTTTCTAAGAAGAACTTTTAAGTAATAGAAAATTATAATAAAATTCATACATTAACCATTTAGATAATTCTAAAACATGTATATTGGCTTATCATACATAATTTTTGATGGTGTTGATTGAATCGCTGCAAGATCTGTCCCAAATATCTCAACGCTATGGAAGTCATGTCTAGCAACGCGTTGCCTGAAGCCTGGCGAATTTTGTCTTGATTTATAATGTTTTACTAATACTATATTTCTACGCTTGGCGACATTTTTCATTGTTTTGCCGTATACTGATAGACACAGCAAATGAGTTAAAATATTAGTTTTTAATACCGGGATAGGTGTTGAAATGCAAATTAAATGATAAAGTTTATTATAGTTATTACATAGAACGCGAAAGGGCTCGTGCAGACAAAAATTTGATGTACATCATGGCAAATTTAGAGGATAATAATTTTGTGTTAGTCTAACAGGAACGTTGAATATTAGGCGGCTTAAAAGATCTGCAGAATCAATGTCACCTCTTATAAGATTTTGTATAAAAATAGTACCAAGCACTGTTCTACGATTTGCAAGTGTAGGTAAATTAAGCAATTGTAATCTACTCTCGTAGGAAGGAAGCCTTACGTTTTGATCCCAGTTCAAACTACGCAGGGCAAACAAGAGACATTTTTTTTTGAACCGACTCAATACGGTCGATGTGCACTTGATATTGTGGACTCCAAACTGACGAACAATATTTCAAAATAGGACGGACAATGGAGGTAAATAATAATTTGGTCGTATAGGGTCATCAAATTTATTTGACCAACGCTTTATAAACCGAAGAACACTCATGGCTTTGCTAACAGTGGACATAATGTGGCCGTCAAATTTAAGTTTAGGGTCAAGAAGAACACCTAAATCGTTAGCTGAATATATACGGTCAAGTGGCGTATTTTTAAGAAAGTAACTGATAAACGTAGGAGTACCCCTATAAAAAGTTATAACGTTGCATTTAAGGCAGTTCAAATTTAAATGGTCGTACTCACATCATCCATGAAAACAATCAATATCCGACTGTAAGTTAAATCCCGACGCTATATCATTATAAGATAAACAAAGCTTAACATCATCAGCATACATTAGTACACGAGAATGTGTTATGTTTGAGGGAATATCGTTAATAAACAAAGTAAACAGCAAAGGGCCCAACTGACTACCCTGAGGCACTCCAGATGTCAAGGAAATCAATTTTGAAACAGCATTCTTGAATATAACCCTCTGAGTCCTACCATTCAAGTAACATGAAATCCAGATTACCAGGAAACCCAAGCTGATCTAATTTAAATAAAAGAAGAGAGTGGTTAACGGAGTTAAAGGCCTTACTAAAATCTGTATAGACAATGTCAGTCTGAATTTATTCATTATTTATTAACTTAAAAAAATTTTTTTCAAAATCATTTTCGGCTATTTTTCTTTGATCAGTGTTTAAATCAATATAAGGCTTTAACCAGCATGATTGTGTAAAAGACAAAACCCTATGTATTTTTTTTACAATTAAACCATGCTGTATACAAAGTTGAAGCTGTTTTAAGTGGATAATGTATTCGCTTTTATTCGATAAATCAGCTATAAGTTTTTTCTGCTTACCTCCTGGAGGAACTTTGTTTTCTGGACAGAAAGTCAAGTAGTTATGCGAGTCATGCCGATCAGTAGGATATTCTAAATCCACTTCTAATATATATCCTACATTTCCATCAGCAGAAATATTTTTGAAATCGAAAGATTCTAATTGATCATTACTTAAAAATTTAAATCCTGAAAGCGGTAATGGTTGACTCATTGCCCAACCATATAAATTATTTGCATCAATATAGCTGAGGTAGTTATTTGGTTTACTTGAATCGAAGTTAGTTATATATTTATTATTAGAAATTCTTTGGGTACATTGAGTTAACCCACCCCTTATCGCTCTTTTTAAAAAGTTGTACATGTCTCCGTCACTAATAAGTTCTAAATTTGCATTAGTATACTTGAGCATAGCATCCCAAGATATTGACGGTGCTGTAACATAGTTAGTAGAGTCAAGCTTATAAATTTTCTGACAAATTTTTCTAAAATTTTCGAAAACATCGGTCAAAATTAAAACATCACTTTCTAAATAAAGTTTTATATAATCTTTTATAGTATTACAGTTGAATGTTTTCCAAACCTTTTGTGCAAAATTGTAATCGTATAGATGATTTTTATTTTATTCGCTGAGAGAATTGTAAAAACTATCAATGTCAGGAAGCTGGGTATCCTCAAATTTTTCAAAACTATCTAAATAGTCGTAAGGGAAAACACCCTTCCTACGCATTTGCTTAAATTTTTCTCCCTGAAATTTAGTACTTAGAATTTTAAAATCTTTGTCCTCCATGTAGCTTGATAGTTTTTCTAACTAGAATTTAAAAACCTAATCGAATCGATATATCTTATTTTATATCTATTTGATGAATTTATTTTAATTGTCTGCGTTAGCGCTATATAAAGCTCTTTATTACAGGGTATGGGGCTTAAGTCTCCTTCTAATTCAGTAATGAATAAATGTATGTCATATTTAGATAAGTTATGAAATACTACAGGAAAGAAGGGATCACTTAATTTGTACTTTGGCTTAAAATTTTTATGAATCGGACCCATGTAAAATTGATCAAAATATTTGTCCAGGTCGTCAGCGTTTATTTCCTTTTCACAGGCACAGCAATTTCCTTCCTGTTCATGGATTGTGCTAGCAATCGGGTTTTTGGAAGTCGACCAGTACATGTAAAACAAGCTCGTATTTTTTCCTTTAGTGATTTGCAGAATTTTTGTATGCAGTCAGCGCCTATAAAATTATACAAAATTTGAATTACTTTTTAAAATACTAAGAAATTAATTATTTATTGTTTTTACATACCTTTATATGTTCACAATTCGTTAAGATCCGGATTATATTTATGTGCTATATAAAATGATACGGCATATGCAGTATGCTTCTGCACTTTTGTTGTTGACGACGTTGAAGACGAATTTAGGCATGTTCTATAGTTTTCAAGAATAGCCTCAATATCGGCATATATCACCACCGGAGGAGATAATTTTTTATGAAAGCCCTTGAATGAAGTTGTAGTGTTTGGTTCAGGGTAAAACGAGGCCGAGGCGTCGATCTCATAAACATTTATACTAAAGTCTTTATTATTTTTCTCGAAATGGATAATCCCTTTATTCGTTATTGAAAACTCGATTCCTGAAAAATCCAATCTTATTCCGTCATATACAATTATTTCATTATTAATATTAATGTGGTAAGTTGTAGGCTTTGTCATTTTCTCTCGTGAATACTTTTTTTGCTTTGCTGTTGTAAAGCTAGCACTCTCATGAGTTTTGTTAGCTATGAATGCCAGTATGCACCATTTGAAACAAAATACGTCAGTATTCTGTGCGTTTATAAGTGCATTTCGGGCTCTTATATTCTTCGGGGCCTGAATGTATCCGCTAGCAGGAATGTTTTCTAGCTTTATTATGGTAATTTCAAAATAATTGAAATTTTTTATTGCCCAACCAGAGTCTTTTTCTTAAAACTCACTGCTCAATGCTAGTAAGCTATCTACTGCCATATTAAGTTCATCGACAATGCTTTCATTTTGGTATACAGATTTATATGATGTCCCAAAATGTTTTGTTGTTTCAACAGTAACTCCTTCGTCTGTTTGTTTAATATACAGTGGCTCGAAGCTTATTTCGTGCAAGAGAAAAATTAAATTTTAAATCGTCATTGCTGCTAAACTAGGAACGATATCAACAAAATTTAAACGCAGTAATTCAAATAAACTCTTAATTTATTAATATAACAAAACAAAATTACTTAATCTAAAAAAAACAAAACAAATTTTCATATAAAACTAAAAAACAAGGCATTTCTGGCGTCGAAGCTTAATTCGTGCAAAGACTTTAAACTCAAAAAAAACATAAAAAAGGGACTTTTCAATCCGTTTTTTTTCTGTATACTTGTTTATTTGTATTCTTAAATAAACATTTTATACGTTTTCGGAGCTGGTTACACTAAAGTAAAATTTACCGGTAATTTTTGGCTATGGGTCCGCGAATAACGATCGAGCAAAGGGAATTAGTCCTTAAACACTTTAAGGATGGATAAACCCAGCGTGCCATAGCCGAAATGGTTTGCTTAAGCCCCAGTACGGTGCAATATATAATTCAAAGATTTGTTCGCGAAAATCGAGAGGAAGATAGGGGCCGAGTTGCGCCGAACAAAATTTTTAACGACCACGAGGAGCGCCGAATAGTCCGAAAAGTTAGGGAAACCCCCAAACTATCGGCTCCAAAAATCGCTGCAGAGATAGAAGAGGAAATGGGCAAAAAATGTTGCCCAGACACAATTCGCAACGTACTGCACAAGCATAATTTTAATGGTCGAGTTGCTCTAAAGAAACCATTCATCAGCGACAAGAACAGAATTGTTCGTTTCAAGTTCGCCAAGGAGATGGAGACTAAGCCGATTTCGTACTGGAATGACGTTATTTTTGCGGACGAATCCAAATACAACATTTTCGGGTCGGATGGGAGGCATTATGTTTGGCGGCGTCCGAATACGGAGCTAGATACAAAAAATCTAAAAGCTACGGTCAAGCACGGTGGAGGCCATGTTATGGTTTGGGGCTGTATGGCTGCGTCTGGGGTGAGAAACCTAGTCTTCATTGATGGCATTATGGATGCTAAGATGTATTTATATATTTTAAAAGAAAACTTACTACAAAGCGCAGAAAGCTTGGGAATACTGGACCGTTCCATTTTTTATCAAGACAACGACCCGAAGCACACTGCTGCCGATGTGAAGTTTTGGTTGGTCTGGAACTGTCCACACACCATAAAAACACCAGCACAATCCCCAGATTTAAACGTTATTGAAAATTTGTGGGAGATTTTGGACCAAGCGATCCGCAAAAGGAAAATTTCTAACAAAACTGAGCTAAAGAGTGCCTTATTGGAAGAGTGGCGTAAAATTCCTGTGGAAACAACAAAGAAATTAGTGGAGTCCATGGGAAATCGTCTTAAATCGGTTAAGAAACAAAAAGGCGGTCCAACAAAATATTAAATTTAAGAAATAAAAATGTTACAATATATTTAAGTGCTTGCACGAATTAAGCTTCGACGCCAGAAATGCCTTATTTTTAAGTTTTATATGAAAATTTGTTTTGTTTTTTTAGATTAAGGAATTTTGTTTTGTTATATTAATAAATGAAGAGTTTATTTGAATTATTGCGTTTAAATTTTGTTGATATCGTTCCTAGTTTGGCAGCAATGACAATTTAAAATTTAATTTTTCTCTTGCACGAAATAAGCTTCGAGCCACTGTAGGTACCATAAACTCTTAGGTTGAATTTAATGGCTCTATATTCTATCATGCAATGCTTTATAATTTCAATTATAGTTTTTTGGCAATGCTGATAAAAATCTTTTAAATCAATAGTGTTGTGGACTGTACTATTGATTCGATATGATTTAACAAGAAAAACAGTTTGAGAGTTAAGAAGAATTATGTTTTCATTATTTTTTACTTCTCTGGCTGATGCATTTTTATGCTTATCAGTCAATATATGTCGTCGTTCCCTTGATGCAAGATATTTGTCACCACAAGTAGGACATAAAAGTTCTAATTTTAAATCATTTTTATTTTCGCTAATCTTAGCTTTTTTCCTTGTTTGAGTACTTCCTTACCCTCATCCATTCTCATCCGTTTGAGAGCACTTGATGATGTTCGTCGGATGATCGTCCAAATGATTTGGCCTTCTGTTTAGTGGTTGCCTAGAGCACACCTTATTTTTGATTTACACATTAAAACCTCGAAGGCATTCCGAGGCTTTGATCACTAAGCATAATAAGTTTCAAACTCACTCATCTCCACATTTTTGGTGCACAAATCACAAGCAACGAATGACTCCATTTTTAGGGTTTTGGTTTTAATATTTTTATTCAAAAAATATATTGTTATATGTTGCAATGTTGTTAACAATTTTCACCAACTCGTTATAAAGGTAAAAAGCACGATAATGTTGTTAACAATTTTCAGCCACTCGTTTAAAAGGTAAAAAGCACGATTAGAATTGTTAGGCGCGATTGCAAGGACCGATGTGGATCTAATTATTTTATTAGACTACAGTACTGAGGCATTTGAAGAACTGATCCTGAGCAATTTGAGTGGTGTCATTTTTATAGTCCAGAATGTTCACTTAACAGGTTGGCATCTACAGGGAGTGCATATAGGCATGTTGTACTCCTAGAACCAATCCGATTGGTTCTCGAACATAAGGAGCAGCCCAATACCCCAGTAGAATGGAATTATTAGAAGGAAAACGAACACAAGGATTGATAACAAGTTACCGGGGGTGAACGTGGTGTAGGAGGGGTCCGGATGTAGGTAAATATCGAAGGTGTGCAACTTCGACATAGGTTAAGGAAAGGCAATCTCTGTGTAAGCAAGATATGAATAAATGGTCAGTTAAGCCAACATTGGCATAAGATGTCGCGATGCAACCATTCGAATTTCCTAAGCCTTAAGCTAAGAGTAGCTATTAGAAGTGGTTGCGGAGGTTTTTTAGGCGGTTTTAAATGTATTTTGTATGACTTGTTTTTAATTGCAAGCGTATACTCATCCCAGAATCAGTGTGTTTGGTATTCCACGGAACCCTCCCTTTTTATTGCATTTCAAATATTGTGACCCCTCGTTATCTTCTAAGAATGAGCAGGAGAAAGTGAACGTGCGTACCCACGAACCCGAATCTCACCCCCTACCCTCGAGTCCTTGCTCATGACTGCTTGTGCGCGAAGGTGTGAAATTTTAATTTTGTGAGTTTTAATTTTAGAACAGAGAAAATTATACCATTGGAAAGGGCTTGAAAAATGCTCTCCAATGACACCAATTTTTTTTTTTTTTTTTTTTTTTTAGTGACGGGGTATACTATTTACGGTATCGGAGGTTATCGTCGTTTTTTGCCTTTTTCAGTCGAGTAGTGGGAATATACTAACACTTATAAAAAGTATAAAAAATCGGGTAGACCAACAGATTTTTCGAAATATGTTGTGGCTCGAACGGATTTTAATGTTCTCAACAGTCATTGCTGTTCTAATTATCTAAATCGATGTAAATTTGAATTTTCAAACGACCCGAAACAGTTTTACATATTTCTTAATGCCAAGCGTAAGTCATCGGCATTGCCTTCATCGGTACGAATTTATTTGATGAGTTTTTTTTAACTACATATAGTTTGACAGCTTGGTCAAATTCTAACTACACTAATCCTTTAAATAGGGCAATTTGTATTTTTTCACCTGTATTCACCGAAAGCTCTCTCTTAAGAAATTTTTTAACAACAACGCCCACTTATTCTCCCGGTCCAGATGGACTTTCTGGATGTGTGCTTAAGTTTTGTGCGTCAACCATTTGTAAACCGATTCTTTAACTTTTTACTTTGTCTATTTCATCATCAGTTTTTCCTTCTATCTGGAAGGTCTCTTTTATAATTCCACTTCAGAAAAAGGGTGCGAAGGCGGATGCCCAAAATTATAGAGGTATTTCTTAATTGTCGCCAATTCCTAAAGCATTTGAACGTATTATCATTTGTCATTTACAACATTTATGTTCCTCGCTTATATCACCGTGTCAGCATGGTTTTGTTAAGCAAAGATCCACCACCACCAACCTTCTTAAATTGACATCTATTGTAATAAATGCATTAAAGAAAAAATGTAGAGTACCACCTTTTTAATTTAAATTGCCTTAAATGCGACGTCATGACTTTTTATAAAGATATTTGGGATTTTATTATTTACCTCCCTTGTCCGTCTTATTTGGGAATATTGTTCGTCGGTTTGGAGTCCACAATATCAAGTGCAAATCGACCGTATTGAGTCTATACAAAAAAATTTTATTTATATGCCTTTTGTAGTTTGAACTGGGAGCAAAACGTAAGGCTACTTTCCTACCAGAGTAGGTTACATTTGCTTAATTTACCTACACTTGTAAATCGTAAAACAATGCTTGGTACTATCTTTTCTAATCTATCTATCTAATCTTTTAAGAGATGATATTGATATTGCAGAACCTGTAAGCTTCTAAACATTCAATGTTCCTGTTAGACTAACACAAAATTATTATCCTCTAAATTTGCCACAATGTTCATAAAATGTTTGTCTGCACGAGCCCTTTCGCGTTCTATGTATTAACTACAACAGCCTTTATCAATTAATATGCCATTCAACTTCTATCCCGGTATTAAAACCTAATATTTTAACTCATTTTCTTAATTCTTAGTTGTGCCTTTTATTTTTATTTGTGTCTCGTCTCTATTTGTTTAATGTATCTTTCTCGCAAACTCGTATATTTTGACCAAATTGAAAATAGGGCCACTAGCGTAAAAAGCACTTGCTTGGTGTCCGTGGGACACTTGTTTGTACGAAGTGCATCAACGTCCATCATATAAACATTTTTACATAACAACTTGCATAGTCGTCCATTAATACTCTGATTTCATGGGCACGGATAATGCATCGACAAACGGGACATGTCAAAAAAAAACAGAACAACAACGGATTAGCGGAGCCCGTTGATGTTGCTTGTTGTTTTTGGCATGCATCTCTTTTCTTCTTTTTCACTTGCGTTTAATTATGTGAAGAAGTTTGAGTTACCCACGCTAACTGATCAATAAACAAAAACAGTGATTTAAAAAAATATATATCTGCTTTCTAGATAAGTCTTTCGCAGACCATTATTTTTTAAACAGTGAAAGTAAAATCAAGTTATTATACGTTATATATACAGTGCCGATCTTCGCTTCAATTTATGGGTAGCACCCAGAAGCTTCTTCTAAGGCGACATAGTGGTCTTCTCAGATGTCTAAAATATCTGGCAAACGTTGATACCGACCGCATCTATTTCTTGACCATTCTTCCTTTGTATGAGTTATTTTCCTTATTTTTTTCTTACCTAATGTTCACTTTTTAAAACAAACCTTTGTACACAAAAAAAAAATAAAATTATTAAAATTTAAGAAAACAAAACAAATGTAAATGTTTTTAACACTCTAATTCCAGAATTTAATTTCAAACAAATTGGTATGTTTTTTCCTGCTTTTCCCCTGCAATTCCAAAATTTAGCTTAATCGCTTAATCGGCTCGAAGTCGACTGCGAGGCGAATGAGAGCCGCGCTCTTTCGCGGGATAGAACTCACAACAGTGTTCCCAGATCAGGGGTTTTCCCCCTAGATTTAGGGGTTTTTGGACGTGCTGGAGAACATTATAGGGGGGAAAAACTTTAATGGTTTTTTTTTCCACGCTCACGCCATTTCTACTGCTCACAAGTACAAGTTTTCTAACTGTGATTTCCCAAAAATTTTGGATATTAAGTAAATTTAAGTTTAATATGGCTCCAGTGCTTCCAAAAACTAAATATGTCCAAAATTATAAAAGGGAACGTGAGACTGAAGCATGTTTTAAAGGTGATTTACATTTTACATGGTAAAAGAGTTTTAAACGTAAAGTGTACAGTCCACAAACTGAATGTACTTTTATTTACATGTACTTTTCTTTTATTTAAGATTGGTTGAAACCATCGCCAGGTAGCACCTCTAAAGCTTTGTGCATTTATTAGAAAGCAGAAATTGGTGCGCACCGCAAAGGCTTAGACAAACATGCTGCAACAAAAAAGCAGATTAGAATTGTTGGCGAGAAGGAAACACATGCATGTGATGTTCTTCCTAAAAGTTTGGACTTCATGGTCAAGGAGTCACACAAACAGCACGAGCAGAAACATCGAGTTTCAACGCTTGCATAAAATCGTTGCTGGCTGTGACGCAAAAAAGATTACAAAGCTTTCTGGAACTAGAGGGCTGGCCAGACTGAGTGCCATTCAAACAATATTAGATGATTGGGACTATATAAAGCTGCATTTTGAAATGGCTCGTACGTCCAAACGAGGTGACTCTGGCTATAAAGCTGATACATTGTTCCAAATGTACAACGTCGAGAAAAACTTCCTGATGCCAGTGGAATGTATAAACTATGGATACCTTTTTAATGATTTGTCTTCGACTTGCTTGCCGGACCACTTGATATACTGCTTGATTAAACTCACGGACGAATTGCAAGCACGAGTTCCCAAGAACGCAAAATGCCTTGAAAAATATGTGTTTTTGCACCGAAAGCAGCATCCAATCAGTATAAGGAAGACATTTCTGAACTGGCTGAGTCATTCAAGGGTATTGGCATTGAAATTGTTGAAATTTGCATCTTCAAATATGCAAAAGTCACATTATTAATTATGCACACCAAAATGTGTTCGTTGTTGTCTTGACATCTATCACGCCTGTTCGTTGATAACTTGACCTATCGATATTCTCGTTCACTTCCTTTCTGGCATTGAGAGCGTGTGGTACACCTAAAATCTAATTGTGCGTTATTATTTATTCATTGGTGGTTGTCTGGTTAATACTTAATTGTATTATTTCTTTATTATTAAATTACAATAGGTTATGGGCCCAGACACAATTACAATGAATAAATGGTAATGCTTTGATTGTTACAATATAAAAGTGTATAAAAGTGAAAAAAAGTTTAAAAGTGTGTGTGTGCATACGAATATGCAATTCTGCAAATGTACATACGGAATGTACATGAACAACAAATAATAATATATAATATT
Organism: Drosophila biarmipes; assembly: GCF_025231255.1. NCBI lineage: Eukaryota > Metazoa > Arthropoda > Insecta > Diptera > Drosophilidae > Drosophila > Drosophila biarmipes. The sequence continues at coordinate 535,668 of NW_026114526.1, read as the reverse complement.
AATAATAAAGGGAATCTTTAAGAGAATTAAATATATTTTTTTATTTTATTATATATTTCCACAGCAAAAAGCACACATACATTTAACCAATTCGCCGAGATCGTTCTAGAGACGCTTCGACGAATTTGCCGCAAATCTCCGCGTGGTGGCAAGACGGAGTTACCAGACAGTGCTTCTGTTAAGAAAAATTGTGGCTGTGATAAAGTTGCTGGAAATTGTTGCTGTAAAAAGTTGCTGTACGTTGTTGCTGTGAAAAGTTGCTAGAAATTGTTGCCTTAAAAGATTGCTGGAGACTGTTTCTCAGGAGTGTTGCTAGTTTTTTTTTTGATTTGCTGTTGGGTTTTAAAATCACAATGGATAAAGGGAAAAGGAATATCAAACCGTTTGATGGTGATAAATATTCAATTTGGAAATTTAGAATGAGAGCGTTGTTAGAAGAGCATGATCTTCTGAAGATTATAAATGAAACGCATGAAGAAATGACTGATGAGATAAAAAAGGCTGAACGAAATGCAAAAGGTTTAATAGTAGAATACTTAAGTGATGCGTTTCTATCTTTCACTAATAGTGGTAGCACTGCTAAACAGATTTTTGCAAATTTAGATGCAATTTACGAGAGAAGAAGCTTGGCATCACAACTATCTCTGCGAAAGAAACTTTTAGCCATGAAATTAAAAGGTGACACTTCACTCCTCAATCATTTTAATTCCTTCGACGATCTCATTACTGAACTTAACGCATCAGGAGCAAAATTAGATGACATGGATAAAATATCCCATTTACTTCTAACTCTTCCACCTAGTTATGATGGAGTTATAACGGCAATAGAGACTCTATCGGAAGATAATTTGACATAAGCCTTTGTTAAAACAGGACTTCTTGACCAAGAAATAAAGCTTAAGAATATTAGTAAGGATACTAGTCTTGCAAGCAGTAGGTAAAAAGGAGTTCAAAGATATTAAATTTAAAAATAATCCAATGCAGAAGTTGAAGAAAAAAGTGTTCAAGCCAAGTTTCAAAACGAAACCAAAATGTTTTCATTGCGGTAAGCTAGGTAATTTAAAGAAGGATTGTTTCTTTTTTAAGAAGGCAGCCAAATCAGAATCTGAATGAAAATAAAAGAAAGGAAGGGCAGGCTCAGATGGCAACAGCAGCAACAACCCAACCAGAGCATAGTTTTGCCTTTATGTTGAGAAGTGAAACTTCCAACTCAAAGACAAACGAGGCTGAGTTTATACTTGACTCAGGAGCATCAGACCACCTAATAAATGACACAGCATTGTTCTCCGAATATGATCATTTGGAATCAAATGTGCCCATCGAAATTGCCAAACGCGGAGAGTTTATCCACGCTACAGCCAAAGGAGTTGTGAATATTACCAGCTGCGGAAACCAAATCGTTTTGTATTGCAAGGATATTCCACACAACCTACTATCAGTAAAGAAAATGCAGGTTGCAGGCATGACCATTGAATTTAATCCTGGAGGTGTAAAAGTAACAAAGGATGGTAAATTGGCCTTTAATGGAATCTGTGAGTACAATGTACCTATTATAAAATTTCAATTGAACAGTAAAGTATTTTCGACTAAAATTTCAAATAGTACTGAGTATCGATTATGGCATGAAAGATTAGGTCACATAAGCGTAGGAAAATTTTTTGGAAATAAAGCGAAATAGTCTTTTTGAAGATACTAATATTTTAATCAGTATTGTATAAATGGCAAGCAATCTAGATTAAAATTTCAAAAATCTGAAGATTTTTAGTTCGACGGTATATGCATTGAATAAAGTACAAAAAAGAAAGTTTGACGAAAAGTCAATTAAAGCTATTCTTTTTGGATATGAACCAAATGGTTATAAACTATGGAATGAGGAATCGAGGAAATTTATGACAGCAAGAGATGTTGTGGTGGATGAAATAAACATGCTAAAACCAAGAGTTTTACATGGAAAAGATTCGGATGTTTAAAGTAATACTGTTGAACAAAATAATAAATCTTTAACTAAAGAAAATGAAGAGTTGGATTTTCCTTTAGTGGAAAATAATGAATCTGTTGATTCTGAATTAAATGAACAACTCAATGAAAATTCCACATATCTTGAGAATGCCGATCCAGTCGTTGAAACTGGTGATAAATTAAAAGAAAATGAAGAGGAAGAAGAAATCAGACGTAGTGAAAGAATTAAAAGTAAACCCAAATTATCATATCGATTTTTAGAAAGATGTCTAATAAATACTCAAATATGGTTAAATGATATTCCTAATACCTTTGATGAGATTAAGTTTCGTGAGGACAGATCTTTCTGGGAGAATGCTATACAAGATGAACTTAAGTCTCATTTTCAAAATAATACCTGGACTTTAGTGCATAAGCTAGATAATAAAAACATAGTTGATTGCAAATGGGTATTTAGTATTTAACAAGATGAATTTGGGAACTTAGTAAAGTACAAAGCAAGACTTGTAGCGCGGGGTTTCACTCAAGAATATTTGACTGATTACGATGAGACATTTGCACAAGTTGCACGAATATCCAGTTTTAGATTTTTGTTGGCCCTTTCAAATCAACATGATTTAATTGTTCATCATATGGATGTAAAAACTGCGTTTTTAAATTAAACTCTAAAAGATGAAATCTACATGAATGTTTCAAAAGGCCTGAATCAGTCTTATGAGAATAAAGTATGTAAGCTTAATAAAGCTATATATGGCTTTAAGCAAGCTGCTAGATGTTGGTTCGAAGTTTTTGAAAGTGTGTTGAAGGATGTTGGATTTCAAAACTTAGGAGTTGATCGGTGTATTTATATTCTGGATAAGGGAGATATTTCGAGAAATATATATATCATGTTATATGTAGATGATATAGTAATTGCAACAAACAAATCAGATACAATGTCAGAATTTAAATCTTACCTTCATGATAAGTTTCAAATGACCGATTTACGGGAAATTAGACACATTATTGGCATAAAAATTGACAGAACCGATGGAGAGATTTGTCTTAGTCAGTCGTCATATATTCAGAATGTATTGAGAAAATGTAATATGGAAGATTGTAATTCAGTTAGTACTCCCCTCCCAAACAAGTTGGACTATACGGCTCTGCGATCGGAAGAACTATGTGATGCACCTTGTAGAAATTTAATTGGTTGTTTGATGTACATAATGTTATGTACACGGCCTGACTTAAGTTCTTCAATAAGTATTCTAAGCAGATATACAAACAACAACAATAAGGAACTATGGCAAAACCTTAAAAGAGTTCTTAGATATCTGAAGGGAACTGTTAATCTCAAGCTTAGATTCAAGAAAGAAACTAATTTTAATAATATTCTTACAGGATATGTAGATTCAGATTGGGCTGGGAATGAAACTGATAATCAAGGTTGTATAAGTATTGCAAATAACCCTACTTGCTATAAGAGAACTAAGCACATAGACATTAAATATCATTTTACAAGAGAGCAAATTGAAAAGAAACTAATTTGTGTAAAGTATATTCCCACAGATTTGCAACTAGCTGATATACTGACGAAGCCATTACCAACTGCGCGGTTTATTTCCCTGAGAAGCCAGCTGGGACTTTCAGAATAAATAAACTACGAACAATGGGAATGATTGCTGAAAATTCATCGCCTTTAGAAGCCATATGTGAAATGGATCTTTTTTTTTATGTTATAAATTTCAATTTCTCATACCTATTAAGCCTTGAGTAATTGAATCGAATTCATATACTTGATTATTTTTCCTAAATGGATCTCATGCAGTACTTGTCATTAATTTTATCTTAATTAATTGAATTAAGTTTATGAAAATAAAAACCCTACTAATGTTAATTTGATTTTTGATCTAGTTGGGTTTTCCCAACTCCAGTAGCAAATGCTAGATCTAAAAAAAATTGAACCCCCAGAATAAGAATATAAAAAAAAAAATGAAGATATAATCAAAAATTAAATCACAAACTCATGTCAAGAATCGAAGTGATAATTAATGTAACTTTTGAGGCGGCGTGTTGAAATTTGCATCTTCAAATATGCAAAAGTCACATTATTAATTATGCACACCAAAATGTGTTCGTTGTTGTCTTGACATTTATCACGCCTGTTCGTTGATCTCTTGACCTATCGATATTCTCGTTCACTTCCTTTCTGGCATTGAGAGCGTGTGGTACACCTAAAATCTAATTGGGCGTTATTATTTATTCATTGGTGGTTGTCTGGTTAATACTTAATTGTATTATTTCTTTACTAAATTACAATAGACATCGACGCTACTGTGACCGAGTACAATTTTATGCATCGCATCGAAACAAAAGCAACATCCTCAGATGAATACTGGGCTAAAAACGACGAACAAACTGATGCTGATGATAAAAAATATTTGGTAATGTATAAAAATTAGCAATGTTCCTTCTGTGCTTGCCATTTTCAAATGTATCTGTTGAACGAGCATTTCCGGTTTTAAGCATTGTTAAAGATAAATTGCGAAACAGAATCGCAACCAAAACCGCCGATGCTTTTCTTCGAATAAGATTAATCTTACCAAACAAATGCAATAGCTTTGAACCATCCCCTCAAATGTATAAGCTATTCAATAGCGAGGAAGTGTACAAGACCAATTTCTCAGATGTAGTTCTCGGATGATCTCTTAAAATTCGATCTCGTTTTGTAGTATACTCGTATAAGTATAAAGAATATTAATATATTTCAAAATATAATAATAAATATATGTTAAATAAGAAATTACTGTACACAAATTATTCCAATCTTAACATTTCTACAACGTCATACATATTGAGATATTTCTTATTTTATTGTATAAGTTCGAAACTAACTAATGGTTTAATTCTCTCTCTTAAGAAATTTAGCAACAACAACGCCAACTTATTCCCCCGGTCCAGATGGACTTTCTGGATGTGTGCTTAAGTTTTGTGCGTCAACCATTTGTAAACCGATTCTTTAACTTTTTACTTTGTCTATTTCATCATCAGTTTTTCCTTCTATCTAGAAGGACTCTTTTATAATTCCACTTCAGAAAAAGGGTGCGAAGGCGGATGCCCAAAATTATAGAGGTATTTCTTAATTGTCGCCAATTCCTAAAGCATTTGAACGTATTATCATTTGTCATTTACAACATTTATGTTCCTCGCTTATATCACCGTGTCAGCATGGTTTTGTTAAGCAAAGATCGACCACCACCAACCTTCTTAAATTGACATCTATTGTAATAAATGTATTAAAGGAAAAATGCAGACTGACGTTTTATATACAGATTTAAGTGAGGCCTTTGACTCCGTTAACGACTCTTTTCTTTTATTTTAAATACATCAGCTTGGGTTTCCTGGTAATCTATTATCTTAGATTTCATGTTACTTGAATAGTAGGATTCGGAGGGTTATATTCAAGAATGCTGTTTCAAAATTGATCAAAACATCTGGAGTCCTCAGGATAGTCATTTAGGCCCGTTGCTATTTACTGTTTTTTTAAACGATCTTTCTTATATCATTACACATTCTCGTGTACTAATATATGTTGATGATGTTAAGCTTTGTTTATCATATATTGATATAGCGTCGGGATTTACCTTACAGTCATCTACGATTCTTTTCATGGATGGTGTGAGTACAACCTTTTTAATTTAAATTGCCTTAAATGCAACTTTATGACTTTTTATAAAGGTATTTAGGATACCTCCCTTGCCCGTCCCATTTTGGAATATTGTTCGTCGGCTTGGAGTCCACAATATCAAGGGCAAATGGACCGTATTGAGTCTGTACAAAAAAATTTTATTTATATGCCTTTCGTAGTTTGAACTGGGATCAAAACGTAAGGCTACCTTCCTACCAGAGTAGGTTACAATTGCTTACTTTATCTACACTTGTAAATCGTAAAACAATTCTTGGTACTATCTTTTCTAATCTATCTATCTAATTTTTTTAGAGATGATATTGATATTGCAAAACCTGTAAACTTGTAAACATTCAATGTTTCTGTTAGACTAACACAAAATTATTATCCTCTAAATTTGCCACAATGTACATAAAATGTTTGTCTGCACGAGCCCTTTCGCGATCTATGTAATACCTACAACAAACTTTATCATTTCATTTGCCATTCAACTTCTATCCCGGTATTAAAAACTAATATTTTAACTCATTTGCTTAATTCTTAGTTGTGCCTTTTATTTTTATTTGTGTCCCGTCTCTATTTGTTTAATGTATCTTTCCCGCGATCTCGTATATTTTGACCAAATTGAAAATAGGGCCACTAGCGTAAAAAGCACTTGCTTGGTGTCCTTGGGACACTTGTTTGTACGAAGTGCATCAACGTCCATCATATAAATATTTTTACATAACAACTTGCATAGTCGTCCATTAATACTCTGATTTCATAGGTACGGAAAATGCATCAAGAAACGGGACATTTCAAAAAAAAAAAAAAAACAGAACAACAACGGATTAGCAGAGCCCGTTGATGTTGCTTGTTGTTTTTGGCATGCATCTCTTTTCTTCTTTTTCACTTGCGTTTAATTATGTGAAGAAGTTTGAGTTACCCACGCTAACTGATCAATAAACAAAAAAAGTGATTTAAAAAAAATATATATATGCTTTCTAGATAGGTCTTTCGCAGACCATTATTTTTTAAACAGTGAAAGTAAAATCAAGTTATTATACGTTAAAACAAACAGTGCCGATCTTCGCTTCAATTTGTGCGAAGTATTTGTCTCCTCGCAATATCATTTTATATTCAAGTCTTTTTTTAGTTTAAGACCCATAGAAAAAATATTGTAAAATATTTAGAGTTTTTAATTCAAAAAATTAGTGTATAGCATTAACTCAAGTTATTTTTCCTTTTCTTGGTATTTTTCCATTTTTTTGCTTTGCTTTTATTATTACGACATTAATCAATCTGGATTATACATATATCGAGCGAGAGGAGCCAGACAGGTGATGCCAGCTCGGGATTGAATCAGCTGCACCTGGGTAGGACCCAAAAGCTTCTTCTAAGGCTACATAGCGGTCTTCTGAGATGTCTAAAATATCCGGCAATTGTCGATACCGACCGCATCTATTTCTTGACCATTCTTCCTTTGTATGAGTTATTTTCCTCTTTTTTTTTCTTACCTAATGTTAACTTTTTAAAACAAACCTTTGTACACAATAAAAAATAAAATTGTTAAAATTTATGAAAACAAAACAAATGTGAATGTTTTAACACTCTAATTCCAGAATTTAATTTCAAACAAATTGGTATGTTTTTTCCTGTTTTCCCCCTGCAATTCCAAAATTCACCTAAAACGCTTAATCGGCTCGAAGTCGACTGCGAGGCGAATGAAAGTGGCGCTCTTTCGCGGGATAGAACGCATAACAGTGTTCCCTGATCAGGGGTTTTCCCCCTAGATTTAGGCGTTTTTGGACGTGATGGGTAAAATTTTAGGGGGAAATAATTTTAGGGTTCTTTTTTGAAAATTGTATTACCCAAACGTTTTGAAAAAAAAAAACATAAGAATATGTGATTTCGTTCAACTTTCCACGCATACGCCATTTCTATTGCTCACAAGTACAAGTTTTCTAACTGTGGTTTCCCAAAAAAGCCCAAACGACAACACATCCAAGGAGCGCAAGTTACCAATATTGTTGATAACAATATTGGTGTAGATATCTCCCAGGGTTAGTTATTCAATAAATACACTTTTATTATTTATTCTTGTTTTCATTTATTTTTGTAGCGTCTGTTCAGTAACGATGTTCACACTCGACTGACTCGGCCGAGCAGAATCGCCACTTCGCGATTCTGTCTTCTCTTGTCTGTTTATAACGGTAGTTCCCGATTATGTCCAGTTGGATCGTGCCTCTTCGAGTTCGTCGCAGACTCTACATCTCTACGAATAGGGTAGAGAGGGTAACTCCTCCCCCCCCAAGTGCTGAGTGAGGTCCGGAATGGAGACACATCTGACGGCACGAACGAAGGTGTCTTCCTTAAAACGAGACCCTGCTCTAGTCTTAGATTAAGCATGGTTAGTAGTTTATTCGATTAATATAACATGAATAATTATGTGGTTATTGAAATATTGTTACTTTGCCTTATTAGATATATTGTGACAGAAGTACATTTTTTGTTGCGTTCATCGCCTATTCTATACATACAGTGTTTGTAACTCTTATATTATTATGCTTATTATTCTGAATTTTGAGCTTATATAATATAACTATTTTATATGTTTTTCTCAAAAAATGATCAATTTATAAAAATATTAAGGCTTCATTATTTTGTTCATTAACTTTCATTATTTATATTATATATATTTATATATCTTACTTTTGTGACAAACTTCATTTTTTTTTTTTTAAGGATTAGAATTTAAAGGGACTGAGTTTCCTGTTTCTTTATTCTTTTTTTAATTTTTGATTTATGAATCTTCTGATTTTTGGATGTGATATGGGTTGGACCTTTATCTCGTAATACTTGATGCTTAGTGAATCTAGGGGTAAGCTTATTTCGTCTATTTTCTTTTCTAAATATTATATCATTATTTTCTAGTCGTTCCGGGTCTTGCCTATCGTTATTCAACTTATTGATTCTAATTTTCATTTTTTTTTCAACTTTATCTTTAATCTCGGGAAATATTACTCTCTGAAAATCATTAAGTTTTTGTATATAATCATGTTCGTTGCTGAAGGTCGTCTCTTTGTTAAATAAATGTGGTCTACCGTAAAAAATCTCATATGGAGTGTATTTAGTGGTAGAATGGATAGCGTTATTATATGTAGTAAACGTTTCAGTAAGAATATCATCATGATCACAATCCAATTTTTTCTCCTTTTTTTTATTTAATATGATGCGAAATATTTCTGTTAAGGAGGAATGTAACCTCTCAACTGGTGAATTGCTAGATGATTGTTGGAAAGACGTGAAATGTACTTGAATATTATATTGTTGGCAGAAGTCTTTAAATATTTTTCCTGCAAATTCAGCGCCTTGATCGCAGACAAGTTTTTTTGGAGTACCGAAGAGTACAAAGAAATTTCTCATGGCTTTAACTATATTCAGACTATCCCTTGCTGGAATAGTATATCCAGCTGCAAATTTTGAAAATTTATCTATAATTGTTAAAATTATTTTGCAATTGATGCTGTACAAGTCGATGTGTAATATTTGCATAGGAAAATCTGGAATATCTGTTTCTTGATAAGATAGTTTTTGTGGTTGTCTATCATATTTTAAAGTTTGACAAATATCACAGCTATTAATTAATCGGGACGTTTGATTTTTAAGTTGTGGAGAATATATTTGTCTCTTTAAATGAGCTACCGTTTCGTCTACGCCTCTATGATTGTTGTTTATATGATAATTTTGTATTTCTGTGATTAATTCTGCAATACTTTCAACATCTTTCAGTATTGTAGTAGTTCTTACAATTTTATAAAGATTTGTGGGTAAGAAATATTCTTTGAATACATCTTGAATGATGGTGAAAATGTCATCTGCAGCAAAAATAGCGTATACTTTATTTGGTTTTAATATTGTTTTAAATGTTTCTGTTATTTTTTTATTATCAAATGAACTATCCGTGACTACTCTCCTTATTTTTTTTTTTTTGAAAAGAATTGAGGTTATTATTTGAGAGTCTGTATGAATTCTAAATATAATCTGCATGTTGTATTCGTTAATTGGTTTATTTACGTTTAAAATTGTGTTTGTCTTATTATTAAGGGTATTTTTTATAGAACTGTTGGTGTGTACTTCCGCTGAAATGCGACTAAGTGAATCTGCTACTACATTTTCAGAACCTTTTTTATATGAGATTTCATAATCATATTCTAAAAGTTGCAGTTTCCACCGAACCAATTTAGAATTAGGCTCTTTAAAATTCATTAGCCACGTTAGTGGTCTGTGATCGGTGTTAATTTTAAACTTTTGGCCATATAGATAAGGACGGAAATATTTAGTAGCCCATATAATGGCTAACATTTCTTTTTCGATGGTTGAATACTTTAATTCTGAGTCTGTAAGTGTGCGACTAGCAAATGATACTGGTTTTTCATTGTTCGATGTGCCTTGAGAAAGGACTGCTCCTATTGCCACATTACTTGCGTCTGTCTTGTGCATTTGTGCGTGTTGATTAGCGTTACTATTCGAATTTCTGTACTGATAGTTGGTGGTTTGTCTATTGGATTGTTTCTGTTGATTGTTATTGTTATAGTTATTATCTTTTGGCATAATTCCTAACATATTATTTCTTTTGTAATTATTATCAATATTGTCATAATCGTTTCGATAACGCTTATAGCTACGTCTGTCGTCATTTCCTCTATTACCGTTTCTATCGTTAGAACCGTCTCTACTACGTTTATGGCTACGTCTGTCATCATTTCCTCTATTATATTCTATACTTCTATTATAATATTGTTGAGATCCATATTCCTGTTTTTGATCCGGTATTTTTATATATTATATAGTTGTCGTATTGTGGAGCTCGAACATAAGAGTGGGTTCATCTCTCTTGTCCGCGCAATGCAAGATGAGGGCTTCTTTAATTTCTTCCCAATCAAGACTGGCTCCTGCTTCGATGATGCCTTCGCTGGCCTTTCCTTCGATTTTATTTCGAATCGATCTTAGAAGCAGCTGACCATATGGCGTTTTACTAGTGCCGCTAATCAGTGCTAGAATTTCCTCCACATTGGTTATAAGTTTAAGTAAAGTTTTTGGATTACCGTCGTATACAGGTAAAAAACGAATTGCGTCAGGTATTTTTAGTGTTGATAGGATATCAAGTGGATTAGCATTTTGCTCTCCTTGATTCGAAGGGACGTATTCTGATGAAGAAGTAGTGGATGATTGATCGTCTTGTCTTGTTACGATGGCCTCTGTATTCTCGGATACGATGGTGTTGATTCCAGTTTGACTCCTGGTATTTGGAGTATGGTTTTTTGCTCCTCTCATGGTAGCTCCTATCTGTTAATATAAAATATGTATTTTATTTTTCAGTTTTACGTGTAACAAACCAAATACGTATATTAATATATTGTTGCATTTGGTACTTAGGTTGCACCTAAATATATACTAATATCATTCGAACATGTATCAACTGCACGTTAAAAGGTTTGAAAACGTATATTTGCCCCTAGTCTGTGAGTCACACTGAAACACAGAACTAACTGCAACTATCTCAAACATCCTCACGACACGTTTGATTGGCTTGAGCACATATTGTTGCTCTTAGTCCGTGAGTCGCACTGAAACACGGAACTAACTGCAACTGTCTCAAACATCTTCCACGACACGTTCGATCGGCTTGACTACATATTGTTGCTCTTAGTCTGTGAGTCGCACTGAAACACAGAACTAACTGCAACTGTCTCAAACATCTTTGACGACACGTTCGATCGGTTTGAGCACATATTGTTGTTTTGCGCGTCTCTATGCATTGATTTTTTGTTGTATACATACGTATACACACAACTGTACTCAGGCAAAAAAATGTTTCGACGACTGTTCGTACTGAATCGAACGATCCCGTTATCTGTGTGTGCTTCACGCATTGTTCCAACATATTCGTACAAAAACACAGAATAACGGAATTACAATAAGCAAATCATTTACTTTTCTTCACTGATATATACATACATACATATATGTATGTTTTTCTTTCCATTTATTTTATTAAATTTCATCATTATGCTGTGTGTTTTCACTCGGAATTAATAAATCAAATACATACATACATATATATAATGTTGTGTCCGGCTTAATATGGAATAATAGGTAAGAGTACGACTGCGCCAGTTACCAATATTGTTGATAACAATATTTGTGTAGATATCTCCCAGGGTTAGTTATTCAATAAATACACTTTTATTATTTATTCTTGTTTTCATTTATTTTTGTAACGTCTGTTGAGTAACGATGTTCACACTCGACTGACTCGGCCGAGCAGAATCGCCACTTCGCGATTCTGTCTTCTCTTGTCTGTTTATAACGGTAGTTCCCGATTATGTCCAGTTGGATCGTGCCTCTTCGAGTTCGTCGCAGACTCTCCATCTCTACGAATAGGACAGAGAGGGTAACTCGCGCGAGGAACGATGCAAGGCGGCATAAGCAAGACCTTTATGCGGTTGATGACTGAAAGTCAAGTGAATTATGATATGTGTTTGTGCAAGTGATGGAAATAAAGTTTGTATATGTTTATGCAAGCCACATTACCATCGATATAGAATCCGTATCACTGTACGCGCTGCCGCGATGAGATGACGATTGGGGTTGTGCTTCTCGGTGTTCCCGCAACGAGGTTAGGTCGAAGCCCGCTGATGCCCTCCTGTGACGAGATGAAGCTTAGGGACGTATCCGATGCGCGGTGAAATTAAGTTGCACGGGCGCTTAATTGCATGCTCAAATGACTGCCAATGCATTCAGTATGCGATGCCGATGAGCGTATTTATAACTCTTGGTGATTTGCAAACTCGTAACAATCCGCAAATTCGAAGTTGACTGCTAAGAACCATAGGTTAAAACTCATTGTAAAAATTTTGCATTTCACAAGTGATTTCTCATGGGTCGTGTCACCTGCATGTGACAGGCCATACGAAAAATGAGTATAAAAACCAAATGAAATATCGAGTGACTTCGAAAGGACTGCCTTTGAGAAAGGACTGCTCCTATTGCCACATTACTTGCGTCTGTGCATTTGTGCGTGTTGATTAGCGTTACTATTCGAATTTCTGTACTGATAGTTGGTGGTTTGTCTATTGGATTGTTTCTGTTGATTGTTATTGTTATAGTTATTATCTTTTGGCATAATTCCTAACATATTATTTCTTTTGTAATTATTATCAATATTGTCATAATCGTTTCGATAACGCTTATAGCTACGTCTGTCGTCATTTCCTCTATTACCGTTTCTATCGTTAGAACCGTCTCTACTACGTTTATGGCTACGTCTGTCATCATTTCCTCTATTATATTCTATACTTCTATTATAATATTGTTGAGATCCATATTCCTGTTTTTGATCCGGTATTTTTATATATTATATAGTTGTCGTATTGTGGAGCTCGAACATAAGAGTGGGTTCATCTCTCTTGTCCGCGCAATGCAAGATGAGGGCTTCTTTAATTTCTTCCCAATCAAGACTGGCTCCTGCTTCGATGATGCCTTCGCTGGCCTTTCCTTCGATTTTATTTCGAATCGATCTTAGAAGCAGCTGACCATATGGCGTTTTACTAGTGCCGCTAATCAGTGCTAGAATTTCCTCCACATTGGTTATAAATTTAAGTAAAGTTTTTGGATTACCGTCGTATACAGGTAAAAAACGAATTGCGTCAGGTATTTTTAGTGTTGATAGGATATCAAGTGGATTAGCATTTTGCTCTCCTTGATTCGAAGGGACGTATTCTGATGAAGAAGTAGTGGATGATTGATCGTCTTGTCTTGTTACGATGGCCTCTGTATTCTCGGATACGATGGTGTTGATTCCAGTTTGACTCCTGGTATTTGGAGTATGGTTTTTTGCTCCTCTCATGGTAGCTCCTATCTGTTAATATAAAATATGTATTTTATTTTTCAGTTTTACGTGTAACAAACCAAATACGTATATTAATATATTGTTGCATTTGGTACTTAGGTTGCACCTAAATATATACTAATATCATTCGAACATGTATCAACTGCACGTTAAAAGGTTTGAAAACGTATATTTGCCCCTAGTCTGTGAGTCACACTGAAACACAGAACTAACTGCAACTATCTCAAACATCCTCACGACACGTTTGATTGGCTTGAGCACATATTGTTGCTCTTAGTCCGTGAGTCGCACTGAAACACGGAACTAACTGCAACTGTCTCAAACATCTTCCACGACACGTTCGATCGGCTTGACTACATATTGTTGCTCTTAGTCTGTGAGTCGCACTGAAACACAGAACTAACTGCAACTGTCTCAAACATCTTTGACGACACGTTCGATCGGTTTGAGCACATATTGTTGTTTTGCGCGTCTCTATGCATTGATTTTTTGTTGTATACATACGTATACACACAACTGTACTCAGGCAAAAAAATGTTTCGACGACTGTTCGTACTGAATCGAACGATCCCGTTATCTGTGTGTGCTTCACGCATTGTTCCAACATATTCGTACAAAAACACAGAATAACGGAATTACAATAAGCAAATCATTTACTTTTCTTCACTGATATATACATACATACATATATGTATGTTTTTCTTTCCATTTATTTTATTAAATTTCATCATTATGCTGTGTGTTTTCACTCGGAATTAATAAATCAAATACATACATACATATATATAATGTTGTGTCCGGCTTAATATGGAATAATAGGTAAGAGTACGACTGCGCCAGTTACCAATATTGTTGATAACAATATTTGTGTAGATATCTCCCAGGGTTAGTTATTCAATAAATACACTTTTATTATTTATTCTTGTTTTCATTTATTTTTGTAACGTCTGTTGAGTAACGATGTTCACACTCGACTGACTCGGCCGAGCAGAATCGCCACTTCGCGATTCTGTCTTCTCTTGTCTGTTTATAACGGTAGTTCCCGATTATGTCCAGTTGGATCGTGCCTCTTCGAGTTCGTCGCAGACTCTCCATCTCTACGAATAGGACAGAGAGGGTAACTCGCGCGAGGAACGATGCAAGGCGGCATAAGCAAGACCTTTATGCGGTTGATGACTGAAAGTCAAGTGAATTATGATATGTGTTTGTGCAAGTGATGGAAATAAAGTTTGTATATGTTTATGCAAGCCACATTACCATCGATATAGAATCCGTATCACTGTACGCGCTGCCGCGATGAGATGACGATTGGGGTTGTGCTTCTCGGTGTTCCCGCAACGAGGTTAGGTCGAAGCCCGCTGATGCCCTCCTGTGACGAGATGAAGCTTAGGGACGTATCCGATGCGCGGTGAAATTAAGTTGCACGGGCGCTTAATTGCATGCTCAAATGACTGCCAATGCATTCAGTATGCGATGCCGATGAGCGTATTTATAACTCTTGGTGATTTGCAAACTCGTAACAATCCGCAAATTCGAAGTTGACTGCTAAGAACCATAGGTTAAAACTCATTGTAAAAATTTTGCATTTCACAAGTGATTTCTCATGGGTCGTGTCACCTGCATGTGACAGCCCATACGAAAAATGAGTATAAAAACCAAATGAAATATCGAGTGACTTCGAACAATTTGCATTTTAACTTTCACTTGTCAAAAAGCTGACTTTACAGCTCCCATACAATACTTTACTCGTTCAAGCTGACTCGTCACACGTTATTTAAAAGGTGATTCAAAAGTGAAATTTATTTTTCGGGACTGAAGGGAAATCAGTCGTCCTGACATGGTTAACTCTTATGAATTTAGCGATCTAGCTTTCCCTGGAACAATTAATTAATTTTTACTAGCGCGCTGATGCAACTGTGCAACCGCCTTTGTCTTTGCAAACAAATAATAGTTATTCTTATTAAACTTATTGAAAAACTTAAAAAAAAAGACTGAGGCGCAGCAGCCAATACTCCCTTTTCGATCTGTTCTTTCCTTAATTCTTCGCTAAGCCATGGAGTCAACATTACGCTGATCCTGTTTCTTCAACACACTTTTGAATGAGTGTTTTCAAAACATCCTGTCGAAAATACCTCTGCGCTTCTTCAGGATGGTTATAAAGTATTTATTGACAAAGAATTTAATCAAATATATGAGAACACAAAGTATAAAGAAATCTTGTTCGCTTATGAGCATGCGGCAAACGTCTTACTCCTTTGACATTGCCAACCATACTGCCCTATTTTTGACATATTGGCCTTTCCTGGCGATAGTTAGTCTTCTGTTGAGAAGTCATAGCTTTCATTATTGGTATCGAAGTCTGGGATTAAAGCACACCAATACTATTTTGTTGTATCGTCGTTGAGAAACTGAATGATCTGTAAGGTCCTCTATTAAGTATCGATCGTTAGAAAGAACCTTGGATAGCAAATAAGGTCCTTTTAAAAAATGGATCCAATTTATGTGTAATTCCTACCGCAGCTGGAAAAAATTCGATTATAACCAGATCGTCTACACCGAATTTCTTTGGGGAAGTATACCTGCCATCGTAGCATATCTTCCATTTTCATTTATAAAATGGGCGAACTGCATTGTTGGCTCTATCTGAAATTAGGCGTACAAGTTGCCCAAAAACACAACAAATTCGTTTCAGGGCCTTGATTACTGCTGTTGGTTTTACTTCATATGAACTGCCCAATGTGATCAATGGTAACTGTTCGGAACGGTATGTGTAACACTTCTTGCAAGTATAGTTCACCAAGAAGCAATGTAGGACTTGATATAGCCGCCCTTTTCGGTTCCAAAATGTCCCGCTTTATCGTGGTTGCACTAGGTTAGGCGCCATCTGATTGCTTGAGGTACCACTAACATTTTTCCATCATCAGGTTTTCGGTACAATCGCCGTTTATAGAGTTTAAATTCAACTCCACTGGTTACTGGAGTCCCAGTTTTTTCCCGGTAGATGTACTGGATTCCCACTTATTCCGTCTACATGAGGTATTTGCTCTCCAGGCCGATGTTTGCATTTAAAGAGGAACTCTTATAATCGTAGCCACCAGATGCAATTGGAGGTTGTAAAGCAGTGGATTCAATGATAAATGATATAAATGCGGAATATTTCCAAAGACAAAGGTCTCAGCTTCCGAGCAAAACCTTCTGTAATAAAATAGGTGCCTGAGTCCTTCGTCTCATTTAGGATGACAAGTCCTTTTCCAACTGTTTTTGATGAATATAATGATGATAACTTACTATGTTGCGTTGGTGCTTTAGCTGTCGTAACAAATCCATGTTGTCCTCTTGAAATACCATTGGTGCGTTTAGCAAGCCCAATGGCATTACGACGAGCTCCAAAAGCGATGTTCAGAGCTGTATAGTACGAGATCCCAGATAGCTTGGCCTATTGTTCCTCTACAATTGACATATGATATCGTTTCTTTACAAAGGCCTGCGTTGAGAGCTTTAAAGCTTTAACACAGTCGATTTACTCCGTTTGCTTTCGCCAAGGACCCGTATGGTGAGGTTCTATTTCTGATGATGTTGAACTTGAGTAGAAATGCATCTTTTTTTCTTTTTGAAAATGCATCTTGTTGATGTTGATCGAACATTCGCTCCGTACAAAAGCTCACGGAGGGTAAGCGAAATCTGTAAGATTCTTGAGGTAACGATTTTATTGGGGAATGGTGTGCGCGGAGATAAAATCTACTTATTACAGGCATTGGATAAGAAACGACCACCATGGCCGGGTGGGTCAGCCTATATATTTGTGGTGGTGGATCATTTCTCATAATTCTTAGTTTTTGAAGGCAATGAATGAGACCACCATAATGTGCAAGGTTTTGCAGCTCACTCAGAATTGTTGAAGAACAAAAACACATTTAAAATGTATTTAATCAATGAATGGTATATTAAAGTATGACATTCGTACAATGTATTTTAAAATTTGTATAAAGAAATATTCAAAAGTATGGCAATTGTAACAATTGTCCAGACGTGTCTCGAAGAAAAGTTGATTTGCAGTGCCCCTCATATCTCGGTAAGGGATCATCAGAAATGAAAAATCCAAGTTCATTCCAAAAAAAACTTGACAGCGTCACCTTGTAAATTATGTACAGAAATAGTGTCTTAAATTTCAAAAGGATCGGTGAAGGAGTTTTAAAATTTT
Organism: Drosophila biarmipes; assembly: GCF_025231255.1. Classification (NCBI taxonomy): domain Eukaryota; kingdom Metazoa; phylum Arthropoda; class Insecta; order Diptera; family Drosophilidae; genus Drosophila; species Drosophila biarmipes. The sequence goes on along the minus strand of NW_026114526.1, from coordinate 517,944 downwards.
TAGGGTCAATTTTGCTTTAATTGACCTAAAATTTGACAAAATATTCTTTAGATATTATGCATTGAATTTGAAAATTAAAAAAATGTTTTTTTTTTATCTTAAAAAAATATAATACATTACCCCGTTTTTAAATGTTTGAATGAATTGTGGCTCGTCTTTTCTGATGGGTCGTAACATCACCCCCAACCAGCAATGGTACCAAGATGGTACCAAGATGATCGACTAACACAAATCTAGCAACTCTTAATCATTTCTGTATAAACCCATTTGAGACCATTTGGTGGTGACCAAGTGGATGTAGTCCAAACTGACTTTGCGGCTGTACTTCCTACCTCTGGGAATAGGCCTCGTAATACACTATCCCAACTAGCAGCTAACCTCCTCAACCTCAGCGAAGTGTTCGCATCTCCTGACCGTCCATCGTCGCAACGCGATTGACCTGCTATTAAAGCGTCCCCGTGCCAGCCACAAGGTTCACAAGCCAGCGAACCCTTCCAACCAAAAACTGAACCTCTAACGGGTGAAAAAAACTTATTTACCCACCCTGGGAACCACAGGATACTCAGCTTAATGTAGATCCACATAATATGGAGCTTCATCCAGCTCCACAGGATTACAAACATCGTCTAGCTATACACAACTTACAGTGTCACCCGTCTTTATCTTTTTTTTTTGGTTTACATAAATGATTGTTAACTTCATGCCCTATGTTAAGTTAAACATTTTGAAATCCGAAATCAGTAAGACCGAAACGAAGAAAGCTGCATGATTTATCACCTAGGACAACATCACATTAGTTCTTGTTGCCCCAAACGCGGTAGTTTAAGTAGTAGCATTCACAAATGGTTTGTCTACAGCTCATAAGGTTGAAAACCGTGGATCACTGACAACTTGTCGAGACTGCCAGCAACGGCATTACTCAATTTTACAGAAAGGACCGTCTAGCAATCCAGTGTCTGAGGCACTAAGCTTTGCAGGCCACGACAACTCAAGGGGACACGTTCTGCTCGCGACGGCCAAGATATCATTACACGGACCTACCGGTCAACTACAAAAATGTCGCGCTGTAATAGATTCTGAATCACAGGTGAATCTTATCTTAAGGAGGATGGCAGATCTGCAATCTCTTAAAGAAATCTCGTTACCGATTAAAATATCTGGAATCGGAGGAAAAAACAAAAGCGACAAAGTCAATATGAAATCTATCGTCATGTACTTCCTTTTTTGAAACATCAGTAGATGTATTATTATTTCCACAGCCAGCACAGAACAACCATCATTACCATTTGGACACAATCTTAATATTCCGAAGTCTGCAGAAACTAGTGAAATTCTATGATTAGGATCTAATTAACCTCTAGGCTTTGCTATCTAATTACTGGTTTTCGCAAAAAAAAAACCTCGCCTGATACGTAAATAAGCTCTAACTACGGTACGAAGTCAAAGAATACAGCCAATCAAAGAAAAGCGTCACTGACTATTCCGAACAAGAATCATACACTCCCAAATAATTGATACTTGCAGCGGACTGTATTACATTCTGGAAGAGAAAAGACAATCCAAATAGAACCGACATCTCATTAACTTTAAACCTTCAAAAAGTCAGACCGTTTTAAAGCATTTCTAAATTTAAACAAGAAATTTCTAAGTTTTGTTGCAGAAGGACCACATACCATAGACGTGCCAAATGATGGATTTCTACGAGAGCACAATTTCGAGTAACAGCAACATAAGCATATGCCAAAAACAAATTAGATATCAACGCACACATAACACGGAAGAGGCCTCACAAAACACTATCTCAGCCAGCAGCTAACCACCTTATTCGAAGAGCTTTTCGTTTCAAGAATGTTACCAACTCTCTCTCTTCAGATCTTCTATATTAAATTGGTATTTGTGTTAGTATTTCATTGTAATCTAACATATTCTTAGTCTATTATTTTGTTGTAAGTTTAGTACAATCTTTGCTTGCGGGCCTTTTGGGGTAATTTATTAGCAATGATGAGCTGTGCTACGCCCCTGCTTCCAGCCTTCGATATTCGGGCATCGCAACGAACATAGAAAACAAAAACAAACAGTGAAATGAAATTAAAGTGGGAGTGGCAGCCCGCTGAAACAAACTTGCGCTGCACAGGAAGCCAAGGAATCTGCATGCCAAGCTTGGCTGTTCTAGCTTTTATAGTTTCCGCCATCTCTTCGTTCATACGGACAGACGGACATGGCTAGATCCTGATCAAGAATATATAAACATTATCGGAAACGCTTCCTTCTGCCTGTTACATACTTTCCGACGAATCTAGTCTACCCTTTTACTCTACGAGTAATAAATAGGTATAATAGAGGTATAATAGTTTGTCCAAATAAAATTAAAAAAAAAACATGGTGGCTATATATTATTTAATTTAGAAAAATAGCGAAAAATTCGTGTAGTAGATTTCAATAAATTTAAACGATTAAAATTCTATTTGCAATAATTTTTCTTGCTGCTTGGTTTAACGACTTTGCCCAAACTAGCTTACACTGAGCTTCATGAAATTTATATTTTCGATCAAAATTGAAATTTATATATTTGGATCAAATCCAAATTTATGGGAAGCGGCGCCAACTAGTGGAGGAGCCCGTTGAAAAACTCCTCCTCCGCTCGTCCAAATGTTGAGGACTCGTACTATGCAGTCCTTTTCTACGTGCCTGGCGACTATTTTCCCTAGAAGTCATTGTTGGGGCGACAGCTTGTCCTAGCATTTCGGTATTCGAGTCAGTCAAGTTTCTGAGACAAGAAAAGTGCGTGGATTCAGATAAAGATACCAGAGTTAAGGCGCTAACGCTAGAAAGCTTTGGCTACAACGGTTGGTTCCGAAGTCAAGAAGGTTCCATAATGAAATAGTAAAAGAGAGACTGTCGTATTCGTTTGGGACAAAGTTGGAATTGGATTGAGGGCTGGGGCAGGTTGACTCGGCTACGACGGTGAGATCTTCCTCTCGAATGCTGAATGTGCCACTTTCTCCAAATCTTTAGGACCAGGATATATATTTGGGACCATCGCCTCCAGAACATTTGCCTGACTGAAGATAAAAACCGTAAGCAACAAAAATGCTTTTTAAACTTTCATGGTTGGCTTGCTAATCGCTCCGATGGAGAAGGAGTTTATCAACACATTCCGGCAAGGAACCGTGGCGATGGGGTACCGGAACTGGAAAAGGATCGGAACACACACATTGACGACAACCTCCTCCACCAAACATTATAATGACTGGCAGGGAACTTTTAGACTGTGAAACCTACTAAGACAACATCCTGATCACCCTGACCACAAAAACAATGTCACATATAGCAAATAAGTGGATTTACATGTCTTATTGGCTAAATGTGCCAAATTGAGCCTTAACGAACTATTTCCTTTTCTTTGCTTTTTGTAATATTTTGACAATTTTTTTTTAATGTTTAAATTTATTCAGTCAGAACGCAGTGAAGGAGACATTTCCGACCCCATAAAGTATATATATTCTTGATCAGCGTCACTGAACGAGTCGATCTAGCCATGTCCGTCTGTCTGTCCGTTTCTACGCATACTAGTCCCTAGTTTCTAAAGCTATCGGTCTGAAACTTTCCCAAAAGTCTTCTTTCTATTGCAGGTAGTATATATATGTCGGAACCAGCCGGATCGGACAACTATATATTACAGCTCCCATAGAAACTATCGGGGGAAACAAAAAAAATATAAAGATCTTATTGTTTCTTAATATAACCTTATAAGCTTGGAAATAACATTTTTTATTTAGTTCTGACTTTCGAATTAAATTTTATCGAAATCGGACGACTATATCGTAAAGCTGTCATAGGAACGATCGCATAATTGGTGGGAAAATAATATGAAACAAATTATAGCTTTAATGCTTTTTGACATATAACCTTCTAAGCTTGGAAATAACAATTTTTCATTAGTTCTGAATTTCGAATCAAATTTTATCGAAATCGGATGACTATATCGTATAGCTGTCATAGGAATGATTTTTGACTTTATTATCTTATAATAATGGGATTATAATTTTTTACATTTTTAAGAAGTTTGAATTGAATTTAATAATACAAATCGGACAACTCTAACATATAGATGACAAAAAATGGTCTGAAAAAAGAATAAATTATATTTATACCCTTGCAGAATGTATAATCATTTCAGTCAGAAGTTGTCAACGCAGTGAAGGAACCAATTCCGACCCCATAAAGTATATATATTCTTGATCAGCGTTACAAGACAAGTCGATCTAGCCATATTCGTCTGTCTGTCCATTTCTACGCAAACTAGTCTCCCAGTTTTAAATCGATCGGGCTGAAACTTTCCCAAAAGTCCTCTTTCTATTGCAGGTAGTATACAAGTCTGAACCCGCCGGATCGGACAACTATATCTTATAGCTCCCATGGAACTATCGGGGAAAAAATGTACAAAAAATTATATCTCGTGTTTTTTAACATATACCTTTCTAAGCTTGGATATAACATTTTTAAATTAGTTCTGAATTTCGAATTAAAATTGATCAAAATCGGACGATTATATCATATGGCTCCCATAGGAACGATCGTAAAATTAATGATAAAAAATTATTGAAAAATTATATCTTCGGTGTTTTTTAACTTATAACCTCCTACGCTTGGAAATAACAATTTTTCATTAGTTCTGAATTTCGAATCAAATTTTATCGAAATCGGATGACTATATCGTATAGCTGTCATAGGAATGATTTTTGAGTTTATTATCTTATAATAATGGGATTATAATTTTTTACATTTTTAAGAAGTTTGAATTGAATTTAATAATACAAATCGGACAACTCTAACATATAGCTGACAAAAAAATGGTCTGAAAAAAGAATAAATTATATTTATACCGCGTTACAAAACAAGTCGATCTAGCCATATTCGTCTGTCTGTCCATTTCTACGCAAACTAGTCTCCCAGTTTTAACTTATAACCTCCTACGCTTGGAAATAACAATTTTTCATTAGTTCTGAATTTCGAATCAAATTTTATCGAAATCGGATGACTATATCGTATAGCTGTCATAGGAATGATTTTTGAGTTTATTATCTTATAATAATGGGATTATAATTTTTTACATTTTTAAGAAGTTTGAATTGAATTTAATAATACAAATCGGACAACTCTAATATATAGATGACAAAAAAATGGTCTGAAAAAAGAATAAATTATATTTATACCCTTGCAGAATGTATAATCATTTCAGTGCAACGCAGTGAAGGAACCAATTCCGACCCCATAAAGTATATACATTCTTGATCAGCGTTACAAGACAAGTCGATCTAGCCATATTCGTCTGTCTGTCCATTTCTACGCAAACTAGTCTCCCAGTTTTAAATCGATCGGGCTGAAACTTTCCCAAAAGTCCTCTTTCTATTGCAGGTAGTATACAAGTCGGAACCCGCCGGATCGGACAATTATATCTTATAGCTCCCATTGGAACTATCGGGGAAAAAATTTACAAAAAATTATATCTCGTGTTTTTTAACATATAAGCTTTCTAAGCTTGGATATAACATTTTTAAATTAGTTCTGAATTTCGAATTAAAATTGATCAAAATCGGACGATTATATCATATGGCTCCCATAGGAACGATCGTAAAATTAATGATAAAAAATTATTGAAAAATTATATCTTCGGTGTTTTTTAACTTATAACCTCCTACGCTTGGAAATAACATTTTTTATTTAGTTTTGAATTTTGAATGAAATTTTAACAAAATCGGACGACATATAGCTGCCATAGGAACGATCTGAAAATTAGTATTAAAATATGAAATATAAATTATATCTTTTGTGTTTTTTAACATATGACCTTATAAACTTTTAACATTTATTAATAATTCTGAATTTCGTATTAAATTCTTATGATATCGGACGACTATGTCATATAGCTGTCATAGGAACGATCGGATAATTGGTGGGAAATAATGTGAAACAAATTATACCTTTGGGGCTTTTTGACATATTATCTTATAATATTAGGAATATAAATTTTTATATTTTAAAGAATTTCGAATTCAATTTAATAAAATTATTGATTATTTTTTATAATTGCAAGGGTATACAAACTTCGGCTTGCCGAAGTTAACTTCCCTTCTTATTTTTTTTTAATATCACTGAAGTCAGCAACAATCTTTAAAAATTTTACATGGTGTTATTAAAGTTGATTATTTCTTATAACTTCAAGGGTATACAACTTCATTTCTTGTTTCCTTTACTATACTTTTGTCTTTGGATTTTATTATGAAGCAGATCATCTAAACAAATGACCCAAGCAATTGAAGGTGTAACGAAAATCCTCCGATGACATATAACAAATCTAAATTTGTACAGCAGCATTCAGACCAAGCGCAGTCTTCCTTGATTCGTGTCGTAAGACATCTTTATTAGGTCAAAGCGTGGAAAATGGGACCAGTTTTCATTTCCCTTCTTCAAATACGCGGGCCCAGTAAATCATACCGACTTAATAATTTCGTCGACGCTAAAACATGTTGATACAATATCTGCCGTGTTCTGTTTTTCTACATCCAACACTCTTCGGTACGAATGTGGACAACGAAGATGGAAAAGACCGGACTCAATGAAGCCAATATGTGCACACAACTCAAGCATCCGGTGCGTTGAAGTCAACAACGACAGTTCTTTTATTTTGCTACAAATGTAGTGCGTCTGCAATGTCAGAGGAATAAATATTTCTTTTAATTTAGATAGAGTCATTATAGCCTTGCAGAGGGTATAATGATGTCAGTCAGAAGTTTGCAACGCAGTGAATGAGACCTCTCCGACCCCATAAAGTATATGTATTCTTGATCAACGTCACAAGACGAGTCGATCTAGCCATGTCCGTTCGTCTGTCCGTCCGTTTCTACGCAAACTTAGTCATTCAGTTTTAAAGCTATCGGGCTCAAAACAAAAGTCTACCTTCTATAGCAGGTAGTACATAAGACGGAACCAGCCGGATCGGACAACTATATCTTACAGCTCCCATAGGAAGTATCATATATCTTTGGTGTTTTTTAACTTATAACCTCCTACGCTTTGAAATAACATTTTTTAATTGGATTGGATTGAATTTCGAATTAAATTTTATCGAAATCGGACGACTATATCATATAGCTGCCATAGGAACGATCGGAAAATTAGTGGTAAAATAATATAAAAAATTATATCTTCGGTGTTTTTTAATATATAACCTTCTAAGCTTGAAAATAACATTTTTTTATTAGTTCTGAACTTCAAATTAAATTTTATCAAAATCTGACTACTCTATCATATAGCTGTCATAGGAACGTTCAAAAAATTGGTGGGAAAATAATATGAAACAAATATCAAAAAAGGAAGACTATATTATCTATCTGTCATAGAAACGATCGGAAAATTGGTGGAAAAATAATATGAAAAAAATGATACTTTGGGGCTTTTTGACATATTATCTTGTAATATTGGGAATATAATTTTTTATATTTCGAATTCAATTTAATAAAAAATCGGACTACTCTAACATATAGATGTCAAAAAAATGTTCTGAAAAAAAGGATGAAATGCTTTTTTTTTAATATCACTGAAGTCAGCAACAATCCTTAAAAATTTCACATGATGTTACTAAAGTTGAATCTTTCTTATAACTGCAACGGTATACAAACTTCGGCTTGCCGAAGTTAACTTTCTTTATTGTTTTTTTTATTTTCAAATGCATCGGAATCGACTCATCCCAATCTATCTTATTTAGCCCAAGTTCCTGCAACAGGTTCCTTTCTCTAATTGCATTAAGACTTAATAAGCCCAGGGGATCGAAAATCTTTGATTTCAGTTTTGTCGTGAGGAGACCTATAACAGCAGAGTCACTTTGGAACTTGCAGGCATCTTTATAAGGCAACCAAGATATTCCCAACGCCTTAGTTGATTCTGAGCTTGATATGGATGTGGGTTAAACTTTGATCTTGAGACGACTCGAAAACTACTTTGCCAATTTAAAACTTGCAGCTTGAAGAACCTGAAATACTTCATACTTAATACTCCTTAACTCTTCTATGCACACAGCACCACACATTATCGACATACTCTACGATAAACGGGTAAAAACAGTTTGGCAGACTCACTTAACCTCTTTAAACACCGGACAACCGGATATAAGCTCAACATCTAGTAAGTTGAAACTGCCTTCTGGCCATACATTTTCCTTAAATCGGCGGTCAAGGCGGACCCATGCAGAAGTAAAGTTGAGTACAACTCTTCAGGGTTTGTGAGTCCAACCATCAATATATTATTTACAGAGACCTGAGTTGACGATACAAGACGCATCAAAAACGACACGTATCTTGGTTGATGTGACATAAGGAATATGAAGCAAAAGAAATTTTTTTCGCGGCGACCAGGACTGTCGAAGAAAAAGAAGGGTTGAGTTACCTAGTGATACTTGTACAGAGAGTGAAGTCACAAGTGTCTGTTGTTAGCAAATGCGATGACTCCAATCAATCCATTAAATTGGGCAGGTCAGAAGTTCACGCTTCAAGTGATCACGGGAAACATGCATGCCCAATGGGAAACGCCATCTTACAAGAGTCAGACGGCAGTGCCTGAGTTTATACCGAAGGCTTTATCCCATGCTTATCTTAAAGATAAGTCGCCCGTTAAGCAGTGGCAATCCAGAAATGTTGTGATACAAGGACATCAGTAGGACTACAAGAATACCTTAAGGATAAATCTCTGTTAAATGATTTCCAGAAAGAAAAATGAAGGTATATTGTTCATAATTGCAGAGTGAAGAAGCCTTACAATCTTGATAAATTTAACTTACCACACAACATGCTGTTTCACTCCCCGCAAACTGAGATTCAGCGCGAGGTCCGTAATGACAAGGAGGGCATTCTTAAAAAAATCGGAGAGTCAGACACAACGAGTCGATTTTGTTCTTTTAATAGAAATCCACAACAAAGGCTCTGTTCCGTTATATACCAGTAGCATTGCATAATAAATCCCGATGCTTATTCTATAAAAAGGTGTCTCTTGGACGCTAATAGAACGATCTTAAAAGCAGCTTTCAAAATCGATAGTTGTTAGCGCCTTGTTTTTTTGGAAGTCTTCCGGAAGTAAGCAACTGGGGTCTTCCATTGCAAATCATCGATAAACAGACTCTCAATGAACTTCATCAGCTGAGAACCCAGTTGGTTAAAATTAGCATCGCACTGGATGTTTCGTTGGAGGTGAAGCTGAAAACGATGATCCTTTTGCTGTTAGATGCAATTTGGCTCCAAGGATTACCACTCCATAACTTACATATGAATGTTTTCTTCTTTTTATATATATATTTTATATATATGATATCGATCAAGAGAAGACGAACAGGCGCTAAAAATAATGGAAGCAACTATAGAACCTACTTATCCAACGAAAGTCGATGGGAGACTGCGCTGTTATGGGAGTACGACTAGGCCAATTTAACCGATTCGTTCCCCAAGGCTCAAGACCTTTGAGTTCAAAATGTTAAAGGATCCGAAGATGAAAAATTTTTTGAATAATAACATGCAGCACTATGAGCAGAAGAGATATTTGAAATTTTTAAATTTCCACGGTCTCGGTATCTTCCACTCTTTTGAGAAATTCTTATTTGTAATGACAGTAATGGCTTTTGACGCTGCGCGGTTACCGTCACACAACAACTTTATACTGAGGCGTAATGCTGAGAAATTTGGAGAAAATCATCCACAAGCCGTTGATAATTGGTTGCAGTCGGTTGATACATTGGATCAAATTATTTGTTTCGAAATAAGAAATTGGTTAACAATCTGCAAGTAGGGGATCACAGTGGTTTAAAAATGTGCTAAAATGTGCTGATGAGTTTACATAATTTAAGCCAATAGATTCGATGTCGTTCGATAACTTATATTCCCTTAAAAAATTGCTATTGAAATCCCCAGCAAGGATATCATCCGAATAAGGATAGACATAGAGGATAATAGGTCAATTTCATTTTGGTAGTCAATAAATCGCTGTGGTCTATAAATGCAGCCTTTTAAAGTTTTTGATGAGTATATCTATTCAACGGAGCTATAACTCGGATGTTTATAAACGAACTTTGCATTGAGAACTTTACTTATATATATGGCTACTCCCCCAGCGTAACTACCTCGGTCAGAACGAAAGAGATCGTAGCCACAACACTCTACTTACGAATCACTAATATAAGACGAAAACCACGTTTCGGACAAACATATAACACCGATGCTAGAATCTACAAATAAATACCTAAATTCCTCAATTTATTCACTAAACTTTGAGCGTTAATATGTCATACACGAAGGCCAGTTCTCTGATTACCACGTACTCTTATAGTATAGCTGCTTGCACTCGGCGGACATACATTGTCATCCATTATCAACAGATCAGACAATCAGTAACGCATAAGCACCTATTGCTTTTTATATAATAATTAGTCTACGACCACTATTAACACACAAAAAAGAGTCTTAAGTGTTTGAAAAACTCAAGTCTAATGTAGAGAAAATATAAGAGTTTAAAGTACCTAGTTATAATCATATACAATTTGCGGCGATTCCAATGCTTATCAGCGTCAAGGTCTTGCGAGAGCGCCAAAAGCTGATCCATACTCTCGACGCAGTAGATTTTCCCACTGCACCGGACGTGGACAAGACCTCTGCGGATTAACACAGCAGAGAGCAGTCTTCATTGCCTCTTTTAACACACGTAGCCTAAGTAAAATAAAATTTGGTTATAAAGCACCTTAAAGAGCTGCTGGAGCCGAATTCAAAAACATAGAAGAGTGTGGACAGATAGCTTCGACGCCGGTTGTTTCGATGTTCAAGTATAGATGCGGTGTTCGACTTTAATTGTTTGTTCCAAAGAAGATTTGCAGTATTCACAATGAAATCGAGATCTTATTAGAACAAATACGTCCGTTCGTTTTCAGTTCTAAGCTTGAGTGTATTGATTGGCTGCATGGTTTTTTAGTACTATTGTGGCCATGTTGCGTACAGCAGACCAATTTATTTCTGATTCAAGCATATTTTCCACCAGGAATACAATCTTTCTACGGAATCGCCATCCTGCATATAGCATTAATTCTTTTTCATCAGCGTCAATGTGACAACGCTAACCAGTAATCTAGCTTCGTTGCAGATTCTCTTCGCGTCTGGGAGTTTCTTGGCCATAACCACTATAGCTACGTCATCTGCGAAATCAATGAGATGTACCCCTTCGGGCATCGTGACATGACATCCACAACAAAGGGCCTAGGACTGATCCATAAAGTATATATATTCTTGATCAGCGTTACAAGACAAGTCGATCTAGCCATATTCGTCTGTCTGTCCATTTCTACGCAAACTAGTCTCCCAGTTTTAAATCGATCGGGCTGAAACTTTCCCAAAAGTCCTCTTTCTATTGCAGGTAGTATACAAGTCTGAACCCGCCGGATCGGACAACTATATCTTATAGCTCCCATGGAACTATCGGGGAAAAAATGTACAAAAAATTATATCTCGTGTTTTTTAACATATACCTTTCTAAGCTTGGATATAACATTTTTAAATTAGTTCTGAATTTCGAATTAAAGTTGATCAAAATCGGACGATTATATCATATGGCTCCCATAGGAACGATCGTAAAATTAATGATAAAAAATTATTGAAAAATTATATCTTCGGTGTTTTTTAACTTATAACCTCCTACGCTTGGAAATAACAATTTTTCATTAGTTCTGGATTTCGAATCAAATTTTATCGAAATCGGATGACTATATCGTATAGCTGTCATAGGAATGATTTTTGAGTTTATTATCTTATAATAATGGGATTATAATTTTTTACATTTTTAAGAAGTTTGAATTGAATTTAATAATACAAATCGGACAACTCTAATATATAGATGACAAAAAAATGGTCTGAAAAAAGAATAAATTATATTTATACCCTTGCAGAATGTATAATCATTTCAGTGCAACGCAGTGAAGGAACCAATTCCGACCCCATAAAGTATACACATTCTTGATCAGCGTTACAAGACAAGTCGATCTAGCCATATTCGTCTGTCTGTCCATTTCTACGCAAACTAGTCTCCCAGTTTTAAATCGATCGGGCTGAAACTTTCCCAAAAGTCCTCTTTCTATTGCAGGTAGTATACAAGTCGGAACCCGCCGGATCGGACAATTATATCTTATAGCTCCCATGGGAACTATCGGGGAAAAAATTTACAAAAAATTATATCTCGTGTTTTTTAACATATAAGCTTTCTAAGCTTGGATATAACATTTTTAAATTAGTTCTGAATTTCGAATTAAAATTGATCAAAATCGGACGATTATATCATATGGCTCCCATAGGAACGATCGTAAAATTAATGATAAAAAATTATTGAAAAATTATATCTTCGGTGTTTTTTAACTTATAACCTCCTACGCTTGGAAATAACATTTTTTATTTAGTTTTGAATTTTGAATGAAATTTTAACAAAATCGGACGACATATAGCTGCCATAGGAACGATCTGAAAATTAGTATTAAAATATGAAATATAAATTATATCTTTTGTGTTTTTTAACATATGACCTTATAAACTTGAAAATAACATTTTTTTAATAATTCTGAATTTCGTATTAAATTCTTATGATATCGGACGACTATGTCATATAGCTGTCATAGGAACGATCGGATAATTGGTGGGAAATAATGTGAAACAAATTATACCTTTGGGGCTTTTTGACATATTATCTTATAATATTAGGAATATAAATTTTTATATTTTAAAGAATTTCGAATTCAATTTAATAAAATTATTGATTATTTTTTATAATTGCAAGGGTATACAAACTTCGGCTTGCCGAAGTTAACTTCCCTTCTTATTTTTTTTTAATATCACTGAAGTCAGCAACAATCTTTAAAAATTTTACATGGTGTTATTAAAGTTGATTATTTCTTATAACTTCAAGGGTATACAACTTCATTTCTTGTTTCCTTTACTATACTTTTGTCTTTGGATTTTATTATGAAGCAGATCATCTAAACAAATGACCCAAGCAATTGAAGGTGTAACGAAAATCCTCCGATGACATATAACAAATCTAAATTTGTACAGCAGCATTCAGACCAAGCGCAGTCTTCCTTGATTCGTGTCGTAAGACATCTTTATTAGGTCAAAGCGTGGAAAATGGGACCAGTTTTCATTTCCCTTCTTCAAATACGCGGGCCCAGTAAATCATACCGACTTAATAATTTCGTCGACGCTAAAACATGTTGATACAATATCTGCCGTGTTGTGTTTTTCTACATCCAACACTCTTCGGTACGAATGTGGACAACGAAGATGGAAAAGACCGGACTCAATGAAGCCAATATGTGCACACAACTCAAGCATCCGGTGCGTTGAAGTCAACAACGACAGTTCTTTTATTTTGCTACAAATGTAGTGCGTCTGCAATGTCAGAGGAATAAATATTTCTTTTAATTTAGATAGAGTCATTATAGCCTTGCAGAGGGTATAATGATGTCAGTCAGAAGTTTGCAACGCAGTGAATGAGACCTCTCCGACCCCATAAAGTATATGTATTCTTGATCAACGTCACAAGACGAGTCGATCTAGCCATGTCCGTTCGTCTGTCCGTCCGTTTCTACGCAAACTTAGTCATTCAGTTTTAAAGCTATCGGGCTCAAAACAAAAGTCTACCTTCTATAGCAGGTAGTACATAAGACGGAACCAGCCGGATCGGACAACTATATCTTACAGCTCCCATAGGAAGTATCATATATCTTTGGTGTTTTTTAACTTATAACCTCCTACGCTTTGAAATAACATTTTTTAATTGGATTGGATTGAATTTCGAATTAAATTTTATCGAAATCGGACGACTATATCATATAGCTGCCATAGGAACGATCGGAAAATTAGTGGTAAAATAATATAAAAAATTATATCTTCGGTGTTTTTTAATATATAACCTTCTAAGCTTGAAAATAACATTTTTTTATTAGTTCTGAACTTCAAATTAAATTTTATCAAAATCTGACTACTCTATCATATAGCTGTCATAGGAACGTTCAAAAAATTGGTGGGAAAATAATATGAAACAAATATCAAAAAAGGAAGACTATATTATCTATCTGTCATAGAAACAATCGGAAAATTGGTGGAAAAATAATATGAAAAAAATGATACTTTGGGGCTTTTTGACATATTATCTTGTAATATTGGGAATATAATTTTTTATATTTCGAATTCAATTTAATAAAAAATCGGACTACTCTAACATATAGATGTCAAAAAAATGTTCTGAAAAAAAGGATGAAATGCTTTTTTTTTAATATCACTGAAGTCAGCAACAATCCTTAAAAATTTCACATGATGTTACTAAAGTTGAATCTTTCTTATAACTGCAACGGTATACAAACTTCGGCTTGCCGAAGTTAACTTTCTTTATTGTTTTTTTTATTTTCAAATGCATCGGAATCGACTCATCCCAATCTATCTTATTTAGCCCAAGTTCCTGCAACAGGTTCCTTTCTCTAATTGCATTAAGACTTAATAAGCCCAGGGGATCGAAAATCTTTGATTTCAGTTTTGTCGTGAGGAGACCTATAACAGCAGAGTCACTTTGGAACTTGCAGGCATCTTTATAAGGCAACCAAGATATTCCCAACGCCTTAGTTGATTCTGAGCTTGATATGGATGTGGGTTAAACTTTGATCTTGAGACGACTCGAAAACTACTTTGCCAATTTAAAACTTGCAGCTTGAAGAACCTGAAATACTTCATACTTAATACTCCTTAACTCTTCTATGCACACAGCACCACACATTATCGACATACTCTACGATAAACGGGTAAAAACAGTTTGGCAGACTCACTTAACCTCTTTAAACACCGGACAACCGGATATAAGCTCAACATCTAGTAAGTTGAAACTGCCTTCTGGCCATACATTTTCCTTAAATCGGCGGTCAAGGCGGACCCATGCAGAAGTAAAGTTGAGTACAACTCTTCAGGGTTTGTGAGTCCAACCATCAATATATTATTTACAGAGACCTGAGTTGACGATACAAGACGCATCAAAAACGACACGTATCTTGGTTGATGTGACATAAGGAATATGAAGCAAAAGAAATTTTTTTCGCGGCGACCAGGACTGTCGAAGAAAAAGAAGGGTTGAGTTACCTAGTGATACTTGTACAGAGAGTGAAGTCACAAGTGTCTGTTGTTAGCAAATGCGATGACTCCAATCAATCCATTAAATTGGGCAGGTCAGAAGTTCACGCTTCAAGTGATCACGGGAAACATGCATGCCCAATGGGAAACGCCATCTTACAAGAGTCAGACGGCAGTGCCTGAGTTTATACCGAAGGCTTTATCCCATGCTTATCTTAAAGATAAGTCGCCCGTTAAGCAGTGGCAATCCAGAAATGTTGTGATACAAGGACATCAGTAGGACTACAAGAATACCTTAAGGATAAATCTCTGTTAAATGATTTCCAGAAAGAAAAATGAAGGTATATTGTTCATAATTGCAGAGTGAAGAAGCCTTACAATCTTGATAAATTTAACTTACCACACAACATGCTGTTTCACTCCCCGCAAACTGAGATTCAGCGCGAGGTCCGTAATGACAAGGAGGGCATTCTTAAAAAAATCGGAGAGTCAGACACAACGAGTCGATTTTGTTCTTTTAATAGAAATCCACAACAAAGGCTCTGTTCCGTTATATACCAGTAGCATTGCATAATAAATCCCGATGCTTATTCTATAAAAAGGTGTCTCTTGGACGCTAATAGAACGATCTTAAAAGCAGCTTTCAAAATCGATAGTTGTTAGCGCCTTGTTTTTTTGGAAGTCTTCCGGAAGTAAGCAACTGGGGTCTTCCATTGCAAATCATCGATAAACAGACTCTCAATGAACTTCATCAGCTGAGAACCCAGTTGGTTAAAATTAGCATCGCACTGGATGTTTCGTTGGAGGTGAAGCTGAAAACGATGATCCTTTTGCTGTTAGATGCAATTTGGCTCCAAGGATTACCACTCCATAACTTACATATGAATGTTTTCTTCTTTTTATATATATATTTTATATATATGATATCGATCAAGAGAAGACGAACAGGCGCTAAAAATAATTGAAGCAACTATAGAACCTACTTATCCAACGAAAGTCGATGGGAGACTGCGCTGTTATGGGAGTACGACTAGGCCAATTTAACCGATTCGTTCCCCAAGGCTCAAGACCTTTGAGTTCAAAATGTTAAAGGATCCGAAGATGAAAAATTTTTTGAATAATAACATGCAGCACTATGAGCAGAAGAGATATTTGAAATTTTTAAATTTCCACGGTCTCGGTATCTTCCACTCTTTTGAGAAATTCTTATTTGTAATGACAGTGATGGCTTTTGAAGCTGCGCGGTTACCGTCACACAACAACTTTATACTGAGGCGTAATGCTGAGAAATTTGGAGAAAATCATCCACAAGCCGTTGATAATTGGTTGCAGTCGGTTGATACATTGGATCAAATTATTTGTTTCGAAATAAGAAATTGGTTAACAATCTGCAAGTAGGGGATCACAGTGGTTTAAAAATGTGCTAAAATGTGCTGATGAGTTTACATAATTTAAGCCAATAGATTCGATGTCGTTCGATAACTTATATTCCCTTAAAAAATTGCTATTGAAATCCCCAGCAAGGATATCATCCGAATAAGGATAGACATAGAGGATAATAGGTCAATTTCATTTTGGTAGTCAATAAATCGCTGTGGTCTATAAATGCAGCCTTTTAAAGTTTTTGATGAGTATATCTATTCAACGGAGCTATAACTCGGATGTTTATAAACGAACTTTGCATTGAGAACTTTACTTATATATATGGCTACTCCCCCAGCGTAACTACCTCGGTCAGAACGAAAGAGATCGTAGCCACAACACTCTACTTACGAATCACTAATATAAGACGAAAACCACGTTTCGGACAAACATATAACACCGATGCTAGAATCTACAAATAAATACCTAAATTCCTCAATTTATTCACTAAACTTTGAGCGTTAATATGTCATACACGAAGGCCAGTTCTCTGATTACCACGTACTCTTATAGTATAGCTGCTTGCACTCGGCGGACATACATTGTCATCCATTATCAACAGATCAGACAATCAGTAACGCATAAGCACCTATTGCTTTTTATATAATAATTAGTCTACGACCACTATTAACACACAAAAAAGAGTCTTAAGTGTTTGAAAAACTCAAGTCTAATGTAGAGAAAATATAAGAGTTTAAAGTACCTAGTTATAATCATATACAATTTGCGGCGATTCCAATGCTTATCAGCGTCAAGGTCTTGCGAGAGCGCCAAAAGCTGATCCATACTCTCGACGCAGTAGATTTTCCCACTGCACCGGACGTGGACAAGACCTCTGCGGATTAACACAGCAGAGAGCAGTCTTCATTGCCTCTTTTAACACACGTAGCCTAAGTAAAATAAAATTTGGTTATAAAGCACCTTAAAGAGCTGCTGGAGCCGAATTCAAAAACATAGAAGAGTGTGGACAGATAGCTTCGACGCCGGTTGTTTCGATGTTCAAGTATAGATGCGGTGTTCGACTTTAATTGTTTGTTCCAAAGAAGATTTGCAGTATTCACAATGAAATCGAGATCTTATTAGAACAAATACGTCCGTTCGTTTTCAGTTCTAAGCTTGAGTGTATTGATTGGCTGCATGGTTTTTTAGTACTATTGTGGCCATGTTGCGTACAGCAGACCAATTTATTTCTGATTCAAGCATATTTTCCACCAGGAATACAATCTTTCTACGGAATCGCCATCCTGCATATAGCATTAATTTTTTGAGGCTCGGGCACATATGGGAGCAGCGTACATCAGCGTCAATGTGACAACGCTAACCAGTAATCTAGCTTCGTTGCAGATTCTCTTCGCGTCTGGGAGTTTCTTGGCCATAACCACTATAGCTACGTCATCTGCGAAATCAATGAGATGTACCCCTTCGGGCATCGTGATCTAAAGGATCCCGTCGTACATGACATCCACAACAAAGGGCCTAGGACTGATCCTTGGGTGACTCCCCCGGTGCCCGGATTCAGTTTCGTACAGGAGCAGGCGGCCTTGGAAGTAACTCGCTTTTACTAGTTATATATACACTGGGACATTTAGGTGGCTCAATGCATTTAGTATATGATGCCAGCTAACATCCAATGCTGCTATTTAATACTGCCGTACAACCACCTATTCCCTCAATGGCTGTTCTGCGATTTCGCACAGTTTACCAAAGGCGTCAATGGTAGGTAGCCCCTTTATATATGCCATGCTGCATATAAGAGAGACTGTTGTTTTCGGCAAGGGCATCTTGTAGCCGGTAGTGGATTGTTCTTTCAAGAATTTTGCCCATCGTATCCAGCATGCATGCTTTAGGAAGGAGGCTCCTCGGACGGCTTGTCTCCCTTTGGTATTAGTACCAACCGCTGTGTTGTCCAGCGACTAGGGAACACACCTTCTGTTAGGCATGCGTTATACATGTCAAAATACACTTTTGTGTTTACTTTTGTGGCAATTTTAAGAACTTCGGGATTCCATATGGTTCCGATGCCTCGTCGTTCAGTATTTTCTTCAGTACCCCTAGGACTTCTTTGGCTCTTGTGAGCTTTATTCTCGCCGTGTTCACGATCTGTGAGGTACTCTCTTGCTCAGAAAATAGTGTTTCCACTATCCTTCTTAGGGTGAATGGCCTGTCGGCGATGGCCTACTAAATACCCTAAGCCATTTTGTGATGAGTTTATACGCGAAGCACCTTGGGTTGAGAGAGCTCATATACGTGCCTTTCTCATGAGCGTTGGTATGCACGTCTTGTACTGTAGCATTCTTTTCTGGCTTCCGCATTGGATTGCTTCCACTAGTGGTTTTGATTTGGTTTTCCTTTTTCTCTGCATAGATGCATCACAGGCCACCTTACTGTAATCTGCGATGTGGCTTACCCTTTCTTCAGAGGTCCTCGACAAAATTTTTACCATTTCCACGTCAAGTTTTTTTTATTTTGTACCCTGGCACGGACTTTGGAATTTGTGGTGGGCCATTTCTAGACTTTATCGTGGCTTTATTGACTTTAGACTTTTCTAGACTTTATTGCTGCTCCACCAACCTGGAGCCCAAAACCAATCGAGCGCTCACAAATGTGAGGGCAATGATAAAACTGGTACCGTCTCTAGGAAATGTCGGTTTTGTCCCAGAAGTTTCTGAGTTCAGAAGTACTAGGTCAAGTGCGGCGAACCTCACAAGTAGCGCCTTTCCTCTCGCATTTGTGCTAAGGGAGCCCCACTCCATAACCCAGGCAAAAGTCCCCTCCAATTGCGGCAGGGCGATTTTCCCGGACGTCTTCTGCAATCTCTTTGGGCACAGATATTGAAGGGAAAGGTTAAGGCTTGGAGGCAGGTAACAGCTGGCGAAGCAATTACGGCTTTTCCATGCTAGACTGGCGCTAGGGTTTCCACAGCTCCATACAGGAATTCAGTGGGTGTGCAACGGATCTGCAGGAAGTTTGAGCCATTACCCGCAATATCCTTTTTATCTTCGGTCGGACTTTTCTATTTTTGATCAATTATTTAATTGAAAAATAAAAAAGCGTAATGATAAAATTTAAAAGTTTTTATTTTAAAATTTTTCAAACGCACTTATGTGCTGGGTCTGTACCCTGACCGAAGCTTGCTGCTAGGAACACGCAGCTCTTTTCGCATTCTACGATCAGCTGGTCGTCTAAGCATTTTACACCACTGATTTAGTGTTTGAGAAAGTAGAAAGCGAGAGTAAAAACTTTGGCAACAACTAAACAAACAACTTGTGAAAAGTGCATGGCCGCCAAATTTGTTGGGGATGGATTCCCGGGGCTGTTCCCAAGTGTCGCTATGGTCTCCTGTCCACCAGCTAACTGGACATTAGCGTGTCCAAATACTCCACGACGCATGGCCGACTGCATTTTTGGCTTTATGCTGAAAACTTGGGGAAATAAACAGGAAGTGATTTTCACAACTTTTTTCTTGGTTTGGAATATAAGCAGTCGTTCAGTGTCGGTCATTGGTTATGAGAACTACTGATCAGCATAGAATAGTCAACGTCAACGGTTGACTCACCGACTCACTAATTCGACGGCTGAACCAACTCTGACCACTGTCTCTGACCGTCCATCGTCGCGACGCAATCAACCTGCCATCAAAGCATCCCCTTACCAGCGACAAGGCCCTCACTATAATTGATCCAGAAGTTAACTTCACGCACTATGTCACTTTTATTCATAGGGGAAACAAGTCACACTGGAATCGATTTACACAATTCCTACTAGACAACCAAAATGAGATGAGTACGCCTCAATGCTCACAGCATTAAAGGAGCTGATATAAAAATATCAGGAAGTATTCAAAAACAACATAATTATGCAAGTATGAAGAATTTAATAAAATAAAATGACCCTAAATCTGACTCTACCGTCCCGAGTTTGATGGCGAATATTTATTTTGGGCCCCAGTTTCACTATTTATTTGTAAAATTAGTCGATAACAAACCATGCTCATCCAGCCAGTATGCAGCATATACATATACGCTTATACATATTCTCTCACGGCCTTTTCACAAGGCGGATATGACGTGCCTGGCCACAACTAGAAGCCAGATACCAAAAAAATTAGCGGGTCTGCGAAACAGCTTTGAGCACTATATTATACAATTCGAAAGACTTAAAGCGCCCTTAAAAACCTCGATTTCCAAAATCCTGGTATCTAATTCTATGTTTTATTGTTATTGATTGCTCCGCAATCAGTCAGTCACGAACGAAGAGAACCTGGAACCAATCACGTGAGCACGCACAAATTGTTTGTATACAGCTCATAAGTTTGAAAGCTGTGTATCACAGTCTACTTATCGAGACTACCCACAATGACATCATTCAATGTTACACAAAGGACCGACTAGCAGTCCTGTGTCAGGTAATTAACCATCGCAGGCCACGACGGCTCCAGAGGACATGTTCTGCTCGCGGACTCCAAGGTATCATAACAAGGAACTACCGATCAACTAAAAATTGTCGCGCTGTAATGGATTCTGGATCTCAAGGAGGATGGCAGATCTGATATATCTTAAAGAAATGTCATTACCATTTGAAATATCTGGAATCAGAGGAAAATAATATCAGTAGAGGTTTTTATTATTTCCACAGTCATTACAGAACAACCTTCATTAACAATTACGATCTTAATACTCCGGAGGAACTGCCGTTAGCAGATCCTAACTTTCGGCAACTTGGCCCCATTGACCTCAACTTAGGTGTTTGTCTATATGCCAGGCTAGTGACTGGCGAACTTGTAATCACAGGTTTTCGCAATAAAGAATCTTTATCTTTTACGGAAAGCAACCCTAGTGTGGAAGAACGCGTAGACGCGTTATGAGCCAATGAATTATACAAATCCAGTAAATGATAACGAAAAAAACTTCTGTATCAGATTCCTGACGATGGTAAATGGACTCATTTAAGTTATTCAGCATTGATGGATCATAACATTATTGAGTCTGCAGATATATAAAGCCAATCAATAAAAAGCGTCACTAACTCGACCGATCAAGAATCAACCGCTCCAAATAATGGTTTCGTGCTGCTGACTAAATTAGATACTGCAGACAGACAATAAAAATATAACCGACATCTAATACAATTCAACCCTATAAAAGTCGGACTGTTTTAAAACTTTTCTAAATTGAACCAAGAAATATTTAAGCTTTATTGCAGAAGGATCACATACCGTAGACGTGTCAAATAATCAATTTCTACGAGGGCACAATATCAGATCCCACGGGACTGAATCAAGAAGATATGGAGGACGTTAATCATAAACAGGAACATTGACGATCAATGATTTGTTGGCTCATGTCTAGGCACGCCCCCTCAAATGGGGAAGAAATATTCGTACCCAAGGGTGCTCAACATGGCCGTACGAGGCGTTCAGTGTCGGCCACTAATCATAGGAGAACTGCTGATAAGCATAGTACTGTCAACGACAACGGTTGACTCAAGGTCTCACTAATTCGACGGCACACTGAACCACTTTCAGCATACTGTTGAAGTGCAAGGCGATCCAACTACTCTACCTGCTACCATCATCGAAAATCTGACCTACTCTATAATATATCGAATTTCAGTTCCAAGTAGTATATGGGCATAAAACAATATAAAAATAAATCAGTCATCACAAACGTGAGCTAAAATTATTCAAGGCCCTTACCGAAGCTTCGGATTGTGTATTTCTCCAAAATCTTTTAAATAGATAATGTTTTTTTAATCCGTTTCGCGTTGGCGTGGGCAAAAGCTTTTTTTGCGTTTTGCTCCTAAAAGTCTCCATTTCACTGATCCCGCTCCTTCTTTTACCACTAAACATCGTTGTACATATGTATTCACTTCGAGATCCAATAAATGTTATTGTGTTGGTCTTCATTTTTTACTTACTTAGTGGAACAATTGATGGCCCTGTCTTTCTAAACAGTATTAATCTGTACGAATCTAATAGGACTCTGAGAACAATTGAACCTTCTACTGTACCTATGCACAAAATGAATTATGCTCTAAATAAGTCTATTTGTAGGGTAATATATATAGTTAACAGTTTGACACATAACATGCATTGGGTTTCAAACTCGTCTAGGGAGATTAATAAATAATATATTTTTTTAACGTATGTTGTTTTTTATTTAATTTTCTCTAGGGCTTAAGAGACTAACAATAAGTTTTCAAAAATTAATTTATGTAATTTATACAGGGAAGGGATATATTAGTTAGACAGGGATGGGAAATCGTTTCGCTGTAGTCGGGAGTGGTAGCTTAGCCGGTAAGTTGTCTGGCTAGTGTATTTGGGTAAATCTGGCTTCGTATTTAATTTTTCTGCAAAAAATTTCTTCTTTTACGGGATTTATTTCCAGCTCTCTCGGGATGTTCGCGTTACGGATGTACCAGGGGGCTCCAGTTATTGTTGTAGGATTTTTTATTGTACTCGTTGAATGATTTCTATGTTGATCGTTACTGGCCTTAAGTTTTAGGTGTGGGTTGATTTGATTTGCTTTCTCCAGGTAAGCCTCCTACCTAAGTGTATGCCAAGATAGGTGATAGGTTCGTCAGCTTGTGGAAGCTACTTGATGTTTAGGGCCAGTGGAGGGCATTTCGACAAGTTCAGGGTGAATGTCTCATTGACTTTAATCCGTTAGTCTGCTAGCCAATTTTCGACGGCCACCAGAGGCTCTTTTAAGTTTTCTGTTGCTGTTTTTGGCGGTATCATCAGCAAAGGTTGAGATGAATGTCTTGCGTCTTGTCGGGACGTCTGCCGTGTACACCAGACCTTCGATCCAAACGCGGTCAAATGCTTGTGATACGTCCAGAAATAGAGCACTGCAGTATTGTTGTGTTCCAAGGCGGAGCGAATTTCAGATGTCAGGCGGTTTACCTGTTCGGTAGTTCCATGCTTTTCTCTAAATCCAAACTGGTGCTGGGGGATCGATCTGTTGTTTTGCAGATGTGTTAAAAGGTGCTAAAGGAGAAGTTTTTCAAATAGCTTTGACAGATACGGATGGAGGCTGATGGGCCGATGCGAAGAAGGCTGGGATTTATCTTTACCTGGCTTCGGGATCATTGTAATAAGAGATTTTTCCATTGCTCAGAAGAGTAGCCTCATTTTAATATTGAGTTGAATCTGACAGCACATTTGGGCCATTCAATTATCATTTTGGGAGAAATTAATTCATGACCAGCAGCTTTTTTGGGATTTATTTGTTTTTTTAATGGTCTTAAGTATTATGCTGGTTTCGAGAGTAATTGTAGAAGATGGTGACGAAAGCTGGATGTTCGGTAGAGTGAATTGGTTTGTTGGCGGGTGAGGCTTGAAAACGTCTTGCAAGTTATGGGCAAAGCTGTTTGCCCTTTTTTCGTCACTACGCGCACAGTCCCCTGTTTGTGATCGAATTGGCCATTCGGGTTCTATTGGTGGTTGCATGTTTGGATGAGCTCTCCATAGTGGAAATTAGTTGCCAGTCAGAGAAAACTTTGCATTGTATGCACGTTGCGCCTGGTTTTTTTCGATAGACAGTTCTTTCTATAATTTTCGAAATGCTTTGTTTAGTCCTTTAGTAGCGGCTGGGTACCGGTGAGTCTGCCAGTCTCTGCGAAGTCTTCGTTTCTCAAATAGAAAAGCTTCTATCTGAGCACTTGGGCGTTTCGAGGCCGAGGGTTCGAGTTCGTTATATAGTTATATATTTTTTGTACATCAGCCAGTTTGGTTTTTTTTATGTCAGATGCTGGGGACGTTCCAAAAGGTGCGGCTGTTCAGACAGACATAGGAGAACAGGCGAATGATCGGCTGTAAGCTCATCGAGAGTTCTGTGTCTGTGCGGGACTCTTCTAGTTACAGCGAAGTCGTTGTTGTTTATTGGGATCGGTGAAACAAAGTATAGCATATTGCCAGGTGTTATAATGGCTTTGGCCCTATGGGATTGGTAAGACGAGAACCCCAGTTGGGATGCTTTGCGTTAGTTATAAATGTTAAACTCCTTTTCTGCAATCCTAAAATTTGGCAAGCAGTAGATGGCTGATAGGACCAGTGGGCCAGAAGTTAGGTTATTACGTAGGGATGTGGCCTGTAGGTAGTTAGTTGCGAATGTTTTCGTACGTCTTTTTATAAGTATATATCTAGCCGGTTATATGGAATTTGTTTTTATAAGTAAGAGGGGTTTCAGAGAGTAGCATTATATCTATATTATGGCTATTAAAGAACTGCAGGAGTTCTATTTTTGTGCCGGGAAACGCCGTTGGCGTTCCAAAAGCAAATTCTTAAAGAGTTCATTTAAACATACTTTTGTTTGATAAGCAGTTCCATTAGTAGGTTCTGGGTTCGAATTAGGTCTTGAATAGAACTTTGGATGGACATCATAATTCTGGTAAGAGTAGCTGGCGTGGACTCAACACAATGTTTGTGGAGGAAGAGTTTGCTTTTGCTGCATGGATGGTTGAGTTGGTTGGTTTTGGTGTAACTGCAGGAAATTATTTAGGTTTGGTATTGTTTGCTGGGGACGTAATGCTACCGGCTGGGCGGTAGATATTCCGGGCTGCGGGGATCTATTCCTGTTTGCTATGTTTATTTCAAACTTCACATCAAAGCCTTTTTCCCTAAGGCCTTCGGGTTTTTCTTTTATAGGGACTGTCGATTCTATACCTTTTAATTCAACTTGTAACCATTTTTTACTTTTTAGTTGGTAAGTGTAATTCATAAATTCATTGTCAAGGTAACGAGTCACAGAACGGAAGTTTTCTTTATTGTTAGTATGCAGTTTTGTTTCTGAAATATTATTCTCTTTAGAATGGTAATAAAGAAGTTATTTGATCCAATTACTTGTTTAATCTTGCTGATAAGGTCTGAACAGTTGTGTTTCCTAATATACATAGGAGGTGGCTTTACAAATTTCATGACGTCTGGCGCTTGGGCCTGATCTTTGCATTGGGTTGCGGGTGACAGTGAGCGCGCTCTTTCTGGAGCGGTCAATGACGTTGATTTTGTTGTTGCATACGATGAATCATTTGAAATGTAAGCATTATTTCCCACTGAAGACAACCGCCGTTCGTCTAGTTGTTTTTGTTGCCGATCACGACTTTGGTTCGTGGCGTTGCAGGTTGCTCTTGTTAATGTTCTATTTCAATTAGTTCTAATTAGCTAATTGGATTTTAAGATTCTCACAGGCACAAGGAAATATATCCATTGTGATATGGCATTTCTGCCAGCGTCTTTTCGCTGTATTGTAACTTCGGTGTTATAGAGCTCAACTTGGCAGAGCGATCGAAAACACGTGTAGACTGGGCAACATTCGAATAAATAATAGTTCAAGTATATCTCTAGTTTTTAGTATAAAAGTAGCCAGTTAGTGATTCGGTAGGAAAAATAAATAAATAATAATAATTTGTAATATTAGCAATTATAGCTTATAAATCAGGTATCACAAACATGACCTAAAATTTTTCAAGGCCCTTAACGAAACTTCGGATTGTGCATTTCTGCAAAATCATTTAAATAGAAAATTTGTTTTAAATCCGTTTAGCGCTTTCATTTTGCACTTCAAAGTCTCCATTTCACTGATCCCGCTCTTTCTTATACCACTTAACGTAGTCTTTGTGCATCTGTACTCACTTCGAGATCTAATAAATGTTATAGTTTCAGTCTTAATTTTTTTACTTACTTGGTGGAACAATTGATGGCCCTGTCTTGCTTAACAGTATTATCTGTACGAATCTAGTATGACCCTGAGAACAATTGAACTTTTTACTGTACCTATGCACAAAACGATAAATATTGTTAACAGTTTGACAGATAACATGCTTTAAAGTTTTAAACTACTAACTACCATAAACAAATTTACACGTTTCATTTTTTTAATTAATTGTATACTATCAGATTCGTCTTTTTTGAATTGCTGAAATTTTTTGTTCACTAACTAAACAAACCCAGCTGCTTGACATGATAAATGCATTTTGGCTGAACTTCGAAAGCTTTGGTCACACAAAAAAAAAAGACACTTCCCTTCCCTTAAAAGGACGACTATTCTAACAGCACACCTTCTCATTAGTATTATGGCTGTTGCTTTCTCGGCCATTGCTGTCTTGGCGTTTAAAGTCTCTTAAAATCGGGCGGCAAACAGATTTAAAAGCTCTGGCCGTTTGTGGTCGCTAAAGTGGGGGTGGCGATGGGTATTGATGAGACAAATAAATTTCGGACCAAATTTGTTGTATAGCATAATAAATGCAGATTGTGTGCGTTAGAGTTGGAGTTGCACCCTGCTGAAATAATTTTGCGTTGCGCAGGAAGCCCAGAAATCTAGCTTTTATAGTTTCGGAGATCTCAGCGTTCATACGGACAGACCTGATCAGATCCTGATCAAGAATATTTGTGAGCTGGTGGATTGGACGTATGTGGGCAGTGATATAGAAAAAGTCAATTATAATAATAGTAGCAATGTCGGGAAAAGACCACACATTCCCCACGTCGTATAGACCTATTAGCCTACTTTCATGCTTACCTAATAATCTCTTTGAAAAATGCGTATTGATTCGGACAAACACATACCTAAGACTACAGGAAACAAATCAAGGAACAATTGAGCAAGTCAACCGAATAACATCAGAAATTCGGAACACTTTCGTAAAACGAGAGTACTGTAGTGCTGTATTTTTAGATGTCTCTCAAGCATTTAATAGATTTGGCGAGGAGTTCTAATGTACAAGACAATTCTCCCCTACAACACCCACAATCTTTTAGAATCTTACCTTACAAACAATTTGTTGTGAGGTGCAAGACTGCTATATGTGAAGATATCACTGTTGGAGCTGGAGTTCCTCAATGTAGCCTGCTAGGACCAGCATTATATGACCTTTACACAGAAGACATCTAGATAAGCACATGACTAACAACATCTACGTTTGCTGATGATACAGCTATTCTTAGCCGCTCAAAGGGACATACGAGGTGTGTTCAATAAGTAAGGTGACCTTGTATTTTCAAATCTCTCACAAGCAAAGATGACTGAGCAGGGTCATTATCGTGATGCAAAAGCCATGAATTGCTTTTCCACAATTCTGGACGTTTCTTTCGTATTGCTTCTCGCAAACGGCGCATAACTTCCAGATAATACTGTTTATTGACCGTACGACCATATGGTAAAACTGATGCACCACGCCATGGTAATCGAAGAATACAGTGATCAAAACTTTGACATTTTATCGAACTTGGCGTGCTTTTTTCGGTCTTGGCTCACCTGGGCTCTTCCATTGTGACGATTGGGCTTTGGTTACGATATCATAACCATATACCCATGATTCGTCACCAGTTATGACCCTTTTGAGTAAATCTGGGTCGTCGTTGACGTTATCCAACAGCTCTTGAGCGATGCTCATGCGACGGTTCTTTTGGTCAAAATTCAGCAATTTTGGACTAATGCCCAAAACATTTGAAAAAATTGCATGGCACGAGCGAAGCGATATACCGACATCTTCAGCAACTTCTCTGATAGTGATTCGACGATTTTCCAAAACAATTTTCTTCACTGCTTGAACGTTTTCATCAGTGTTGACGTGCTTGGGCGTCCAGAGCGAGGCTCGTCATTGGCATCTTCCCGGCCATCTTGGAAGAGTTTGTACCACTTGTAAACATTTTTTTTACTCAGAACAGTTTCACCGTATTCCACTGTCAACATTTCAAGTGTTTCGGAGCACTTAATTTTATTTTTTCCACAAAATTTGATGCAAATCCTTTGATCCATATTTTTCGATAGCAAAAAATCGCTGAGCACGCTAAACAACTTGTTACCTTTACGCCTCTCAAACTAAAAAAAAAAGGGGATTCAATTGGAACTTGGTACAGATGTTAGGGAATAGTGTACCAACATAACAAAACAAAAAAATCGATAATCGAAAATATGTTGCCCGCGAAATTTTATAAGTCAACTTACTTTTTGAACACACCTCGTATCTAGGAGTACACCTCGACAGAAGACTCACATGGCGCTGGCACATTGAAGCCAAAAGAGCACACCTAAATCAAAAAGCGAGCAGCCTTTATTGGCTTATCAACGCTCGGTCTAAAACCATTATTGATATATTGCTCCCATTTATGGGGCAATGCCAGCAATAGCAATATTGACATAGTTCAGAGAGTACAGTCCAAAATCTTGAGAACCATCACAAGCGCACCGTGGTACGTTCCCAACAAAAACATACATCGCTACGTTCTACCAGTCAAAGAAGTGATCGCAGAACAGAATGAAAAGTACTTTACCAAGCTATTGTTGCACCCTAACCACCTGGCGACAGGTCTAACAAGGTGGAGCAACCAATCACGTCTACTTCGCAATGACTTACCCACCCAGCAACCCACTGGAGATACGCGCAACCAGAATGCAGTCTTAATATACTGTTAGTTTAATTTTAATATTGGGATTCGTAAACTTATTGTTAGACTCAAAATGAAGAGAAGATTCAATAAATAAAATCAAAGTTCATAGCAAAAGAAAACAAAAATTCAGATCTTATATGAAGAATTTTAAATGTCCTTGCTGCGAGAAAATGACGCACCAATAAGTCTAAATCTGTCTCTACCGTCAATCAGTATTTCCGATTTTAATTTTGAATATTTAGATAAGCCCCGGTTTTCAAATTTATTTGTAGAATTAATGGATATTAAATTAACTCTAATAGAGTACAGTCGTGGCAATCGATCACCGTTACAAATCTTGCCTTAAAATCCAACATAAAAAACAACATCAACAATTAAAAACCAAACGGTAACTGTAAGCTGAAGAAGAGCAAGTGCCAAGCATAGCCATACTCATGGAAATAATATGGAACCCTCTTAATCATGAATCAAATTGACTTTCCCTGCTGCTGTGAAGTAGATGAATGTTAAAGCCTCAGAATCGGAACTCTACTAATTAAAACAAAATCTTACCTTCAAGCAAAGATACTATTTCAACTTAAGCCTTCACAAGTCTCTTTATTTTACCTATTAAGTCATAAAATCTAACGACATTAGAGAAATCGACAAAAACGTTGTAAAAAGAGAACTAGCTAATTATCTCATCCGCGATGTACAAAAATAATCAACATTTCAAAGAACCCAACCATACCAAACAAAAGCAAATACCGCCAGGACTATTCCAACATCATATGCAGACCTAACAAACACAGATGATAACTTATATAAACTAAAACTAAGCCAAACCCCCAGACCAACCAGCATATACCACAAAACATCATACACAGACCTCAGAAACCCAGGTATTTACTTAAAAAACTAAAACTAACCCAACCCCCAAACCAACCACCGAAACTGTCAAGGTCCTACCGCTTACCACGTCCAAACCTCAAGACCGCATCCAAAACCACAACAAAAAACACCTCAAAAAACTCAACTCCGCCTCAGAATGCTTCCAGGGACTCATGCGTTATGGACATTAATTTAAATAACAGTCACCCCCATAACATAATTCAATGAAGCAACAAGAAGCAGGCTCCTCAAACAATTTAACACACATACGTATGATACCCCACAAGAAACCCATTAATCCGAATCTCTACATATCCCTGTAAACTTTACAATACTAAAGCATTTGGGAGCACAGCGATAATGGTGCATAATTTTATCTCCCACGAGCAACACCAACTGATCCCAGAGTTCTAGACTATTGCCATTCGGATACATTCTAACTCAAAACTAATTCTCTGATTAGCAATGCTGAAGTTACAGCAGCGCAGCTTCCAGGTTTTGAGGCGGTTCGTTGCTCATCGCTTTGTCGTCGTTCTTTTTACACTGCATGTGTTGATCTCCCGGAGGATGCTATTAGATTATTAACAAGTATGCCGAATCTACTCTGGCAGTGTGATCGTTGTGTTGTGAATAATGATTCATACTCCAAAATCGATGAAGTAATGGAAGAACTTCATGACCTGAAGAGTTTAAACATGGATTTAAATTCAAAGTTTCTGAAGGCTTTTCCCAATTCTACCACTGACAATAGCAATGTCAGTCAGCGTAAAAAAATGGTGAAACCATTGGCTTCACCTTCTTCAAATGGTCGTCAAGCAAACCATGCAGAGCTGAAACCCCCCGCACCAGTTTCTACTGCCGCCAGGAACCATGCAAAGAATAATAGGAAGAAGAGGCAAATAGTTGGTCAAGCTCCTAATTGTGAAATTCTGGAACGTAAAATCTGATTCTGTGTGTGAATATGTTGCAAATAAGCTAGGTGTGGATACCGCCACCATAATTTCCAAGCCTTTAGTCAAAAATGGTGTAGATGTTGCTACACTGGAATTCGTCAATTTTAAATTAGGAATACCTGAGCAGCACTTTCAGACTGTGTTTAGTGATGCGTTCTGGCCCAATCCAATCAAGATCAGTTGATTCATCCACAGGGATGGGAACGTTCTGGATTTGCACAATCATCATATATCGGAATCAAAAAGCCCCCAATAATCGGCGCCTCTGGTGTCGATTTGGCTATGGCAAATTTTTATCATCCTCTTCCTCATCTTTCTGCTACTTATTCGCAATGTCAACGTCCGCTGGTTTCGATAACGCTAACTGCTACCATTACTCTCTCATACGCCGCTCCCAGTGCACTCTTAAGTATTGGGCGCCCGTCACTCACAAATCAAAAACATTATTAGCTGGATTTTTCCTTTCTTGTTCTGTCTAACGTTCATCAAACGCTCACTGGAGAGGCGTTGTCACCAGATTCCGTTAAGATTCCCGGTCTAAGCGCTCTCTTCGGAGATGTGCACTCATCACAATCAAAGCAACATCGGCATCAGCTGGATTTGTCGTTGTCTATTTCGCGCGACGTTGTTCAAACGCTCTCTGGAGAGCCGCTCTCATCATACTTCATCAAGATTCCTGCTCTAAGCGCGCTCGTCGTAGTTGTGCGCTTATCACAATTGAACCAACAACAACGTCAGCTGTAGTTGTCGTTGTCTGAATTGTGTTACGTTCGTCTAATGCTCACAAAAACCCAACGGCTGGAGCTTTCAAAATTTGCTCTGAGTGATACTCGTGATCACAGTATAATTTTCTTATTACCGCGCTCCTCTCTGACGCTACGAAATTGCTTGAATTTCTCATCGACTGCTTTGTATGGCTCTTCCCGATGGCAGCATCAACAACAACTTTGTCATCTGTCCCCAACTTGGATAGATATGCTCTGTTAACGGCGATATTGCCATCGCTCTTATGAACTAGTTGCTCTTTACTAAAGGTATCTAGCAAACTTAGGGAATGCATCGATCCTAGTCTGCATGAAAAAATTCGTATTAAAAACACTACATTACTGAAGGCGATCTGCGGGCCTACAACATCGGGAACGCATGAACAAATAGTTCCTAGGGCATTAGACTATGATGCCTTAAATGCCAATCCGGAAAATGTTGATCGTGCTATTGTGAGTACGGCCCCACTAAAAATGTATTTTCAAAACATCTCCGGAATGCGGACAAAGGCGGAGCAAGTATACCTTGCCACATCCCAATGCGAGTATGATGTTATAGTTTTAGTTGAAACTTGGCTCAACATAAACTTTTACTCAAATGAATTCATCGACTCCAATTTGTACCATGTGTTCCGCAAAGACAGAGATAGCACGAAAACCCACTGTGCTAGAGGAGGTGGTGTAATTGTTTCTGTTAGCTGCAATTTGCGCTGCTTGTCAATTGGACTTTTCATTGAAGATACCCTTCTTGATCAAGTTACGGTGTCGATAATTGGAGAATCGGAATCGCTGCTAATTGTGGTGTCATACATACCACCGAATGGTTCATATAAACTTTACAAGGCTCATCTGGAAAACATTACCGACATCTACAATAATCTGCAGGACCATCAACATATCTGTGTGATTGGAGACTTTAATCTATCATCCCTCGTTTGGTCTCAGGATCCGGAGCATCACTCTTCACTGCCAAGCAACATACATCAACCACACGAGATTCTTTTCATCGATGATAGTTTCAGTATGGGCTTAATACAAGTCAATAACATATTCAATAACTTACATAAAATTTTAGACTTAGTATTCCTTAGCGCTGATATTAACTTTTCTTTAGTCCAATGTAGTTCACCTATAAGCAATTGTGATATCCATCATAGACCATTGCTACTAGGTATAAACTTTTACAGTTTTGCGCCTTCAGCTGAATATTCACCTAGATTTATTTTCAATGAAACCAGCCTTTGTGCCATCAGAAATGAGATCTCTGCCATTAACTGGGAGTCAGTTTTATCACATGTCAGTTTGGAGTCGTGTTATGACCCGTTTTTAGTTGTTATTTTAAACATCATTAAGAACAATGCTCGAGAAAGGGCCCACAATTTGTTTAAGTTGCCATGGTTTACGAAAGGTTTGAAAAAGCTTAAAAATGTTCGAAATAAATTCTATAAAAGGTTTTTAGTTACACAGGATCCTGGTGATTGGAATAGACACTTGCAGCACAAACGAGAATTTGAATTTCTAAATAAATTTCTTTACAATCAGTATATAGCGAGTGTTGAGAACGGCCTAAATAGTAATCCCAACTCTTTTTGGCGATTTATCAATTCAAAGAAAAGTGCTTCTTCAGTTCCATCTGCTAAGAACATAGGGAATTTATCTTCCAGTTCAAATACAGAAACTGCAAATCTCTTTGCCTCTTATTTTAAAGCTAATTTTGAGCCAACAGCAGCCTGGAATGATTCTCAAACCTTAAATGCAATCACTCCTCTATTGAATTTAGGTAGTTTAACCGTGCTAGAAGAGAATATTCATAGGGCTGTGGAAGACATGGATGAATCGTACACTCCGGACTGTGATGGGATTCCGGCCTACTTTCTGAAACATTGTATAGGGGTGCTATGCGTTCCACTAAAAATTCTGTTTGATAAATCACTATCTAGTGGACACTTTGCGGATAGATGGAATGTCGCATCCGTGACTCCAATTTTAAAATCAGGGCCGAAGAATAACATTGCCAATTACAGGCCTATAGCAAAGATCAGTAATATCGCTAAACTCTTCGAACGCATTGTTGCCCATGAATTATCATTTCTTGTAAAAACATATATAAGCACTTCTCAGCATGGTTTTGTTGCAGATCGGTCAACTACGGATAATCTTGCCATTTTCAGCAACTATTGCATTCATGCCTTTATTATGCGATATCAGGTTGATGCTATTTACACCGATTTTGCGAAAGCCTTTGACGAAGTTAGCCACAGTGCCCCACTGGCAAAACTGGCCCGCTTACGTATACATTCGGCACTAATAAATTGGATAAACTCATATTTACAACATCGACTTTATAGAGTCAATATTAATGGAAAATTCTCGGATTCCTATTTGGCAACCTCTGGCCTCCCTCAGGGGAGTGCTATGGGACCTCTGCTTTTCATCATTTTCATTAATGATGTGAGGTTCTGTCTATCTTCAGAGTGTTTCCTGTATGCAAATGATTTAAAAATGTTTAAGTCTATTAAATTAGCGACAGACTCACAATTGGTTCAACATGACTTAGTTTCCTTGAGCTCTTGGTGGAGCCGAAACTCGCTTCCTCTTAACATAAGTAAGTGCTTCTATGTCACTTACAGTAAATTCGCATACAATATCGTCACATCTTATAATATCAATGGTCAACCTCTACAACTGCGGCAGGAATCCTTGGATCTAGGAGTGTTGTTTGACTCAAAATTTAAGTTTGCAGCACACTTCGATTACATCATGCCCAGGGCCTCTGCTATGCTTGGATTTGTGAAACGAAACAAATCGCTATTCACGGTTCCCTACACCAGACTTGCGCTTTATTTTGCATCTGTCCAATCTAAACTAGAATATGCGTCTCTTATTTGGAATCCCTTCACTATCACTCATGGAAACAGAATAGAACGTCTACAGAAACAGTTTTTGAAATTCACGTTGTTGCCGCTAAGGTTTTTAGACCCTACCCTCTATATGAGTCTAACGCACTTCCAATTGATATGCAATTGGACTACTTCTCAAGTAAATCAAATCTTAAGCATAGGTTAGTCAATTATTTTGTAAATTTTAGTACGTAAGATAAGTTGTTGAAATGTTCAAGTAGCCAGTAAAGGAATTCCGTTGGCGAAATGAAATAAATAAATGAATAAAATTCACACTGATATCCACATTCATCTCAACAAACCTAACCACTATAGTCCTAGGTGACTTCAACAGCTGGCACCCATACTGGAGTTCCCCCAGAGCCAATTTTAGGGCAACATTGTTGCCAAATTCATAGACCGATCCTTAATTACAAGTCTCCAACACACTATTCTACTCATAACACATTTACACACATAGACCTCTCGATTGCCACTACAAACAAAGCGCCTGAAGCGATAATTATACCCGTTACTCGTAGAGTAAAAGGGTGTACTAGATTCTTTGGAAAGTATGTAACAGGGTAGAAGAAAGGGTATCCGACCCCAAAAAGTATATATATTCTTGATCAGGATCCCTAGTCGAGTCGATCTAGCCATGGCCGTCTGTCCGCATAAACGCTGAGAGCTAGAACAGTCAGACTTGGCATGCTAAGTCTAGGGCTTTGCTGCTTATGATGAGTGTTTTTTTTTTAGAGGTATAGATCTTTAAGTTGCCATCACTGTTCAAGATGGCGACCGATTTAACAGCTGTCAAGTGATTTATTCTCAGTTTGGTTTGGCAATTCATCATGAATAGACTCACGCCTGAACAACGCTTGCAAATAGTGCAATTTTATTTCGAAAGTAATGGTTCACTGCGAAATACGTATCGCGCGCTACGTCCATCGTCCATCAGAGCAGTTAATTCGATTAACCATGGAACGTTTCCGCACCATGTTTACTCATTTTGATAACTCGCATCCCCAGAGAAGCCGTACGGTGCATACAGAAGAAGCTATTGCTACTGTAGAGCGTAGCATTGAGGAAAACCATCGAGCACAGGAATTGGATCTGTGTCCATCCACTTTATGGAAAATTTTAAGGAAGGATCTTGGCTTGCGTGCTTACAAAATCCAACTTGTGCAAGAATTGAAGACAAACGAATAGGCCCAAAACGATATTGTCGTTGTTCCCGATTTTCATAAGCGAATTTCGTTTAGCGATGAAGCGCACTTCTGGTTGAATGGCTACGTCAACAAACAAAACTGTCGCATTTGGAGTGAAGCTAATCCTCAAGTATATCGAAACACCGTTACATCCAAAAAAAAACTGACTGGCGCGCTTTATGGGCTGGTGGAATCATTGGTCCGTACTTCTTCAAAAACGATGATGGTCAGAACGTTACAGTCAATGGTGATCGGTGTAGAGCCGTGATTACTAACTTTTTCATTCCTGAATTAAACAGGCGTGATGTCCAGGAGCTCTGGATCCAACAAGATGGCACAACATGTCACACAGCTCGTGCCACAATCGATTTATTGAAAGACACGTTTGGTGACCGCCTAATTTCACGTTTTGGATCTGTAAATTGGCCTCCAAGATCTTGTGATTTAACACCGCTAGACTACTTTCTGTGGGGCTATGTAAAGTCATTGGTCTATGCGAATAAGCCACAAACGCTTGACCATTTGGAAGAAAACATTCGCCGTGTTATTGCCGATATACGGCCGCAAATGTTGGGAAAAGTCATCGAAAATTGGACGTCCAGATTGGACTACATCCGAAGCAGCCGTGGCGGTCATATGCCAGAAATCATATATAAAATGTAATGCCACAAGATTATCTTGCGAATAAAAAAATTTATGTCAATCGAATAATCCATCGTGGTTTTATTGCAACTTAAAATTATATAATTATATAATTATATTATATATCCATTTCCCTTTTGTTCCTTATATGTGATGGGTATCTGATAGTCGGGGCACTCGACTATAGCGTTCTACCTTATATTCCTATTTTTATTTCTATGTTCCCAAAAAATTGCTCTCCTTTCTTTCTCGCCAAACCATCCGTTAACCTGAATAAAGAAGAAACATTAGCATTAGAACTAAGCAACTTAGTTCCTCTTGACAATCTTGCAACAGCAACGTTAATAAAAAATTTACACAAATTGGTAAAATATATATACGATACATAAAACACACAGTCCTCTGGTGGAATCAGAAACTTACATTTATAAAATACACAAAAAACAATTAATTTAAACTTCTAAAACGAATCATTAATATAAGAAACATTTTGGAATTTAAAATAGCGAACGCTTAGAAAGCTAAGGAAACAAACTTCTCTGATTTCTTTACAACAAACTTATTTTTAATACATCAATAAATTACATTCCGAGTCAAGCAGCCAATCAAATAGAAAAGGACACATACCTTATGGAAATGTTATCTACCCCTAAATCTCTCATAGGCTGCACTCGCATATCCTATTCCATGATTAACAACTTACCATATTCCTTTAAAATCAGAATCCTCAATAGTTTTATTAATATTTGTTAATATATGTTCACACATACCGCAAGCCTACAAAGTTGGTCTTGTCCTTTCTATCTTCAACCACAAAAACCGCAAATTAAGCCTTTATTCTACAGACCTATATCATTAAACCAAAATACTAGACTAAATTATGGCGAAAGGGTTTTGGTGGTTTTGTTTTAACGAACAAATTCGTCATACGGCTCATGAAGTCACACACCACGCATTTTAAAGCGGACGCTAACCATTCGAAAGGTACCGAGGTACCCGGGGAACAAGGCTAGCAACCAGCGGCTAACCACCTTTAGGTCAACCTCACCGTATCTCGGGTCCGACCATCGCACATCAACATACTGGCCGGCAGATCCAAAGAAACTACCCGATTTAATAGAATTTGCGATTACCAAAACATTCCTAAAAATCTGATAGGCGCCGAATGCCTTTCGGATCTTTTATCTGATCACTAACAAATACACTAAATATGGAGAGCTCACCCAACTCTGATCACACCGAAAGAAACCGTAATGCCTATTAGAGCTAGCAACCACCTTTTAAATGACTTCTAACCAAATCCTTCCTCTAGTGGGTTTACTTTGGCGACATTACCATATGAGCCTAAGCTTCAGCATGAGCCAATTGAATTTCACCGAAAAAAATCGTTAGCATCATCAAAAATCTACTGAATCCGAGAAAATCCACGGGCTGGGACCACATTACTTCCAAAATGATCATCAAGCTTCCATAGTGCGCCGTTTGCACTATCACCCAACTTTTCAATGCCAGCCCAAAACTTATCCAATATCCAGTGAGATAAAAAAGTTAATTATAATAATGATAGCAAAGCCGGAAAAAGAATCCAAACGTCATAAAGACCTATAATCCTACTTTCATGCTTATCTGACTCTTTGAAAAATGCGTAATGACTTGGATAAAAAAATACCTAAGACTCCAGGAAGGAATCTCGTCACGTCAATTTGTGTTTCGTGAAAAGGAGGAAAAAATTGAGCAGGTCAACCGGATAACATCAGAAATTTGGAACGCATTCGAATAACGAATGTACTATACTGCCATATTTTTGGATGTCTCCGAAGAATTTGATAGAGTCTGTCTAGAAGGTCTAACCCACAAGCTTTTAGAGTCTTATCTTTACGACAGAAAATTTGTTGTGATGTGCAACACCGCTATAGTCGTATGTGATGATTTCACTGTTGGAGTTGGAGTTCCTCAATGTAGCGTGGTAGGGCCAACATTATGTGTCCTCTACACAGTAGACATCCAGACAAGCACATTCCTAACAACATCTCCGTTTGCTGATGATACACCTATTCTTAGCAGCACAAAATGCACGATGCAAGCAACTCCGCAGCATGCTTTTCATCTGGTCGATGTTGAAAAGTGGCGAATTAAAGTGAACGAGCAAAATTGCAAGCACGTTACGTTCACCCTGAACAGGCAAAACTGCCCGCCGCTTAAGTTAAACAACACTCTATTCCTGCAAGCAAACGAAGTGACATATCTAGGAGTACAGCTCGACAGAAGACTCACTCGGCGCCAGCACATTGAAGCCAAAAGAACACACCTAAAACTAAAAGACATCAGCCTTTATTGGCTTATCAACGCTCGGTCTCCCTTTAGCCTTGAATATAAAGTCCTTTTGTATAGCTGGGTACTAAAACCAATATGGATGTACGGCTCCCAGTTATGAGGGAAATTCAGCAATAGCAATATGGACATAGACCAGCCAGTTCAGTCGAAAAATCCTGAGAACCATCACCGGGGCACCGTGGTACGATCAAAACGAAAACATATATCGCGACTTAAACATTCTTACAGTCAAAGATGTGATCAAAACCACCAGCTCGCATCGAAAGGTGGCTGCTGCGGTTACAGACTTATAAATTCAAAGTTATTTATAAAGCAGGAAAGGAAAACATCTCAGACCCCTAGTCTCGTCTGTGAAACATTTCGTCGACAAAGGATTTCGATTCAAGAGCCGAGGATAACACTTTCCGTGTACTGGA
Source organism: Drosophila biarmipes (assembly GCF_025231255.1). NCBI lineage: Eukaryota > Metazoa > Arthropoda > Insecta > Diptera > Drosophilidae > Drosophila > Drosophila biarmipes. Next base: position 478,877 of record NW_026114526.1, on the reverse strand, counting down.
GAGTTCAATCCCTATGACAATAAGCATATCGGAGGCAGCAGAGAAAAGCATCCTCGAAGAATAAATTGACGCATCAAATAACCTCTAGCCTTACCGATTCGAGCTTTCCACAATCGGAACAGTCCATGAAGGTCATCCAGGCGAATCCGCAAGGAAGGGTCGGCTACGCTCCAAGGTTTGGTGGCCTGGTATAGATCGTGCGGCTCAAAAGTTTCTGAAGTCCTGCAGAGATTGCCTTTTAGTCTCGCAAGCAAGCAATCCAGCACCAATGAGTAGAACACCGTTTCCAATGGGTCCTTGAATATGTGTGGCTTCCAATTTGTTGGGTCCCTTGCCAAATGGTGAATTTTTACTCGTTTTCATTGATTATAACTCGCGGTACATGGAGTTTAAATTCTTGCGTTCTATAGCTTCAATGACCATTATCGATGTAATGAAAGAAATTTTCTGGTTTTCCCAAATACTTTCGGACGAACAATGGACGACAACCCATATCAGAACAAACATAACCATAAGGATGAGATACAGAAATTTGTGTTAATGTATAATTTAACTCTGCATAGGAGCACAGATACTGCTCTTACGCAATTAATGTTTAACAGGCTGATCCGAGATACGATGCCAGGAATTCAGGATTTGGGGGGAGAAATATTACACTCAGAAGAACGAGACCAAGATTGCATCGCAAAACAAAAGGGAAAAGAATCAGCTGATAAAAAGAGAGAGGCGTTGACCCTACCGAATACGATGTTAGAGAGAGAAAAGGAAACATAGCCACAGTGTCAAGAGATGGCAGACGTTTTACAAGGAATATTAACCACTGAAAGAAGATACCAATAAGAAGCCCATCGGATAGTGGCTCCGATCTTGGTTCCTTTCTACAGGGACATGTTACTGATTGATGGACGAGCATTGCAGGTCCTCAAATAAAGTGTTAAAGCAAAAAAAAAGTAAATAATATTTCTCTTGTGGTGGAAAGTCATCTATGGGTTAATACAATATACATCATTTTAAAGTTAAGACTAGATGTGTAAAGAGGTAGAAGAAAACACGCTATACCAGAAAAAATAAGTAAAAAAGTATTATGCTACAAAATAAACTTTGGACTTTATATTTCGATTTTAAACTACTTGTGAGTTGCCGCGCAGATTTCAATCCCCTTTGTGGAAGTTTCTATAGATAGGCAGTCAGTGATCTTCTCAATGAGTATGCGCGCCTGCAGACCTGCATGTGTTCCTTTATTGCGGCCAGTGGCACATGTTTGACTACGAATTATGGTGAATACTTTTGAAATCCTGAATAAGCATTGGGAAACGTGCGACTGCCTTCTCTTGCATTTAGCTGGAACGGAGCCAGAAAATTGATATCAATATTTAGCAAAAGCTTGTTTACAATCAGATAAATAAATGTATTAATGTGTTACAAAATAATGTTCTTATTTTTTATTTCGAATTAAAATGATTGGTATGATTATTGCGGTCAAGTAATGTTGATATCTTTAATAAAGCTGGATGGATATATATATATATATATATATATATATATATAGTGGATATAGTGACATACTCATAGTACCACGCACTCCTATGCACATGTCCACACACTCACACACACACCAGTCACCCTTGAGACTTAAAGAAATAATAATCGAGGCACCCTCTAAGAAATAAGAATCCAAAATTTAATTGTAAACAATCCAATGGAAAATTACCAAGCTATAAGCAAGACACAGGAAATTTACCATGAAACAATAACCTCAGCTTGTAGACTAAACAATTAGAACGAGCCGCTGCTCAGACTATCGGCACGTTCCCACAATTCAGGATACTCAGGTTTCGGGACCCAAGTCTGGAGTCTAAAGTCCAAAGTTAGAGAATCACTCAATAGAAGCAAAATCCACTTACAAAAAGCTTTAAAGCTCACAACCGAAGTATGATCGTAAATGAAGTAGGAGTTTGAGAGCGAGTTCACTTTGAGATATGTCAATAGCAAGTCGGCGTTTTTTAATAATAAAAATATTGTAACCAGTTTAAGAATAAGAATTAAATAAAGTTTTTTTTACCTTAAACTTATGGTGCAAGAATTTAATTATTTATATGTAGAGAAAGGCTTCCATTGACGGCCGTAGATTTATTAAATAATTATAAACGGTTTATTCTCCGATAAATACAGTTATTTTATACAGTTTTCTTTATTACAGGTAACACTTTAACATATTTAAGACACACAAGACTTTTCTCTACCGATCTCAACTCATCGTCGCGGATTCGTTACCCTTCCCAACACTCAAAAAGCAATGTTATGGTACAGAACAGCTGATCTGTTATAATATAGGGCTGCCAATCCTTTATTCGGATATTCTGACAATTCATTCTACCCGAATGAGGATGACCATAACTTCATATATTCAGCGACAGTGTTCATTTTACTTGGACCTTCATAATGTCCTACTTTTTCCACAAGGTATCGACCATGTCTCAATAGCTACTTAATCTCCAAGTTTGTACTCAGCCTCTGGGTGTCTTGACTTGTGGAATGACTTGCGGTTCTCGTCTTGAATCTTTGCGATGTTCTCCTTAGCTTCAACTCGAATCTCCTGCTTTTCTTCCTGTAATTCGATTAAGAAGTCTTCCTCTAATAGCTTGTCTAACTCCTTATCGTACTTGGTCTTCATATTAATCCTCGTAAGAATCTTGAAAGCAGCTATCTTTGTACTTCTAGGTGGAGATGAATAGATATACTGTTGAACCCTGCATACATGCTTATACCAAGCTTCGGGTCTTCCGCACAAAGTTTTGTCAATATAGTTATGAGAATCCTATTGATACTTGGCTGTTGCCACGTGGCACTCCTTGGCTACCAAAAAATGTTGGAAATTGTGATTCTTATAGTACTTCTGAAAAACATTGGTCGTGAATGCTGTACCACGATCCCTGATAATACGACTTGGATGATCGAAAACTTCAAGCTGCCTTTTTATTCTATCCACTACCTTTACATTTTTGTTTTTTAGTCAAATCCAAGGGCCCATGTGGTCAATGTGATAGGTCTGTAAGGGCTCGGCTGCCTTATTTATCGCGTTTCCCGCACTTAGCCTAGCCAACTATGGACTCTACAAACATGACCTTCCTCTGCCGATGCCCAATCTCTACTCCTCGTCGTGTATTCGTTACGCTTCTCAACACTCAAGAAGCAATGTTATAGTACAGAACAGCTGATATGTTATAAAATAGGGCTGCCAATCCTACATATATATAATTAAATTTTTGCACCATAAGTTTATTTAAAAAAAAAATCTTTATTTAATGCTTATTTATATATATTTAAATTCTTGCGCCATAAGTTTAAGTTAAAAAAAGAAAACTTTATTTAATTCTTGCTCGTAAAGTGGATACAATATTTTTATGATTGAAAAACACCGACTTGCTATTGACAAATCTCAAACTGAGCACGCTCTCTACCTCCTACTTCATTTACGAACATACTTCTGTTTTGAGCCTTAGAGCTCTTTGTGAGTGGGTTTTGCTGCTAGCGAGTGATTCTCTAACTTCGGGACTCCAGACTTGGGTCCCGAAATCGGAGTATCCTGAATTGTTGCTTGTTCTAATTGTTTAGTCTACAAGCTAAGGTTTTTGTTTTATGGTAATTTTCCTGTGGCTTGCTGATAGCTTGGTAATTTTCCATTGTCTTGTTTACAATTATATTTGGATTCTTATTTTCACACACATGTGGACATGTTCATAGGAGTGCGTGGTACTATGGATTGTCACTTCCCCATCCGTTGAATTTGGCCTGTCCTCAGGTGGTTGGTTAGTCTTGGGTATAACATTATGTTTTCTTCTACGTTAATTTGATTGGGTAGATTATTTACAACCTATGTACTTTGTGGTGTTTCTTCTTTGCCGTTACCTCTAGCCTAACATCTGAAAGAATTCTCATTCATTTACCCAATGAAATTGAATTTCTAAGTGTAAAAGTTTCTTTGCAATCGTTATCTGTTTTTGTTACATGTTCTTATATTCCACCTGGCTCTGACCTAGTAATTTATGACAACCATCTGTCTGCAATAAAATCTGTTTTATCCATTCTTTCTAACAGAGACCTTTTGATTGTTTTAGGTGACTTTAACCTACCTGATATTTCTTGGACTCCTCCTACTGACTCATTTGTCGCTATGCCATTATCCGCCCATGATTTTGTGGATGGCCTTTTAGAATTATCGTTACAGCAAGTAAGCTTTATAGAAAATTCCTTAAGAAGAGAATTAGATCTTCTGTTTGTTTCAGACCCCTCTGAAATCACAGTATGTAGAATCGACACTCTTGTTGTACCTGAAGACCCATATCATCCAACTATGGAACTGACAATTTGCCTCCCCTGCTCTGATACCCTCTCTCCTTTAGTTTCTCCAACTAAAATTAGATGTTTTCATAAATGTAACTATAATAAACTTAACGATATAAATTCTTATTATAATTGGACAGACTTGTACAATTGTATAGACATTGAAAGTGTCACTGAACTATTCTATACAGTTTTAAATACGTTTTTTAATGAATGCGTACCTGATGGGTTTCTTTCAAACCTAAACACACCTCCTTGGTTTACCAATGCGCTTCAAAGACTTAAAAACCTTAAATCTAACACTTATAAAAAGTATAAAAAATCGGGTAGACCAACAGATTTTTCGAAATATGTTGTGACTCGAACAGATTTTAATGTTCTCAACAGTCATTGCTACTCTATGTGTCTAAGTCGATGTAAATTTGAATTTTCAAACGATCCGAAACAGTTTTACAATTTTGTTAATGCCAAGCGTAAGGCATCGGCATTGCCTTCATCGGTACGTCTAAACTAAATGGAGGCATCGACGGATTCTAAAATTGCTGATTTATTTGCTGAGTTTTTCCAAACTACTTATAGTTCGACAGCTTGGTCAAATTCTAACTACCCTAATCCATTAAATAGGGAAAATTGTATTTTCTCCCCTGTAATCACCGAAAGCTCTCTCGTAAGAGATTTAGCAAAAACAACGCCAACATTTTCTCCCGGTCCAGATGGACTTTTTGGATGTGTGCTTAAGTTTTGTGCGTCAACCATTTATAAACCGATTCTTAAACTTTTTATTTGTCTATTTCATCATCAGTTTTTCCTTCTATCTGGAAGAACTCTTTTATTATTCCACTCCATAAAAAAGGTGCGAAGGCAGATGCTCAAAATTATAGAGGTATTTCTTAATTGTCGGCAATTCCTAAAGCATTTGAACGTATTATCACTTCTCATTTGCAACATTTATGTTCGTCGCTTATATCACCGTGTCAGCATGGTTTTGTTAAGCGAAGATCGACCACCACCAACCTTCTTGAATTGTCATCTATTGTAATAAATGGGTTTAAGAAAAAACGCAGACTGACATTGTATATACAGATTTTGGTAAGGCCTTTGAATCCGTTAACCACTCACTTCTTTTATTTAAATTAGATCAGCTTGGGTTTCCTGGTATTCTATTATCTTGGATTTCAAGTTACTTGAATGGTAGGAGTCAGAGGGTTATATTCAAGAATGCTGTTTCAAAATTGATCTACGTGACATCTGGAGTGCCTCAAGGTAGTCATTTAGGCCCTTTGCTGTTTACTTGGTTTATTAACGATCTTCTCTCAATCATAACACATTCTCGTGTACTAATGTATGCTGATGATGTTAAGCTTTGTTTATCATATAATGGTATAGCGTCTGGATTTAACTTACAGTCGGATATTGATTGTTTTCATGGATGGTGTGAGTACAACCTTTTAAATTTGAACTGCCTAAAATGCAACTTTATGACTTTTTATAGGGGTACTCCTACGTTTATTAGTTACTTTCTTAAAAATACGCCACATGACCGTGTTTATTCAGTTAACGATTTATGTGTTCTTCTGGACCCTAAACTTAAATTTGACTGCCACATTATGTCCACTATTAACAAAGCCATGAGTGTTCTTGGGTTTATAAAGCGTTGGTCAAAAGAATTTGATGACCCTTAATCGACCAAATTATTATTTACCTCCCTTGTCCATCCTATTTTGGAATATTGTTCGTCGGTTTGGAGTCCACAATATCAAGTGCACATCGACCGTATTGAGTCGGTTCAAAAAAAAATGTCTCTTGTTTGCCCTGCGTAGTTTGAACTGGGATCAAAACGTAAGGCTTCCTTCCTACGAGAGTAAATTACAATTGCTTAATTTACCTACACTTGCAAATCGTAGAACAATGCTTGGTACTATTTTTATACAAAATCTTATAAGAGGTGACATTGATTCTGCAGATCTTTTAAGCCGCCTAATATTCAACTTCCTGTTAGACTAACACAAAATTATTATCCTCTAAATTTGCCATGATGTACATCAAATTTTTGTCTGCACGAGCCCTTTCGCGTTCTATGTAATAACTATAATAAACTTTATCATTTAATTTGCATTTCAACATCTATCCCGGTATTAAAAACTAATATTTTAACTCATGTACTTGTTTGTACTGTTCGAAGTGCATCAACGTCCATAAATAAATTTGGTCCACTTTATTGAATTCTTATTCTTAAACTGGTTACAATATTTTTATGATAGAAAAACACCGACTTGCTATTGACAAATCTCAAACTGAACTCGCTCTCTAACTCCTGCTTTATTTACGATCATACCTCGGTTTTGAGCTTTAGAGCTTTTTGTGAGTGGGTTTTTTTGCAATTGAGTGACTCTCTAACTTTGGACTTTAGACTCCAGACTTGGGTCCCGAAATCTGAGTATCCTGAATTGTGGGAACGTGCTGATAGTCTGAACAGCGGCTCGTTCTAATTGTTTAGTCTACAAGCTGAGGTTTTTGTTTCATGGTAATTTTCCTGTGGCTTGTTTAAAGCTTGGTAATTTTCCATTGGCTTGTTTACAATTAAATTTGGATTCTTATTTCTTAGAGTGTGACTTAATTATTAATTCTTAAAGGGTGTCTCGAGGGTGACTGTGTGTATGTGTGAGTGTGTAGACATGTGCATAGGAGTACGTTGAACTATGGATATGTCACTCCCCCATCCGTTGAATTTGGCCTGTCCGCAGGTGGATAATCTTGGGTATAACATTATTTTTCTTCTACGTTAATTTGATTAGGTAGATCGTTTACATCTTCTGTATTCTGTGGTGTTTCTTCTATTGATTTGACATATTTTACAATAAGTTTTCTTGGTATGCTCTTAAATTTATACTATAAATGCAATAAAATGTTTATAATAATAACTACAAAAGTTGTTAAAGTAATTGTTTGAAATACTTTATTATATTTTGTATGTGTATAATATTTCTTTTGTTTTTATATATGACAGTGGTTCTAATTTTGTTATATTATTGCTTATATAAACGCTCTGTGTATAATCTAAAATTAAGTTTGAAAGAGTTTATTAATCTGATTGTATTGGACAATTAAGGATTTTAACGATATTGCTTCGGACAATAGAAATTTCTTTATTAATGCAATTTTGATTTAGAAATGCTTTAGTGATGTTCCATGTCAACAAAATATTGGGGTCAACATAATTGATTTGGAAATTTTTATAAGTCTTAGTAAATTTACACTCGGTATTTTTTTGTTTAATTATTCCATTTATGCATTCGTCAGTTACTATTTTCTCCGTTTCTTTATTAAATACTTTTTCTTCATAAAGGAAATATTTTGTGAGGATAAGAAAAAAACAGGAGATTTTATTATATCTGAATGAATATGGGAAATAATCAAAATTTCGTTTGTGTTAGTTTTGAGCCAAGTAGAAGTTTTGATTTTTAATAATTTTTCATTTTGGGCACTAGTGTCTATCAAATTATTAATCCCACAATATTAAATAAACCTCTTTTACTGCGTTTAGCTATGGTTACTTCATTAATTTTTTTTTTTAGGTTTCTCTACTAAATATCGGATTTGAATGACATCATTGAACTCTTCGGCTTCTTTCAAAAGGTTTTCAAATGTTTGTTCGGCTTTTGTTATATTTACGCTTAAATAATGATATCCGTAGTTAGTTAAACTGATCCTTTTTTAAATACGAGGTATCTATTCTGAGCTTTTATAGGATTTATCTCAATACTTTGTCCGATTGTCAATTGAATTACAGTTGCTAATATAATAGAGAAAATTATTCGTTTCATTGGTCCGTTCGTTTACTTCCGTTGGCCTGGAATTCTTATCATATTTGCTTTTATTAATTTTCTTTTTAAATTTTGTTTTATATCTTTCTATATATTTCCTACACTATTAGTTTCTTCAAAATGTTTTTCGTCAACTTTCTTTAAAGTACCCGTTTTTTTAAATGGGTTTGTAGTCTTAGACTTCACTAATGGTGCTTGTTTATATTTTAGGTCTATCTAATGGTCATGGCGTTTTTCATTTAATTTTTCAATTCTGGTACTTTTTTTTTATTTGTGTGTCGTAATCTGGTGTTCCTGCATACATAAAAATATCAGCTGGTGTCTGATTTGTAGCAATTTGTTTGGTTTTATGATTGTAAATATAAAGGATTAGTTCGAATTTGGTATATCTATTCTCAATATCTGATTCACTTCCTATGATTCTTAAATTTTCATTTACTGTTTTTTGGAATCCTTCTATATCTGAAATATCATTTTTACTAGTTGTTATTTGAATTTGAACTCCTTCTGAGTTTAGCCAGTTATGTAAAGCTACGCACATAAATGTCCATAACAAATATTCCCATATTTTCTGAATTTCTGGGGTAATTTCAAATGTCATTTTAGTATTTCTCTGTTCTGTTTTGGCAATATTACAAATTTCACATTCATTTATTATATTTTGAATTAATTTTTGATAGTCAGGGAAATAATATTTTTCTCTGAACCATTTGGAAGTTTTCTCAATCCCTGGGTGTACAAGTTCTTAGTGTCGTTTTAGATTTTTTTTTTAAAGTCTGTGTACGTCAGAATGTCTTCGAGTCTTGTTGTACATCTCACTAATTTCGTTAAATAAAATGCACTTATAATTTCTACATAAGCCTTTTGGAATATAATAAAATCTGAGTCGTCATGGAAATAAATTGCACTCTTTTTGGTACATAAATACTCTTAAATTATTTCTTTCGCTGAAGTTTCTGTCATTTCTTTAAAAATAATTTAAATTTTTAATTTATGAAAAAAGTGTGTCATTTCTGTCGTATCTTCGTTTCCTTTAATCAATTCAATCTGTCGAGAAAAATAATTGAATGGCTTTTCGGTAACAGAAATATGGTTTTGATTGTCTTTTTGTGCACTTTGCACTGTTGCGTCTGCGTTACTATCTGTTTCGTCTTGTATGTCCTGTTCAACATTGTCCGTAAACATGGTTTCTTCTATCTTGGTTCTAAATAATGCGTCGGCTACGTAATTCTCTTTTCCTGGTAAATATTTTATCTGATAGTCGAATTCATTTAATTCATTCCATCTTTGTAATTTCATATTTTGTTCTTTGATATTATGTAACCAAACTAAGGATTTATGGTCACTTAATATTTCGAAAGACCTGCCGAATAGATATGACCTAAAGTATTTGGTAGCCCACACGATTGCTAAAAGTTCTTTTTCAATCGTAGCATATTTTATCTACTGTTCGTTAAGGGTTCTGCTGGCCTAACAAACTGGTTTATGATTCTGTGATAGTACTGCTCCCATAGCCATGTTACTTGCATCCGTTGTCAAAGAAAATGGTTTGTTAAAGTCGGAATAAATTAAAATAGGGTCGGATGTAATTAAGACTTTCATTTTTTCAAATGCTTCTACGTATGGTTCGTCTTTAATATTATTTGTTGCACCCTTTTTTAATTTCATAGTCATTGGCTTTACAATATTTTCAAAATTCACACAGTCCTAGAAATAATTTAATTTCTTTTGGGATTTTTGGTATGAGAAAATTTATAATGGCACTTATTTTCTTTGGGTTTGGTTTTATACCTGTAGTGGTTACTACGTGACCTAGGAATTCGGTTTCCTTTTTCATCAATTCGCATTTATCTAATTGTAATTTTAAATTGGCATCTCGTAGTTTTTTGGAATACTTTCTTCAATGATAGAATGTGTTTTTCCAATGAAGTTGAAAAAATGATAATATCATCTAGATATACTAAACAATCTTTATAGATTAAATCTTCTAATAAATTGTTCATACATCTTTGGAAAGTAGCGTAGGCGTTTTTAAGGCCAAATGGCATTCGAGTATATTCGTAATGACCATGTTTTGTTAAGAATGCCGTTTTAGCTATTGATTCTGGTTCCATTTGAATTTGACATCTTCCTAATTTGTCTAATATTTCATCCATTCTGGGTATTGGGAATTTATCATTGATAGGGATTTCGTTTAAATTTCTGTAGTCTGCTACTTATCTGTATTTCAGTGTTCCTGATGCATCGCTCTTTTTTGGAACTATCCAAATTGGTGAACAACTGGGAAATTTTGATTTACGAATTATTCCCTGTTCAATCATTTTATTTATTTGTTGGTTAACTTCTTCATAGAAAGTTTGAGGGTATTTATATGGCATCCTATACACTGGATCTTCATGCTTGGTTTATATTGAATGTTTAATAGTACTTGTAAAAGTCAAATTTTCACCATCTTTGTACTGGATGTCATTAATTTCAAATAAAACCTTTTTTAAATTTTATTTTTCTTCCACATTCAAGTGTTGTAACCTGTATTCATTACATTCTTTTAATTCATTGTGTCACATACATCCCAATACTTAGGCGTTGTATAGGGGAATGTGTGAGTTGTTGTTGGTTTGTCAGGAATAAGTCGAATAGATAGCGCGACTTACGGTTAATAATTACACTTACTCGTGTTATTAGTTATAGTATTTATTTACAATACACAAATGGATTAAAAATTATGAATAGATATATCGGCTTATGAAATTTTTACGTTGTGTCGTTCTCGCGGAGCTGACGTTGCTCATGTCGATCTTCTTCCACAATTACTCGCCAACTGGCTTCGGATTTGCCACACAGTTGCTGTTCAATGCTTCCCCATCGAAACTGGATCGTGACAGCTCGGCCAATCCTGCATTCGGATGGTGCGGTTTTGACATCTTAAGATGAACGTCTGCCGGATTACTAAAACATGGAAAGTCATTAAAAAAAACCTTGCAGTAAACTGGGGCCATGTTTGAAATATTTGATCCGTAGAGTCTACCCAATAACGAGCAGCACCCAGCATCTTTTGTCGGACAGCAAATATTACCTTACGATCATCCTAACGATAAACGTTACGAAGGGAGTTAACACGCTTTACAAATTAATGTGAGTTCAAGGATTTACCAGACGATGGATTGAATTCCGGAAGCAGACCGACAATATCACTGATGTTTCCATAGAAGGGATTAAGGTTTTCATTGCCAGTAGGGATCATGCTATCCAAGTAGCCAGCGCCAACACCATCGGCCGCCAGCGACAACAACATCGGCAGCCAGCGACAACAACAACGGCAGCCAGCGACAACAACAACAACGCCAGTTAGCGCCAACAACATCGGCCGCCAGCGCCAACATCGGCCGCCAGCACCAACAACATCAGCAGCCAGCGACAACAATAACGCCCGAAGGCGTCGCCACCAACAACAACAACAGCGGCCAACAACGCAAACAAAACCCTGGCGAATAACTTTGTAAAAAAACGTTGTACAGTTCACTTAATATGTAAGCTTAACCAATAATTGTGAGATTTTTAGTTATATTAGTACCCAAGAATTATCTTACGCTAAGCTTTCCCCCTCCGCTCTCGCATCAGCAGTAGCCACACACATACACACCAGGAGAGCAGCGAAATATTCACAACGACAAGTGTTCGCGTGAGCAGCGCCGCACAGGAGCAAGCGAGAGAGGACATCCGATCGAAGAGGCAAACAACGCCCGAAAATTGGCACGCGCCAAGGGAAGAGCGAGAGAAAAGGAGTAGCTAAACTTCGACAAGTGGAAAAAACCCAGAGCAGCCGAAAACTTGAACAAAACGCGGCGGCAAAGCTTGACACTGTCTCTTTTGGAAAACGCGGCGCACCGGACCAGAAGTGCGAGGAGTCACTTTGCAAAGGCGGTGCACGGGATCAGAAGCAGGTCACTTTGGGAAAACGCAGCGCACCGGACCAGAAGTGCGAGCAGGGCTCTTTTGGAAAACGCGGCGCACCGGATCAGAAGTGCGAGCAGGTCACTCTTGGACATGCGGTGCACTAGATCAGAAGTGCGAGCAGGGGACTCTTGCAAAGGTGGCGCACCGTATCAGAAGCGGGACTCTTGCAAAAGCGGCGGACGGGATCAGAAGTGCGAGCAGAGCAACTTCATGTGGACAACAGGAGTCTTTTGCCTTCGGAGTGAGGAAAGTGGTGCAGTCGAGTGACTGGTGCCAATTGACCCAGGAAGGAGTTTACCTAGACGACCTCGACGAGAGTGTGCCGGCCCAGGACCAGCAGCGGAGCACCCGGAGACACTCGAGTGTGTGTGCGTGTGATGGGAGTGAACCGCATTTTGGACAGCGAGAGTCCCGTGCAATGAGAAATTTCTCGAAGACCTCGATGCGGCTTCGCCCAGAGTAGGCTAGAATTTATATACCCTGACCTAACCTAACCCGTTAACCTGCGAGCACTGAGAAAAAAAAACATGAACCAAGAAATAAAAAGAATGCTCTAATGAATATAAAATATTTCTCGCCTGGTTTTAATACAACTCGTAGGAAAAGAATACACTCAAGCTGGACACGCATAGATATAAATATTTCAGAACAAATGCCTAGATTTTAGGCCATAAATTCTGCCCTAGGGAAAAGTTTTCCCCATAATTGATCCCCTCTCTCTCTGCCTTCTCTTAAGAGCCCCTGGCGGGACTGAGTATATCCCAGCCTACTAGACTTCTTTACAATATATAAATATATATATATATATATATATATATATATATATATATATATATATATATATATAATTTAATGATTTCAAAATCAGTAAGAAATACAAGATGAGTTCCAAAGTAAACAGGACTTTTAAAAAACAGAACAAATAATTTTTTCGGCAAAATTAATTTACTTTGTTCAAAATTGTCTCCTTCTGCTTTAATACAGCGTTTTACACGGTCCAAAAGCATGTCGAACGAGTGTTTGCCCGTTGCCCGGTATTGCCGCCAGTATGCCGGTGCAAGGCTTTAACCTTGACGTCCGCATAACGCTTTCCTTTCATCGGCAAATGCATTTTTCCGAGAAGGTGGAAGTCGCACGGTGCAACATCAGGTGAATACGGGGAGTGGTTAATGGTTAAAATGGGATTTTTGGTCAAATATTCGGACAGAAGCTTCGATCGATGGCGCATTTAATGTTGGCTCTTTTTTCGTAGCTAATTTTCGCACCGATGACAAAAACATACTGACACTTAAATGTCATGTCAATTTTTGCTGGAAGTCAATAAACGATAGCAGATTCTAAGTGCCAGTTGACATATAGATGGCTCCAATAGAAGGTGCTAGATTAAAAAAGTCCTCTTTATTTTGGAACTCACCTTGTATACCGGTGCTTCGTTTCGCATGCAGATTTTTGCTTGATTCCCATATATAGATGTAAATTATTTATCACATTTAATATTTATCATTTATTTTACATTAAAAGCCTAATACAGGAACGTTAGTAGCTATAATAAGCGGCATCAGAGGTTTTATTGCATTTTAAAATATTGTGACCCCTCGCTATCTTATGAGAATGTCCATGGGAAAGTGTACGTGCTTGACCATGAGCTCGAGTATCACCCCCTACCCTCAAGTATCTGGCTTACACAGAGAGATTGCAAAAAAATAAACTGCATTTTCTATAAAAAGATTGTTTTGTTTTTACATTATGTACACCAACTTTATTTTGACGCTATTGACATATTTACGTATATATAAAGGAGATAGATATACTGGTATCTCTTTCTTATCGTACTCTCAAATATTATATAGATTGAATGACATTTTGATATATACACCTATATATTATATTATTATCTAATAATTTTGTATAATATATATATATAATCTCATTCTCTGTCCATGCATTGATAGTAATATTTTTAGATTTCGATCAGTATAAAAGACCATGTCATTTTGAGTAAATGAATTAGTATACGACGGTTAGGTATGACGACATAAAAAATCCAATCTCACGTTTCCTAAGAATGGTATGAGCATATATGTGTGATTGGCTATACAAAAATTGAAAATCTTTGTACTTGATTTAAGTATAAGATCACTGGATGTAAGCTGAAAAAAACGCCATATGGATCGAAAATAGCTCTGTATCTAACTGATAAGGACGAGAAAGATGGATATTTCTACCTAAGAATTATGTAAACAAAACATTTGTACAAAGACACCATTCAGGAATCTAATTGAGAATGGAATTACTCATATGGTATATAAAGGAAAAGATCTAAACAGATAAAGCAGTGCGCAAATTGAATTTTTATCAGTAAATAAGTAAAGTAAATAAGATTCTTCAATATAAAGAGCTGAGTTTTTAAATCCAACAACAGTCTTAAATCAGTCTCAAAAAGAAATAGTTGTCCTTAAAAATGTACGCTCAACAGATAGAACTATTCTTGATGCAATTTGAAGGCATGCTTTTCGAGCAACACCTACAAAGGATGGAGTTCCTAAAAGCTACTTTGGAGGATTTAGAGGAAAAAGAGTGTATCCATTCGAAGTTTGGATTCCATTATAAACTTTGTCCCTGAAGCGACGATGATGCCTCATCTGGACCAGACACATGTCAGTGTCATATGCTGCCTGCACTGAAAGAGGAAGCCCTTAGTATAATGATTAAATATTATAAGTTAAACAAACGTATTGCTCCAAAACCATAAATAAAACGAATTAATTTTACTTAAATATATATATATGCTTTTTATTTTTTAAAATGGTTCTTAAACATTTTTATTATTAATTTATCATTAAATAAATAGTCGTTTTTCTTGAATTTTCTTAAAAAAGAATTTAGTGTTTTCTTTTTACTTTTAAAAAGACCGAACAGCATACAATAATGTCCACAAGTATTAGAAAAGTATCCCTGCAGTTGTTGCTTATTAAAACAAAATTTATAAGCGTTAGATTTAAAAAATTTTAAAAATTCTTTTTTCTGGGGATATTGACCATATGAATCGAAAAATTCTGCTGACCTACGACTATCAAAATAAAATGCAATCCAATGAGTTCCAGGTTGATCTGAAGTGTCGGTATTCGCAATTATTAGTGCGGTATACTTTAAAATAGTTTTTGGTAACCTATCAGAAGGAAAAACTCCTTTAAAAATAGATTTTGTCTTTGAATGCTTAGAAAGAAAATGTTCAATTTGTAAAGTATTCATTTTAAAAGAGCGTACGAATATTTCTATGCTTATCAATATCAATCATTGAATCGTATTCACAGTATACCAAGCAAGTAACTGCTTCAGCAAGTTGTTCCAAAAATCTTCCTTCGATTCTTATAGTACCTTGAGAGATTAAATTTGAACATATAGTTGAATTTGATTGATCAGCAGTTAAGTCAAAGGCTAATATAAAACTGTTTGAATCAAACATTTCCTTGGTAATTTGTAGTCCACGATCGTAATGTTTAATTCCATATGATCTAAAAAACATATTATAACCTCTTGAGCTCTGAACCTTTTCAGCGTTCGAGTAATCGAATTCCAGAGCCTGGGAAGGAACTAGAACTCCGTTAACCAATAGGTTCAAGCTTTGAATTTTAAAATGTTCAAATTGAAATGGGTCTAAGCCTCGGTTTCCTGAGTATGAGCGGTTCTTAACCATACAAAAGGCCAGAAAATTTGGTATTTGACCAATAACTGTGTTGTCTATCGACAGTGTATTGTTGCCCGGATATATTGTAAATGATTTGACTTCAACCTTGCTGAATGGGTACAGAGCATTTTTTGTTTGTAAAACATGATGATGAGCCAATAAAATGCTTGGGTTAACTGTTATGTGATTCATAAAAAGTTGTGCTTCAAGTATCTTTAAATTTGATTCAGTACCAGTTTCCATTAAATAAAACGCTGTTTTTTCAATATTGAAATTGATTCTTAAATCAACATTGTTAACAAGCAGTTTGGTTTGATTGAAAATATCTCCATTAACTTTTCCGAATAACTCAACCTTGTTACTATTTTGAAACATATTTTTAAGGGTTTCATTAGAGTCCGGATAAACATATTTCCCTGCTGTTATTCTTCCAAAATTGGGAAAATAACCTTGGGAGACCAAGTGACTTTCAGAGGCGTCACTCCCATAGTTGAAAACTGTTTGCAAATACGCTCTATAGTGATAATTATTATCACTTTGCGATACCAGTGTATTATTTAAATAAACTGACGTACTTCTAAATATTGAATGTAGGATATTGTTTACAACACCAATAGCATTTCCTTCAATGCTGTTGTTATCATTTTTTTTAAGTTGCACAACAAGTCGTAAATAAACACTGGATAAATCTCGATACGTTTCACCATTTCCCAAGCAAACAAATTCGATTGAGGAGGCACCGTCCAAAGAAGCAATTGGGTTGTATGAGACTTTTTCAGTTCTTAGAATAGAATTCATACACTTTTCATACATTCGATATGCGTACTCATTTTACTTTAGAAAAAATATCTTTAATATTTAATTTTCTTGTTGATTTTTTTTTTATGTTGCGTTTGGGTATGTTTACGTGGTCGTTTAGATGTATAATGAAGTCGTTTTTCCCTATTACCGAGCCTTTTATTTCTTTTTCCACTTCCACTTTGAAAACGGGTAATTTTATCAATTGCTTTATTTGAAAGATTTTGTAAAGCAATTTTACTTTGTTCTTGAATTATATATCTTAAAGGCTTTCTCCCAAATTCATTGATTACAGCCATCCCAGTCTCAGCAACCTGATTTTTTATAGCAGTTATGCCCGAAAGAAAAAGTGGTTTTATGTAATAAAAAAGACCGCTAGAAAAATTTCCGATTCCTCGTCCTTGTTGCATTATATACATAGATATGTAAAGACTTCCGATGTTGCTTAAGCCCCCACCACACTGATTTACATAATAATCCTGGTAAGATTTCACCATGATGACTATTTTGGTTCTAAATAAATAATATTTGGGTATGCATTATTTATAGTCCTGACCTTCTTCTTCTTCTAAAGTGAAGAGTAACGAAAATCGGAACAGCTGAAGTTTTCAATGGTACCTTATATCCATTGGAATCAGTAATGAGTATTGAGATTTAATTTGGCGACTATATGTCCAAAGGGTAATATTCAATATTTTTAAATTGAATATTTCTTTCCTTTCCATTATAATGCATTACACGAAGACATCGCGGTCTTTTACTACCTACTGACCTTGGTTTTATTATGTCAGTGTAAATAAAAATCAATCCATTTTCAGGAATATTCGTTTGAACGGATACATTTTTATACCTAAATGTTTCAGCATTTACAAGACTAACAAACTTGGTTTCTGCAACGACATTTTTATCTTGGTTAGGTGTATATTTAATGTAATTATTCAAATATATGTCTTAAATACCGACTTCCCAATCATCGTTCATGTCTTCTGGAATGTTAATAATGTTTGTAAATGCACACTTTACGTTGTCAGGAAATACATTCATTGAGTCATTACTTAACAATGTGATAAAAATCTCATTTAAATAACCCATATTTGATATTTATGGAAGTTAATGATACGAAATCCAATTTAATTTATTTTTACCAGTTTGTACTGGATTTTTTGTTCTAACCGATCGCATTAACCTTTCACGTCCTGTTACATATTAAAAATTTTGATAAGGTAAAGTTTCCTTTTTTAAATTTTTGTAGTTTTGCTTTGAATTTGCGTTGTCGTTCATTGGGCTTCGCTTTGAGCACTGGTTTCTCTAATCCTATTTTCTTTTTATCTGTTTCACTATCTAAAAAAGAGGTATCACTCACTTTTCGTTTATCTGAAACAACATTTTCTTTTTTATTTGAATTAAAATCCTCATTCAGGTGGTAAATCGAGAAACTCAAATTTTACCGGACGTGAGTGATCGTACTTTGATGTTGATTTTGATGTGCTGGGTTTGATATCAATCCAATCAGTGGTTTGGGATTCAATTGTTTTGGTTGTAATAGGATTCGCTTTTTGTTCATTTTGAAAATTCCATGATTTATTACGTTTTTTATTTTGATAGTAACTTAATTCTTGACGAATTTTGATCCATTTATCGAAATCACTTATTTTGTTAATATTTAATATTGGTAAAAATTTTATATTTATTAATTCATTTCCTCTATCATTGTTTATCAATTTCTGATAGCTGTTAGGATGCATTAAAATTACTTTGCTTAAATTATGTTTATTCTTAAACATTTTTTAATAGTTTTCCAAAAATTCCAGAAAGCAATGAAGTTATTAGAATCGGTAGAAATCCCCCTTTTTGAATAAGGACATTTCTCTTACAGTCTAATGTATGCTTTGGGCACGAAAGGTAGCGCAATGCATTTTTATACTTTTTTAGAGCATTAAGATGGGATTTAGTAACTTTATGGTATCCCTGTAATGTGTTCAATACAATCTCTACTATTGTTTTTACCAGGTCACTATTACTATTGCTTATAATTGCCTTACGTAGTCTATTGTCGGCCTTTTTGAGCACATACAATAAATGTTTGTTCGCTTTCAAGGGATTTAGGCTCTTTTTGTAAACCATTTTCATTTGAATAGCACACAGAATATTCTGAATTAAAAATGTCAGATCTAAATCTTAAGAGATTGTTAATGCCCTGAGTGAGATCAATAAGTAAATATCCGTGAGGTTGCTCCGTTACTTCTTTATATATTCTAAATAGCTCCGTGGGGTTTTCTGGGTAAATTTGTCTTGCTAAACATTGAAATTGAAGCTTATCACGAGGATTTTTAAAAGCAACAATGTATTTGGTATTTAGTGAAATATCTCTGGTGTGGGAAGATTTATGAAATATGTTCTGAGTTACCACTATTACTGATAAATTCCTATGGTGTGATCCTTTTGTAAACAGCTCACACACATTTTTATTAAAGGCTCCCATCATCAAGTCATCCAATATTAAAAGAATTGGTTCGTTCGTTTCATTTTCAACTGTTTCAGGGACTCCTGGGAAGGAACTTGAACTTGAAAGCGTTGATATTTAAAATGTTCAAAGTGAAACGGGTCTAAGGTCCAGTTTCCTGAGTATGAACGGTTTTTAACCATACAAAAAGCCAGAAAATTTGGTAGCTGACCAATAACTGCGTTATCTACTGACAGTGTATTGTTGCCTGTATAAATTGTAAAAGATTTGGCTTCGACTTTGCTAAATGGGTATAGAGCACATTTTGTTTGTAAAACATGATGATGAGCCAATAAAATGCTCGGGTTAATTGTTATGTGATTCATAAAAAGTTGTGCTTTTAGTATCATTAAATTTGCTTCAGTGTCGGTTTCCATTAAATAAAATGCTGTTTTTTCAATATTGAAATTGATTCTTAAATCAACATTGTTAACAAGCAGTATGGTTTGATTGAAAATATCTCCATGAACTTTTCCGAATAACTCAACCTTGTTACTATTTTGAAACATATTTTTAAGGGTTTCATTAGAGTCCGGATAAACATATTTCCCTGCTGTTATTCTTCCAAAATTGGGAAAATAACCTTGGGAGGCCAAGTGACTTTCAGAGGCGTCACTCCCATAGTTTAAAACTGTTTGCAAATACGTATATTATTTAAATAAACTGACGAACTTCTAAATATTGAATGTAGGATATTGTTTACAACACCAATAGCATTTCCTTCAATGCTGTTGTTATCATTTTTTTTTAGTTGCACAACAAGTCGTAAATAAACACTGGATAAATCTCGATACGTTTCACCATTTCCCAAGCAAACAAATTCGATTGAGGAGGCACCGTCCAAAGAAGCAATTGGGTTGTATGAGACTTCTTCAGTTCTTAGAATAGAATTCATACACTTTTCATACATTCGATATGCGTACTCATTTTGCTTTAGAAAAAATATCTTTAATATTTAATTTTCTTGTTGATTTTTTTTTTTATGTTGCGTTTGGGTATGTTTACGTGTTCGTTTAGATGTATAATGAAGTCGTTTTTCCCTATTACCGAGCCTTTTATTTCTTTTTCCACTTCCACTTAGAAAACGGGTAATTTTATCAATTGCTTTATTTGAAAGATTTTGTAAAGCAATTTTTCTTTGTTCTTGAATTATATTTCTTAAAGGCTTTCTCCCACATTCATTGATTACAGCCTTACCAGTCTCAGCAGCCTGATTTTTTATAGCAGTTATGCCCGAAAGAAAAAGTGGTTTTATATAATTAAAAAGACCGCTAAAAAAATTTCCGATTCCTCGTCCTTGTTGCACTATGCGGAGATATGTAAAGACTTCCGATGTTCCTTAAGCCCCCACCACACTGATTTACATAATAATCCTGATAAGATTTCACCATGATGACTATTTTGGTTCTAAATAAATAATATTTGTGTATGCTTCGTTTCGCATGCAGATTTTTGCTTGATTCCAATATATAGATGTAAATTATTTATCACATTTTAATATTTAACATTTATTTTACATCAAAAGCCTAATACAGGAACGTTAGTAGCTATAATAAGCGGTATCAGAGGTTTTCGACGGTTTTGTTTAAAATCATAATCTGTGTGTTTGTATCTGAGGAAATCCTATCGTTTTATTGCATTTCAAAATATTGTGACCCCTTAGCTTATGGGCATAGCTCGAGTATCACCCTCTACCCTCGAGTATCTTGCTTACACAGAGAGATTGCAAAAAAATAAACTGCATTTTCTATAAAAAGATTGTTTTGTTTTTACATTATGTACACCAACTTTTTTTTGACGCTATTGACATATTTACGTATATATAAAGGAGATAGATATACTGGTATCTCTTTCTTATCGTACTCTCAAATATTATATAGATTGAATGACATTTTGGTATATACACCTATATATTATATTATTATCTAATAATTTTGTATAATATATATATATAATCTCATTCTCTGTCCATGCATTGATAGTAATATTTTTAGATTTCGATCAGTATAAAAGACCATGTCATTTTGAGTAAATGAATTAGTATACGACGGTTAGGTATGACGACATAAAAAATCCAATCTCACGTTTCCTAAGAATGGTGTGAGCATATATACAAAAAAAAAATTGAATTTTATAGGAAGCCTGTGATTGGCTTTACAAAAATTGAAAATCTTTGTACTTGATTTAAGTATAAGATCACTGGATGTAAGCTGAAAAAGACGCCATATGGATCGAAAATAGCTCTGTATCTAACTGATAGAGGAAAAAGAGTTGATCCATTCAAAGTTCGGATTCCACTACAAACGTTGCCCCTGGAGCGACAATGATGCCTCATCTGAACCCGACACATGCCAGTGTCATATGCTGCCGGCACTGAAAGAAGAAGCCCTTAGTCTTATGTTGTAATATTATAAGTTCATCAAACGAATTGCCCCAAAACCACAAATAAAATAAATTAACTTTACTTAATAAACAGTTTTTATTTTTTAAAATGGTTCTTAAAAATTTGTAGTATTAATTTATCATTGTATAAAATGTAATTTTTATTGAAATTAAAAAAAAAAACACTTTATTGTTTTCTTTTTACTTTTAAAAAGACCATACAGCAGGCAATAATGAACGCAAGTATTAGATAAATATCCTTGTAGTAGTTGTTTATTTTAAAAATATTTGTTGTGTAACGGCAGTGTTGGTGGAGGTAGATTGAAATGGAGATGAGCGTCCAGTCGAATTCATCTCAAAAAAATTAAATAAGGCACAGGGAACTACACGGTAACTGAGCAAGAGTGCTTAGCTGCAGTAGTAGCTCTTAAACATTTTCGAGCGTATGTAGAAGGACATGAGTTCAAAATAGTGACGGATCACGCTTTGTTAAAGTGGCTCATGTCAAATCACAATTTAAGTTCACGCTTAGCTTATCGATTCCAAATTGAGCATCGCAAAGGCTCCCTGCATGTAGTACCAGATTCGTTGTCGCGGGTTAATGAAGATACGATAGCAGCGATAGATCTGCAAGAAGGGTCGCTTGTCGATTTAAAATCCGAGCATTTTGAGTCCGCAGACTATTTAGATTTGCTTCACAAAGTGAAGGCAAATGGAAAAAATTTCCTGGACATCTCATAGGTGAGCGTAAGCACGATGAATATGCCTGGAAGCTTTGGATACCGAAAGAGCTGGTTTCGAAAGTCCTTTTTCAAGCACATAACAATACCTTGTGCTCACATGGAGGTATTCACAAAACTGTTGAAAGAATTAGGCGATACTATTTTCGGCCCGGTTTGGTGGCTAACGTCAAGGCCTATATTAATGCCTGTGAGGTGTGCAAGACCTAATTATGCACTTCGACCGCCATTAGGAAGAGCGCCTGAAAGCCAGCGGTTTTTCCAACGGCTTTACGTAGATTTTCTTGAGCCCTATCCACGAGCGCGAAGCGGACATATTGGAATATTTGTTGTTATTGTAAATTTTTCTAAATACGTTTTTCTGAAGCCTGTAAAGAAGTTAAACGCAGCACTCGTCATAAAATATATGGAAAGCGAGTTGTTTATGACTTTTGGGGTTCCGGAGACAATTGTTTCCGATAATGCATCCCATTTTCGCTCAGAGGCCTTTCAAAAGCTGTTGCTCCAGTACGAAGTAAATCGTGTGCTGAACGCAGTTCACTCGCCTCAAGCAAACGCCTCAGAACGAGTAAAGAATAAGCTGGAATTAGAGCTTACTTGCGCCCTGATCAGAAAGATTGGGACGAAGTGCTAAGCAAAATCAGTTGTGCATTAAGGTCCTCTATTCATTCTAGTATAGGAACCTCACCCTATTACATGGCATTTGGACAGCATATGATCACGGCTGGGTCAACTTACGGATTGTTAAGGAAGTTAAATTTGCTGGATGATTGCTCTCTAGCGTTTAATCGGCAGGTTTCATTTGATTTAAATCGCGATAAAGCCTCCAAACTCATTTTATTAAAACACGAGCAAAGCAAACGGAAGTATAATCTTCGATCGAGAGAAGTGTCCTTTACAACCCGACAAGAAGTGTACAGAAGGAACTTCAAGCAAAGTTGTTTTCAAACCGGGTACAACGCCAAGTTTGGGCCTGACTTTATTAATAAAGCACGAGTGAGGAGAAAGATAGGCAATTCGTATTACGAATTAGAGGACCTGCAGGGCCGGTTGTTAGGTAATTACCATGCTAAGGACATACGGCAGTAAGTTCGCTTCAGGCGGAGTCAGTCTAGGGTACGATTACAATACGCTAGCCTGATTCTAGAGGAGGTTTTGTAACGGCGCTTGAAGCTAATGTGAATTAGATACCGCCTAAAAGTATCCTAAAAGTATGCAAGTTTAACTCCAACTTACACTCAAGCAGGGTGATGCATCGATTTTTGTTGCCTGACATAAGGGGCAAAACTTTGAGTGCATCTGCTGCGCTGGAAAGCCGAGCTTTAAGTTATGCATCAGCTGTACTTAGAAGCTTAGCTTGTCGAGTCGTCAGCTGCGTTGAAAAGCTTAGCTTGACGTTTCGTCAGCTGCGTTGAAAAGCTTAGCTTGACGTTTCGTCAGCTGCGTTGAAAAGCTTAGCTTGACGTTTCGCCAGCTGCACCGCGCGCAATTTAGGCTGGCGCGGTTCCGGTCAAATCACGTGTGTTTGCAATTGTGTAAAAATATTTGTGCATCGAATCCCAATTAGGTTATTTTCTTGGATTTGAGTCTGGTAAGCGTTGGATTCATTTTAAATATTACATACTTAGTATTCGCTAATCTGCTCTTGAAGAGATCAGTTGTGTCGCGGAAAAAAAAACAAAGTGCGTGTTTACGCGTTATTCTTTTGTTATCTATTCTTCGTGTGCTAAAAATAGCACAGATCATAAAAATTCGGACGCTGTCTAGCGCAGTGTCGGCAGTTGGACAACAACAACAACATAAGTGTAGTGCGATAAGACTGCATTTGTGGCCCGCTAGGGCATCGCTGTTCCCCTCACACTGCGCGCAGCCGTACAAGAGGGGCAATAAAAGCAGTGATTGACTTACATTCGACTTTGCATAAAATCGAGAGAAATGGCAAATACCAGAGAAACAATGCTTCTGGGCGAAGCTCTGAGAAAAGCCGTCATGGTCGATGTGATTCTAGGAGAGTTAACCCTGGCAGAAAATCTGGCCACTAGCGGCGAGCTTAACCCATATGGTATAGCAGTATCAAGCAGTAATGCAGCCTGCATCACCAGTACTCTGACAATAACTCACAGTCCAATATATACCTACACTACATCATCACCCAGCATATGCCGTGGCTTGTGCTCAACGCCTATGCCTCCTAAAGCATTAAGCACTTCTATAGACTTCCCCCCTCTACCGGGCCGAATCTGATTCACCCAGATGGCAAAAAATCCAGAGCCAGAAGAGGAAGGGGTCATCGAACTCACCAATAAGTCAACGAAAACGTGCCGATACTAGAAATTTAGAACCCAGTGACCCTGTGTCAGCAAACAGGTTCGAAACACTATCAGTTGATGACGATGAGATGGACTGCAATAGTGTGGACGAACCATCGACTAGCGCTGCAGCAGCGGCTTACCGTTCTCACACCGCTTCTAAGGCTAAAGACAGCAACGCACATAACAAGAACGCAAACGTACAAAGTAAAACTGATTCATCTACGGTAAACTCTGCTTCTACTGGTAGTCCAAAACCACCACCAATCGTTCTTATGGACGTGACAAACGTGAACGAACTTCTTATCGCTATCGAGGAAGTTACAAATCTTGAAAATGTTGAAATCAAATCCTCAGTGGGCTCCACTCACAGAATCTACACCAAAGACGCAATCACCTACAGGGCTGTAGTACGACAATTAAATTCCCTGAAAATTGAATTCCATTGCTATCAATTGAAAGACGAGAAACCATTCAGAGTTGCTGTGCGAGGATTACACCATTCACAGCTCCATGATAAAATCAAAGAGGAATTACTCAGTCAGGGGCATAAAGTTCTATCAATATATAACCCAAAAAGCAACAAGAGCGGTGAACAGATGAACCTCTTCTTCATTAATGTAGAAAAGAATCTAAATAACAAAGATATACTCCAACTACGATCTCTATGTCGCCAACGCGTCCGTTTTGAAGTAGCCAAAGCACAGGACATAGTGCAATGTCGGAGATGCCAATCGTTTGGTCATACTGCCAGATATTGCTACAGACCTTTTATCTGTGTCTCTTGCGGTGACTACCATAAATCATCAGATTGTCCCAGAAGCAAAGAAGCACCAGCAACTTGCACTCACTGTGGTGAAAATCACCCAGCTAACTTCCATGGCTGCAAATCCTATCAAAAATTGCTCAAAATGAACGACAATGTACAGAAAACCCCAAAAGTCAGCATAAACAATAACTCTACACCCAAACATTATGAAAATAGAGCAAATAGCCAGAAATGCAAATCCAATCACGGAAAAACAAAACAAACGACCAGGAAACCTAACAAATAGGCTACAGGACGCCATTCAACAGCAACATCACTACGGTGCAAAAAATCATGCGCACTTCTTCCCAGATGTGTCACAACAGCAAAATGCACAAGAATCTAAACTAGAAATGGCAGTTGCATCGCTCACAAAAGCTATCGAGGGTCTATACGCCATGCAAGCCCAGATGCTGCAGATGCTGGTTGCAATTAACGCGCAACTTACACAATGTCCCAAATAAAAATTCTCACCTGGAACACGCGAGGTGCTGCCGGCAAAATGACGGAAATCGGCCACCTTGCGGAGAGAGAGAATATTGACATTCTCCTTCTCACTGAAACGAAGACATCCAACCTTCAACTATTTGGATATGAAGTCTACACTTCAAATCTACCTGACGGCAGCCGCAGGGGTGGAGCTGCAATCCTGGTTAACAAAAAGATCAATCACTTTCCCATTAAGCCAATCGTCCATGCTAAAGTCCAAATCGTGGGTGCCAGAATCCAAACATGTATAGGACAAATATTCATCGGATCAATCTATTGCCCTCCAAACTTCAGCTGGACTCTATCAGAATTTGATGACATATTCGCTAACTTCAACTTCCCAAGATCATTTATCAGCGGAGACTGGAACGCCAAACATCCATGGTGGGGTTCTGCGATCACCTGTCACCGAGGTAACTTACTTGCCGCAAGCGGCATCTCAATTAACGCCAACATCCTGGCGACTGGAGCACCAACATACTATCCAAGCGCAGTAAATCGAAGACCATCCTGTTTAGACTTTGCAATTTATCGCAACATTCCACACGACAAGCTAAGCATCAGAGACAGCTGGGACCTTGAATCGGACCACCTGTCTCTCATCACTACATTAAAAACAGAAGCCATACACTGCACTCAACGTAGACAACTTCTTAGCAAACACACAAATGTAGCTGTTTTCAAGGAAGAACTATGTAGATCGATACGCCTTAACATTGAGCTCAACTCTGCTGCTGAGACTGACTACGCTGTAGACCTCTTCACTACCAACGTGACAAATGCGGCGAGGAGTGCAAACGTGTACACTGCAAACAATCATGGCAGAGCCCTCATACGCCACTCGAATAGAATTGACCCAACCATTGCAGAGATTCTAGTCCGTAAGAGAGCACTGAGAAGACGTTATATTCGAACGCACAGTCCTGAGGATAAAGCTCAATGGCATAGATGCGCCAGAGAGCTTCACGTTGCCATGGCTGAATTGAAAAATGCGCAATTCGAACATATGCTGACCAATATGGACTATTCTAATGATTCCATTTTTAATATGTGGTCCTTTACCAAAAAAGTAAAAAGAATGCCACAGAAAGTTACGCCTCTGAAGAACAGCAATGGTAACTGGTGTCGCTCCTTAGAAGAGCAAGTACAAACATTTGCGGAACACCTTGGCGACAGATTCACTGCGTTTAATTTCGCATCCGAGGAGGATATCAACAGAATAAACGAAATACTACAGCGCCCTTTCCAGATGTCACCTCCAATAAGACATATCCGTCTGGAAGAAGTCTCAAACATGATACGTACCCTCAAAACTCGAAAGGCGCCAGGTCACGACCTAATAAGCAACGCAGTACTTAAAATCCTTCCCAAGAGAGCACTATTACTTATCACATTGATATTCAATGCGATACTTAGAGTGCAATACTTTCCCAAAAAATGGAAGAGTGCTAGAATCAGTATGATTCTAAAGCCAGGGAAGCCGGAACAGGATCTAAGCTCCTACCGGCCTATCAGTCTCCTGCCCTCTTTATCGAAGGTAATGGAAAGGCTGATAGCTTCCCGACTTATAATACACCTAGAAGACAATGATACTATCCCAATGCACCAATTCGGATTCAGAGCCGGCCACAGTACGATTGAGCAATTGCACCGTGTAGTCAATCACATCCTGAAGGCCTACGACCATAAAGAATACTGCAACGGCATCTTTCTTGACATACAACAGGCATTTGATAGAGTTTGGATCCCGGGACTACTAGCCAAAGTCAAAACAGCGCTGCCAGCCAACCTGTTTGAGCTCATCAGATCGTTTCTCACAAACAGAGATTTTTGCGTCCAGTCCAGAGACGCAATCTCTGCAAATGTTGCCATTGCAGCTGGCGTCCCCCAAGGAAGCGTCTTAGGACCGCTACTGTACTCCATCTTTACAGCAGACATCCCCAAGCCAAACTATGAAGAAATGACCTACGACAACAGCAAAATGCTGCTGGCCAGCTTCGCTGAAGACGTCTGCTTTCTCAGCTCCTCGAACAGTGAGACCGAGTCTTCACAAACGCTGCAAACCTACCTCAACGAATTCGAGAAATGGGCCACGGCGAACAATATCAAAATCAACGAAAGCAAATGCGTAAACGTTTGCTTTACGTTACGCCGAAAAACAACTCCGGTGGTCCACATTAATAATGTGGACATAGAGCAAGCGACTAAGGCGAAATACCTAGGCCTCACACTGGACAAACGCCTAACCTTCCGAGAACATATTGCCAGAGTCGTCAAAACGTGCAACCTAAAGCGCAACCAATTATTCTGGATGCTAAACAAGAAAAGCAAACTATCTCTAAGATACAAGCGGCACATTTATCAACAAATCATCGCACCAACTTGGAGATATGGAATCCAAATTTGGGGAGTGGCGGCTGCGTCCCACCGAAAACGTTTCCAAACCGTCCAGAACAAAACATTAAGACAAATCACTGGCTGTGAGTGGTTCGTTAGCGGCCAAACGCTTCACAATGACCTAAACCTGAGTCTTGTTGAAGACCAAATATCGTTCTTCTCAAGCAGGTACAACGACCGTCTAACTGCCCACCGTACTCGTCTAGCCCGGAGATTACAGGGGGCTATCCCAATTCGCAGGCTCAAAAGAAGACATTTTGGGCTGCTCCTAAGAGACTAATATGAATATATTATTTACTTGAAACTAGTCGTAATTTGATCTACTCCTATATACTAAGTTGAAAACTAATTATAATTTATAATTAAGAGATTATTTACTTAAGAAAACATTTAGGTTAAAGGGTTTAATTAGATCTGTTCCTGGATTATATTGAATAAAGATGTTAATTAAAAAAAAAAAAAAAAAAAAAAAAAAAACATACTTAGTAGTAAGGTTTCAGGTCGTTTTCGTTGCTTTCTTGGCCTTCTGGTTTGGCTCTTTTTGAGCGCGACAGTGCCTGCACAAGCGACCCTGAGCGCCGTCTTTGTCGCCGCACTAGCTGTCAGCGGAGCGGCACCGAGCGCCTTCTTAGCGGCTCACTAGCGGCCGGCAGAGCGCCACTTAGTTCCATCTTTACCGGCTCACTAGCGGCCAGCCAAGCGCCAGTGAGAGCCATCTTTGCCGCCACATTTGCGGCCTGCGGAGCGCCAGTGAGCGGCGTCTTTGCCGACGCACTTGCGGCCAGCGGAGCGCCAGTGAGCGCCATCTTTGCCGCCGCACTTGCGGCCAGCGGAGCGCCAACTTTGCCGCCACACTTTGGGCCAGCATCTGAATCTTTAAACCTCAACTTTAATCATCAGCCTCAGCGACTAGTTCGCAAATTACAAATCTTGTCAGTGTGAACAGTGATGAGAGCATACCATTAAAATAATTCCGCAGAAGAAAAGTTTAAATGTGATGCGAGCATACATTTAAAACAATTTTAAAGTAAATTAAAATGCAGAAGTTTAAAAGTGATGCGATACATTGTTTGAAGGAAACAAATAGTTAAAAAGGAAAAATTATAAAGGCAAAAGTTGAGCGTTACTCTGTCGCACAAATTTAAATAGAAATATATTATTAAAATTTAGGATTGCAAAACTTTAAAATTACACAAAAAAAAAAATTAAAAAATTAAAACAAAAAAAGTAACAGAAAATTGTTGAAAATTTTGAAGTAAATTAAAATGCAGAAGTTTAAAAGTGATGCGATACATTGTTTGAAGGAAAAATAGTTAAAAGGGAAAAATTAGAAAGGCAAAAGTAGCGCGTCACTCTGTCGCACAAATTTAAATAGAAATATATTATTAAAATTTAGGATTGCACTTTAGAAAATTGTGGCGATAGTTAAATGTAAAAAAAAATTAAGCAAACACAAAAAGAAAAAATGACAAATAAAATGTTTTAACAATTCAAAAGAGCGCAACTGATTTGTTCACAAAATATTTAAAATTCGAATTAAAATTAAAGCGCTACTATATTGTGTAACAAATTAAAAAGCAAAGCGCTACAAAATTATACCAATACAAATGTACCAAACGCAAATTAGATAGTTAGTCAAAAAAAAAAGTGAGGGAGCAAGCAAGGGAAATTTTAGGAAATTTAAACAATTGTTGAAAGTGTTGCGTACAAATTAAAAGATAGGTAAAAGTTATAACCAAGAAATACCAAGAATCAATAAATAATGGAAGTCGGTGCAAGTTTAAATTAAATCAGAATTACATAGAATGTTATTTTTCCTTTTGCCTCGTGATTGTGCCATATGAGATGTCAACGTTTGTTGAAAGTTTTATTTTTTCTACAGCAAAGTTTCAGTACTTCGGCGGATATCGATCGCCACCGCTGGAATTCTGTCTGTAAGTTTTTATTTTTATACATTTTATTGACATTATTCATTAGGCTCATACACGCAACATATAGTTAAAAGAAACGCGTGAGAAATAAATTAAAATTGTTAAATTGGATAGATAAAAACTAAAAGAAAAAAAACGATTATTATAGGAATACAAATCATGCAGTAAGCAAAAAATTAAAGTATAAAGCCCTGGGAAAAATTACGTATACATATTTAAAAGAAAAAACTATTATAATATTACAACTAATTATTGATAATTTTTTACTATTTTCTTGGTTATAATTAATTATTGTTCAACTTTTATTGTTTATTAAATTGTAGAATTATGAAGTAATTTAGTCTTTATTAGCCGAGACGAACCGTTGACAACACTGTCGTAGAGTCAGATGGGCTAGTTTTCTAGCAATTTTTTTTTTGTCGCAGCACGCTCAATTCTGATCTTTAATTAACAACATTGAGCAGCGAAGGAAATGGATATTGCTATAGGCAAGACCACCACCCCCAAAGCCGACAAGCTAGATCCGGACTCTAAAGCGTACACCGCACATACCATTAGCCCTGTCGCCTTGAGCTTCCTTTCGTTGCACGTTGCAGAAGGCGTTAGATTTTAAAAATTGTACAAATTCTTTTTTTTGGGGATATTGTCCATATGAATCAAAAATTTTGTTAGCCTGCGCCTATCAAAATAGAATGCAATTCAATGAGCTCCTTTCTGATCTGAAGTATCGGTGTTGGAATTATTAAAGCGGGATACTTTAAACTGGTAACTGGATACTTAAACTGGTAACTGGTCCGAAGGAAAGACTCCTTTAAAAATAGATCGTATTTTTGAATGCTTGGAAAGCAAATGTTGAATTTCTAAAGTATTCATTTTAAAAAAGCGTTCGAATATTGCTCTGTTTATCGATATCAAGCATGGAATCGTATTCACAGTATACTAAACAAGTAACTGCTTCAGTAAGTGGTTACGAAAATCGTCATTCGATTCTTTAGTACCTTGCGAGATCAAATTTGAACATATAGTTGAATTTGATTGATCAGCAGTTAAGTCAAAGGCTAATATAAAACTGTTTGAATCAAACATTTCCTTGGTAATTTGTAGTCCACGATCTTAATGTTTTATTCCAGATGATGTAAATAGCATATATAACCTCTTTTGGAATATAGTTTTATACCCTTGCAGAGGGTATAATGATTCAGAAGTTTGCAACGCAGTGAAGGAGACGTTTACGTCCCTATAAAGTATATATATTCTTGATTAGCGTCACTAGACGAGTCGATCTAGCCATGTCTGTCTGTCCGTTTGTCCGTCCGTTTCTAAGCAAACTAGTCTCTCAGTTTTAAAGCATAAAATTTAACATATACCTTTCTAAGCTTGGATATAACATTTTTAAATTATTTCTCAATTTCGAATTAAATTTTATCAAAATGGTCGTCCGATTTTGATATCATATAGCTCCCATAGAAACAAACGGAAAATGAATGGTAAAATAATATGGAAAAATTATATTTTCGGTGTTTTTTAACATATAACCTCCTACGCATGGAAATAATATTTTTTATTTGGATTTGAATTTCGAATTAAATTTTATCAAAATCGGACGACTATATCATATAGCTGCCATAGAAAAGATCTGAAAATTAGTCGGAAAACATTAAATAAAAATTATATCTTTGGTGTTTTTAAACATTTTTTAATTAGTTCTGAATTTCGAATTCAATTTTATTAAAATTAGACGACTATATCGTATAGCTATCATAGGAACGATTGGAAAATTAGTGGGAAAATAATATGATTAAAATTATAGCTTTGGGGCTTTTTGACTATTATATTATAATATAATTTTTTGTATTTTTAAGAATTTCGAATTCAATTTAACAAAAATCGGACTACTCTAACATAGAGATGTAAAAAAGTAGTGTGAAAAAAGATTGAAAAATATTTTTTTTTTTATATCACTGAAGTCAGCAACAATCCTTAACAATTTTACATGGTGTTACTAAAGATGATTATTATAGGGTATACAAACTTTGGCTTGCCGAAATTAAGTTCCTTTCTTGTTGTAAATCATTTTTATCTGAATAGGACACTGCATATTCCGAATTAAAAATGTCTGATCTAAATCTTAATAGATCGTTAATTCCATTAGTGATCAATAACTAAATATCCGTGTGGTTGCTCCGTTACTTCTTTATATATTCTAAATAACTCCGTTGGGTTTTCAGGATAAATTTGTCTTGCTAAACATTAAAATTTAAGCTTAACAGGAGGATTTTTTAAAGCAACAATATTTTTGGTATTTAGTGTAATATCTCTGGTGTGCGAAGTTTTTTAAAATTTCTTCTGAGTCACCACAGCTACTACACTACCTTTAGTAGGCAGCTCACACACATTTTTGTTAAAGGCTCCCAGCAAAAAATCGTCATTAAAAGAATAGGTTCATTTGTTTAATTTTTAATTGTTTCAGAAACTCCTTTAAAGTATTCAAGCTTTTTAAAAATTGGCTTGCTGCTCTTCTTTCCATAACACCAAATAATTCGATCTATTAAAATATTAAAAAGGTCACTCTTCTTAGTAATTAGATTTTCTAAAAAGTTTGTTTTCCGATCCTGATGGTCCGCAAATTAGCATTGTAAATGGGTGTATAAATTGCGTAAACATTTTTTATATATTATTACAATATTTTTATTTTATTCAGGATAAATTTTAAATTATTTTATATAACTATTTTCTTATATAATGTTATGTAAATTACACTAGGTTTGTTTTATTTTCTCCTGGTCGCGTTTCTTGGCACAGTTTTTCTCGACATGAGTATTAAATCCGCAAAAATTACAATAAATAAGTTTCCTGTATCCTTTTTTTTAGTAGGAAACAACCTGATTCATCCACTAATTATTTTGACTGAATTTTAAACATATGTGTTACCATTACTGTATATTTCATAATTTGTGTTTTCTAGGAATACAAAGAACTGAAACAAATTATTTAATGAACACCGAAGTGGACGTTTTTTCTTGTGTATTCTACAATTGGTGAAAAAATTGGGTAGTTGTGATAAACTTTTTCCGATATAAATATCGATAATGTTTTTTGATAAATACTTATTTAAAAAAGGTTTTTTAATTTCACCACGAACAATAACTGTATGATACTTATTAAGTGGTGTTAGTATTTTTTCAAGACTTGTATACGGAATATCTCCAGCTGACCAATCCAATCCGTTTATATTCTGCTGATTTAGGCGTTGCTGCTTAAGAGCCTCATTATTCAATTCTTTTAAGTTATGTTATGTTTTAAAATTAAAGAAATTTGGTATCACCGATCCAGCAGACATGAATGCTAGCTCCTTAACAAAAAGTTGATTATTGTTTCCAAGTACATATTAATATTCTACTATATGGCTTGAGTTACGATCAAGAGTGTTCATGATTGGGTAAGATTTTTAAGTCGACTGAGCGTATGCTTGCGAGGGCTTTCCCCTTTATATAGCGGTAGGAGTCGAACATACTTACAGTTTAAATAATTAATCCTAGCTAATGGATATATTTGTAACTAAAAAAAAATACAAATTCTCGAAAGAAACAAGACTATGAAGTCACTTTTGGATTCGAATACTATGTAGTCCATAATTTAAAGTTGAAATGCGGTCTGTCAACTACTCGAAAATTTTCGCCCATGATCAAGTAAAAATAATTTTATTGGATTTGACAAAGACGAATGCATGCAACTGCTTACATATAAGGAATTTATTCAGTTGAAGCTGGATCAGTATGACTTCTTGATGCCTGATGCAATTATTGATCATCCGTGTATGCCTCCCATAAAATGTTACTTTAAATTTAGGAAATCAGATAAGCAACACGTTTGTGTAATTAATCAGTATGGTAACAAAATTGAGTTGGATTCTGAGTCCTGGAGATCATTACTTCGATTAGCCATTTTTTTCCCAAAGTTTTTATGTTAGAATTTTTATTTACGACATCAAGTAATATACCTCTACAATAATCATATTATTCCTAAGTGTGCACCTTTACAACGATTTGATATTCAATTAGCTGATCTAGAGGGTTCCTATGATAAAGATGTGCAAATAGATTTAATACGATTATGTTTTAAAATTTCAAAAAAGATGCATTCAGAAATAAAAAGAGATGTACATGTATATAAGCAAACACTACTACCTAAGTAAATGATACCTTTTAGGAAACAAAACAAGGGTTTTATATATTTTTTACCCGCTGAAGCAGTTAACACCAAGTCTGCACTGGATGTAACAGAAGCAATGAAAGCTTTTTTTAAAAATAGTAAAAGTAAACCCGAGAATATTCACCCAGATCAAGGAAAAGAATTTTTTAATTCCACTTTTAAGAAATTAATGACCAAATTTTATATTAATCATTATCATACCTATACGCATCTTAAGGCTTCTATATGTGAACGCTTTAATCGAACATTAAAGAATCACATGTGGAAATGCAGGGAAAATATAGGTGGATTAATAATATTAATTATCTCGTGGGTCAGTACAATAATTCATATCACCGAAAAATTAAAATGAAACCTATAGAAGTCTGCTCTAAAAATGAAGAGTTTGTTTTAAAATCAGTATATAATATTCCAAAACATAAATTTTCATTAGGTGATTTCGTACGAATAAGTAAATTGATTCCAGCCACAACTCATGGATTTCTGTAAATGACCTGTTAAAGTAATAAAACGCAAAACTAAAAATTGATTTTTTTCCTATATTTTCATTTATTTATTTATTAATTTAATCTTCTTATACAAATATTTCTTAATACTATGTGGGGTTACTGCTTAAAATATTTTCAATAATATAATGATCATGAGCTAATGTATTACAATTATCCGGTAAAATATATCTTATATCGTCCTTATAATTAAGACTAATTTTAATCATAATGTATACAGAATGTGGGATCTACTACGAATTACTCGCTCAGCTCCATTAAAAGTTTTTTTATATTTTATACATTCGATATAATCTTCATGATTCAGTTTCTTAATAACTGATTTCTTAACTCATTTTATTTTTTTATACAATCGTTTTCATTTCCTTCCTTATCAACTAAACAAGAGTATGCCTTAGCTTTAAGTCCCGCAAAGGATTTCATAACCCTACTGGCATGCTCATCCTTCATTTTTCATTATTAGCCTGAACAATATTAAATCATATATAATTTGTGATGGTGTTGACTCAATTACCGCTAGATCAGACCCAAATATTTCAACGTTATGGACATTATGTCTAGCTATGCGTTGTCTAAAACTATGTTTCTATGCTTAGCCACATTTTCCATTGTTTTTCCTTATACTGCATTATTCATTAACTAAAAAAAATTTGATCAAAATCATTTCCTGCTAATTTTTGCTGATTATTATTTAAGTCAATATAAGGCTTACCCCAACATGATTGGTTAAAGGACAAAACTCTATTTATTTTTTTACAACTAAACCATGTTTGATACATAACTGAAGCTTTTTTAAAAGAATAATGTATTCGCTTTTATTTGTTAAATTCGCAATAAATTTTTTTTGCTTACCGACAGGAGGAACTTTATTTTCCGGACAGAAAGGCAAGTAGTTATGTGGATCATGTCGATCAGAAGAATATTCTAAATCGAATTCTAATATTTATCCCACATTTTCATCAATAGTAATATTTTTTATAATCGAATGACCCTACTTGATCCCTACTTAAAAATTTAAGCCCAGAAAGGGGTAATGGTTGACTCATAGCCCATCCATATAAATTATTTGCGTCAATATAACTAAGAAAGTTATTTGATTTACTATGATCAAGGTGATCAGGTATTTATTATAAGCTACAGAAATTCATTGGGTACATTGAGTTATCCCTCCTCGTATTGCTCTTTTCAAAAAATGGTACATGTTTCCATCGCTAATTAATTCAAAATTTACATTGGTATACTTGAGCACAGCATCCCAAGATATTTAAGGTGCTGTTACATAGTTAATAGGGTCTAACTTATGAATTCTCCGACAAATTTCCATAAATTATTCAAAGAGATGAGTCAAAACTAAAACGCCACTTTCTAAATAAAAATAATCTCTAATAGTGTGACAATTAAAAGTTTCCTAAACTTTTTGAACAAAATTGTAATCCTCAGTACTACAACTTTCTTCACTGAAAGATTTATAAAACCTTTCAATGTCAGGAGGCTGGGTGTCATCAAATTTTTCAAACTATCTAAATAGTCATATGGAAAGACACCCTTCCTACGCATTTGCATACATTTTTCTCCCTGAAATTTTGTGCTTAGAATTTTGAAATGTTTGTCCTCCATGTAACTTGAAAGTTTTTTTAAACTTGAATATGAAAACCTAATTGAATCGACATATCTTATTTTGTATCTATTCGAGGCATTTATTTTAATTGTCTGCGTTAATGCTATGTAAAGTAATAAATAAATGTACGAGTATATCATATTTCGATGAATTATGAAAGACTACAGGAAAGAATAAATCACTTAATTTATATTTTGGCTTACAATTTTTATGAATAAGACCCACGTAATTTCCAGTAAATTGGTCGAAGTGTTTTTCCAGGTCGTCACCATGTATTTCTTTTTCACAGGCGCAGCATATTGGTTGACCAATATTTGTAAAATAAACTCATAGTTTTTTCTTTGAGTGATAAGTCAGCTCCTATAATATTTAAAAACATTTTATTAGTATTTAATATATGTCATTATTTTATATTTTTTGTTAAGAGACGGATTATATTTATGAGCAATGTAAAAGGATATTGCACATGCAGTATGCTTTTGTACTAGTTTAGGCATGTGCTGTAATTTTCATGAACAGCCTCAATGTCAGCAATATCAGCACTGGAGGGGATAATTTTTTCTGAAAGCCGTTTTTCTGAAACATCGTTAAATGTTGTAGTATTTGGCTCTGGGTAGAAGGAGGCTTTTTTTCCGCAAGCACTTGGATGCCTATAATGGGTTGTGTTATTTACTGTGAAAAATTGTAAGCAGGTATCTCAAAAATATCCACCCGCAATTACACTAGAAATGTAGGCGTAATGCATGACTTATCGGCTTATATTGTTGATTCCCAATATATTTATATGATTAGAACGAATAGATTTTGTTCTAAAGGTTGACCCGGTAATTTTTTTGCCATCTGCATCATTATTTTTTTTTTTAACTAAATAATTTCGTTGTTTGTGATTGGAAACTCGATTCTTGAAAAATCCAATCTTATTCCATTATACACAATGATTTCATTATTAATATTTATTTGGTATGTGGTGGACTTTGTCATTTTTTATCTCGAATACTTTCTTTGCTGTGTTGTTGCAAAGGTAGCACTCTCATGACTTTTATAAGCTATATATGCTAGTACGCACCACTTGTATTTGTATTTGTACATTTATAAGTGCATTTCGTGCTCTTATTTTTTTAGGGGCCTGGATGTATCTGCTAGCAGCAATGTTTTCTAGCTTTATTATCGTAATTTCGAAATATGTAAAATTTCTAATTGCCCAACCAGAATCTTTTTCTTGGAACTCACTGCTCGATGTTAATAAACTATCTATTGCCGTATTTAACTCATTGTCAATGTTTTCAGTTTGGTATACCGATTTGTATACAGTCGTAAAATGTTTTGTTGTTTGAATTGAATCTTCTTCTTCTGTTTGTTTTATATAGGTACCATAAACTGTATTTAATGGGACTATATTCAAACATGAAATGCTTTTGGCAAAGCTGATAATAATACTTTAAATCAATAGTATTTTGGACAGAACTATTAAATCTATATGATTTTACTGGAAACTTAGTTTCTGAGCTTAGATGAAAAATATTTGGATTATTCTTGAGCTCTCTGACCGATGCATTTTTGTGCTTATCGGTCAATATATGCTGACGTTCACTTGAGGCCAGATTTTTTTTCACCGCAAGTAGGACATAAAAGTTTCATTAAAGCCTTTGTTTCTCGGTAATTTTAATTTTTTTTTGAGTTGATGAGGATTTCCGTACCCTCATCCAATTTTATTCGGTTAAGAGCATTAGCGGATGTTGTAGGATGGTCGTCTAAATTTTGTAGTCCTTGGTTTAGTTGTTGTTGTTGTTTTCCACCAATCATTAACAAAATGAATGCATTTTTGGGTCCTTTCGAGTCTTTGAGCACTTGGCAAAATGAGCTTCAAACTCACTTATATCCACAATTTTAGTGCACAAATCACAAACAATTGATGACTCAAATTTTCGGGTCTAGTTTTAGTTTTTTGTTTTTTTTGGTATAGAAATATTACATAAATATATAATATGTGGAATAAATGTTAATACATTTAACCGAAATGAAAGAAAACGTTTAAACACAACTTGAATTGTTACGCGCAACAACCGGAACCGAAATGGATCGAAAATTTAAATAGAATGCAGTACTGAAGCATTTGAAGAACTGATCCTGAGCAATTTGAGGAGTGTCATTTTTATAGGCTAAAATGTTCACTTAACATGTTGTCATCTACTGGGAGTGCATACAGGCATATTGTACTCCTAGAACCAATCCGATTGGTTCTCGAATATAGAAAGCAGAACAAGACGGCAGTCGAATGGTTATTAGAGGGAAAATGAAGTCAAGGATTGCTAATAAATTACCGGGGGGTGAACGTGATGGACGAGGTGTGTTCAAAAAGTATGGTGACTTTGTATTTTCAAGAAAAACTATTAATTTATTTATCAATATTAATGTTGTCCCCTTCAAAGTAATCCCCCTCAGATACAATACACTTATGCCAACGGTTTTTCCAATCCTCAAAGCACTTCCCATAAGCACTTTTCGGTATAGCCTTGAGCTCTTCCAGCGATGCAGTCTTTATCTCTTCAATCGTTGCAAATCTCCGTCCTTTCATAGGTCTCTTTAGTTTTGGGAACAAGAAAAAGTCACATGGGGCCAAATCCGGTGAATATGGTGGCTGAGGCATTATTGTGGTGTTGTTTTTGGCCAAAAAATCTCTCAAAAGCAAAGATGAGTGAGCAGGGGCATTATCGTGATGCAAAAGCCATGAATTGTTTTTCCACAATTCTGGACGTTTTTTTCGTATTGCTTCTCGCAAACAGCGCATACGACCATATGGTAAGAACTCCTGATGCACCACGCCATGGTAATCGAAGAATACAGTGATCAAAACTTTGACATTTGATCGAACTTGGCGTGCTTTTTTCGGTCTTGGCTCACCTGGGCTCTTCCATTGTGACGATTGGGCTTTGGTTTCGATATCATAACCATATACCCATGATTCGTCACAAGTTATGATCCTTTTGAGTAAATCTGGGTCGTCGTTGACGTCGTCCAACAGCTCTTGAGCGATGCTCATGCGACGGTTCTTTTGGTCAAAATTCAGCAATTTTGGAACAAACTTCGCGACACACGACTCATCCCCAAAACGTTTGAAAAATTTTCATGGCACGAGCCAAGCGATATACCGACATCTTCAGCAACTTCTCTGATAGTGATTCGACGATTTTCCAAAACAATTTTCTTCACTGCTTGAACGTTTTCATCAGTTGTTGACGTCCAGAGC
The DNA here is from genome assembly GCF_025231255.1 of Drosophila biarmipes. Classification (NCBI taxonomy): domain Eukaryota; kingdom Metazoa; phylum Arthropoda; class Insecta; order Diptera; family Drosophilidae; genus Drosophila; species Drosophila biarmipes. The sequence goes on along the minus strand of NW_026114526.1, from coordinate 439,124 downwards.
GAGGCTCGTCATTGGCATCTTCCCGACTTTACTCAGAACAGTTTGACCGTATGCCACTGTCAACATTTCAAGTGTTTCGGAGCACTTAATTTCGATAGCAAAAAATCGCTGAGCACGCAAAACAACTTGTTACCTTTACGCCTCTCACAACTGAACAAAAAAGGGGATTTAATTGAAACTTGGTACAGATGTTAGAGAAGAGTGTACCAACATAACAAAACAAAAAAATCTATAATCGTAAATATGTTGCCCGCGAAATTTGAAAAGTCACCTTACTTTTTGAACACACCTCGTATAAAGGTAAATATCGATGGTGTATCGGGTATGGGATAGGTTACGCTTACAAAAGGTAATCTCTGTGTAAGCCAGATACAAAATTATTGGCACTTTGGTTCGGTCCAACATTTGCGCAAGATGTTGCAATGCATCCATTAGAATTTTTTCAAACCTGGAGATTTTTTCGACGGTTTTGTTTAAAACCATAATCATTGTGTTTGCTATCCGAGGGAATCCTATCGTTTTATTGCACTTCAAAGTATTATGACCCCTCGCTATCTTCTGAAAATGTCTACGAGAAAGTGCATGTGCATACCCACGAACTCGAGTATCACCCCCTACCCACGAGTCCTTGTGTGTGTGTTTGTCTGCTTTATTATAAAAAAAAAGTTTGGTGTCATTGGAAAGGATTTTTCAAGCCCATTACAATGATACCGAACATTTTATTTTTAGTGACGACGGTCGTCGTCGTAGTAGTGTGGACTTGGTTAATATTTTTTGCCACCTTAAAATTCATTTGAATTTTACTGTTTACCGCGCAGTTTTATTTTTCACAGTTTAAAAGCCAATATTTCTTATACTACACAGAAACATTGTAAGTCGTCTTGATACCAATCCTGAAAAGGGATTCCAATAAATCTTTTTCAAAATCTGAATGGTATCTCACTCACTAGCTGATTTTTTCCAGACAAATCTGTTTAACCCTTATGTTAGTAACCGGGTAGCCGGGTACCCACCGCGGTGTATTTGTGTGAATAACTTAAAGAAAGTTCAATATTTCATTTTAAGCTCTCAAATCGTCGTTTTTTAACTTAAAAGAAAGCTAGTTGTGAGTTCATTTAATTGATTTATTTTTTATTTTTTTTTTTTTAAATAAGCTTAAACTTTAGCCATTGCCCCATTAGCAACCGGGTACCCGGGTACCCACAGTGAAATGCCTAGGAAATAAATTGAATATAATTTCTATAAATGCATGCAACTAAATTTTTTTAAAAAATATTACATTTTTTTTATAGTTAATGACATTGAACACATTGAACACGATTAACTGAGTGCTCGTCACATACAGGTCGGTGACAATTGGCACAAGCCTTACGTGTCTTTCGCCGTCTTCTTATTGGCAAAGCATTGCAGACATGGCAAGATCCTGTAACTATTTTCCTTCCGGTTTTATTTTTTGGAGTCTCTGGACCAGGATTTACCACGACTGTTTCTGTCAGTTCATGGCCTAAAATACTTTGAATGGCAATCTTTGTTGAGAAATGGCGCATTATTTGTGGATTTGCAGTACGATGTTCAATTATTGGCAATGATAGTTCTTCACTTAGCTTACGCATAAATTGACGACGTTCTGTCGTTTTTTTGGTAATCATTTTATTATTTTCATAATAAATTATATATGTCGCAAGTGAAGAAATATCTAGCATGTTGAAGAACATTGCCATTGGCCCTCTCGAAGATCGTCGTTTACTGGTGTATCTCCGCACCATTTGATCCATTGTGTCGACGCCAGCTTTATATTTATTATAAAAATTTATTATTTCGGGTTTTCTTTTAGCGTCATCACCAACTGATGCATCTGAATGCATCGCAGACATCAGAATGACAGCTTTATTTTTTTTAGGAACGTAAGAACACATGGTAACCTTTTCGTGAAATCCAAAAACTGTCAGTACTGCTCCCGTGTCTTATTTGCTCCCATAACACTAGGGATGTATGGTTTTTTTTTTTTTTTACCGTGCCAACAATAGTAATATTCCACGATAACAAATGTTTAGCAACGGGTAGAGTAGTAAAGAAGTTATCCATGCAGATATTTCTACCACTACCTCGGTACGGAGCCGCCAATTCTTTCACTACTCTTTCACCCTGATTCTTTTCTCGAGTGTTATCTGTTTTCCCAGTCTACATAATCCCTTGCAAAGGATATGCGTTTTCTGCATCTCAAATCCACCAGATCTTTATACCATACTTAGCTGGTTTCGATGGTATATATTGAGTAAACCCAGTACGGCCCCGGTATGGATATAGCTGTTCATCAATCGTCAAGTTTGCAGTTGGTTTGTACATCTGAGCTAAATTGGAATTCAGCATTGTCCACACATCACGAATTGGAGCTGCCTTGTCTTCTTTTTTACGTTGACTTCGAGTATTACTGTCGTCGAATCTCAAAAAAACGCAGAATATTATGGAATCTCGTCAATCCCATCGTCGTACCTGGACTGTCCCAAATAGGTTTCAGATGTCATTCACAACTCTATGTTATTATTATTTTTTTTTTTCTTTACATTTTCACTTACTATTAATATTTCAAGAAAAAAATATTTTGGAAAAAAAAATTTTAATAAAATAAAAAAAATTTTTAATATTCAGAATTGGGTACCCGGGTTGCTAAAAGACGTCGGTAAAGTTGGTTACTAACATAAGGGTTAATTAATTCTGGATTATAGATTTACCCTTAAGTGATCCCAATAAGTCTTATACAGCATAAACCTTTTTCGTAGACACACTCCGGGAATCGTATAACGATACCTATTTATCCTAGACACGAACATTAACGTATAAGAATACCGTGGTAGGGCAGGGGCGGACTCGTGATCGGTGGACACGGGAACGGCCTAATCGCAGCGGCGATTCCCCACTACTACGCAAGAGCAGACACACACACACACAAGGAGTCGAGGGTAGGGGCCCTTTAGTTCCAAGATAAAAGTTTCAAGGTGAATCTTCGAGGATTTCGAGGAGACATTCCTGGCGCACGGACTTTCCCGTGCAAGGAACACGTCCCAGGGAAATCCAATCGGAAATTCGCGATTTTTCCATGCACTTTCCCATGCAAGGGACACGTCCCAGAGAAATCCCATCGCAAATTATTGAATTTAAAATACATACATATTAATTAACTTTTACAATATTTTATTTAAATTGTATCATTTAAATTTTCTGTAGAAGTGCAATTATTATTGCTAAGTCTATTTTTATACCCTTGCAGAGGGTAAATGATTTCAGTCTGAAGTTTGAAACGCAGAGAAGGAGACGTTTCCGACCCCATAAAGTATATATATTCTTGATCAGCGTCACTAGACGAGTCAATCTACCCATGTCCGTCTGTCTGTCCGTTTCTGCGCAAACTAGTCCCTCAGTTTTAAAGCTATCGGGTTGAAACTTTCCCAAAAGTCTTATTTCTATTGCAGGTAGTATATAAGTCGGAACCAGCCGGAAAACTATATCTAAAAAAAATAGTTTCTTCGTTGTTTTTTATCATATAACTTTCTAAGCTTGGAAATGACATTTTTTAATTGGTTTTGAATTTCGAATTAAATTTGATCAAAATCGGACGACTAGCTGCCATAGGAAAAATCGGAAAATTAGTGGAAAAATAATATGAAAAAATTATAGGTTCGGTGTTTTTTAACATCCCTTAACCTCCTACGCATGGAAATAAAATTTTTTAATTAGTTATGAATTTCGAATTAAATTTTATCGAAATAATAGAAACAATCGGAAAATTAGTTGGAAAATATGAAAAATTATATCATTGTTGTTTTTTACATATCACCTTCTAAGCTTGGAAATACAATTTTTTATATTTTTATGAATTTCGAATTCAATTTAATAAAAATCGGACTACTCTAACATAAAGATGTCAAAAAATGGTCAAAAAGTAAGAATGAAATAATTTTTTTTTTATTTTACTTAAGTCAGCAACAATCCTTAAAAATGTTACGTGGTGTTACTAAAGTTGATTATTTATTATAACTGCAAGGGTATATAAACGTCGGCTTGCCGAAGTTATCTTCTTTTATAATTTTTTGGATAATTTGTTTTCAATATTTAACTTTGCTTTTCGGTCCCTGTCCAACGCTCCTGAAAATAAGAAGGGCATGTGCTTAAAAAAGTGTGTTTTACCTGTATACTTGAATATTTACCTTTTCAAACTGTTTAAAACCCTTTGAGGGATTTCGTCACGCCACTTTCAGGTAACGGAACTAGAATTTTTTGGGTTATGTTATAAAACCTATAAAAAATGTCAAAAAGGGACTTTCTTTAAACGTGAATCAACGCACAACATCTTCAACTTAAGGAAGCACTTACCTAACTTGATTTTTTTTTCAGAAAATATCACTTTCATTAAAAAATTTAAATGTTTCGCAGCGCACAATTTAAACAGCCGCAGTTCCTCTTTTTATAACTCAAACAGAATTCTTCTTCTTTTGGTTTCTATCTAAACATAACGGAGACACGCAAAAGAGAGCACTGGCCGAATGTTGCTCTCTGAGAGCCGAGGGCAGGCAAATTATAAGACACAGAAAGAGAGGGTAATATCCGAAGATCTCTATCTCTTTTTTGACATCGGAAGTCTTCTACGCTACTCCGAATTCTCTGCTGACAGCAGCATACAGTTTTAGGCAGAAAAAAAGAACAAAACAGCTTTTTGCGCTCGGACATGTCCCGACGACGGGACTGCTGAACTGCAGGGGTGATACTCAAGTTCGTGGGTATGCACGTGCACTTTCTTATGGACATTCTCAGAAGATAGCGAGGTAGACAGATAGAAAACACGCTGATTATGATTTTAAATAAAACCGTCGAAAAAAACGTCTGATCCCGCTTATTAAAGCTACTAACGTATTTAAATTTAATTTCTGATTTAACTTTATGGTACAAGTGTTGGCGTCTGGTAATATCTATATCTAATTGCTTACTGTTTTCTATTCTGAGTTTCTACTTTTATTCTCTAAAGCTATTCTTGAAAACAGTTTAACGGAGTGTTTTGTACAGGATTTCTTTCTCACTCTTTTGTCCTATCTTATCTTATCTTTGATCCTTACATCCCCAAAGGTGATTTTTTTAAAATTGGTTAAGTACACAGAGAGAAAATTATAACTTTCACAGTTGAAAATATTCTAAACAAGGAAAGAAAGGAAGAAGCTTAAGGGAGCAAAAGGATAATAAGGATATATAAGCAGAAAAGCGATATTTTAGGGCGCCACCTACCGGCTATTTCAGTAGATGTTATGTGGGCGGCAAACAGATTTAAACGTTTAAGCCGTTTGTGGGCGTGCCACATTTCGTTAAGCAGCAAAGCGATACTTTAGGGCCACCTACCGGCTATTTCAGTAGATGTTATGTGGGCAGCAGACAGATTTAAGCGTTTTGGGAATTTATGGGCGTTAGAGTGCGCGTGGCACCCCGCAATGGAAGCCCAGGAATCTACATGCTAAGTATTCATATTCATATTAGGACACGTAAAGACGGACCGGCTAGATCGATCGGCTAGTGATCCTGATCAAGAATTTAAATACTTAAGGAACTTAAATACTTAGATTCCGCAGCGGGGTGCCACGCTTACTCTAACGCCCACAATCCGCGAAAATCTGTAGCGCCTGCAGTTTTTATGATAGAACCAAAAGTTTAACTGAAATAACTCAATAAAAGATAAAAATGTGCCACGCCCACTCTAACGCCCACAAACGGTTTAAACGCTTAAATCTGTCTGCCACCCACATAACATCTACTGAAATAGCCGGTAGGTGGCGGCCTAAAATATAGCTTTTCTGCTTTTATATCTTCATTATCCTTTTACTCCCTTATGTTGGGAAACAGGTATCTGATAGTCAAGGAACTCGACTATAGCGTTCTTCCTTGTTATTATTATATACATTATATGTACACATTTATATAAATATCAATCTATATATAAACATAAATATACATATAAATATATATATATATAAATATAAATATATATGTAAATATAAATATATATACAAATTTAAATACATATATATTTATATAAATCATATATACGTCTATTTCTTTACCTGAAAAATAATTCAAAAATTCCAAATGATCTATCTTTGGATAGTTTAAATTAAGTCTTTGTCATTACAAAACTTTGTTAAATGAATGATTAGGGTGAACAATTTCTGTGTGACTTATATGTATAAAAAGTATTGTATTGTATTATATATCCGAGGCCGTTGGGCAGCTGGATGGCTTATATATACGAGTATATATATATCACATATATATATAACATTTATATATATATATATGTGACATATCCATAGAACCACGCACTCCCATGCACATGTCCACACACCCACACATACACATAGTCATCCTTGAGACACCCTTTAAGAAATAATAATCGAGTCATCCTCTAAGGTATAAGAATTGAAATTTAATTGTAAGCAAGCCAATGGAATATTACCAAGCTATAAGCAAGCCAAAGGAAAATTACCATAAAAAAAACCTCAGCCTGTAGACTAAACAATTAGAAGGAGCCGCTTTTCAGACTATCGGCACGTTCGGGACCCAAGTCTGGAGTCTAAAGTCCAAAGTTAGAGAATCACTCAAGCCACCATAAAATCTCTCCCAAGCCTAAAATACTTGGGTGTCATGATCGACCACCGGCTTTGTCTAATGGCAAGGCAGGCAGAACCGCGGCCGCAATTTCGCGAATTATGGCGAACACTCGCGGACCGAGGCAACCAGGACGTAGATTACTGGTTAGCGTGGTCACATCGACGGCCTCTCTGAGATGCAGTCATTGGTAAACTGTGCGAAATCGCAGACAAAGCCACTGAGGAAAAATAGGTGGTTGTACGGCACTAAGCAGTATTGCATAGCGGAAACATTGGATGTTAAAAACGCATTCACCTCCGCTAGCTGGCACCACACACTAAACGCATTAAGCAAACTTAATGCCCCAGTGTACATACAGCGAGTAATAGCGAGCTAGTTCGAAGGCCGCCTGCTCCTGTACGAAACTGAAACCGGGCAATCGACTCACAAGGTCACCGGGGGAGTCCCCCATGGATCACGATGCCCGAAGGGGCACGACTCAATGGTTTCACGGATTACGTAGCCATAGTAGTTACTGCCAAGAAACTCCCAGACATCCAGACGAACACTCGTGGACCGAGGCAACCAGGACGTAGATAACTGGGTAGCGTTGACACATCGACGCTGATGTACGCTGCTCCCATATGGGCCCGAGCCACAAGAAATGGGAGTTATTTGCAGGAGGGCGATTCAGTACAGAGACTGTGTGCCCTGAGGGTTTGCTGAGCGCCGTGTCATCGCTAGTAATATCAGGAGTAATACCGATGGACCTGCTAGCATTGGAGTCAGCGGGTATCCGCGCAGGTAGCACAGGGGTCGAAACCGTCGAATCCCTACGGAAAAAGTGCAGACAACTTACCATTGCAAAGTGGCAGGAGAGGCGGGCAAAAAGAAAGACTGCGAGCCTTGGGGCATTCCCTCAGCTTAGTAGACTAAACAATTAGAACGAGCCGCTGTTCAGACTATCGCCACGTTCCCAGAAATCAGTATACTCAGATTTCGGGACCCAAGTCTGGAGTCTAAAGTCCAAAGTTAGAGAGTCACTCAATTGCAAAAAAACCCACTCACAAAAAGCTCTAAAGCTCAAAACCGAGGTATGATCGTAAATAAAGTAGGAGTTAGAGAGCGAGTTCAGTTTGAGATTTGTCAATAGCAAGTCGGTGTTTTTCAATCATAAAAATATTGTAACCAGTTTAAGAATAAGAATTCAATAAAGTTTTTTTAACTTACACTTATGGTGCAACAATTTTAAAATTCCTTAAAAGTCATAGGTACTGATCAAAAGAAGGATAATACTATACGACTAGTTTATCCTGATCAGCGTAAAGTCCGTGAACAAAAAAAGACAATAAAAATATCCGCAAAGAATATAAGTGCAAATCAATCGCACGCAGAACTTAAACAAAACCCAAATCGGTCAATACGCGCTAATAAATTAAAGTGCAAATATTGAAAATATTAATTTTATTTGATGGAAGTCCATCAGAGCTAAGCTGGTACATCGTCAGGGTTGAGTACCTCCTACAACTATACCCTACTCAAGATGCCCGACAAACTCACACTGTATAAAGACCCATCGAAAAGACCACTGTCGACTCAGCGCAAGCAGTCATCGAAAAAGAAACAACTAACGCTTAAGTAACTACAAAAGCAGCTTTAATCAAGGCATTCAAGGATCTCAGGCTTTATGAAGACATCATCCAGCATATGTTGGACACCCCATATCAAGGAAGCATTAGTAAGTTTGTAAATGAACTTAATTTAGATCTTCAATAAATTAGACCCAACAGAAAGATTACTTTACACAAGTTTATTAAATAAAACTATTAAGGATTGTATCAAGAGAAAACTTCCCTTGTCATGATAACCGAAGGTATTCAGGATGTTCACATCAAAAATTATTATAAAAAATTATATTCTCAATCACAAAATTATCCAAAGTATAAAAATAACAATTCAAGGGATAATATTAATTCAAATAATTCATCAAGTCCTCAAAGTTCACAAAATAAAAATCAAATTCCCCCTAGGAACCAAGGTAACTATCACGAAATCTAGAACAAGGTAGGGCACAAAATCCTTTAAATTTCCAGGCATCTACTTCAAGTAATTCTCCTAATGTAGCTGTTAAGATACAAAGGGAAACTCGCAGAGCACAGAATAGGATAGACGTAAATTTTCAGCAAACTGCCTCGGATACAGAAAGTTTTTACCATATGTCAGAGTAATTATTAAAACTTCTTAGAGCTATGATAGACACAGGGTCCTCTATCAATTTAATGATAAAGAATTTTGCGGAAAATAAAGAGGAAGAAGAAAATTTAAAAGTGTGTACAATCAACGGATCAATGGAAGTAAGTAAAAGTGTAACAAAAGATCCTTGCAAAAATTTTCAGACAATTACGATATCTTGATTCAGCAAACTGCCTCGGATACAGAAGAAACTCCTTAGAGCTATGATAGATACAGGGTCATCTATCAATTTAATGACAACTTTGCAGAAAATAAAGAGGAAGAAGAAAAATTCAAAGTGTATACAATTAATGGGTCAATGGAATTGAATAAAAGTGTAACATTAGATCCTTTCATAAATTTTACAATTACGATATCTTGATAGGCAGAGATTATTTAAAAGAAACTTAGGCTAAAATAAACTACTACGAGGAAACAGGGATGTAAGGAGACACGTTACTTTATAAAAAGTATGAAAAAAACTATATGGAAAAGGATAAGACCGCAGTAAAATGCCTTATTGCACCATCATTTGAAAAAAAAAAATTGAAAAGAATAAGACCGCATTAGAATACCCTAATCCTTGTGAAATGACCAATCATTTAATTTTGTCATAAATAATGAATTAAAAGAATGTAATGAATACAGGTTAGAACACTTGAATGAGGAAAAAAAGGAAAATTTAAAAAAAGTTTTATTTGAACTTAAGACATCCAGTACAAAGAAGATGAAAATTTGAGTTTTACAAGTACTATTAAACAATCAGTACAAACCAGGCATGAATACCCAGTATGTAGGAAACTATATAAATAACCTCAAACTTTCGATAAAGAAGTTAACAAACAAATAAATGAAATGATTGAACAGGAAATAATTTGTAAATTAAAATCTCCCTGTTGTTCACCAATTTGGATAGTTCCAAAAAAATCAATGATAAATTCCCAATACCCAGAATGGATGAAATACTTGACAAATTAGGAAGATGTCAATATTTTACTACAATTGATTTAGCCAAAGGATTCCATCAAATTCAAATGGAACCAGAATAAATAGTTAAAACAGCATTCTCAACAAAACATGGTCATTACGAATATACTCGAATGCCATTTGGCCTTAAAAATGCTCCTGCTACTTTCCAGAGATGTATAAATAATTTATTAGAAGATTTATTCTATGAAGATTGTTTAGTATATCTAGATGATGTTTCAATTTTTTCTACTTCATTGGAAGAGCACATTCTATCATTGAAAAAAGTATTCCTAAAATTACGAGATGCCAATTTAAATTACAATTAGATAAGTATAAATTTATTTATGAATTTAGGTCACCTAGTAACGACTACAGGTATAAAACCAAATACAAGGAAAATAAGTGTCATCATAAATTTCCCCATACCAAAGACCCCAATAGAAGTTAAAGCATTTCTAGGACTGTGTGGATTTTATCAAAAATTTATACCGAATTTCGCATATATTGTATATCAAATGATAAAAAAGGTGCAACAACTAATATTAAAAACAAACATTACGTAGAAAATTTTGGAAAAAATTTAAGTCTTAATTACATCCGACCCAATTTCAATCTATCCTTTAGCAAACATTTGCTTTGACAACAGAAGCAAGTAACATGGCGATAGGAGCAATACTATTACAAAATCATACACCAATTTTGTATGCCAACAGAACCCTTAAAGAACACAAAATAAATTATGCCACGATAGAAAACGAACTTTTAGCAATCTTACCAAATTTAGCTACCAAATATTTTAGATCATATTTATTCGGCAGGTCCTTTGAAATATTAACCTTTAGTTTGGTTAAACAATATTAAGGAACCAAATATGAAATTATAAAGATGGAAGATAAAATTAAACGAATTTGACTATCAGATAAAATATTTACCAGGAAAAGAGAATTACGTAGCCGACGCATTTTCTAGAGCCAAGATAGAAGAAACCATGTTTACAGACAATTTTGAAGAGGACATACAAGAAGAAACAGATAGCAACGCAGACGCACAGAGCACAAGAGGACAATCAAAATTATATTTCTATCACTGAGAAACCATTCAAATATTTTTGTCAACAAATTGAATTGATTAATGGAAACGAAGATACGACAGAAGTGACACACTATTTTCATAAAGTAAAAATAAAACTATTTATAAAGAAATGACAGAAACTTTAGCGAAAGAAATAATTAAAGAATATCTATGTACCAAAAAGAGCGCAATCTATTTCCATGACGACTCAGATTTTATCATATTCCAGAACCCCTATGTAGGTATTATAAGTGCAAATAACATAACGAAACTAGTAAGATGTACAACAAGACTTGAAAATATTTTGAAAAACATAGAAAGAAAAGAGTATTCAGACGGACGACAATAGAGGAAAGACTTTTTCTAAAAAAAACTGCGGCTGATGATGTGGTTGCAGCAACCTGTAGTAGCCCACCCAACCTTGACCATTTATTCCAGATTTTTTAAATAAATATTTTTACCAAATGGTCCCTAAAATCAAGTTTGCCTTTTGTTAACACACTACCATATTTCCGTTCTGCATGACCCTTTATTTAAGAAGCTTAGCAGTGGTTCATTTTAAATCCGTATATTTTATTTATAATAATTCTCTTTCTTTAAAGATCATAAAAACTTCAGTAGTAACTCCTACCAAAAATAGGTACTCTTTAATTACTTATAAAAATGTCGAAAAGTTGTATTAATTCCTACATATTAACATATTTTATTTTTTATTAAACACTAAGAAAAAAATCGTGAGAATGGTGCTGTGAGTAGATAATATGGTATAGAGGTAAGTATAAAAATAATTAGCAATATCTATTCATATATATATTTGTGGGGTACGTAGGGATTGGATCATTCTTATATTCATTTTGATTGATTGACAAAAAAACAGAAGCGTCGAATGGTTTTAATTTAAATTGGAATTTTAATTCCGGTACTAATATTTTCGGGAGATTTTAATCATGGGTGCTCTATTTGTTTTTCTTCTTTTATTTCATTTACTTTACTAGTAGATAGGAAACGCGGATTCTGGCACAATTCGCATAATAATGGCTCCGTCGTTTGGAAATAATGTTTCCTATGATTGCTAGACAAGTTTAGAAATCAAAAGAACCCCATTAAAATAAATCTCACAAGTTAATGATTCTTAGATGTGGCAAATATTTTGGAACCCATATTTTCGTTTCCGCCCCAGAACGTTTTACTGGTAAATTGACAAAGACTCTCTCCTTTCCACAAAGGGTCATAAAGATATCCGCCAGAGTCAGAGAGCCGAACATGGGCCCTTGTCTATTACCTGACCGCAATAAAAGGGACACACGCACAAGTCCGAGGGGCATGCTCATTGAGAAGATTGGGCTGCACTAAAAGGGACACGCGCCAATGACCTTATGGCGCACATAAGTGAGAGCGCATTCGCTCACTGACTACCTATGTCTCTTTGACACGTTCCCAAAAGGGTACAAAGCACAAGTATACCTGTAATTTAAACTCGAAATAAAAAGTCACAAGTTTATTTTCTAGCATAATAATACATTTATTCAATTATTTTGGTATTGCGAACATGATTTATTATAAATTGATATTAATTTTCTGGCTCTGTTCTAGAGAGTTGAATAGAATACGCATGCGCACGTTGCCGATGTTAAATGAGGATTACAAAATGTAAAGTGTTCACCATAGTTTGTAGTTTTCAGATCATGTCCACCTTGATTCATAAACATAGTTTTTGTTTTTTGAAATTATTGAATGTGCTGACCAATTATCTGTCCTTTAAATTGCTCGATAAATTGGTAAATTTCCTCATAAAATTTAATTTGATCAATCTTGCTTTCTTGTAGCTCTTTACACATCTATCCCCATCTTTAAAATGATATATAAATGGTATATACACTTAAAAAAAGTCAAAATATTGTATGGATTGTTTAAAGCACAAACCCCGCCCTTAAGATGTGGAAACCGGTTTCCTTTAAACCTGTTAAATGAGGGACAGCCCACTTCCTCAATATTGACAAGCTGACGATTCCGAAAAAATTCTCTAGAAATCCCTTCTTTTGAGTACCGCTACAAATAATCAGTTTCACGTTTGTAATTGTCCTCAAAAATCTTCGAGTTTGTGGAAAACTATTTTCTCCATTATTCAAAAAAATGTTGTGATGTTTATTGACTAACCGAATTGCAGTTTTTCTAGATTTTGTATTTAGCGAAGTAATATTATACGGTGGTTATATTAAAAAACTATTATTCAAGCTAGGATCTTTTTCGAATACGATTCCAATATCCTTTAGAATAAATTTATTATTATCAAAGAAAACTTGAACATCAACCGAAACCGTTTCTTTCTTCATTTTCTTAGCTTTAAACAACTTGTTGTACAAGTCCGTTTTATGGGTTATATTCAACTAAACTATCATGTATAAGGAGACAATAAGCTTGGGTATTTTCATGACTTAGTGTCCTGAGTTCTATTAAAATTCTCACATCCATAGGACCAGTTTTCATTGATTTGTTTTGATATGAAAGATCAACCACAACAATGGGGGCCTTCAATTTAAATTCTTTGGGGTCAAAAATGGGTCAAATGGTGACTCTCGATTATATCAACTAGATTGAAATCTTGTATACATTTCATAAAGGTGGGCTTACTGATTCTTACTAAAATCGACATTCAGATTATCATATGGATATGACTCAGAATTCATGATTTGTTCAAACACATTGCCAATATTCTTAGTTAGCACCAACACTAGTTTGTGTTTACAATTTAACAAAACTTTTTTATAATCCTCAGCAAATCCCAACAAAAAGGTCGAGCAGATTAATAGATTTTGACTTTGAAGATTATCCAGAGATATAACATTTTTTAGGGTGGTAGTCATGCCAACAAATCGTTTTTTATCAATCTCACATTAATTTATTTCGTACTTAATTTCATCCAAAAAGTAAGCCATACAATTATTTTTAAAAAAAGTGGTAACATTATCAGTTGTGGGTCCATTAGGTTAATCTTTTCTTATAATTCCTTGAAAATTAAGTTAACTTTCGTACAAGTCTTGACTTTGGATAGTAATTCGAATTTCATCGCTTGGCTTAAATGTTTGATTATACGACGAATAAGTATGAAACACTTTCTTCGAAATACTCTCATCTGAGTAAACCTTTTCTCGAATATTTAAAATTTCGTTCATTGTTTTCCTTTTCACTTTTTATATTATACTCAAAGCTTCAATCCTAACGACTTTAAAAATAATGTATTTTTCAAAGTGAGTAAGCTTCTTCTTACTGATGGTCCGCTTTCTTCAGCTTTACACGTCTATATTATACGTCTTTTATTATAAATAATCATTCTATCAGCCGAATGTGCATCCGAATCGAAACGTTTTCATAACGTAAGTTCACCAAATCACCGTTTTGGTCAATAATGCGTATATATAGTGTGAAAGCTTTAGATTCAATCACATTTGAAAATTAAGTAGACCATCGGTTGTGGTTGCTTTAATCGTCTGTACTCGAATGAATTTTGGTTCTCTTAGCCTAAGGCTTGCTAGCTGTCGGCGCAGCGGCAGAGCAGCCGTTTTGTATATTTTATATATAAGTAAAGTAACAATATGTAAATCGGGCAGAGAGAGTTATGCATGCAAGTTATAAGACACATTATTTAGGGGCTCTTACCCAATTTATAAACAACTTTGAGACGAGAGCCAATTTCCAAATAACTCTGACAGACCCGAGATAAACCCGTGGTCAGCTATTTCTTTCAACCAGGCCTCCGAATCATTCCCACCCAGATCAATTTCACGCAGCCCAAATCAAAAGAGCCTCAAAGCGAGCCCCCAGTCCGTTAACGTTATCAAAAAGATCCCCAAAGCGGTCCCTAAAACTCCGCTAATGTAAACACCAATTTCCGGCCAAGATTGGACTTCAAATTTAATTGGCAAATTGCATCATCCTATTTTCCGACTCTCTTGAGCCATTCTCTTTATCAATTTTTGGGGATAAATTCTCTTAAGCCGAGGTTTGCTTATTGATCATTGAACTAGAGATCAGGCAGTCCGTTTTTGAGATCCGAATCGAGCAGTAGTGCAAATCGAGGAAAAGTAAACGAGCAGTGAATTAACTAGGTTCGACCTATTAAAAAATTGTAGTAGAGATTAAATGATTAATAAATATAAATAAATTTTTTTAATTAAATCACAAGTGAGAAACTTAATTTTAAGGTGAAAAAAGGAATTTAGCGCGGCCAAAAAAAACCGATACAACCGACGAATAAATAAAAAGTTTGTGTTGATCAAAAAACTAAGGTGGAAAATAATTAATGAAATAATCCCCTTGAAATCTCAAATTACAAAATAGTGAGTCCATTGCTCGGACAATATAAAAATCAAAAAGCGACATAAAATTTTTAATCAAAAAAATAAACGTGAAAAACAATTTCAAAAATCTTCAAAATCAACAACGAAAACATTCTAAGAAAACAGGCTGAAGGGCAATCCCTCGCCAAATATTGGAAAAAAAGGAGGACCCAATTTAAAAACAGAATTAAAGAAGAAAGACCACGAGACAAAATCTAAAAACAAAAAAGGAAGGAAGACCCCAATCAGGATCATCATTTAAGATAAGGACGACCACAACAGGCAAAATAACAACGAGAAGGAAAACTATAAGGACGATTCGTGAGCGATACTATTTTATTATTATCATACATTTTTTATTATTATTATTATATTAAAAATTTGTAAGAAAGGAAATATAAATATACAAAGTGGAAGAGTTAATTTCAAATTTCGAAAAAGTTCTCAAAATGCCAGTACCTTCAACAAGCCAGAGTGGAGCAAATAAAAGACCCCACATGAATCTGCCACAAGAAAATATAAGCCATCAGGCAATAACAAACAACACCATGTTAAGTGTAGGAGATTTAATTAAGCAAATTGTAAATCTTGAATTAAATCCATCAAAGGTGGAGATCGGTAACTTAAGATCGCAGCTTTTTCACAAAATTAAAACGGTTGAGGATTATCTGCTAGTGATTGTAGATCCGAATATAAAATGCGACACATTTTATAAGATCATCAAAACTGTTAGAAAATATAAAGGTGAAGAGGATAAATATGCAAACTGGAGAGAATCGGCAGAAGTAGCCATGGCAATATGCCAGAGGAAGTGAAAGATTTTATTCTGCCTTATCTATATTAGGAAACAAAATAACAGGAATGGCAAACGACGCCTTAACCCATAACGGTACTGTATTAAATTTCGATGCCATAATGGCCAGACTGGACTTCGTCTTTGGCGACAAACGACCAATTCACATTATTGAACAGGAATTAAGTGTATTGAGTCAGGGAAAATTATCCATCATGGATTATTATGGTACAGTTAATAGAAAATTAACTCTGCTAATTAATAAAACTATTATGACCTACGGTAGAAACAAACCTATAACAGCGGAAATGAATGAGAAACATAGGAAGACAGCTCTTAGAGTTTTCATTACCGGCCTTAACGGCCAAATTTTAGATACTATTTTCTCAATGAATCCACCTGACCTACCAAATGCAATGGTCATAGTTCAGGAATTGGAAAGCAACAACATGAGGGCTCATTTCGCAAATAGTTTCTCTAATACTCAGAAAAAACATAGCGAGCCAAACTCTAGTGGAAATGGACAAACACATTTCAACCACAAGACAAGACAGCAAAACAATAGTTACAGTAACCAGCGAAACAATAATAATTTAAGGTTTAATTATGACAACAACCAGAACAAAAATACTTATGGTTATTATAATCAGAATAAAAATAATTCTTGGAACCAGGGTAGATTTAATAATAACTAACAAAAACAGTGGAACACCTATAGGTAGCCACAAAATAACCCGGAACCAATGGAGGTAGACGAGTCTATCCAGGTTCAGAATAAGGCTAACAACAGCTATAATCAAGGCTATAATAAATATCAAAATAATAATTATAGTCAGAACAAGTGGGATCAAACAAAAAAATTTGAGACCCAGAACACTCAGCAAGGCCAATCCCAAAATAAAAGGGTACCAACTGGAACTGTTAACCAACCCGAGAAAGGGTACCAACTGGAACTGTTAACCAACCGGATAACAAGACATAACATTGAGGAGAACCATTTTTTAGACAAAAGTCAGGAGTAGACCTACTCTACTTAATTAGAAATGATCCAAAAATAAATAAAAAATTAAAAACATTTATTGACACTGGGGCAACCTCGTGTTATATAAAAACAGGAATTTATAAAAATAAAAACAAGCTTCCAATTTACAAAAGAGTATCCACAGTGAATGGATATTCAATAATTAAATTTTATCAAATGATAACTATTTTTGATATGCGATATACTTTTTATGAAATAGATGGGCTAGACTCAGATTTACTCAGATAACCTATTAAAAAATGGGAGCGGTAATTGATACAGCTAAGGGAGTAATTAAATATAATCGAATAGAAGAAAAATTAAATTATGATAACGGAAACATATTAGACCAACATTCTTTAACAGAAGAAAACACCATTCTTCCATTAAAAGAATTCATATTAAAAAAATACTTTGATGAAAAAGCACAAATCAGATCCGAATCTGAAATGGGTAATCAAAGCGAATCTAGTTTGGGATATACAAATCCTGAACACGCTCATTGAAAAATCCGACAAAAATAAAAGTTTGGAATTCAAAAATTCCGAACACGCCGTCGTTGAAATATCCGACAAAAATAAAAGTTTGGAATTTAAAAATTCTGAACACGTCGTCATTGAACTACCCGACAATCAAAGAATAAACAACATAAAAAAATCGTCTGCAGATCAAAGAAAAGATCTGAAGAACGAAATATTAAATATTATCAATGAAGAGCATTCAAAAATAAATATGCAGATTCCATATAGGTGAAATAAACACCGTTAATGATAGGGCCATTTACAGCAAACAATACCCTTATGCTCAATCAGCTGCAGATTTTGTAAATTCTGAAATAAATCGAATCTTAAATGAAGAAATTATAAGGCCAAGTAGAAGTCCTTATAATTCACCAGTACTAGTAGTACCAAAAAAGGGTTTCAATGAAGACGGAACTCCAAAACTCAGACTCGTAATTGATTATAAAAAACTTAATGAAAATACAATACCAGATAGATATCCAATGCAGGACCCTTCAGTGATTTTGTCAAATCTTGGGAAAGCCAAATACTTTTCAACAATTAACTTGGAATCTGGATTTCATCAGATTCTCATGAATGAACCAGAAAACCTAATTTTTAAAAAACAACGGGAAATACGAATTCCTAAGAATGCCTTTCGGTTTGACCAACGCTCCAAGAATATTCCAACGAGCGATGGATGATATTTTAAGAGAACAAGTGGGTAAAACTTGTCACGTTTATATGGATGACATAATTATATTTTCAAAAACAATTGAACAACATTACAAAGATTTATTTCTCATTATTAAAATTTTGCTGAACGCAAACATGAAAAATTCAATTGAAAAATCAAAGTTCTTTAAATTAGAGACGAATTTTCTCGGTTACTTTGTTTCCCACAATGTGATAAAAACCGATCCCGAAAAAATTTCTACTATCGTAAAACATCCGATACCTAAAAATATTCGAGAATATATATTTGAAAAATATTAGAAGCTTCCTAGGCCTTACAGGATATTACAGAAATTTGGCTTAGCAATTGGTGCTGTTCTTTCTCAGGAAGGAAAACCAATTACATTTATTTCAAAAACTCTGACAAAAACCGAACAATTATACGCAACCAGTAAAAAAAGAACTTTTAGCCATTATATGGGTTTTTAAAAATCTTCGAAATTACTTATATGGGGTTAGCAACATCGAGATCTATACCGATCATCAACCTCTTTCATTTTCCATTTCTCAAAAAAATCCAAATATTGAAATGAAAAGGTGGTATTCCTTTATTGAAAGCTATTCACCCAAAATTATTTACAAGCCAGGAGCAACAAATGTTGTTGCGGACGTTTTATCTAGGATTCAAATAAATAAGTTAACGGAAAGTAATGAATCGGTCTAAGATCAAAATACTCAGCATTCTGCAGAGAGTAGTTTTGAAAGTGTAATACAAGAAACCCGAAAACCCTTAAACCAGTTTAAGCAACAATTGATAATAGCAACGGGGAGGTATACAATACATTAGTCGATTAATGTATTCGGAAATAATAGACATATAATAGAGTATGACACTTTAGTATTAATCTTAAGGGAATATATTCCACCCAATATAACAATAGGAGTTCACTGTACTCTAGAAAATTTTTACAGAATTCAAAAACCACTTAAGGACAATTTTATAAATAAATTTTTATACAAAAGGACATTTGTCCAGGATGTCGAGAACGCTGAAGACAGATCTCTAATTATCACAGAAACTCATTGTAGAGCTTATAGAGGGCTTGATGAAAATTATAAACAAATAACTAGACTCTATTATTGGCCAAATTTATACAAAAAGCTTAAGGAGTTTATAAAGAATTGCACTATCTGCAATCAAAACAAATATAACAGGCACCCAGTACAGATTCCTATTCCAGATTCTAGAAAGAGAAGGTGAGAATTTGCATCTTGACATATTTTACGCCCAAAAACTTATATTCATTACTTGCATAGATTCGTATTCGAAATACTTAGTGGTAAAAGAAAACCCCAATAAACTGAATATAGAAAATAAAGTTTCAAAAATTTTACAACAATTTCCATTAGCCAAATCTTTGATGATAGATAACGAACCAAGTTTTTCTTCATCCTAATTTAAATCTTTTGCACAAAGAAATGGGATATCTTTATTCTTTGCAGATCCTCGACATAGTACGTCTAACAGACAAATAGAAAGGGCACACTCTACCTTAACAGAAATTGCTCGCTGCATTAAAGATGAGCTTAATTTAATTGATTATTCCAAAATTTTATTTAGAGCAGCACAAAATATAATTTAACAAGTAATTCAATAACCAATCATTGACCTTTTGATATATTATTTAATAAAATCAAACACGATGATATTCCTAAATTATTGCAGCAAGCCCAAGAGAAAATGTTACATTTTCAAAATAAAGATAGACAAAATAAGAATTATCACGTAGGAGAGGTAATTTACGAAAAGAAACATGGGGAAAGGAACAAGCTTAATTCTAGATATAAAAAACAAGTAGTTAAGGAAAACCTCCTAAATAAAGTTATTATAAATAACAGAAACCGTAAGATTCATAAAGATAATATTAAATAACTTGTTTCAAATTTCAGATAATGATTTCAATAATGTACTTATTATTGATGGTAGCAACAACCAAATCCGAAATTATGGATTACACGAACCATGATTTCCTTCTTTACAAGGATACCAAAGATGTTCTTATTTATGAATCACACGCAGTTTTATTTCATATAACTAATATAAGTTGTTATAGAGAAATAATTAATCTTGAAACAGAATTTCTAAAGGGTCACGACAACAAGAATTTTCTTTGGGAAATATCCCACGATTTAGAAATTATCAAAATACTTATTTCTCAAGTTATATGGATAGCGGGAACACCAGATCATGATGATTTCATAACAGTCCAAAATAAAATCGATGATTTAATACAAAATAATAACGATCAATTCGTTATTAATTCTAAAATATTTAAAGAGATAAAATCTTTGTCTCAGCAATTCAAAACAGCCTTTAAAAATCAAGAAATTCCACTTAAAAAATATCGTCTGCGCTTGCTTACTTATGAATTTAATGGACACAGTTTCACTTGCCAAAATTGATGTATTTAATACTAAAATTCTAAACAATGATGATATACTAGAAATTTATAAGCACGAGGATAGACTTGTAGTTATAACAGACCTTTTAGATATATGTAAATTTAAAATCGCTTTGCATCAAGATCCTATTATAATTTACATAAAATACCCTATTATTACCGATTGTTGTGACGTTTACAATTCAAGATCCATTTCACAGAATGATGGAAAATTATTAATTGATAATCACGTCGCAAAATGTAGAAAAAAGTACTATGTAATGTCTAATTTTAAGACAGAAATATTTAATAATTATTGCACACTTAACCCAGAACGCTCTTGTTTCACTAGATTACTAAATGGAGAAAAATCCTTTTGTATCAAAATCCGAGAAAAAAATAAAAATGTAGATGTAATCCAAGATGGAGCCATCTTTGTAAATGGAGAAAATACAGTTAATGACACTCATTTAAACGGGTCATATTTAATAACTTTTAATGGCACCACTAAAATTAATAATATTTCCTACACCAATGTAGACAATAAGATATTGCATTACATCACAGCTCGAAAATATACAGATTTTTTAGTATCCGAATATATTATATCTAATGATTCGGAACTCACATTCGATAATATTAACATACTAAATCCATTTATTCAAATTAACCCAACTCAAATACCAGTTACGTTAATATTAATCATATTCACATTTATATATTTAACTATTATGATTGTAATCAAATTCAGAAAATTTTTAATATTCAAACCATGGAAAATTCATATAGAAATTGAACCAGAAAATAATATTTCCGATAATAAAATAAAAAATATACCCGACAATGAAAATACCCTAGAAGAAAATATCATTGTCGAATTAACCCAACAATTACATTCAATATACCCATCAGTTCCAATGAATCGGGACGATTCAATTTAGAATGGGGGGAGTTATATGACACATTATTTAGGGGCTCTTACCCAATTTATAAACAACTTTGAGCCGAGAGCCAATTTCCAAATAACTCTGACAGACCCGAGATAAACCCGTGGTCAGCTATTTCTTTCAACCAGGCCTCCGAATCATTCCCACCCAGATCAATTTCACGCAGCCCAAATCAAACGGATGCTGTAAACATCCAGTCCGCTAACGTAAACAAAAGATCCCCAAGGCGAGCCCCGAGTCCGTTAACGTTATCAAAAAGATCCCCAAAGCGGTCCCTAAAACTCCGCTAATGTAAACACCAATTTCCGGCCAAGATTGGACTTCAAATTTAATTGGCAAATTGCATCATCCATTTTTCCAACTCTCTTGAGCCATTCTCTTTATCAATTTTCGGGGATAAATTCTCTTAAGCCGAGGTTTGATTATTGATCATTGAACTAGAGATCAGGCAGTCCGTTTTTGAGATCCGAATCGAGCAGTAGAACAAATCGAGTAAAAGTAAACGAGCAGTGAATTAACTAAGTTCGACCTATTGAAAAATTGTATTAGAGATTAAGTGATTCATAAACAAAAATACATTTTTTTAATTAAATCACAAGTGAGAAACTTAATTTCCCCATATGTATACAAGAGGTCAGTATGGGAACCATGCTGACTCGGCTCTAAGCGCGGTATAAAATGGTACTGATATGGTTGTGGGCACTTGGCACGCTGAGTGACAAAGGCAATGCCCTATGTATATTATTGTGACTTGTGTTGTGACTTCGGCTAACAAAGTGTTGCCGCTCAAAATTTATGTTATGTGATAAGAATGCATATTGGCATACAATACATCTCCTTCCTTTTGAAAAATAATGTAATTCCATGAATTTATTTTAATTCTTATTATCTATAAAATTAAAATAATTTTTTTTTATATTTTAGATTGTACTCAATAACGATAAAGAAAATGAAGTGATCAAAAATATTTATATATAAAAATATTCATATATATATGTTATCTATGTATGGCCATACTAAGTGAGATTATGAAATAAAAAGTTCTAGTCTATCCTTTTGTCATTAACTATTATGACATTATTTCTATCTCCCATACTCGTTACTTTATACGGACCAGTATATTTATAATCTAACTTATGACCTGTTTCGTTTCTTAATAATACTTTATCTCCGACTAATATATCTATATTGTTTACTTTTTATCGTATAGTACCTTGTTTTTATTCTTATGCTCTTCTATCATTATCCTAGATCTTTTATATGCTACTTCTAATCTAAATTTACTTTCTTTAGCATAATCATTTATTTTATAAAATGTTTCTATGCTATCTATGCTATTACATTGTTTTGGTAAATTACTTCTTTACTACATTTAATAAACTACTCTTCTTTACTTCAAATACCAGCTCATATGGACAATTATTACGTAGAGGAGGTGGTGTTGAAACAAAATACAAAATATTGAAGCCATACGTCTCAATCAGTTTTATCAACCGATATATAAGATCGTATGTATTCAGTAAAAGTTCTATGACTTCTTTCTATTGTTCCAACTGTCTGGTGGTAGTGTGCTGTAGATGTAATATTTGTAATATTTAATTAGTTGCACAAATTGTCTATAATTGAATTCTTGTATTCTGTTTCCATGTCGTAATGAACGTCTTCGTTGGACCGTACTTCAGGATAAAAGATTCAAATATTGCTTTAGCAACAGTATTAGCATTCTTATTTGGAACAGGTATGGCAACTAAATACTTAGTTAAATCACATATTAAAGTGACTGCATACTCGTTGCCATTTTCTGATTTTGGTAGTGGACCAATAGTGTCCACTACTGGTGTCTTACTACGTTTAGTTATTTTAATTTTCTGGCATTTTTGATATTTTCGTATGTACTCAGTGATGTCACGAGTCATATTCTTCCAAAAATAATGTCTTTTTGCTAAAGTTTTTGAAATGCCAGTATGATCGTCATGAAAGTTAGACAGAATGGCTTTTTTATCTTTTTTTTATCTATTAGGGTCACCGGGTTGAGTAGCGCTACTCTTAATGTTTTCAATATTTTATTGCCCATTAATTTGAAATTATCTATTGAAGTATATTCAAAGATATTTTCCCACGGTGCCACTTTGAGTTGGCTGATTTTATGTATACTGACTTGCAGTTTACGCCTTTGGAAAACTGGACCTAAGTCTTGAATTCCATTGGTATATAAATCGCTAACATCGTATCTTGCTGTAATTTTTCTGCCATGTTAAAATAAACATAGCATATCTTTTACATGCAATGTCGTACGTTGGGCCTAGAAGCTGTATCTAAAGATTGCGTAGGCAATTCTTTTTGTTTATTTTCCGCGTGGATTTTCTGTCTTTTCTGATACCTTGTA
Source organism: Drosophila biarmipes (assembly GCF_025231255.1). Classification (NCBI taxonomy): domain Eukaryota; kingdom Metazoa; phylum Arthropoda; class Insecta; order Diptera; family Drosophilidae; genus Drosophila; species Drosophila biarmipes. The sequence goes on along the minus strand of NW_026114526.1, from coordinate 415,125 downwards.
GTGACGTTATTGATATTGCCAGTTATATTTTGTAGGTCTTTAATGGTTATTCTTGATAACGCATCAGCTACAAGTTGTCTTTTCCTTTCAAGTATTCAACTGAGAAATCATATTCTTCTAATTCGAAACTCATACATGTCAGTTTAGAACTGGAATTGATCATTGAGAAGAGGTATATTATGAAATGTTTTTATTATGAAATGTTTTCCATATATATATGGTCTAAAATGTAATATTGCCCAGTGTATTGCAGCTAGTTCCTGCTCAGAAGTACACGTATTACTTTCTCCTTTAGTGAATGATATAGATGCATAAGCAATGGGAAGTTGGAGTCCATCATGGTTTTAAGTTAAAACCGCTCCCCATGCTTGTTTGCTTGCATACGTAATTATACAGAATTCTTTATTAAAATCGGGGTATTGTAACAAAGTTGGTTCCATTAGTTTGTTTTTTAAATATTGGAATGCTTCTTGGCATTAATTGTCTATTTAAAGGGAACATTCTTTTTGCATAATCTTGTTATGTGCCCGGAATAATCGGCGAATAATTATTTCAGTCAGAAGTTTGCAACGTAGTGAAGGACCCCATAAAGTATATATAAGTTAACTGAAGTTAACCAAGCAGCGGCAATGTCCGATTATTTAAGAGTTCGCTCTGGCCAAACTGCTGACATAGCGTCTGGCCGGAAGCCCATGCATAGCGGCAAGCACTGCACATTTGCGTGGCCGCTATGAAATACTTTTTGTTAGCTTTAAGTTTCAGTTTGTGTCAGAGTCTCATACAATAAAGAGCATAAAACCAATCTCCGGCACTGCCGTTAATTTGTAAATTCATTTGTTGAATTGGTCACCGCGCCTCAAGGGCCGTGACAACGGGGCAAGTGCTCCCATCATAACTCCTGTTACAGGAAGGATCCCCCCCGGCAACCGCCAGGGAACTCAACCACTGCCTATAAGGAGTGGCAACACCCCCCCTGCAACCGCAAGGGGAAATCATCTCACAAATACCTCCGGCGTCTGCAGCATCATCGACTGCAGCGAGGGATAACTAACCACCATTACATTAACTACCAATCAATTTATATTTACTGGCGCCCATCGTAAAAGAACCATGTAAGTGAGCACTTTTATTTACACCATTTTTCTATGTCTGCATGAATTTTTTTTTTGTGTGTATAAAAAAAAAGAAAGAAGGGCAAGAATAGTAAAATATTGTGCCTTACGCTAACAAAAAAACTGCAGCCCCATAAAATTTAAAAAAAAAAAAAAAATTTTTTTAAATAATCTTTGTTAGTTGGCTGACGGTTTGGCATTAACATTGTTTACCTATTATAAAATATCTAAACCAATTATTGTCCCAATGTTGTTTGCATTTCTATTTTTGTGAATAAATAAATGAATATTTCTACATAACACAAAAAGTGCGGAATAAAAATTCCTAACCAAAACCAAAAAATCGCTGGCAAAAAATTTTAAATTTCAATCGGAAATAATTCATATAATCGCGTGTATTTAATTCAGCTTTTATATGTCTTTTTTGTTACACAAGAATTCTTGGTATTAGCCGCGCAGTTTTGGTTATTTATTTTTCTTTTCCGTTTTGTTTCCCCACTCCACTTTCGAGAACACGATACGGCCGCGCATGCAGTGTGGCACTTTGTTGTTTTTGTTGTTTTTTTTCTCTGTTTGCATAAGCGGCGGCTCAGTCCCCGCGCACCCCTCGCCTTACCGCTACTTGACACAGCAGTAGCGCGACTTGACGAGCCCGCCCACATAACTGAAGCGGTAGCTCAGCCCCCGCGGCCCCTTAACCATTCCAATCGCCTCCATCGGCACATAATTCATACATAAATATTTTTTCTTTCGGGCGACTTTATAGCCGCAGCTCCACATGAGCAATCCGTTTCAACAATATAGAAACATAAGACAACTCTCTAGCGATTCTGAGTCGGAGACCGAAGGGCCGGCCAGATCTTCCACCCCTAAAAGCGTTAACGCTAGCGCTCCCATACTCGCGAACATGGCTTTCAGCATGGAACAGATGACGGCCACCATACAGGCGGCCGTTCAACATGCTGTTCAAGAAGCCAATATCGAACACCAGCGCAGAGAAAACGAAATGCGCCTGGCTATACACCGTCTGACCGAACTGGTCAACGAAAGACAAATCGCTCCCGCCCAAGCGGAGGCTCCCCAAATAAAAAAATATGAGCCTATAGAAATTAGGAACGACATCAAGTGTGACGAGCCCTTAGACGCCGTCAAGTCCCTCCCCGAATTTTCGGGAGCACAGGAAGCATACGTCTCCTGGAGACAAGCGGCAGTAGCCGCATATTACATTTTCAGAAATTACGAACATAGCTCGCAACCATAATAGTTCCTAAAGGCGTAAACGCCATTCATTGCGATCTGCATACGCTCGCAGTGATACAGGACAAACTAATCCGACAATTCCCTGCCACAAGATTCTGGCACTGCAAAAACCGAGTAACGGACATTTTTGCAGTCGATGAAAGGCGAGAAATTCTTACTGTCGAGCACAACAGAGCTCACAGATCTGCCCAAGAAAACGTGAAGCAGGTACTCTCCGAGTACTACTTCCCAAAAATGGCCAAGCTAGCGAACGAAATAGTCATTTCATGCAAGACTTGCGCCAAGGCAAAATACGACAGGCATCCGAAGAAACAAGAGCTTGGCGAAACCCCAATCCCATCTCAAGTAGGAGAAATGCTGCACATAGACATCTTCTCCACGGATAAAAAATATTTCCTTACATGCATCGACAAATTCTCGAAATTTGCGGTAGTCCAACCAATTCCCTCTAGGACCATAGAAGATCTCAAACCAGCATTACTACAGCTGATGAATATGTTCCCTAAGGCCAAGGTCGTATATTGCGACAACGAACCATCGTTGAACTCGCACACCATCGTGACCATGCTGGAAAACCATTTCGGCGTTAGCATCTCAAATGCTCCGCCCCTACACAGTGTCTCCAATGGACAGGTGGAGCGTTTCCACAGCACTTTGGTAGAGCTGGCTAGATGTCTTAAAATCGATAAAGGCATCAGCGATACCGTAGAGCTGATACTTTTGGCCACGGCCAGATATAACAAGTCCATCCACTCGGTCATCGACAAGAGACCGGCTGACGTGGTTCAGGCACAATCAGGTGAGCCACAATATGGAATTCAAGATAAAATTAAACTCGCCCAAGACAAGCTCCGGGACAGAGAAAACGCTTCCCGCCAAAATAGAGTATTCGAGGTTGGCGAGAAAGTCCTAGTGAAGTCCAACAGACGCCTAGGCAACAAACTCTCACCATTATGTGAAGAGAAAACCGTTGAAGCGGACATGGGGACCACAGTCCTCATTAAAGGGAGGGTGGTCCACAAAGACAACCTTAGGTAGGCCGAGCGCGACCATGTTATCGCCCGCCTGATAATCAAACTTTTCTTTATCTTTTTTCTAGCCACTAGGCATAAGTTTGCACCCTTTATTATTTTAATCATGCTTTGATGGTGGGCTACCCAACTTCAACAAAATTCATAACACATCAAAATTACAGGTTTTCAACCATATCCCTGATTCTCCTTTTGGCCACAACTTCGGCACGCGTCACGGACTATTCCAAAGCCAAATATATCCCCATCGTTGATGGGCGAATCCTGATATGGGAGGAATTTGCCTTTATAAAGCACTCGGCAAATCTCTCGGAATATAGGCGCGTCATCGAAGAAACTAATGGGATGACCGTCATGTTCCCGCAATCCCACATGCAGAAACTCTTGGTTGTTGACGTCGCCCACTTACGCGACATGCTCGACTCTTTGAGCGTCCATCATAGAGTGGCAAGAAGTTTAGACTTCTTAGGGACTGCGCTAAAGGTGGTGGCAGGAACGCCGGACGCAGAAGATTTTGAAAAAATTAAATTTAATCAATTCCAATTAACAAATGCAAACAATAGGCAGATTAATATTAACAACAAAGTACAAATTCAAATTAATAAAATTTCCGCTACCGTCAACCAACTTCTGAGGTCGGCAAAAAAGTCCCAAATTGATACTGGGCACCTATTCGAGATGCTTTTAACTCGAAATAGGATGATAGCAATGGAGCTACAGGGTTTGATGCTAGCAGTGGCACTTGCCAAAGTTAATATTGTTAGCCCCAGCATCCTAGATCATGCAGACTTGGAAGGTGTGTGGATGGAAGAGCCCACCGAGACCGCGATTAGGGATGTTTTGTCCGTATCGTCCGTTAAGATCTTACAGTCCGATAACATATTACATTTTATTATTAAGTTTCCAAAGATAAAGTCGGCCTGCAGCAAGATTACCGTTTTCCCAGTGTCACATCACGACACCATGCTCAGGCTGGAGGATAACGTCATTGCCGAATGCAACAGTGAGATCCACACCGTGGAAAAGTGCTCCCCGACATCAGGAGCTACATTTTGCCGATTGGCTCGCAGAAGATCATGCGCCCAAGAGCTTCACGCTGGAGGCACGGCGCATTGCGAGACCCAGCAAAGCGATTTACATCCCATCACTTATGTTGATGAAGGAATAGTAATTGTGAATGATCGCTCGGCTCACGTGTGTGTGGACAATGGCACCTGTGCCCATATAAAAGGCACATATCTCATCACGTTTGAAAAGAGTGCCATGGTCAATGAAACCCGATTGGTCAATCATGACACGGCCCAGAAGAGGGCTCCAGGAGTGGCCAGCTCTCCTTCCCTGAACATCACCATGGAACGTAACGTTCTTAGCCTTCCATACCTTCACCGACTGAGTGAACGTAATCTGGAGCACATCAAAGAGTTCGGGAAGGAAATTAATCACCAGCGACTACATCAGTTGGTGTTCATAGCGGGAGCAATATGCTGCGCTCTAATTTGCATCGGCTTGACCTATCGGCGAGTCACTCAGGCCCGAAAAACCGCGGCCCAGCTGAAGGAGATGATTGCCCAAATAGGGTCGGCCGAGGGCGGCCTCATTCCTGAGGGGGGAGTAGTTAACTGAAGTTAACCAAGCAGCGGCAATGTCCGATTATTTAAGAGTTCGCTCTGGCCAAACTGCTGACATAGCGTCTGGCCGGAAGCCCATGCATAGCGGCAAGCACTGCACATTTGCGTGGCCGCTATGAAATACTTTTTGTTAGCTTTAAGTTTCAGTTTGTGTCAGAGTCTCATACAATAAAGAGCATAAAACCAATCTCCGGCACTGCCGTTAATTTGTAAATTCATTTGTTGAATTGGTCACCGCGCCTCAAGGGCCGTGACAACGGGGCAAGTGCTCCCATCATAACTCCTGTTACAGGAAGGATCCCCCCCGGCCTATAAGGAGTGGCAACACCCCCCCTGCAACCGCAAGGGGAAATCATCTCACAAATACCTCCGGCGTCTGCAGCATCATCGACTGCAGCGAGGGATAACTAACCACCATTACATTAACTACCAATCAATTTATATTTACTTATATTCTTGATCAGCGTCACAAGACGAGTCGATCTAGCCATGTCCGTCTGTCCGTCCGTCTGTCCGTCCGTTTCTACGCAAACTAGTCTCTCAGTTTTAAATATATCGGGGTGAAACTTTCCCAAAAGTCTTCTTTCTATTGCATGTAGTATATAAGTCGGAACCAGCCAGATCGGACAACTATATCTTATAGCTCCGATAGGAACTATCCGGGAAAAAAGTTGAAAAAAATTATATCTTTCGTGTTTTTTAACATATACCTTTCTGAGCTTGGATATAACATTTTTAAATTAGTTCTGAATTTCGAATAAAGTTTGATCAAAATCGGACGATTATATCATATGGCTCCCATAGGAACTATCGGAAAATTAGTGATAAAATAATATTGGAAAATTATATCTTCGGTGTTTTTTAACTTATAACCTCCTACGCTTGGAAGTAACATTTTTTATTGGGTTTGAATTTCGAATCAAATTTTATCAAAATCTGACTATATGCAGCTATATGATGCCATAAGAACGATCGGAGAATTAGTCGGAAAACATGAAAGGAAAATTATGTCTTTGGTGTTTTTTAACATATAACTTTAAAAGCTTGATGATAACATTTTTTAATTAGTTCTAAAATATGAATTAAATTTTAACAAAATCGGACGACTCTATCATATAGCTGTTATAGGAACAATCGGAAAATTGGTGGGAAATAATGTGAAACAAATTATAGCTTTGGCGCTTTTTGACATATTATCTTATAATATTAGGAACATAAGTTTTTTATATTTTTAAGAAGTTCGAATTCAATTTAATTATTGATTAGTTTTGACTACTTCGTTGTTCGAAAGTGATTCATATGCCAAGCTACTTGTACTGACTACTTGATCTTTATTTGTAGTATTAATTCATTTTATGAATGCATTTTATGTTGTTGCTTTGTACTAGCTACGTAAATACATTTTTTAATTTCTTGTTTTAAAATAAAAACGTTGTCTTGGGAAATTAATTGAATTTTTCTAATAACTTGGGATCTTGGTGGCAGAAGTATTGAGTTGTTGCCAGAAATGTATGTTATTGGCACATAAATTGGAAATTTACCGTAATCGGATCTGAATCTTCAGATGGCTTGAAGTCTAATTCACAGTTAAATTTCTTTATGAAGTTGATTCCTAATATGCCATCGCATGGAATAGCAAAATGTAAATCCACGATATGAAAGTCGTGTTGGATTATATATTTAGTTGTCTTTATCTCAATAGAGGTTAAGCCTTTTGATTTTGTAACCTCCTGACTTATTCCTTTTATATCTATTATATAAATAACGATTATGTCATGATCGACATCAGAATTTTCTTTGATTATTGAAATGTCTGCACCACTGTCTACTAAAAACACCAGTTCTTTTCCTGTGGATACGTTAGTTAAAGTAACAAATATATTCTGACTGAGATTAATTGCATGAACCATTACATGTTCTACTGTTGGGTACTTAAAGGGTCTTAAGAGTTTTTCGATGTATTTTGGGCTACTCTCACATGGTTATTGGTGTTATTGCTATTGTGGCCTCGATTTGAGTTACCACGTCCTCTATTGTTTCCTCTGTATTGACCTCTTGCATTATTATTATTATTGAAACTGTTGTTATAATTGTTATAATTTTTATTACGACCATAAAGTATTACGACAGTATTTGGTTGTCCAGATGATTCCATGCAACTATTTACGAACGAATATTTCATGGTGTTGGAGGTGCCAGCCTGCATGATAAGTTTTACCTTATCAATTGCACAATTCTTTGTCATTGCCTTAACTGCAGACTGTGTAGAATAACTTCTGGCTAATTCAAGGGTTAGGCCGTCCGTTTTGTACGCACTTTCTAGAGCTTTCGTCATTTCCTCAACCTCTGACGTGTATTGGTTAGCAGTTTTGTTTCGTTGCTGTAGATTCAACAGTTTGGCTGATAGTACTTCTACAGTTTCGCCTTTGACATTTCTTTTTAGTACGCAAATGACTTCTGATCCAGCATTTTTATTTCCGACTAGGTTTCTGGTGCTAACTTTTAGCTTTGTTTTTATTATCAAAATAGGTAATTAATCGTGTTCGCCTTTTACAGATTCTATTATTTCCAATGCATCGAGAATACTCGTTAAGTTTTCTGCTTTACCATCAAATACTGGTATAAGCTTTGATGCAGTGATAAAATCAGTATTTGACTGTGCCATTGTAATACATTTTTGTTCAACTGTGCTTGAGCTAGTGTCTGAATCTGTAGAATTGTTCAAATTAGACATTAATAGAGCTGGGATAGTGAGATTATTTCTTCCTCTTCAAAATCTTTTTCGTTAATATTAATAGCTTCTTTTGATTCTGTTTCTTCGCCAGTTTCAATTATTAGTGAAGTATTAAGAATATTAGGTATTAATATATCGATCTTAAACTTTTCCCTAATAGCTGTCAAATTGGATCATAGTCTGAGCACAAACTTTGATACTTGAGACCTATCTCTGATCTTGATTAAACTTATCTCTGTTTTCTTATATTAGTATTCGTGCTTCATTAAAGCATTAAACTAAAATTTCTACGTGTTTTTTAACAGTGGTTTTTGTATCGGTCTATTCTAGGTTAATGACTTATGCTATTTGTCAAATTCTGCTTTAATGTTTGATAATTCTTTTGATAATTCATTCCATTATGTTATGGATATGAATTATTTCTCAAATACCATTGTTACAATTGCTCTACCTAAGATTGGATGCTCGTCTATTCTTAATCTAACTTGCAGTGCAGTGAAACAATGGTGAGGCATGACAGTTAAATGTGTCTATATAAATGATTCCCAACTCGTATACACTTACAGGGGTTGTAGATATTAATTGCTGAACTCTTCTACTGCAATTGGCAATTGGCGCACATTATGACAACAATTATTACTAGCATTATATTTACAAATTTCAAATCAATGTTATTTGTTCAACTTTATTTATTACTTTAGCAGTGGACTCCACTGACTTAACATCTACTAAAGCCTTTATTGTTTTGTTAAAATTATAATTGTAATTATCATGGATTTCATTACTGAATTTACTTATCGAATTACTCCTCATCTATTCTTATATATTTTTCTTCTTTTACATATATCCTACCTATAGTTTTGTATAGCTTTAAGGGCTACACTTCTAAACGAGCAGAAATGGTTCAGCACGATTTTAGTATATATTAATGATTCGCATCCTCTGCGTCAGCTGGTCGTCGCCGGTTGGCTGCACAGACGCTCCATCGCAAGCGAATGTGGCGGGTTGCCCCTCTCGCTTGTTGATCTCCTGCTGATGTCCGAGGCCTATTGGCTTAGGCGGGGCCGGTGCCTTCGGTCTTCTTCGGCTTCATACATGAGTAATTACATGTTGCAGAGTAGAGAGGTTCGGGGCAGTCGGTCGGGCAGACTTTTGGACTTTATGGTAGTGGCTTGGGAGTATTTGTTTTTGTTATGAGTTTTTGATTTATAACTTTTATTTTATTTGCTGAGTGAGTTGTGACTTGTGGTACTCTATTTTTTTGGGGTTCTTTTAAAAATTCAAGCTCATTATAAAGTTTTTGAGCCGTCGTTCATGCGAGCGGTGTTGACTGTGCAAATAGCAGCAACTTGATGTGCGTTATTCTTTTATTAGTTTTATTTTTCTGACCTCCACGTACCATTACTCACACTCTACTCACTCAGACTTTTTTTTATTTCCTCCTGTCGCCTTGTATTGTTGTAGATGAATGTAGATATAGAATGTTTGAATGACAGAATGACAAGAATGAATGAGTGACAAAGGCTATGCCCTATGTATATTATTGGCATAACAACAAAGTGTTGTGACTTCGGCTAACAAAGTGTTGCCGCTCAATATTTATGTTATGTGATAAGAACGCATATTGGCATACATTACAAGTGTTATAGTCTATTAGTTTATTGTAAATGAAATCAGTGATGTCATTCAATTCGTATGATCCAGTAGGAATCGTAATACCATTGTCAATATTTGGCAAATAATTATACATATTAAAGTCAATTAGAGCGCATTCATATTGCCCATACAAATCGATAGGTGGGAAAAAGTTTGTATTTGTATAAAACTATTTCCATTCAAAGATAATGTAAGTGATCTTAACATATTGAAATCTATTGATAAGCTGTGGGATTGTTGGTATCTAACCCAGCTTTTATTTATATCACTCCTTAAATCATAATAAATTGATCAATTGAATAATTGATCACCTTCCATTATCCATTTCGTCATCCTTGCTAATCAAGAGGAATCCGTGCTTGTCCTCCCAACACTTTTGACAAATTTTTACAAATGTTTCATAATTCATATCAGTGTTAATATGATTCCGATTATATGCCGCATACTTAAATAATCTTCTTTAAACATAATAATAAAGTTGGCATTGTCACGAATCAAAACAAAAATATGATCTTACGTTGTCTTGTATTTCACAAGCTAGGTCATCGAATATCATAATGAAATTATTTTTGGCTTCACTGGGGTCTAGTACACCGCCAATCTTGGAGAATGTATGATATCCCATTCCTTTAATCGGTTTGATTAATTTCTTCAAGTACTCATATTTAGGTCGATATAAACTTTTCGACTTTCTATTAAACTTAGCATAATATTAGTTTTACCCAAATTGGAAGGCCCGACAATTAGAGCTCTAATTGTATTCGGTAAGAGGACACTACGTCGTGGCGGTAGGTTTTTCTCGTTTTCATCGTTAATATTTCTAACTACAATTTTTTGTTTTTGGCTTATTAAATGCATTTTTCAACCTAATGTACTTCATTCAATGAGAAATCTTTGATGATTAAACATCAATAAAATGGGGAAACGTTTTTATAATCGCTTCAGTGGTGGTCTTGTCGATAAGATAATCAATACATTACTGTTTGAAGCCCATATTCTGGGATATAATTCTTGTGGACCGGGTACAAAGTTACAGAAACGTTTGGACGCGACGATCAAGGAATAAAACCATTGGATGAAGCCTGCAAGGAGCACGATATTCTACAAACAAGGCATTGAGTGAACGACATGATGCCTGGTCGCGTGTCAAGACATCAGATAGCACTCTTAGTGAAAAGGCAGCAGCATACTTTGTTACAAATATAATGAAAGCAAAGAAAAAATTTGGGATGGGATTGAATAAGACGGAAAAGAAGGGGAGGAAAACGATAAAGAAGAATACAATGAAGAAAAGAAACCTTTCGACTCTTATTAATGCTGCTTCTAAGACATTAAAAAACAAACCTTATAGAAAGGGCTATGGTTTCTTTCTCAAGCCCTATAGTAAGGAGAAAGGAGTTAAGAAGGGCGAAACTAATTTCTCTGCTACATAATAGAGCACTATAAAATATCGACATTACATGTTTTGCTAAGAAACATATCCCTCATTTTAGAGGTGTATTTATGAGAGACGTATTCCCAGAAACACCAAGAATTCGGGAGTGTGGTATAGTAAACCTACATAATCAAGTGGTTCACATTGGGTTGCATATAATAAAAATAAAAATAGTATACATTATTTAGATAGCTTCAGCTTCAGCCACCTAGAGAAATTGTGAAATACTTGGGTTATAGGATACAATACCATTACGATAGAGTTCAAGACTTTGATACATACAACTGTGGACACCTTTGCCTTGCTTCTCTACTTTCTTTCGTAGAAGATGTGGAGTCATAACAGGTATATTTGGTTGGCTAATTTACATTTGGGGGGTTAAAAATCAATGTGTGGGTACGTGTACGTCTGGGCTCTGTATGGTATAATAAGTGGACCCGCCGCGTTGAAATTCACAGTCTAAGTCTTTACTTCACATCGATCGTCATCTAGTGAGCAAGAACTTTCATTATTCTTAACGATAGACTAGAACAGCTGATAAAAGTTGAAAAATAAACAGATACAGTATAGATATAGTACAGATACAGAACAGAAACTGTACTGTTTCTATACTGAAGCTGTTCTGTATCTGTACTGTATCTGTACTGTATCTGTTTATTTTTCAACAGAACAGCTACATTACAGCTACAGTACAGAAACAGTACAGCCCTGTTCAAGTAATTACCATCCAAGACCAAGTCTAAACCATCAAGGTAACAACGGGTAACAACCGCTGCATGTCCAAAAAGCTCAAGCACCATCATAAACCATGAAAATCTGATAAATATTGTAATCAAAGAGTTCAATAATTTTAATAAAAAAAAACGCTGATTTGAAGACAAGGATGCATGAAAATATAAGATTCCCGTATCCTCACGGCGGAGCAACAAAGGTTGGAGAATCTATTGCTCTCGAGTTGGAGGAACATGACGGAACGGTACACCTCTCATCAGGATAATATCATCAATCAGATGGTTGATGGAAAATTTAATATTCATAAAAGTAATGACAATTTATATTTAGAAATAAACCAATGATCATTAAAAATGTGAGATTTTAAGAATAAAACAATTAATGCACTGTTTTTAAATATAATGAAAAAATATATCGAATCTTTTTTATTGGGAAATGGTATATAAAAATTAAAGATAATGGCGTTTCCTAAAAAGCATTTGTTTAGTAACTGAGGAGTGACTACATGAAAAAATTTAAATTCTTTCGCTATAAAGCTTGTGAAATATACTACGATGAATATTTTGTCTCAGTTACCAAAGCTAGGTTGGCATTAAAGGGAAAATTCGATGATCTCAAACAAGTCCGAAATCAGACGAATTTACAATTGGACGAAACTTTTAAACCCTTTACCGAACCCTTACATGAACTTATTAAGGAAAATAAAAAAACAAAAGACATCTAATGTAAAAGACAGTATAAAAGTAAAACGTGAATTGAATAGTCCTTATACTTTACAACTAAAAAGAAAGACCTCCAATCTAATCGAAATATAATTTCACGAAGGCCTTCTGATGAAAATAATTCCTATAACGAAGAGAAAAACGGGACGGAAAAGATTGAAGAAGAAGGGAAAACACCTTTACCAATGTATACAGAAGAGGTCGATATGGGTCTGGACGCAGATCTAATTTAGTAATTTGACCAACAGAAATGTGTTGGATAAAGGTTATGGACCTAAAAAAAACTGCAAGCAATTCATTAACATTGGGGAATAAAGAACTAAAAATTAAAGATAATAAAATAACATTTTCTAGTGGAATGAGTTGTGATCTGACTCCTGGTCTGTACTCTCTAATTTTTCTTAGTAAACCTGTAAACTATGAAGATCATGATTTAAAGATGTATACAAAACTTATATTAGAAACGAATATACTTAGAGTAGGCTTTAATCCTAATAACCGAATCAAGGGTACACGAGCATACAAATATAGCCATATTATTAAGAAGTTGATAGACGATACTTTTAATCCTACAACGTGTACTCCAAACAGGTTTTGGACAGGTCAAAAACAGGTTTTGGTTACATGACCCTTTAGAAGTCAAATCCAAACTCTGTATACTGGAATGATGTTAATGAGTTGATTGAACGATTGGAAATTTAACACTAGTCACAATAATGCAATTTTTTCCATACTAGTGGAGTTGCACAAATGTTTTACGATTATAAACAACATGTCTGTCGACATGTTTGAACATTTTTCTGTTGATAAAGACTTAAGAAGAAGAAGACTTAAGAAAAATTACAACTCTTAATATTAATCGTCGACTCACGAAAATTTCAAGCTTGGAAAATAAAATTAAATTGTATAATAAGAGAGCAGATAGCGTTGACCAAATTTTTGCCAAAATTCTAGAAATATTAAAAGCAATTTGGATAACATTTTTAAATATAAAACAAACCCAATATCATTGCCGAAAAAACCAGAATTGAGATAGAAGGTGTCGCTTTTCAGCCTGTTGTAAAAATATGATTAAGCGAGAAATTTTAAATGAGTTGCATGGACCATCTCGAAAAAAATTTCAACGAAGGCTGAACACAAGGGGTATAAATGATCTGTGGCAAGCAGATTTGGTTGAAATGGAAGCCTTTTCAAAATCTAACAATGGGTACAGATGTTTTTGAGAAAGTGTATATACCAATCTATACAACTAAAATCTATAAAATTAGAAAGGTGAACAATACCTACCCTAAAATAGAACGAATATCTGTTTGCTGGCGTGAGATGTGGAGTGCCAGCCACCCGGGTACGGAGTGAGAGAAATAGTTTATTCAGTGTCTGTAGCAGAGTGAAAAGGGTCAGTGGTAACTCGCATTTGGGCCTGGATCATAGCATTCGCTACGAGAAGGCAGAGAGAGAGAGAGAGGGGATAGATTATGGGGATAACTATTCCCTGGGGCAGCATTTATGGCCTAAAATCTAGGCATTTGTCTTAGAATATCTATATTTATGCGTATGTATGTATTTATGTATTCTTTTCCTACGAGTCGTATTAAAATCAGGCGAGAAATATTTTATATTTATTAGAGCATTTTTATTTCTTGGTTCATGTTTTTTTCAGTGCTTGCAGGTTAACGGGTTAGGTTAGGTCATGGTATATAAATTCTAGCCTACTCTGGGTGAAGACGCATCGAGGCCTTAGAGAAATTTCTCATTGCACGGGACTCTCGCTAGCCAAAATGCGGTTCACTCCACTTACTCACCCGTCTCGCTCTCACGCACATACATACGCGTGACTCCGGGTGCTCCGCCGCTGGTCCTCGGCCGGCACACTCTTCTCGAGGTCGTCTAGGTAAACTTCTTCCTGGGTCACTTGGCACCAGTCACTTGACTGCACCACTTTTCGCACTCCGAAGGCAAAAGACTCCACATGAATTTGCTCTGCTCGCCCTTCTGATCCCGTCGGCGCCTTTGCAACAGTCCACTCCTCGCACTTCTGATCCCGTGCGCCGTGTGACTAAGAGTGAAGCTTTGTCCCCGCGTTTTGTTCAAGCTTTCGGCTATTCTGGGTCTTTTCCACTTCTCGAAGTTTCGGTACTCCTTTTCTCTCGCTCTTCCCTTGGCGCGTGCAAATTTTCGGGGGTTGTTTTCCTCCTCGATCGCATGTTCTCTCTCGCTTGCTCCTGTGCGGCGCTGCTCACGCCTTTCGTGGTGATTATTTCGTTGCTCTCCTGGTGTGTATATGTGTGGCTACTGCTGATGCGAGAACGGAGGGGGAAAGATAAACAGAACCCGTCGCTTGGGCTTCGCTAAAATAATTCTTGTGTACTAATATAACTACAAATCTTACAATATTGGTTAGGCTTACTACATATTAAGTGAACTGTACAAAGTTTTTACAAAGTTATTCGCGAGGGTTTTGTTGTTAGCTGCTGTTGTTGTTGCGTCTGGCGATGTTGTAGTTCGCTACACTGGCACTGGGAGCGTTGAGTTCCCACTAGGGAAGTGAAACGTTGGGAAGGCGCACCCTCCTGCAAGTGGCCCACTGCCTCAAACATTGGCTCCTGTCGCAGTGTTCCTTGTTGGCTCTCACCTCGGTCAGATCGAGCGTCACTAGCCGGCTTATTTGTGGCAAGTTCGTTGCTATTGTGCCGTCTTCGTACGATCTTCTGGAGCTGCTGCTGCGCTACTATCTTCGTATATGCTCTGGCCGTCTGCGGGTATCCTTGGATGCTTTTCTGCTGTTCTCGTATTGATGTGTACATTTCTTCGTGCTGGCTTCTCCGTTGCTTCCGCCTTGATGCGGGTATCCTTGGTTTCTGTATCTCTGCTGTTGCTGTTGCTCTTCGTTGTCGTCCAGTCGTCTGGGTATCAGATTCTGAGTTTCTGGCTCGTTGAATGCTTCCTTCAAATCTCTAAGGGATGCCGTTCTGCGTTGTCTGCTCTGGGTATGTTGCAAGCGCACTATGGTGGGAGAAAAGAACTTAATTACTTTGTACGGGCCTTTGTACTTGGGTGCTAGCTTAGCGGCAAAGTTATCCGGCGCCCTGGACAAATGATGTTGTTTTACGAAGACCAGCGATCCTATGGTCGGTCTCCACGCACGTCGCCTGAGATCGTAATACTTTCGCTGCTCCAACGAAGTTCGCTGAGTGTTCTCCTGAACTACCTTGAAAATGTCCAGAAGCAATTCCGCTTTCGCTTCTGGTGAACGGGCGCTTGGCTTGGTCCTGGAGTCACTTCATCATACAAGGCCCCTGGGAGTCGTGGCTCTCTGCTTTGGACGATGAACGCTGGACTGAATCCTGTTGAGTCTGAAATGCTGCTATTAATTGCCAGATTCAGTTCGGGTAGAAGTTCGTCCCACGTCGTCTGCTTGTCCTCGATATACTTGGTGACCATCGTTTTAATGTTGCGATTGGCCCATTCTGTTGGGTTCTGCTGCGGAGTATAAGGTGTTGTATGTTGGATCTCTATTCCCGCCTGCTTGCAGAAGGCTTTGAATGAACGACTCGTATATTGTGTCCCATTATCGCAGACAAATGAAAAGGCGTCGAAGAATTCGAGCAGCATCGTATTCCCACTCTTGGATCGCGGAAGATGCCCAATAAAATCGGCGCAGACAGTATCGAACGGCTCGTTAATCTGTCTGGTGAACATTTTAACTGCCGGTTTGGTTTGGCTGACTTTGAACCGTTGGCAAGTGTCACACATGCGGACATACTAGGCAATATCGCGGAAAAGACCCAGCCAGTGATATCTCTGGGCGATCCGGGTAGTTGTCTTCCTTATTCCGAGACGTCCTGCCGTGGGCTGGTCATGGCATTCCGACAGTACTCGCTGTCGGTGTTCCTTGGCCACGCACAGTTTCCAGGGCACGGAGTCTTCGTCGTCAGGTCGGGATCCGATATGCCGATATAGCTGTTGGTTCTCGTACGCGTAGTCCGGGTAATCTTCAGGCCTGTTCTGAACAAGTTTCAGCATCCGCTGGTACTTTCTGCATCCCGGCTTATCCTCTTGGATCATCTGAAGTACTTCCAAAGGCTGTCGAGGAAGTGCGTCTGCAACAATGTTCTGGCTCCCGCGTCGATAGGTGACGTCAAACTGGTACTGCTGTAGTTCCAACGCCCAGCGCGGTATGCGGCCGGTGGGATTATCAATAGAGTTGAGCCTCTTCAAGGCGAGGTGGTCCGTTATCACCTCGAATCGATAGCCTTTCAATTAGCATCCTGATGGCCCATATGATAGACAGACACTTCTTTTCTGTGGCCGAGTAGTACTCCTCGGCGGCGATGAGGCGTCTGCTGGCGAATGCGATGACTCGTTCTTCTCCCTGGATTTTTTGCGTTAAAATTACTCCTAGGCCGATGTCGCTGGCGTCTGTTTGCAACACGAACTTCTCGTTGAAGTCGGGGCAGGCGAGAACCAGCGCCTTCGTGAGTTTTCCTTTGAGCTTGAACGCATCTTGCTGCTCCTGCTCCCATTGCCATTTCTATACTTTCTTGAGTAGCAAAGACATGGGCTGCACTACGCTGGCAAAGTTGGGTACAAATCTCCTGTACCATAACGCGATCCCTAGACATCTCCTCAACTCCTTGCATGTGGTGGGCGGACTCAGTTGTCGTACTGCCAAAATCTTGTCGGGATGCGTGTGAATTCCCTCCTCACTGATGATGTGCCCCAAGTACACCAGGCTGCGCTTAAAGAAACTGCATTTCTTCGCGTTGAGACGAAGGTTCGCCTTTCGTAGCCGTCGGAATACTTCTAGTATATGCTGAACATGCTCGTCCAGAGTGCGGCGGATGATTATGATATCATCCAAATACGCAAACGCATTGGGCTCCATGTCCGGTCCTATGACGCTGTCGAGCGCCCGCTGGAATATGGCTGGTGCTGAGTGAAGGCCAAACGGCATCACTTTCCAGTAGTACAAGCCTCTCCCAGGGACTTTAAATGCTGTGCACTCGCGGCTGAACTAGGCTACACGAATTTCCAATATCCGCTCTTCAATATGTACTTGGCATGGCGCAGACGCTCCAAGATGTGCGTTATCCTTGGCAGCGGGTATGCATCTGGAATAGAATGGCCATTTAGTTTGGGCACATAGTCGCGTCTCTCCAGATTTCTTGCCCACGAGTACTATAGGGGCGCTGTGGGGGCTCCGTGAAGGCTCTATAAGTCGTTGTGTAGCAGTTCGTCGATCTGCTCATCAATAATCCTGTGCATCGCGGGATTCTTAGGAAAATACCTCTGTTTGGTGGGCTTATCATCCCGCATCGTGATCGTATGCTCAGCGATATTTGACACTCCCGTCAATCCTTCGAATTTGGCCAATTCCTCCTTTAGGAATTTGTTTACCCAGGGTTCTAATTCTTTATGCTCGGTTTTTGCTGTGATTACGGCTATTGCTCCTCCAGTGTCAGGTGTGTACCCTGGTCTGGCTGGGGAAGGCGCTCGCCCTTCCTCTACAACGCACGGCGTTGTCGTCTCGAGGCCATAAAATACTGCTGATCGGGGTGGCTTGCACCTCGTTATCTGGATCGTTGTTTGCTGATGTGAATACGTTTGTCAAGAGAGAAGGCATAGCTAAGTCGTTGGTGGGTCTGCTTATTGGGAGAGGGTTCAGCTGCAGCGAAGCGCGGCCGCATTGGATAGTGGCAGACACGCCACAGAGGAAGTCCATGCCCAATAGCACGTCTTCCATGATCGAAGGGAAAACTAGCAGTGGAAAGGCGACCCAACGTCCAACCGGACTTTGGCTACCAGAGACTTGCTTATCTCCTTGCTTATCTCCTTGTACCGACCGTACATTATGTGGCTTCCCTACGCGTTGAACAACTCGTTCGCTCACGAAGCTTCTGCTAGCTCCGGTGTCTATAGTAGCGTTAAACTCCTGACCCTCGATTTGCACCTGCGTGATAATTCTGTTCGATTCCGGGGATTCCTGTAGGCAGTCTCCGTCCGCTTCCCCGAGGGGGCGAGGACTTTTCTCGTTTCCCGGCTGGGTACGACGGCAACACTCGAGAGTGCGTACTCCTCTTCGACCACAATCCCAACAAAAGAGCACTCTGGGATTGCGACATGTAGCTAACCGGTGACCCTCCTGGGCACAATTCCTGCAAGCAAGACAATTCGGCACCATTGACATGTTCCCCACTCGAAAAACTGATTGTGGAACTGTGGCTGGGGTGACTGGTCGTGCGAAATTTTGTTGACCTGTGGGAGATGCTCCTGCATACGCTGGAATCTCGTACTCGTTCCTTCTGGGCGCTGGCTGGGGTTCGGCCAACATTCTGGCATAGTTTCCTGTGCTCCGATCGCGGGTGACCTCGTAGTTTACCGCTAAAGTGGTAAGTTGCTCCAATGTGGTGAAGTCGTGCCTCCTTGCGTACATCTGATACTCCGGTTGGAGATTTTAATAGATACGTTCCAACTCCTGCTCCGCATTATACCCCGCTCTGTGCATTATGAGTCTAATGTTAACTAGGTATTGTTTGAAAGTCTCCCTTCGTCGCTGATCTCTGGTACGGAACTCATCCTCGAGTCGCTGAAAGTACCTGGTCGGCAGAAAGAAGTCAAGAAACGCCTTCTTGAAGTTCGTCCAAGATTTTCCTGGCAGCTGGCTTGTCCGAAACCAGTGCTCAGCTGTATCCGTCAAAAGACCAGGGTTGGCCTGCGGCATCTTCTCCACATCCACTTCGTATGCGGTGGCTCGTTCCTCCAGGTGTTGGATGAAGGTGATGGGGCCCGTGGTTCCGTCAAAAGTGATTCCACAATTTTTAAGCTTTTCCGGTAGCGTGGCTGCGGACATCTCTGCTTTCTTGGTAAAAATATCCCGCTTGACCGGATAGATCTCCGCGTCTCCGACTACATCGGCGGCACCTCTGCCTTCCAGTGGTGGCACCTGAAGCTGCGTTGGACCTGGCGGTTGTGGGTTCGGAGTCAGTGAACGCTGCTTTCTATCCGTTAGTGCGGCTGTAATTTCTGCCTCGCATTCCTGTAGCCGCTCGGCTAGCTCCAGGACATGGTCCTCCCGATTATTAAAAGCAGCCAGCCGGCTCCTCATTTCCTCAACTGTTCCGATTGCTTCCAAGGAAAACTCCTTAAGAATCGTCTCCAATTCCCGCTTCCGGAGATACGAAATCCAACGCGCGCCTGATCTTGGAACAAACAATTTTTGATTTTAGGTTATATACTTTGCTCTGCTTAGAAATAAATGTATTGGCGGGAACGCAAAAGGCTCTCGTTGTCCACATGAATTTGCTCTGAATTTCTGCTCGCATCCGCTGCGTTTTCCAGAGCCCCCTGCTCGCACTTCTGATCCCGTCCGCAGTGTTTTCTAGAGTCCCCTGCTCGCACTTCTGATCCCGTGCGCCGCGTGTGCCATAGTGAAGCTTTGCCCCCGCCTTTTCTTCAAGTTTTCGGCTGCTCTGAGTTTTTTTCCACTTCTCGAAGTTTCGGTACTCCTTTTCTCTCGCTCTTCCCTTGGCGCGTGCCAATTTTCGGGGGTTGTTTTCCTGCCCGATCGCATGTCCTCTCTCGCTTGCTCCTGTGCGGCGCTGCTCTTTTTCGTGGTAAATATTTCGTTGCTCTCTTGGTGTATGTGCGTGTGTGGCTACTGCTGATGCAAGAACGGAGGGGGAAAGATAAACAGAATCTATCGCTTGGGCTTAGCTAAAATAATTATTGTGTACCAATATAACTACAAATCTTACAATTATTGGCTAAGCTTATATATTAAGTGCACTGTACAAAGTTTTTACAAAGTTATTCGCGAGGGTTTTGTTTTGTTGTTAGCTGCTATTGTTGTTGCGGCTGGCGATGTTGTAGCTGTCGACGCCTTCGGACGTTGCGGCTAGCGATGTTGTAACTGCTGGCTGCCGATGTTGTTGGCGCTAACTAGCGTTGTTGTTGGCGCTGGCTGCCGATGTTGTTGGCGCTAACTGGCGTTGTTGTCGGCGCTGGCTGCCGTGATTGTTGGCGCTAACTGGGGTTGTTGCTGGCGCTGGCTGGAGATGTTGCTGGCGCTAGCTGGTGTTGTTGCTGGCGCTATTTGTGAGGGGTCAAACTACTGCTCACATCGCATTACCTATTATTACAAAAAACTGGATCACATTTTATAATAGATTTTAAAGAAAAGAATGATATACCTAAGAGTAGAATTTAATATTTAAAAAACACCAACATCAGATTTTTTAAATTTTTAAAAAAATTGTTTGAATATTCCCATGTGGACTATACGATATAGTTGTCTGATCCGGCTCATATACTACCTGTAATTTTAATACGAATTTTGGGAAGGTTTTATCTTGAACATCCCTATCCCGACATCCCCATTTAACACTACTGATCTCGTGACATTTTTCGTCATTATGAGAGAGGTCGCAAACTTTCCCACACCCCCGATAGGACAGATTTGATCATGTATCCCTTTTCCTCATTATGAGCAATTTAAAGGTGTTGCTGTGCATATGAGAAAGGTCGCGCAACCAAAGAATTCAAAGGTTTTTATCTCAGAGAAACATGTTCAATTATGTTTGAGAAACAAGGTTTTCTATGATTGCAAGACTAGTATAGAAATCAAAAGAACCCCAATCAAATAAATCCCCCAGAACGTTTTACTGGTGAATTCTCAAAGATTCTTTTCTTTCCACAAAACGGTCAGAAAGATATCAACCAGAGCCAGAGCCCCAAAAGATGCATTAAAATATAATATAACAATAAAAGGGACACATGCAAGTCTGCAGGCGCGCACGCTTATTAACATGATACAAGATATTGAAATCGAGACTGCTAGTCGTAAGAAGCAGACAGTCATCTTAATTCGAAATACAAAGTAAGAACATTATTTTGTAGCAAAAAATGGCCCTGGCCGCAATAAAGGAATACACGCAGGTCTGTAGATCTGTAGCAACTTCCATAAAGGGGGTTGAAATCACCGCGCGGCAACTCACAAGTATACCTGTAATTAATTAAAATCATTGAGAAGATTGACTGCCTATCTTTAGCAACTTCCATAAAGGGGGTTAAACTTACAAGTATACCTGTAATTTAAAATCGAAATATAAAGTCCAAAATGTATTTTGTAGCATAATAATACTTTTACATGTTTATTCTGATATATCGTGTTTTCTTCTAAATCTAGTCTCAACATTAAAATTATTTATATTGTATTACCCTTATTATATTACCAATATTATTAACTTCTTTTTGTTGTTTTTACACTTTATTTGCGGACCTGCAATGCTCGTCCATCAATCGCTCCACTATTCGATCCACTATTTATACAAAAGGTTATGCTTTAAGAAATCAATTGTTGACGTCGCTGTCGCCGTTATCGGCCTCGCTCTTCGCCGCTGGTTTTCAGATTCCTTCTTTTTTTTGCCAGCTTTAATTTCAATCCTTGGTCCAGGCTTTGTTGTTCCATCCAGGTTGTCTGTGCTGGCTGATGTTCTGTTTGTCCCGGGTTTCCCCCCTCTCTATTTATCAGCTGCTGTAATCTTGGTCTCGTTCTGCTAAGTCTTATATTTCTCCTCATGTCCTGAATTCCTGGAATCTTCAAATTTCTGTATCTCATCCTTATAGTTGTTTGTTCTGATATGCTATCTTTAATCGCTTCACCAGCGATCAGTTTATGTTCTCAACCTCACCATTTGCCTGCTGCCAGTAAGACGGATTTGTGATCTGCTCTATACCACAAACCTTGCAATATTCTTTAAACTCACTACTGATGTACTGCCGTTCATTGTCCGTTCGTAAGTAAACCAGAAAATTTTTTTTCTTTACATCGATAATGGTCGTTGAAGCTATAGAACGCAAGAATTTAAACTCCATGTACCGCGACTAATAATCAATGAAAACGAGCTAGAATTCACCATTTGGAAAGTACCCAACAAATTGGAAGCCGCTCATATCAAAGGATCCGTTGGAAACAGTGTTCTACTCATTGGTGCTGGATTGTTTGCTTGCGAGACTAAAAGGCAGTCTCTGCAGGACTTTACGAACTTTTCAGCCGCACGATCTATGCCAGGCCACCACGCCTTGGAGCGTAGCCGTCGCTTCATTGCGGATTCGCCTGGATGACCTTCATGGACTGTTCCGATTGTGGAAAGCTCGAATCGGTATGGCTAGAGGTTATTTGATGCGGCGGAAGTCAATGAATCATCTTGGAAGCAAGTAATGGCATCCACAATTTATTCGGCAAGGATGCTTTTCTCTGCTACCTCCGATATGCTTATTGACATAGGGATTTAGCTCTCCAGTACATAAATACACTTGGTTCTTGATTCGAAATCCTTTGTCGATTTAAAATGTTACACAGCCGAGACAAGGTATCTGAGATGTTTTCCTTTCCTGCTTTATAAATTACTTTGAATTTCTAAGTCTGTAACCACAGCAGCCACCTTTCGATGCGAGCTGGTGGTTTTGATGTTGGCTAAAATTTGTCTCGAGCGGCTTGTGGTCGGTAACCAATACAAACTCTAAACAGGCTAAGTAGTAATAAAATTTGTCTACCACCCGTACCAGTGCCAAGCTTTCTTTTTCGGTTTGTGAGAACCGCTTCTCCACATCACACAAATTTCTGCTGGCAAAAGAAATGATCTGGGGTTCACTTCTTTCTGCGAATTGTGTGTCAGGAATCAGACGTGTTCGACATTTTATATTAAAAATTAAAGTCTGGGTATTTCAGCCAGGCGAGTTTTTAAATCGTTGAATGCTTCGTCCTCTTTGGGGCCTAGACGAATTTGGTATCCTTTCCCAACAATTTCCTGAGGGTCTCCGTACGATCGGCTAAATCCGAAATAAACTTTCCGACACAAGTGACCAGCTTCTCGTCTCCTCCTTATTTCTTGAGGTAATAACATCTATATTTTCGGAATCGACACTAATTCCCTTGATAGAATGTTACCTAGAAATCTTAGCCGGTGTGTTTTCCAAACACATTTTGAGTCATTCAGTATATTATTCGTTAATACTGTCAGGACTTTCCGGACAGTCATCTTCATTTGATTCAAACATGACATCGCCTATATAATTAAGAGCATTGGGGCATGACGACCACAACTCTGGAAGCCGTCGCTGGAATACCTCAGGTGCTGAATTATTTCCGTTTAAAGCGGAATGGGATTATAAATGTTCATAAATATAAAAATATAAATGTGTTAGGGTCAATAATAACTTGACTGTTACTCCTTTTCACTTGGAAAATGGAGTAATGCACTCAGCTCGGCTTTCCTGTAACCCAATGCTAAAACGTTGCATTTCCAATAACATTACATTCCATTTTCAATTACATAATCTTTATCTAAGCCTGTTCATATGGGAGCCTCGAAGACGCAAGTTACGTTAAGCAATTGGTTTGAAGCATATTGTCCCCGAAATTGTCTATCCGAGTTAGATCTAATGTTGAAAGCTACTGCTTTGTTTACATTTATTAATAACCAGTAAGCTTGGCTAATTAGATTAAAACGCGAGCCCAAGTCGATGATAAGGGGAACAGGCTGCCGTCCTATCGAACACTTTATCAGTTCATCACTTTCATCATCGCTGCAAATCCGGAAACATTCTTCCTTGGTCGGTTTCGGTTTGGAAAGAACGCATTCATCTTTCACTAGACGGACATCTATCCGTGATCGCTTGGTAACACCGTTGTTCGGCTGTGTGGGCTGGCGCTTAACATTCGTTCTGCACTTGCGGGCGAAATGCCCGAACCGCAAGCATTTTTTGCATTTCACATTTCTCTTTTCACTGTTTCTCTTTTGGACTTAGAAATCATTGATTGTGATTGCTTCATAATTTCTTCTTCTACTCTACAAGCTTCGATTACCTCAGTCAAGGTATGCTCTTTCTCCAGTAGCATTTTCTTCGATTCCAGAGAAGTCCAATAGTTCGGCCTAACTGGAATCGAATTGCATTTCGGCAGTTGCTGACGTAACCGACTGCACGCCTCCGAAGTGAAGCAACTTATTTCGATTTCTAATAGGTATTTCAATCTCCTCTGCATCTTTGAAATGTGCGAAACCATATTCCATTCCATTCATTTCATAACAAAGATTTTTCAATGGATTAGCACTAGAAAGGTTTAACCCATTTTCCTTTTTATGCGAATTCTGATAGTAAAATATAACCAAAATTTCATTGATTTATTATCTAGGCAAACTGCCTCTGACATTGTCAGCTTATTACAAGGCTAGCTGCCCCTGTTTAATAGGTTTTTTCTCTACTTACAACGCACTGTTGCCCAGTTAAGCATTTTATTTATTTCTATAATGATTCCCTTGACTTGCAACCAACTATTACTTAGTCATTATTGTAATTTGGCTCATGTGTCTTTTTCTTGAATCGCGAGGATTCTGTTTACTTGCAACCAACTGTTACTCAGTCAATCTCTTAATTAGGCTTATGTTATTTTGAATCGTGATCTCCCGTGCACTCTCTCCTTATTAGATGTTGGTCTTGCGCTCACTATCTTGATCTTTTTTTTTTTACACATCACGTTTAGCTTACCACTCTCAATGCTAGCATTTACGTATGTTGGCGGTGGTAGAGCACAATAAAAACTGAAGAACAAGAAGAACACCAGAAGCGAGAGAAAGAATGAAACAAAAAACGATACAAGTATTTGTATTTGTATGTATTTATGTATTCTTTTCCTACGAGTCGTATTAAAATCAGGCGAGAAATATTTTATATTTATTAGAGCATTTTTATTTCTTGGTTCATGTTTTTTTCAGTGCTTGCAGGTTAACGGGTTAGGTTAGGTCATGGTATATAAATTCTAGCCTACTCTGGGTGAAGACGCATCGAGGCCTTAGAGAAATTTCTCATTGCACGGGACTCTCGCTAGCCAAAATGCGGTTCACTCCACTTACTCACCCGTCTCGCTCTCACGCACATACATACGCGTGACTCCGGGTGCTCCGCCGCTGGTCCTCGGCCGGCACACTCTTCTCGAGGTCGTCTAGGTAAACTTCTTCCTGGGTCACTTGGCACCAGTCACTTGACTGCACCACTTTTCGCACTCCGAAGGCAAAAGACTCCACATGAATTTGCTCTGCTCGCCCTTCTGATCCCGTCGGCGCCTTTGCAACAGTCCACTCCTCGCACTTCTGATCCCGTGCGCCGTGTGACTAAGAGTGAAGCTTTGTCCCCGCGTTTTGTTCAAGCTTTCGGCTATTCTGGGTCTTTTCCACTTCTCGAAGTTTCGGTACTCCTTTTCTCTCGCTCTTCCCTTGGCGCGTGCAAATTTTCGGGGGTTGTTTTCCTCCTCGATCGCATGTTCTCTCTCGCTTGCTCCTGTGCGGCGCTGCTCACGCCTTTCGTGGTGATTATTTCGTTGCTCTCCTGGTGTGTATATGTGTGGCTACTGCTGATGCGAGAACGGAGGGGGAAAGATAAACAGAACCCGTCGCTTGGGCTTCGCTAAAATAATTCTTGTGTACTAATATAACTACAAATCTTACAATATTGGTTAGGCTTACTACATATTAAGTGAACTGTACAAAGTTTTTACAAAGTTATTCGCGAGGGTTTTGTTGTTAGCTGCTGTTGTTGTTGCGTCTGGCGATGTTGTAGTTCGCTACACTGGCACTGGGAGCGTTGAGTTCCCACTAGGGAAGTGAAACGTTGGGAAGGCGCACCCTCCTGCAAGTGGCCCACTGCCTCAAACATTGGCTCCTGTCGCAGTGTTCCTTGTTGGCTCTCACCTCGGTCAGATCGAGCGTCACTAGCCGGCTTATTTGTGGCAAGTTCGTTGCTATTGTGCCGTCTTCGTACGATCTTCTGGAGCTGCTGCTGCGCTACTATCTTCGTATATGCTCTGGCCGTCTGCGGGTATCCTTGGATGCTTTTCTGCTGTTCTCGTATTGATGTGTACATTTCTTCGTGCTGGCTTCTCCGTTGCTTCCGCCTTGATGCGGGTATCCTTGGTTTCTGTATCTCTGCTGTTGCTGTTGCTCTTCGTTGTCGTCCAGTCGTCTGGGTATCAGATTCTGAGTTTCTGGCTCGTTGAATGCTTCCTTCAAATCTCTAAGGGATGCCGTTCTGCGTTGTCTGCTCTGGGTATGTTGCAAGCGCACTATGGTGGGAGAAAAGAACTTAATTACTTTGTACGGGCCTTTGTACTTGGGTGCTAGCTTAGCGGCAAAGTTATCCGGCGCCCTGGACAAATGATGTTGTTTTACGAAGACCAGCGATCCTATGGTCGGTCTCCACGCACGTCGCCTGAGATCGTAATACTTTCGCTGCTCCAACGAAGTTCGCTGAGTGTTCTCCTGAACTACCTTGAAAATGTCCAGAAGCAATTCCGCTTTCGCTTCTGGTGAACGGGCGCTTGGCTTGGTCCTGGAGTCACTTCATCATACAAGGCCCCTGGGAGTCGTGGCTCTCTGCTTTGGACGATGAACGCTGGACTGAATCCTGTTGAGTCTGAAATGCTGCTATTAATTGCCAGATTCAGTTCGGGTAGAAGTTCGTCCCACGTCGTCTGCTTGTCCTCGATATACTTGGTGACCATCGTTTTAATGTTGCGATTGGCCCATTCTGTTGGGTTCTGCTGCGGAGTATAAGGTGTTGTATGTTGGATCTCCATTCCCGCCTGCTTGCAGAAGGCTTTGAATGAACGACTCGTATATTGTGTCCCATTATCGCAGACAAATGAAAAGGCGTCGAAGAATTCGAGCAGCATCGTATTCCCACTCTTGGATCGCGGAAGATGCCCAATAAAATCGGCGCAGACAGTATCGAACGGCTCGTTAATCTGTCTGGTGAACATTTTAACTGCCGGTTTGGTTTGGCTGACTTTGAACCGTTGGCAAGTGTCACACATGCGGACATACTAGGCAATATCGCGGAAAAGACCCAGCCAGTGATATCTCTGGGCGATCCGGGTAGTTGTCTTCCTTATTCCGAGACGTCCTGCCGTGGGCTGGTCATGGCATTCCGACAGTACTCGCTGTCGGTGTTCCTTGGCCACGCACAGTTTCCAGGGCACGGAGTCTTCGTCGTCAGGTCGGGATCCGATATGCCGATATAGCTGTTGGTTCTCGTACGCGTAGTCCGGGTAATCTTCAGGCCTGTTCTGAACAAGTTTCAGCATCCGCTGGTACTTTCTGCATCCCGGCTTATCCTCTTGGATCATCTGAAGTACTTCCAAAGGCTGTCGAGGAAGTGCGTCTGCAACAATGTTCTGGCTCCCGCGTCGATAGGTGACGTCAAACTGGTACTGCTGTAGTTCCAACGCCCAGCGCGGTATGCGGCCGGTGGGATTATCAATAGAGTTGAGCCTCTTCAAGGCGAGGTGGTCCGTTATCACCTCGAATCGATAGCCTTTCAATTAGCATCCTGATGGCCCATATGATAGACAGACACTTCTTTTCTGTGGCCGAGTAGTACTCCTCGGCGGCGATGAGGCGTCTGCTGGCGAATGCGATGACTCGTTCTTCTCCCTGGATTTTTTGCGTTAAAATTACTCCTAGGCCGATGTCGCTGGCGTCTGTTTGCAACACGAACTTCTCGTTGAAGTCGGGGCAGGCGAGAACCAGCGCCTTCGTGAGTTTTCCTTTGAGCTTGAACGCATCTTGCTGCTCCTGCTCCCATTGCCATTTCTATACTTTCTTGAGTAGCAAAGACATGGGCTGCACTACGCTGGCAAAGTTGGGTACAAATCTCCTGTACCATAACGCGATCCCTAGACATCTCCTCAACTCCTTGCATGTGGTGGGCGGACTCAGTTGTCGTACTGCCAAAATCTTGTCGGGATGCGTGTGAATTCCCTCCTCACTGATGATGTGCCCCAAGTACACCAGGCTGCGCTTAAAGAAACTGCATTTCTTCGCGTTGAGACGAAGGTTCGCCTTTCGTAGCCGTCGGAATACTTCTAGTATATGCTGAACATGCTCGTCCAGAGTGCGGCGGATGATTATGATATCATCCAAATACGCAAACGCATTGGGCTCCATGTCCGGTCCTATGACGCTGTCGAGCGCCCGCTGGAATATGGCTGGTGCTGAGTGAAGGCCAAACGGCATCACTTTCCAGTAGTACAAGCCTCTCCCAGGGACTTTAAATGCTGTGCACTCGCGGCTGAACTAGGCTACACGAATTTCCAATATCCGCTCTTCAATATGTACTTGGCATGGCGCAGACGCTCCAAGATGTGCGTTATCCTTGGCAGCGGGTATGCATCTGGAATAGAATGGCCATTTAGTTTGGGCACATAGTCGCGTCTCTCCAGATTTCTTGCCCACGAGTACTATAGGGGCGCTGTGGGGGCTCCGTGAAGGCTCTATAAGTCGTTGTGTAGCAGTTCGTCGATCTGCTCATCAATAATCCTGTGCATCGCGGGATTCTTAGGAAAATACCTCTGTTTGGTGGGCTTATCATCCCGCATCGTGATCGTATGCTCAGCGATATTTGACACTCCCGTCAATCCTTCGAATTTGGCCAATTCCTCCTTTAGGAATTTGTTTACCCAGGGTTCTAATTCTTTATGCTCGGTTTTTGCTGTGATTACGGCTATTGCTCCTCCAGTGTCAGGTGTGTACCCTGGTCTGGCTGGGGAAGGCGCTCGCCCTTCCTCTACAACGCACGGCGTTGTCGTCTCGAGGCCATAAAATACTGCTGATCGGGGTGGCTTGCACCTCGTTATCTGGATCGTTGTTTGCTGATGTGAATACGTTTGTCAAGAGAGAAGGCATAGCTAAGTCGTTGGTGGGTCTGCTTATTGGGAGAGGGTTCAGCTGCAGCGAAGCGCGGCCGCATTGGATAGTGGCAGACACGCCACAGAGGAAGTCCATGCCCAATAGCACGTCTTCCATGATCGAAGGGAAAACTAGCAGTGGAAAGGCGACCCAACGTCCAACCGGACTTTGGCTACCAGAGACTTGCTTATCTCCTTGCTTATCTCCTTGTACCGACCGTACATTATGTGGCTTCCCTACGCGTTGAACAACTCGTTCGCTCACGAAGCTTCTGCTAGCTCCGGTGTCTATAGTAGCGTTAAACTCCTGACCCTCGATTTGCACCTGCGTGATAATTCTGTTCGATTCCGGGGATTCATGTAGGCAGTCTCCGTCCGCTTCCCCGAGGGGGCGAGGACTTTTCTCGTTTCCCGGCTGGGTACGACGGCAACACTCGAGAGTGCGTACTCCTCTTCGACCACAATCCCAACAAAAGAGCACTCTGGGATTGCGACATGTAGCTAACCGGTGACCCTCCTGGGCACAATTCCTGCAAGCAAGACAATTCGGCACCATTGACATGTTCCCCACTCGAAAAACTGATTGTGGAACTGTGGCTGGGGTGACTGGTCGTGCGAAATTTTGTTGACCTGTGGGAGATGCTCCTGCATACGCTGGAATCTCGTACTCGTTCCTTCTGGGCGCTGGCTGGGGTTCGGCCAACATTCTGGCATAGATTCCTGTGCTCCGATCGCGGGTGACCTCGTAGTTTACCGCTAAAGTGGTAAGTTGCTCCAATGTGGTGAAGTCGTGCCTCCTTGCGTACATCTGATACTCCGGTTGGAGATTTTAATAGATACGTTCCAACTCCTGCTCCGCATTATACCCCGCTCTGTGCATTATGAGTCTAATGTTAACTAGGTATTGTTTGAAAGTCTCCCTTCGTCGCTGATCTCTGGTACGGAACTCATCCTCGAGTCGCTGAAAGTACCTGGTCGGCAGAAAGAAGTCAAGAAACGCCTTCTTGAAGTTCGTCCAAGATTTTCCTGGCAGCTGGCTTGTCCGAAACCAGTGCTCAGCTGTATCCGTCAAAAGACCAGGGTTGGCCTGCGGCATCTTCTCCACATCCACTTCGTATGCGGTGGCTCGTTCCTCCAGGTGTTGGATGAAGGTGATGGGGCCCGTGGTTCCGTCAAAAGTGATTCCACAATTTTTAAGCTTTTCCGGTAGCGTGGCTGCGGACATCTCTGCTTTCTTGGTAAAAATATCCCGCTTGACCGGATAGATCTCCGCGTCTCCGACTACATCGGCGGCACCTCTGCCTTCCAGTGGTGGCACCTGAAGCTGCGTTGGACCTGGCGGTTGTGGGTTCGGAGTCAGTGAACGCTGCTTTCTATCCGTTAGTGCGGCTGTAATTTCTGCCTCGCATTCCTGTAGCCGCTCGGCTAGCTCCAGGACATGGTCCTCCCGATTATTAAAAGCAGCCAGCCGGCTCCTCATTTCCTCAACTGTTCCGATTGCTTCCAAGGAAAACTCCTTAAGAATCGTCTCCAATTCCCGCTTCCGGAGATACGAAATCCAACGCGCGCCTGATCTTGGAACAAACAATTTTTGATTTTAGGTTATATACTTTGCTCTGCTTAGAAATAAATGTATTGGCGGGAACGCAAAAGGCTCTCGTTGTCCACATGAATTTGCTCTGAATTTCTGCTCGCATCCGCTGCGTTTTCCAGAGCCCCCTGCTCGCACTTCTGATCCCGTCCGCAGCGTTTTCTAGAGTCCCCTGCTCGCACTTCTGATCCCGTGCGCCGCGTGTGCCATAGTGAAGCTTTGCCCCCGCCTTTTCTTCAAGTTTTCGGCTGCTCTGAGTTTTTTTCCACTTCTCGAAGTTTCGGTACTCCTTTTCTCTCGCTCTTCCCTTGGCGCGTGCCAATTTTCGGGGGTTGTTTTCCTGCCCGATCGCATGTCCTCTCTCGCTTGCTCCTGTGCGGCGCTGCTCTTTTTCGTGGTAAATATTTCGTTGCTCTCCTGGTGTATGTGTGTGTGTGGCTACTGCTGATGCAAGAACGGAGGGGGAAAGATAAACAGAATCTATCGCTTGGGCTTAGCTAAAATAATTATTGTGTACCAATATAACTACAAATCTTACAATTATTGGCTAAGCTTATATATTAAGTGCACTGTACAAAGTTTTTACAAAGTTATTCGCGAGGGTTTTGTTTTGTTGTTAGCTGCTATTGTTGTTGCGGCTGGCGATGTTGTAGCTGTCGACGCCTTCGGACGTTGCGGCTAGCGATGTTGTAACTGCTGGCTGCCGATGTTGTTGGCGCTAACTAGCGTTGTTGTTGGCGCTGGCTGCCGATGTTGTTGGCGCTAACTGGCGTTGTTGTCGGCGCTGGCTGCCGTGATTGTTGGCGCTAACTGGGGTTGTTGCTGGCGCTGGCTGGAGATGTTGCTGGCGCTAGCTGGTGTTGTTGCTGGCGCTATTTGTGAGGGGTCAAACTACTGCTCACATCGCATTACCTATTATTACAAAAAACTGGATCACATTTTATAATAGATTTTAAAGAAAAGAATGATATACCTAAGAGTAGAATTTAATATTTAAAAAACACCAACATCAGATTTTTTAAATTTTTAAAAAAAATTGTTTGAATATTCCCATGTGGACTATACGATATAGTTGTCTGATCCGGCTCATATACTACCTGTAATTTTAATACGAATTTTGGGAAGGTTTTATCTTGAACATCCCTATCCCGACATCCCCATTTAACACTACTGATCTCGTGACATTTTTCGTCATTATGAGAGAGGTCGCAAACTTTCCCACACCCCCGATAGGACAGATTTGATCATGTATCCCTTTTCCTCATTATGAGCAATTTAAAGGTGTTGCTGTGCATATGAGAAAGGTCGCGCAACCAAAGAATTCAAAGGTTTTTATCTCAGAGAAACATGTTCAATTATGTTTGAGAAACAAGGTTTTCTATGATTGCAAGACTAGTATAGAAATCAAAAGAACCCCAATCAAATAAATCCCCCAGAACGTTTTACTGGTGAATTCTCAAAGATTCTTTTCTTTCCACAAAACGGTCAGAAAGATATCAACCAGAGCCAGAGCCCCAAAAGATGCATTAAAATATAATATAACAATAAAAGGGACACATGCAAGTCTGCAGGCGCGCACGCTTATTAACATGATACAAGATATTGAAATCGAGACTGCTAGTCGTAAGAAGCAGACAGTCATCTTAATTCGAAATACAAAGTAAGAACATTATTTTGTAGCAAAAAATGGCCCTGGCCGCAATAAAGGAATACACGCAGGTCTGTAGATCTGTAGCAACTTCCATAAAGGGGGTTGAAATCACCGCGCGGCAACTCACAAGTATACCTGTAATTAATTAAAATCATTGAGAAGATTGACTGCCTATCTTTAGCAACTTCCATAAAGGGGGTTAAACTTACAAGTATACCTGTAATTTAAAATCGAAATATAAAGTCCAAAATGTATTTTGTAGCATAATAATACTTTTACATGTTTATTCTGATATATCGTGTTTTCTTCTAAATCTAGTCTCAACATTAAAATTATTTATATTGTATTACCCATATTATATTACCAATATTATTAACTTCTTTTTGTTGTTTTTACACTTTATTTGCGGACCTGCAATGCTCGTCCATCAATCGCTCCACTATTCGATCCACTATTTATACAAAAGGTTATGCTTTAAGAAATCAATTGTTGACGTCGCTGTCGCCGTTATCGGCCTCGCTCTTCGCCGCTGGTTTTCAGATTCCTTCTTTTTTTTGCCAGCTTTAATTTCAATCCTTGGTCCAGGCTTTGTTGTTCCATCCAGGTTGTCTGTGCTGGCTGATGTTCTGTTTGTCCCGGGTTTCCCCCCTCTCTATTTATCAGTCTTATATTTCTCCTCATGTCCTGAATTCCTGGAATCTTCAAATTTCTGTATCTCATCCTTATAGTTGTTTGTTCTGATATGCTATCTTTAATCGCTTCACCAGCGATCAGTTTATGTTCTCAACCTCACCATTTGCCTGCTGCCAGTAAGACGGATTTGTGATCTGCTCTATACCACAAACCTTGCAATATTCTTTAAACTCACTACTGATGTACTGCCGTTCATTGTCCGTTCGTAAGTAAACCAGAAAATTTTTTTTCTTTACATCGATAATGGTCGTTGAAGCTATAGAACGCAAGAATTTAAACTCCATGTACCGCGACTAATAATCAATGAAAACGAGCTAGAATTCACCATTTGGAAAGTACCCAACAAATTGGAAGCCGCTCATATCAAAGGATCCGTTGGAAACAGTGTTCTACTCATTGGTGCTGGATTGTTTGCTTGCGAGACTAAAAGGCAGTCTCTGCAGGACTTTACGAACTTTTCAGCCGCACGATCTATGCCAGGCCACCACGCCTTGGAGCGTAGCCGTCGCTTCATTGCGGATTCGCCTGGATGACCTTCATGGACTGTTCCGATTGTGGAAAGCTCGAATCGGTATGGCTAGAGGTTATTTGATGCGGCGGAAGTCAATGAATCATCTTGGAAGCAAGTAATGGCATCCACAATTTATTCGGCAAGGATGCTTTTCTCTGCTACCTCCGATATGCTTATTGACATAGGGATTTAGCTCTCCAGTACATAAATACACTTGGTTCTTGATTCGAAATCCTTTGTCGATTTAAAATGTTACACAGCCGAGACAAGGTATCTGAGATGTTTTCCTTTCCTGCTTTATAAATTACTTTGAATTTCTAAGTCTGTAACCACAGCAGCCACCTTTCGATGCGAGCTGGTGGTTTTGATGTTGGCTAAAATTTGTCTCGAGCGGCTTGTGGTCGGTAACCAATACAAACTCTAAACAGGCTAAGTAGTAATAAAATTTGTCTACCACCCGTACCAGTGCCAAGCTTTCTTTTTCGGTTTGTGAGAACCGCTTCTCCACATCACACAAATTTCTGCTGGCAAAAGAAATGATCTGGGGTTCACTTCTTTCTGCGAATTGTGTGTCAGGAATCAGACGTGTTCGACATTTTATATTAAAAATTAAAGTCTGGGTATTTCAGCCAGGCGAGTTTTTAAATCGTTGAATGCTTCGTCCTCTTTGGGGCCTAGACGAATTTGGTATCCTTTCCCAACAATTTCCTGAGGGTCTCCGTACGATCGGCTAAATCCGAAATAAACTTTCCGACACAAGTGACCAGCTTCTCGTCTCCTCCTTATTTCTTGAGGTAATAACATCTATATTTTCGGAATCGACACTAATTCCCTTGATAGAATGTTACCTAGAAATCTTAGCCGGTGTGTTTTCCAAACACATTTTGAGTCATTCAGTATATTATTCGTTAATACTGTCAGGACTTTCCGGACAGTCATCTTCATTTGATTCAAACATGACATCGCCTATATAATTAAGAGCATTGGGGCATGACGACCACAACTCTGGAAGCCGTCGCTGGAATACCTCAGGTGCTGAATTATTTCCGTTTAAAGCGGAATGGGATTATAAATGTTCATAAATATAAAAATATAAATGTGTTAGGGTCAATAATAACTTGACTGTTACTCCTTTTCACTTGGAAAATGGAGTAATGCACTCAGCTCGGCTTTCCTGTAACCCAATGCTAAAACGTTGCATTTCCAATAACATTACATTCCATTTTCAATTACATAATCTTTATCTAAGCCTGTTCATATGGGAGCCTCGAAGACGCAAGTTACGTTAAGCAATTGGTTTGAAGCATATTGTCCCCGAAATTGTCTATCCGAGTTAGATCTAATGTTGAAAGCTACTGCTTTGTTTACATTTATTAATAACCAGTAAGCTTGGCTAATTAGATTAAAACGCGAGCCCAAGTCGATGATAAGGGGAACAGGCTGCCGTCCTATCGAACACTTTATCAGTTCATCACTTTCATCATCGCTGCAAATCCGGAAACATTCTTCCTTGGTCGGTTTCGGTTTGGAAAGAACGCATTCATCTTTCACTAGACGGACATCTATCCGTGATCGCTTGGTAACACCGTTGTTCGGCTGTGTGGGCTGGCGCTTAACATTCGTTCTGCACTTGCGGGCGAAATGCCCGAACCGCAAGCATTTTTTGCATTTCACATTTCTCTTTTCACTGTTTCTCTTTTGGACTTAGAAATTATTGATTGTGATTGCTTCATAATTTCTTCTTCTACTCTACAAGCTTCGATTACCTCAGTCAAGGTATGCTCTTTCTCCAGTAGCATTTTCTTCGATTCCAGAGAAGTCCAATAGTTCGGCCTAACTGGAATCGAATTGCATTTCGGCAGTTGCTGACGTAACCGACTGCACGCCTCCGAAGTGAAGCAACTTATTTCGATTTCTAATAGGTATTTCAATCTCCTCTGCATCTTTGAAATGTGCGAAACCATATTCCATTCCATTCATTTCATAACAAAGATTTTTCAATGGATTAGCACTAGAAAGGTTTAACCCATTTTCCTTTTTATGCGAATTCTGATAGTAAAATATAACCAAAATTTCATTGATTTATTATCTAGGCAAACTGCCTCTGACATTGTCAGCTTATTACAAGGCTAGCTGCCCCTGTTTAATAGGTTTTTTCTCTACTTACAACGCACTGTTGCCCAGTTAAGCATTTTATTTATTTCTATAATGATTCCCTTGACTTGCAACCAACTATTACTTAGTCATTATTGTAATTTGGCTCATGTGTCTTTTTCTTGAATCGCGAGGATTCTGTTTACTTGCAACCAACTGTTACTCAGTCAATCTCTTAATTAGGCTTATGTTATTTTGAATCGTGATCTCCCGTGCACTCTCTCCTTATTAGATGTTGGTCTTGCGCTCACTATCTTGATCTTTTTTTTTTTACACATCACGTTTAGCTTACCACTCTCAATGCTAGCATTTACGTATGTTGGCGGTGGTAGAGCACAATAAAAACTGAAGAACAAGAAGAACACCAGAAGCGAGAGAAAGAATGAAACAAAAAACGATACATGTATTTGTACCAAGTACCGCTATATCACGAAATTATTGTCTTGTAAATATATGTATTTAATTTGAATATTTGGTATTGCTCTTATTTTTATAGAGTAGAGTAAAAGAGTAAGAGGGTATACTAGATTCGTGGGAAAGTATGTATAAGGTAGAAGGAAGCGTTTCCGACCCAATAAAGTATATATATTCTTGATCAGGAGCACTAGCCGAGTCTATCTAGCCATGTCCGTCTGTCTGTCCACAATCCGCGAAAATCTGTTGCGCCTACAGTTTTTATGGTGATTTAAATGAAATGCACTGACCCAAAAAAAATGTGCCAAGAAAACTTTCGATTGTCCTAAAACAAATATATATATTTATACGCCCCTCTAACGCCCCCAAATGGCTAAAACGCTTAAAACTGTATGCCGCCCACATAACATATCCCAAAATAGCCGGTAGGAGGAGCTTTAGAATATTTCTTTGCTGCTTATATAACTCCACTTTATTTTTCTCCCTCAAGCTGAGTAAGGCACTCGACTATAGCGCTTTTCCTTGTTTTGGTTTTACTTCGCCAATGTATTAACCCATAGTTAACTTCCCACCACAAGAGAAATATTATTCACTTTTTTTTTGTTTTTAAATTTTATTTGCGGACCTACAATGCTCGTCAATCAATCGCTCGTATTTCACTAACTATACAAATGTTAAGGTTAAGAAATCAATCGTTTCTGACGCCGTTATCGGCCTCGCTCTTCGCCGCTGGATCCTATATATATAAAAAATGTTCTTGTTTTGGTGCTGCCTATACAAAATCTCAAAATATTGTAGGAATTATATAGAGTTGTGCTCCGCCCTTAAGATGAGTTTAACAATGTGGAAACCGGTTTCCTATAAACCATTTTAAAGTTGGACAGCTAATTTCCTCGATTTTGACGATATTTAAAAAAATATCAAAATATTTGTTTCCGCCCCAAAACGGGTTACTGCTAAATTGTCAAAGATTTTTCCCTTTCCACAAAAGAATACTAAAGGTATCAGCCAGAGTCAAAGACCAGAAAAGGTCTATTAACGGACCGCAATGAAACCGCGTGTGTCCCCACGCACAAGTCCGAGGGGCACGCTCATTGAGAAAATCACTGACTCCCTATCTCTGGCACGTTCCGTTAAGGTGTTGAAATCACCACGTGACAACGCACAGGTATACCTGTAATTTAATTTAATTGAAAAAAAAAACCAGAAAATTATTTTGTAACATAATAATACAATTTTTGAATTATTTTCGTATTGTATTATTCCAGATTATAATATATTTTCATAATATTAAGTGATACATTTTTGCAGTCAAAAATTCGATGGCATACACAAGCATCGACTTCCTCGGTGTCTATATGATTTCCCTGATGTTTTCATATTATCTTTATTACATTCAAAGAGTTTTAATTGAATAAACTGAAGACGTACAAATTGAAATTGAACAGAATTCCATCAAATTCGTTCAGAGTGTTATTTATTTTAAGTGAATCTCTGATGTATGTCTAACTCAACAATATCGCATATCCCATTCAGAATATTCTTACACAACTTATAAAGAATTTTTTATAGGTGTTCGTATTCTTCCTTCACCTCAAGATCTGCATAATCGAACTTCAACAAATGAAAATCATTGATTTTTTCCCAAAGTCGAAATAATTGTTTCCAAACTGCCCCCTATTGGCTACCTGAGTATGACTATAAAAACTGATATTTCTTTTCCCACCTGCAAGCCAAGTATGTGTAACCTTTTCTAACCAACCTTCTCCTTCGTTGTATAATTTTGTGTCTCTTTTACCGATTTGATGGTGTCCTATTGTCGTATAAATCAAAACGCTTTCTTCCAAAATTTTCTCCATGACAAACGTCCACAATAACAGGGACCTTACATTTAATTTTAGTTGGGGTCAAAATGGGTGTTATTCTCGATTATAGTACTAGTTACTGAAATCTTGTATACATTTTATATACATTTTATATCGTAGGTTGGGCGTACTTATTGTTACTAAAGTCGACATTCAAGTGAACTTTCAATTTAAATCAATTATTTGTGATTAGATCTCTGTGTACATTTTATTATTGTGAATCGCGGCTTTTGCGAAACATCAACATCAACACTAGTTTTTGACTATAATTTTATTAAACTTTTATAGCAATTCCCAACACATTTTAAAATTTCAAGATTATCTCCAATGCTTCTTCCACAGTTGAATAGAGTTTTACTTTTAAGATTCTCCATCCTATGTTCTTTTTCGCACCTCATTGCCCCTATACTGTATATGTACTGTTTCTGTACTGTGTAGTTGGTAACTAATTGTTCCCAGATGTTCTAGTCTATTATTAAAAATAATCAAAGCACTTGTCCACTAGTCGACGCTCGATATAAAGTAAAGACATAGACTGTGATATTCAACGCGTGTGAGTCTTATACGTGGTTAAACGTTGTATTTAACTATTAACTTGACTAAATCGGCCAGATGTCTTACCCGTTTCGTTCCAGAACCATTATCTATAAATTGACAATTGAAACAAATCGACTTGTTATTATTACCTGACCGTCATAAAAGTGATAGCGGCGACCCAAGACGCAAGGCACTGATAAAAGAGACATGCGCCGACCCAAGACGCAAGACACTGATAAGACAATTTATCTCCCTTTTCTTTGTGTAGTTTTTACTGCAGTCATAAACATATTCTGTGGGACTCTATTTTTATACCCTTGCAGAGGGTAAAATGATTTCAGCCAGAAGCTTTCAACGCAGTGAAGGAGACGTTTCCGACCCCATAAAGTATATATATTCTTCATCAGCGTCACTAAACGAGTCGATCTATCCATGTCCGTCTGTCCGTACGTTTCTACGCACACTAGTCTACACTTTCCAAAAAGTCTATGGCAGGTAGAATATAAGTCGAAAACAGCCGGATCGGACAACTATATTTTATAGCTCTCATAGAATCGGAACTATCGGGGAAAAAATTAAAAAATTATATATTTGGTGTTTTTTAACACATACCTCCAACGCTTGGAAATAACATTTTTTAATTAGTTCTGAATTTCGAATTAAATTTTATCTAAGTCGGACGATATTATCATATAGCTCTCAGAGGAACGATCGGAAAATTGGTGGGAAATAATATGAAACAAATTATAGCTTTTTGACATATTATCTTATAATATTGGAAATAAACTTTTTTAAATTTTTAAGAATTTTGAACTCAATTAAACAAAAATTGGACTACTCTAACATGTAAATTAGACATATGATTTTTAACAATTTTTCAGGGTTAATATTTTTCTAATAATCATGTTTTAGTAATTTTGGATTAAATTTGGCCCTAACCTTGTCATTTGCATACCTAATTCTATGTCTTTAATACGCTGACATGTTGATATCCTTCTCCTTTTTCCTTCAGATTGTTAATTATTTCAATTCCGGTCTTTATAACAACGATGATCATATTTAAATTAGTATTTTGGGAACTAGTGTATACCAAATTATACATTTTTTGTTCCATTTCGTCTTTATCATCTTGATCTAGAGTTTCGAACAGATGTTTCTAAACAGGTCCTACAATATTAAATAAACCACTTTTACTGTATTTAGATATGGTAATTCCATTAAATTGTCTTTTAGGTTTCTCTACTAAATATCGGATTTGATGAACATCGTTGAATTCTTCGGCTTCTTTCAAAAGGTTTTCAAATGTTTGTTCGGTTTTCGATAAATTTACCCTTAAATAATTATATTCGTAGTTAGTTGAGATTTCCACTGATCCTGTTTTAATGCGAGGTATCCATTCTGAAGTTTTATAGGATTTATCTCAATATTTTGTCCGACTTTCAATTGAATTACAGTTGCTAATATAATAGAGAACATTATTTATTTCACTGCACTATGGGAAATTTGACTACTTTTTGTGGCATTAATCAAAAACTAAAAACAAAGCTATTTTTAAAAGTTATGTTTTTTGAATTAAGTATATAAATTTAAAATAAATAAAATCTAAATATGGGCGTAGTCCCGCGTTTTTTTTAAGAAAAAAGTTTTTTCTTTTAACTAAAATAAAAAAAATGTTCTTTTATTGTTCTTTTTATAAAAAGACCGAACCTTAAATAAAAACAAAATATATCGGTATTTTTTCCCCCATTTTTACATAAAAATCAAAATTTTACTTTTTATTACGATTATAATTTTTAAAAAATACTAAAATCTTTATGTCTACGTTAAGTAAAAAAAATTATGTTGTAAAATATTTTTAAAATAATTTATATTTAATAACAAAGAAAGTTTCGTACAGTTTTTTTAAGCTAACGTTGGAAGTGAAACTTACCAGACAAAAATGCAGGAAATATACAGTAATAGGCAGGTGTCTAAAAATCCAAATTTTAGAGAAAGTGCGCAAAAGTGCACTTTTATACTAACTGAGCGTAATGAGAATTAAATGCTCTACAAAATATAAAAAAGTTTTAGATATCGAGCGAGCTGGACTCCCTTTTTTAAATTAGAACTTACACACAATATCAAGGTCAAATACACAAGTTACAAGCCTCTCTGATTAAATGGCATTTCAAAAACGGCACTCCTTTGCTAGGTTTTACACATTTTAATCATTTTAACTTTTAAGAATTATTGGTGATTTATTAGAGCTGCCACCTCGTTGAAATAAAAACAGACTTTAACAGCTGATAACTTAACAGTGGTGCAGTCTGTTAAACTTTTCTGTTAATGATGTTTTCTTAATCCATTCTGATGTCAAAATCAATTTCAAACCACTTTTAAAAAATGGGTTTTAAAAAAAAAGTGGTAAAATTTTCCATAGTGCACTGGTTTTTTCGTTTCCTTCCGTTTGCCTGGAATTATTATCTTATTTGCTTTTATTCATTTTCTTTTTCTTTTTAAATTTTGTTTTATAATGCACTATTTTCCTTCTTCTGTAAGTTTCTTCAAAATGTTTTTCGTCAACTTTCTTTAAAGTACCTGTCTTTTTAAATGGGCTTGTATATTGTATATTTCGGGTCTACCTTATAGTCATGTGGTTTTTCATGTAGTTTTTCGATTCTGTTACTTTTCTTCATTTGTGTGTCGTAAGCTGGATTTCCAGCATGCATGAAAATATCAGCTAGTATCTGATTTTTAGCAATATGTTTGGTTTTGTGATTGTAAATTGTAGAAGCGCTTGTCGCTGGCTTTGATTTTAAATACAATGAACAAAACCAATATGCCTAAAAGCAGACAATGGTTTTCGACACCGGCTTAACGTCCGATTAAGCTTGGTTTAGTTGTCCCAAATAGTCAAAATTTTGCGTTTTAATAAAAAATAGGAAATCGCTAGGTCAAGGTTATATATTAAATATTGAGTTAATATTGTAATAAAAATCAAAATTAATGGAAATTATCTTTTATAATTTGGAAAATCGGTAAAAATAAAAGGAAAACTCAAGTTAATAAAATTAGATAGTTTGTAGCTTGGAAGTAGTAGGGTTTCGCTCCTAGTTCCAGGGATAATACCCTTTTTCCATTGTCACGGGGAATACGAGGTAATTAATGGGTAATTGTATTTGAAGGCAGAAGTTCGCTTTTGCAAGTTTAAAAGCATGTGATGGCAAAGAGAGGGAGAGGGGCCAATACCAACAGCAAGTCTTTTTCATCAGCAGTTGAGCAGTACTCGCCGGAAAATCTTCAGAGAAGGTCATACGATCTACAGATCCGCCGCTGCTGCGATTTAACTCGAGAAGTCGTTTAAAAATAACGCCAGTTATGCCAAGTTGGAAAAGGCCGAACCCCATAGTGCGGTTACGTAACCCCACCATATAATGCCTGTGAAATACCCATAAACCCCACGAGCAAGATTAACTTTTTGCGTGGAAAATAATTATAAATAAAACGCATAAAGTGCTAGGAAAAATAATTGAAAGGAAACAAGAAAACAAAAAAAATGATGGAAAAAACAACAAAAAATCGATATTAAAATATGAAAAATTTGAAATTCGAAAGAAACGAGGATTCTGGTACAATTAGCATATTAATGTTATAATAATGTAATAATATTGTCAAAGATTCTCTCC
Source organism: Drosophila biarmipes (assembly GCF_025231255.1). NCBI lineage: Eukaryota > Metazoa > Arthropoda > Insecta > Diptera > Drosophilidae > Drosophila > Drosophila biarmipes. The sequence continues at coordinate 372,996 of NW_026114526.1, read as the reverse complement.
TTTCCATAAAGGTTCATAAAGATATCAGCCAAAGTCAGAGACCCGAACATAGGCCCTTGTCTATTACCTGACCGCAATGAAAGGGTCACACGCACAAAACCGAGGGGCACCCTCATTATGAAAATCACTGGGCCGCAAAAAAGGGACACGCACCAATGATACGCACACAAGTGCGAGAGGCACGCTCTCTCTATCTCTGACACGTTCCCAAAGGGTACAATGCACAAGTATACCTGTAATTTAAACTCAAAACAAAAAGGCACAAGTATATTTTCTAGCATAATGATACATTTATTCAATTATTTTGGTATAGCGAAAATGATTTGTTTTTTTTTTTTTTTTCATTCTTTTTTCCAGGTTTTAGCATATTTTCATAATATTTAGCGCCTAATTTTTGTAATCCGAAATTCTATTTATCAACACGCTCGGTGGCTGCATCATTGCTCCACGCACAGGTGTCTATATGATTTCCATGAATAAATGTTTTCATATTATCTCCATTTTTGTCTCCTCTATCTCCTTGATCGATTGATGGTGTACTATTGGTTACACTTGTATTAAACATTTTTCATAACCTATATTTCTCATCTCTTCTAACCAATGAATAGTCGATGTAACCTGTTAGAACTACCCGTTTTGTTTTCGAATTTACAAAATCTGAATCGATCCTTCTCATTTCTTCTATGTTTCTCTGTCTCCTTTATCGATTTGAAATATTTTTCAAAATCAATACTTCTTAGCTCTTCTAACTAATGAATAGTCTATGTGCTCTGCTAGAACTATCTATATTGTTCTTAAATTTACAAAATTCTAAATGTGCACCTCTCATTTTCAATATTATCGTACACACCCACTTCAAACACTATAAATGACCGAGGACAATAGTTAGTCTTCTAAAAAAGAGTATTAAGTGGTTTAGTCTGCTGCATCAAGCACAAATAAAATGAAAAAGTGATCTTGAAAAATTATTAAATAAAATTAAAAAATGAATACCCAAAATCAAATCCTGCAAGTGTGATGTGCAAAAAAAATAGTTGGTCAAATCATGTCCGTTCAGAGTTCCATAAGCGAAATGCAATTCAACCCCTTGATGGAAGAGTCAAGAAAATGGCTTAAGGCTTCAGGGGAAGAATATTGCTTTACATGTATGTAAAAAGTGGAACACACTTGAACCTACCTGAAAATTTCTTGAATGAAGCTGGATTGTCGTTGCTACCTCATCTTCGTATTTTATTAGAAAGTTATACTTCAGAAAAAGTAAACTTTGAACTGTTTGCACAGTATATTCTTTTTAAAGTCGAATCTGAACAGATTGAAATAAAAAGCTTTCAAAGAAAAATGTCGATCATGAATAAAGATTCTGATTTAGAATGTATCTTTCATGACCATACCATGGAAATAATTTCAAAAACTCAAGAATTTCAAGAGAGAGATAGTGGATGGTCTCTTAGAAAATTAATTCGCTTGGCAATGAATGTGAATCATTATACACCGATGGCTGGTTCATCATTCATACCACTACCTCATTTCCTTTTAACGAAAAAGGCGATAGTCAACGTATGTAATGAAAATGATCAATATTGTTTTAAAAGGGTCTTGATTTCTGCCTTAAAAATTGTAAGAAATCCATCTACCAAGATGTTCGGCGTATAACATTGACATATCGATGGAAATAATTTGTTTAAGTGATAAAATAAGATTAGATTTCAATAGATTCACCTCAAAATAAAATGTATAAAACATTTTCTAAAAAAGAATACTTAAATGAGCTTAAGCGTTTTCGGATATAATGAAGATACGAAGGAAATAATTGGACCACATTTTCAATCGGAAGTGGAAAAACCTCTTCACATCAATATGTTGTTTTTGGAAGACGGCGGAAATGGACATTATATGTACATTAAAAATATTTCAAGGTAAATACCCTTATTAATTTTTTTGTCTCTTTTAAACCATTAAATAATTTATTCATACTTCGTTTCAAAGACTAATGACTGCACAAAGATGAAATCAGAAGAAGCCGCAATTTTTCTGCAATGTTTGTTTAAATTTCTCCGAAACTGAGGAAGCTGCATTAAAACACAAGACGCTGTGCGGTAGAAAGTTCTCAAAGATGCCACAGTCCCTAAATAATACTGTGGAGTTTAACATCAGCTTTAAGTTCCATTCGTTGTCTACGCGGATTTTGAATGCATTCTGGAACCAAAGAATCTTGAAGTGGGCCCCAAATTATTTAATATTAATTCATATTCCAATATCATACGCCTATTAAATAAAGTGTACTTTTGATTCTAGACTACATAAATTTGTTTTAGATACAGAAATATATTCAGGAACCAGTTTTGAAAATTTGTTAATCGAAAATCTTACGAAATCTAGTATGGAATACATAAAGGTAACTTTAGGGGTGCAGCTAACTCTAAATGTAACTTGGATTATAAAGTAAACAAATTCATACCAGTATTTTGTCATAATTTTTCGAACGACTGTCATTTATTTATTCAAAATCTAGGAAAGATTCCCGGTGAAATTTCCATAATACCAATAAATAAGGAAAACTATCTCATGTTCAACTCTAAAAGACTAATTAGAATTATATTTGAAAACTGATGTATTCCGTTTAACAGACATTTTTTTTAAATTTCCGAAATTTTTTTTAATTACTTGACCCAGCTTAGTATTTTACGACACTAGGTCTTTGAAAACCACAAATATTCAACTTGAATTGCTGACAGATCGTAACATTGGACTAAACCACCTCGAATGCTTTTTTGAATAAATCAATAATAAAAAATATGTTTACTAGATTTATTAAAAAAAGCATTCGAGGTGGTTCAATGTTACGATCTGTCAGCAATTCAATGTTGTCACAGATACACAAAAGCAAATAACCATACCATATAAAGACTTTAAGTGGATGTCTACCACAGACATAGAAAATTTTGATATTTTATTAATGGTAATTTTTTGGAAGTGGACCTAATATATCCGTACCGTTTACATGATCTTCATACTGATCATCCATTTTGTCCATCAAATTCTCTGGCCTCAAAAGAAGATAGGTTAAAAAATTTAATTGCTGACCTGGGAAATAAGATAAATTATGTAATACATTATCAGAATTGCAACTTGTATACAGAATGGTTTAGTACTAAAAAGATCCATATAGGAGTCGAATTCTTACAAAAGCGTTGGTTAAAAAATTGTATTCATCTAAATACTTTTCATAGGCAAAATGAAAAAAAAAAATTTTTTAAAAGTTTTTTTTTAAGTTGATGAATAACTCTGTTTACGGAAAAACGTTGGAGGACCCTGAACGCAGGGTCGATATAAAGCTTGTTAGTACTTGGGAAGCTCCGGATAGCAACATGACTGGACGAAAAGCACATTGTGTTAAACTTTAATTTCAAAATCAAATTTTCATAGTGCAACTAAAATTATTGAAAATTTCTATGCAATTCAAATGAAAAGATTGTCCGTTCTATTTAATAAGACCATGTATTTAAGACTTGCAGTATTAGACTTATCGACATGAAAAATGTATGATTTTAATTATCAATATATAAAGTTTCAGGAAGAGTTACTATTTAATTATATGGATACTGATTAATTTGTCTATACAATAAAAACTGAGAATTTGTATAATGATATTCGTATTGATCATCGGACTATTTAGACGAAAGGATTAAACTCTATAGCTTTAAAAGAGTTAAAAAAAAGTTTAGATTTTTTAAAGATGAGCTAAACGGTAAGCTCATGACAGAATTTGTAGGTCTATGTTCAATGATTTATTCTTATAGAATAGATCAAGTTAAATCTTCACACAATAAAGCAAAGGAAGTGAGTTCACGAAATCTTTCAATTGAACACTATAAAAACGTTTTATTAAGTGGCACCTCGCTTTATGGCAAAGGAACAAAGCTTAGATCAAAAGCACACAAAATAACTACTAAAATAATAAAAAAGTTATTTGTGCACAACAGGAGTCTTTTGCCTTCGGAGTGCAAAAAGTGGTTGCAGTGCCAAGTGACTTAGAAGGAGTTTACCTAGACGAGCTCGAGGAGAGTGTGCCGGCCCAGGACCAGCGGCGGAGCACCCGGATTCACGCGTGTGTGTGTGCGTGAGAGCGAGACGGGTGAGTGAGTGGAGTGAACTGCATTTTGGCCATCGAGAGTCCCGTGCAATGAGAAATTTCTCGTAGACCTCGATGCGGCTTCGCCCAGAGTAGGCTAGAATTTATATACCATGACCTAACCTAGCACGTTAACCTGCAAGCACTGAGAAAAACATGAACTAAGAAATAAAGATGCTCTAATAAATATAATGTATTTCTCGCCTGATTTTAATACAACTCGTAGGAAAAGAATGCAATCAATCCACGCATAAATATAGATATTCGAAGACAAATGCCTAGATTTTGGCCATAAACTCTGCCATAGGGAAAAGTTGCCTCCATAATCGATCCCCTCTCTCTATGCCTTCTCTTAGCGAATGCTATGAGCCAGGCCCAAATGCGCGTTGCCGCTGACCTTTTTCACTCTGCTTCAGACACCGAATAAACTATTTCTCTCACTCCATACACCGGTGGCTGGCACTCTACATCTCACGCCAGCAAACCGATTTTCGTCCTAGAACTTTTTGTCCCATATCTTTACAAATATATATATACTCAGTACCGCCAGGGTCTCTTTAATATCCCAGCCTATGAGACTTCTTTACAGAATGGCGCCCGAGCAGGAACATGGGGCTTACGAAGTTTTAGACGACCTAAATATGGCCTAAAGACCCATCTAGGTACATGGAGCTTGAAAATTTTCGGTTCAGTCAAAGAGAGTCATATATCGGAGGACATAAAAATTTCTAGGGCAGAAAACAGGAAAAATATATATATTTATAAAATATACCAGCGCATCAAACATAACCTCAAAAGAAAAACTTAGAATTTAAGCAGAGCACATGACACATTTGGGAGAACAAAAGTATACCCACACATAGCGAGAAATTTCTAACGCACGCAGAGACACATACATTTATTTCTAAGCAGAGCAAAGTACATAACCTAAAATCAGAGATTGTTTGTTCCAGGATCAGGTGGCCAGCAAATCACGTGAGGAAGAAACAGATACAGGCAGTTATCGGAGGAGGGAGACAAGAGCCCTCTAGGTTAGCCAACTCAGGTCCCGAGATTTTCGAAAGCACGAGGTAGGGAAAAGCTAACGTATACTCCCCACACAGCAGCCATTTTCGTTCGTCACTCCCATCGTCGTCTTTGTCACACGAGCATGAGTCGCTCAAGTACAGGCAACGGGATCACATAGGTTGGGGGGCTTCTCATCTAACCATCGCCGAGTCAAAACGTGCATCGGCAGCTCTCTAAAACATTTAAAACTACCTCGTCGTCGAACAAAATTTAATCGCCGTCGAGAAAATTTAGGAATAAAATCGTCGTTTGACATCGGATTGTGGTCACCATCGTTGCACGTGGGAATTCAGTAAATATTTGGTGACAAATAAAATGAAACTTTCAATGAAGATTCGAACCTCGTTCAAGAATTTCTCTCGTTCTATCGCAACTTTTCCTGTCGTTTGCCAGTTAACTATTATTCCACAGCAATATGGGCGCGCGTTGGATTTCGTATCTCCGGAAGCGGGTATTGGAGACGATTCTGAAGGAGTTTTCCTTGGAAGCAATCGGAAAAGTTGAGGAAATGAGGAGCCGGCTGGCTGCTTTTAATAATCGGGACGACCATGTCCTGGAGATAGCCGAGCGGCTACAGGAATGCGAGGCAGAAATTACAGCCGCATTAACGGATAGAAAGCAGCGTTCACCAACTCCGAACCCACAACCACCGGGTCCAACGCAGCTTCAGCTGCCACCACTGGAAGGCAGAGGTTCCGCCGATGTAGTCGGAGACACGGAGATCTATCCGGTCAAGCTGGATATTTTTACCAAGAAAGCAGAGATGTCCGCAGCCACGCTACAGGAGAAGCTTAAAAATTGGGGAATCACTTTTGACGGAACCACGGGCCCCTCACCTTCATCCAACACCTGGTGGCTCGTTCCACCGCATACGAAGTGGACGTGGAGAAGATGCCGCAGGCCATCCCTGGTTTTTTGGCGGATACAGCTGAGCACTGGTTTCGGACAAGCCAGCTGCTAAGAAAATCTTGAACGAACTTCAAGAAGGCGTTTCTTGACTTCTTTCTGCCGCCAAGGTACTTTCAGCGACTCGAGGATGAGATGGGCACCAGAGATCAGCGACGAGGAGAGACTTTCAAACAATACCTAGATAACATCAGACTCATGATGCACAGAGCGGGGTATAATGCAGAGCAGGAGTTGGAACGTATCTATGAAAATCTCCAACCGGACCCGACAGAAAGGGCCAATCGCACCATTAAAACGATGGTCGCCCAGTATATCGACGACAAGCAGACGACGTGGGACGAATTTTCTGTCCGAACTGAATCTGCCAATTAATAGCAGCATCTCAGGCTCAACCGGATTCAGCGATCATCGTCCAAGGCAGAAAGCCACGACTCCCAGGGGCCTTGTATGATGAAGTGACTCCAGAACCAAGCCAAGCGCCACGTTCACCCAAAGCGAAAGCGGAATTGCTACGGGGCATTTTCAAGGTAGTACGGGAGAACACTCAAAGAGCTTCGTTAGAGCAGCGGAAGCTTCGTTGGAGTAGCTCCATAAAAAAAAGTAAGTAAATCACTTGTTATACTACAAAATGTCTTCCCTATTTATCCAGCTAGTCTTTGAAAACCCCAGCCACTTAATTAAAACTTTATTTCTCTTTCACCTTACAACTTTTTCAGCTAGGTATGTATGGGGGAATCGTGTTTTTTTGAGTTCTTCTTTATGGAATCCGCCCTGAATCGGACTACCATCTAAATTTTTAAGTAAGTATATTTTAGGGTAGGTATTGTTCACCTTTCTAATTTTAAAGATTTAAGTTGTATAGATTGGTGTATACACTTTCTCAAAAACATGTTTATATTTACTAATACGAACGTGGTGCCCTTTACTGAATTTACTTGGAACAAATATTTTCAAGTGATTATAGGACGTTTGTAATATTTGTTTTTTATTGAAAGAATTTACATTACTTGTACTTATCTTAATTTTTTATTTATTATTTAATTGCTTATACATATCTATTCACTTATATTTTCCAATAAAACTAAATTATCGCCACATTAGTTAGTTATATTAAAACGTTCAACTATAAATGCCTTTAGAGTACTGAAGGTTGAATAATGATTTATCCTTTAACTTTTCATTATAACTTTAAGTTTCGAATTGAAGAATTCAGTATCATCATTTAAAAGATTTCAGTTGTATTGTTTGGTGTATACGTTTTCTCAAAAACATGTTTGTATTTACTAATACTAACGGTGTCACCCTTACGAAATTTACTTGGAACAAATATTTTCAAGTGATTATAGGACGTTTGTAATATTTGTTCTTATTGGAAGAATTGACATTACTTGTACTTATCTTAATTGTTCTATGCACCCGATTATTATATTTATTAATTAATTGCTTATACATATCTATTCACTTATATTTTCCAATAAAACTAAATTATCGCCACATTAGTTCTTTAAGAGCTATATTAAATCGTTCAATTATAAATGTCTTAAGAGTACTGAAGGTTGAATATATAACTCCTATAACTTTTATTAATACTTTAAATTTCGAATTAAAGAATTCAGTACCATCATCGGCTTGGAGGTTTTTTGGTGTTCCATGACGCGATTTAAATATTCTTTCCATGGCTTGAGAAACATCATTAGCCATTTTTGACTTTAAGCCTCACGCCAACAAAATTTCGAAAATGTGTCGATAACAGTCAACAATTATCGGTACCCATGTTTATATTTACTAATACGAACGTGGTGCCCTTTACTGAATTTTCTTGCTTATACATATCTATTCACTTATATTTTCCAATAAAACTAAATTATCGCCACATTAGTTCTTTAAGAGTTATATTAAAACGTTCAACTATAAATGCCTTTAGAGTACTGAAGGTTGAATAATGATTTATCCTTTAACTTTTCATTATAACTTTAAGTTTCGAGTTGAAGAATTCAGTATCATCATTTAAAAGATTTCAGTTGTATTGTTTGGTGTATACGTTTTCTCAAAAACATGTTTGTATTTACTAATACTAACGGTGTCACCCTTACGAAATTTACTTGGAACAAATATTTTTAAGTGATTATAGGACGTTTGTAATATTTGTTTTTCATTGGAAGAATTGACATTACTTGGTCTTATTTTAATTGTTCTATGCACTTGATTATTACGTTTATTAATTAATTGCTTATACATATCTATCTTTCTATTAGAGTATCTATCTATTTAGAGTACTAAGGGCTGAATAATGATTTATCCTATAACTTTTCATTAGAACTTTAAATTTCGAATTAAAGAATTATCAGCTTGGATGTTTTTTGGTGTTCCATGACCCGATTTAAATCTTCTTTCAATGGCTTGAGAAACATCGTTAGCACTCTTTGATCTTAATGCCTCACGCCAACAAAATTTCGAAAATGTGTCTATAACAGTCAACAAGTATCTGTACCCACAGATCATTTATACCCCTTGTGTTCACTCGCCTTCGTTGAAAGTTTTTTCGAGATGGTCCATGCAACTCATTTACAGTTTCTCGCTTAATCATATTTTTACAATAGGCTGAAAAGCGACACCTTCTATCTCAAATGTGGTTTTTTCAGCAATGATATTGGGTTTGTTACATATTTAAAAATGTAATCCTCAATGCTTTTAATCTTTTCTAGAATTTTGGCAAAAATTTGGCCAGCGCTGTCTGCTCTATTATTATACAATTCAATTTTATTTTTTAAGCTTGAAATTTTCGTGAGTCGACGATTAATATTTTGAGTTATAATTTTTCTTAAATCTTCTCCCAACATTCCGATGTTCTAGACAGTTGTTTCGTGGCTATCGTTATCTAAAGGTTTTGTTCCATTCTTAAATTTATAATATATATAATTAATAAATTCTGCCCTAGGCCCAAATGCGCGTTACCGCTGACCCTTTTCACTCTACTACAGACACCGAATAAACTATTTCTCTCGCTCCGTATCCCGGTGGCTGGCACTCTACATCTCACGCCAGCCAACCGATTTCGTCCTTTTTGTCCCATATCTTTACAAATATTTTCGGTAAAGAGACTCTGGCGGGACTAAGTATAACCCAGCCTACGAGACTTCTTTACAGCGATTACATAACATTTTTCGGCCTTCTGATAATTTATTTTTAAGAAGTTTTAGTCGATGAAAAACTTATAAATGCTTCCCTTTTAATTACAAAATGTCTTGTAAGAACTTATACTCATCAAATTACTGTTGCATATTTTGGGCATGTACGTAAGCATTAAAATACTTTTCAAAAAAAATGGGTTGCTTTTTTATCGCTTAATATTTTCCAAGCCGTAATTTTTATGACAAGAGGTGTTATATATTTCACGTTCAGTAATCTCAAGGGCTATAAGATTTAAAATTAAAAAAAAAAATCCTTTGATTCAATTTTGAGAAAATAGTCAAAAACTGGTTTTAAAAAATAACTTTTTGTCATAATACTAAATTTTTTATATTCATACAAGTTCATTATAGAAAGAGTATTTAGCAAATTATATTATCTTTTCAGAGACATAAGGCACGTCTCCGTAGCATTAGTTGTTTAATGTGTCGATAACAGTCAACAATTATCGGTACCCATGTTTATATTTACTAATACGAACGTGGTGCCCTTTACTGAATTTACTTGCTTATACATATCTATTCACTTATATTTTCCAATAAAACTAAATTATCGCCACATTAGTTCTTTAAGAGTTATATTAAAACGTTCAACTATAAATGCCTTTAGAGTACTGAAGGTTGAATAATGATTTATCCTTTAACTTTTCATTATAACTTTAAGTTTCGAGTTGAAGAATTCAGTATCATCATTTAAAAGATTTCAGTTGTATTGTTTGGTGTATACGTTTTCTCAAAAACATGTTTGTATTTACTAATACTAACGGTGTCACCCTTACGAAATTTACTTGGAACAAATATTTTTAAGTGATTATAGGACGTTTGTAATATTTGTTTTTCATTGGAAGAATTGACATTACTTGGTCTTATTTTAATTGTTCTATGCACTTGATTATTACGTTTATTAATTAATTGCTTATACATATCTATCTTTCTATTAGAGTATCTATCTATTTAGAGTACTAAGGGCTGAATAATGATTTATCCTATAACTTTTCATTAGAACTTTAAATTTCGAATTAAAGAATTATCAGCTTGGATGTTTTTTGGTGTTCCATGACCCGATTTAAATCTTCTTTCAATGGCTTGAGAAACATCGTTAGCACTCTTTGATCTTAATGCCTCACGCCAACAAAATTTCGAAAATGTGTCTATAACAGTCAACAAGTATCTGTACCCACAGATCATTTATACCCCTTGTGTTCACTCGCCTTCGTTGAAAGTTTTTTCGAGATGGTCCATGCAACTCATTTACAGTTTCTTGCTTAATCATATTTTTACAATAGGCTGAAAAGCGACACCTTCTATCTCAAATGTGGTTTTTTCAGCAATGATATTGGGTTTGTTACATATTTAAAAATGTAATCCTCAATGCTTTTAATCTTTTCTAGAATTTTGGCAAAAATTTGGCCAGCGCTGTCTGCTCTATTATTATACAATTCAATTTTATTTTTTAAGCTTGAAATTTTCGTGAGTCGACGATTAATATTTTGAGTTATAATTTTTCTTAAATCTTCTCCCAACATTCCGATGTTCTAGACAGTTGTTTCGTGGCTATCGTTATCTAAAGGTTTTGTTCCATTCTTAAATTTATAATATATATAATTAATAAATTCTGCCCTAGGCCCAAATGCGCGTTACCGCTGACCCTTTTCACTCTACTACAGACACCGAATAAACTATTTCTCTCGCTCCGTATCCCGGTGGCTGGCACTCTACATCTCACGCCAGCCAACCGATTTCGTCCTTTTTGTCCCATATCTTTACAAATATTTTCGGTAAAGAGACTCTGGCGGGACTAAGTATAACCCAGCCTACGAGACTTCTTTACAGCGATTACATAACATTTTTCGGCCTTCTGATAATTTATTTTTAAGAAGTTTTAGTCGATGAAAAACTTATAAATGCTTCCCTTTTAATTACAAAATGTCTTGTAAGAACTTATACTCATCAAATTACTGTTGCATATTTTGGGCATGTACGTAAGCATTAAAATACTTTTCAAAAAAAATGGGTTGCTTTTTTATCGCTTAATATTTTCCAAGCCGTAATTTTTATGACAAGAGGTGTTATATATTTCACGTTCAGTAATCTCAAGGGCTATAAGATTTAAAATAAAAAAAAAAATCCTTTGATTCAATTTTGAGAAAATAGTCAAAAACTGGTTTTAAAAAATAACTTTTTGTCATAATACTAAATTTTTTATATTCATACAAGTTCATTATAGAAAGAGTATTTAGCAAATTATATTATCTTTTCAGAGACATAAGGCACGTCTCCGTAGCATTAGTTGTTTATTTATTATTAGCAATTTAAATGTAGCTTTTTTTGGATTTTCCGCTAAACTAGCGGGTTTTTCCAAAAGTCGTGAAAAACGTTTTCTATCTCGAGCTACTTTATTCACTCATAGGGTTTGCAAAACCCAAAAACTTAGATCGGATACATACAAACGACAAACAAAGAGGCAAACATTTTAATTTTGGGAAGAAGAACAAATAAGGTGTCATTCGACGCGTATAAAAACTAGGTTAAAAGCTAAGGGCATTTCTCCCCACCGTATCCAGCAGATCCAATTTTCTAAATTTTCACGTTTACACTTTTACCGCTTTTTCTCCAAAACAAATTCATAGTTCTAAAAGCTTGGTATGCAATCTACTTAATCTTTGCAATACCTTTCGGTTGGTGTATCAATCGTTACAATCGGACCATCAGTTGCTCGCTTCGCCACTACGTGTACTGCCGTCCACAGTCTTCTCTTCTACGTTCAAAACTAGAATTCACAGCATTTGTTTGGAACCCGTTTTGCGTTGAGCGTGGGCAAAAAGCTTTTCTTGCGTTTTGCACTTCAAAGTGTCCATTTCACTGAACCCTTCCTTCTTATACCACTTAATGTCGTCTTTGTGCATCTGTTAGGACTCTGAGAACAATTGAACCTTTTTCTGTACCTATGCCCAAAACGAATTATGCATTAAATGAGTCCATTTGCAGGTTGTTATATATAGTAAACAGTTTGTCACGTAACATTCATTGGGATTCAAGCTCGTTTAGGGACATTAATAAATAATATATTGTTCAAGTATTTCTCTAGTTTTAGTAAAAAAGTACCTAGTTAGGGATTCGATAGGAAAAATAAATAAGTAATAATAATTTTTAATATTGGCAATTAGATCTGGACATAAGATAGCATGGAAAAGATCCGGGACTTGAAAATGAAGCTTTAAACTACTGACTAACATAAGTATTCGTATTTTTTTAATTGCTTAAATTTTTTTGTCTACCAGCTTACAAATCCAGCTGCTTGACACGCTTAATGAATTTTGGGTGAACTTTGAAAACTTTGGTCACACAAAGAATACGGCACCTCCCTTCCCCTAACAGGCCTAGTATTCTGTTGCTTTCTCGGCTTTGCTTTATCGGCGTTTATCTGGGTGGGCGATCGCCTTTGCAACAAAATGCGGCGCAGGAACTCACAAAATCTAAAAGAAATCTTTAAAAATACTTTTGAACAAGAAGGACCGCAATATCTAGTCATGTCTGTAAGGGAACAAATGGGAATTGGAGCAAAGCGATATTGTAATGCGGCACCTACCCGCTGTTTCAATATATGGTATATGGGCGGCAGACGGATTAAAAAGTTCTGGCCGTTTGTGGGCGTTAAAGTGGGGGTGGCGATGGGTATTGATGAGACGTAAATTTCAGATCAAATTTGTTGCATAGCATAAAACTGTGTTCGCTACAGTTTTCGCAGATTATGCGCGTTAGAGTTCGCGTGACACCTTGCTAAAATAAACTTACGTTGCGCAGGAAGCCCAGGAATCTGCATTCCAATTTCCAATCCTCTAGCTTTTATAGTTTCCGAGATCTCAGCGTTCAAACGGAGAGACGGACATGAGTAGGCCAACTCGGCTAGTGATCCTGATCAAGAATATACATACAGTGGCTCGAAGCTTATTTCGTGCAAGAGAAAAATTAAATTTTAAATCGTCATTGCTGCTAAACTAGGAACGATATCAACAAAATTTAAAATTGAAATTTTCGTGAGTCGACGATTAATATTTTGAGTTATAATTTTTCTTAAATCTTCTCCCAACATTCCGATGTTCTAGACAGTTGTTTCGTGGCTATCGTTATCTAAAGGTTTTGTTCCATTCTTAAATTTATAATATATATAATTAATAAATTCTGCCCTAGGCCCAAATGCGCGTTACCGCTGACCCTTTTCACTCTACTACAGACACCGAATAAACTATTTCTCTCGCTCCGTATCCCGGTGGCTGGCACTCTACATCTCACGCCAGCCAACCGATTTCGTCCTTTTTGTCCCACTCTGGCGGGACTAAGTATAACCCAGCCTACGAGACTTCTTTACAGCGATTACATAACATTTTTCGGCCTTCTGATAATTTATTTTTAAGAAGTTTTAGTCGATGAAAAACTTATAAATGCTTCCCTTTTAATTACAAAATGTCTTGTAAGAACTTATACTCATCAAATTACTGTTGCATATTTTGGGCATGTACGTAAGCATTAAAATACTTTTCAAAAAAAATGGGTTGCTTTTTTATCGCTTAATATTTTCCAAGCCGTAATTTTTATGACAAGAGGTGTTATATATTTCACGTTCAGTAATCTCAAGGGCTATAAGATTTAAAATAAAAAAAAAAATCCTTTGATTCAATTTTGAGAAAATAGTCAAAAACTGGTTTTAAAAAATAACTTTTTGTCATAATACTAAATTTTTTATATTCATACAAGTTCATTATAGAAAGAGTATTTAGCAAATTATATTATCTTTTCAGAGACATAAGGCACGTCTCCGTAGCATTAGTTGTTTATTTATTATTAGCAATTTAAATGTAGCTTTTTTTGGATTTTCCGCTAAACTAGCGGGTTTTTCCAAAAGTCGTGAAAAACGTTTTCTATCTCGAGCTACTTTATTCACTCATAGGGTTTGCAAAACCCAAAAACTAAGATCGGATACATACAAACGACAAACAAAGAGGCAAACATTTTAATTTTGGGAAGAAGAACAAATAAGGTGTCATTCGACGCGTATAAAAACTAGGTTAAAAGCTAAGGGCATTTCTCCCCACCGTATCCAGCAGATCCAATTTTCTAAATTTTCACGTTTACACTTTTACCGCTTTTTCTCCAAAACAAATTCATAGTTCTAAAGTCTTGGTATGCAATCTACTTAATCTTTGCAATACCTTTCGGTTGGTGTATCAATCGTTACAATCGGACCATCAGTTGCTCGCTTCGCCACTACGTGTACTGCCGTCCACAGTCTTCTCTTCTACGTTCAAAACTAGAATTCACAGCATTTGTTTGGAACCCGTTTTGCGTTGAGCGTGGGCAAAAAGCTTTTCTTGCGTTTTGCACTTCAAAGTGTCCATTTCACTGAACCCTTCCTTCTTATACCACTTAATGTCGTCTTTGTGCATCTGTTAGGACTCTGAGAACAATTGAACCTTTTTCTGTACCTATGCCCAAAACGAATTATGCATTAAATGAGTCCATTTGCAGGTTGTTATATATAGTAAACAGTTTGTCACGTAACATTCATTGGGATTCAAGCTCGTTTAGGGACATTAATAAATAATATATTGTTCAAGTATTTCTCTAGTTTTAGTAAAAAAGTACCTAGTTAGGGATTCGATAGGAAAAATAAATAAGTAATAATAATTTTTAATATTGGCAATTAGATCTGGACAAAAGATAGCATGGAAAAGATCCGGGACTTGAAAATGAAGCTTTAAACTACTGACTAACATAAGTATTCGTATTTTTTTAATTGCTTAAATTTTTTTGTCTACCAGCTTACAAATCCAGCTGCTTGACACGCTTAATGAATTTTGGGTGAACTTTGAAAACTTTGGTCACACAAAGAATACGGCACCTCCCTTCCCCTAACAGGCCTAGTATTCTGTTGCTTTCTCGGCTTTGCTTTATCGGCGTTTATCTGGGTGGGCGATCGCCTTTGCAACAAAATGCGGCGCAGGAACTCACAAAATCTAAAAGAAATCTTTAAAAATACTTTTGAACAAGAAGGACCGCAATATCTAGTCATGTCTGTAAGGGAACAAATGGGAATTGGCGCAAAGCGATATTGTAATGCGGCACCTACCCGCTGTTTCAATATATGGTATATGGGCGGCAGACGGATTAAAAAGTTCTGGCCGTTTGTGGGCGTTAAAGTGGGGGTGGCGATGGGTATTGATGAGACGTAAATTTCAGATCAAATTTGTTGCATAGCATAAAACTGTGTTCGCTACAGTTTTCGCAGATTATGCGCGTTAGAGTTCGCGTGACACCTTGCTAAAATAAACTTACGTTGCGCAGGAAGCCCAGGAATCTGCATTCCAATTTCCAATCCTCTAGCTTTTATAGTTTCCGAGATCTCAGCGTTCAAACGGAGAGACGGACATGAGTAGGCCAACTCGGCTAGTGATCCTGATCAAGAATATACATACAGTGGCTCGAAGCTTATTTCGTGCAAGAGAAAAATTAAATTTTAAATCGTCATTGCTGCTAAACTAGGAACGATATCAACAAAATTTAAAATTGAAATTTTCGTGAGTCGACGATTAATATTTTGAGTTATAATTTTTCTTAAATCTTCTCCCAACATTCCGATGTTCTAGACAGTTGTTTCGTGGCTATCGTTATCTAAAGGTTTTGTTCCATTCTTAAATTTATAATATATATAATTAATAAATTCTGCCCTAGGCCCAAATGCGCGTTACCGCTGACCCTTTTCACTCTACTACAGACACCGAATAAACTATTTCTCTCGCTCCGTATCCCGGTGGCTGGCACTCTACATCTCACGCCAGCCAACCGATTTCGTCCTTTTTGTCCCATATCTTTACAAATATTTTCGGTAAAGAGACTCTGGCGGGACTAAGTATAACCCAGCCTACGAGACTTCTTTACAGCGATTACATAACATTTTTCGGCCTTCTGATAATTTATTTTTAAGAAGTTTTAGTCGATGAAAAACTTATAAATGCTTCCCTTTTAATTACAAAATGTCTTGTAAGAACTTATACTCATCAAATTACTGTTGCATATTTTGGGCATGTACGTAAGCATTAAAATACTTTTCAAAAAAAATGGGTTGCTTTTTTATCGCTTAATATTTTCCAAGCCGTAATTTTTATGACAAGAGGTGTTATATATTTCACGTTCAGTAATCTCAAGGGCTATAAGATTTAAAATAAAAAAAAAAATCCTTTGATTCAATTTTGAGAAAATAGTCAAAAACTGGTTTTAAAAAATAACTTTTTGTCATAATACTAAATTTTTTATATTCATACAAGTTCATTATAGAAAGAGTATTTAGCAAATTATATTATCTTTTCAGAGACATAAGGCACGTCTCCGTAGCATTAGTTGTTTATTTATTATTAGCAATTTAAATGTAGCTTTTTTTGGATTTTCCGCTAAACTAGCGGGTTTTTCCAAAAGTCGTGAAAAACGTTTTCTATCTCGAGCTACTTTATTCACTCATAGGGTTTGCAAAACCCAAAAACTAAGATCGGATACATACAAACGACAAACAAAGAGGCAAACATTTTAATTTTGGGAAGAAGAACAAATAAGGTGTCATTCGACGCGTATAAAAACTAGGTTAAAAGCTAAGGGCATTTCTCCCCACCGTATCCAGCAGATCCAATTTTCTAAATTTTCACGTTTACACTTTTACCGCTTTTTCTCCAAAACAAATTCATAGTTCTAAAGTCTTGGTATGCAATCTACTTAATCTTTGCAATACCTTTCGGTTGGTGTATCAATCGTTACAATCGGACCATCAGTTGCTCGCTTCGCCACTACGTGTACTGCCGTCCACAGTCTTCTCTTCTACGTTCAAAACTAGAATTCACAGCATTTGTTTGGAACCCGTTTTGCGTTGAGCGTGGGCAAAAAGCTTTTCTTGCGTTTTGCACTTCAAAGTGTCCATTTCACTGAACCCTTCCTTCTTATACCACTTAATGTCGTCTTTGTGCATCTGTTAGGACTCTGAGAACAATTGAACCTTTTTCTGTACCTATGCCCAAAACGAATTATGCATTAAATGAGTCCATTTGCAGGTTGTTATATATAGTAAACAGTTTGTCACGTAACATTCATTGGGATTCAAGCTCGTTTAGGGACATTAATAAATAATATATTGTTCAAGTATTTCTCTAGTTTTAGTAAAAAAGTACCTAGTTAGGGATTCGATAGGAAAAATAAATAAGTAATAATAATTTTTAATATTGGCAATTAGATCTGGACATAAGATAGCATGGAAAAGATCCGGGACTTGAAAATGAAGCTTTAAACTACTGACTAACATAAGTATTCGTATTTTTTTAATTGCTTAAATTTTTTTGTCTACCAGCTTACAAATCCAGCTGCTTGACACGCTTAATGAATTTTGGGTGAACTTTGAAAACTTTGGTCACACAAAGAATACGGCACCTCCCTTCCCCTAACAGGCCTAGTATTCTGTTGCTTTCTCGGCTTTGCTTTATCGGCGTTTATCTGGGTGGGCGATCGCCTTTGCAACAAAATGCGGCGCAGGAACTCACAAAATCTAAAAGAAATCTTTAAAAATACTTTTGAACAAGAAGGACCGCAATATCTAGTCATGTCTGTAAGGGAACAAATGGGAATTGGAGCAAAGCGATATTGTAATGCGGCACCTACCCGCTGTTTCAATATATGGTATATGGGCGGCAGACGGATTAAAAAGTTCTGGCCGTTTGTGGGCGTTAAAGTGGGGGTGGCGATGGGTATTGATGAGACGTAAATTTCAGATCAAATTTGTTGCATAGCATAAAACTGTGTTCGCTACAGTTTTCGCAGATTATGCGCGTTAGAGTTCGCGTGACACCTTGCTAAAATAAACTTACGTTGCGCAGGAAGCCCAGGAATCTGCATTCCAATTTCCAATCCTCTAGCTTTTATAGTTTCCGAGATCTCAGCGTTCAAACGGAGAGACGGACATGAGTAGGCCAACTCGGCTAGTGATCCTGATCAAGAATATACATACAGTGGCTCGAAGCTTATTTCGTGCAAGAGAAAAATTAAATTTTAAATCGTCATTGCTGCTAAACTAGGAACGATATCAACAAAATTTAAAATTGAAATTTTCGTGAGTCGACGATTAATATTTTGAGTTATAATTTTTCTTAAATCTTCTCCCAACATTCCGATGTTCTAGACAGTTGTTTCGTGGCTATCGTTATCTAAAGGTTTTGTTCCATTCTTAAATTTATAATATATATAATTAATAAATTCTGCCCTAGGCCCAAATGCGCGTTACCGCTGACCCTTTTCACTCTACTACAGACACCGAATAAACTATTTCTCTCGCTCCGTATCCCGGTGGCTGGCACTCTACATCTCACGCCAGCCAACCGATTTCGTCCTTTTTGTCCCACTCTGGCGGGACTAAGTATAACCCAGCCTACGAGACTTCTTTACAGCGATTACATAACATTTTTCGGCCTTCTGATAATTTATTTTTAAGAAGTTTTAGTCGATGAAAAACTTATAAATGCTTCCCTTTTAATTACAAAATGTCTTGTAAGAACTTATACTCATCAAATTACTGTTGCATATTTTGGGCATGTACGTAAGCATTAAAATACTTTTCAAAAAAAATGGGTTGCTTTTTTATCGCTTAATATTTTCCAAGCCGTAATTTTTATGACAAGAGGTGTTATATATTTCACGTTCAGTAATCTCAAGGGCTATAAGATTTAAAATAAAAAAAAAATCCTTTGATTCAATTTTGAGAAAATAGTCAAAAACTGGTTTTAAAAAATAACTTTTTGTCATAATACTAAATTTTTTATATTCATACAAGTTCATTATAGAAAGAGTATTTAGCAAATTATATTATCTTTTCAGAGACATAAGGCACGTCTCCGTAGCATTAGTTGTTTATTTATTATTAGCAATTTAAATGTAGCTTTTTTTGGATTTTCCGCTAAACTAGCGGGTTTTTCCAAAAGTCGTGAAAAACGTTTTCTATCTCGAGCTACTTTATTCACTCATAGGGTTTGCAAAACCCAAAAACTTAGATCGGATACATACAAACGACAAACAAAGAGGCAAACATTTTAATTTTGGGAAGAAGAACAAATAAGGTGTCATTCGACGCGTATAAAAACTAGGTTAAAAGCTAAGGGCATTTCTCCCCACCGTATCCAGCAGATCCAATTTTCTAAATTTTCACGTTTACACTTTTACCGCTTTTTCTCCAAAACAAATTCATAGTTCTAAAAGCTTGGTATGCAATCTACTTAATCTTTGCAATACCTTTCGGTTGGTGTATCAATCGTTACAATCGGACCATCAGTTGCTCGCTTCGCCACTACGTGTACTGCCGTCCACAGTCTTCTCTTCTACGTTCAAAACTAGAATTCACAGCATTTGTTTGGAACCCGTTTTGCGTTGAGCGTGGGCAAAAAGCTTTTCTTGCGTTTTGCACTTCAAAGTGTCCATTTCACTGAACCCTTCCTTCTTATACCACTTAATGTCGTCTTTGTGCATCTGTTAGGACTCTGAGAACAATTGAACCTTTTTCTGTACCTATGCCCAAAACGAATTATGCATTAAATGAGTCCATTTGCAGGTTGTTATATATAGTAAACAGTTTGTCACGTAACATTCATTGGGATTCAAGCTCGTTTAGGGACATTAATAAATAATATATTGTTCAAGTATTTCTCTAGTTTTAGTAAAAAAGTACCTAGTTAGGGATTCGATAGGAAAAATAAATAAGTAATAATAATTTTTAATATTGGCAATTAGATCTGGACATAAGATAGCATGGAAAAGATCCGGGACTTGAAAATGAAGCTTTAAACTACTGACTAACATAAGTATTCGTATTTTTTTAATTGCTTAAATTTTTTTGTCTACCAGCTTACAAATCCAGCTGCTTGACACGCTTAATGAATTTTGGGTGAACTTTGAAAACTTTGGTCACACAAAGAATACGGCACCTCCCTTCCCCTAACAGGCCTAGTATTCTGTTGCTTTCTCGGCTTTGCTTTATCGGCGTTTATCTGGGTGGGCGATCGCCTTTGCAACAAAATGC
Organism: Drosophila biarmipes; assembly: GCF_025231255.1. Taxonomy (NCBI): domain Eukaryota; kingdom Metazoa; phylum Arthropoda; class Insecta; order Diptera; family Drosophilidae; genus Drosophila; species Drosophila biarmipes. The sequence goes on along the minus strand of NW_026114526.1, from coordinate 352,601 downwards.
GGCGCAGGAACTCACAAAATCTAAAAGAAATCTTTAAAAATACTTTTGAACAAGAAGGACCGCAATATCTAGTCATGTCTGTAAGGGAACAAATGGGAATTGGAGCAAAGCGATATTGTAATGCGGCACCTACCCGCTGTTTCAATATATGGTATATGGGCGGCAGACGGATTAAAAAGTTCTGGCCGTTTGTGGGCGTTAAAGTGGGGGTGGCGATGGGTATTGATGAGACGTAAATTTCAGATCAAATTTGTTGCATAGCATAAAACTGTGTTCGCTACAGTTTTCGCAGATTATGCGCGTTAGAGTTCGCGTGACACCTTGCTAAAATAAACTTACGTTGCGCAGGAAGCCCAGGAATCTGCATTCCAATTTCCAATCCTCTAGCTTTTATAGTTTCCGAGATCTCAGCGTTCAAACGGAGAGACGGACATGAGTAGGCCAACTCGGCTAGTGATCCTGATCAAGAATATACATACAGTGGCTCGAAGCTTATTTCGTGCAAGAGAAAAATTAAATTTTAAATCGTCATTGCTGCTAAACTAGGAACGATATCAACAAAATTTAAAATTGAAATTTTCGTGAGTCGACGATTAATATTTTGAGTTATAATTTTTCTTAAATCTTCTCCCAACATTCCGATGTTCTAGACAGTTGTTTCGTGGCTATCGTTATCTAAAGGTTTTGTTCCATTCTTAAATTTATAATATATATAATTAATAAATTCTGCCCTAGGCCCAAATGCGCGTTACCGCTGACCCTTTTCACTCTACTACAGACACCGAATAAACTATTTCTCTCGCTCCGTATCCCGGTGGCTGGCACTCTACATCTCACGCCAGCCAACCGATTTCGTCCTTTTTGTCCCACTCTGGCGGGACTAAGTATAACCCAGCCTACGAGACTTCTTTACAGCGATTACATAACATTTTTCGGCCTTCTGATAATTTATTTTTAAGAAGTTTTAGTCGATGAAAAACTTATAAATGCTTCCCTTTTAATTACAAAATGTCTTGTAAGAACTTATACTCATCAAATTACTGTTGCATATTTTGGGCATGTACGTAAGCATTAAAATACTTTTCAAAAAAAATGGGTTGCTTTTTTATCGCTTAATATTTTCCAAGCCGTAATTTTTATGACAAGAGGTGTTATATATTTCACGTTCAGTAATCTCAAGGGCTATAAGATTTAAAATAAAAAAAAAAATCCTTTGATTCAATTTTGAGAAAATAGTCAAAAACTGGTTTTAAAAAATAACTTTTTGTCATAATACTAAATTTTTTATATTCATACAAGTTCATTATAGAAAGAGTATTTAGCAAATTATATTATCTTTTCAGAGACATAAGGCACGTCTCCGTAGCATTAGTTGTTTATTTATTATTAGCAATTTAAATGTAGCTTTTTTTGGATTTTCCGCTAAACTAGCGGGTTTTTCCAAAAGTCGTGAAAAACGTTTTCTATCTCGAGCTACTTTATTCACTCATAGGGTTTGCAAAACCCAAAAACTAAGATCGGATACATACAAACGACAAACAAAGAGGCAAACATTTTAATTTTGGGAAGAAGAACAAATAAGGTGTCATTCGACGCGTATAAAAACTAGGTTAAAAGCTAAGGGCATTTCTCCCCACCGTATCCAGCAGATCCAATTTTCTAAATTTTCACGTTTACACTTTTACCGCTTTTTCTCCAAAACAAATTCATAGTTCTAAAGTCTTGGTATGCAATCTACTTAATCTTTGCAATACCTTTCGGTTGGTGTATCAATCGTTACAATCGGACCATCAGTTGCTCGCTTCGCCACTACGTGTACTGCCGTCCACAGTCTTCTCTTCTACGTTCAAAACTAGAATTCACAGCATTTGTTTGGAACCCGTTTTGCGTTGAGCGTGGGCAAAAAGCTTTTCTTGCGTTTTGCACTTCAAAGTGTCCATTTCACTGAACCCTTCCTTCTTATACCACTTAATGTCGTCTTTGTGCATCTGTTAGGACTCTGAGAACAATTGAACCTTTTTCTGTACCTATGCCCAAAACGAATTATGCATTAAATGAGTCCATTTGCAGGTTGTTATATATAGTAAACAGTTTGTCACGTAACATTCATTGGGATTCAAGCTCGTTTAGGGACATTAATAAATAATATATTGTTCAAGTATTTCTCTAGTTTTAGTAAAAAAGTACCTAGTTAGGGATTCGATAGGAAAAATAAATAAGTAATAATAATTTTTAATATTGGCAATTAGATCTGGACATAAGATAGCATGGAAAAGATCCGGGACTTGAAAATGAAGCTTTAAACTACTGACTAACATAAGTATTCGTATTTTTTTAATTGCTTAAATTTTTTTGTCTACCAGCTTACAAATCCAGCTGCTTGACACGCTTAATGAATTTTGGGTGAACTTTGAAAACTTTGGTCACACAAAGAATACGGCACCTCCCTTCCCCTAACAGGCCTAGTATTCTGTTGCTTTCTCGGCTTTGCTTTATCGGCGTTTATCTGGGTGGGCGATCGCCTTTGCAACAAAATGCGGCGCAGGAACTCACAAAATCTAAAAGAAATCTTTAAAAATACTTTTGAACAAGAAGGACCGCAATATCTAGTCATGTCTGTAAGGGAACAAATGGGAATTGGCGCAAAGCGATATTGTAATGCGGCACCTACCCGCTGTTTCAATATATGGTATATGGGCGGCAGACGGATTAAAAAGTTCTGGCCGTTTGTGGGCGTTAAAGTGGGGGTGGCGATGGGTATTGATGAGACGTAAATTTCAGATCAAATTTGTTGCATAGCATAAAACTGTGTTCGCTACAGTTTTCGCAGATTATGCGCGTTAGAGTTCGCGTGACACCTTGCTAAAATAAACTTACGTTGCGCAGGAAGCCCAGGAATCTGCATTCCAATTTCCAATCCTCTAGCTTTTATAGTTTCCGAGATCTCAGCGTTCAAACGGAGAGACGGACATGAGTAGGCCAACTCGGCTAGTGATCCTGATCAAGAATATACATACAGTGGCTCGAAGCTTATTTCGTGCAAGAGAAAAATTAAATTTTAAATCGTCATTGCTGCTAAACTAGGAACGATATCAACAAAATTTAAAATTGAAATTTTCGTGAGTCGACGATTAATATTTTGAGTTATAATTTTTCTTAAATCTTCTCCCAACATTCCGATGTTCTAGACAGTTGTTTCGTGGCTATCGTTATCTAAAGGTTTTGTTCCATTCTTAAATTTATAATATATATAATTAATAAATTCTGCCCTAGGCCCAAATGCGCGTTACCGCTGACCCTTTTCACTCTACTACAGACACCGAATAAACTATTTCTCTCGCTCCGTATCCCGGTGGCTGGCACTCTACATCTCACGCCAGCCAACCGATTTCGTCCTTTTTGTCCCATATCTTTACAAATATTTTCGGTAAAGAGACTCTGGCGGGACTAAGTATAACCCAGCCTACGAGACTTCTTTACAGCGATTACATAACATTTTTCGGCCTTCTGATAATTTATTTTTAAGAAGTTTTAGTCGATGAAAAACTTATAAATGCTTCCCTTTTAATTACAAAATGTCTTGTAAGAACTTATACTCATCAAATTACTGTTGCATATTTTGGGCATGTACGTAAGCATTAAAATACTTTTCAAAAAAAATGGGTTGCTTTTTTATCGCTTAATATTTTCCAAGCCGTAATTTTTATGACAAGAGGTGTTATATATTTCACGTTCAGTAATCTCAAGGGCTATAAGATTTAAAATAAAAAAAAAATCCTTTGATTCAATTTTGAGAAAATAGTCAAAAACTGGTTTTAAAAAATAACTTTTTGTCATAATACTAAATTTTTTATATTCATACAAGTTCATTATAGAAAGAGTATTTAGCAAATTATATTATCTTTTCAGAGACATAAGGCACGTCTCCGTAGCATTAGTTGTTTATTTATTATTAGCAATTTAAATGTAGCTTTTTTTGGATTTTCCGCTAAACTAGCGGGTTTTTCCAAAAGTCGTGAAAAACGTTTTCTATCTCGAGCTACTTTATTCACTCATAGGGTTTGCAAAACCCAAAAACTAAGATCGGATACATACAAACGACAAACAAAGAGGCAAACATTTTAATTTTGGGAAGAAGAACAAATAAGGTGTCATTCGACGCGTATAAAAACTAGGTTAAAAGCTAAGGGCATTTCTCCCCACCGTATCCAGCAGATCCAATTTTCTAAATTTTCACGTTTACACTTTTACCGCTTTTTCTCCAAAACAAATTCATAGTTCTAAAAGCTTGGTATGCAATCTACTTAATCTTTGCAATACCTTTCGGTTGGTGTATCAATCGTTACAATCGGACCATCAGTTGCTCGCTTCGCCACTACGTGTACTGCCGTCCACAGTCTTCTCTTCTACGTTCAAAACTAGAATTCACAGCATTTGTTTGGAACCCGTTTTGCGTTGAGCGTGGGCAAAAAGCTTTTCTTGCGTTTTGCACTTCAAAGTGTCCATTTCACTGAACCCTTCCTTCTTATACCACTTAATGTCGTCTTTGTGCATTGTTAGGACTCTGAGAACAATTGAACCTTTTTCTGTACCTATGCCCAAAACGAATTATGCATTAAATGAGTCCATTTGCAGGTTGTTATATATAGTAAACAGTTTGTCACGTAACATTCATTGGGATTCAAGCTCGTTTAGGGACATTAATAAATAATATATTGTTCAAGTATTTCTCTAGTTTTAGTAAAAAAGTACCTAGTTAGGGATTCGATAGGAAAAATAAATAAGTAATAATAATTTTTAATATTGGCAATTAGATCTGGACATAAGATAGCATGGAAAAGATCCGGGACTTGAAAATGAAGCTTTAAACTACTGACTAACATAAGTATTCGTATTTTTTTAATTGCTTAAATTTTTTTGTCTACCAGCTTACAAATCCAGCTGCTTGACACGCTTAATGAATTTTGGGTGAACTTTGAAAACTTTGGTCACACAAAGAATACGGCACCTCCCTTCCCCTAACAGGCCTAGTATTCTGTTGCTTTCTCGGCTTTGCTTTATCTGCGTTTATCTGGGTGGGCGATCGCCTTTGCAACAATATGCGGCGCAGGAACTCACAAAATCTAAAAGAAATCTTTAAAAATACTTTTGAACAAGAAGGACCGCTATATCTAGTCATGTCTGTAAGGGAACAAATGGGAATTGGAGATATATAAGGGGCAAAGCGATATTGTAATGCGGCACCTACCCGCTGTTTCAATATATGGTATATGGGCGGCAGACGGATTAAAAAGTTCTGGCCGTTTGTGGGCGTTAAAGTGGGGGTGGCGATGGGTATTGATGAGACGTAAATTTCAGATCAAATTTGTTGCATAGCATAAAACTGTGTTCGCTACAGTTTTCGCAGATTATGCGCGTTAGAGTTCGCGTGACACCTTGCTAAAATAAACTTACGTTGCGCAGGAAGCCCAGGAATCTGCATTCCAATTTCCAATCCTCTAGCTTTTATAGTTTCCGAGATCTCAGCGATCAAACGGAGAGACGGACATGAGTAGGCCAACTCGGCTAGTGATCCTGATCAAGAATATACATATGTATGTAAGCTAGTGGACATTCCACATTACTCTGCGTTCTTAAATGATGTTCGTCATTCCATCACTAGCAGTCAAATGAAGATACAAAAAAGTTCTGAAAAATTAGTTCGTCGAAAAGTTATAATTTCAGTCGAAAAATCAGTTGAAAAGCCGCATTGATCAATATTGAAACTTATATATGTCTTATATGTACAAAATATTATATTCCTAAGCTTTATTAATAAAGTACAGTACATATCCAATTATCTTACATGGGTGCTCAACCGTCGATCATGTACAAAATGAGTTGGTGTAAGTGAAGAGCATTTGATTTCGTGTAAAAAACCAAAATTTTTTTACAAAAATATGAGACAAAGTAGGGAGTGCTTTTTATAATGCATTAAACTAATCTATGCCAAAGTTCCAAAAAATTCGGAAAAGTAGTTTTTTTTAACGTATTTTTAAATTGGAAAATTCATCAAATATTGATGTACATGAAAAAAAACTAGAAGTCAAAGAGGCTGATGTAGCTTTTCGACTTATTCACAAAACTTTTAGAAGTAATTTTTTTAAACAAGTAAAAACAAGGAAGAATGCTACAGTCAAGTGCCTCGACTATCAGATACCCGTTACTCAGCTTAGTGGAGCATAACGGAAATGGAGATATATTTGCAGCAAAGCGATATTTTAAGGCGTCGCCTACCGGCTATTTCAGAAGATGTTACCGTTCGTGGGCGTTAGAGTGGGCGTGGCACATTTTGATAAGCAGCAAAGCGAAATTATACGGCGCCACCTACCGCCTATTTCAGAAGTTGTTAAGTGGGCGGCAAACGGATTTAAGCATTTTAACCTACAAACGAGGTTTGTTTAGGTCAGTCGATAGGTATTGACGAGACAAGGCAGGAAGCCCAGGAATCTGCATGCCAAGTTTGACTGTTTTTGTCTTTATGATTTCCAAGATCTCAGCGTTCATACGGACATGACGGTGGATGTAGTCCAATCTGGACGTCCAATTTTCGATGACTTTTCCCAACATTTGCGGCCGTATATCGGCAATAACACGGCGAATGTTGTTTTCAAGCGTTTGTGGCTTATCTGCATAGAACAATGACTTTACATAGCCCCACAGAAAGTAGCCTAGCGGTGTTAAATCACAAGATCTTGGAGGCCAATTTACAGGTCCAAAACGTGAAATTAGGCGGTCACCAAACGTGTCTTTCAATAAGACACGCGGTCATATGCCTGAAATCATATATAAAATGTAATGCCACACGATTATCTTTCGAATAAAAAAAATGCATGTCAATCGAATAATTGTTGCTTTATTGCAACTTAAAGTTCTATACCTCTAAAAAAAACACCCGATATATTTATATACTTAATGGGGTCGGATACGCTTCCTTCTACCTGTTACATACTTTCCGACGAATCTAGTATAGCCTCTTACTTTACGAGTAACGGGTTTAATAATATTTTCTAAGGTGGATTAATAAATAAACGTTGGAGTGGGATCCTGCGAAAGTAGCAATTTTTATTGGTTCATAAATCTTAAACGACTTATTATTTTAAGTGGTGTTAATTTCATTTTGTTTCTCTCATCCTTAATAGTATATGGAAATAGATTGAGTGCGTCTTCTAGTTATTTAAAAAAAAAATATCTATCTATACCTTAAATAAGTTCAATAAATTTCACTTTTATTTTGTTGGAAAGTTCGATCTTTAAGAGAAAAGTGCAGTGTGCATTTCAAAAAAAAAAGACATGTCATTTATATCTTTCAACAGTTCATATATGCAGGTATTAGGGAAATGTACATCGATCACATTGTGGTTTTTGGACAAACAGCCGATGAATGTCTAAGCTACATGGAACAGAAGTATGGTCCTGACATAAAGTGGTCAAAATGCAACTTTTCTTGGGTACGAAATGGAAAATGGGAATATGGCCAGGAAATGAGAAAATCAAAAACCTGCCGGTCGAGTTTTTTAGCGTTTGTTAAGGATTTCCCCTTTATCGCCAAACCCTTAACGCAGCTCATAAAAAAGGATGTTGTTTTCAAAATAGAAAAAGAACAGAAAGAAGAATAGAATAGAGAAGCCAGTCCTGAGGGTTTGGTGTCAAGGTGCCAAAACTCAATTACTCGTTGATGCTTCAAAACATGGCTTTGGTGAAACGCTGCTGGGACAACATGCTGGGCATGCAACCCACTTTTTACTGAAGTAAGAAAAGCACACCACAAGCCACACCAAAAAGCCACTAGTTTATTGCTTAAGGTAAAGGCAGCTCTCCTAGCGACAAAGAGACTTCATCACTTGCTTAGTATTGAGTTTTATCTGGTAACGGATTGTGCAGCATTCAAGCAGACGATCGCAGAAATAGATGTCCTTCGAGAAAATACCGTGTTGATGTACTTTACCTTCAACGTTGAGCATCGCGCTGGAACTAGAATACTACATGTCGACAGCCTAAGTCATTATCCTAAGTCAATGATCGTGTTATCCGAAGATAACACGCAGATCAAGATCTAACAAAATGATGAACATTTAATGACTGTTCGGGTATTTTTTAAAGATGCTGATTATATAATCAAAAACAACTTTATATAAAAGTAAGTAGATGGGCAAGAACTTTTAGCAGTAACAAATTGCATGGAGAAGGAGAATTTAACAAGTTCGCACAACTTTGGACTCATGAGAAGACTATGAATGCCATCCAGCAGCACCTTCACATTTCCCACCTTAAGAAGAACGTAAAGCAGACTATTTTCAATCGTAAAGAATTCATTATACATTATGAGAAATTGGGGAACCAGGACGTCTTCTTTATTTAGATCATTTAAGCTCATTAGTCATGACATCAAAAAGCTACCGTTACATTTTTGCAATTGTGGCTTGGCGTTCTTTAACAGACTTGGTTGTTTCCCACTAAGTCAACGAACGCAGAGGAAGTTATCAAAGTCCTGATCCCTGAATCTCAATATTTACCGCCCCACAGAGAATCACCAGGGCAAAAGGAGTTGCATTTACATAACACTCTTTTAAGGAATTCTGTACAGCGAAAAATATTGATTGAGACTACAGCAGGTGTGCCAAGAGGAAACGGACAAATCGAACGGGTCAACATAGTAATTATTTCAGTACTCTCAAAGATGTCAGCATCGGAACCCGCAAAGTGTTATAAGTATACATCTCAAGTACAGCAGGCCATAAATGCACATGTCACGGATCAACTAGCTTCACGCCATTCGACGATATGTTTGGGATGCGAATGAGGAAGAACTTTAAGGATACATTTTTAAAGATTCTTGAAGAAGAGATGATAATGAATCAACAAGTAAAACGTAAGAAAATACTGTCATCAAATCGAAAAAGCTCAAGGGATCTACAAGAAGAGTTTTGACAAGAAAAGAAAAAGACATCATGTTTATTAGTTGGGTGATCTGGTCCCCATCAAAGTAACGCAGCTTATAATAAAAAGTTAGCCAACAAACACAGGGAAAACGGTATGATGTAATGAAATCAGCTGATTTTATGGGTCCGAGGAGGAAGACAAAAATCTTTCGACTGTAGAGGGCGGGACAGATGTTTTGGACTGGTGGTGGATTGGACATCGGTGGACAGTCCTTATCACACTATCAGATACAATGAAGTTGTGAAAAAAGTGGTTAAATCAGTTAAAAAATCAGTTAAAAAGTCGAGTTAATCAATATCAAAACTTATGTAACTTTTATATGTACAAATTATTATATTTCTAAACTTTATTATTAACTTCAAATAATATCCAATTATCTAACATTAATATACTTTTTACGATCGAAAGGGCTTTCTTTTACTTGTTCCATACTTTCCTTCGACACCGTTAACCATAGTAAGCAACTGCCTACAAACTTCTTTAATTTTTCGGACTCTTCAGTCATGCTCTTGAGGTCGTGTCTAACAGGTAAACGACAAGTCTGGGACTAGAGGCGTTCCCCAAGGATCGGTTTTAGGGCCATTATTGTCCTCCATCTATGTTTAAGCAGTTCTAAGTTAGTAAACCTAAATGTCAACCATGCAGTAGGTGCGGAGTGACATGTCAGAAGGAATATAGCTTTTTGGCTTTTTTTGAGCATAAAACTGTGTTCCGCTGTCGACGTGGGCCAAGAAGTTGGCGCAGCTAAGAATAGTTCCGACAAAAGAGATGCAACGAAGAGAGGCAGATCTTCAGGGATTTTCCTCTCTGTCTGTGTCTTATAATTTACCTATCTTCAACGCTCGGAGAGACATCTTTTGGCCGGTCCCTTTCTCAGATGTGGGAAATATTTTGGAACCCATATTTTCTTTTCCGCCCCAGAACGTTTTACTGGTAAAAAAGATTTTCTCCTTTCCACAAAGCGTCCTGTATACCTGTAAATAAACTCGAAATAAAAAGTCTCAAGTTTATTTTGTAGCATAGTAATTCAATTATTTTGGTAACATGATTTGTTTTTCTGGCTCCGTTGCCGATGTTAAATGAGGATTACAAAGTGTAAAGTGTTCACCGCGGTTTGTAGTTTTCAGATCATGTCCACCTTGATTCATAAACATAGTTTTAGTTTTTAGAAGGTATTTATTGTGCTGACCGATTATCTGTCCTTTAAATTTCAATTGGTCAATTTTCTCATGAAATTTAATTTTATGAATATTGTTTTCTTGTAGCTCTTTACACGTCTAGCCTCAACTTTAAAATTACTTTCTTGTTTTGATGCTACACTTAAAAAATGTCAAAATATTGCATGCATTGTTTAGAGCACAATCCCCGCCCTTAAGATGTGGAAACCGGCTTCCTTTAAACCTGTTTAATGAGCGCAGCCCATTTCCTCGATATGATTCTTTAGATATCGTTTCTTTTTGGCACCCTTACAAATAATCAGTTTTCCGTTTGTCCTCAAAAATCTTCGAGTTTGTGGAAAACTAAAATAGATATTCAGATTATCATATGGATATGACTCAGAATCCAAGTGCACTGTCAAGTTAAATACATTATTTGTGATAAGTTCTCCATTTAGAGTAAATCCAACTATGGCAAATCGTGGTTTTTTGCGGTTAGCTGACAATTTCACATTACAGCTGTGTTGGCTGCCATGCCCCGAGTTAACATATGAATTCCAACTCCAATTTTGGCAAAATCACTCGCGGATTTTCCAAGTTATATTCGTCATTTCCAGTTTAAAAGTTTGTTCATTTCTGGTTTGTGCAAACACATCGCTAAGATTCTTAGTTAGCATCAACACTAGTATGTGTTTACAATTTAACTAAACTTTTTAATAATGCTCAGCAAATCCCAACAAATTTTTTAATGGAACAGAAAAGTTGAAGTAGAAATTTCGTCTCCACTGCTCCATCCAGAATTTAATAGATTTTGACTTTGAAGGTTATCCAGAGATATACAATTTTTTAGGGTGGTAGTCATGAGAACAAATCGTGTTCTATTAATCTCACATCCATTTATTTCGTACTTAATTTCATCCAAAAAGTAAGCTATACTATTATTTTTAAGAAAACTGGTAACATTATTTTCTATAATTCCTTGAAAATTAAGGTAATTTTCGTGAGGAAGCACGTACAAGTCTTGATTTTGGATGGTTATTCGAAACAAACAGTTGTCCAACCGACAATTTCTTATTAAAGTAAACTGGCTCCCCCATGGTGGTTATTTAAACTTGAAGTGTATTATTATTACTTTGGATATTAAATGTTTTTTTAAGGTTAAAGTCTTTTAGTTTATTGTAAATGAAATCGGTTATGTTATTCAATTCGTATGATTCAGTAGGAATCGTTATAACATTGTCGTCGATGTAAAATAGTTTATTTTTTTCGTCAATATTTGGAATCGAATTATACATATTAAAGTCAGATAAGGCGCATTCATATTGCCCATTCAATACGATCGGTGGAAAAAAGTTTGTATTAGTATGGAACTAATTCCATTCAAAGATAATGTAAGTGATCTATACATATTGAAATCAATTGATAAACTGTGAGATTGTAGGTATCTAACCCAGCTTTTATTCATATCACTCCTTAAATCATAATAAATTGAACAAATCCCTTTCTGTACCTTTCATTATCCATTTCATCATCCTTGCTAATCAAGAGAAATCCTCCTAGCTCTTTTGAAAATATATTTGAAAATATATAAACATTTTCGAATTTTAGTCCATTGGGACTCTTTATTAAACTTAGCATAACATTAGTTTTACCACAATTGTATTCGGCACAATGTCGTGGCGGTATATTTTTCTCCATATTGATTGACAAAGCCTGGTCGCGTGTCACGGCATCAGATAGCACCCTTGGTGAGAAGGCAGCAGCATACTTTGTTACAAATATAATGAAAGCAAAGAACAAATTTGTGATACAATTGAATAAGATGGAAAAGAAGGGGAGGAAAACGATAAAGAAGAGTACAATGAAGAAAACAAACCTTTCGACTGTTATTAATGCTGCCACTTAGACATTAAAAAAACAAAAACCATTAAATCAATTGATCAATCAATGGGTTCCAAGAGAAATGCAAAGGAATTAAGAAGCAAAAAACTAATATAAGAAACATATTCCTTATTTTAAAGGTGTATTTATGACAGATCTATTCCCAGAAATACCAAAAATTCGGGAGTGTGGTATAGTAAACCTAGATAAATCACAATCTAGTGGTACACATTAGGTTGCATATAAAAAAAAAAAACAAAAATAATACACATTATTTCGATAGCTTTCGAAATCTTCAGCTACCTAGAGAAGTTGTGAAATACTTGGGTTATAAAACACAATACAACTACGATACAATTCAAGACATTGATACATACAACTGTGGACACCTGCGCCTCGCTTTTCTACTTTTTTTCGTAGAAGATGTGGAGTCATAACAGTTATATTTGGTTGGTTAATTTACATTTGGGAGGTTGAAAATAATGTGTGGGTACTTGTACGTATGAGCTCTGTATGGTATAAAAGGTGGACCCGCACGCATTGAACTTTACAGTGTAAGTCTTCTAGTGAACAAGAACTTTGATTACTTTTAACGATAGACTAGAACAGCTGGTAAAAGTTGACAAATAAACAGATACAGTATAGATACAGTAGAGATACAGTACAGCTACAGTACAGCTACAGTACAGGTAGAGTACAGAGACAGTACACCCTTTTCAAGAAATTACCATCCAAAACCATCAAGGTAACAACGCGTAACAACCGTAGCAGCACTCTACATGCCGGAAAGGTACACCTCACTTCAGGATATCATAAATAAGATAGTTGATGCAAAATTTAATATTCATAAAAGTAATGACAATTTATATTTAGAAATAAAACAATAATCAGTAAAAATGTGAGATTTTAAGAATAAAACAATAAATGCACTTTTTTTAAATGTATTGAAAAAAATATATATTGGGAAATGGTATATAAAAATTACAGAATGGCGTTTCCTAAAAAGTATTTGTTTAGTAACTGAGGAGTGACTACATAAATTTGAAAAAATTTAATTTTTTCTCCAATATTATATTAATATAATATATTATATTAATATTTTGTCTCAGTTAACTAAAGCTAGGTTCGCATTAAGCGAAAATTCGATGATCTCAAACATGTCAGAAATCAGACGAATTTACAATTGGAGGAAACTTTTCAACCCATTACCGAACCCTTACATAAACTTGTTAAGGAAAATAAAAAACAAAAGACATCTAATGTACAAGACAGTATAATAGTATATCGTGAGTTGGACGATTTATACTTTACAACTAATGAGAAAGACCTCCAATCTAATCGAAATAAAATTTCACGAAGGTTATCCGATGAATGTAATTCCTATTATGAATTATTTTCACAGACGAATATAGAGTAAGATGTAGAAAAAGGAGATGGAAAAGATTGAAGAAGAAGGGACAACACCTTCACCAATGTACACAGAAGAGATCGATGTGGGTCTGGACGCAGATCTAATTTAGTAATTTGACCAACAAAAATGTGTAGGATAAAGGTTATGGACCTAAAAAAACTGCAAACAATTTATTAACATTGGGGAATAAAGAACTAAAAATTAAAGATAATAAAATAACATTTTCTATTGGAATGAGTTGTGATCTGACTCCCGATCTGTACTCTCTTATTTATGGAGATCATGATTTAAAGATGTATACAAAACTTATATTAGAAACGAATATACTTAGAGTAGGCTTTAATCCTAATAACCGAATCAAGGGTACACGAGCATACAAATATAGCCATATTATTAAGAAGTTGATAGACGATACTTTTAATCCTACAACGTGTACTCCAAACAGGTTTTGGACAGGTCAAAAACAGGTTTTGGTTACATGACCCTTTTGAAGTCAAATCCAAACTCTGTATACTGGAATGATGTTAATGAGTTGATTGAACGATTGGAAATTTAACACTAGTCACAATAATGCAATTTTTTCCATACTAGTGGAGTTGCGTGAGGAAAGGATTATATTTTAAAGGGTGTAAATAGCAAGTGCACAAATGTTTTACGATTAAAAACAACATGTCTGTCTACATGTTTGAACATTTTTCTGTTGATAAGGAAAGATCAGAAAATTTAAAAAGACGTGTTAAGTCTACTGAAGGATTATTCATCGATGAGGTAACCTAAATGCTCAAAACAAACGTATTAAGAATGGAACAAAACCTTTAGATAATGGTGGCTATCAAACAACTGACTAGAACATCGGAAAGTCGGGAGAAGACTTAAGAAAAATTACAACTCTTAATATTAATCGTCGACTCACGAAAATTTCAAGCTTGGAAAATAAAATTGAATTGTATAATAAGAGAGCCGATAGCGTTGACCAAATTTTTGCAAAAATTCTAGAAATGATTAAAAGCATTTAGGATTACATTCTTAAATATGTAACAAACCCAATATCATTGCCGAAAAAAACACAACTGAGATAGAAGGTGCCGCTTTTTAGCCTATAAGAAAAATATGCTTAAGAGCGAAATTTTAAATGAGTTGCATGGACCATCACGAAAAAACTTTCAACGAAGGCGACTGAACACAAGGGGTATAAATGATCTGTGGCAAGCAGATTTGGTTGAAATGGGAGCCTTTTCAAAATCTAACAATGGGTACAGATACTTGTTGACTGTTACACATTTTCGAAATTTGGTTGGCGTGAGGCTGATCTTAATCAAAATTAATGATATTTTTTAAGCCATGGAAAGAATATTTAAATCGGGTCATGGAACACCTAAAAACCTCCAAGCTGATGATGATACTGAATTCTTTAATTCGAAACTTAAAGTTCTAATGAAAAGTTATAGGATAAATCATTATTCAACCTTCAGTACTCTAAAGGCATTTATAGTTGAACGTTTTAATATAACTAACTAATGTGGCGATAATTTAGTTTTATTGGAAAATATAAGTGAATAGATATGTATAAGCAATTAAATAATAAATAAAAAATTAAGATAAGTACAAGTAATGTAAATTCTTCCAATAAAAAACAAATATTACAAACGTCCTATAATCACTTGAAAATATTTGTTCCAAGTAAATTCAGTAAAGGGCACCACGTTCGTATTAGTAAATATAAACATGGGTACCGATAATTGTTGACTGTTATCGACACATTTTCGAAATTTTGTTGGCGTGAGGCTTAAAGTCAAAAATGGCTAATGATGTTTCTCAAGCCATGGAAAGAATATTTAAATCGCGTCATGGAACACCAAAAAACCTCCAAGCCGATGATGGTACTGAATTCTTTAATTCGAAATTTAAAGTATTAATAAAAGTTATAGGAGTTATATATTCAACCTTCAGTACTCTTAAGACATTTATAATTGAACGATTTAATATAGCTCTTAAAGAACTAATGTGGCGATAATTTAGTTTTATTGGAAAATATAAGTGAATAGATATGTATAAGCAATTAATTAATAAATATAATAATCGGGTGCATAGAACAATTAAGATAAGTACAAATAATGTCAATTCTTCCAATAAGAACAAATATTACAAACGTCCTATAATCACTTGAAAATATTTGTTCCAAGTAAATTTCGTAAGGGTGACACCGTTAGTATTAGTAAATACAAACATGTTTTTGAGAAAACGTATACACCAAACAATACAACTGAAATCTTTTAAATGATGATACTGAATTCTTCAATTCGAAACTTAAAGTTATAATGAAAAGTTAAAGGATAAATCATTATTCAACCTTCAGTACTCTAAAGGCATTTATAGTTGAACGTTTTAATATAACTAACTAATGTGGCGATAATTTAGTTTTATTGGAAAATATAAGTGAATAGATATGTATAAGCAATTAAATAATAAATAAAAAATTAAGATAAGTACAAGTAATGTAAATTCTTTCAATAAAAAACAAATATTACAAACGTCCTATAATCACTTGAAAATATTTGTTCCAAGTAAATTCAGTAAAGGGCACCACGTTCGTATTAGTAAATATAAACATGTTTTTGAGAAAGTGTATACACCAATCTATACAACTTAAATCTTTAAAATTAGAAAGGTGAACAATACCTACCCTAAAATATACTTACTTAAAAATTTAGATGGTAGTCCGATTCAGGGCGGATTCCATAAAGAAGAACTCAAAAAAACACGATTCCCCCATACATACCTAGCTGAAAAAGTTGTAAGGTGAAAGAGAAATAAAGTTTTAATTAAGTGGCTGGGGTTTTCAAAGACTAGCTGGATAAATAGGGAAGACATTTTGTAGTATAACAAGTGATTTACTTACTTTTTTTATGGAGCTACTCCAACGAAGCTTCCGCTGCTCCAACGAAGCTCTTTGAGTGTTCTCCCGTACTACCTTGAAAATGCCCCGTAGCAATTCCGCTTTCGCTTTGGGTGAACGTGGCGCTTGGCTTGGTTCTGGAGTCACTTCATCATACAAGGCCCCTGGGAGTCGTGGCTTTCTGCCTTGGACGATGATCGCTGAATCCGGTTGAGCCTGAGATGCTGCTATTAATTGGCAGATTCAGTTCGGACAGAAAATTCGTCCCACGTCGTCTGCTTGTCGTCGATATACTGGGCGACCATCGTTTTAATGGTGCGATTGGCCCTTTCTGTCGGGTCCGGTTGGAGATTTTCATAGATACGTTCCAACTCCTGCTCTGCATTATACCCCGCTCTGTGCATCATGAGTCTGATGTTATCTAGGTATTGTTTGAAAGTCTCTCCTCGTCGCTGATCTCTGGTGCCCATCTCATCCTCGAGTCGCTGAAAGTACCTTGGCGGCAGAAAGAAGTCAAGAAACGCCTTCTTGAAGTTCGTTCAAGATTTTCTTAGCAGCTGGCTTGTCCGAAACCAGTGCTCAGCTGTATCCGCCAAAAAACCAGGGATGGCCTGCGGCATCTTCTCCACGTCCACTTCGTATGCGGTGGAACGAGCCACCAGGTGTTGGATGAAGGTGAGGGGCCCGTGGTTCCGTCAAAAGTGATTCCCCAATTTTTAAGCTTCTCCTGTAGCGTGGCTGCGGACATCTCTGCTTTCTTGGTAAAAATATCCAGCTTGACCGGATAGATCTCCGTGTCTCCGACTACATCGGCGGAACCTCTGCCTTCCAGTGGTGGCAGCTGAAGCTGCGTTGGACCCGGTGGTTGTGGGTTCGGAGTTGGTGAACGCTGCTTTCTATCCGTTAATGCGGCTGTAATTTCTGCCTCGCATTCCTGTAGCCGCTCGGCTATCTCCAGGACATGGTCGTCCCGATTATTAAAAGCAGCCAGCCGGCTCCTCATTTCCTCAACTTTTCCGATTGCTTCCAAGGAAAACTCCTTCAGAATCGTCTCCAATACCCGCTTCCGGAGATACGAAATCCAACGCGCGCCCATATTGCTGTGGAATAATAGTTAACTGGCAAACGACAGGAAAAGTTGCGATAGAACGAGAGAAATTCTTGAACGAGGTTCGAATCTTCATTGAAAGTTTCATTTTATTTGTCACCAAATATTTACTGAATTCCCACGTGCAACGATGGTGACCACAATCCGATGTCAAACGACGATTTTATTCCTAAATTTTCTCGACGGCGATTAAATTTTGTTCGACGACGAGGTAGTTTTAAATGTTTTAGAGAGCTGCCGATGCACGTTTTGACTCGGCGATGGTTAGATGAGAAGCCCCCCAACCTATGTGATCCCGTTGCCTGTACTTGAGCGACTCATGCTCGTGTGACAAAGACGACGATGGGAGTGACGAACGAAAATGGCTGCTGTGTGGGGAGTATACGTTAGCTTTTCCCTACCTCGTGCTTTCGAAAATCTCGGGACCTGAGTTGGCTAACCTAGAGGGCTCTTGTCTCCCTCCTCCGATAACTGCCTGTATCTGTTTCTTCCTCACGTGATTTGCTGGCCACCTGATCCTGGAACAAACAATCTCTGATTTTAGGTTATGTACTTTGCTCTGCTTAGAAATAAATGTATGTGTCTCTGCGTGCGTTAGAAATTTCTCGCTATGTGTGGGTATACTTTTGTTCTCCCAAATGTGTCATGTGCTCTGCTTAAATTCTAAGTTTTTCTTTTGAGGTTATGTTTGATGCGCTGGTATATTTTATAAATATATATATTTTTCCTGTTTTCTGCCCTAGAAATTTTTATGTCCTCCGATATATGACTCTCTTTGACTGAACCGAAAATTTTCAAGCTCCATGTACCTAGATGGGTCTTTAGGCCATATTTAGGTCGTCTAAAACTTCGTAAGCCCCATGTTCCTGCTCGGGCGCCATTCTGTAAAGAAGTCTCATAGGCGGGGATATTAAAGAGACCCTGGCGGTACTGAGTATATATATATTTGTAAAGATATGGGACAAAAAGTTCTAGGACGAAAATCGGTTTGCTGGCGTGAGATGTAGAGTGCCAGCCACCGGTGTATGGAGTGAGAGAAATAGTTTATTCGGTGTCTGAAGCAGAGTGAAAAAGGTCAGCGGCAACGCGCATTTGGGCCTGGCTCATAGCATTCGCTAAGAGAAGGCATAGAGAGAGGGGATCGATTATGGAGGCAACTTTTCCCTATGGCAGAGTTTATGGACAAAATCTAGGCATTTGTCTTCGAATATCTATATTTATGCGTGGATTGATTGCATTCTTTTCCTACGAGTTGTATTAAAATCAGGCGAGAAATACATTATATTTATTAGAGCATCTTTATTTCTTAGTTCATGTTTTTCTCAGTGCTTGCAGGTTAACGTGCTAGGTTAGGTCATGGTATATAAATTCTAGCCTACTCTGGGCGAAGCCGCATCGAGGTCTACGAGAAATTTCTCATTGCACGGGACTCTCGATGGCCAAAATGCAGTTCACTCCACTCACTCACCCGTCTCGCTCTCACGCACACACACACGCGTGAATCCGGGTGCTCCGCCGCTGGTCCTGGGCCGGCACACTCCCCTCGAGCTCGTCTAGGTAAACTCCTTCTAAGTCACTTGGCACTGCAACCACTTTTTGCACTCCGAAGGCAAAAGACTCCTGTTGTGCACAAATAACTTTTTTATTATTTTAGTAGTTATTTTGTGTGCTTTTGATCTAAGCTTTGTTCCTTTGCCATAAAGCGAGGTGCCACTTAATAAAACGTTTTTATAGTGTTCAATTGAAAGATTTCGTGAACTCACTTCCTTTGCTTTATTGTGTGAAGATTTAACTTGATCTATTCTATAAGAATAAATCATTGAACATAGACCTACAAATTCTGTCATGAGCTTACCGTTTAGCTCATCTTTAAAAAATCTAAACTTTTTTTAACTCTTTTAAAGCTATAGAGTTTAATCCTTTCGTCTAAATAGTCCGATGATCAATACGAATATCATTATACAAATTCTCAGTTTTTATTGTATAGACAAATTAATCAGTATCCATATAATTAAATAGTAA
Source organism: Drosophila biarmipes (assembly GCF_025231255.1). Classification (NCBI taxonomy): domain Eukaryota; kingdom Metazoa; phylum Arthropoda; class Insecta; order Diptera; family Drosophilidae; genus Drosophila; species Drosophila biarmipes. The sequence continues at coordinate 333,144 of NW_026114526.1, read as the reverse complement.
CTCTTCCTGAAACTTTATATATTGATAATTAAAATCATACATTTTTCATGTCGATAAGTCTAATACTGCAAGTCTTAAATACATGGTCTTATTAAATAGAACGGACAATCTTTTCATTTGAATTGCATAGAAATTTTCAACAATTTTAGTTGCACTATGAAAATTTGATTTTGAAATTAAAGTTTAACACAATGTGCTTTTCGTCCAGTCATGTTGCTATCCGGAGCTTCCCAAGTACTAACAAGCTTTATATCGACCCTGCGTTCAGGGTCCTCCAACGTTTTTCCGTAAACAGAGTTATTCATCAACTTAAAAAAAAACTTTTAAAAAACTTTTTTTTTCATTTTGCCTATGAAAAGTATTTAGATCAATACAATTTTTTAACCAACGCTTTTGTAAGAATTCGACTCCTATATGGATCTTTTTAGTACTAAACCATTCTGTATACAAGTTGCAATTCTGATAATGTATTACATAATTTATCTTATTTCCCAGGTCAGCAATTAAATTTTTTAACCTATCTTCTTTTGAGGCCAGAGAATTTGATGGACAAAATGGATGATCAGTATGAAGATCATGTAAACGGTACGGATATATTAGGTCCACTTCCAAAAAATTACCATTAATAAAATATCAAAATTTTCTATGTCTGTGGTAGACATCCACTTAAAGTCTTTATATGGTATGGTTATTTGCTTTTGTGTATCTGTGACAACATTGAATTGCTGACAGATCGTAACATTGAACCACCTCGAATGCTTTTTTTAATAAATCTAGTAAACATATTTTTTATTATTGATTTATTCAAAAAAGCATTCGAGGTGGTTTAGTCCAATGTTACGATCTGTCAGCAATTCAAGTTGAATATTTGTGGTTTTCAAAGACCTAGTGTCGTAAAATACTAAGCTGGGTCAAGTAATTAAAAAAAATTTCGGAAATTTAAAAAAAATGTCTGTTAAACGGAATACATCAGTTTTCAAATATAATTCTAATTAGTCTTTTAGAGTTGAACATGAGATAGTTTTCCTTATTTATTGGTATTATGGAAATTTCACCGGGAATCTTTCCTAGATTTTGAATAAATAAATGACAGTCGTTCGAAAAATTATGACAAAATACTGGTATGAATTTGTTTACTTTATAATCCAAGTTACATTTAGAGTTAGCTGCACCCCTAAAGTTACCTTTATGTATTCCATACTAGATTTCGTAAGATTTTCGATTAACAAATTTTCAAAACTGGTTCCTGAATATATTTCTGTATCTAAAACAAATTTATGTAGTCTAGAATCAAAAGTACACTTTATTTAATAGGCGTATGATATTGGAATATGAATTAATATTAAATAATTTGGGGCCCACTTCAAGATTCTTTGGTTCCAGAATGCATTCAAAATCCGCGTAGACAACGAATGGAACTTAAAGCTGATGTTAAACTCCACAGTATTATTTAGGGACTGTGGCATCTTTGAGAACTTTCTACCGCACAGCGTCTTGTGTTTTAATGCAGCTTCCTCAGTTCCGGAGAAATTTAAACAAACATTGCAGAAAAATTGCGGCATCTTTTGATTTCATCTTTGTGGTCCAATTATTTCCTTCGTATCTTCATAATATCCAAAAACGCTTAAGCTCATTTGAGTATTCTTTTTTAAATGTTTAAATGTTTTATACATTTTATTTTGAGGGGAATCTAATGAAATCTAATCTTATTTTATCACTTAAACAAATTATTTCCATCGATATGTCAATGTTATACGCCGAACATCTTGGTAGATGGATTTCTTACAATTTTTAAGGCAGAAAACAATATTGATCATTTTCATTACATACGTTGACTATTGCCTTTTTCGTTAAAAGGAAACGAGGTAGGGGTATGAATGATGAACCAGCCATCGGTGTATAATGATTCACATTCATTGCCAAGCGAATTAATTTTCTAAGAGACCATCCACTATCTCTCTCTTGAAATTCTTGAGTTTTTGAAATTATTTCCATGGTATGGTCATGAAAGATACATTCTAAATCAGAATCTTTATTCATGATCGACATTTTTCTTTGAAAGCTTTTTATTTCAATCTGTTCAGATTCGACTTTAAAAAGAATATACTGTGCAAACAGTTCAAAGTTTACTTTTTCTGAAGTATAACTTTCTAATAAAATACGAAGATGAGGTAGCAACGACAATCCAGCTTCATTCAAGAAATTTGCAGGTAGGTTCAAGTGTGATCCATATTTTACATACATGTAATGCAATATTCTTCCCCTGAATCCTTCAGAAATTTTCTTGACTCTTCCATCAAGGGGTTGAATTGCATTTCGCTTATGGGACTCTGAGCGGACATGGTTTGACCCCCTATTTTTTTGCACATCACACTTGCAGGATTTGATTTTGGGTATTCATTTTTTAATTTTATTTAATAATTTTTCACGATCACTTTTTCATTTTATTTGTGCTTGATGCAGCAGACTAAACCACTTAATACTCTTTTTTAGAAGACTAACTATTGTCCTCGGTCATTTATAGTGTTTGAAGTGGGTGTGTACGATAATATTGAAAATGAGAGGTGCACATTTAGAATTTTGTAAATTTAAGAACAATATAGATAGTTCTAGCAGGGCACATAGACTATTCATTAGTTAGAAGAGCTAAGAAGTATTTTTTTAAAAAATATTTGATACCCTCAAATCGATAAAGGAGACAGAGAAACATAGAAGAAATGAGAAGGATCGATTCAGATTTTGTAAATTCGAAAACAAAACGGGTAGTTCTAACAGGTTACATCGACTATTCATTGGTTAGAAGAGATGAGAAATATAGGTTATGAAAAATGTTTAATACAAGTGTAACCAATAGTACACCATCAATCGATCAAGGAGATAGAGGAGACAAAAATGGAGATAATATGAAAACATTTATTCATGGAAATCATATAGACACCTGTGCGTGGAGCAATGATGCAGCCACCGAGCGTGTTGATAAATAGAGTCTCGGATTACATATAATATTATGAAAATATACTAAAACCTGGAAAAAAGAAGGAAAAAAAAACAAATCATGTTCGCTATACCAAAATAATTGAATAAATGTATCATTATGCTAGAAAATAAACTTGTGCCTTTTTGTTTTGAGTTTAAATTACAGGTATACTTTTGGGAACGTGTCAGAGATACATAGGTAGTCAGAGAGCGTGCATCTCGCACTTGTGTGCGTGTCCCTTTTATTGCGGCCCAGTGATTTTCCCTCGGTTTTGTGCGTTTGTCCCTTTTATTGCGGTCAGGTAATAGACAAGGGCCCATGTTCGGGTCTCTGACTCTGGCTGATATCTTTATGACCCTTTATGGAAAGGAAAGAATCTTTGACAAAATACCAGTAAAACGTTCTGGGGTGGAAATATTTCCCACATCTGTGAATCATTAACTTGTCTTGCAATCATAGAAAACATTATTACCAAACATGATCGGTCATGTTTCTTTGAGATAACAACCTTTTGATACTTTGGGTGTGCGACCTCTCTAAAGCGCATAGCAATACCTGGGATAATGATGTAAAAGGATACGTGCAACGACCTTCAGATACTATAGGTGTGCGATCTTTCTAAAGCGCATAGCAATACCGGGGATAATGATGTTAAAGGGTACGTGATAAGGACCTTCGGACACTATAGGTGTGTGCAACCTTTTTCGCGTGCACCTTTCTCACGTGACTAAATTGCTTATAATGAGGCGGAGGATACAGGATTAATATTGTCACATAGGGATGTGGTGGCGAAGGGGGTAATCGGTATACTCTTTATGGACTTGATCGTGACATTTTTATGACCTTGAAACCCATCAGTTAATTAATGGATAATGATAAGTTTCCCAGAACCCGCATATTCTAATGAGAGGGGGGGCTGGGGGGACCATTACTATGCGAATTGTTTCAGAACACGCGTTTTCTGTCTACTCACATTGTAATTTAAATTAAGTAAAAATGTATTTCAAATTCAATATTTTTTTAAGTGAAAACTCTCTGAAAATATTCAGAATTTTAAACGTGTCGAGGGGATCACATAAGTGAAAACTAATTGGAGGTATTCAGAATTTCTGAAGTGCTTTCACTTGAGATGTTTCACTGCAGGTGACAGGCCCACCTAGTCAATAATATTCTTGACCATAGCCTTAGTCAGTGCATTGACCTTAAGACAATAAATAATTTTCAAAAGATTGTGTGCACCTGTAAAAGTTTTAATTGTTTTAAAAACTTTTCCCTGCTCAATCGCAATGAACTAAAAGCTTTATTAGCCTTAGATATCAGATCTTATGCTGGAGAAGGCAATTCTTTATTAATGCTATTCGCCTATAAAACAATCTACCTCATGCTCTTAAAAGCATCAACAGGGCGTCTCAGTTTGAATTTAAAATCAAAGAATTTGAGCTTGCTTACAGATAATTCCAAACTTTTACTTGAATTGTAAACACAGCTTTGTTAATTTTGAGTAGTACCTTAAATTATTTATTGAGGTGCTCTAAAAATATGCAAAACTTAATAAAATTTGAATTCTAGCATGAAAAATGTTTTTATCGTTAAAAGATTAATGAATAAGGCATACGATTTCCATTCAGGCAAGCATAGTGAAATGAATAGGGCCTATGGTGGTTTGACGATAACACAATACATTTTTTTAAGAAACAAGATGTGGTAATGTTTTTTTATATAATGTATTTTTTGGTAAAACTGGTTTAAGGTTTAGCCAAGAAGGAATTGAGTTTCAGAATAAGACAAGTAAGAAAGTTAACTTCGGCAAGCCGAGGTTTGTATACCCCTGCACTTATTAGATATAATCAACTTTAGTAACATCATTTGAAATTTTTAGAATTGTTGCTGGCTTCAGTGATATGAAAAAAATTTTTTTCATGATTTTTCGTAGACCATTTTTTTGACATCCATATGTTGGAGATGTCCGATTTTTATTAAATTGAATTCGAAATTCTTAAAAATATAAAAAATTGTATTCCCAATATTGTAGAATAATATGTGAAAAACACCAAAGCTATAATTTTCTGATCTTTCCTATGACAGCTAGATGATATAGTCGTCCGATTTTAATAAAATTGAATTCGAAATTTAAAACCAATTAAAAAATGTTCTTTCCAAGCGTAGAAGGTTATATGTTAAAAACACCACCCGATATTTCCTATGGGAGCTATAATATATAATTGTCCGATCCGGCTGGTTCCGACTTGTATACGACCTGCAATAAAATAAAAACTTTTGGGAAAGTTTCAGGTCGATAACTTTAAAACTGAGAGACTAGTTTGCGTAGAAAAGGACTGACAGATGGACATGGATAGATTGATTCGTCTAGTGACGCTGATAAAGAATATATACTTTATGCGGTCGGAAAAGTCCCCTCCACTGCGTTGCAAACTTCTGATTATTATACTCTCTGCAAATTTTCAATATGAGATACATTTCAGGAGGAAAAAGTCATTAAGTGTCTTGAATTCTTCACTGTTGGGTATAAATACATTTTGACTAAAAAAGCTATTGAAGCTCTTTAATTCCGACCCGACTTAGTGCTTTGCATTTTTTTTTAAGTATGTAACTGGTTAAAAAACGGTTCCTATCCTATAGAGTACATATATTCTAGATCTGAGTAACTAGTCGAGTCGATGAACGCTGAGTTCTCGAGACCTAAAAGAAATAGAATTTTGGGACTAGCATTAATAAAAATTTTAACTAAAATTTATAAATAAATCTATCAAAACTGTAGCGTAACAGTTTTCATGAAAAAAAAAATTAGCTGAAATGTTTGTCTCTAAACACATATGGTTTTCCGTACAAAAAAGATTTTAAAGCCCCATCTATTTGCCTCCCACATTACCATATATTGATATGATATCAAATCTGATATTTCAGGCACTCGTCTATAGCGCTTTTGCTTTTCTATCTTTTGAAATCTTTTCCTTGTGGCGTGACCAAAGTTTGGATTTTACCACAATGGATTTACCATCTATATATTGATATCAGCAATTTTTGCTGGCAAACAATTAAATTAGTAAATTGAAGTAGTTAAAAAGAGAGTATTTTTCTTAAGTATGAATAAATAAAAATTGAAATATTTAGAATGTCAACGAGTTTTCAATTAGGTAAATTAGTAGTTAAAAGAGTGCTTTCTCGTCCAAAAGTAGCCTCTTCATTTGTTTCAATTTGTTTAGCATGGAATTCGGATTGAAAACAGGGTTGTTTTGCTAATGCTGCAGAATTTCGCCCAGCAACGACTGATGGCGGCCTCTCTTCGAAAACACACATATAATGATTTTAATATACAATCTCTCATCAAAGAAGAAAATTAAGCCTCCTACTCAGATTATCTAAGAGATTCACTAAACGTAAAATCGTATATTTTTTATTGGGACCGAAGTTTTAGTTTTCAATATCAAGTAGCTGGGTTTGTTAACTAACGAAAAAAATTTAGGTAATTTAAAAAACACTGATCTCCTTCAGGCAGATATACAGGTGTAATAATGGGCGGTGAAAAGTTTTGTTGCGGTCAATCCATTGGTAAAAGTTTTATATTTGGCAGCAAGCTATATGATACATCAACACATGGGCTGAAAAGTCCCGAGCCCAACGCATAAAATGCACTAGTTTTGTTGAAGTAACTCCAAAAATATCAAGAAAATCCAAAAAATCGTTTTGAATGTAGAGTTAAGTAGCGTGATTTAGCTGACATTATAAAGATTTTTACTATGAGAAAGCTCTGTTTAAAATTTATCACGCAAAAAGAGGTAATCGCTGAAACTAAGTTCTATTTTGAGGGAAAAGATGAATCGTTCTACAAAAGTGGTATCGAAATGTTAGAGCGGTGCTGGAATTATTTTCAAAAACCTCTGACAGACCATAGATTAATCGGTGGTCAGCTATTTTTGTCAACTACGCCTTAAAGTTATTCCCCCCCAAATCAGTTTCACACAGTCCGCATCAAACGGATACTGGAAACACCCAAGCCGATATTGTTAGATTCTAAGCCATAGCGGGAGCCCTGAAGACTTACGTAAATACAAAGATCCCGAAAAAATTCTTAAAGTTCGATTACGTAATTACCATTTTCCGGCCGAATTTAGATTTCAAATTTAATTGGCAAATTGCATTATCCTATTTTTCGACTCTCTTGAGACATTATCTTTATCAATTTACGAGATAAATCTCTTAAGCCGAGTGAAAGTAAAGGGGCAATATAAGTGCGATCTAAGTAAATGCTTAATAAGTAATGGCCATGTAATATGGCTGGGGGCAGATACGAATATGATCAGCAGATATGGTTATAGTCGCAGCCATATTGCTGAACCAGACAGAAGCAGCTAGAAGCCTGAGTTAACTTTGTGCCAAAAATAAAATAAAAGTTAGTGGTAGTGTGCTAATTAACATAGGATGCGGAATTTATTATTAATCATTTATAGGGCAACCGGGGTCCCGACCCAAATAGCCCCGGAAGATCTACTTCGGAGTTTGACTACATACTTGGAAGATTTACTTGGGAGTTCGACTACATACTTGGCTGATTTATTTGGAATTTCGACTATTTACTTGGGAGTTCGACTACATTCTTGGGAGTTCTACTACAATACCTCTACATACTATCCACAATTTGGCTGCAAGTCCCTGGCGTCACTCACGGAAGACCAGCCGAGAGCGCGTTCTCCATCCTCGCCGACGACATCCAGTATTTCCCGGTGAGTCCGTTCCGGACTACAAAGTCCACCTCATCTCGGGATCTCCTCGTCGTCAGGCAGCGGCGTGGCGAATTATTGCCATTTCTTTTTGGGGCGGCGGTAAGCTATCTTGAAAAGGGCGCTGGCCTCCAACAATAAGTGGTCAGGCCGACGACAATCACTCTTCGTACCGACTAGCAGTGGCTGAAAATTTAAAACAATTAAAACAATGACCTTGTATACCTAGCATTTACTTCCCTGTGTAATTGTGCATTAATCCGGGTTTAGACCCGAGAGCCGTATTTGTCCTCCTCGTTTGCCTAGAATAAGAAAAGTCGCAAGTGTTAGTTAAATGGTATAGTTTACAGAGCAGTTACGTTCCTTTTGGCCTATGCCTTCTTTTCACCAGGAGCTCCTCAGGATAAGGTGACCTAACACGTGCGCCCTACGTGTGCTTTTTGAGGGCCGTGTTTCCATGCGAGGTCTACCAATACATGACTGGTAGAGCATAACTTTCCGCGGCGCCTGTAGCCTTTTCCACAAAACAGATCCTCTGCTTTGACCTCCGCGGTGCCTGTAGCCTTTTCCAAAAAATAGATCCTCTGCTTTGACCGCGAAAATCTTGAAGACGGCGGCCAAGTCTTGGTCTTGAAGGCTGAGAAGGATATATCGGTTATAAGGAAAATGAATATAAATTATTGAACTTGCCATTAAATTCAGTAAATGTTTGTGAAACCCACAATGTGTGAGTATCTTGTCCCAGTAAGGGAGATGGAACAGCCGTAGTCGGGAGGGCGCCATCCGGCCGAGTTTGGGTGGTGCTCGGCAGCATATAAAGGGTTCCCATGGTAGGAAGGGAGCGCTTGGCTGAAACACCAAAAGCCACTAAATAAAACCGACTTTTTTGTCAATGTTTGTAAATATTTACCTTTTTTACGTTCTGTTCTTAGTGATGTCCGATAGCATCAGTCGATGTTTTTTATGTTGCGAGCTGTGGCATTAGGAGTACTCTGCCCTGAGGCAAACAGAGCTAGCGGCACTGCCACCGAAAATAAACAGTTCGTAACATAGTGACGCCAAATTTAAACTAAATAAGTTTTCGAGGCGACGACGTCTTGCCCATTTATGACCCTGTCGATCCCGTCACTCCGAACTGTAGCTTGAAACATAGATTGCAATTGGCAGAAAGTGGTGATGGGGGAGTCAGCTGAGTAGGGAAATTGGAAACAGAGCGGGAGGCTGTCCGGCGAACATCGCTAAGGTATTGCTCCAGGTCACGGGTTTACCAGTGGACCGGTGATGGCATCTATATATATTTAATTGCGTAATCGTGATCCGTGGAAACTCCACGCGCTGCACGATGACCTCGGCTTAAGATAAAAATTAAGGACGGGAGAAAAAAGCCAGCAGGAGCCCAAGCCAATCGATGTCCTTAAGTGGCGTCTATCATAACGAATGATAGATAGTTCAGTTGACGAAGGGCTAGACGGTGACAAAAAAAATGGGGGTTCTGATGAAAGCGCAGGACGAGTTAGGTCGAAAGCCCACCGGCCGGGGTCAGTTCCATTTCCTCAGGTACATAGCTGTAAAAGGAGAAAAATGAGAATTTGAATTTGGTAGTCAGTGTTATTTATTTTTGCTATTATTGATTGTCGTTTTTATTTATTTATTTGGGTTTTTATTATATTATTTATTTTCTTATTTATTGGTTATTTTAAATATTATTTATTAGTTGATTAAGTATTTATTTGCAAAAGCTGAACCTGAAGCGAGATACAGCAGCGAAGTCGGCGAAAAATGCAGCTTTGGCACAAGCTGCCCAAATTTATCGCGCATCGCAGGAGATGGAAGTTAGCCAGGGGTTAAGGGACGATATCAAGAACGGCTTCATGGTTATTATGAAGTTGCTCAACGATGTCCTTAGGCTTCTCCAGGAGGGCGCGAGTAGCGAAGCCCCGATGGTGCCCACTTCGTCGGATCCAGATAGAGGCGCTAATGACCCAGCCGGAACTCGTCAGCGGCAGGAGACGGAGAGATGCTGCCGAAGACCGCCGGAATTACTGTCCAGACAACGACCTCGACCGCCGGTGGATGACTTGCTGGGGATAGCGAGTAGCCTGAGCCAGGAACCGGAAAACCTTCCGGCAGGCAGGAGTCATCGCCAAGAACGGCCTTGGCACCTCGAGGACCGAAGACCGGTGGATTTCCGGGACGAGCCCCGATTGTACGCCAACGCGGGAGCTGGTCACGGAGTGAACCGCTGGAACCTCTCCTTTGGCGGCGAGGACGACGGCCATTCTGTGGAGGATTTCGTGTTCCGCCTGGAGTTCCTGCAGCGGCATCACCAGTGTCCGTGGAATGAAGTTCTGCGGTAGTAGGGAAATGTCCCGATTGCGTGGAAAACGGTCGACTGGGAAGTCCGAAAGCGGGATGGAATAGGTCCTAAGGAAGAAGAACCATCTAAAAGATATCAGTATTTGAAAATGTACCTACCGGAGGAGGAGGAAGTTTCGTCGCTATATGGAGGCACGGAACCGGATCTTTGCGGAACATCAGCTGAGCGGCATGCGACTAGTCTTAGGGAGAGTCCGGAAAGCAAGGAAGCGCTTCAGGATAAGGAGATTCAGACGAATCAGCTCCATTGAGCTGATGAAGGGAACTCGGGTCTTCAAAGATCGTCCGTATCCGATGTCGACGGCGAAACAAAGTGTGGTCGAAGAGGAAATCGATAAGATGCTGGAGCTGGGTGTCATTGAGGAGAGCAAAAGCCCATGGATCAATCGTACAACAGTGTTGTCAATGCCGGATGCATACCCTCTGCCCAGCATCGGAGGGATCCTCTTCAGGATAGATTAGACGCACTACATCTCAAGCGTAGATTTCAAGTGAAATCACCCAGATTGACCATAGGAGTCAAAGTTTTGCTTCAAATCGCTGACTTACCTATGGTTTATAGTCGGAGGTGGACTGTTGCGGATGGATCCTGGACGAGTTTTGGCGATTCAGAAGATGCCTTACCCGAAATCCGTGAAGGAAGTACGAGCCTTCCTCTAAACAGCGGGATGGTATCGACGGTTCGTCAGGAATTTCGCTACATTAGGCGCACCACTCTCCGAGTCCTTAAAGAAATTTGGAAACGCAAAGTTCGTCCTAAGTCTCAGCGCCACACATGCGGTAGATAACATGAAGCTGGCCTTGATGGGCGCGCCGGTCCTGGTTCATGCGGATTTTAAGAAACATTTCTACATTCAGTGCGACGCATCCCGTGTTGGGCGCGGTATTGCTTCAGCGGAATTAGGATGAAGACGAGCAGCCTGTCGCATTCTTCTCGGCCAAGATTAACAAGCACCAGGTTAATTAGTTGGTCTTGGTCTTGGAGGATTACACGGAATTAGTGCAAGACGTGGTGTACAACAAGGAGCACTTACTGAACCTTAAGGTGAATGGCGGACTAATCTTCAAGCGTATGAGCAATTCGAAAATCGTAGAGGAATTGGAAGAATCCGAATGCAAGCTTTGGATCACGCAAAGCCTGACACACTTCCTGATAGAGCGTTCTCATTCGGACCCCAAGGCTGGCTATGGTGTGATGCCGAAAGCCTTGGAGATCCTTCAACGCCAGTTTTATTGGTCGGAATGACTATCCAGGAGAGGGAATACGTCCGTGAGCTTCTTGGAAAACGACGTATTTTACAAGTTCGGGGTGCCTGAAATAATACTTTCGGACAACGGTAGGCAGTTCGTATCCAAGGCGTTTGAATACATAATGGACGGCTTCAGTATACAGCACCTAAAGACTCCAATATACTTACCACAGAGCAATTCCGCGAAAAGGGTGAACAAGAACGTCTTAGCCGCAATTCGCAACTTATTGGACGAGGATCACCGGGATCACATCTGCCGGAGATTGAGGTGGCCATAGGAAACACTATCCACTCAGCCACAGGAGAAGCGCCGTTCTTCACCGTATTCGGCCATCACATGTCCTTCAACGGTTCCAAGTTAGCCAGACGACTCAGATCAGTGGTCGACGGGAATGCAGACCAAGCACAACCTGCGAGTAATCCACCCCAAGGTGCAGAAGCAACTGGAGGGGGCAAACGAAGTGAGCCGTCAACGCTATGTTAAGCGGGCCCGCACGCTGTTCGTCAAGCCAGGTCAAGAAATCTTCCGCCGCATCTTCGTATTGAGTGATTTCAGCAAATCCTTTAACGCCAAGTTTGCTCGCTGGTTGCATCTGTTACTGCTGTGGTGGCCTCCATTGGCCTCCTCGTGGTGCTCCTGGTGTCTGCTGTCGTGGGACTCGTTGTGGCGGTGAACATTCCTCTCATCTTCTGCCATGACCTGCGTTGATGGTGACGACTTGTTTTCTTGTGCGAATGCTTCCCCCTCCTTTTCCAGTTCTTCGTTCTCATCGGCTTATAGCATCAACGTGTCCAGGTCCGGCACTTTATACGCCCTTAGGAAGATCCTTAAGCTTGGGTGTAATTTTCCTTGATGATCTTTAAGGTGTCTCTCGCAGAATAGTTTAGGGTCCTCGTCATCGTCTGCATGTCGATCATGTAGTCTTTAAATGACTCACTGAAACCCGGATTTCATTGCCTGACCTGATCCGACAGCCTTGTGAAGAAATCTCTCGGCAGAAAGTACAGATGGAAGCTCTCCATGAACTCTGTCCAGGTTTTCCATTGCTTGTTGTTGGCGATAAACCACCTCAACGCCCTTTCTTTAAGCAACTCCAGCATCGCTCGGTGGATCATGTCTAGGTCTAAACCGTAGGTGTTGGCGGCCTATTCAACTTGTTCGAGGAACTCAAACAGTTTCTCCGCCCCTTACCTGAATGACCACTCGCAGACTTGTTTAGCGACCCTTGCATAATCTGACTGGCCGGGTCTAGATGTCAGCACTGTTGTCTTCCTGTCCTGGCTTGACTCTCTCCTGTGGGCCTCCCTTTGCAAGTTGTCGACGCTCAAGCTTGCTACTAGGTAAACCCCTTTAGCGTTCGTTAGCGTTCGTTAGCGTGTGGGTCGTTTTCTGTCTCGGAGTAATATTACGACTCTACGACCCAACTGTCACTTGCTCTGTCCCGGATGGTCCCACTGCGGTTTCCACTCAGATCGTGCGGACAGTCAAGACGAAACGCCAGGAGGCTGCCTGGCACTTCACTTTGCTTCTACGCCTTGTGTAAACGAACGTTCCACCCTAGCCTCACACTTTCGCTTACGTTCCTGCGGGTCTAATTCTTCTTGGGTGGCTGTTGCGGTGTGGTGTCCTGCTTGCTGGTGGAGGTGTCCTGCGAACTGCTCCTGACTGGGTGGCTGTACGTAGCGTGACTTTTGTATTGGGTTCTTGGGCATACTCCGCTCCGGGATTTCTCCCCCTTCTGGCTCGATACTCTCGGGGTCCTGTGGCGCCGCTCCGGAACTTCTCTCCCTTCTGGCTCATTACTCTCGGGGTTCGGTCGCGCCGCTCCGGGACTTTACAAATCGAAAAATCGAAAATTCCACTCGAGACCATACCGGTCGACCGCTCTCCCTTCTGGCTGATCGCGCCAGGACCTGCTCAACTCCACTTGGCGCACGGGGCTCATGCCGGGACGCGCAAAAGTAGTGCTTGGGGCGAGGTACACTGGGGATCGACATGCTTACCCCCGAGCTCACGATTTCTTGTCGCCGGCCCTCACTGCTCCAAGTCTGGTAGACCCTCCAGGCGTAACGCCAGGACTTCGTTGGCAGGAACAAGCAGACCGCCTTGACTCAGCCGTGTGGTGCCCTGTATCTCAGTTCGGAGATTCCTTGTAATCCCAATCCCGAACGTCTCGACGTGGCAATCTTGCTCTTTGTAGGCTCCCACGACGCTGCTTTCGACGAATCGCCTTGTTGTGGCTCCCTCGTAGTTTACTTGGTTGGTTTTCTGTTCACTTGGTATTTGATCGACTGCTTGTCTTAACTCTTCGACCCTTCTCCTCGTGATCGACTGATCGTGTTCGACTAACCTTGATCGACTCATAGTGTTCGACTGTTCGACTGACCGTGATCGATTGATCCAGCTGCCAGCGTCCTGCGGGCTTATATAGGGCCTCCAAGAACCGTTATTCCCCTTTTGCGCATGGCCCGCCGAAACTCTCCATACCGGGTCCAAAATTCATGGCTCCAATTTGACCTTCTTGTACTTCATCCACCGATATCCAGCCTGATGCTGCCGTCCCGCTGATTCCAGTGACGCATATGGCATGCTTGTGTACCGCTCCGCTGCTGAGATCTGGCACCTTCTCCCTTGGTCCAAAGTTTACGGCCGCGTCAAAAGTCCGGCGGCGTTCCCTTACTTCCTTTTGCACACGGCACTCTCGCTCTGCTTGTGCCGTGCCAAGTCTCCACTCTCTTTTTCTCCATCCTTGGTCTCCAAAGTCCCTTGGTCTCCAAAGTCTCTTGGTCTCCAAGCCCTCTTGCTCTCCAAACTCTCACGTTCTCCAACCGCTCTTCACCGCGCCCTCATTACACGGTTTCGCCGCATACCTGGTGAGCGGCCGGCCATCTTAATGCTCGCAGTAGGTAGTTAATGTCGTTAGCCCTAGCATACTTCACCATGCAGACCTGGAAAGTGTGGATGGAAGAGCCCACCGAGACCGCGATTAAAGACGTTTTGGCCGTAGTATCCATTAAAATCCTACAATCCGTTAACATTTTACACTTTATTATACAATTTCCTAAAATTAAGTAAGCTTGCAATAAGATTAAGTAAGCTTGCAATAAGATCCATACATTGAAGAATTGCTCCATAACCCCAGGAGCTACGTTTTGCCAGCTGGCGCTTAGAAGATCGTGCGCTCAAGAGCTCGACGCTGGAGGCACTGAGCATTGCGAGATCCGGCAAAGTGACCTGCATCCCGTTACATATGTTGACGATGGGATTGTCAACGTAAATGGTCGCCCGGCTCGCGTGAGTATGGACAATGGCACTTTTGTCCATATATGGGGTACATACCTCATCACCTTTACCGCTGTTAACGAAATCCGATTTGTTAACCATGACACAGCCCAGAAATGGGCCCATTTGATCTTGAATGAGTCTCTAGACCATAAAAAAAAGAAGGACTGATCTCCTTCCATTATAATCTTCCTAATTCTACAAATGATGAACGACGACCAACCTGCCCGTTTGGGAATAAGTTACAGCGAGGGTCAGCACCGCGCCCACCTACGTACTAACGTAGCACATCAGCTCTGCATTGAATCACAAATGGCCACCCGGCCTTTCAACATAGTGACTGCTGCGAGGGACTACCCTCCCATTTACTTTCGAGCATCGGCCAGCCATCCGGCCGTCTACAACCCACTGCTACTGCTCTGGGCCTCTGTTAAGGGGTCTGATTTAGTAAATGATTAATTTATACTTCGTTTTTGTATAATGTAATTGTAATTATATTACAAAAAAATTATTTTAAAAAGGGGTACACATTTCAAAATACCTTTCTAATAACATGTTCCTTTTGTGGTTCATAAGTTACTGGTGTGCAAAATTTAGTTAATTATAGCTGTTATCTCATGAAACTAATTTTTCCAAAACCGTTTCTTTTATTGAGCTGCCTAACATGATCTTAAATTTCCAGGACCTTTAAATTAAGTTCTGACTCGCACAAAAACATTTTATTTGAAACTAGCTGACCCGGCGAACTTTGTTCCGACCAACCTGACCAACGCATGATGTTCATGAAGCAGACACTGCAAGTCTTGAAGAATTGCTCGCTTCATTCCTGCATTGATTCCTAGGCGTCGATCAAGTTGTTCTTCCATGTTGCCCATGAAATATATTTGTAAAAATTTATTCTGTGTATCTTCGAAAGGTAGTAATGATCCAATTCGATGGTGAATTTGTCCTTGTATCTACAAAATAAAAACCAGACAGTATTAACTGGGTTATAAACACTTTTTCTGTAGGAGAGTAGTATAATACATACCAATAGATAAACTAAGTTATTCTTTAACTACATTCTATGTAAGTACAAAAATAAATACCTTAAATGTCGGATTAAAACCTCCTTCTTCGATAATGTCTGCCCCAAATGACGTCATTTGGAAACAACTATTGTATTTTTGAGTATTTGCAAGAAAGTGGCGTGATTCTTGTGTTTCGCCGCAAAGCAACGAATACAATGGCTCATGTGGCGCAGTCAACACTGGCAATTTCACTTTACCATTAACTCAGCATAATCCAGGCGTTTCTCCGGAAAACTTTAATGCACCACAATACTCGCAAACAACGTCCATTTGCCCAATGCAAACGCTAGGATGCAAGCTGTAATCATTGCTGCAATCGTATCGAAACGCAGCTCGATTCAAATCAGCTAAATATCTTGTTCTGCGTTGCAAATTATCTATTTGTTGACTTCTGTTGTTCGCTCGACGATTCTGCATTGCCAACCGAGCTGTTTCACGGGCTGCTTCACTTTGCTCTCGTGATTGAGAAGCACGAAGTCGAGCCATACTATTGCGGCGCTGTTCCCGTGCAATTTCTTGTTCTTCTTCAGTCCTTTCATTTGCAGTATTTTGTATTCTTCTTGCATTACGGCTTTGTCGGGAAAGATTCGATCGACTTGGTCGCGGCATTATTAATTAAACTTCACTTCACTTGTTAATTATTTATTTAATAGAAATAGTTTTAATATTGATTTCTTACAAATATCAAATTGTCATCCATACGTCATTAGCTGTCATTTGCGTTTTGTTATTCCAAGTATGATTCTTTTTTGTTATACCACGTTTTATAGTGACTTACGTTTCACAGAGGAACACTGTCGAACGCGATAAAAAGTATCCTATGTCCGTCTCCTGGCTCTAAGCTACCACCCTACCAATTTTCAGCCAAATCTGTTCTGCCGTTCTTGAGTTATAAGTGGTGTAACTAACACGACTTTCTTTTATATATAGATAGATTTTTAGACCCGTTTTTGAAAAATCATAAAAAAGGTTTAAAAAAATCTTACTAAACAAAACTGTGGACCATAATTTTTAAACGGTGATATTTAGACAAAACGTGTTTTAAAGGCGTTCATATTATTTTGAAATACATTTTTAACGACGTATAGCACAAGCCTGTAGGTTAAGTTTTTCACAAGTTACCGGTATACATCATTTACCTATTTATAGAGGCTTTCTCGCCAAACTAGCTAGTTTTTCTAAAAGAAGTAAAACTGATGTATCTTATATTAAGTTTTATGCACAGGCAGTGTAGAATATTCTGAACTGGTAAACGTGACCATTTTTGTGGGTTAATAACTTTGAAACTGCTACTTTTACAATAATGTGCCGTATGCCCAAAGTTGAGAAATCAAGTGCTATAGACCTTAAAAGCCCTTTCACCGCTTTTTATCCCAAACCAATTGATTTTTTTTTAAGTTTTGGGATGCAATTCTTTTAGCTTTTGCGAAACAATAATAATAATCGGACGTTTACTATAGGTTTTCATTATTTCGTGTATATATAGTTGTCGGCTTCGCACACCCTTTTGGTGCGCAGTCTACAGTGATTGGTTTAATAATATTATTTTTGAATAATGTTTAAAGAATATTTATTATTTGTTTTTTCCAAAGTCTCGATCATAATAAAACATCTCCAATTGGACTGATTTATAAAATAGTTCCATGACTCTTATTACGTTTGCTTTTGTTATACTTGCCACAAATAATTTTTGTATTAAGTTTATCTGTATTTATTTAATTAGCTTTTGATTTCAAAATTGTTCTAAAGCCATAGAGTGGGGTCCCAAATATTTATTTTTTATTTATTTTTTTTGCATTTTACCAATGTAAAGTATTTATATGGTAAAGGTTGTGATATTGCCCAATCAAAGAAGTTATTCGCATACACGTACATCAAGATTGAAGTCTTTTACGAGGAATTATTATTATATTTAAATTTTGCTTTTGTGTTTCTATGAAAACATTGAACTAAACTACCTCAAAGTTTTTGTTGAATAAAATTATTATATTGAATTACTCTCTTCCTTTGAAGGAAAGGAAGTTTCCTCGAGTCTATTAGCGGAATTTAAATATTCATAGGAGAATATACCCTTATACCCTTATTCATCATTACTGAAAAATGACTTCACAGAATTAATTTGACTGTAAAATAAAATATAAGAACCGACATAGCTAGGTGGCGCGCGATTCATTTCAATTGTTTTGTTTAAAGAACTTTGGATACTCCAAAAAATCGATAGTTCGAAAAACTTTTGTAGGTTTATAGAATATTAAGTGATTGCAATTGTTTCGAAAAAGTGCCAAAAATGATACATTGTGACCTTTTTAATTTCAGTAAAACTCAAGGTTTCGCAAAACCGTTCAAATGATTTTATTTTGTCGTTGTGAACTGGAAAAGCAAAAAAGTCAGATTGGACCTGCGGAGCAGCGGTTTCACACTTGGCAGATTTTGGCCCTAATCCAAGGTACATTTAGAGTGAGCGGCACCCCTAAATCTACCCTTGAAATGACAGTGATCTCTAACCCTATGAGTCCCTAAAACTTTCTGACAAATAGGACAGTTTAACGAATTATAAAATATCTGTTGGTCATCTGAACTAATTCTTATAGGAACTAACTCCTCACTCCTCACTTAAATTGGCTAAATTTTCTTTTAATGAATTTATAAAACTGGTTTCTGAATTTGTTCCTGTTTCTTAACTAAGTGATCTAGTCTAGAATCAAAGGAACGCTTTATATAACAAGCATAAGATATTAAAACGTGTTCATTAATATTAAATTATTTGGGGCTCACTTGAAAATTCTTCGGTTCCAGAACGCATTAATAATCCGTGCCGGCAACGAATGGAATTTGAAGGTTAAGTTGAACTTGGGTAAATTAGGGCTGCGGGATTTTTGATACCTTCCTATTGCATAGTGTCATGTGTTTCAGTGCATCTTCCTCAGTTCCGGAGAAAATTATCGAAATTTTTCCTTCGTATCTTCATTATAAACGAAAATGTTAGAAAATGTTTTATACATCAACCCTGTGAAATCGTATCAGTTATATAAGAGACCATCCACCATCTCTCCCATGAAATTCTTGAATGGAAAATACACAAATGAATCAGAATTTTTATTCGTGATCGTCATTTTGCCTTTGAAGATTTTTATATCAATCTGTTAAAATTCATCTTCAAAGAGTATATACTCGGCAAACAGTTCAAAGTTTAGCTGAAGTATAACTTTCCAATAAAATACTGAGATGAGGTAGCAACGACATTCCAGCTTCACTCAAGAAATTTTTAGGCAAGATCAAGTCCGACCCATCGTTTGTCCATATAATAATAATATATTTTTCTCCTGAATCCTTCAACAATTTTCTTGACTATTTCGTAAAGGGATTAAATTTCATTTCGCTTTTGCGACTCCGAGCGGACATGGTTTGCCCACCTTTTTTTATGCGCTGGATTGGCAAAACTGATTTTGGGTTTTTTTATTTAATTATTTTCTAGGGTCACTTTTTTACTTTTACTTTAGTTGTGCTTGATGTGGCAGACTAACGCACTTCAATACCATTTTTGGAAGACTAACTATTGTCCCCGATCATTTATAGTGTTTGAAGTGGGCGTGTACGATAATATTGAAGATGAGTGGTTCACGTTTAATATTCTAGCATTGCACATCGACTATTTATTGGTTAGAAGAGATGGGATGTATTGATTCTGAAAATTATTTGATACAAGTGTAACCAATAGGACACCATCAAGTCGATAAAGGAGACACAAAATTATAAATCAAAAGAGAAGATTGGTTAGAAGAGGTCGCACATACTTTGCTGGCAGGTGGGAAAGGAAAGATCAGGTTTTTATACGCACCATCATACTCAGGTAGCCAAGAGGGGACGGTTTGGAAAAACCATCTCGACTTTGGGAAAAATCAAAGACTTTAATTTGTTGAAGTTCGATGAAGAGGACGAAAACCTAATATTTTGAATGGTAAGACGAGGTTGTCGACGTAGACAGACATCATGCCATCGTGCCAAAATGTGTGTGGAGCAATGATGCAGCCACCGAGGGAGTCGATACTTGTCTATGCCATTGAATTTCGGTCTACAAAAATAAAGCGTTCATTGTTATAAAAATATTGTAATTTGGAAAAAAAAGAAAAATAACAAAAAATATACCAAATCATGTTCGCAATACCAAAATAATTGAATAAATTTATAATTGAAATAAATAATTGAATAAAAAGTTTCTCAGGTCTACGAATGGTCAAAACTAGTTGACCTTTAACTATACCAATCTCCCTGAAAAGGTGTTTATAGGCTAGAAAATTGTGTTCACACGTCCATACATACCACGCCCTATGCAGTGTAAAAAATGCCTTCCTTTCCACCACCCCCAACCTGGCTGCAAGCAAGATAAGCCCACATGAAAAAACTGCTCAGAAACCACTCACAACAAAGACAACAACGATTGTAAGCTAAATGCATTAACGGGAAAGGCAACCATCTTCTTACTCCTAAAACCTAAAAAATATATCACCAACAGAAATCACCACCAGACCAACTGAAACACAAATACACAATAAAATAATTCAAACCCCTTTAGCATACGACACATTCTGTGAAGAAATGCGCTCAAAAACCTCCGACATCAACAAACGAACGCGTACTTAGAGCCAAAGAAAAATCGACCCTATATAAAGACCTAAAAGCAAAAGATCAATGACCAAGCCATTCCAGCACAAACATTATAAAAGCTTCAATAAACTATGTTTTTAAATATATTACAATATTACAAAATGCAAAGGGATATTTTAACAACTACAATCAACTACTAATACTCATCAAGACACACTCTCCCCATAACCTTACTCCGAGAAGCGCACATACAATTTTTCCACAGCCTACCGACACCTATAAACTACAATATACTAACAAACATAGCCCTGCTAATTCGGAAATCAATCCAACACACGCAAAGTAACATCAATGAAGACGTAGAAGCAATAGCAGAAGAATCAAAAATATCTCACCAAACAAATTTTTTTCACACAATAACCTGAACAACGTAATTAACATCAATAAGGAATCTTCATGATAACAGGCGATTTCAACAGCTTAACTCAATTAACTCAAGAGGTAAATCAATAGCCAAGTTCATTGAACCATCACAACTTAAATGACAAATCACCAACACACTTTACTACTCACTCACACCACTGACAGCCTGGAATGTATCAGATTACCTTTTCGTAAGGGATCACTTCCAAATCATCCTTACCTTTTGCCAACCGATACCATTATCAGCAAAAAGAAGCAAACTGGGATACCTTTGCAACGCACACACATAACAACAACCTATACCCTACCTCAACAAACATAAACAAAGAATCGGCACTAATTAACAGAACACTACCCAACCGACTATCACGTACAGATCCTTGGTGGAACAAAAACTTAGCAGACCTACATATAAAAAATAAGTAAATAAAAAAATACAAACATGGAAAGCTCTAAAAAGAAACACAAACCAGAAAACGATCATTGCTTACAGAAAAGCAAACTCGTTATAAAAAAGAAATCACAATTAGAAAACGGGAATCCAAAACCACTTTCACAACAACCATTCAAAGAAACACACCAACAACAAAAATATGGAAGAACATTCGCCGATTTTGCGGTCTTTACAAGATAAAGCAAATATACAAAAACCAATAATAACATGACTACCAACAACAAAACGAAATCGTTAACCTGCTCGCACAACACTGGTCCCAAGATGCAAGTTTCAGTCAGGAATTCAACTGCCATAAATATAATATAATAACTCTCAATCACATCCCAACCACATCTGTTATAGAAATTGACAAGCCCAGAACCAATAAAATTAAGCATTGCTCTCACTTGAAGGCACAACACCAGGAATCAACAGAATCTTATATCCCATGATAAAAAACGTTTCACCATCAATCAAAAATAGAATACTTTCTCACTTCAACCCGATCTTTAATCACTACATACCTCAGTCATACAAAACCAGCCTGATCATACCATTACTAAAACCCCATAAGGATAAAACCGACAACTCATACTACCGACTCAACTCACTTTACTCCTGCCTGAGTAAAACCCTGGACAAAATAATAGCGAAAAGAGTATGGTGGTTCCTAAACAATGACAATTTTCTACACCCACAATACACAATTTGGTTTCAAAAAAGGCAAATCGACTTCGGATAATCGGCTCTATGCAGATCACATCATCACGAAGTATCTTAATACTAGGAAACATACCTTACTCTTTTCTATTGACTTTGAAAGACCTTTCGATAGAGTAGGAACACACGCAATAATTGTCCAATTAATAAAATGGAAATGTGGACCCAAAATAATGAAGTATATAATAAACTTCACCAAAAAGTCGTCTGACCTCTCACAAATAGCGCCCACAACATCGAAAAACAGCGCCAACAACATCGTCCGCCAGCGCCAACAACATCTGCCGCCAGCGACAACAACAACAGCAGCCAGCGCCGCCAACAAAATCGGCAGCCAGCGACAACAACAACAGCAGCCAGCGCCGCCAACAACAGCGGCAGCCAGCAACAACAACAACAGCAGCCAGCGCCAACAACAACAGCAGCTAACAACAAAACAAAGCCCTCGCGCATAACTTTGTAAGAACTTTGTACAGTTCACTTAATATGTAAGCTTAACCAATAATTGTAAGATTTGTAGTTATATTTGTACCCAAGAATTATCTTAAGCTAAGCTTTCCCCCTCCGCTCTCGCATCAGCAGTAGCCACACACACACACACACACACCAGGAGAGCAACGAAATATTCACCACGACAAGTGTTCGCGTGAACAGCGCCGCAGAGGAGCAAGCGAGAGAGGACATGCGATCGAGGAGGAAAACAACCCCCGAAAATTGGCACGCGCCAAGGGAAGAGCGAGAGAAAAGGGCAGGTCACTCTTAGACACGCGGTGCACGGGATCAGAAGCAGGGGACTCTTACACACGCGGCGCAAGGGATCAGAAGTGCGAGAAACGGGACTCTTGCAAAGGCGGTGCACCGGATCAGAAGCGGGACTTTTGCGAAGGCGGCGCACGGGATCAGAAGTGCGAGCAGAGCAAATTCATGTGGACAACAGGAGTCTCTTGCCTTCGGAGTGCGAAAATTGGTGCAGTCGAGTGACTGGTGCCAAGTGACCCAGAAAGGAGTTTACCTAGACGACCTCAAGGAGAGTGTGCCGGCCCAGGACCAGCGACAAAGCACCCGGAGTCACGCGTGTGTGTGTGCTTCAGAGCGAGACGGGTGAGTGAGTGGAGTGAACCGCATTTTAGCCAGCGAGAGTCCCGTGCAATGAGAAATTTCTCGAAGGCCTCGATGCGGCTTCGCCCAGAGTAGGCAAGAATTTATAAATCATGACCTAACATAACCCGTTAGCCTGCGAGCACGGAGAAAAACATGAACCAAGAAATAAAAAATGCTCTAATAAATATAAAATATTTCTCGCCTGATTTTAATACAACTCGCAGGAAAAGAATACAATCAAGCTGGCCACGCATAAATAAACATATTCTAAGATAAATGCCTAGATTTTAGGCCATAAATTCTGCCTTAGGGAAAAGTTGTCTCCATAATCGATCCCCTCTTTCTCGGCCTTCTCGTAGCGAATGCTATGAGCCAGGCCCAAATGCGCGTTACCGCTGACCCTTTTCACTTTGCTACAGTCACCGAATAAACTATTTCTCTCACTCCGTACCCCGGTGGCTGGCACTCTACATCTCACGCCAGCAAACCGGTTTTCGTCCTAGACCTTTTTGTCCCATATCTTTACAAATATTTTCGGGAGAAAAAGAGACCCTGGCGGAACTGAGTATATCCCAGCCTACGAGAATTCTTTACAACGGAATCCCTCAGGATCCCTCAAATCCGTAGTACTCTTCTTAATAGCCTTCAACAAACTAGCCAACATCCTGCCAAGATACAAACAGATTAAATGTAGCGCATATGCAGACGATTTCCTTTTACTAGTACATTAAAGTCCGAATAGGGACGCACAAATTAAGCATACCCCCATTGAAAACGGAATTCCACAAGGATCCCTTACATCCGAAGTACTCTTTCTCCTGCCAAGATACAAACAGATTAAATTTAGCGCATATGCAGACGATTTCCTTTTGCTAGTACATTTAAAAAACAAAAAAATAAAACATTAATACGGGCGTGAACCATATTCAATTTCGAATTCAATTAAATAAAAATCGGACTACTGTTACATAAAAACCTCAAAAAAATGGTCTAACAAGAAAGGAAGCTAACATCGGAAGGCCGAAGTTGGTATACTCTTGCAGTTATAAGAAATAATAAACGTTAGTAACGTTTTAAGGATTTTTGCTGGCTTCAGTGATATTATATTATTTGACATCATTATGTTAGAGACATTTTTATTAAATTTAATTCGAAATTCTTAAAAATATAAAGAATTATATTCCCAATATTATCAACCACCCATTTCGGATCTTTCCTATGAAAGCTAAATGGTAAAGTCGTCGGATTTTGCTTTTTGACATATTATCTTATAATATTGGAAATATAACCTTTTATATTTTTAAGAATTACGAATTTAATTTAATAAAAATCGGACTACTCTTATATATAGATGTCAAGAAAATGGTCTAACGAAAAGAATGAAATAAACTTGTTGTTGTTGTTGTCCTTAAAAATTTCACATTTCAATATAAAATAACATTTCAATATATAATAAAATAAATATATTTACTTCGGCTTGCCAAAGCTAACTTCCTTTCTTATTTCATATTATTATTATTATTATTTACAGTTAAACGGAAATTATATATTAGCCCTTAACTTATAGATTTAAATTATAGCAACAAAGGTCTTTAGCTTATTCGAGGTTAAATTTAGTAAATTTATATATACCTTCTATGCTTGGAAATACAATTTTTAAGAATTTTGAATTCAATTTAATAAAAATCGGACTACTCTTACATATAGATGTAAAAAAAAGTCGTTTAAAAATAAGAATGAAATAATTTTTTTTTTTAACTTTCAGTTGTTCCACAAGGGAAGCAATTATTTGTTTCTAAATTCACCGCAGATACCACATCTGAGGATGTTTTCGAATTTGTACGTGAAAAATTCCCATCCAAAGATATTGCAGTTGAACAATTTATATTTTCAGACGCTCGTAAGATATTGTCTTTTAAAATATTCGCTCCGCCTGATGTTTTTAATGTTTTACTTTCTGAAAGCTTTTGGCATATTGATGACTTAGTAATTAAAGGTTTTGTTCCAAATAAACCGAGAACATATAACAGGCCCTCCACTTTGCCAAAAAACTAAAAGGTTTAATTTTGGCGTATCAAAATGTTAGGGGACTAAATATGGAGCTACCCAAGCTTTATGCTGACTCCTCTGCATTTACTGAAGATATTTTAGCTTTTACGGATACGTGGCTGAAACCAGAGTTATCCGAATCTGAAGTTCTGTCTAATAACTTTAATAATTATAGGCCACTCACGTAGAGGGGGCGGTGTGCTGATTGCCGTTACCTCTAGTCCAACATCTGAACGAATTCTCATTCATATCCCAAATTAAATTGAATTTCTAAGTGTGAAAGTTTCCTTGCAATCTTTATCTGTTTGTGTTACATATTCTTATATTACACCTGGCTCTGACCTAGTAATTTATGAGCACCATCTATTTGCAATAAAATATGACAATATAACAAAGACCTTTTGATTGTTTTAGGTGACTTTAATCTACCTGATATTTTTTGGTCTCCTCCTACTGACTCATTTGTCGCTATGCCTCTATCCGCCCATGATTTTGTCGATGGCCTTTTAGAATTATCGTTACAGCAAGTAAGCTTTGTAAAAAATTCCTTAAGTAGACAATTAGATCTTATGTTTGTTTCAGACCCGTCTGAAATCATAGTATGTAGAATTGACGCTCTTCTTGTACCTGAAGACCGATATCATCCAACTATGGAACTGACAATTTGCCTCCCCTGCTCTGATATCTTCTTTAGTTTCTCCAACTAAAATGATATGTTTTCGTAAATGTGACTATAATAAACTTAACGATACAATTTCTAATTATTTTTGGACAGGCTTGTACAATTGTACACATATTGAAAGTGCCACTGAACTATTCTATACAGTGTTAAATACGCTTTTTAATGAATGAGTACCTTATAGGTTTCTTTCAAACTTAAACAGGCCTCCTTGGTTTACCAATGCGCTTCAAAGACTTAAAAACCTTAAATCTTACACTTATAAAAAGTTTAAAAAAAACCGGGTAGACCTGCAGATTTTTCGAAATATGTGGTGGCTCGAACAGATTTTAATATTCTCCACAGTCATTGCTATTCTATGTATCTAAATCGATGTAAATTTGAATCCGAAATTTGAAACGATCCGAAACAGCTGTACAACTTTTATAATGCCAAGCGTAAGTCATCGGCATTGCCTTCATCGGTACGTCTAAGCTCAATGTAGGCATCGACGGATTCTAAAATTGCTGATTTATTTGCTGAGTATTTCCAAACTACTTATAGTTCGACAGCTTGGTTAAATTTTAACTACCCTAATCTCTTAAATAGGGTAAATTGTATTTTTTCCCCTGTAATCACCGAAAGCTATCTCTTAAGAAATTTAGCAACAACAACGCCAACTTGTTCTCCCGGTCCAGATGAACTTCCTGGATGGGTGCTCTAGTTTTGTGCGCCAACCATTTGTAAACCGATTCTTTAACTTTTTACTTTGTCTATTTTATCATCAGTGCGAAGGCGGATGCTCAAAATTATAAAGGTATTTCTAAATTTTCGAAAATTTAATTGTCGCCAATTTCTAAAGCATTTGAACGTATTATCATTTGTCATTTACAACATTTATGTTCCTCGCTTATATCACCGTGTCAGCATGGTTTTGTTAAGCGAAGATCGACCACCACCAACCTTCTTGAATTGACATCTATAGGAATAAATGCATTTAAGGAAAAATGAAGACTGACGTTTTATATACAGATTTTAGTAAGGCCTTTGACTCCGTTAACGACTCTCTACTTTTCTTTTAATTACATCAGCTTGGGTTTCCTGGTAATCTATTATCTCAGATTTCATGTTACTTGAATAGTAGGACTCGAAGGGTTATATTCAAGAATGCTGTTTCAAAATTGATCAAAACATCTGGAGTCCTCAGGATAGTCATTTAGACCCTTTGCTATTTACTGTTTTTTTAAACGATCTTTCCTATATCATTACACATTCTCGTGTACTAATGTATGCTGATGATGTTAAGCTTTGTTTATCATATAATGATATAGCGTCGGGATGTAACTTACAGTCAGATATTGATTGTATTCATGGATGGTGTGAGTACACCCTTTTAAATTTGAATTGCCTAAAGTACAACTTTATGACTTTTTATAGGAGTACTCCTACGTTTATCAGTTACTTTCTTTAAAATACGCCACTTGACCGTAAATATTCAGTTAACGATTTAGGTGTTCTTCTGGACCCTAAACTAAAATTTGACTGCCACATTATGTCCACTGCTCTTGGGTTTATAAAGCGTTGGTCAAAAGAATTTTATGACCTTATACGCCTTTGACTCCGTTAACGACTCTCTTCTTTTATTTAAATTAGATCAGCTTGGGTTTCCTGGTAATATATTATCTTAGGTTTCATGTTACTTGAATAGTAGGACTCGGAGGGTTATATTCAAGAATGCTGTTTCAAAATTGATCAAAACATCTGGAGTCCTCAGGATAGTCATTTAGGCCCTTTGCTATTTACTTTTTTTTTAACGATCTTCCCTATATCATTACACATTCTCGTGTACTAATGTATGCTGATGATGTAAAGCTTTTTTTTAATCATATATTGATATAGCGTCGGGACTTAACTTATAGTCAGATTTTGATTGTTTTAATTTTGAACTGCCTTAAATGAAATGCTATGACTTTTTATAGGGGAACTCCTACGTTTATAAGTTACTTTCTTAAAAATAAGCTACTTGACCGTATATATTCAGTTAACGAAATAGGTGTTCTTCTGGACCCTAAACGTAAATATGACTGCCACAATATGTCCACTGTTAACAAAGCCATGAGTGTTCTTGGGTTTATAAAGCGTTGGTCAAAAGATTTTGATGACCCTTATACGACCAAATTATTATTTACCCCCCTTGTCCATCCTATTTTGGAATATTGTTCGTCGGCTTGGAGTCCACAATATCAAGTGCACATCGACCGCATTGAGTCGGTACAAAAAAAATTTCTCTTATTTGTCCTGCGTAGTTTAAACTGGGATCAAAACGTAAGGCTACCTTCCCTCCAGAGTAGATTACAATTGCTTAATTTACCTACACTTGTAAATCGTAAAACAATGCTGGGTACTATTTTTATACAAATTCTTATAAGAGGTGACATTGATCTGATTGCAGATCTTTTAAACCGCTTAATATTCAATGTTCCTGTTAGACTAACATGAAATTATTATCCTCTAAATTTGCCACGATGAACATCAAATTGTTGTCTGCACGAGCCCTTTCGCGTTCTATGTAATAAATATAATAAACTTTATCATTTAATTTTCATTTCCACTACCATCCCGGTATTAAAAACTAACATTTTAACTAATTTACTTTATTCTTAGTTGTCCCTTTTTTTTTAATTTGTGTCCCGTCTCTATTTGTTTTTTGCATGTATCTTCAGTCAGCAACAATCCTTAAAAATTGTATATGGTGTTACTAAAGTGGATTATTTCTTATAACTGCAAGGGTATAGAAACTTCGAATTGCCGAAGTTAACTTCCTTTCTTGTTAACTCTGAGTTTTTTAATTGGGAAGGTATAGAAGAAAGCAAATTTTCTGGTCATGATGACTTATTTTCGTACAGAAAATTCGGACATTCGACCCAAATGGACTTAGTGAATTCACTTACATGCAGCCACGGGACATGTCGCTAGGATATATTTTCTGATAGCTCTTGAATTGTGGCTACCCTGTTTGAAACAAAAACTGCAAGTGACGAAGGTTGAGCTTTTATTTGTAATGTTATTTCTAAGTCTGACCATAAATAAACAGTCGATATCACATTTGCCAAGAACTTATTTGACGTAGGACAAAAATTGTGCCAAAAGTGTGGCGGCGCATAATTCAAACCTCCTCGGCTCCAGTAATCATGTCATCAACATAAAAGTCGCTGCAAATTATGTTTGAACCAATTTCATGCTTATCCCTATTCCTGAAGACGTTCCGTAGGTGACTGTATTTTGAAATAATATTTGTAGCTCAACAGATGTATTCTCGCGCCATACTATCAGTTGATAGTTATGATCTTCTTTTGCGAGACTTACTTGATACATCTGCTGTTAAAGCGAATCAATTTAAACGATATCTAACAAATGATAAAAACCGTTCCCTCTGAATAGTGGGCCCCACCACTTAAATGTCATTTGATGACTGCGGTGAAGTTGTCTTTGCAGACGCATCAAAAATGACTCGAAGCTTGGTTGAGGTACTAGGCCTCAGAACGCATTGATGTGGTATGAAGTAGTGCGGTCCTGGTGAAATCTTATTGCATGTTGGAGACATATGACCCAGCTCCAAATATTCATTCATAAAAGCGATGTACATTTCTCAAAGTGAGCTGTCTTTTAGGCTCCTACGCTCTAAGAGGATCAAAGCACGAGCGGATAAGATATAGTGTTTTTTGTAGCAATTGACCTCCATTGGTGAGTTTGTTTTGACCACTGCACAACAAATCAAAGAAGGAGTCTGCTCTGAGCAAAATATCATTTCTATGCGGCTTGTGGAACTCTGGATTAGCTAAGTCTACGCCGTCCGGAAATTTCCTTACTTACTGTATCAATTATTAACCTTAAGCAGACGCAGAAGGTTTTGTTATTGAACGGATTTCAAACAGCTGCGCTAGAGTTTCAAAGAAAATAAAACACTTGTTGTCATTGACTCTCTATAAACTCGCAAATGCCTTTTTATAATTTGCATTTGAGGCTTAAAGAGCTTTTATTGTTCCCAATGCGTCGTCAGAAAGGCAGGCTAACAAATGGTTAAATTTTTCGATGTTAGATAACGAATTATCAGAGTCAACCAAATGATTAAAAATTCCAATAAATTGTTTATACTTTGAATGTTTGAATTTTTGGCAGATTTGAATGTGAATTGACCGTGACTAAAGCCTGTACCAGCAGCTGACATATGTATATAATGCCTTGGTAATTAATCAATTTTTTTTTATGCCGACCTATTCCGGTTATCTGAATCTATTATATAAATTTCCCACAGGAATGCCATGGCTTTTGCAATATATGAATTTAAAATTTCCAGTAGACATTGAATTTGAAGCGGATTAAACGTAATTGTATTCTCCTCGAAAGTTTTCCTCATTCATGTAATATCTTCGCCAACCCTATCTACCTGCGAAAATAATTTCGTTAATTGCACCGAGGAGCAGCTATCTTCCATCTCCCCTTCTGTCTCCGATGCGCTATCTTTCTTTTTGGTTTTTGTAGGTGCCATTTTAATTAAAGATTTTTTAATTTATTACATTATAGCCAATAGTTTTCTTTTTTTTAGTATTCTCAATGGCTCATATAAATTTGTTTAAGTGTAGAGCATTTTACGCAACAAAAGAAATGAGAGACGGGAACGTAATTAAGAGAGTCCACCAACACCCGAAAGAAAAAACAAAAACAGTTGCAGTTTGTTGCAATGGCGCTTAGCGGTCTGCCTAAAATCGAAGTTAAAACAGCTACAGTTAAATCGAAATGAAAAGGCAGACACAGCGAGAACTAACTGTTATAACTGTTGTTCCACCGGCATTGACGCTGTTAAGCTTGTAAATTTCTTTCGCGAGGGTGGCACCAAGACTATCTGATCGTTCACTTGAATTTATTATTGATTTTTTGTTTTAATAATTTTGTATTGGTTATCTCAAACATTTTTTTGTGGCGGTTTTTATTTGTGGTTATTGAGAATATATAGGCACGAAAATTGTTTTGCTTCAAATTATTATTATTATTTTGACCAATGCCAAGGCAATAGTTGCAACTATTATTTTTGCAGCGATTAACTATTTATTTGACAAGGTTACGTGGTCATTAGATGAATCCTTTTCTCTCAAGTTGGCATTGCGTTCCATAGTTGTTAGCTCCAGTTAAAGAACTTTCGCAAGAAAGTCCAAAAAATACCACGTGTAAATTCGCAATGTCCGAAAAATGCCAGTTGTTGGCGCCGAAATTTGTGAGTCCAAAATAAATACCAAGTCTTGGCCCCGAAATTCGCAAGCAGCTAACGTTCTTTAAAGTGATTTTAAATCCGACCAAGACTTTTCGAAGTCCCTGTTTGGGCGCTACGAAGAAAATCGAAGCCAAAATGAAATTATTTATAATTGAGATCGTCGAAAAGTGAAAGACTTCGGCTTGGCTGCTGCAAAATTTGGGAGAAGAGAGAATACAAGACTGGCCAATTCGATATTCAAAATTCAACTGATTTATTGTGCCCAGCAGCGCCGTTTTGTGAGAGCCTTTGCAGGCCCGCTGAATCCGATCTTAGCAAAGATCTAACAAATTAGTTCTAAGCCTGTATGAGATAAACATAACGCTGTTGGGCTCTCTTAAGCTGTTACTTATTTGTATCTTAACATAATTAAAACTTCATGATTAGCGTTCTGCGCTTCAACAAATAAAAAGGTGCTTAATTAACTAGCAGATTTAGGAAAAGTGTTATACATACCGCTGGTGTTTAGGCAATACAGTTTTAGGGCACTTATTTTGATATAAATAAAAAGTTTATAATAATATAAATTTAAAATAATAAATACTTAAGAAAATAAAATTAAAATAATAAATAATGGTGCAAATAAAATAAAGAAAATAATAAATAATCTACAAGAAAAATAATAATAAAAAAATATAATTAAAATACATTAGGTTTTTTATCTGCATATATATCTGCATAAATTCGAAATTTCTCACTTATATTTCTTATAATAAAAAGAATATTACATTAAGTGACTTGGTTCGAAATAAATTGTGACTTACATTGATATTAATTAAATAAAACGAGTCATATTTATTATGAAAAGTGTTTATCAAAAACAACAAAATTGTTGAATTGCCGCAATAAACAAAATATTAAAGTTAAACAGGAAATTCATGGACTTATTTCATTTTTTATCAGTGTAGAAACTCATAAAATGTATATGAACAATGTTGTTAGTCAAAAAACAATGAGCTAAAAAGCCAGAAGCAAATTAATATATTTTGGACGTAAAACAGAACATCTGTATGTTTCTAAAATATTACAAAATGTAAAATTAGTTTTAAAAATTTAAGTTTTGAAACCACCGTGAGTTTTGCACTTAACTAAAACACAAAACTGGTAGGCTTAATAGGCTTATGGTTTATGTATATTTTGTACTTTGTTATATCTGAGTGGTCGAAATGTGATGGAATTCAGATCTCTTCACACAGAGAGTTTTTTGATATATCTATTCTGAGCAGTTTTCAGTTATGCCAGATTGCAGAAAGCATGATCGTCACAGTACTCCCCCTAGACTTCATGTTGTAAAACGAACAGGGAGTGCGATTGTATGACGAGGTCTGGAAGATTGGTTAACAGTAGGGGTCCTTAAGGTGTCTTTGATCCTGTTGGTGAAGTCGCTTAATGGATTCCAGGGTGAAATAATTGGCTGCTGAGTTTCGATGCGGTCGGGCTTCATTCGGTCTATAGATATCTTAATGCCTCGAGTGCCGGTGCTTATGGTGAAGTGTTTGGATTTCTTTTCTTTTACTTAAAACGGTCTATCGGTTGACGATGTTGTTTGGATGTCTGGTTTGAATACTGAATGCAGCCCGAGCATGATCAGTGGAAGTTTTCGTGGTCAATTTATGTGGTTTTTGCACATAATCGTTGCCTTTAGTGCTCTGTGCCAGCGTTCGATGATTCCGTTTGCTTGCGGGTGGTATGCTGTTGTGCGAATTGTGGTCAATTGGGACGCAAACTATCTGCCCTGATCTATTGTGTTGCGGGCTGAAACTCCAAATCTTGAGATCCACGGGCAGAGGCTACCGTGTTGGCGTGTATATCCTCGATTGCGATGGCTTCTGGCCAACGTGTATAATGGTCAATGATTGTTATACAGTATATATATCGACCTGATTGGGGTAATGGTCCGATGAGGTACAGATTGATGTGGTCGAATCTTTGTGCAGGAAGCGTAAACTGCTGTAGCGGCGAGCGGCAGATCCTTCTGTTGCAATCTTTAGATTACTGTTGTTGGCTAAGTAGATGACATGGACAACCATCGCCTAGTTGAATTCCTGTAGCGAGTCTGTCAAAATTCCTTACTTACCAGTAGAGTAAGGGTTGGTTTGTGGTGGGTTATTGACAAGGGCGCGCACTTGATCCAGGTATTTGGGATCAGCATACGCGATTACTGCTGTGTATTTCTCCTGTTCCTTGCGTGCACCGAGGCCTTGCAGCAAAAACCAGCTTTCCAGTTTGGTGAAAAACATTTCGATGTTGGTGATTTAATGCAGTTGAGAAAAGGTCATCTTGGCAAATACCGAGTTAACAGCATTCGCCTCAGGAATTTAAAATGGTTCCTGCGCGTCGACGAAGTCTTCGTTACCCGGCATTGTTTGAGTTTATGTTGAAGTTCTGGGTAAGTCGAGGAGCGTTCCTTTTAATTGCAGATGTTCGAATCGTTGGGGTCACCAGTAATTGTTAATCTTCAAACCACAGTGAGTTCTTTACTTAAGTAAAACACAGAGCTGGTAGGCTTAATTTATGGTTTATGTATTTTTTGGACTTTGTTATATCTGAGTGGTTGAAATGTGATGAAATTCAGATCTCTTCTTTTTTTTTAAAGCTTTTTAAGCAGTAAAAGGAGTGCGTGAACAGAGAGAGTTTTTGATATATCCACTCTGAGGAGTTTTCAGTCATGCCAGATAGCAAAAAGAACGATCGCCACACTTTTTTTTATTATTTATTACCAAATTTATCTTTATTCCGATGTTTGAGATGATTTGAATATTCTTTCACAGATTTGTATTTTTTGTCTATAACTTTAAAAATTAATATTTTTTCACTGCAATTCTTTTTTTTTGTTTTGGGACTCTTGTATTTTTATTGATGTTGATATAAATTAACTTGTTATTAGTTGCACTTTTATAAATCGATGGTGTGAGAGACTTACCTGGGATTGGTTCTTGGCTTTACAATTTAAAAAAAAACTTGTTTTACATGCTAAGTAAATTTCTATCGAACTTCTTAAACTGTCTAAAGTCAAGTGAAAATTACGAAAAAACGGGTGCCCTCAAGATTTATGAGTTTTATCACCTCTTCTATCTTTACAATACTTTCAACACTAATTTCAATAATCTAATTCTGATAAGATTAATGTAAACTTTAAATTGTTAAAAAACAATTAAAACGGGCGAGGGAGGGTTATTCCCTTTGCGGTCTCTCTCTTAAAAAGCACTGGAAGTAGTTAAAAGGACTAAAAATTCTATTCTAAATCTAAATTTATTTTTTGATAATGTTTTAAACGTATTCCACTTTTAAAGCAGTCATCTTAGCATTTTTAGTGAACTTTCATAAATGTTTTTATTTTAATTGCCATTTGTACAATTAAGTATATATATCTTTTACATTTGCATTACGAAAAATTAAAATCTACTGATTAGTTTAAAAATTTTCTGCGTTTTTATGTCCAATAAAAAAATTAAATCTACTGATTAGTTTAAAAATTTTCTGCGTTTTTTATGTCCAATAAAAAAATTTTTAATAAAATAGTTTTTTAAAAATACTTGAAAATGATATAAATCTTCTACAACAATCTCCAACCGCTAAGTTATGTTGAGGATACCCTTTTAATTTAGTT
Source organism: Drosophila biarmipes (assembly GCF_025231255.1). Lineage (NCBI taxonomy): Eukaryota > Metazoa > Arthropoda > Insecta > Diptera > Drosophilidae > Drosophila > Drosophila biarmipes. The sequence continues at coordinate 298,539 of NW_026114526.1, read as the reverse complement.
ACTAAATTCTTAACCTTAATATATAGGATTATGTAAACTTTCGGTCAATCATGTACTGTTCTCCGCCCCGTTGTTAATAGCAATCGTCTTTTAAATTGATTTAGCGGTTCATGCTTTACACTAGGCGTTAAAGGTGACGCTAGGTGACGCTTCCCAAATTCCGCACGGCTGACCCCATAGCGAGTCTGAGCCGTTGCCAAGCAGTCGCCGAGTCAACGCGTCAGGGACAAGCAGCGAACAAAGATCTTCAGGGAGCTACAAAACTGGAACACAGCATCAAGGAGGCGAGAGGGCATTGAGATAACCAGAACCGTCGGAGATACCAAGGACAAGCAAATTACCAAGCCGTCTGTAGTTATACCCGCAATAAGCCCACGACGAACCCATGAATTCTGTGTTTTCTCACTGAACTACTGGGCGGTCACGTTTATATAAGTTTGGTGGGACGAACACACACAATATACTGAGTTAGCCGCACGAATCTCGTAGCGAGCAGAAAGTAAAAAAATCAGTTCGCTACACCAGAAATAGTTCAGTGGATTCAAAAGTTCGAGGAAAGTGCTTTGACTGTGCAGTGGAGCCAGCTTCAAGTTATCAATTATTCTAAGCAGTTGCTCAGTGGGGTTGCAAAATCGTTCATTCGCAGCAGGGTTTACACTCACAACTAGGATTCTCTAAAGGCAGCATTACGTGTAGAATTTCCTGTTAAAATTTCATGTGCTGAGGTTCATCGCAAGCTAGGTCAACGTGCCAGAGAAAGGGAGAAACACTTCAGGATTATTTGTATGATTTTATGGAAATAGCCAATCCAGTTAAACTAGACGAAGAGAGTTTGATAGAGTATTGGGTAAAGGGAGTTCCAGATGCAAGGGCAAACAAAATAATGTTGTATCAGGCGAAAACCATACGGGACTTGAAGGAGCAGATCGAAATATACAAGGATGAAGCGCTTGTAATTGAGGCAGATGGATACAAAAGCTTCGACCAAAACCCACCCATTTAATGAAAAATTGAAAGAAGAAGGACAACAATAATTGTTATCGGTGTCGACAGCCAGGTCATCGTGCTGCGTAGAGCAAAATCGAGCTTGAGGTGAAAAAGGAGAATAATGCTAAAGGGGTTTACGTGGAGAACACAGCTACTAAGCCAAAAAGTGAGTTTACTGCCGTAATGATCAAAGGCGAGAATCGAGTTCTATGTTTTGGGATCATGGTCATACCTGTTAAAATGGACAACATGCACATTAAGGTGGAATTTCACGTGGTTCCAGATGAGGATATGGGCTTCGACGCAATTTTGCAGAACAGGCAGCAGTTTCTGATCACATTGGTTTAACTAATTTGTAACGAACTGATTTCTTTGGTTTCTGCTCGCTACGCTATTTGTGCGGCTAGCTCAGTAGATTGTGTGTGTTCGTCCCACCAAATTTATATAAACGTGACCGCCCAGTAGTTCAGTGAAAAAGCACAGAATTCTCGGGTTCGGAGTGGGTTTATTGCGGGTATAACTGCAGTCGGCTTTATAACTTGCTTGTCTCGCTGTCTCCGACGATGTGGGTTGTCTTGTCGCTCCTCGAAGATCCTTGACCGCTGATTGCTCCTGACGTGGCTGGCTCAGTGACTGCTCGGGCACGATTCAGACTCGCTTTGGGGAAGCGTCACCGTTCTCAGACTAGGGTGAACAGACTGACGAGCTCTCCAGGATCACTCCTCTCGATACCCGACCTCCTGTCCCTTGCTCTGTCCCGGATGGTCCCACGGGCTTCCGCTCAGATCGTGCGGACAGTCAAGGCAGAACGCCAGGAAGCTGCCTCGCTTTTCACTTCGCTTCTGTGCCTCGTGTAAACGAACGTTCCACCCTAGCCTCACCCTTCCGCGTACTGTCCGTGCCGTTCCTGCGGGCTCGATCCTCCTTGCGTGGCCGTTGCGGTGTGGTGTCCTGCTTGCTGGTGGCGATGTCCTGCGAACTGCTCCTGACAGGTGGCTGTAGGTCTTGACTTCTGTGCTGGGTTCGAGGGCATACGCCGATCCGGGACTTCTCTCCCTTCTGGCTCGTGACTCTCAGGGTTCTGTTGCGCCGCTCCGGGACTTCTCTCCCTTCTGGCTCGCTACTCTAGGGGTTCTGTTACGCCGTTTCGGGACTTCTCTCCCTTCTGGCTTGCTACTCTCGATTTCAAATCTAAGTCTAGTAGACCCTCCAGGCGTAATGCCAGGACTTCGTCGGCAGGACAGAAAAGAACTTAGCCGTGTGGTGCCTCCTTAGACCTCAGCCACCTGTATCTCAGTTCGGAGATTCCTAGTAATCCCAATCCCGAACGTCTCGACGTGACAATCTTGCTCCTCGTAGGCTCCCACGGCGCTGCTTCCGACGACTCGCCCTGGTGTGGCTCCCTCGTAGCTTGCTTGGTTGGATTTCGTTCGACTCCTTGCTCTCGTCTGACTGCTCGCTCTTGACTGACTGATCTTGACTGACTGATCTCGACTGAATGCTCTCGACTGAATGTTTGATCCCGCTGCCAGCGCTCTGCGGGTTTATATAGGGCCTCTGGGAACCGTTATTTCCCTTTTGCACACGGCCCGCCAAAACTCTCCACATCGGGTCCAAAGTCCATGGTTCCTGTTTGACCCTCTTGTCCCTGACACTGCTTCCCGCCGCCGTCCAGCCTGATGCTGCCGTCCCGCTGATCCCGGAGACGCATGCGACATGTTTGTGTGCCGCCCCGCTGCTGAGATGTGGCACCTTCTTTCCAAAGTCCAAAGTCCGGCGGCGTCCCGCTACTCCTTTTTGCACACGGCACTCTCGCTCCGCCCGCCAAGTCTCCGCTCTCTCCTTCTCCATTGTTGGTCTCCAAACTCTCTTGGTCTCCGAACCCTCCTGCTCTCCAAACTCTCTCGCCCTCCAAACTCTTGTCTCCAAACTCTCTTCCTCTCCAAACTCTCTCGCTCTCCAAACTCTTGTCTCCAAACTCTCTTCCTCTCCAAACTCTCACGTTCTCCGTCCTCGATCTCCAACCTCCCTCGTTCTCCGTCCTTGATCTCCAACTCTCTCGTTCTCCGTCCTCGCTCTTCGCCGCGCCGCCACTACGCGAATTCGCCGCGTACCTGGTGAGCGGCCGGACATCTGCTGCTGGGATTTGTGGGGAGTTATTCAACTCCTCACAAATTTTAGTCAACCACAGCAGCGTGCGGTCAAAAGTTTGATTGAAGAGTATGCACACGATCATTTTGAAGGCTGAATTACCTGTCTACCAGCATTCACGTCGTTTACCTGCCTGCGAACGACTACAGAATGACGTTCTCTTTCAAGATCCAAATCGTGAGCTAGTCATAGTACCTTCAACTATGGAAAATGAAATAATTCAGAGCGCGCACAGCCAAGGTCATTTTTCTGCCAGAAAGACACAGGATATCGTCGAAAAGTCGTACTCCATTCACAAGCTGAAAGAAAAGCAACCGATATAATCACATCATTGTCATAGTAGATGGATTCTCAAAATATGTTTGGCTCTACCCAAGTCTTAGCACTGGTATAGACGAAGTTCTAAACTGTCTGGATAAGCAAGACGTCCATTTTGGAAATCGTTGCCGCATAGAGTCCGAAAGAGGCACTGCTTTCTTATCTCTTGCATTCAAGGAATACTGCGAGTCACACAACGTACAGCATCTTCTTATAGCGACAGGTTTACCACGCGGAAATGGCCAAGTCGAAAAACTTCACAAGATCGTCATACCAATGCTAGCAAAGTTGAGCTATGAAAGTCCATTTGCTTGGTATAAAAACGTGGTACGAGTTCAGCCAATCATCAATAGCACCGAGCCAAGAGACTAGTTTGCGTAGAAACGGACGGACAGACAGACAGACAAACGAACAGACGAACTGACGGGCATGGCTAGATCGACTCGTTTAGTGACGCTGATCAAGAATATATATACTTTATGGTGTCGGACACGTTTCCTTCACTGCGTTGCAAACTTCTGACTCAAATTATTATACCCTCTTCAAGGCTATAAAAAGCGTTTGATTTTCTTCTTATACCTCTGGTGTACCGAACTGATTTGTTTACTTCTGCTCGCTATGAGGTTCGTGCGACTAGCTCAGTAGATGATGTGTGTTCGTCCCACCAAATTTATATAAACGTGACCGCCCAGTAGTTCAGTGAGAAAACACAGAATTCATGGGTTCGTCGTGGGCTTATTGCGGGTATAACTACAGACGGCTTGGTAATTTGCTTGTCCGTCTCCGACGGTTCTAGTTGTCTCAAATTCTTCTTAGCTTTTTATAGCTGCTTTATCGCCAAAGTTTATTCTATTAAGCAATTTAACATCAACTTACATTTCCAGGACCTTCAAATAGAGTGTGGATACACACAAAAAGGGGTAGGTAGTTTAAGATCTATTGAAATGGTAAATGTGGTTCTTTTTGTTGATTAATAACTTTAAAATGGCTATATTTACAAGAAGATGTAGTGCTAAAAGTTGGAGAATTATTTGAAATCGTTAGAGCCGTTTTTGAGATATCAGAAAAAAGGCTTTAGCCTTACGCACATAATTTTTGAACGGTGGAATTTAGACAAAGCGGGTTTAAAAGGCGTACATAGTCAAATGTGGCCATTTTTGTTAATATACCAAACTGCAAGAGCAGGATCATAATCTCCCTGGGATCATTCCCTTTCTGCTTCTCTTGGAGGAAGGGTGGTTTCCTTGAGTCTATTAACGGAATATAAATGTTCATAGGGAATATACCCTTTTTAAGCATTAGTCGAAATTTTTTACCATTACTGAAAAATGATTTCACTGTATTCATTTGATGGTCAATTAAATTAGGTGAAACGGCTCTCTTTAAAATGTGGCATATGCCAAAAGTCACATAAAAAAGTTGAGGTATCTCAAAAGCTATACACCTTAAAATTTTATTAGAAATCGCTAGAGCCGTTTTTGAAAAATCAAATAAAAGTGTACCATAATTTTCGAATGGTGGTATTGGGAAACATTGTGTTTAATAGGCATACATAGAATTTCGAAATACGACGATTTTTTTAAAGAGCAAGTCTGTAGTTTAAGATGCTCTGTCCTGGTAAATGTGGCCATTTTTGTTTATTAATAAATTGGAAATGGCTACTCTTGCGAGAATATGTCTATTTTTATCTGTTTTCTTGCTAGTTTTTACAAAAGAGGTTCTTATATTAAGCTGTTTAACTGGTTCAAAATGACACATAAAATAAAATTTCCATTTTGAGAGGACCACGAAAATCTGTAAGATGGTCTGAACTGGTAAGTATGGTAATATTTGTTGATTAATACATTTAAGTGTGTCGTATGCCAAAAGTTGAGGAATCTAGGGCTATACATACAACTTAACATTTGAAATCGGAACCTATTTAAAATCGGCGGAGACATTTTTGAAAAATCCGAAAGAAGGCTAAAAAAACTTAAAAAAAAGTTTGAGTCATAATTTGTAAACGGTGTTATTTACACAAATCTTGTTCAAAAGGCGTATTTATTTATTTTTTCAAAAGTGGTTGAACTAATTTTTCATATATTGAACTGTTTAACAAAGTACAATTTTCATTTTGAAATGACCCCGAAAATCTTTTTTTTGTGTATTACTTTTGAACGAAGCATCCGATTTTGAAGTTATTACTTTTTTCTAAGAAGGGGAACACGATAAAGACATCCTCAGGGTTCTCAAAGAGCTTATAAAAGCAGGCAAGAGGGTGTCTCAGGAAAATTCAAAGTTTAAAAAAAATCTTAGCATCAGAAGATGTCTTACTGCCTTGTCCCGACTTTACGAAACCCGTTTATTTAATAACAGACGGGTCTAGGAGCGGTACTGTTGCAAGGGAGGTGCCCCATCACAATGAAATCACTCACGTTACGCGATAATAAAAAAAACAACTAACGAATGGAACCTACTTGCCACATTCTAGTCCCTTTAAATGCTCCGTAATAAGGTAAAAATATAGTGACGATCGCACCTTCAACAAACAAAAGTTCTAATTTCAACATTTTTTTCGAAAATTGTATTAAATGATTTTTTAAATAAATACATTTTATAAGTTTGTTTACATTCGGCACTTTGATATTCAATTGTGTGCTAAGCTCTAAAATTTTTATAAACTTTGCGTTTTTATTTAAAAACATAAATCATATAATCCATATACTTTACAATACATAAAATTGGTAGAATTCAAGTTTTTTATGCGGATCTGTTTAAAGTATTTAAATCAATCCAAGACCCTAAAATAGAGTATGGATACGCACAAAAAATCTGAAGCTCAAGCGGTTTTAGATGTTCTGAACTAGTTTCCATTTTTGTTTACTAATGACTTTAAAGGGTAAGTTTTTATAAAAATTATTTGGGCTATCCAACTCAAAATTCTTCCCGAAATCATAAGAATAGTTTAAAAAATTGAATAAAAAGTTGTTTGCCATAATTTGTAAACGATTTTAATAAGACAAATCATGTAAAAATTTTGAACAAATCATTTCAAAATACATTTCTAATAACATATAGCCCCTGTAGCTTTAGTTTTTCACAAGTTACGGGTGTACAACATTTTAGCTACTTAAAGCTGCTTTCTCGCAAAACCAGTTATTTTTACAAAAAGTTGTAGAGTCAAGGTTTTATTTCTATTCAGCTATTTAACATCAACTTATATTTCCAGGACCTTGAAATAGAATTTGGATACACACAAAAAACGGTCAGTTCATAGGCAGTATAAGTGATCTGAACTGGTAAATGTAGTTATTTTTGTTGGTTAGTAAGTTTGCCACGGGTATTCTTACAAGAATGTGTCGTATGCCAAAATTTGAGGAATCTCAAGGGCTATACACATTAACAATTTATTTTAAATCGTTAGAGACGTACATATTATTTCGAAAAACTTATCTAACGATGTTAGCACAAGCTTGAAGTTTTAGTACGTCACAAGTCACGGGTATGCAAAATTCCTATTTAACATCATCTTATATTTCCAGGACCTTTAAACGGTCATTTCATAGGCAGTATAAGTGTTCTGAACTGGTAAATGTAGTTATTTTTGTTGGTTAGTAAGTTCGCCACGGGTATTCTTACAAGAATGTGTCGTATGCCAAAATTTGAGGAATCTCAAGGGCTATACACATTAACAATTTATTTTAAATCGTTAGAGACGTACATATTATTTCGAAAAACTTATTTAACGATGTTATCACAAGCTTGCAGCTTTAGTACGTCACAAGTCACGGGTATGCAAAATTCCTAAAAAACTTTAAAAAAAAAATTTTATTTAAGTTTTTGTCTTCTTCTTTTAGATAAAGCTTTGCATACTTCAACAAATGAAAATCTTTTATTTTTCCAAAAGTCGAAATGATTTTTTTCCAAACTGAACCCTATTGGCCACTTTAGTATGACGGTGTGTGTAAAAGACTTATCTTTATGTATGTGCGACCTTTTCTAGCTAGCCTTTTTTGTCTCCTCTACCTCCTTGATCGATTGATGGTGTCCTATTGGTTACACTACTATCCAATATTTTTCAAAACCATTACTTCACAACATTCTAACCAACGAATAGTCGATGCAACCTGTTAGAACTACAAATGAGTTTATTTCACTTTTCTATCCCCATAACAAATGTGTGTATCCACACCTAATTGACAATTGTATCCTTTGTTCAAAATGTCTCTTACTTTCACTTGTAAATTTGTCACGAATAATTTAAGTCCCATTAAGCAAACCACCCAGTGCTTAACGTACCATAATCCCAGAATCAAGGTGGATACCTGCTATACAAAACGTAGAGTTGTTAAGGATTGCTAAAATCTCTATACTCATATAGTTATAAAAGTTATATATATAAAAAATATAATTGGCAAAATATTTTTTTACTTGCGAACCATAAAACAAAAAGTCTTGACAGTTACTAGCTATTTAAATAGTAAAAAAAATTAAAATACCTAAAAACTTAACTTTTCGAATAAATCTTTCCGACTCCATAAAGTATATATATTCTTGATCAGCGTCACAAGACGAGTCGAACTAGAACTTTTCATTAATACTTTAAATTTCGAATTTCGTTTATTGGTGTTTCATGACACAATCTGCTCGCCACAGATTAATAATACCTCTTGTAATCACTCGTTTTCGTCAAACATTTTTCGAGATGGTCCGTGCCACTCATTTACAATTTCTCGCTTAATCATATTCTTCTAAAAGGCTGAAAAGCGACACCTTCTAACTCAATAGTATTTTTTTTCGATTATGATATCAATTTTGTTACATATTTAAATTTATAATCCAAAACGCTTTTAATCTTTTCTAGAATTTTGGCCAAAAATGGAGTCAGCGCTGTCTGCCTTCTTATTATATAATTCAATTTTATTTTCCAAGCTTGAAATTATCGTGAGTCATATTTTGAGTTATAATTTTTCTTGAATTTCCGATGTTTTGTTTTGTTCGTTTTTGGAGCATTTAGGTTACCGTCCTCATGGATAGTCGATCAATAGACTAAACATGTCTTTTCAAATTTTCTGATCTTTTCTTATCAACAGAAAAATAACCAAACTAATCGACAGACATGATGTTTATAATTGTTAAATTATTTTTGCACTTCCGTTTTATACCCATTAAAATATAATCCTTTTCCCACGCAACTCCTATAATATGAAAACAAAATTTCAATATTGTGACTATTGTTACCCGCTGCTTTTGATGCCACTAAAATTTCCAATCGTTCGACTAACTCTTTAACATCAATTCAGTATACATAGTTTGGATTTAACTTCTGAAGGTTAATGTAACCAAAACCTGTTTTTAAGTGAAGTGGAGTAGACGTTGTAGGACTAAAAGTATTGTCTATCAACCACTTAATAATATGGATATATTTGTATGCTCGTGTATCCTTGATTCGGTTATTAGGATTAAAGCCTACTCTACATATATTCATTTCTAATATAATGTATGTATGTATAATTTTGTTATACATATTAAATCTTGATCATCATAGTTTTCAGGTTTACTAAGAAAAACTAGAAAACTATATTTTATTATCTTTAGTTTTGAGTTCTTTACTCCCCAATGTTAATGAATTGTTTGCGGTTTTTTATGTCCATAACCTTTATCCAACACATTTCCTCTGGTCAAATTTCTGATATTAAAATCCTAATTATAACTAGTGTTTTTATTTTCTAGCTCTGCGTCCAGACTCGTCTCGACCTTTTATACATTGGTGAAGGTGTCGCCCCTTTTTGTTCAATCTTTTCCGTTTCCTTATTCTCTTTTTCTTCATCTTCCTCTATATTCGACTATGAAAAGAATTCCTTATAGGAATTACATTCATCGGAAGACCTTCGTGAAATTATATTTCGACTAGATTGGAGGTCATTCTCATTAGATGTAAAATATAAATCAACCAACTCTTTCTCATCATCGTATTTTGTGATTTTATTCAATTCACGTTTTTCTTTTATACTGTTTTATATTAGATGTCTTTTGTTTTTCATTTTCTATAAGGGTTCGGTAATGGGTTTAAAAGTTTCCTCCATTTGTAAATTCGAACCTAGCTTTGGTTAATTGAGACAAAATATTTAACGTATTATATGTTACAATCATTATAGGGAAAGAATTAAAATTTTTCTAAGTTCATGTTCTCGCTCCTGAGTAACTAAACAAATACTATTTAGGGAACCCCATTATCTGCAGTGTTTATATACCCTTGCAGTTATAAGATATAATCAACATAAGTAACACAATTTTTTGCTAGCTTCGGAGGTATTAAAAAAAAATTTCGCTATTTCTCTAACCGTTTCTTTGACAGCTATATGTTAGAATCCGATTTTTATTAAAACTAATTCGAAAGTCTTAAAAATATGATATTCCCAAAGCTATTATTGGTTTCATATTACCACCAATTTTCCGATCGTTCCTTTGACAGCTAAATGACATAGTCGTCCGATTTTGATAAAATTTGAAACTCATAACTAATTTTAAATTGTTATTTCTAAGCGGAGGAGTTAAGGTAGGTGCCGCCTTAAAATATCGGTTTGCTGCTTATATATGCTCCCTTAATCTGCGTAACGGGTATCTTATATTCGGACACTCGACTATAGAGTTCTGTCTTGTTTTTTCCTAGTATTTTTCCACCAATGTCCCGATTGTTCCAATTGTAGCTTAAAAATTTAGTATATACTTTTTTCATTATTTTCCCACCAATTTTCCAAACTTTCATGGCTTATGATATTGTTGTCCGATTTTGATCAAATTTAATTCGAAATTCAAAACTAATTATAAATGTTATTTCCAAGCGTAGGAGGTTATATGTTAAAAAAAAGCATCAAAGATATAATCGTTTCTGTGGCAGCTATATGATACAGATTTTGATAAAATTTAATTCAAAATTCAGAACTAATTAAAAAATGTTACGAGGATATATGTTAAAAACACCAAAGATATAATTTTTAAAAATTTATTTTTCCGATGAGAGCTATAAGATATAGTTGTCCGATCCGGCTGGTTCCGACTTAATACTACCTTCAAAAGAAATAAGGCTTTTGGGAAAGTTTAATCGCGAAAGCTTTAAAACGGACGGACAGACGGACGTGGCTAGATCGACTCATCTGTGACGCTGAAAGAATATATTTACTTTATGGGGTCGGAAACGTCTCCTTCACTGCGTTGCAAGTTTCTGCCTGAAATATCCTCTGCAAGGGTATAATAATAATAACAAGAAAGGAAGTTATCTTCGGCAAGCTGAAGTTGGTATACCCTTGCATTATAAGAAAAAATCTACTTGTAAATAATTTTTTCATATTATTTTATCACTAATTTCCAATCTAAGAAGGTTATATGTCAGAAGGCACCAAAGCTACAATATGTAATATTTTATTTTCCCACCAATTTTTCGATCGTTCCTATAATAGCTGTAAGATATAGTCGTCCGATTTTGATAAAATTTAATTCGAAATTCAGAACTAAATAAAAAATATTATTTCCAAGCTTAGACCGACGGACGGACGGACAGACGGACGCCCAGACGGGCGGACAGAGGGATGTATAGACGAAGGGACAGAGAGAGGGATAGACGGACACCGCTAGATCGACTCGTCTAGTGATGCTGATGAAGAATATATATACTTTTTGTGGTCGAAAACGTCAGCTTCACTGCATTGCAAACTTCTGACTAAAATCAATATAACCTATGTAAGGGTATAAAAACGAGACAAGTAACAAAGTTCTCGGACCTGAGTAATATAATAAAAACAGTAGGAGATGCAGTTAATCGCGAAGTAGTTAATGCGATACATTATTCCCTATCAATCTGGGCTTTTATTGAACATCCGTTAATTGAATTATTCCCGAGCACTAGATATACCTGTTACTCGTAGAGTAAAAGAGTATACTAGATTCGTCAGAAAGTATGTAACCGCTAAAATTAAGCTTTTCCGACCCCATAAGGTATATATATTCTTGATCAGGATCACCAGCCACGTCGATCTAGCCATTTCCGTCTGTCCGTCCGTACGTACGAAGGCTAAAATCTCGGAAACTAAAAGAGCTAGAAAAACAAACTCGGCATTCCTAGGCTTCCCACGCAGAGAATGTTGGTTTCAACGTGGTGCAACGCCTCCTTTATCACCCACAACTTGCGATCTGTAGCGCCTACAGTTTTTATGATTTAAATTGACCTTACAAAAATGTTTGCCACGCCCACTCTAACGCCCCCAAACGGATAAAATTCTTAAAACTGCCTGCCGACAACAACGTCTTTGGATTCGGCTTATCTCTTTCAGACAAACGCATTTAAGGAGAAGTCAAGGCCAACTGTTTGATGCTGATGATGAGCTGATAGCGCGTGTTTTCTCATGGCTTAAGCTTGTTTATATTGTTGCATATGTGAAGCGCTTTATTCAACAGACACGAAATCCATCTTGCAACAAAGTCTTAACAGCTCTTACATTTCCCGAGGCTAAGGCGCTAGGCTGTTTTCAAAAGGACTACCAACTACTCCTTGCCAAGAAACCTCTTAAAAAAAAACTTTCGCAAAAGAACACCTAGTTTTGCTACTAAAAACGGATAGAATCTCGAATCCAATCCGTCTAAAGGATGCCAATATAATAATATATATAAACGAGGTCTACGTTTGCGTATATGTCTGCATGGTAACCTTGGTCATACATTTGGATCTTGCTACAGACCTGACAACATAGACCTTCTTGGCTGCCGCTCCGTATCTCTATGTGGCAAGTGTAACAAAATCTACAGGAGCAACGGAACCAACTTCATTGGAGCTGAACGATCTCTCGACGAAATGCAAGAATTACTTTATCTCAACAACACCAGGACATTGTAACATCCACCCTAACGAATAATGGAATTCATACGCCCATGAGCTCCTCATTGCGGAGGGATATTGGCGGCTCGCTGTCAACCTTATTGTACGCCCACTTCTTACTAGGGCGACCGTTAATCACCATTTCAGGTTCCGACTTAAGCCATATCCCGAGTTCCGATTAGGGTATTGGCACAGCATCCAGGATATGCCCCAAGAAGAAATGGCATCAAGAGTATCTGACTACTATGTAACAAAGTCCGAAATGGACCGCTTCAACACCCAACCTCTCGATCGGTGATGCCGTTCTTTTTAAGGAGTGAACTTACAAATTCTATGAACCAAATTCAAAAAGTAGACGAAGACGAAGAAACTCACCTATTAAAAATCATCCGAGCAAAAAACAGAATTTTTAACACATACCTAGAAAATGTTTTGATGGGCTTAACCTTTCACATTGTAGGCCCAGGTATCTTAGATGGCAGCGACATAAGCGAATTTAAGAACAAACAGCCCACTAACATAAGTTTAGTAAAAACTTGGGTATTATCTAACAAAAGCTTCTTTTTAAATTTAGAAATTATCCATTTCCTAATTAAGTTTCCTAATTCTAAGCAAGTATGTAAAAAAATTGAAGTCTTCCCAGTTCAGCACCACAACAAAGTTCTGAACTTTGAAAATGGAATTCTTGGAATGGATCTTATTATGGTATGGTTTGGCCATATTTGACTGATTATGAATGATAACTGTTTCTAGATCCATTCTTTAATACATTTTGGGCTCGTATTTTTAAATCAGCGAATCCTTAGTACCTAAGCGCTATTAGATTGACATGTGCCATCAAGGGTGTAGTGTTGAAACAGTATGTGAAGTGTGGAAGCCAAACGTTCCAATCAGATTTATTGAGTGATATGTAAGGCCGGATGAATTCATTGATTGTTCTATGACTTGCGGTGTACATTTTCACATAAATCCACGATTTTTTTTTTCCATTTTTTATTTTTTTCAATAGTTTTTATTGGACCGTTTCTCAGGTAACAGTTCTTATACAGCCTTTGCTATAGTTTCCGTACTTTTGTCTGGTATAGGTATCGTTAAGTTGCAGATTAATGTAACTGCTTATTCGTTTCCGGTTTTGATCTATGTAGTGCCCCTATTGTATCCACAATTAACCAAGGTTTTTGTAATGCCTGTAGAACCTCCTTGTATTTCTTCTTATTTTACTGCCCATATTCACTCTAGTCAATGCTGAACTTGGGTTAGTCATGAAAAATATATATGTTAGTGGTCTATGGTCTGTTTTTAGTGTAAAGTGCTTTCTAAATCGAAAAAATTTTGTTTATATATTTTGTTTTTTTAATCAGGAAAATATATATATATATATATATATATAATCAAATATTCAGGTTTGTACCAAAAAATAAGGCGATTCCACTTTGAATCAATGTAAACAATCCACATCCGGAGCAGGCGACGCCGCTTTTTAATAACATAAAAAATTATTGCAAACAATAAGTGTCGCACCCTGAGTGGCACTCTTACTCTCAAATTATTGTATACAATCAATATCCCAAATGGGCGACTTCGCTCCCAAACTTATGTACAATCCATATTCCAATCGATCCCAAACTTTTGTAAACATAGGGCAGCGCAAGAAAGATTTTGTCACAAGAAATTAGTCTTAAGCTGAGTTCATTTGAACAAAGATTAGACATTAGTTCGACTCATTAAATTAATAAACAATATATATATATATACCGTATGATATATATAATAAAATAAAATATAAAAATTTTTTTCAAATGAGATTATATTTAATAAACTTAATTATAATTAATGAAATTGTAAGTTTTTATTTAAAAAAAAAAAACACAAAAAAATGAAAAGAAAAAAGTATATGTTCTACGTATTAAACATTTTTAATCTGTTTTTATTTACTACCTGATGTTTGTTCTTAATGTCTTTTTTCTTTATATTGTCATGTTTATTAGTTTCGATCACTACGTAGGGTCCAAAGTACTGTTTATCTAACGTATGACTTATTTAATTTTTAATACAACTTTATCTCCTATTCTTATTTTAAAATCTTCAGTGTTTTTGTCACATATTTATTTTTGTTGTTTTTTATTTTGTTCAATCATTGTTCGTGCTCTTTTCTATGTTTTTTTGAGTCTGAACTTTGATTCTTTGGCATAATCATCAATCAATTATTTACATTTTTTACTATATCTAGTTTTCATATGAGGTGGTATAAATTAATTGCCTGTAGAAATTTCAGGGAATCAGGGTATTCGGAGTAAGGAGTTCCGACGGGTTTGAGGGTGGGGTTTCGTTCTGTCTAGTAAAGAGGACATTCAAGGAGAATGTGCCTTACGTTAACATTTGTCCATATTACGGTGATGCTTGTTTATTTATAATGTGTTGGTGGGTGAGCTTGCAGTGTCCCAGCCTTAGGCTTGAACACTTAACCAAGTCCTGACGGCTAACGCTGTTTGGATTGATGTTGTAGTTTTTTATTGACAGATTATTGGGTCTAAAAGGTTTGAAGTGCTCTGAAGTTTTTTCCCATAAAGATGAGTATTGTTTTCTAAAATGCTTTTGTAGTTGTAATTGTTTTCATAAATCTGTCAAAAGAAGAAGAAATTTTGTTTGGAAAACGGTTGTAGGAGTATTAGATTTAGTTGAGAAATGTAAAGTAAGGTCTATTTTATCGTTTGAGTAGGATGGTGGATGTTTCTTTTTCTTTGGTCTACCTGGAATGCCGGCTTTCCATTTTCTAGAGCGCATTCTGACGCTTTGTGTAGTATCAATGAGATTTTGGGTTTCATTTTTGCTTTCTTAATCTTTTGAAGTACGGTTTGAAGTGACGTGTTTTTTGCGAATAGGAAAATCTTACGAATCCGCGCAGTGGTGAGCTGTAGTCTGGTTCCGATTGGCGTTACCTCCGTTTCCATTAGAAATCCACCAAATGCAAGTCTTATAGCAGCATGGAAGATAGTTTTCAACTTTCTAAGATGGGAGGTCGGACAATCTCCATAAAATGGGAGACAGTAGTCAATCTTAAACATAAGTAGAGCACTTATTGTATTTATAAGAGATCTGGTATCGCAGTTGTATCTTCGATTTCCTAACCATTTAATTATGTTGAGTCTTTTTGTTATTTCTACTGTCAAAGTGTCTATGTTTTCATTCCACTTGTACCTTTTTGAAATGGATTTTAATGGAATTAACTTGATTAAGGGTATATGTTTGTGATTCGATCATAAAATTCCACCTATGTTTCCTTCAAATATGCAGGTGTTTGCATTTTTGTACGGAGAGTTTCGCTCCGGAGTAGTCGCACCATCTCAATATGTCTGTGAACAGACTGTTTATAGACATTGTGGTGGCATTTTGTCGTCTGCGTAGGAAATGAATCTGAATCCCCTATGGACTTCAATGGTGCGTCATAGTTTGTTGTACACTATAAGGAAGAGAATTACGGACAGTGGTGACCCTTGTGGTATCCCATTGTATAGTGGTCTGTTTTCAGAAAAAGCGTTCCTACCTTAACTTTGATTTTTCGATTAGTTAGGAAATTTTTTATGAAATTCAGCATTTTAGGCCCGATTTTCCATCGTTGTAACTCGTCTATTATTGCGTGGATTCCTATTTTAAAGTAAGCTTTTTCAAAGTTGAGACTAATTACTGAGAGGTGACTTCTGGTTGATAAGGCTGCGGTAGTCTGGTAGTCTAACAGTGTTAGGCATTCAGATACGGACATATCCTTACGAAAACCGAGTTGTTGACCATCGAGGAGCTTGCTGTTTATTGTAAGCCACCAGAGTCAGCTTGCTATGATTTTGTCTAGCCCCTTCGAAAGACAAGGATTAAGCGATATAGGACGATACGAGGTTACAGATGTTTTGAGAGTATTGGGTTTATGGATCGGTATAATGGTACTGTTTTTAAATTGCTGAGGGATATGGATGTCTATGACGTTGTCGTATAGATTTATTAGGCGGTTTGTTAATGGTTGACTAAAGTTGTTGATCATGGGGTATGAAATGCGATCAAGACCGGGTGTGTTTCCTTTGAGGCTATTTAGTGCTGCGTTGAACTCAACGAATGTGATATTAGCTTCTATTAACATAGCTTCCGGTGAAGGGTTGAGGGTTGAATTAGATGAGTAGGTTCTGTTTTTATTGGTTCAAAATTTCGAGTCCGAAGACGATTCTGACCAGTGCGTGACAAGAACTTGGGCTATGGATTATGGATTTAGAATGTTTGTGGATGGAGTTGTGGGAGATGTTAAGCAGTGTCTGACTTTTCTGCCACAGTAGGTGTTTGTGCTTGACCAGATTTTTGAGGAGCTTGAGTTGGGGTTGATTTCTGCAGTGAACTTTTGCAGTGAGCTGCGTTTTGCTTGTTTTAGCTCCCTTCTAAACAGAGCCTTGTTTTTCTTGAACTGTACGAGTATGATGTTCTCGAGTGTTATTTATCTTAGCAAGTACCACTATTGATTTTTCTTGGTTTTAAGTTGTTCTAAGAATCTGTTCCTCCAAAGGACGGTTTTATTTTTATTTAATAATGGTTTGATTAGCGGATCGCTGTGTTTGCATTTTGATGGATTATTTTTATAATGTTAGCGGCTTCTTGATTTGTTTGGCTGCTTGTTGGCCTTTAGTTGTGGAAAGCTTCTGTGATTGAAGTAAAAAGGGCGACATTTGCGGCTTTAAGCTTGTATTTTGGGATATTATATCTTTTACTTGCGTTTTCATTATGAAAGAGTGTTATATGGATGTAAAAATGGTCACTACCGTAGAGTTCATGATCGGTTTTCCATTTTGTCTGGCTAGCAAGGTTTGGGGTAATTATTGTTAGGTTCACGTGTGTTTATGTGTGGTGAGAAATGGGTTGGGGAGCAATCGTTTAGGGTCGTTAAGTTCTATTCAAAAATGTACTTAAGGATAGTACAAACCTTTCTATTATTGTTAGGCGATCCCCAGATTTAGTGTTAGCTGTTTAAGTCACCTGTTTACAATGGTGTTATCAATAGGATTTTTATGCATGTTAACTAAGTTTTTTGGTTCAAAATTCTTGTGAGGGGCAATATACGTGGATATTAGACGAAGCTTTTGTTTGGAGTGAATAACAACTCCGACAGCATCAAAAACGTTTAGATTAATTTCTTCGTAATGTATTCAATGTACTCCACCGTGGGAATTGTTTGATGTATTTTTATGTTTAAAATAAAGGGGTTGTTGTAAAGAGAATGTAAATGAGTTTCTTGTAGTCATATGGCTTTTGGGGCATAACGTTTAAGTAGTAATTGAAGTTGGTCGTAATTGTTTTTGTATCCGTTACAGTTCCATTGTAGAATTAATACCATTATAATAATAATAAAAAAAGAGTAATTTACAAAATGACTAATTAATGTTCTTCCTCAGAGTTTTTGTGATTGGCTAGTCTGTGTAATTCACTTGCTAATTTGATTGTATTTACGGTCTTTGCTTGGTATGATTTATCATTAGCTTTGAGAGATTGTTTTGATGTCACGCTTGTCTTATTGTTATTTTGGCTTCTAAGCTTACGGTCGGACTCGGTCATCTTCTTTTTGGGGAGGGTAGTAATGACGTCTGTTCCCTATTCAGTATTCATATCTTCGACAACGGTGCGTTTGGACAAAGTGGTGGGTCGGTGATACATGATGTCGCTGTATGTCCTTACATGGTAGTTGGTGGTAGAGTTAATAGGTCCTTGGGTGCTAGTAGTCTTTTGGGGTTCATTTCCTGTAGGGTTTTTATTGTGGTGATTTCCTTTTGTTTGATAAAAGTGGGGAATGTGTTATCTAGTGGACTGTGGTTAAACTTGTTGTTTATGTCATATTTGTAATTGGTGCAGGTTTTAGGGCTTATACAGGCTTTGGTCGGATGACCAAACTTTAGGCAGTTGCGGCAAATCAGTGGGCGTGGAATATGTGAACGAACTTTGACTCTCTCGTATCCTATCATTAGGGTCGTTGTTGCGAATGTGACGGTTATAAGTCCCGATTCTGGTAGAATATTGTTCTTTATAATGCTTATTTATTTAACATTAGATACCTTTTGTGGTTTAAGCTCGTTAAGTACATCCACTTCATATATGTTGCGCAGCTTATTAGAGTAGGTAACTCCTTTCGAGAAGTTTAAAGTTTCATGCTCAGTTACGGAAGAAGTGAAGTTGTGGAATTCAGTTAGCCCTAGCAGTCTAAAAGCCTGAGTTGAGCCTTTGGTTTATACTAAAGACTCCACTTCGCCACCGCAGGTGAAGTCAATGACCTTTTTTATCACGAATGGTGAAACTTTTTCAAAAGTCTCGTTGGCCGTTTTGGTGATCGTAAGAAATTCCGTTTCGAATATTGTTGTGTTTGTAGATAGGGCGGGGAAGTCTAAGTCCGGTGGTAGGGGCATTGTTGTTGTGCCTGGGCTGAAGCCCGCTGCACAGCGCACTTGTGCGTAGTTGTAACGGTTGCGGTGTGATTTTTGTTTTTGGGTTTTTGCAAAATTTTCCTTGGTCACATGTTTGCTTTTACCAAAATTGGTAGAACTTTGTTCTTGTATATGCTGGTACCGTTGAAGTTCTGTCTAAGTAAATGTTATATTTTTCTTTCAAAGGTGAGTTAAATGTCTTGAGTAATGAGAGAAAGTTTGGTATAAAACGTCTTTAATAATTTCAGAAAACGACAAATCTACTTGACTTATCTGCATCAAAAGGAATAGGGTATTTTGTTATTGCAGCATCTTTTTTATCATCAGGTAAAATGCCTTTGTTTGTGTAATTATGGCCTATGAATGTGACTCCGTGCATAAAGAATGAAATTTTTCTGGATGAAGCTTAAGATCATGTTTTGGTCATAGGTTAAATACGTTAGTAAAGTTTGAAACCATATGATTTTCGGAACAACCTTTTACTATTAGATCGTCAATGTTAAGGAAAGCTTGGGATGGTTCTAGTACCGAGAAGGCTAATGTCATCATTCTTTGAAATGAATTAAGTGCCATTTTTATTCTGTAAGGTAATCGTTTAAAGCGGTATGACTCAGTGATCGTTGCAAATGACGTTACGTTTGGTGGAAACCAGACATTAAATCCAAACAGGAAAATAACTTTGCTCTACCAAGTTGATAGATTATCTCCACCTGTTAATCTCAATCTGTTCCAGAAAGTGATTTCTTTGGCATGATTAGTAATTGGCTTTTGTACTCTGCTGTGGAGGGTTTTTCTATCCCAAACTTAATTTGATTTCTGACTTGTTTATCTTGTTCTTCTATTTGGCTATGGGGTGTTCTATAGTTTTTAATATAAACTGAAATGAGAACCTTTACTCTATATTTTTGTTCATAAAAATTAGTGGAGGATATTGGCTCTTTTTCTTATCCGAATATATATATATGCATAAATTCGGTGCATACCTTAGTGAGAGTACTTTTAAACATTTTGTTAATTTGGATTGGACCTCATTGTATCTGATTTTAAATGCTAAGCCTTTTGATTTAAGAGTACCTTTACCTATTCCAGGTATTGTTATTATTTTTGACGCGTCTATGATATCATAGTTATCAGAACTTATTTTTAATAGACTTAAATCATCGCCTGTATGAATTAAAAGTGTTAGGGAAGTTTTTGTTTAATAATTTTTTTATCTGAATCTAAATGTTGTGACTAAGATTTATTTTATACATTGTTGTTTTTAAGTATTCATGTTCATAGCTCTGACTTGAGGATTCGAGTTTCCTCTTTTTTTGGAATTATTTTTTGAGGTGCCCCTTTGAGAATTTGAGTTTCCTCTATTGTTGTTTTGACTTCTGTCTGGTTTTGGATGTGGCCATAATTTCCTTGATAATTATTATGTATGTAATATTGGCCTCTGCCGCGATAATTTCCCTTGTAGAAGTATTTCAGGTCAGCATGTTCAGCATTTAATCCTTCGTCGATATATGAAGCTTCTAGCAATTTACGCAAGTTACCAAGTTCGTTTGTGGACTAAGATGCGGTTTGTCCTCGTTGGTAAATATTTGCCATTTTTGCTTTGATTACCTCTGAGGTTACAATTGTGCTTTGTAGTTTATTAATAATGGCATCAATTGTGCTTTCATTTTGTACCTTATAGAGGGCTAATTCAAACGTTTTTGCCTATTTCTTCAATTTCATTGCCATAATGAATCTTTGTAGATGAATTTTCTTTCCATCGAACTCTGGCACTGCATTTGCAAAATCTTTAATATACGCCCTTTGCGCAGCAACCTCGTCTGTCATCATGTTGTCTTTTGTGGGTATAATACTTATATCTAAATCAAATTCTTCCTCTCCTAGTTCCGGTATTCTTATTACAGCAAGAATTGTTAGATCGCGAAGATCTCTCTCTTTGATATTAATTGCTTCACTTGATTCTGATCTTCTTCTTCCGTTGTATCTATTTCTACCTGTTCTGTTAACTTTTGGTCAAGATTTTATTAAGATTGTCAAAATCGATAAATCTAATTTATACCTCTCTTTGAAAGTTATTAAATTTAAACGTAACTTGATCAACTATTATGATATTTTTGATTTGTTTCTTTTAATATTATTTTCTCAATAACTGCACTAATATTCTTGCCTCATTGAATTGATAAGAATTTTCGCATGTTTGTTAATGGTTTCTTTCTGTATTACCCTATTTTGACTAACACATTAGTAGACTTATATAAAGCTTCTTTGATTTTTCGAATTTCGAGAGTTAGTTGCTTCCATTTCATTTTGTACTATAATTGATAATACAACTATTTGTCCTAGCATTGTAGCGGAGCGTAGAATTTAAGGTTCAAGAGGTACTACGCCACCTAGCAAGCGGTAGCCGTTGCAATTGGCATCATTATACGCGAGATGTTTATCGGCAACCTGCAAGAGTGCATTTACGTTAACATTGAATCTCCCAGTGATCCCAGCTCTAGCCCCGGCAGTAAGCCATTGTCAAATGCACAAGACTTCCTTTTGAAACCGTATCTTGACCTGAAAAGTTTGTTATAGCTGTCTGAGGTGCAGCGAATACTTTTATATAGATACCGAAGAGAAAGCGGGATGTTGGATTTGGTCAGTGTCCCGATCCGATCTCGTTAAAGTCTATCATTCCATTCCTATTAATTTACGCGGCTTTAAATTCTGCAGTGGACAGTAGAAGCATTTCGGCCACATTCTGGTCTCTTAAAATTTGTCACCTGACCCCTTCGGGTAAGTTCGAATGGATGCAAAACAAAACAAATGAATATGCTCTCATACAATCTTTATTATCTCAGGTAGAGAACGTAGGCTTTGCATGCCCATATTCACCGATTACCTCTGCCGCGGAGACAGATGCAGCGAGCATAGCAAAAAAATTGATTCCCGCTCCAAGAAGCTCAGTTTGTCTTCGGCGCGGTCACTACTCAGTTCGGCGGTTTGTGCTATAAGGTTAAGAAAATCAATGTATTAAAAGCCAAAAGGTGTTTCCTATCCCGTTGGCCCGCTGCTGCTAATCAGCCACGGCTAACGGCATGTAAATCTATGTATGGTATAATAATACACAGAAGTGTCCCAAATATTAGGCAATGCACGCATAAAACTGTATAAAAACCCCTTGCAAATCTATGTGAATAGTATTAAGGTTTAAAATGTCTACATCGCCGGAAAAAAATTTTAAATGAATGAAAGGGCTTAAATGAATTAATAATTTCAAAAAATTAAAATATGTACAAATATGGCATAGTGCTGAAAAGTAATTTTGTGCACTAAGTTTCAAATTACTTATCAGTAGTGAGATCTTAGAGAAAGAGATGTAAAGAAGGAATTTCGGTGGTATTGAAACATGAGTTGATAAGTGTGTGTTTGCCGAGTCTTTTGTATGTTTTCTTGCATTCGTCTGCAAAATTTTACAGCACCACCATCAACAAATGGAAGCGCTTTCATCATTGGAGTAATTAAGGTGAGCTTTGTTCGACTGATTTGTTACCTTTTCAGCATATTTAAAGTCTTAATTTTTGACCGAAATTTTATTGCACGATCACAAGAATGACTATAAATAAAACGCTAAAATAAATATAATGAATTTGCATAAAAAATTTAAAATTATCAGAGAACATTGGAATGAAATATTTTAAAATTGAAATTGAAATAGCAAGGTTACCTTTTAAATATTAAAGTCAAATTTTGTAATGTATTTTATTAGCGGTAGTCGCACAAATGCATTATTTTGTTGGAAGAGCATTGGCCATGGTAGGGTGGGCTGATAATACCCCCGTTTACATATAGGCTAATGTCTTGTCAAGTGAGAAGTTCTGTTTTTCATCCGTCTGTCCGGTTTTCATGCTGTCTCTTTTCCGGTCAATTTTGGCTCGTTACCTATTCGCACGCGATAAATTTTAATTTTTAAAGATATTAATGAGCATCCGTAACACCACGGAACACCACGATATTTGCCGACGAGATAGAACCGGATTTCAACGCGTGCGGGATTTACAGTTTGCAAGACCACCAGGTCAACATTGTTCGTTACAGGAATAATATGAACTAATATCTAAAATAATTTGACGCCCGACGTGAAAATACTACACCTTTCCTTTCAGTTTCTGTCAATTTTTCCTAGTCAGGTTGGACAACTTTCATTCGCATAGGAATGCAGTGTTTATACTTTCAAAAATAGTGAAACCTGACCACGAAGAAAGTTTTGCACAGCTGTCTCCTTAAGTTGAGTTAAATTACAAAAATCAAGCGCTGCTGACCTTAGGCATTTAGCATTCACTATATGTTTTAGATAACCGCGCTTGGCGGAGCGATGCCTAATTTAAATTATGTCTAAGAAGTCATCACTGCAGGATAACAGAGCTAATTCTCGCAAGCAATAGCCTGGCCGCTGTTTTGGTAGGTATATTATGACTTATTTTTATTTTAATTCTGACAGATTTGGATGCGCTTGGAACTACAATACTAGAGACAACTATTAGTAGTTGAGGTTGGCCACGCTTTAAATAATCGAACCAGGTCAAATGGTCAAATCACTTTTATCTTTTATCCTAGCTTTCTCAGAACCTCTCACATAAACATACATAAAAGCTTTGAAAATGAGCTCTTGGTTAAGCATAGAGTAATTTATTTATCATATCTTTTCATTTCTCACTCATATCTTACAATCATAAATATCCTTTCGTATATTATTAGGTAGAATCCAAAGTCTATAATTAATTAATTAATTAATTAAAAAGAACATTTTCTTCTACAGAGATTGTATTTTCTTTGTTAGAAAATTCAGAGAAAATAATATATGTTAGAGATTTTATTAAGTTGTCGATTTAAGGCAGAATAATACAATACCGATACTGAAGAGGCAAACGCTTCTACAGGCTCTGTTCGTTATGCAGAACTCGAACTTCGTCAACGGAATCAAATGCAAGTGCTTTGCTTGAAGGGAAAGCCGATGATTTCTTCTGGTGGGAAAATAAATCTGTTCAAACCGTAAGATGGAATGATTTGTGTACTTCTCTTCGCCGACAGTTCAGGGACACGAGAACTGATGTAAATATCCCAGAAATGATCAGGGATCGTAAACAAAAAGAAAATTTCGACTCCTTTTATGATGCATGGGTCCAACCGACAAGTAGTTTAGATTATCACATGGAGAAGGAGTTAATAGAAATCCTTCGGCGAAATTTAAGGCCCGCGATAAGGTACGAGATTTTAAATAAATCTATTAGTTCAATGTCACGCCTCCGCGAAATTTGTGGAAAGCGGGAGTGTTTCCTTGAAGAACTTAAGAGAGAGCAGGTCTACAAAACCGCCATTCAAGAGCGACGTGTCTCAGCTCCTTGAAAATTCTCATGACATAAACGATTCCGAATTCTTCGATGAGCTGGAAAGAACTATGGAGGCTATATACTTAATCTGCTGCAATTGCATAAAGGAGGACACAGACACCAAGACTGCACACCGACACGAAAAGAGTTCTGTTATGGTTGTGGTGCTCGAAATACCTACAAACCATCTTGTCAAAGGTGTTTAAAAAACATCAAGAAGAACACCCAAGCTGTTCGTTCGCGGACTGTTCTGAAGGCACAAGGAACGAACACGGAGAATCAGGAAGTACAAATCTGAAGAAGAGTATTCCTGAGAAGGATAGCCTTGAACCAATTGAGGCCACCTCAGCAGGATGGCACCAGAGAATTTCGACAGTGAATAGTTTATTAACAGCAGTACTAGCAAAAATAGTAAAAATTGTAGGATTAAAGCTAAGTCCAGAAATTCAATCAGGCTAAGCAGATTTTGGAGAGTCACAAAGGATCTGCGTGCGCTCCAGAAAAGTTGTGTCGACAATCGGCCATATGCTGCAGGAAAAGTCCTTGGCAAGGAAGTGAAAGGGCTGATGGATAAAGGAGCAGCAATGAGCTGTATGTATAGGCGGTCGATTTGCACAAGACATTTTCGGAAGCGGAGTGCCCGTTCGTAGAGTATTTAGTAATATTTCGACTGCAGATGGCAGGAAGCAAACAAATTGTCGGGCCAATAAAGACAGGAATAGAGTACAAACACCAAAAAGAGTTTTTTGAATTATATATAGTCCTTCGTTAGCGCAGGATCTTTATTTAGTCATTGAATTTTTGAACGTTTTTCACCTGTTACTTCCAGATATTCCGATTTCAGAGCTGAGCAAGATTTCTGAAGAGCAGAGAAAAAGTCTGCAGAAGGTAGTAGAAAAATGTCCATTGTTTGAAGTAGCGGGGTTAGGTAAAACAAGCCTGCTGTCTCATCAGATTGATGTTGGAGATGCGAAACCCATTAATCAGAGGCATTTTCCTGTCTCTCCAGCTGTAGAAAAATGCCTCTATGCAGAAGTAGATCGAATGCTACATCTAGGGGTAATTGAGGAATCCGACAGTGCCTGGTCATCACCAGTAGTCCTAGTTCAAAAGACCAGAAAGGTTAAGCTTTGCCTAGATAGTGGTAAAGTCAAGGACGCGTATCCATTGCCGCAAATTGACGGTATCCTTAGTCGGTTGCCCAAAGCTAATTTCATTAGTAGTCTAGACTTTAAGGTTGCATTTTGGCAGATACCATTAGATCAAGCGTCTATGGATAAAACAGCTTTCAGGATACCCGGTCGTCCACTTTACCAGTTCAAGGTGATGCCGTTTGGACTCTGCAATGCGGGCCAAGCTATGTCACGGTTTATGGATAAGGTTATCCCGGCGTCCTTACGGAATGAGGTCTTCATCTATCTCGATGATCTCCTTATAGTCTCCGAAAGTTTCGAAGGGCATGTGGATATACTCGGGACAGTTGCAGATTGCATCCGAAAGCAGGTCTGGCTATTAATGTCAAGAAAAGCCATTTCAGCGTTCAACAGGTCAAGTATTTGGGGCATGTAATTGGGAAAGGTGTTATATGCACGGACCCAGATCGAGAGATTTCCATTGCCAAAAACTCGTAGGAGTCTCAGAAGTTTTTTGGGTATGGCTGACTGGACTAGAAAGTTTATTGATAAAAAAAGCAAAAAGAAAATTCAGTATGACAGATGAGGGACGAAAGGCTTTTGAGGAACTGAAGCTTAAGCGCCAGTTTTTAGAAGTCAAGATTTCAGTAAGCCTTTTTATATACATTGCGACCCAAGCAATAGCGGAGTAGGAAGCGTTTTGGTCCAGAAGACAGAGGATGGTGATGAGTCGCCAATCGCGTAGGTATCCAAAAAGCTCAATTAAGCCCAGAAAAATTACTCCGTAACTGAGCAAGAGTGTCTTGCGGCGATTATAAGCGTGAATCGCTTGTAACAGATCACGTATCGCTCAAATGTCTGATGAATCCAATGAATTTACATTCGCGGTTGGCAAAGTGGGCCCTTAAGTTGCAGGCTTTTAGATTCACGATTGAGCATCGGAAAGGGTCAGTGAATGTTATTCCCGATGCACTCTCGAAGGTAAATGAGAACGAATTAGCGAGCATAGATGCCTCTAATGGATTGTTAGTGGATACTTCCTCCGAACATTTTCGATGTCCTGAGTATATCGGTCTGATAGACAGTCTAAGAGCCAATAGCTCAAAAATTTCTTGACTTTAAGGTTGTTGACGGCTTAGTATATAGGCGCTCAGAACACGCAGCAGGTGACACTTAGACTAATAAGCTCAAAAGAAAATTGCAATTCGGCAAATTACTGGTGTCGCGTGGCCAGAACAACGGCAACGCTCGATCTACTGGTAACCATACCCCGGTAGCTGGCAAAGTGCAACAGCCGGCCGTTGACTCCAAAGATATTGGATACCGAGATATAGTAACCCTAGGTGGGAACACCTAGTTTATCCGCTTTAGACTGGCAGCTAAGTAAAAGCTCTACTAGGGTAGACAATTAGAAAAAGGGGGAGAATCCATTCTTATGTCTTGCTGACAGAAGCCGCCGCCTCCAAGGAAAGGCGACCGTTCCAGGGGCAGTCGCACACGGAGTCCTCTCCTCCAGGATCAGCCACCAGGGTCCAGGAGGACACCTATAGCTCAAAAGATTTTCATGTGTCGGACCATCGCCGCCATTTTAATCAAAGAAGGAGAGAATATCAACCACAAGGACGGCATTCGACATTCTGGGATGCTTGTAACCGCAGTACTCGAAATCCTCATACTTCCGAAGATTGTTCAGCTGTAGGAGTGACCCGATAAAAGGCTTAGTGACCAACAGCATACTTCGAAAAAGTGGTGGTGCAATGTAAATGTGTCTATTGAATCAATCTAAGCTAAAGTGAACTTATGCATAACCAAAGGCAAATGCCGCATAAAATACAACCAAAACACAGGTGAAAATCAAAAACATGGGAAGCATTCAAAAATGCATTGAAATACATTTAAATAAAGTGAATCGGTTGTGCTGATCCTGATAAACAATTAGCGAAGACGAGTCTCACCACCAGCGTTAAGAACGACGCGTGCCTCAGCAGCAGTCTTTTAGTCCACGTATATTTACCTATATATCCAATATAATATTTTGAAAATCCTAGGATCCGGAGCGTCGAGATCTCATCGCACAGGATTTAAAAGGAGGTAAGTTTGCCTGAACGCGGTTCCTTTTTTAAAGCATACATATATAAATATTTGTGCAGTACAAACCGTTTTTTTATAGGCTGTTATTAAAATTTCATCGGCGAGTATCAGGCTTGTAGTTGTTTGTACAATTTCAAGAACCCTCTGAGCGACGTTTGTAGTCGTGAATGGTCAGCGTTTTGCTGATGTGCGCACCTTACGGGTGGTAAATTCGATACTCTCCGCTTATAAAAATAATTGTGGGGCAGGGAGGACTGACGAAATTTACGCTATAATATTATTTTTCCAGGCACTTTAAATTTTTATTCATGTTATGTTGGAGAGGAGGGAGGATTACCAAGATCCCACGACTCGAATGCGACGTAGCTTATGCCGGCAAAAATGGTCCCTGAACGGCTGTTCATTTGCCACAAGCAAATGCGTCAGAACGCGTTAAACGATCCATAATAACTGCAATACGATCTTATGCAGATATCAGTCAAAAAGACTGGAACGCAAACTTAAGCAGCATTGGCTGTGCTTTAAGGTCAGCTACTCATTCGGCAATCGGTAGGTCACCCTATTAATTGGTGTTTGGCCAGTATATGGTAACGTCAGGAAGTATAGCAGAATTGGCTCGAGGTAAGGCAAATAAGCTTTCGCAACAGCAGGATAATAAAAACAGAGAGCGTTATAATCTGAGATCGCGAGAAGTAAACTTTTATAATGGTCAAGAAATATTTCGCCGAAATTTTAAGCATAGTTGGATTCAAACCGGCACGAGTGCGACAAAAATTGGGAAACTCGTATTATGAGATTGGGCAAAAGATTTGTTCACCACCAAGTCAGATCTTGGCGGGGGGTGTTGTAGCGGAGCGTAGCACCACAGATTTAGGGGGTACTAGCGCCACCTAGCAAGCGGTAGCCGTTGCAATTGGCAACTTTACGCGAGAGGTTTATCGGCAATCTGCAAGAGTGCATTTGCGTTAAGGTTGAATCTCCCAGTATTCCCAGCTTCTTCCTTTTGAAACCGTATTTTGACCTGAAAGGTTGGTTAAAGCTGTCTGAGGTGCAGCGAATACTTATAAATAGATACAGAAAAGAAAGAGAGAGGTGGGATCCGTTCAGAGCCTCAATCCGATCTCGTTAAAGTCTATCATTCAGTAAACAGTCATTTGTCACCTAGACTCTTTCCGGTAATTTCGAATGGATGCAAAGCAAAGCAAATTAATATGCTCTCATACAATCTTTATTATCTCTGGTGGGGAACCTAGGTTTGCATGCCCATTATCACCAATTACCTCTGCCGCGGAGACAAAAGCACCGAGCATAGCGAAATTGATTCCCGCTCCAAGAAGCTCAGTTTGCCTTCGGCGCGGTCACTACTCAGTTCGGCGGTTACATAAGTCCCGGCGCGGAGAGGAGGGAAAAACTCCCCTTTAACAACAGGAAAAGAGACAATATGCCCGCCAAGTTGGAAGTGTTTTTTTTTTTGAGTGTTATAAGGCTAAGAGAAGCAAAGCCGTCGCTGCTGCTAATCAGCCACGGCCAACGGCATGTAAATCTAGGTATTTCATTATAATACAGAAGTGTCCCAAATATTAGGCAGTGCATGCATAAAACTATATAAAAACCCCCTGCAAATCAAAATGAATTGTATTAAAGTTTATAATCTTTAAATCGATGGAAAAATATTTTAAATGAATGATAAGGTTTAAATGAATTAATAATTACAAAAATTTAAAATATGCACAAATATGGCATAGTGTTGAAAGGTAAAAGTTGTAAAAATTTAAATAAGTAAAAAAATAATACAAATGTGAATATTATAATTGAGTTAGTAACCCATAAAACGAAGAAAAGAAGTTTGTGCAAGAAGTTTTAAGTTACTTATCAGCAGTGAGATTTTAGAGAAAAAGATGTTACGAAGGAATTAGAAAAAATTAAAAATTTTCGTGTAGGCGAATTTCGGTCGTATTGAGACATGAACTGATAAGTGTGTGTTTGCCGAGTCTTTTGTTTGTTTGCTTGCTTTTGTCTGCAAAATTTTACAGCACCACCACCAACAAATAGAAACGCTTTCATCATTGGAGTAATTAAGGTGAGTCTTGTTCTACTGATTTGTTACCTTTTCAGCATATTTAAAGTCTTAATTTTTGACCGAAATTTTATTGCAAGATCACAAGAATGACTATAAATAAAACGCTAAAATAAATATAATGAATTTGCATAAAAAATTTAAAATTATCAGAGAACATTGGAATGAAATATTTTAAAATTGAAATTGAAATAGCAAGGTTACCTTTTAAATATTAAAGTCAAATTTTGTAATGTATTTTATTAGCGGTAGTCGCACAAATGCATTATTTTGTTGGAAGAGCATTGGCCATGGTAGGGTGGCCTGATAACACCCCCGTTTACATATAGGCTAGTGTCTTGTCAAGTGAGAAGTTCTGCTTTTCATCCGTCTGTCCGGTTTTCACGCTGTCTCTTTTCTGGTCGATTTTGGCTCGTTACCTATTCGCACGCGATAAATTTTAATTGTTATAAGATATAAAGAACACATCAATTTTTGCCGACGAGATAGAGCCGGATTTCAACGCGTGAGAAATTAACAGTTTGCAAGACCACCAGCTCAACGTTGTTCGTTACAGCATTGACTGTGTATTTATTTCCGAAAATATTTTGCTATTTCTCACAGTAGACAGTACCTTCTGAGTGCTATTGCAATGGACACGGGTGGAAAAAGTTGAGTTTTATATATACATATACTCATATTCGGAAATATGGATCAATACCTATCGAGTGACCTAAAAAAAATATGCCACTTCCACTCTAACGTCCACAAACGGTTTAAACGCTAAAATCTGTCTGTCGCCCACATAGCATTTACTGAAATAGCCGGTAGGTGGCGCTCTAAAATATCGCTTTGCTGACTATATATCTCCATTTCTCATTTGCTCCTTAAGCAGAGTAACGGGTATCTAATAGTCCAGGCACTGGACTATTGCGTTTTTCCTTGTTTTTATTTAGAATTAAGGATTTTTTAGTTTCGGGTCTTATTTTTTTTTCTTCGTGTGTCTTTTTTTATCATAGTTTAATTTGAAAGTTTATAGATGTATTTGGGATATTTCCGTCCGCATCAGCTGGTCGTCGCCGGTTGGCTCGCTAATGCTCCATTGCTGGCATAAGAGGCAGCCTACCCCTCTTACTTGTTGTCTCAGATGCTGATGTCCTGGGCCTATCGGTTAGGCGCTCTCCGGTCCCGGGAAATCTTTGAGATACTCCTTGATTCTTTTTGGTAGCTGCTTTGGAAGTAGAGGTTTTATTTTGTTTTCTTGGATAATTATCTTAATAACTGAATAAGCTGGAGCTATTGGTTTTATTTTTATAAGACTTGAATTGAAATAACCAAGGACTGGACTGGACTGTTGCCCAGGTTGTTTTTTAATTAATAGCCACTTTATGTGAGCTACTCTTAGCTCCATAACTCCATCTCTTCTCACTCAAATTTTTTTTCCAGCTTCCAGTTTGCAGTGCTTCTGTTGCCGATTTTTAGTTCTTCATCCGCTCTTATTCCATTTGTAGTTTTCGTATTTTTTCCTGGTTTTCCACACTTGTTGCAGCATTATTGTAGTCCGGGTTTCTCTTTAAGTTAGATTCCAATCATGAGTGCTTGTAACACCCTGTCACGGTCGTCATGTAGTGCTTCTTGTCGCCATCGCACACTTGTAATAATCACTCGTTCGTTTTA
Source organism: Drosophila biarmipes (assembly GCF_025231255.1). NCBI lineage: Eukaryota > Metazoa > Arthropoda > Insecta > Diptera > Drosophilidae > Drosophila > Drosophila biarmipes. The sequence continues at coordinate 267,457 of NW_026114526.1, read as the reverse complement.
TTTTAGACCAACAGGTCATTATTTATTAAGATCCCAATCAGGATGTTTCGCTTAAGATTAGGTCTGGTTGATGGGCATTCGGCATCAGCTGGAAAAAATGCTGACAATGCAATTATGCATATTTTCACCACGCTGGCAACAAAAAAAATCAAAGCACGGCCCTTTGAGGTGACTTATACTGAATGTACAGTTGAGAAGCTAATATTCTTATAGAATAATTCTTGTCCATTAGTTTTATTAGAATATATTTAAACAAAGGAGGGTATGCAGTGCGCGCGACATTTAAATCGTATTCAAGTAAGTCGGCCTGTGTGTGAAACATACCAACAAAGCGACAGTTGTCTGCTGGGTGATCATATTACCAATGCACTTGAAAATGTTAATAGTTTAATGTTATGAATGTACAGTGTGTACCAGCATACTACAGCCCAATGAATAGCTTCTAAATCTAGCTTTGTCGTGTTTTTATTACTTTCTCTCTTGGTGAATGAATTGATGCGTATGCTACTGGCAGCTGCACTTCATTTTTTTTTTACTATTAGACCTTTTTTTAAGATTGATTAGTTTGATTGAATAGACATTATTTTTACATAATCACGTAATATACGTGAAGAATCGGAAAATTTTTGGTAGAATACCTTTGTCAGTCTAATTAAAGGATAAATTAAAAACGTTTTTAAACGATTTTTAATCGTATGTTTTTCTGAACAACCGATTACAATTAGATCATCCATATATAGGAACGCCTTTGAAGGTTCGATACCTTAGTACACTTGTGTTCAAGATAGGATTCTCGTGTCTGGAACATGACCATTTTCTGGGTCCAATTAAAGGTTACTGCAAAAATTAAAAATGTTTTCAAACGGTTTTTAATCTTATGCTTTCCTGAACAACCGTTCAAGAAACCTTTCCCGTGTCTGGAACATGAGCATTTACCTGAAAATGCAAATAAATTTGGCGCTATTTTTTAGCGTGAAACGATAGAGTCATTTCTCATAGAAAATGGCATTATGTTCCGAGAGTTTTCTTCAGTTCTATTTGATGAAATCTTAACATAACATTTAAGCGTGAAAAGAATTTAGCTCTGCCCAGTTTATTGAAATATCATCTATTCTTGGTAATGGGAATTTATCGGTAAAAATTTTCCTATTGTTTTGGCGGTAGCCAATTACCCAATGACATCTCTTATTGGTTGAATTGGGTTGGAAAGGTCTATACTAAGACTAAAAGTTCTATGATTTTATCTTAAATTATTTTATTAACATGTTTGTTTACTTCTTCTTTTTGACTGTGAGGAATTCTTTAGTTTTTTATATAAACTTCTTAATAATCGTTCATCTTTATTTAGAATTTGTGGATACCAAATTTTTCTCTACTTTTTTCGCCAAAATTTTTTTTAAATAAATTCTTTCGTTTTTTTTTTGGATATCAGACATATTATATTTTGTCCCAATCCTTTATATCCAAAAACTACCTTTTCAACACTGATTATAGCTGGGACTTTTGTTAATAGATTAAGCCCAATTTGCTTTCCTGCATCCTACGAAATGTGTTGGTTCCCTGGTAAATTTTGATAATTCTTTCCAAAAGTGGTTATGTTATCTTTCTTTGTTTTGGTTGACTGTGTAAAATAAATTTTTTTTTACAAACGGGCAAAGCGCTTTAATCTGTATGCCGGCCAAAAAACTTTTATTAAAAAAGCAGGTAGGGTGCGCTCTACAAAACCTTTGTCCGGGCCCCTCCTTTTTTTTTGATCTTCTTTGTAATGAACAAAACTACATTTTCAAATGGTTTTAAACTCCATAGCTGGAAAAAAACACAAAAATTAAAAATTTTTTTGAAAGCCATGAACATTTTTTGGTCGATTAGCAAAATCATCATCAAACCATTCCAAAGTTATAGAACTTTGACTGAGTGCAACTTTTTCAAAAAGTATCAAAAAAGGCATAATCTGACCCCTATAAGTCCGGTAAAACTTAAAATTTTTCAAAACTGTTGACATAAAGATTTTTTTTGTCGCTGAGAACTGAAAAAGCAAAAGAGGTGGTTCCACTGTTAGGCTGGTTTTTAAGCTCATTTTTTTTTAAGACTGTTAACAAAATGCCTATTTTTGAATATAACGATTAAATAAATAAATATATATATACATATTTTATATTTTATCAAAACGTCTCGCAAAAAAAGAAATAGAAACCGTCAAAATTTACGTCTGTGATACCCAGATTTGCTTTTCGGAGGAAATTTGGTTGGAAGGGATTTCTGTGACACCCTCTTATTAGGTAATAGCGACTTCAATCCGAAATAGATTAAAACCTTAGCCCATGAACCTTGACCTGAAGCTTTAACCTTCCAGAACTGAAATACTTTTTAAATAAAAGCTTATAATGAAACTGTCGCATCTCGTTGTGAAATGAAATTATGCTGACCGATGTAATTTGATTACAAATCGGAACTTAACCTTATTTGGAATGCAATACTTTGGGCTGCGAACGGAAACTTGTGTTTAGTTTATGATTAGTTTTGTGAGGAGTTGAATAACTCCACATAAATCCCAGAAGCAGATGGCCGGCCGCTTACCTGGTACGCGCCGAATTCGCGTAGTGACGGCGTGGCGAAGAGCGGTTGGAGAACGTGAGAGTTTGGAGACCAAGGTTGGAGAAAGAAAGAGCGGAAACTTGGCGGGCAAAGCGAGAGTGCCGTGTGCAAAAGGAAGTAACGGGACGCTGCCGAACTTCGAACTCTGCCGTGAGCTTAGGACCAAGAGAGAAGGTGCCACACATCGGCAGCGGACTGGCTCACAAGAATGCCATATGCATCACGGGAACCAACGGGACAGCAGCATCATGCAGGACGTCGGTGGGAAGCTGCGCATGAATGACAGTGGGTCAAAGCCATGGACTTTAGACCCGGTAAGGAGAGTTTCGGTGGGCCGTGCGCAAAAGGAAGATAACGTTTCCCGGAGGCCCCATATAAGACCGCAGGGCGCTTGCAGTAGGATCAGTCGATCTCGAGGAGTGGAGTCGAAGAGTCGAGACAAGCAGTAAATTAGATATCAATTGAACAGACAATCAATCAAGGGAGCCACAACAAGTCGAATCGTCGAAAGTAGAGCCGGGAGCAAGATCGCTACGTCGAGACGTTCGGGATTTTGATTACAAAAAATCTCCGAACTGAGACACAGGTAGCTGGGGTCCAGGGGGCATTACACGACTAAGTCACGCTACGTACAGCCATCCAGACAGGAGCAGGACACCTATACCTATACCTTTTTGATGCTATTTCTGGCTGTTTGGCAAAACTTCGCAGGAAACAGACATCAGCGATCAAGACGCCACACCCCAACAGCCACGCCCAGAAGGTCGAGCCCGCAGAAACGGCACGGACAGTAAGCGAAAGGGTGAGGCTAGGGTGGAACGTTCGTTTATACTAAACGTAGAAGCGAAGGGAAACGCGAGGCACCCTCCTGGCATTTCGCCTTGACTGTCCGCGCGATCTGAACGGAAACCCCAGTAAGACCGTCTGGGACAGAGCAAGGGACAGGAGGTCATATGTCAAGAGGAGTGATCCTGGAGAGCACGTCAGTATGTTCACCCTATTCTGAGAACGGTGACGCTTCCCTAAGCCCGTACGGCTGACCCCGTAGCGAGTCTGAGTCGTTGCCAAGCAGTCGGCGAGTCAACGCGTCACGGACAAGCAGCGAACAAAGATTTTCAGGAAGCTACAAAGCCGCAACACCGCGTCAACGAGGCGAGAGGACATCGAGACAACCAGAGCCGTCGGAGACACCAAGGACAAGCAAATTACCAAGCCGTCTGTAGTTATACCCGTAATAAACCCACAACGAACCCATGAAAGAAACCTATATTATCAAAGTCGAGGTTTTTATTAAAAAAGCAGAAAGTCATCAACAACAGAGCCAGAGTCGGAAGCAGTGCCGTCGAGACGTTCGGACTAGGACATCTGGAATCCCCGAAGTAAGAATTAGGTAGCTGAGGTCCCGAAGGCATCAAGTCTAGGCGATACGTTTTTAAATTTGTCACGATCATACCTGGGCGATTTGCTCCACGGGTCTGTCAGAGTTAAACAATTTAGTTCTGCGACGAGAAACCATGAGTACTATACTACCAGCCACCGACATGTTGAGGCGTTTAAGAAGCGTTGTCCTGGAGAGGTCCAGCTGTTCAAAAGTCCCGGTAAGGCGGTTGTCAACAGAAATTACAGCGCCACGTCTCGATAGCCACGCGGAACGCTTTGGGGTGCGCTGGAACATTTGGTCACGTCAAGCAAAAGTGTAAGGCGCTGGGTGTAAAGGAAAGTAAACTGCTAGGCAGCTTACTAGCGTTAGCTTTGAATGAACGGATGTACTGAACGAGAGCATAGTGGGACCGTTTAAAACAGAGCAAGGGACAGGCGTTTATTGTCTCCAAAGGTGACGCTTCCCAAAGCCCAAAAGTCAGATCCCTCTGCGAGTCCAAGCCACCTCGAGGCAACGCGATGGCAGGCGAGCAATAACAGCAGCCAGTTGAATCAGCGAGAGGAGATACCGAGACCAATCAAGCCAAAAACCCTTTGTAATTAGATGTACCAGAATAAAAGCAGCTGTATCCTATGCTTCTTACGGCTGTACGAAGCAGTCACATTATATAAATTTGGTGGGACGAATACAAAATCTTCTGTGCTAGCGGCATGACCTACAAGCGTAGCGAATAGACCTACAAAATCAGTTCGTTACATCTGGCGTCCAACGATGTTGTCCCACCCGCCTCAAGAAGAAGGACTTCGCCCACGTCGCACAGAGGCATAATATCGCCCTGCATGCTAGATTCGACGACATGCCAGGGTAATGATAGAATATTATTCAGAATCGAAGAACGACCGACAACATTGACATTTGGGCCACGCTGGAAGGAGCAAACCACTGCAGAACTGTCCAAAGTATTACGTTAAAAAACGCGGAAGGGAATAACCCATTGGCAAGCCTAAGCGTTGACAAATTGCAAAAGGAAGCCCACTTACCTCGGAACCCTGCCAGTCAGACTATGCAAAGGTCGACAAACAGGCTCGACGGGCCGGAAAACTATACGAGCTCCTGGAGCAAGTATAATGGTCCGCCAGCACATACGGCTTGGACTAAGATATGGTCCCGCAAGCGATGCCAGCATTGTTTAATGTAATGGCATTGAAGTGGTCTTCGCTAACAACAAGTTATAGAAAGTGGCTGGCGGATTATTTTGCTGGGCATGCGGCAAGTGGGTGTCAGATGCGCCGATCGAAAAAATCGACACAATCGATGGCTCGAGGAAAAGTTATCGGTAGCAGTCGTTCAACAGGCAAGCAAATATTACTACAACATTCCTGGAAACAGAGCTAGCAATTTTCAACACCGTGACGGAAATATCAAATATGGTAAAGCACCAGATCAACATGAAGGATGACAAGGAAATCAAGCATGGATGAATATAGATCATACAACTCTTTTATCGTCATGATGAAAAAGGAGACAAGCAAGTGTAGACGGTGCGTCGACTTCAGACAGATCAACGCGAAGTCAATGAAGAATGCCTACCCTCTGCCCACATAAACTATATCCTAGATCATCTAAGGGAAGCACGGTACATCAGAAATTTGGACCTGAATAATGGATACTGGCAGATACCACCGCAAGAAAATAAAAGGCAATAAACGGCTATCACAGTTCCGGGCAAAGGCATATCATTGAAGGATAATGAAGCTCGTACTCCACTCGGCGTCCGCAACATTTCAGCTGGTTTTGGACCTAGTGCTTGGTCGCCTTACGCATTCCGTTATCAGGATAACATAATAGTGATCGGTTGTAGTCTAAGGGAACAGAAGGAAATCCCAAAAGAAGTCTTCGGGCGTCTTAAAAATGCAAGCCAGAGAGATGCTATTTTTTGGAGGATAAACTGCTTTATAATGAAATCTAATAAATAGCAAGTAACAGGAATAGATATGGAAATAGTAGCCGCCACCCCGAAACTGAAACCACCCTCGACCATCAAGAAACTCCGGCAATAACTAGCAGTGGCGTCGTAGTACCGCCCAATGGGATGCAGCCTATCACGACGAATATCAATAACAGCTATTAAATCACGTGTTACAATAGAGCGCAGGACTTAGGACTAGGCTATTCAACCAGATAGCGACAGACAAGGACAAACAAGGAAGTTGTGCCCTTATGTCAGCAGTTGTTTATGCTGACTTTGCCACCTTACTATGATCACCATCAACCATATATATTTAAAGTGAGCCTTCAAGTGCGACTACTCTTCACAACAACATACTCCGACAACATTCAACGATACATGGCTTCCCTTTATACAAGTACTCAAATTCAGCGAAAATTACAAATTATATTATTAAACATAGGTTAAGCCTATAAATGAACAAAATATAAATATAGCGTACATAATATAATTTGTAAATCGAGATTACATTTAAATATAAAAAATCTAGCTTTAGCAATATCTCATTCATGACTAGGCTTATGTTGATAACAAATAAAAGTCAAATATTCGTCAGAGGGCATAAGGTGTAAGTGACCTAAATTTTGATTTTTTACTTCGGTCTATGTTTTGTTTGGGAGGAGCGATTCAGGGATTTACTTTATTAGATAATAGTAGTTACTAAGCACGGGTTCTAGGACAATTTGCATATAAATAGCCCCGTCCCTCCACCCCCACTCATTTGCGTATGCGTGTTCTGGGAAAATTACCATAATCCAGAAATTTACTGATTTTAATGGGTTTAAAGGTCATAACAAGGAAGATCGCTGTAATCGAATGCTTCCACTATCAGATACCCGTTACTTAGCTTAATTTTAGGGTGTCATCTACTGGCTATTTCAGTAGATGTTATGGGGGCGGCAAACAGATATAAGCGTTTAAACCGTTTGTGGGCATTAGAGTGGGCGTGGCACATTTTTATAAGCAGCAACGCGATATTTTAGGGCGCCACCTACCGCCTATTTCAGTATATGTTATATGTGCGCCAGACAGATTAAAGCCGTTTGTGGGCGTTGGGCGTGTCAGTCGATAGGTATTGATAAGACAAACAAATTTAAGTTAAAAGTTTGTTTCTATCATAGAAACTGTAGGCGCTACAGATTTCCGCTGAAGCAAACTTGCGCTGCAGAGGAAGCCCAGAAATCTGAAACATAAGTTTGACTGCTCTAGCTCTTATAGTTTCAGTATTCATACGGTCAGACAGACATGGCTAGATCGATAACCCTGCGAATAAAGTGTATAATAAAAATGTCACGATCATGTCCATAAAGAGTATACTTGATTGCCACCTTCGCCTTTCACATCACCATGTGACAATATTAATCATGTATTCTCCTGCTCATTATGAGCAATTAATAGTCACGTGAGAAAGGTGCTCGTGAAAAAGGTCGCACACCCAAAGTTTCTGAAGGTTGTTATCTTAGAGGAACATATCATGTTGGGGAAAGGTGTGATTCCGTACCCTTTTGCCTCATTATCACAGGTGTTCCTATGCACTTGATAAAAGTCGCACACCCAAAGTATACAAAGGTTGTTATCTCAGAAAAACTTGACCGATCATTTTAAGGAATAATGTTTTCTTTGATTGCAAGACTAATTTAGAAATTGATAGAAACCGTAGGCTCCTCACAAAAATATAAGTATTAATAAATAATCGTAGGTTGAGATTAGGCACAATAGGCACGATAGTCAATTCTCACAGCGAAATCAATATCCGAAAACTGGAACACGGCAGGCAAGTTTTAGATATAGAAAGTAAGCCAGCAGAAAATATGTAAGTAACTTGCGAATTGCAATATAACATCATAATAAAACCTGAATTGTTGACTTAAAATTTATAATAACATGTGGCATGTCTATTTTGACTGATCTCAGAAAAATTCTCGTGTCCGGGGTTGCTTACCACTTGCTGGCGCTCCATCCCCACCAGTAACTACTGGTGGTACAGTGGAGACTTCGACAAGTTTTGGCCAAAAGAGCACGTGAGACCCCCTCGGCGAATGCCAAGAGAGATCAAGCGTGCCGGCTAGATCGTAACCCAGGCCACAGCACAAAATGTCGAACTAGTGTGACATAAAGGAGTCCCTCCAAGAGATATGCGAACAAGATTTATAAAAAAATTTGTTTTTTTTTTTCATTCTTTTTTTCTAGATTATAATATATTTCCATAACATTGAGGGCTTCATATTTGTATTCCGAAATTCGATGGCATACACAAGTATCGACTACCTCGGTAGCTGTATCATTGTTCCGCACACAGGTGTCTATATGATTTCGTTAAATAGGCGTTTTCATATTTTGTTCATCACATTCAAAAGTTTTGATTTTGGATGGCCTCTTATAAAATTAATACGATTAAAAATCATTATACACCGATGTCTGGTTCATTTTTCATACCACTACCTCGTTTCCTTTTAACGAAAAAGGCGATAATCCACGTATGTAACGAATACGATCACTTTCGTTTTGAATGGGCCTTGATTTCTGCCTTAAAAATTGCAAAAAATCCACAAAGATGTTTGGCGTATAATATTAACAAATCGCTCGAAATAATAATGTATAAAACATTTTCTGAAAAAGAACACTCAAAGGAGCTTAAACGTTTTCGGATATAATAAAGATAGGAAGGAAATAATCGAACCACTTTTTTAATCGGAAGTGGCAAAAACCTCTGGTGCAATTTTTCTGCAATGTATATTTATGTTTCTCCGGAACTGAGGAAGCTGCATTGAATCAAAAGACGCTATGCAGTAGAAAGGTCTCACAGATGCCACACCCCCAGATTAATACATTGGAATTTACCCAAGTTCAACATCAGCTTCAAGTTCCATTCGTTGTCTACGCGGATTTTGAATGCATTCTGGAATTAATGATTGTATTCCATTACTCAATTTAAATATTTTTTTCATGGCTTGAGAAACATCATTAGCACTTTTTGACTTTAATGGCTCCCATTTCAACGAAATCTGCTTGCCACAGATCATTTATAATCATCACTCGCCTTCGTTGAAGGTTTTTCGAGATGGTCCGTGCATATTCTTCTAATAGGCTAAAAAGCGACACCTTCTAACTAAGTTGTCTTTTTTTCGGTAATGATATTGGTTTTCGGTAAATTATACCCATCAAAATATAATCCTCTACTCACGCAACTTCTCTACTATGGAACAAATTTCATTATTGTTGCGGGTGTTACCCGCTGCTTTTGATGCCACTAAATTGTTCAAACGTTCGACTCACTCATTAACGTCATTCTAGCTTACAAATTTATGTAGTCTCTCACAAAAAAATACTGTTTAGGGAACGCCATTAACTTTAATATTTATATACCGCTTCACAATTAAAAATATTCGATGTATTTTTATCATAACATTTAAAAAAGTTTATTTATTATATTTCTAAAATCTCCCATTTTCTCCCATCTCCTTGATTACAATTTTCATCTGGTTTTCCTGCTTCATGATGATGGTTGATGATTTTGGAGTAGGTACAATTGTTACAAGTTGTATTTGTCTGTTTCCCTGATGGTTTCGCCTTGGTTTTGTATGGTAACTATCTGTATAAACTTGTACAATACTTGTACAGTATCTGTACAGAATTTGCTTTAGATGGTAACGGTTCTAGTCTATTGTTAAGAATTATCAAAGCTGTTGTCCACTAGACGACGTTTAATGTGAAGTAAAAACTTAGACTGTGAATTTCCACTTTTTATGTTATACAGAGCTTACCCATACACGTTCAAATACATTGATTTTCAACCCCTAAAACTCAAACTAACCATTTAAATATACTTTTTACGTTTCCACATCTTCTACAAAAGAAAGTAGAAAAGCGAGGCACAAGTGTCCACAGATGTAAATATCAAAGTTTTAAGCTCTATCTTTATTGTTTTTAAAATTTTTTTGAGAACCCATTGATTTATCAATTGATTTACGTGCAATTTTAAGTTTTTCTTGGCTTTCATAATATTTGTTAAAAAGTATGCTGCAACTTTTTCACCTTGACACGCTACCATGCCTTGTCAATCAAAATGAAGTCGACTCTATGTCGTTCACTCAATTCCTTGTTTTAAGAATATGCTTTTTGCAAACTTCATCCAAAAGGTGCATTCCTTGATCACCGCGTTCCAAACTTTCCTGCAACTTTAAACTTTATACCCTGTCAAAAAAAATTATGTAACATTTATACAAATTTGTTAAAAGTTTAAATACAGCGAAGTATTTGATCAATTTATTCTAATTTAAGGAATGATATCAATAAAATCTAGGTTAGATACCTACAATCCTATATCACTTACATTATTTTTTAATGGAAATAGTTCCATTATAAATACCAACTTTTTTCCACCTATCGAATTAAGTGGGCAATATAAATGCGGGCTTATTGACGAAAAAATAATCTATTTCACATCGGTGACAATATTATTACAATTCATTTTGGATCATACGAATTGTTTGATATCACCGATTTTATTTACAATAAAGTGAAAGACCATAACCTTCAAAAAATATTTAAAGTCCACAGTAATAATAATAAACTTCAAGTTGAAATAACTACTATCCGAGAGCCAGTTTACTTTAATAAGGAAAAGTGCTAGAAGCACATCCTACAAAGACCTATCGATCATATCAGACTGTGAACATATTAAAAAGTAATACAATTCGTTTGGAATGTAATGTAATCAGCGGCTCATAACGTTACATGAGTTTGGCATTAACGTTCCGATCACAACAGTGATAAAATAAGCACACTATCTAAAACGTTTTGATTCGCATGCAAATTCGGCTTATAGAATGATTATTTATAATAAAAGACGAAGCCTTAGTCCTCAGCCAAGCATTACTAATTGTAAAACTAAAGAAACAGGACCATCAGCAAAAAGAAATTAAATTATTTTTAAAGTCGTTAGCACTAAAGCTTCGAGTATAATATAAAACGTGGAAAGGAAAACAATGAATTAAATTTTAAACGTTTGAGAAAAGGTTTACTCGGATGAGAGTATTTCGAAGAAAGAGTTTCATACTTATTCACCGTAAAATCGAATATTTAAGCCAAACGATGAAATTCGAATTTAAAAATCAAGACTTGTATGTGCTTCCTCACGAAAGCTACCTCAATATTCAAGAAATTATTATAAATCATTCTCCGAATGGACCTACAAATGATAATGTTGTCACTTTTTTTTTAAATATTTGTATGGCTTACTTTTTGGATGAAATTAAATACAAAACAAATGGATGTGAGCTTAAAAGAACACGATTAAATTCTGGATGGAGAAGTGGAGACGAAATTTATACGGGACTCTACTTCAACTTTTCTGAACAATTAAAAAATTTGTTGGTGTAAACCTACCAATGGTGTGGTGTAAACCAACCAATCGCATTCCGAAGTTGGGTTCATATGCTATATATATGTGAGCGTTAGATTGGGTGTGGCACCCCGCTGAAGCAAACTTGCGCTGCAGAGGAAGCCCAGAAATCTGAAACATAAGTTTGACTGCTCTAGCTCTTATAGTTTCAGTATTCATACGGTCAGACAGACATGGCTAGATCGATAACCCTGCGAATAAAGTGTATAATAAAAATGTCACGATCATGTCCATAAAGAGTATACTTGATTGCCACCTTCGCCTTTCACATCACCATGTGACAATATTAATCATGTATTCTCCTGCTCATTATGAGCAATTAATAGTCACGTGAGAAAGGTGCTCGTGAAAAAGGTCGCACACCCAAAGTTTCTGATGGTTGTTATCTTAGAGGAACATATCATGTTGGGGAAAGGTGTGATTCCGTACCCTTTTGCCTCATTATCACAGGTGTTCCTATGCACTTGATAAAAGTCGCACACCCAAAGTATACAAAGGTTGTTATCTCAGAAAAACTTGACCGATCATTTTAAGGAATAATGTTTTCTTTGATTGCAAGACTAATTTAGAAATTGATAGAAACCGTAGGCTCCTCACAAAAATATAAGTATTAATAAATAATCGTAGGTTGAGATTAGGCACAATAGGCACGATAGTCAATTCTCACAGCGAAATCAATATCCGAAAACTGGAACACGGCAGGCAAGTTTTAGATATAGAAAGTAAGCCAGCAGAAAATATGTAAGTAACTTGCGAATTGCAATATAACATCATAATAAAACCTGAATTGTTGACTTAAAATTTATAATAACATGTGGCATGTCTATTTTGACTGATCTCAGAAAAATTCTCGTGTCCGGGGTTGCTTACCACTTGCTGGCGCTCCATCCCCACCAGTAACTACTGGTGGTACAGTGGAGACTTCGACAAGTTTTGGCCAAAAGAGCACGTGAGACCCCCTCGGCGAATGCCAAGAGAGATCAAGCGTGCCGGCTAGATCGTAACCCAGGCCACAGCACAAAATGTCGAACTAGTGTGACATAAAGGAGTCCCTCCAAGAGATATGCGAACAAGATTTATAATATAATTTGTTTTTTTTTTCATTCTTTTTTTCTAGATTATAATATATTTCCATAACATTGAGGGCTTCATATTTGTATTCCGAAATTCGATGGCATACACAAGTATCGACTACCTCGGTAGCTGTATCATTGTTCCGCACACAGGTGTCTATATAATTTCGTTAAATAGGCGTTTTCATATTTTGTTCATCACATTCAAAAGTTTTGATTTTGGATGGCCTCTTATAAAATTAATACGATTAAAAATCATTATACACCGATGTCTGGTTCATTTTTCATACCACTACCTCGTTTCCTTTTAACGAAAAAGGCGATAATCCACGTATGTAACGAATACGATCACTTTCGTTTTGAATGGGCCTTGATTTCTGCCTTAAAAATTGCAAAAAATCCACAAAGATGTTTGGCGTATAATATTAACAAATCGCTCGAAATAATAATGTATAAAACATTTTCTGAAAAAGAACACTCAAAGGAGCTTAAACGTTTTCGGATATAATAAAGATAGGAAGGAAATAATCGAACCACTTTTTTAATCGGAAGTGGCAAAAACCTCTGGTGCAATTTTTCTGCAATGTATATTTATGTTTCTCCGGAACTGAGGAAGCTGCATTGAATCAAAAGACGCTATGCAGTAGAAAGGTCTCACAGATGCCACACCCCCAGATTAATACATTGGAATTTACCCAAGTTCAACATCAGCTTCAAGTTCCATTCGTTGTCTACGCGGATTTTGAATGCATTCTGGAATTAATGATTGTATTCCATTACTCAATTTAAATATTTTTTTCATGGCTTGAGAAACATCATTAGCACTTTTTGACTTTAATGGCTCCCATTTCAACGAAATCTGCTTGCCACAGATCATTTATAATCATCACTCGCCTTCGTTGAAGGTTTTTCGAGATGGTCCGTGCAACTTATTTACAGTTTCTCGCACAATCATATTCTTCTAATAGGCTAAAAAGCGACACCTTCTAACTAAGTTGTCTTTTTTTTCGGTAATGATATTGGTTTTCGGTAAATTATACCCATCAAAATATAATCCTCTACTCACGCAACTTCTCTACTATGGAACAAATTTCATTATTGTTGCTGGTGTTACCCGCTGCTTTTGATGCCACTAAATTGTTCAAACGTTCGACTCACTCATTAACGTCATTCTAGCTTACAAATTTATGTAGTCTCTCACAAAAAAATACTGTTTAGGGAACGACATTAACTTTAATATTTATATACCGCTTCACAATTAAAAATATTCGATGTATTTTTATCATAACATTTAAAAAAGTTTATTTATTATATTTCTAAAATCTCCCATTTTCTCCCATCTCCTTGATTACAATTTTCATCTGGTTTTCCTGCTTCATGATGATGGTTGATGATTTTGGAGTAGGTACAATTGTTACAAGTTGTATTTGTCTGTTTCCCTGATGGTTTCGCCTTGGTTTTGTATGGTAACTATCTGTATAAACTTGTACAATACTTGTACAGTATCTGTACAGAATTTGCTTTAGATGGTAACGGTTCTAGTCTATTGTTAAGAATTATCAAAGCTGTTGTCCACTAGACGACGTTTAATGTGAAGTAAAAACTTAGACTGTGAATTTCCACTTTTTATGTTATACAGAGCTTACCCATACACGTTCAAATACATTGATTTTCAACCCCTAAAACTCAAACTAACCATTTAAATATACTTTTTACGTTTCCACATCTTCTACAAAAGAAAGTAGAAAAGCGAGGCACAAGTGTCCACAGATGTAAATATCAAAGTTTTAAGCTCTATCTTTATTGTTTTTAAAATTTTTTTGAGAACCCACTGATTTATCAATTGATTTACGTGCAATTTTAAGTTTTTCTTGGCTTTCATAATATTTGTTAAAAAGTATGCTGCAACTTTTTCACCTTGACACGCTACCATGCCTTGTCAATCAAAATGAAGTCGACTCTATGTCGTTCACTCAATTCCTTGTTTTAAGAATATGCTTTTTGCAAACTTCATCCAAAAGGTGCATTCCTTGATCACCGCGTTCCAAACTTTCCTGCAACTTTAAACTTTATACCCTGTCAAAAAAAATTATGTAACATTTATACAAATTTGTTAAAAGTTTAAATACAGCGAAGTATTTGATCAATTTATTCTAATTTAAGGAATGATATCAATAAAATCTAGGTTAGATACCTACAATCCTATATCACTTACATTATTTTTTAATGGAAATAGTTCCATTATAAATACCAACTTTTTTCCACCTATCGAATTAAGTGGGCAATATAAATGCGGGCTTATTGACGAAAAAATAATCTATTTCACATCGGTGACAATATTATTACAATTCATTTTGGATCATACGAATTGTTTGATATCACCGATTTTATTTACAATAAAGTGAAAGACCATAACCTTCAAAAAATATTTAAAGTCCACAGTAATAATAATAAACTTCAAGTTGAAATAACTACTATCCGAGAGCCAGTTTACTTTAATAAGGAAAAGTGCTAGAAGCACATCCTACAAAGACCTATCGATCATATCAGACTGTGAACATATTAAAAAGTAATACAATTCGTTTGGAATGTAATGTAATCAGCGGCTCATAACGTTACATGAGTTTGGCATTAACGTTCCGATCACAACAGTGATAAAATAAGCACACTATCTAAAACGTTTTGATTCGCATGCAAATTCGGCTTATAGAATGATTATTTATAATAAAAGACGAAGCCTTAGTCCTCAGCCAAGCATTACTAATTGTAAAACTAAAGAAACAGGACCATCAGCAAAAAGAAATTAAATTATTTTTAAAGTCGTTAGCACTAAAGCTTCGAGTATAATATAAAACGTGGAAAGGAAAACAATGAATTAAATTTTAAACGTTTGAGAAAAGGTTTACTCGGATGAGAGTATTTCGAAGAAAGAGTTTCATACTTATTCACCGTAAAATCGAATATTTAAGCCAAACGATGAAATTCGAATTTAAAAATCAAGACTTGTATGTGCTTCCTCACGAAAGCTACCTCAATATTCAAGAAATTATTATAAATCATTCTCCGAATGGACCTACAAATGATAATGTTGTCACTTTTTTTTTAAATATTTGTATGGCTTACTTTTTGGATGAAATTAAATACAAAATAAATGGATGTGAGCTTAAAAGAACACGATTAAATTCTGGATGGAGAAGTGGAGACGAAATTTATACGGGACTCTACTTCAACTTTTCTGAACAATTAAAAAATTTGTTGGTGTAAACCTACCAATGGTGTGGTGTAAACCAACCAATCGCATTCCGAAGTTGGGTTCATATGCTAACCCCAAATTGGGGCATAGTAGCCAACACAGCTGGAATGTGAAATTCAGCTAACCGCGAAAAACCACGATTTGCCATAATTGGATTTACACAAATGGAGAAATGGAGAAAATAAGTTCACACATAATTTTTAAAACTTCAAAGATTACTTGCGTTCTGAGTCATATCCATATGATAGTCTGAATGTCGATTTTAGTAAGAATCAGTATGCTCACCTCTATGTTATGTATACAAGATTTCAATCTAGTTACTAAAAGCGAGAATCACAACCATTTTTAACCCCAAATTAATTTAAATTGAAGGCCCCATTATTGTGGTTGATCTTTCATATCAAAACGAATTAGTGAAAACTGGTTTTATTAATATGAAAATTTCAATAGAAATTAGGTCACCAAGTCATGAAAATACCCAAGCCTATTGTATCCTTATTCGCTTAGTTAAATATAACCCATTGAACGGAATAGTAGAACGAGTTGTTTAAAGTTAAGAAATTGAAAAAGGAAATTGTTTCGATTGTAGTTCAAGGTATCTTTGCTAATAATATTAATTTTATTCAAAGGACATTAGAATTGTATTCGAAAAAGATCCTAGCTTGAATAATAGTTTTTTTATAGAAATACCATATGATTTTACTTTTCTAAATACAAAATCTAAAAAGACTGCAATTTGTGCAGCCAATAAACATCACAACATTTTTTGAAACGGTGAAGAAAAATTTTTCCACAAGCTCGAAAGTTTTTGAAGATAATTATAAACGGAAAACTAATTTTTTGTAAAGCACGATTTAAAAAAAAATTTTTTGGGAATCGTCAGCTCATCAATATTGTGGAAATGGGTCCGCAATTAAGCAAGTTTAACCGAAACTGGTTTTCATATTGTCAAACGCATCTTAAGGGCGGGGTTTGTGCTCTAAGCAACGTACACAATATTTTCACAGTTTTTAAAAGTAGCACCAAAAGAAGAAAATAATTTTATATAGATCATTTTAAAGTTGTGTCTAGATGTGTTGTATTCCTTTACACAAAAAAAAAAAGTAATATTATGAAATTTCATAGAAAATTTACCAATTTATCGAATACCTTCTAAACACAGAAACTATGTTCATTAATCAAGGAAGACATAAGCTGAAAAGTACAAACTGTGGTGAACACTGTACATATTGTAAGCCTGATTTAACATCGGAATTGTGTGCATGGCTCTGCTATGCGAATCGTCGGAATGGAGCCAGAAAATGAATTTCAATATATAACAAATCATTTTCGCAATACCAAAATAATTGAAATTTATTCAGTATTTGCGTACTTGTGCCCCTTAATGGTAAGTAAGACGTAAGTAAAACGTTCTGTGGCAGAAACAAAAATTTGGATTTGAAATTTTTTTCTACCTCTGAGAATCATTAATATGTGAGATTTATTTAATTGGGGCTCTTTTTATTTCTAAACTAGTGTTGCTTTCATAATAAACATTACTCCCATTATTATACCAATTTACCTAGAATGTGAATAATGTTCGCGTTTAAATTATTGTAAATTTTTTCTTTTTGTGTTGTTATTTTAGAAACCTAAAACTGCTTAAGGGTCATAATATTCTATTTTATATTCTAGTTGATATTTTTGTAAATTTTTCTTTTTGTGTTGTTTTTTCTAGAAACTTAAAATTACAATTTTATTATATTTTATTTGATTGTGTTGTTAATTTCATTAGGAATATTTTATACTTACTTTTAAATTCATCGATGAATCGCTTCTCGAAGGGCGTGTAAAAGCCAATTAATTTCCTTAAAAGAGCACACTATTATTCGCTCCATTTTTCTCTCCCGTAATCTAAGCGCCTTACGTCTAAGACTTTGGGTAAGGGAACGATTAAGAGGGAAAAGGAAACGTAAATGAAAGGAAGGAATTGCTTCATTTCGTTTTTGCTGCGGCAAATGACCTTTTTGTCTTGAATTGTTACCCTATAATTATTCTTCTTCCTCCAGCGAAGTAAAATGTAAAGTTGTATTTGAACATTTTAAATTGTTTTTTATTTTGACCTATTCTTTCACCGCCAGTTGCCCACTGAAAACTTCCCTAGCCTTATTTGTTTTTGGATACAGAGGCTACTTTACAAAAAAATAAAAAAATTCATGTTGATGTAGAAAAAACAGAATTGTAAATGTATTACAAATTGTTTCGCTCTGCTGCTGCTGTTGGTTTTTTTGTTTTCGCTGGCTGCTGAGTTTGTTGAAAGCCTTTTGCCCCTGCGCTGTTAATTTTTTCTTGCTGTTGACTTTTATTCTGATTTCTTCTTTTGGCTATACCTGGCTTTTGGCGGACTCGTGCCACCTGAAACATGTAGCCGCTTTACACACCGTTTCCTGGCTTTCTCGAGGAACATTTACCTTTTAGGAGATGGCACTTTAGCAGTTGACGAAAACTTTTTTACGGCAATTGTGGGATTTTCTGTATTTTTTATAAATTTAAATTCCATTGCACTTGCAACAAAAATCTAGTTCTTTCGACAGGCACTTTTAGTCTCATTCCCACCGAAACTGAACTTCGGGTCGGGACCCTAGGTCTGACCTGTCGCTCTTACTATTCACCATTTTGGTGACATTCTTGCATTCTGGCTACTTTTGTGCTGAAAGCTTTCTTTCCTAAAAGCAAGCAATCCTACAGTTCCCCCTAACGAAATCTCACTTTTGGTGACAAAGGAAACCCAGCTAGTCTTATTGTCTCCAGTCGTTCGCGTGGCAATTGCCAGTTCATTTTCCTTTAACTAAATTCTTTTTCGAATCGTAGAATCGACAAAATCATCATCATCATCTACCGCTAAATTTTCCCAAGTTTTCCAAAACTTTTGCTATGCCACAGTGTGATGCCAAGAAATCTTTATGCGTTTTTTAAACAAATCGGGTACGAGCTTTTTAGGAAGCCAAAGCTTCCACAGGATTTATCTGCACCATCTGTTCAGCGCAACGATAATTAAACCGTTGCTGACCTTAACATCAATAACTTGTTGTGCTCCTGAGGATTTTAGATTTCGCAATCTATCCATATTATTATTATTTAAATATACGCTAATCTCGCTTTTCCTAAAACGGAAAGATCTTCTGTAAATGTCCTTGACATAGCATCGCCTATGACATTTTGGCTCCCTTTTTTTTAAATTTTAATCCTTATAATTTAAGCACGCTGGATCTATAATCATAGAAACGTTTTGTCCTTTTTCCTCTAATTCTTTTTTCCGCGAAACACTCCTTCTGAGTAATTTGCTTGATATTTGTTTGCCTTATTATACATAAGGGAGAATGGAAACTCGTTTCCCTCGGCATCGTTGTGAATTAGAACCGCGCCCACTTCCAGTGTTGCTTCCACTTGTATGGAAAAAGGTGCATCAATATTTTGGCTATACATGTGTTCTTTTAGTGTTTCGAAGGTTTATTGCTCTTTCTCAGTCCAAACGAATTTTTTCCTGTATCTGAACTTGTCGGTAATCAGGGAGGCTAAAGCAGCAAATTTTAAAAACAATTTTTATACCAAACCGACATTCCGAAGAAACGGCGAACCTGCTTCATGAAGCAAGGGCTCAGGAACTTCAGAATTGCAGAAACTTTATTAGGGTCTGTCCTTACAAATCCATGACCCAATTCATGTCCCAACATCCTTAACATCCTTAGTGCAAAAATAGCGTTTTCCACACTAATGGTCAATTTGGCTTCCTGTAGGTGAGACGAAACTTCATTGAAAACCTCAACGTATCCGAGACTATCTATAAGTCGTCTCAGTAAACGAACACCTCGTTCCCACCTCTGCAGCTGACTAATTCACCGGTGTCTAGTAAACCAACTACCGTTTTAGCCAACAATTCGATCAGAGCGTTAGGCCTGAAATCGCTAAGTTGCCCCACTATGGCTGAGAGAAGCATCGCAAGTTCATAGCCGCTAACTCCGGCTGTATCTTTCAACTTAACATGATTAGGGCGAAAAGAGAAGATTGCTGAGGGAAGCGAATAATTGTTACTGCGATTATATGCGATTATGACCTAAGTTTGGTTGGACTTCGGTATTAACTTGGCTATAAATCGGTCCTAACACTATTGGATTTGTAGAAAAATTTTGACTTGGGTTGGCGAGATTCACTAGAGGCTGGAGTCTGTTCTTGGTCCTTGCCAGTATACATTGTGAGTTCGACCGATGGATTAACTTGATTAGCTTCCGACTCAGTTAATTCTCTAAGCGGCAGTCTTGGATTTTTTGTTTTCTTGCCAGAAGGTTGGGTTGGAAGATCGACTGCTATATTCTCTGTTGATAATAAGCTAAAAATCAAATTATATGTCAAATAGAGTGTAGCAATTAAATCAGATAGGAAATCAACATTGCGAAGATTTGACAAACGTTATCTCCTATTTTTGTTAGATCCTGTGTGTTGTGCGATAGAAGCATTTTTAAACCTTTAGTTCTGAAAATACTAAAAGATTTGGAAATAAATTTATAATACATACAAATATCGTAGCAAAAATAAATAATCAAAATCCAAAAATGAAATCCAAAAAAATAACATTTTTAACCCTTTTAATAATTTGGGACGTCATGCAATCGTTGCCTTTATCTTTTGGTAAGGTTCCATGTCCAAGCTAAGTCCTGTCGGTGATAAAATCCAAAACAAGAATAACTCCCTTTCTTACTAACTCCCTTAGGCAAGCCGAAGTTTATATACCCTTGCAGTTATAAGAAATAATCAACGTTAGTAACACCATTTTAAATTTTCAAGAATTGTTAGCTTCTGTGATATTAAAAATAAAATTATTTCATTATTTCTGTGACCATTTCTTTGACAGAGTAGTCTTTTAGAGTAGTCTGATTTTTAATTAAAAATGATAAGAAATATAAAAAATTATATTCCCAATATTATTAGATAATATGTCATAAAACAACAACGATATAATTTTCTTTTCCTACCAATTTTCCGATTCCTTCTAAGGCAGCTATATGATATAGTGTTGTGTACAGTATCAAAAAACCTGCACTACATAAAATTTAATACTCAAACAAAACTATTTACAGTAAAAATTATACAGACAGGTGAAAGCTATTGATTTCAGATGACGATCTATTAACGAAGATCTAATTAATCGGTTCAACACATGGCGAAAGGGCAACATGGGGCTCCTTCTTTATTATAATTTACAATGTCTGATGTTACTGACGCCCTACGCTAAAGCGTAAGTAAGTGTATTTAGGTAGCGGAGCTAAAGCCAAATAGCTGAAAACTTTTCCAGCAGCCTTATAGTGTGCAAGGAGTTCGATTTTAAAATCACTTCTGAATGCATTGAGCACCAAGAGGATGAAAGTTGTGGAGATTTCTAAAGCGACGTCTGATGTTACTGACGTTTTTAAACAAATTCTTTTTGGATCTGGACTTGAGGGATCGAACAGTCGCCATAACAGAAACGGGCCACAAATGTTTTGGCATACACTCAGTTTATTGATAAAATATATAATAATAAGACATTCTAGCGAACTACGAACTTCGCGCTCAAAACAGATGGGATTGCAGCTTACATCTGGCGGAGCAGCCTACGTCAAGCACGCGCTGGTTAAGGTTTTATTAAACGGTGGAGGGACAGATATGTAGCTATTACGCAGCTACTTGCTCTTAAGCATATGAATAACACCTATTATATAACAAGGAAGAAAAAGGATGTAGTGCCTTTATGTGTAAATGACTTCAATTTTTGTTTTTAACTTGTGATTGTACTTTGTTTTGGAGCACGGATAAAAATATTGGGTTTATTTAAGAAATAAATTTGTTGAATAATGTTCACATTAGCTTTTTTTTAATTTTTCTTTGTGTATTGTTTTTTTTTTAGGAACGCTTAGACTGCTTAAGAGTTATTATCTTTTATTTGATTGTGTTCTTAATTTCTTTAAGAATATTCGACACTCACTTGGCGGCAAATGGCCTTTTTTCTTAAATTATTTTCCTATACTTATTCTCTTAAAATTACTTTTCCTGGACTGCTACGCTGCTGCTTTCGATTGTATTTGAGCCTTTTAAATGTTTTGTATTTACTATTTATTTTATTTATTTTGACCTATTCTTTCACCGCCAGTTGCCTACTGAAAAACTTCCCTAGCCTAATTTATTTTTGGATACAGAGGCAATTCTACATCATATTCCCGAAGATGTAGAAAAAAAAAGAATTTTATAAAGTGTTTGGCTCTCCTGCTGCTGGTTTTGTTGTTTTCGCAGAGTGATGAGTTTGTTGAAAGACTTTTGCGCCTGCGCTGTTGACTTTCTTGCTGTTGGCTTTTCTTTTAATTTCTTCTTTTGGCCGACTTGGCTTTAGGTGGACTCGTGCCATCTAAAACATTTAGCTGCCCTACACACCGTTTCCTGACTTTCTCGAGGAACATTTATCTCTAGGAAGTGGCACCTTAGCACTAGTTGACGAAAACTTTTTTACGGCAATTGCGACGTCTGACTGTTCTAGCTCTTATAGTTTCCGAGATCTCAGCGTTCATACGGACGGACTGACAGGCGCACATAACTAGATCGACTCGGCTAGTGTTCCTGATCAAGAATATATATATGAACTTCACTCTACGAGTAACGGGCAAAAAAGGAAGAAAACAAGTACAAGTAAACCGAAGCTGTACGGGCAGTAACAGTTTTTACAATTCACCATTGCGTATGGTAAAAGGAACCTCGATTTGTATGCGGTCGATGGTCACTGGACAAGAAAATTATGGAAATATTAGCAAAGTGCGAAACATAGCAACGGGCAGGCGGCTATGCTTGAACCGGTGGTCGATGAAATATCGGTCACGCACGGATAATATGCCACCAAACGGAGGAACCACGAAAAGTAGTAGGACGCAGTAAAGATCAGCAAGCTGAGGGTCGTTAGTTGATGAGTTTCGATATTCCAGCGGAAACACATGAAGTATCGGAGCGGGAGAATTTTAAATCTACGATGAAGACGGCCTGGTAAGGAGAATAAGACGGGTGATCGGTGCAGTTAACCTCATCGGCGAACTGCTCGGCGCCGAGGGACGGATCTCAAGGACTAAAAGGCTTCAAGGAAACACAGCATAATAGCCAGAGAAGACAAACGAGAATTTTCAACACAGAAGAAATACGTCTGAAGGTGAACATGGAAGAAAGAAGAAGAGCGATAGGACTCAAGGGCTACAAGGATTCCAAGGATAACAGACGGAGAAAATTAATAAGGGTCTCTTCGACATCCGAACAAAAGGAGGAGTTAAAATACTTCTGACTGTACGCTGGCCTGCCAGTTGCTGCATAAGAAGTGCATACGCTTAGTAACGTCACTGCGGGAAAAAAGAGTTTGGAGAGTACGGTGAAAGAGAGTCGGGAAAGAAGGAGCAGAGTGAGACGAAAGAGCGCTGGCGCACCGTGAGCGAAAGGATAACGTTAGATCGCCGCGCTTGGTATTCTGGTATGGGGACGTGCGCAAAAAGCGAAGGTCGAAGGGTAAAACAGAGGTGTGGTGCAGAGCGCAGAGATCGAAGAGAAGAGGCCGAGAAATAACGGCAACAAGAGCCCTTTAAAAGCGGGTACAGTGCTGAAAGCTGGATCAGTCGATCACGAGGAATCAATCCGTCAAAATCAGTGAATTAATCAAAGTCAGGAAAATCTAAAAAAAAATTGAAATCGCTACGAAGAAACGTTTTGAATGGAACAAACCATAGAGTCCTGTGACCAGGAACCGTGTGCTTAAGGGGAAAGTTTTCTAAGACCCAGTGTACCTTGCCCGACTAAACAGGGCCTGGCTCGAAGGATGAGCGGTGGATCGATTTGCGTTTTCAAGAGGCGTTGTCGTGATGAGTCTTGTGATTGCCGGCGAAGTTCTGGAATCCGTGTTCACCCTGTCTGCAAGCTGTAAAGTCCGCAAGTCCGATCTTACTGCAAGTTTAAGACGCGACAAGCGACCTCAAGGCAACCCGTCGGTGAGCGAACAGGGGAGGGTCACTAGGGGCATTCCGAGTCACTTCAAAATCCTAAAAGTTTTTGGTTTGCGTTATTAATAAAGGGTCTGAAACGAAGTAGACCTCAATGTACCGTTCTGTTCGGTTGTTTATTAATTACTTTTGTCTTTTGTAAACGTTCGTGAGGCGTTCAGGTGTCTAATTAATGCTAAAATTTTTTATGCAAATGTTAACTAACATTTGAATATTGGAAGATACAATAGTTATAGTTGAGAAATTTGCATCGGAAAGAGTTGGGTATTTTATTATGATCTGTCAAAGTTCATAAAAAAAGAAAATTTTTGTTGTTTGTAGTTTGAGATTGTGTTTCCTACATAGTTTAAAAATGGTACTTAAATTTTGGATCATATGTTGTAAATGAATGTTTGGGATGGTCCAACTCTAGAAAAGCCTAGTGTCATCAATATTGAAATAATTAAGGGCTGTTGTTATTCCATATTGTACACGTTCAATCCGGTGCTCTTTGAAAATAAAGTTATGTCTGTAGAGTATTTTAAAGTAGAGTATTCTAAAGTAATTTGGAATCCGCTCTACCCAATTTTCTAGGGTATATTGGTATAAGGTATATCGGTATAATATATATCGGTATAAGGTATATCGGTAATCAATAAGCTTATTTAGATGATTGCCAACACTCAGAGTCAGAGAAATAATGAAATAACTTTTGTTTTTATATCGGCTTGCCGAAGTTAACTTCCTTTCTTGTTTTTACTTTTACTGTATAAAAACAAGAAAGAACGCTATAGTCGAGTGCCGCGACTATCATATACCCGTCAGTCAGCTTCAGGAAGAAAAAGGCAAATGAAGATATACAGGTACCATAGCGATATTGTATTGATTGATCGTGATCAAGAATATATATACTTTGTGGGGTCGGAAACGCATCCTTCTACCTGTTACATACTTTCTGACGAATCTTGCGTAGCCTTTAACTCTTCTATATAAAAATATAAATTTGAAAATTCTCTTATTAATAAATTATTAATGATACGCTTATTCAATGAAAAACAAATATTTTAAGCAACAACACATATAACATACATTTGTTGTATTTAAATTTCCCAAATATGTATCAAGTTTTAAACGCAAAGGTGTACAAAGGAGTAGTCACTTTGATTGCTTGCCCATTTGCCTTCACCCGCATTTTTTGGGAAGACATGTTGCAGTCGACTTTATGCTGATTAAGTACCTAAGATGAATTGTGGAACTGCAGGGGAAGTATGGCTAGTAAAATTCTCTCTTCTGTGTTTTTTGTTATGTTTACAAGTCAATTTTTTTGTTTGTCTAAGCGTCTCTAACCTTTTCCTTACTTTTTTTGTAAAGATGAAATTAAATACCTTTGACCCAACGAAGTGCTGAATGGTACATGGTACACGATCACATTCCAATTATAATAATTCTATAGTCTTTAAAATAATTCAAATAAGTTCTTTCAGTGTAGAATATTATCTTTTTATTGGTAAGTTGTGAGACGATACTGTTTATAAAAATCTTTAAATAAACTTCGTGTGTCAGCGCCTTGGCCGAAAAATATTTTCTTAGGAACACCATATTGGCCATCCTTAGGTGGTATTGTGTATCCTGTGGCAAACTTAGAAGAAATAATCTTTAATTATCTATACTTTACCAAACTTTCTTTTTCGTCCACAATGTCAAGTACTCATTGACCGTATTGAGTCCGTACATAAACAATTTCTTGGTTTAATCTGGGATCCAAATATTTGGTTACCTTCTTAAACCAGAATACCGACTAACCTTTAATGTTCCTGACGCGAAACTGCTATTCTTTTAAGTTGACACGATGTACATCCGTTTTTAGTCTGCACCAACCTTTCCGTGTTCTATATAAAATTTATTAAACCCCATTTCATCCAATTTGTTCCTCAATTTGTAATCCTTTATTGAAAACTAATAACTTAACTTACTTGCTTCAGTCTAAGTTTCTCTTTGTTTTTTTCTCGACTTTATTTTGCCTACGTTACTTTCTCGCGAAACGTAGCAAACACGTTTTTTATTTCGTTGGACCTCTTGTTTGTACTGCTCTTAGAGTATAAGCGTTCAATATTTACAATAAAAACAGGAAAAATATATTTTCCGATTTTTTTTTTTGGCCTCGGAAATTTTAGCTCCCGAATCAATTAATAGATTTAGTAAAATTTTTCACTTTTCATTCATAACAATGTAAGGTATCCTTCCTTATTAACCTCGATTGGCTTCTAGAGGCGCTAATTTTTGCTTGGCATAATTGCTGGAAACGCCTCCTTCACTGCGTTGAACCCTTCTGACTGAAATCATATTACCCTATGACTTCAGAAAGTGACGCCAAAGTTGGCCGTTTCTGGACGTTAGAGTGTAACTATTCGATAAACCTTTTTACTTTAAGAGTAATAAACATGTGGAAAAAAAAAGGAAACAAGGAGTGGTCAGGTCTATAATAGATCTGCTTAAACATATTAGACATTTAACATAAACATATCTTTTGCAACTCTGCAAAAATATGTACTAGTATCGATACTGCACGAAAAGAATCGTCCCATAAAGTACTCGCTTTTGCTTTCTGTGCTTGGAGAAGAGTAGATGTAAAACACCCGAAATCTTTTGTTTTTCCGATCGAATAAAAGTCATTAAACTTTTTTCGTATTGTAATTGGCGTCAGAAGTGGGATTTACTTGGAGAAACAGCAGAGAATCGACACACGTATCATGAAGGCATTTCACGAAGGAGGAAAAGCACCTAACTGGAAGATCGTGTACACCGAAGAGGTGTAGCAAGGTGCGCATCCTGCGCAAAGGTCCTGCGACGAGGAAGGAGGGATCGAAATCTTGGCTTTGGGAAAGCGCAAGCGCGAGAAAATATACATCTTTCGTGATACATGCAGAGCAATTTGAGTTATTTTATGTCCCGTTTGGAATACCAAACTCACCAGCCGTATTTTCAAGATTCATCTATGCAATTCTACTGAATATGGTTCAAGACGGATGATCTCATTATTCCCTCTAAGGATCTAGGCGAAGGAATCCACAAGCTAGAGCGTGTCCTCAACCGAGCTTCGAAGTTTAATTTGAAAATAAAGTGGAGCTAATGTCAGTTTCTCAAGGAAAAGTTTGACTTTTTAGGCAAGCAGTCAAGAACTTTTCACTTCCACATGATCGAAAGAGTCTTTAGCGTTTCCTCGGATTAACACCTACTTTAGGCGATTCATTGCATACTACGCGGTGAAGGTCAAAGCACTTTCTGATTTGCTTCGTAAGGATGTCCCATTCCGAT
This sequence comes from Drosophila biarmipes, assembly GCF_025231255.1. Taxonomy (NCBI): domain Eukaryota; kingdom Metazoa; phylum Arthropoda; class Insecta; order Diptera; family Drosophilidae; genus Drosophila; species Drosophila biarmipes. The sequence continues at coordinate 240,413 of NW_026114526.1, read as the reverse complement.
TCGCCGTGGAACAACTCGCAGCATTCGAGCAACTAACTGCTGTAACTGCTGGTTGCCGATGTTGTTGGCGCTAACTGGCTGCCGTTGTTGTTGGCACTGGCAATGTTGTAGTTACTGGCTGCCGATGTTGTTGGCGCTATTTGTTAGGAGTCAAACGACTCCTCACATCCCTCTCCTACTTTCGGGGGCGTTCAGAAATGGTGATCCGGTCGGTTTTTGTGATGTGTACCCGGAATTCCTCTGCTCCAGCATGGAACACAAATTTCCTATTTACCCGCCGGTTCGTCGTCCTTCTCTGCCGGATAGTCAATGACGATTCCGTTCGGGCCCGCGTCTTCTAAGGTGGCCTTGGCTTGCGTCGCCATGCGCCACAGGTGGGACGGGTCGTCCGACGCCATGTCTGTAGGGGAGAACAAAAGGGTATTAGTGCTTTGTTTTAAAGATTACTAAGTGGGTTTTAATTGTTTAGTTAGTAATCATGGGGAAAAAAGTGGCACTGGGAGCGTTGAGTTCCCACTAGGGAAGTGAAACGTTGGGAAGGCGCACCCTCCTGCAAGTGGCCCACTGCCTCAAACATTGGCTCCTGTCGCAGTGTTCCTTGTTGGCTCTCACCTCGGTCAGATCGAGCGTCACTAGCCGGCTTATTTGTGGCAAGTTCGTTGCTATTGTGCCGTCTTCGTACGATCTTCTGGAGCTGCTGCTGCGCTACTATCTTCGTATATGCTCTGGCCGTCTGCGGGTATCCTTGGATGCTTTTCTGCTGTTCTCGTATTGATGTGTACATTTCTTCGTGCTGGCTTCTCCGTTGCTTCCGCCTTGATGCGGGTATCCTTGGTTTCTGTATCTCTGCTGTTGCTGTTGCTCTTCGTTGTCGTCCAGTCGTCTGGGTATCAGATTCTGAGTTTCTGGCTCGTTGAATGCTTCCTTCAAATCTCTAAGGGATGCCGTTCTGCGTTGTCTGCTCTGGGTATGTTGCAAGCGCACTATGGTGGGAGAAAAGAACTGAATTACTTTGTACGGGCCTTTGTACTTGGGTGCTAGCTTAGCGGCAAAGTTATCCGGCGCCCTGGACAAATGATGTTGTTTTACGAAGGCCAGCGATCCTATGGTCGGTCTCCACGCACGTCGCCTGAGATCGTAATACTTTCGCTGCTCCAACGAAGTTCGCTGAGTGTTCTCCTGAACTACCTTGAAAATGTCCAGAAGCAATTCCGCTTTCGCTTCTGGTGAACGGGCGCTTGGCTTGGTCCTGGAGTCACTTCATCATACAAGGCCCCTGGGAGTCGTGGCTCTCTGCTTTGGACGATGAACGCTGGACTGAATCCTGTTGAGTCTGAAATGCTGCTATTAATTGCCAGATTCAGTTCGGGTAGAAGTTCGTCCCACGTCGTCTGCTTGTCCTCGATATACTTGGTGTCCATCGTTTTAATGTTGCGATTGGCCCTTTCTGTTGGGTTCTGCTGCGGAGTATAAGGTGTTGTATGTTGGATCTCCATTCCCGCCTGCTTGCAGAAGGCTTTGAATGAACGACTCGTATATTGTGTCCCATTATCGCAGACAAATGAAAAGGCGTCGAAGAATTCGAGCAGCATCGTATTCCCACTCTTGGATCGCGGAAGATGCCCAATAAAATCGGCGCAGACAGTATCGAACGGCTCGTTAATCTGTCTGGTGAACATTTTAACTGCCGGTTTGGTTTGGCTGACTTTGAACCGTTGGCAAGTGTCACACATGCGGACATACTAGGCAATATCGCGGAAAAGACCCAGCCAGTGATATCTCTGGGCGATCCGGGTAGTTGTCTTCCTTATTCCGAGACGTCCTGCCGTGGGCTGGTCATGGCATTCCGACAGTACTCGCTGTCGGTGTTCCTTGGCCACGCACAGTTTCCAGGGCACGGAGTCTTCGTCGTCAGGTCGGGATCCGATATGCCGATATAGCTGTTGGTTCTCGTACGCGTAGTCCGGGTAATCTTCAGGCCTGTTCTGAACAAGTTTCAGCATCCGCTGGTACTTTCTGCATCCCGGCTTATCCTCTTGGATCATCTGAAGTACTTCCAAAGGCTGTCGAGGAAGTGCGTCTGCAACAATGTTCTGGCTCCCGCGTCGATAGGTGACGTCAAACTGGTACTGCTGTAGTTCCAACGCCCAGCGCGGTATGCGGCCGGTGGGATTATCAATAGAGTTGAGCCTCTTCAAGGCGAGGTGGTCCGTTATCACCTCGAATCGATAGCCTTCCAATTAGCATCCTGATGGCCCATATGATAGACAGACACTTCTTTTCTGTGGCCGAGTAGTACTCCTCGGCGGCGATGAGGCGTCTGCTGGCGAATGCGATGACTCGTTCTTCTCCCTGGATTTTTTGCGTTAAAATTACTCCTAGGCCGATGTCGCTGGCGTCTGTTTGCAACACGACCTTCTCGTTGAAGTCGGGGCAGGCGAGAACCAGCGCCTTCGTGAGTTTTCCTTTGAGCTTGAACGCATCTTGCTGCTCCTGCTCCCATTGCCATTTCTATACTTTCTTGAGTAGCAAAGACATGGGCTGCACTACGCTGGCAAAGTTGGGTACAAATCTCCTGTACCATAACGCGATCCCTAGACATCTCCTCAACTCCTTGCATGTGGTGGGCGGACTCAGTTGTCGTACTGCCAAAATCTTGTCGGGATGCGTGTGAATTCCCTCCTCACTGATGATGTGCCCCAAGTACACCAGGCTGCGCTTAAAGAAACTGCATTTCTTCGCGTTGAGACGAAGGTTCGCCTTTCGTAGCCGTCGGAATACTTCTAGTATATGCTGAACATGCTCGTCCAGAGTACGGCGGATGATTATGATATCATCCAAATACGCAAACGCATTGGGCTCCATGTCCGGTCCTATGACGCTGTCGAGCGCCCGCTGGAATATGGCTGGTGCTGAGTGAAGGCCAAACGGCATCACTTTCCAGTAGTACAAGCCTCTCCCAGGGACTTTAAATGCTGTGCACTCGCGGCTGAACTAGGCTACACGAATTTACAATATCCGCTCTTCAATATGTACTTGGCATGGCGCAGACGCTCCAAGATGTGCGTTATCCTTGGCAGCGGGTATGCATCTGGAATAGAATGGCCATTTAGTTTGGGCACATAGTCGCGTCTCTCCAGATTTCTTGCCCACGAGTACTATAGGGGCGCTGTGGGGGCTCCGTGAAGGCTCTATAAGTCGTTGTGTAGCAGTTCGTCGATCTGCTCATCAATAATCCTGTGCATCGCGGAGAGGGTTCAGCTGCAGCGAAGCGCGGCCGCATTGGATAGTGGCAGACACGCCACAGAGGAAGTCCATGCCCAATAGCACGTCTTCCATGATCGAAGGGAAAACTAGCAGTGGAAAGGCGACCCAACGTCCAACCGGACTTTGGCTACCAGAGACTTGCTTATCTCCTTGCTTATCTCCTTGTACCGACCGTACATTATGTGGCTTCCCTACGCGTTGAACAACTCGTTCGCTCACGAAGCTTCTGCTAGCTCCGGTGTCTATAGTAGCGTTAAACTCCTGACCCTCGATTTGCACCTGCGTGATAATTCTGTTCGATTCCGGGGATTCCTGTAGGCAGTCTCCGTCCGCTTCCCCGAGGGGGCGAGGACTTTTCTCGTTTCCCGGCTGGGTACGACGGCAACACTCGAGAGTGCGTACTCCTCTTCGACCACAATCCCAACAAAAGAGCACTCTGGGATTGCGACATGTAGCTAACCGGTGACCCTCCTGGGCACAATTCCTGCAAGCAAGACAATTCGGCACCATTGACATGTTCCCCACTCGAAAAACTGATTGTGGAACTGTGGCTGGGGTGACTGGTCGTGCGAAATTTTGTTGACCTGTGGGAGATGCTCCTGCATACGCTGGAATCTCGTACTCGTTCCTTCTGGGCGCTGGCTGGGGTTCGGCCAACATTCTGGCATAGTTTCCTGTGCTCCGATCGCGGGTGACCTCGTAGTTTACCGCTAAAGTGGTAAGTTGCTCCAATGTGGTGAAGTCGTGCCTCCTTGCGTACATCTGATACTCCGGTTGGAGATTTTAATAGATACGTACCAACTCCTGCTCCGCATTATACCCCGCTCTGTGCATTATGAGTCTAATGTTAACTAGGTATTGTTTGAAAGTCTCCCTTCGTCGCTGATCTCTGGTACGGATCTCATCCTCGAGTCGCTGAAAGTACCTGGTCGGCAGAAAGAAGTCAAGAAACGCCTTCTTGAAGTTCGTCCAAGATTTTCCTGGCAGCTGGCTTGTCCGAAACCAGTGCTCAGCTGTATCCGTCAAAAGACCAGGGTTGGCCTGCGGCATCTTCTCCACATCCACTTCGTATGCGGTGGCTCGTTCCTCCAGGTGTTGGATGAAGGTGATGGGGCCCGTGGTTCCGTCAAAAGTGATTCCACAATTTTTAAGCTTTTCCGGTAGCGTGGCTGCGGACATCTCTGCTTTCTTGGTAAAAATATCCCGCTTGACCGGATAGATCTCCGTGTCTCCGACTACATCGGCGGCACCTCTGCCTTCCAGTGGTGGTACCTGAAGCTGCGTTGGACCTGGCGGTTGTGGGTTCGGAGTCAGTGAACGCTGCTTTCTATCCGTTAGTGCGGCTGTTATTTCTGCCTCGCATTCCTGTAGCCGCTCGGCTATCTCCAGGACATGGTCGTCCCGATTATTAAAATCAGCCAGCCGGCTCCTCATTTCCTCAACTGTTCCGATTGCTTCCAAGGAAAACTCCTTTAGAATCGTCTCCGATTCCCGCTTCCGGAGATACGAAATCCAACGCGCGCCCATATTGCTGTGGAATAATAGTTAACTGGCAAACGACAGGAAAAGTTGCAATAGAACGAGAGAAATTCTTGGACGAGGGTCAAACGAGGTTCGAATCTTCATTGAAAGTTTCATTTTATTTGTCACCAAATATTTACTGAATTCCCACGTGCAACGATGGTGGCCACAATCTAAATTTTCTCGACGGTGATTTTTTTCGACGACGAAGTAGTTTAAAATTTTTCCACGACGATGTTTTAGAGAGCTGCCGATGCACGTGTTGACTCGGCGATGGTTAGATGGTTGGGGGGCTTAACCGATGTGATCCCGTTGCCTGTACTTGAGCGAATCCTGGTCGTGTGACAAAGACGACGATGGGAGTGACGAACGAAAAACAAAATGGCTGCTCTGTGGGGAGTATACGTTAGCTTTTCCCTACCTCGTGCTTTCGAAAATCTCGTGACCTGAGTTGGCTAACCTAGAGGGCTCTTGTCTCCCTCCTCCGATAACTGCCTGTATGTGTTTCTTCCTCACGTGATTTGCTGGCCACCTGATCTTGGAACAAACAATCTCTGTATAAGGTTATGTTCTTTGCTCTGCTTAGAAATAAATATATGTGTGTCTGCGTGCGTTAGAAATTTCTCGCTGTGTGTGGGTACACTTTTGTTCTCCCGAATGTGCCATGTGCCCTGCTTAAATTCTAAGTTTTTCTTTTGAGGTTATGTTTGATGCGCTGGTATATTTTATAAATATATATATTTTTCCTGTTTTCTGCCCTAGAAATTTGTATGTCCTCCGATATATGACTCTCTTTGACTGAACCGAAAATTTTCAAGCTCCATGTACCTAGATGGGTCTTTAGGCCATATTTAGGTCGTCTAAAACTTCGTAAACCCCATGTCCCTGCTCGGGCGCCATTCTGTAAAGAAGTCTCATAGGCTGGGATATTAAAGAGACCCTGGCGGTACTGAGTATATATATATTTGTAAAGATATGGGACAAAAAGTTCTAGGACGAAAATCGGTTTGCTGGCGTGAGATGTAGAGTGCCAGCCACCGGTGTATGGAGTGAGAGAAATAGTTTATTCGGTGTCTGAAGCAGAGTGAAAAAGGTCAGCGGCAAAGCGCATTTGGGCCTGGCTCATAGCATTCGCTACGAGAAGGCCGAGAGAGGGGAGATCGATTATGGAGACAACTTTTCCCTAAGGCAGAACTTATGACCTAAAATCTAGGCATTTGTTCTGAAATATTATTATATTTATGCGTGGCCAGCTTGATTGTATTCTTTTCCTACGAGTTGTATTAAAATCAGGTGAGAAATACATTTATTAGAGCATTTTTATTACTTGGTTTCATGTTTTCTCAGTGCTCGCAGGTTAACGGGTTAGGTGAGGTCATGGTATATAAATTCTAGCCTACTCTGGGCGAGAAATTTCTCATTGCACGGGACTCTCGCTGGCCAAAATGCAGTTCACTCCACTCACTCACCCACCTCGCTCTTACGCACACACACACGCGTGAATCCGGGTGCTCCGCCGCTGGTCCTGGGCCGGCACACTCTCCTCGAGGTCGTCCAGGTAAACTGCTTCCCACTCCTTCTTTTGCTTCTTGGGTCACTTGGCACAAGTCACTCTGTCAGAGTGTCAGACTGCACCACGTTTCGCATTCCGAACGCAAAAGACTCCTGTTGTTTATGTTGGCGCTAGCGATGTTGTAGTTACTTGCTGCCGATGTTGTAGGCGCTATTTGTGAGGGGTCAAACGAGGAAATGGTCAAGTGGAGCGCATCCATAAGATCGTGATCCCAATGTTAGCAATATTTTGTCAAGAAAAAACGTGTAGCTGGTATAAACATCTACAGGTCGTACAGCACACCCCCAAGAATAACAAAATTCTCACCTTTCAGGATATTGACGGGCATAGAAATGAGAACAAACAAAGTAGCAGAGCTGAACACATTCCTGGAAGGCGTCGCTATAGAAGGATTGGACCAAGAAAGAGAGACCGTTCGTATGGAAGCGCAGGATAAAATTGCCTAAATTCAACTGGAAAATCGTAGATCCAATGGTCTCAGGAAGGAGTTGACCTACAAAATCAACGAACTCGTGGCCATAAAGCGCACACAGTACGGCATAGGCCTAATGTTAAAGCCGAAATTCTTTGAACCATATAAAATAATAATACCCCACGGCCAATATGACGTAGAAAAGGTTGACGCTTTTGCTTTCTGTGCTTGGAGGAGAGTAGATGTAAAACCCCCAAAATCTATTGTTTTTTCGATCGAATAACAGTCATTCAAATTTATTTTGTGTTGTAATTGGACTAATCAACGGCGATCCCACATCCCACATATAAACCAAAAAATTAAAATTAAAAAAAAAAAATTAATAAAACCCTTGTATCGGGATATTTCTCGCTCAAGGACGCATATTGTGAAGGTCTTCCAAAAACAATAGAATCCTTGTGGATTTCTACCAGCATACATTCTATATTGCATGAACACCAGGCTGTGGAAAACGTTTGTTGTAATTGGACAATTTGACACTCGTTAAAAATAAGCTCAAGTGGATTGGTGCAAGGAAATTTTGGAAAAGAGTAATATCGCGGTGTTGCAAAAGACATTTAAAAGATCATCAAAAGCAGCCACTGATTGATGGTCTCTTGACCGAGAAGAGACCAACAGATGTTACCTCTTAAGTGTATGGATGTGTATTACATTATCGGAAAGCATGGGAGGCTTCCAGCTTATTGTGAAACAAACATAGGAAGTCGTGCTTAACTGCAAGACAGGCCTGATCGGCGAACGAATGATAAACTGACAAAGCTATTAAACTCAGCAAATACTCGTTGGTTAATCCTTATACTTGGGCTTTGATAACTTGGTGAGGTATCTTTAGGTAAGTTGCCGCAGATTCTTAACCAAAGGTGGCAATCATCAATACAATACGGTACACAGTAATAAGGAACTGTCCCCGACGCAAAGAATTTTTGTACTATGATATCCTTATAAAAGGGTAGCTACTACAAACAAATTTGTAATCATGCAGCAAAGGTCAACGAAAATAAACGCCGGTCCGATAATAGCAGGGCGTATAGGTTAGGACCAGCTTAAACTTGTGGAGCTTGCGCTATCATATCCACGATCAGAGCAACACATATTTCATTAAAAAAAAAAACAATAATTGTATTTACACATTTCAGTTAAAATTTTGTTTCTACCATAACAACTGTAGGCGCTACAGATTTTCACGGATTGTGGGCGTTAGAGTGGGCATGGCACCCCGCTTAAAAAAATTGCGCGAAGCCCAGGATCTGCATGCCAAGTTTGACTGTTCTGGTCTTCTAGTTTTCGAGATCTCAGCGTTCATACAGACAGACGGACAGACGGACATGGCTAGATCAACTCGGCTAGTGATCCTGAGCGGACTTCACCAAAAGTCATAGAACAAACAATTTTTTCTCGAGCTACTTTACATACCAATAGGCTTCCCAAAACCCTAAAACTAAGGTGGGATGCATTCAAGCCCACAAAGGGAAAAAAATTTTCATTTTGGGAAGAAGGAAATCTTGATTTTGAAATAACTTTTAAACGAGACGTCGGATTTCAATAAATAAGGTGTCATTTGACGCGTATTTTCAGTAAGAAAAAAACTAGGTTTTACACTTCTACCGCTTTTTCTCCAAAGCAAGCTTATATTTTTTATGTCTTTGAGTCTTGGTTTTTGCAAATACCTTTCGATTGGTTTATCACACGTTAAGATCGGACCATAATAACATATTTTTTATTCTACGGCTATATAATGTAGTTGTCTTCGCTCGCTCTCTTGCGCACTTCGCCACTACGTGTACTACCGACCACAGTGATTATATGCCAAAAAACTCCAAATCTATAATTTGTTTCATATTATTTTCACACCAATTATCCGATCGTTCGTGTGACAGCTATATGAAAAAGTCGTCCGATTTTGATCAAATTTAGCGTTGAACGTATGTATGTTAAAAGACACAAAAGATATAATTTTTAAACATGTATTTTTGCCATTTTTCTTTAAGAGCTATAAGATATAGTTGTCCGATCCGGATGTTTCCGACTTATATTCTATCTGCAATAGAAAGAAGACTTTTGGGAAAGTTTCAGCTCGTCCGTAGAAGCGGACGGACGACGGACGGACAGACAGACATGGCTAGAACGACTCGTCTAGTGACGCTGATCAAGAATATATATGTGTATTCTTCACTACGTTCCACACTTCTGACTGAAATCATTATACCCTCTGCAAGGGTATAAAAATTGGACACTCTAACGACCACAAACCGCCCAAAACTGTGGTGGCCACACTTTTCATGCTCCTTTTTATATGTACTCTATTTCCCTTTTGCTCCCTTTAGCTGAATAACGGTTATCTGAGCATGATGTATATTGAGATGTATATTTAAGAGCATGATGTATATTGTTCCATAGACGAATAGCATTAATAAAGAGTTACTGAGCATAATGTCTGATATATAAGGATAGTAAAGGTTCGGGTTTACACCACGGCAAGGGACCGCCTTATGTATTTTTTTTTTCGTACTTTTTAATTTAGTTTATTTTTATTTTTATTAGTTTTACTTTTCTATTTAGTCTGACCCCTCATTGAACCCCTCATTGAGTAGCTTAAAAGCTCCTTAGATATTGAATAGGCTGGTTCGGGTCCGCTTCATAAAGCTGCTCATCACCACCACCATTTCCTTGCAGGACCCACATGACCCCATAAGACCAGAATTAAGATCAATAAAATCTTTAATTCTGCCGGTAAATCCTGCACATTTGACGTGCATCATCAAATTGCAGAGCCAGCAAAAAAGAAAGAAAATTAAATAAAATAAAATATGAAAAATGCCTTGAAGTAAATTTGGCACTGGGATCAAATTGAAAAATCACAAACGCACAAAACAGAAAAAAAGAGCGAGATCGTGAAAATTATTCAAACGCAAGAGAGCACGAGAGAAAAAATATTCTATCAACTGAGCGGGGCTTGTGAGACACTAACAACTTTAAGCACGAACAAATACAATGTAAATCATGCAAGAGAGAGAGAGAGAGAGATAGAAAGAGAGAGTTACAGAAATAGCAACAAAAAGGCCTACCAGAAATTCAGCAGATTCATAGAGAGGGTAAATTACAGTAATAAAATAGAGCGAGGGAGATTAAGAGAGAGAACAAGAATTACAGCAAGTTAAGAGAGCGTAAATTACACTAACAAAGCTAAGAGATTTAATAAATCTAATAGAAATGCTAAAGTAACTATAAACACATACCGGTTTACTGAGAGATCTTTTTAAAGTTTCTAACACAAGTGTTAGGCTAAGCTTTGTAAATTAATGAACACAAAACACTCACACAAAACCACTGGAAAAGACAAAAACTCGGAGCACAAAAGTAAACATAGCCTTTCACAAGCGACGTTAAATCGATTGCGATAAACGAGAAAAGTACTGTCCTTGACAAAAACTTAGAGCACAAAAGTAAACACAGCTGTTCACAAGCGACGCTAAATCGATGATGTTGTCTGGTAGTGTTGAACTGATTCTGGAACAACTAAAATTTATTTTCGGAACTGAGGTAAACGTCTTGGAAAAGCGACGCCAATTTAAAACCGAAAGTGGCAAGTCGGTGAGAAGTTTGCCATTTTCTATTTTGACAAGGGTACTCTGGCACAAGACATCGCTATAAGTGATCACAAACTAGTGCAGGTCCTGATAGATGTTATATACAATATGCAACTTAAAAACAAAGTGAAACTACTATGTTTGCAGGGTCTGCTAATGTATTGGAAGAATTTTAAAATGTAGAGAAACCCACGTTAACTGTCACAGTCATGGTCATGTGGCAAACGAATGCCGCAGGTCGGTACGGGCTGATGCTATATCAGTGGAAAAGTTGTGCACTTTGCTAGAGAGTGTGCATTGTAATAGAAGAAAGTAAATTGTTGATAGATAGGGGATAATATTAATGTAATTTGCGATGACTTATTCTATAGAAAAAGAAGAGAGTCAGGAGTTTTAAAATAAGCTGAAATGTTTCTTTAAAACATTTTATGAAGACGCTGATGCACAATGGTTGATTGCATAGGCCAACAGGAAAGGAAGTTAACTTCGGCAATCCGAAGTTTTTATACCCTTCAGTTATAAGAAATAATCAACGTTAGTCACACCGTGTAAAATTTTTAAGGATTGTTGGTAGCCCAAAAAAAAAATCCTATATTATTATTATACTCCCACCCATTTTTCGATCTTTCCTATAACAGCTATATGATATAGTCAGAACTAATTAAAAAGTGTTATTTCCAAGCGTAGGAGGTTATATGTTAGAAAACACTAAAGATCTAACATTTTCATATTATTTTCCCACCAATTTTTTGAAATTCAAAAATAATTAAAAAATGTTATTTCCAAGCGTAGTAGGTTAAATATTAAAAAACACCAAAGATAGAATTTTTTCATATTATTTTCCCACCAATTTTCCGATTGTTCGTATGGGAGCTATATAATAAGTCGTCCGATTTTGAAAAAAAATGTAATCCGAAATTCAGCACTAATTTAAGAATGTTATTTCCGAAGGAAGTAATATGTTAAAAAAACACTAAATATATAATTTTTTAAAATTTTTTTCCGATAAATCCTATGGGAGCTTTAAGATATAGTTGTTCGATCCAACTGGGAAAGTTTTAGCCCGATAGCTTTAAAACTGAGAGACTAGTTTTAGTAGAAACGGACTGACAGACGGACTAGATCGACTCGTCTAGTGATGCTGATCAAGAATATATAATTTATGGGGTCGGAAATTTCTCGGTGACTGCGTTGCAAGCTTCTGATTGAATTCATTGTACCCTCTGAAAGGGTATAATTAACATCCACAAAAAATTAATTTTTTCTATTACATCGCGTCTAATTGTCGTTAAACAAAATGAATAGTGAAAATAAAAGTATGTACTAAAAACTTAAAATTTTATGTCAGTATATGTTGTGTTATTGTTTTAATATTAGTCTTTCATCAGTGAAAGAGTGGTGTATTTTTGTATATACATAGATTTTAGACCCATTGATAAAACTAATTTATTAATACTAGTGAATGTTTTCTTAATCTACGTTTTAAATTTGAGCTGCAACTTTTTGCAACTTTCTGACTCATACTCTCTTTGGTGTTCGTGCTTTTTTGTGTTTTGTTGTTTTCGTCATATTCGTTGTGCTTTGCAATCTCAATTGGTCAAAAGAGGTGCAGAAAATGTAGCTTTTCCGATATTTTAGCAGGAAAACATCGAGGTAAAAACAAAAAACATCTCTAATGCTCAAATGTGAATTTTTAAGTTGATTTTTTTAATAAAATATATTTCGAGTTTTTTCATACCCCAAAAGTATGTAATTGAATTTATGTCTTAAAAAGATATTTTCCAATATATTCGGGCTTGAGCGTATGGTTTTTTTTTCTTTTTTTATTGTTTTATTCATTTAATTGGGTCTATATAGGAGTACAACAATTTTTAGATTAGTGTTTACTCAGTCGTCATAAAAGTCGATATCAGAACTTTTGTACGTTGATGGTTGTTTTTGTTTGATAAAAACATAGTCCTAATGTCTATTTACATGTTCCGTATCTCTCGACCAACCTCTCTTCCCAGCCTCACTACGGATTTTGCCACATCGGGGGCTCTGCCGCACCTTGTTCTACCTCTAGCTAATACCCTTGCACCTGTTCTGTTCCACTTACTAGCATGATCCCTAGGCGGAACACCCATAGTTGCTGTCTCTTCTCCGGAATTCTGTCGAATTCGTTTAGAAAGTTATTTATTTTAAATGAATGCATGATGTCTCTCTAACTCAAATATCTTGACTTGCCCTTTAAAATATTCTTACACAACTTATAAAGAAAATTTTATATAAGTTTACATATTCTTCTTTTACCTCAAGCTGTATATATGAATATCTTTGATTTTCCAAAAGTCAAAATGATTTTTTTCAAAACTGTCTCCTATTGGCTACCTGAGTATGACGGTGTGTATAAAAACTAATATTTCCTTTCTTACCATCAACCTAAGTATGCGCGCTCTCTTCTAACCGACCTTCTGTTTTGTTCTACAATTTTTGTCTCCTCTATCTCCTTGATCGATTGATGGTGTACTATTGGTTACACTTGTATTAAACATTTTTCATAACCTATACTTCTCATCTCTTCTAAGCAACGAATAGTCGATGTAACCTGTTAGAACTACATGTTTTGTTTTCGAATTTACAAAATCTGAATCGAACCTTCTCATTTCTTCTATGTTTCTCTGTCTCCTTTATCGATTTGAGGGTGTCATATTGGTTACACTTGTATCAAATATCAATACTTTTTATCTCTTCTAACTAGTGGATAGTCTATATGCCCTACTAGAACTATCTATATTGTTCTTAAATTTACAAAATTCTAAATATAAACCTCTCATTTTCAATATTATCGTATACACTCACTTCAAACACTATAAATGACCGAGGACAATAGTTAGTCTTCTAAAAAAAAGTATTGAAGTGGTTTAGTTTGCTGCATCAAGCACGAATCAAGTTAAAATGCAAATAATTAAATAAAATTAAAAAATGAATACCCAAAATCAAATCCTGCAAGTCTGATGTGCAAAAAATAGGTGGTCAAACCATGTCCGCTCGGAGTCGCATAAGCGAAATGCAATTCAACCCCTTGACGGAAGAGTAAAGCAAATATCTGAAGCATTCAGGGGAAGAATATTGCATTACATGTATGTGAACGATGATCCCACCTGAAAATTTCTTGAGTGAAGCTGGATTGTCGTTGTTACCTCATATCAGCATTTTATTAAAAAGTTATACTTCAGCAAAAGTAAACTTTGAATTGAATTTGCAGAGTATATTTATAATGAAAAGCTTTCAAAGTTCAATGTCGATCATGAATAAAGATTCTGATTTAGAGTGTATCTTTCATGAACATACCATGGAAATAATTGCAAAAACTAAAGAATTTCAAGAGAGAGATAGAGAGATGGTCTCTTTTAAAATGAATTCGCTTGGAAATGAATGTGACTCATTATACACCGATGGCTGGTTCATCATCCATACCACTACCTCGTTTCCTTTTAATGAAAAAGGCGATAGTCAACGTATGTAATGAAAATGATCACTATTGTTTTAAATGGGCCTTGATTTCTGTCTTACAAATTAGAAATAATTCGTTTAAGTGATGAAATAAAATTAGATTAAACAGGGTTGACATTCCCCATTGAAATAAATAGGGAAAACGGCGGAGTGGACATTATATGTACATTAAAAATATTTCAAGGTAAATTCCTCTATTTACTGTTATTTTTTTAAATCCAGTCCATAATCTATTCATAATTCGTTTCAAAGACTAATGACTGCACAAAGAGAAAATCAGAACGCTCATTTTTTTCTGCAATGTTTGTTTAAATTTCTACGGAACTGAGGAAGCTGCATTGAAGCATATGACGCTACGCAGTAGGAAGGAATTTACACAAGTTCAACATCAGCTTGAAATTCCATTCGTTGTCAACGCGGATTTTTAATGCATTGCGATATCGAAGAATCTAGAAGTGAGCCCGAAATTATTTAATGTTAATGAACATATTCCAATATCATACTCCTATTGTATAAAGTGTACTTTTGATTCTAAACTAGATCAATTTGTTTTAGAAACAGGAATAAATTCAAGAACAAGTTTTGTAAATTCATTAATCGAAAGTCCTACAAAATTGAGAATAAAATACTTGCATAAAATAGTTCCTATTAGAATGGCTTTAGACGACCAAAAGGTATTTGACAATTCGGTGAACTGTTCTATTTGCCATAAAGTTTGAAGGATGATAGGCTTAGAGATCACTGTAATTTCACAAGTAACCTTAGGGGTGCAGCTCACTCAAAATGTAACTTAGATTATAAAGTAAACCAATTCATTCCAGTATTTTTAAAAACAATTTTCGAAATACGATTGTCATTTATTTATTCAAGAACAAGGAAAAATTCCCGATGAAATTTGCGTAATACCAATTAATAATAAAAACTATATTTCCGTTTAGATAAAATGTATCAAGTTTTGGTGGAAATAGTTTTGAAATTCGTTTTCTCGATACCTACAGGTTCATTCCCACAGGTCTGGATACCTTAGCATCTAATTTAATTGACGATCAAATGAATACTGTGAAGTCACTTTTCAGTAATGATAAAGAATTTCAACTATAGCGTAAGAAGGGTATCCGAGTATTTCCCTATGAATATTTAGATTCCGTTATAGACTCGAAGAAACTTCCCTTCCACCAAGTAAATTAACGGAAAGGGAATGCTCTTATAAAGATTATGATCATGCTCTTAAGCTTTGGTCAAATTTCTCACGGTCAACTCTAAAAAACTACTAAGAAATATATTTGAAAACTGATGCATTCCTTTTAAACACATTTTTGAAAATTTCCGAAAAATTTGTATGAAAATTTATTTACTAGGACCAGCTTAGTAATTTAAGAAACCAGTTCTTTCTTGTGAGGCAATGTTAAAAACCACAAATATTCTACTTGACTTTTATGCATGGATTATTCAACAAAGCATTCGAGGTGGTTTACTCCAATGTTGTCATAGATTCACAAAAGCAAATAATAAAAATTTGTCAGATTATGAATTTAATGTGGATGCGAATATGGTTGGGCAATGTCACAACCTTTACCGTAAAAGACTTTAAGTGGATTTCTACTACAGACATAGAAAATTTTGATAATTATAATATTCAAATTCATGGTAAATATGGTTATTTTTTGGAATTGTACTATATCCTTTTAATTTGTCTGTCAAATTGTCTGGCCTCAAAAGAGGATAAGGTAAAAGACTTAATTACTGACCTAGGAAATAAGAAAATTTAAGTAATACATTTTCGGAATTTGCAACAATGTATACAGAATGGGTTAGTACTGAAAAATATCCATAGAGGAGTCATATTCTTACAATAGCCTTGGTTGAAAAATTATATTGGTCTAAATACTTTCCATAGGCAAATAGCAAAAAATAAATTTGAAAAAGATTTTTTTAGGTTGTTAAATAGCTCTGTTTAACTCTGAAAAGCTCCGGATAGCAACAAGACAGGACGAAAAGCACATTGTCCAAAAACTTTAATTTCAAAATCCAATTTTCGAAATGCAGCTAAAATTAATGAATATGTGTATGCAATTCAAATGAAAAGATTGTCCGTTCTATTTAAAAAGCTCATGAATTTAGGATTTGCAGTGTTAGACTTATCGAATGGAAAATGTATGATTTTCATTATCAATATATAAATTTTTAATTATATGGATACTAATTCATTAATCTATACAATAAAAACTGAGGACTATTCAGACGAAAAGATTAAACTCTTTAACATCAAAAGACTCAATAGAGGTTTTTTAAGACTGACAGAATTTGTAGATCTATGTTCAAAAGTTTATTTTTATAGAGTAGATCAAATTGAATGTTCACACAATAAAGTAAAGGGAGTGAGTTCACAAAATCTTACAATTGAACACTATAAAAAAGTTTTATTAACTGGCACCCCACTTTATGGCAATATAACAATGTTAAGATCAAAAGCATACAAAATAACTACAGCTAAAACTAATAAAACAGTTTTTGTGCAAAGATAACAAAAGAAAACGTAATTTTAACGAAACACAATTTTTAGAGTTAAGTAATGAAGATCATGGTACGCCATCAATAAAACATCAGAGGCTAATTTAAAAAGATATTTTAGAAAAAGTTAAATGTTTAGAAACTAATTCATTTTGCTTAGGTGAGATGATACATAACAATTATTTTAACGATGGAGAATCACTAGATAACCTTAAAATGCAAAAATAACACATTGAAAAGGAACTATTTTATAAATCAATTGAACTGCAGATGTTTTATTATGATCGATACTTTGAAAAATATACATAAGAAAGTATTTTGAGTTTGTGAACGATGGAGAATCACTAGATAACCTTAAATTGCAAAAAGAACACATTGAAAGGAACTATTTTATAAATCAATTGAGTTGGAGATGTTTTATTATGATCGAGACTTTGGAAAATATAAATAAAAAATATTTAGAATTTGTAAAAAGTTTATTTATTATTTTAAAAATTTGTTTAAGTAAAGATTGTACAAAAATATTATTAAACCAAGTATAAGATAAGCTGAATATATAAAAAAGAAAATCTTAATCTTCAAGTAAGTATATTTTAGGGTAGGTATTGTTCACTTTTTCTAATTTTAAAGATTTCAGTTATATAGATTGGTGTATACACTTTCTCAAAAACATGTTTATATTTACTAATACGAACGTGGTGCCCTTTACTGAATTTACTTGCTTATACATATCTATTCACTTATATTTTCCAATAAAACTAAATTATCGCCACATTAGTTCTTTAAGAGTTATATTAAAACGATCAACTATAAATGCCTTTAGAGTACTGAAGGTTGAATAATGATTTATCCTATAACTTTTCATTAGAACTTTAAGTTTCGAATTAAAGAATTCAGTATCATCATCAGCTTGGAGGTTTTTAGGTGTTCCATGACCCGATTTAAATATTCTTTCCATGGCTTGAAAAATATCATTAGCACTCTTTGATTAAGATCAGCCTCACGCCAACCAAATTTCGAAAATGTGTAACAGTCAGCAAGTATTTGTACCCATTGTTAGATTTTGAAAAGGCTCCCATTTCAACCAAATCTGCTTGCCACAGATCATTTATACCCCTTGTGTTCAGTCGCCTTCGTTGAAAGTTTTTTCGTGATGGTCCATGCAACTCATTTAAAATTTCGCTCTTAATCATATTTTTCTTATAGGCTAAAAAACGGCACCTTCTATCTCAGTTGTGTTTTTTTCGGCAATGATATTGGGTTTGTTACATATTTAAGAATGTAATCCTAAATGCTTTTAATCATTTCTAGAATTTTTGCAAAAATTTGGTCAGCGTTTTCTGCTTTCTTATTAAACAATTCAATTTTATTTTTTAAGCTTGAAATTTTCGTGAGTCGACGATTAATATTAAGAGTTATAATTTTTCTTTATTCTTCTCCCATTTTTCCGATGTTCTAATCAGTATATTGTTTCGGGGCTAGATCATCGTTACCAAAAGGTTTTGTTCCATTTTTTTTGTTTATTTTGAGCATTTAAGTTACATCGATGAATAATCCTTCAGTAGACTTAACACGTCTTTTTAAATTTTCTGATCTTTCCTTATCAACAGAAAAATGTTCAAACATGTCGACAGACATGTTGTTTATAATCGTAAAACATTTGTGCACTTGCTACTCTATTATATTTAATGCTATCCATTAAAATATAATCCCGTCCTCACGCAACTCCTCTAGTATTTGACTTCATTCACTTGGATTTGACTTCTAAAGGGTCGTGTAAACAAAACCTGTTTTTGAGCGAATTGGAGTAGAATTTGTAGGATTAAAAGTATTGTCTATCAACTTCTTAATAATATAGCTGTATTTGTATCCTCGTGTACCCTTGATTCGGTTTTTAGGATTATAGCCTACTCTATGTAAATTCGTTTCTAATATAATTTTTTATACATCTTTAAATTATGATCATCATAATTTTCAGGTTTACTAAGAAAAATTAGAGAGTACAGACCAGGAGTCAGATCACAACGCATTCCACGAGAAAATTTTATTTTAAAAGCTTTAATTTTTAGTTCTTTATTCCCCAAATATAATGAATTGTTTGCAGTTTTTTTAGGTCCATAACCTTTATCCATCACATTTCCATTGGTCAAATTACTGATAATAAAATCATTGGGAGGCAATGTTGAAAACCTCAAATATTCAATTTGAATTGCTGATATCGATATAATTATGTATCGATTTATTCAAAAAAGCATTCGAGGTAGTTTATTCCAATGTTGTCATAGATACACAAAAGCAAATAATAAATATTTGTCAGATTACGATTCCTCGAAAGAGTCTTCATATTTAATGTATGTGGATGCGAATAACTTGTAGGGTTGGGCAATGTCTCAACCTTTACCATGTAAAGACTTTAAGTGGATGTCTACCACAGACATAGAAAATTTTTAAATTCATAATATTCCAATTGTTGGTAAATATGGCTATTTTTTGGAAGCGAACCTAATATATCCGTACCGTTTACATGATCTTCATAATGATCATCCATTTTTTTCCATCAAATTCTCTGGCCTCAAAAGAAGATAGGTTAAAAAATTTAATTGCTGACCTGGGAAATAAGATAAATTATGTAATACATTATCAGAATTTGCAACAATGTATACAGAATGGTTAAGTACTGAAAAAGATCCATATAGGAGTCCAATTCTTACAAAAGCGTTCTTTAAAAAATTATATTGATCTAATTACTTTCCATAGGCAAATTTAAAAAAAAAAATTTTTTAAAGATTTTTCTAAGTTGATGAATAACTCTGTTTACGGAAAAGTGATGGTGGTCGATATAAAGCTTGTTAGTACTTGGGAAGCTCCGGATAGCAACAAGACTGGACAAAAATCACATTGTGCCAAACTTTAATTTCAAAATCGAATTTTCATAGTGCAACTAAAATTATTGAAAATTTCTATGCAATTCAAATGAAAAGATTGTCAGTTCTTTTTAATAAGTCCATGTATTTAGGATTTGGAGTATTATCTTATTGACGTAGAAAATGTATGATTTTCATTATCAATATATAAAGCCAAAGTTTCAGGAAAAGTTTCAATTTAATTATATGGATACTGATTCATTTATCTATATAATACAAACTGAGGACTTTTATAATGATATTCATAAAGGTGAGTTTATTGGTAAGCTTATGACAGAATTTGTAGGTTTATGTTCAAAGGTTTATTCTTATAGAGTAGATCAAGTTGAATCTTCACACAATAAAGGAAGTGAGTTCACGAAATCTTTCAATTGAACACCATAAAAACGTTTTATTAACTTGCACCCCGCTTTATGGCAAAATAACAATGTTTAGTTCAACAGCACACAAAATAACTGCAGGTAATAAAAAAGTTATTTGTGGCAAAGATAACAAAAGAAAACGTAATTTTAACGAAACACAATTTTTAGAGTTAAGTAATGAAGATCATGGTACGCCATCAATAAAACATCAGAGGCTAATTAAAAAAGATATTTAAGAAAATGTTGAATGGTTAGAAACTAATTCATTTTGTTTAGGTAAGATGATACATAACAATTATGATAACGATGGAGAATCTCTAGATAACCTTGAGTTGCAAAAAGAAAACATTGAAAAGGAACTATTTTATAAATCAATTGAATTGGAGATGTTTTATTATGATCGAGACTTTGGAAAATATAAATAAAAAAAGAGTTTGAGTTTATAAAAAGTTTATTTATTAATTTAAAATTTATTTGAGTAAAGATTGTACAACAAAATTATTAGACTAAGTAAAAGATAGTCTGAATATATAAAAAAAATAAAATTAAATAAATCACTTGTTACACTACAAAATCTTTCTTATTTATCCAGCTAGTCTTTGAAAACCCCCTTGACTAAAACTTTAGTTCCTTTTCGCCTTACAACTTTTTCAACTATTCCCATTGCATTTGCATCAAGAGCCTTTACCAAGGAAGAAAGTAATAAGTGAACTACCGAGCAGGAACTAGCGACCATACATTTACGGCAAACATTTCATTATCAAAACAGACCATAGACCTTTAACATACTTGTTCTCAATGACTAACCCAAGTTCCAAACTGAAACGTACGAGGCTAGAATTGGAAGAATAAAACTTCACAGTTGAATATTTGAAGGGGAAAGACAATTACGTAGCCGATGCCTTATCAAGAACAACCATCAAAAAACTACAAAATATAACCAGAAATATAAATAAAGTCACAATAAAGTTACAAGATATCAAAGTAGACAGAGATCTTGCGCAATCTATAAAAAAAGCTTCAAAACCCAACGTATACGGAGTTATAAACAATGACGAAGTACGTAGTGACCTTGCAGGTAAAAACATTTAAACGTGGACAAAAAATTATTGCAAGATATGATGCTAACGATTTATATACCAATGGAGTCCTTGACTTTGGTCAGTTTTTCCAAAGGCTTGAGACACAAGCCGATATACATTTCAATTTTTAAGAAAATGGACAATAAAACATTAAAAGCATTGAGAGTAGCGCTACTCAACCCGGTGACCTTAATAAATTCTGAATAAGAAAAATAAGCTATTTTGTCTACATACCATGATGAACCAATTCAAGGAGGTCATACTGGCATTACCAAAACCTTCGCCAAGGTCAAAAGACATTACTTTTGGAAAGGTATGACTCGATATATTAAAGAGTACATACGAAAACATCTAAAATGCCAAAAAGCGATAATAACCACGTATACATTATCCATTAACCATTACTGAAACACCGCAAACAGCTTTCGTCAGGAAAATCGTGGATATGGTCGGTCCACTACCTAAGTCTGAACAAGGGAATGAATACGCAGTTACTTTAATCTGCGATTTAACAAACAATACAATACGAATTCCAAATAAAAGTGCAAAAACAATAGCCGAAGCTATATTTGAAGATTTTATTCTGAAGTACGGTCCAATGAAGATGTTCGATTACATCATAAGTCCATATTAATTCTAAATTAATTATTATTATTTTTATAAAGAACTTCGTTAAAGCTGCTTAATAATTTGAAATCAAACGGATGCTGTAAACATCCAGTCCGCTAACGTAAACAAAAGATCCCCAAAGCAAGCCCCGAGTCCGTTAACGTAAACAAAAAGATCCCCAAAGCGGTCCCTAAAACTCCGCTAATGTAAACACCAATTTTTGGCCAAGATTGGACTTCAAATTTAATTGGAAAATTGCATCATCCTATTTTCCGACTCTCTTGGGCCATTTTCTTTATCAATTTTTGAGGATAAAATCTCTTAAGCCGAGGTTTGATTATTGATCATTGAACTAGAGATCAGGCAGTCCGTTTTTGAGATCCGAATCGAGCAGTAGTACAAATCGAGTAAAAGTAAACGAGCAGTGAATTAACTAAGTTCGACCTATTAAAAAATTGTAGTAGTGATTAAGTGATTAATAAATAAAAATAATTTTTTTTAATTAAATCACTAGTGAGAAACTTAATTGGCGCCCAACGTGGGGCTGTGCGATTGAAAAATTCTAAAAAAACAAGCTTTAAAATAAAAGCAAAAAAGTTTTAAAGTGAAAAAAGGAATTTAGCGCGGCCAAAAAAAAACCGATACAACCGACGAATAAATAAAAAGTTTGTGTTGATCAAATAACTAAGGTGTAAATTAATTAATGAAATAATCCTCTTGAAATCTCAAACTACAAAATAGTGATCGTAACATAAATTCACTGCTCGGACAATATAAAAATCAAAAGCGACAAAAAAAATTTTCAAAAAAAAAATATAAAAAATAAACATTGTGAAAAACATTTTTAAAAAAATCTTCAAAATCAACAACAAAGACATTCTACGAAAACAGGCTGTAGGGCAATCCCTCGCCAAATATTGGAAAAGAAGGAAGACCTAATTAAAGAAGGAAGACCACGAGACAATTTAAAAACAGAAAAAAAGAAGGACGGCCCCAATCAGGATCATCATTCAGGATAAGGACGACCCCAACAGGAAAAATAACAACGAGAAGAGAAAAAAATAAGGACGATTTGTGAGCGATACTATTTTTATCATACATTTTTTATTATTATTATTTTATAAAAAATTTGTAAGAAAGGAAATATAAATCTACAAAGTGGAAGAGTTCATTTCAAATTTTGAAAGAGTTCTCAAAATGCCAGAACCTTCAACAACCCAGACTGGAGCAAATAAGAGACTCCACATGAATCCGCCCCAAGAAAATACAAGCCATCAGGCATTAACAAACAACAACATGTTAAATGTAGTTAGATTTAATTAAGCAAATTGTAAATCTTGAATTAAATCCATTTAAGGAGGAGATCGGTAACTTAAGATCGCAGCTTTCTCACAAAATTAAAACGGTTGAGGATTATCAGACAGAGATTGTAGATATATAAAAAGCGACACATCTTATGAGATCATCAAATCTGTTAGGGAATATAAAGGTGAAGAGGATAAATATGTAAGCTGGAGAGAATCGGCAGAAGTAGCCATGGGGCAATATGCCAGAGGGAGTGAAAGATTTTAATCTGCCTTATCTATATTACGAAACAAAATAACAGGAATGGCAAACGACGCCTTAACCCATAACGGTACTGTATTAAATTTCGATGCCATAATGGCGAACCTTGACTTCGTCTTTAGCGACAAACGACCAATTCTCATTATTGAACAGGAATTGAGTGTATTGAGTCAGGGAAAATTATCCATCATGGATTATTATGGTACAGTTAATAGAAAATTAACTCTGCTAATTAATAAAACTATTATGACCTACGGTAGAAACAAACCTATAACAGCGGAAATGAATGAGAAACATAAGAAAACAGCTCTTTGTGAGCGATACTATTTTTATCATACATTTTTTATTATTATTATTTTATAAAAAATTTGTAAGAAAGGAAATATAAATATACAAAGTGGAAGAGTTAATTTCAAATTTTGAAAGAGTTCTCAAAATGCCAGAACCTTCAACAACCCAGACTGGAGCAAATAAGAGACTCCACATGAATCCGCCCCAAGAAAATACAAGCCATCAGGCATTAACAAGCAACAACATGTTAAATGTAGTTAGATTTAATTAAGCAAATTGTAAATCTTCAATTAAATCCATTAAAGGAGGAGATCGTTAACTTAAGATCGCAGCTTTCTCACAAAATTAAAACGGTTGAGGATTATCAGACAGAGATTGTAGATCCGAATATAAAATGTGACACATCTTATGAGATCATCAAATCTGTTAGGGAATATAAAGGTGAAGAGGATAAATATGTAAGCTGGAGAGAATCGGCAGAAGTAGCCATGGGGCAATATGCCAGAGGGAGTGAAAGATTTTATTCTGCCTTATCTATATTACGAAACAAAATAACAGGAATGGCAAACGACGTCTTAACCCATAACGGTACTGTATTAAATTTCGATGCCATAATGGCCAGACTTGACTTCGTCTTTAGCGACAAACGACCAATTCTCATTATTGAACAGGAATTAAGTGTATTGAGTCAGGAAAAATTATCCATAATGGATTATTATGGTACAGTTAATAGAAAATTAGCTCTGCTAATTAATAAAACTAGAAACAAACCTATAACAGCGGAAATGAATGAGAAACATAGGAAGACAGCTCTTAGAGTTTTCATTACCGGCCTTAACGGCCAAATTTTAGATACTATTTTCTCAATGAATTCACCTGATCTACCATATGCAATGGTCATAGTTCAGGAATTGGAAAGCAACAACATGAGGGCTCATTTCGCAAATAGTTTCTCTAATACTCAGAAAAAACATAGCGAGCCAAACTCTAGTGGAAATGGACAAACACATTTCAACCACAAGACAGGACAGCAAAACAATAGTTACAGTAACCAGCGAAACAATAATAATTTAAGGTTTAATCATGACAACTACCAGAACAAAAATACTTACGGTTATTATAATCAGAATAAAAATAATTCTTGGAACCAGGGTAGATTTAATAATAGCCAACAAAAACAGTGGAACACCTATAGGCAGCCACAAAATAATCCGGAACCAATGGAGGTAGACGAGTCTATCCAGGTTCAGAATTAGGCTTACAACGGCTATAATCAAGGCTACAATAAATATCAAAATAATAATTATAGTCAGAACAAGTGGGATCAAACAAAAAAATTTGAGACCCAGAACGCTCAGCAAGGCCAAGCCCAAAATAAAAGGGTACCAACTGGAACTGTTAACCAACCGGCTAACAAGGCGAAATAACATTGAGGAGAACCATTTTTTAGACAAAAGTCAGGAGTAGGCTTACCCTACTTAATTAGAAAAGATCCAAAACTAAATAAAAAATTAAAAATATTAATTGACACTGGGGCAACCTCGTGTTATATAAGAACAGAAATTTATAAAAATAAGAACGAGCTTCCAATTTACAAAAGAGTATCTACAGTGAATGGATATTCAATAATTAAATATTATCATATGATAACTATTTTTGATACGCGATATACTTTTTATGAAATAGATGGGCTAGAATCAGAATTACTGGTCGGCTATAACCTATTAAAAAAAATAGGAGCGGTAATTGATACAGCTAAGGGAGTAATTAAATATAATGGAATAGAAGAAAAATTAAATTATGATAATGGAAACATATTAAACCAACATTCTTTAACTGAAGAAAACACCATTCTTCCATTAAAAGAATTCATATTAAAAAAATACTTTGATGAAAAAGCCCAAATCAGATCCGAATCGGAAATGGGTAATCAAAGCGAATCTAGTTTGGGATATACAAATCCTGAACACGCCGTCGTTGAAAAATCCGACAAAAATAAAAGTTTGGAATTCAAAAATTCCGAACACGCCGTCGTTGAAATATACAACAAAAATAAAAGTTTGGGAATTAAAAATCCTGAACGCGCTGTCGTTGAGAAATCCGACAAAAATAAAAGTTTGCAATTTAAAAATTCTAAACACGCCGTCGTTGAACTATCCGTCCAACTGTCAAAAAATAAACAACATAAAAATATCGTCTGCAGATCAAAGAAAAGATCCGGATAACGAAATATTAAATATTATCAATGAAAAGCATTCAAAAATAAATATGCAGATTCCATTTAGGACAGATATCCGCGGTGAAATAAACACCGTAAATGATAGGTCCATTTACAGCAAACAATACCCTTATGCTCAATCAGCTTCAGATTTTGTAAATTCTGAAATAAATCGAATGTTAAATGAAGAAATTATAAGGCCAAGTAGAAGTCCTTATAATTCACCAGTACTAGTAGTACCAAAAAAGGGTTTCAATGAAGACGGAACTCCAAAACTCAGACTTGTAATTGATTATAAAAAACTTTATGAAAATACAATACCAGATAGATATCCAATGCAGGACCCTTCAGTGATTTTGTCTTGGGAAAGCCAAATACTTTTCAACAATTGACTTGGAATCTGGATTTCATCAGATTCTCATGAATGAACCAGACATTCAGAAAACCTCATTTTCAATAAACAACGGGAAATACGAATTCCTAAGAATGCCTTTCGGTTTGACCAACGCTCCAAGACTATTCCAACGAGCGATGGATGATATTTCAAGAGAACAAGTGGGTAAAACATGTCACGTTTATATGGATGACATAATTATATTTTCAAAAACAATTGAACAACATTACAAAGATTTAATTCTCATTATTAAAATTTTGCTGAACGCAAACATGAAAATTTCAATTAAAAAATCAAAGTTCTTTAAATTAGAGACCAATTTTCTCGGTTACGTTGTTTCCCACAATGTGATAAAAACCGATCCCGAAAAAATTTCTACTATCGTAAAATATCCGATACCTAAAAATATTCGAGAGCTTAGAAGCTTCCTAGGCCTTACAGGATATTACAGAAAATTTGTGCAAAATTACGCAAAGATAGCTAAACCTTTGCCTTTGCCAAAAAGGCAAAGTATCAAAAAAGGCATCACGTAAAACTTTAATACAGTTTGATGATTCAGCTATAAGAGCTTTTAACGAACTCAAAGAAAATTTAATTGCACAAGTAGAACTAGTACAACCAGACTATAATAAAAAATTTACTCTAACAACGGACGCATCTGGCTTAGCAATTGGTGCTGTTCTTTCTCAGGAAGGAAAACCAATTACATTTATTTCAAAAACTCTGACAAAAACCGAACAATTATACGCAACCAGTAAAAAAGAACTTTTAGCCATTGTATGGGCTTTTAAAAATCTTCGAAATTACTTATATGGGGTTAACAACATCGAGATCTATACCTATCATCAACCTCTTTCATTTTCCATTTCTCAAAAAAATCCAAATATTGAAATGAAAAGGTGGTATTCCTTTATTGAAAGCTATTCACCCAAAATTATTTACAAGCCAGGATCAACAAATGTTGTTGCGGACGTTTTATCTAGGATTCAAATAAATAACTTAACGGAAAGTAATGAATCGGTGTCAGATCAAAATACTCAGGATTCTGCAGAGAGTAGTTTTGAAAATGTAATACAAGAAACCCGAAAACCTTTAAACCAGTTTAAGCAACAATTGATAATAGCAACGGGGAGGTATACAATACATGAGTCGATTAATGTATTCGGAAATAATAGACATATAATAGAGTATGACACTCCAGAAAATTTAGTGTCAATCTTAAGGAAATATATTCCACCCAATATAACAATAGGAGTTCACTGTACTCTAGAAGATTTTTACAGAATTCAAAAACCACTTAAGGACAATTTTATAAATACATTTTTATACACAAGGACATTTGTCCAGGATGTCGAGAACGCTGAAGACAGATCTCTAATTATCACAGAAACTCATTGTAGAGCTCATAGAGGGCTTGATGAAAATTATAAACAAATAACTAGACTCTATTATTGGCCAAATTTATACAAAAAGCTTAAGGAGTTTATAAAGAATTGCACTATCTGCAATCAAAACAAATACAACAGGCACCCAGTACAGATTCCTATTCCAGATTCCAGAAAGAGAAGGTGAGAATTTGCATCTTGACATATTTTACGCCCAAAAACTTATATTCATTACTTGCATAGATTCGTATTCGAAATACTTAGTGGTAAAAGAAAACCCCAATAAACTGAATATAGAAAATAATGTTTCAAAAATTTTACAACAATTTCCATTAGCCAAATCTTTGATGATAGATAACGAACCAAGTTTTTTTTCATCCTAATTTAAATCTTTTGCACAAAGAAATGGGATATCTTTATTCTTTGCAGATCCTCGACATAGTACGTCTAACAGACAAATAGAAAGGGCACACTCTACCTTAACAGAAATTGCTCGCTGCATTAAAGATGAGCTTAATTTAATTGATTATTCCAAAATTTTATTTAGAGCAGCACAAAATATAATTTAACAAGTAATTCAATAACCAATCATTGACCTTTTGATATATTATTTAATAAAATCAAACACGATGATATTCCTAAATTATTGCAGCAAGCCCAAGAGAAAATGTTACATTTTCAAAATAAAGATAGACAAAATAAGAATTATCACGTAGGAGAGGTAATTTACGAAAAGAAACATGGGGAAAGGAACAAGCTTAATTCTAGATATAAGAAACAAGTAGTTAAGGAAAACCTCCTAAATAAAGTTATTATAAATAACAGAAACCGTACGATTCATAAAGATAATATTAAATAACTTGTTTCAAATTTCAGATAATGATTTCAATAATGTACTTATTATTGATGGTAGCAACAACCAAATCCGAAATTATGGATTACACGAACCATGATTTCCTTTTTTACAAGGATACCAAAGATGTTCTTATTTATGAATCACACGCAGTTTTATTTCATATAACTAATATAAGTTGTTATAGAGAAATAATTAATCTTGAAACAGAATTTCTAAAGGGTCACGACAACAAGAATTTTCTTTGGGAAATATCCCACGATTTAGAAATTATCAAAATACTTATTTCTCAAGTTATATGGATAGCGGGAACACCAGATCATGATGATTTCATAACAGTCCAAAATAAAATCGATGATTTAATACAAAATAATAACGATCAATTCGTTATTAATTCTAAAATATTTAAAGAGATAAAATCTTTGTCTGAACAATTCAAAACAGCCTTTAAAAATCAAGAAATTCCACTTAGAAAATATCGTCTGCGTTTGCTTACTTACGATCTTATGAATTTAATGGACACAATTACACTTGCCAAAATTGATGTAGTTAATACTAAAATTCTAAACAATGATGATATACTATAAATTTATAAGCACGAAGATAGACCTGTAGTTGTAACAGACCTTTTAGGTATATCTGAATTTAAAATCGCTTTGCATAAAGATCTTATTATAATTTACATAAAATACCCTATTATTACCGATCGTTGTGACGTTTACAATTCAAGATCCATTTCACGTAATGATGGAAAATTATTAATTAATAATCACGTCGAAAAATGTAGAAATAAGTACTATGTAATGTCTAATTTTAAGACAGAAATATTTAATAATTATTGCACACCTAACCCAGAAGGCTCTTGTTTCACTAGATTACTAAATGGAGAAAAATCCTTTTGTATCAAAATCCAAGAAAAAAAAAATGTAGATGTAATCCAAGAGGAGCCATTTTTCTAAATGGAGAAAATACAGTTAATGACACTCATTTAAATGGGTCATATTTAATAACTTTTAATGGCACTACTAAAATTAATAATATTTCCTACACCAATGTAGACAATAAGATATTGGAATACATCACAGCTCGAAAATATACAGATTTTTTAGTATCCGAATATATTATATCTAATGATTCGGAACTCACATTCGATAATATTAACATACTAAATCCATTTATTCAAATTAAACAAACTCAAATACCAGTGACGTTAATATTATTCATATTCACATTTATATATTTAACTATTATGATTGTAATCAAATTCAGAAAATTTTTAATATTCAAACCATGGAAAATTCATATAGAAATTGAACCAGAAAATAATATTTCCGATAATGAAATAAATAATATACCCGACAATGGGTATATTATTTGGGGTTAACAACATCGAGATCTATACCTATCAACCTCTTTCATTTTCCATTTCTCAAAAAAATCCAAATATTGAAATGAAAAGGTGGTATTCCTTTATTGAAAGCTATTCACCCAAAATTATTTACAAGCCAGGATCAACAAATGTTGTTGCGGACGTTTTATCTAGGATTCAAATAAATAACTTAACGGAAAGTAATGAATCGGTGTCAGATCAAAATACTCAGGATTCTGCAGAGAGTAGTTTTGAAAATGTAATACAAGAAACCCGAAAACCTTTAAACCAGTTTAAGCAACAATTGATAATAGCAACGGGGAGGTATACAATACATGAGTCGATTAATGTATTCGGAAATAATAGACATATAATAGAGTATGACACTCCAGAAAATTTAGTGTCAATCTTAAGGATATATATTCCACCCAATATAACAATAGGAGTTCACTGTACTCTAGAAGATTTTTACAGAATTCAAAAACCACTTAAGGACAATTTTAGAAATAAATTTTTATACACAAGGACATTTGTCCAGGATGTCGAGAACGCTGAAGACAGATCTCTAATTATCACAGAAACTCATTGTAGAGCTCATAGAGGGCTTGATGAAAATTATAAACAAATAACTAGACTCTATTATTGGCCAAATTTATACAAAAAGCTTAAGGAGTTTATAAAGAATTGCACTATCTGCAATCAAAACAAATACAACAGGCACCCAGTACAGATTCCTATTCCAGATTCCAGAAAGAGAAGGTGAGAATTTGCATCTTGACATATTTTACGCCCAAAAACTTATATTCATTACTTGCATAGATTCGTATTCGAAATACTTAGTGGTAAAAGAAAACCCCAATAAACTGAATATAGAAAATAAAGTTTCAAAAATTTTACAACAATTTCCATTAGCCAAATCTTTGATGATAGATAACGAACCAAGTTTTTCTTCATCCTAATTTAAATCTTTTGCACAAAGAAATGGGATATCTTTATTCTTTGCAGATCCTCGACATAGTACGTCTAACAGACAAATAGAAAGGGCACACTCTACCTTAACAGAAATTGCTCGCTGCATTAAAGATGAGCTTAATTTAATTGATTATTCCAAAATTTTATTTAGAGCAGCACAAAATATAATTTAACAAGTAATTCAATAACCAATCATTGACCTTTTGATATATTATTTAATAAAATCAAACACGATGATATTCCTAAATTATTACAGCAAGCCCAAGATAAAATGTTACATTTTCAAAATAAAGATAGACAAAATAAGAATTATCACGTAGGAGAGGTAATTTACGAAAAGAAACATGGGGAAAGGAACAAGCTTAATTCTAGATATAAAAAACAAGTAGTTAAGGAAAACCTCCTAAATAAAGTTATTATAAATAACAGAAACCGTACGATTCATAAAGATAATATTAAATAACTTGTTTCAAATTTCAGATAATGATTTCAATAATGTACTTATTATTGATGGTAGCAACAACCAAATCCGAAATTATGGATTACACGAACCATGATTTCCTTCTTTACAAGGATACCAAAGATGTTCTTATTTATGAATCACACGCAGTTTTATTTCATATAACTAATATAAGTTGTTATAGAGAAATAATTAATCTTGAAACAGAATTTCTAAAGGGTCACGACAACAAGAATTTTCTTTGGGAAATATCCCACGATTTAGAAATTATCAAAATACTTATTTCTCAAGTTATATGAATAGCGGGAACACCAGATCATGATGATTTCATAACAGTCCAAAATAAAATCGATGATTTAATACAAAATAATAACGATCAATTCGTTATTAATTCTAAAATATTTAAAGAGATAAAATCTTTGTCTGAACAATTCAAAACAGCCTTTAAAAATCAAGAAATTCCACTTAGAAAATATCGTCTGCGTTTGCTTACTTACGATCTTATGAATTTAATGGACACAATTACACTTGCCAAAATTGATGTATTTAATACTAAAGTTCTAAACAATGATGATTTTCTAGAAATTTATAAGCACGAAGATAGACCTGTAGTTATAACAGACCTTAAAGGTATATCTGAATTTAAAATAGCTTTGCATTAAGATCTTATTATAATTTACATAAAATACCCTATTATTACCGATCGTTGTGACGTTTACAATTCAAGATCCATTTCACGTAATGGAAAATTATTAATTGTAAAATGTAGAAATAAGTACTATGTAATGTCTAATTTTAAGACAGAAATATTTAATAATTATTGCACACCTAACCCAGAAGGCTCTTGTTTCACTAGATTACTAAATGGAGAAAAATCCTTTTGTATCAAAATCCAAGAAAAAAAAAATGTAGATGTAATCCAAGAGGAGCCATTTTTCTAAATGGAGAAAATACAGTTAATGACACTCATTTAAATGGGTCATATTTAATAACTTTTAATGGCACTACTAAAATTAATAATATTTCCTACACCAATGTAGACAATAAGATATTGGAATACATCACAGCTCGAAAATATACAGATTTTTTAGTATCCGAATATATTATATCTAATGATTCGGAACTCACATTCGATAATATTAACATACTAATAATATTAACATACTAAATTGAACCAGAAAATAATATTTCCGATAATGAAATAAATAATATACCCGACAATGAAAATACCCTAGAAGAAAATATCATTGTCGAATTAACCCAACAATTACATTCAATATACCCATCAGTTCCAATGAATCGGGACGATTCAATTTAGAATGGGGGGAGTTATATGACACATTATTTAGGGGCTCTTACCCAATTTATAAACAACTTTGAGCCGAGAGCCAATTTCCAAATAACTCTGACAGACCCGAGATAAACCCGTGGTCAGCTATTTCTTTCAACCAGGCCTCCGAATCATTCCCACCCAGATCAATTTCACGCAGCCCAAATCAAACGGATGCTGTAAACATCCAGTCCGCTAACGTAAACAAAAGATCCCCAAAGCAAGCCCCGAGTCCGTTAACGTAAGCAAAAAGATCCCCAAAGCGGTCCCTAAAACTCCGCTAATGTAAACACCAATTTCCGGCCAAGATTGGACTTCAAATTTAATTGGCAAATTGCATCATCCTATTTTCCGACTCTCTTGAGCCATTCTCTTTATCAATTTTTGGGGATAAACTCTCTTAAGCCGAGGTTTGATTATTGATCATTGAACTAGAGATCAGGCAGTCCGTTTTTGAGATCCGAATCGAGCAGTAGAACAAATCGAGTAAAAGTAAACGAGCAGTGAATTAACTAAGTTCGACCTATTAAAAATTTGTAGTAGTGATTAAGTGATTAATAAATAAAAATAATTTTTTTTAATTAAATCACTAGTGAGAAACTTAATTTACATACATAAATCTCTCTTGTAATCTTGAAATCGAACATTAAGAATCAGTGCATATTAAAAACCGAAACGTTTCCGAACCCATAAAGTATATATATTCTTGATCAGCGTCACAAGACGAGTCGATCTAGCCATGTCCGTCTGTCCGTCCGTCTGTCTGTCTGTTTCTACGCAAACTAGTCTCTCAGTTTTAAAGCTATCGGGTTGAAACTTTCCCAAAGGTCTTCCTTCTTTTGCAGGTAGTATACATATAAGTCGGAACCAGCCGGTTCGGATAACTATATCTTTTAGCTCCCATAGGAACTATCGGGGAAAAAATTAAAAAAATTATATCTTTGGTGTTTTTTTACATATAACCTTATAAGCTTGGATATAACATTTTTAAATAAGTTCTTCGGTGTTTTTTAACTTATAACCTCCTACGCTTGGAAATAACTTTTTTTATTTAGTTTTTAATTTCGAATTAAAATTTATCAAAATCGGACGACTATATCTTATAGCCCCCATAGGAACAATCGGAAATATAGTGGTAAAATAATATTGAAAAATTATATTTTCGGTGTTTTTTAACTTATAACCTCCTACGCTTGGAAATAACATTTTTTATTTGGTTTTAAATTTCAAATTAAATTTTATCAAAATCGGACGACTATATCTTATAGCTGCCATAGGAACGATCGGAAAATTAGTCGGAAAACATGAAATAAAAAATATCTCTTTTGTCTTTTTTAACATATAACCTTATGAGCTTGAAAATTAAATTTTATTAAAATAGGACGACTATATCATATAGCTGTCATAGGAACGGTCGGATAAGTGGTAGGAAATAATGTGAAACAAATTATAACTTTGGGGCTTTTTGACATATTATCTTTTAATATTGGGAATATAAATTTTTATATTTTTAAGAATTTCGAATTCAATTTAATAAAATTATGGATTATTTTTTATAACTGCGGGTATACAAACTTCGGTTTGCCAAAGTTAACTTCCTTTCTTGTTTTCTAATAACTCTGCATTCGGCAGAGTCCGCACATCAAGCATAATTTCCGCCAGGTTACAAATGGCTGGCGTCCTCCCAACCTGTATGCTCAGATCTTGACGTTCATTTTCAAAATCTCGGACAAAAATTACGTGCCTGCGTCTTCATTATCCGACTCGCAAAGTGGGCAGTGCGGATAACGTTCATGCTTAAGCCTTTTCAGATGGTATTTAAAGCATCCATGTCCTGTTAGCAGTTGCGTTAAGTAAAATTCAACATGTCCATGCTTTTTCCGTCCCAGCTATCTCTACAGTTCTGGGATAGCATGTACGTCCATCGTCCTTTGCTGATATTTGCAATGGTAAGTTGTCTGCACTTGTTCCGTAGGGATTCGACTGTTGCGACCCCTGCTGACTCCACTGCTAACAGGTCCATCGATATGACTCCTGATATTACTAGCGCCGCGTCATGGGTGCGGAACGCACGGCAGACCCACTTTCTGTACGGAGTCGCCATCCTGCAAATAACTTTTATTTTTTGTGGCTCGGGCCCATATGGGAGCAGCGTACATCAGCGTCGATGTGACAACGCTAACCAGTAATATACGTCCTAGTTGCCTCGGTCCCCAAGTGTTCGCCATAATTCGCGAAATTATGGACGCGGCTTGCCTGCCTTGCCACTAGCGTATGCTAGATGCTCCTTGAAAGAAAGCCGGTGGTCGAATATGTCACCCAAGTATTTTAGGCTTGGGCGAGATTTAATGGTGGCTTCTCTAATTTTGACAGTGGCCGTCTCCACTTTCTGCCTGCTACTTATCACGACTGCTTCGGTCTTATGCGCTGCCAAGGCGAGACCCTTAAAGTCGAGCTATGCGCTTATTCGTTTCCCACCATCGTTGTAGATTTTTTCCGTATCTGGGCGTTTCTTGGCCGTAACTACTATGGCTACGTCATCCACGAAACCAATGAGTAGAGCCGGGCATCGTGATCCTAAGGATCTCGTCGTACATCACATTCCACAACAAAGTACCTAGGACTGATCCTTGGTCGATTGTCCGGATTCACTTTTGTACAGGGGCAGGCGGCTTTCGAAGTAGCTCGCTATTACTCGCTGTATGTACACTGGGACATTTAGTTTGCTTAATGCATTTAGTGTTTGGTGCCAGCTAGTGGAGTTGAATGCGTTTTTAACATCTAATGTTGAGGCTTTGCACTACAGCTTAGTGCCGTTCAACCACATTTTCCCGCAATGACACAATGGCACAGTTTACCAACGTCATCGATTGTAGGTAACCCCTTTCGAAAACCATACTGCATATCAGAGAGGGCACCTTTTAGCGAGTGGATTATTCTTTCAAGAATTTTACCCACCGTATCCAGCATGCACAGTGGCCTATACGATGAAGGCTCCTCCGGTGGCTTGTCCCCCTTTGGTATGAGTACCAACCGCTGAGTAATCCAGCGACTAGGGAACTCTCCTTCTGTTAGGCATGCGTTATACATATCAACATACTCTTTTGCGTTTCCTTTATGTTTCGTTTATGGCTATTTTTAGTACTACTTTTTTCGGGATTCCATCAGGACCCGGTGCCTTATCGTCCTTTATTGTCTTCAGAACTTCGACGACTTCTTCAGGACTTGTTTTTTCGATCGAATAAAAATCATTTAACTTTATTTCGTGTTGTAATTGGACTATTTACCGTCGATCCTACATACATATATCTATTTTTTAATTTCGAAATCGAGCATAAAAAGTCAGTGCATATTAGGAACCGAAAGAAGTCGAACTAAAATTATGTTTTTTTTTGGAAAATTTTTATATATTTCCAAAAAATTAATATCAACCAAAATATAAGTACTTGGAGAAATTAATCAAACCGATAAAAGAAATGGGATATCATACATTCTCCCATAATGACGGTGTACTAGGCCACAGTGAAGCCAAGAAAATTTCCATTATGATATTCGATGAAGTAGCTTGTGAAAAACAAGACAACATAAGATATGTATACATATAGTCATATACCGAAACATTTGATTCGTGACAATGCCAACTTTATTACAATGTTCAAACAAGATGATTTAAATATGTTGCACATATAAGGGGATCATATTAACACAGATATGAGTTATTTGTAAAATGGGTCATATTTAATAACTTTTAATGGCACCACTAAAATTAATAATATTTCCTACACCAATGTAGACAATAAGATATTGGAATACATCACAGCTCGAAAATATACAGATTTTTTAGTATCCAAATATATTATATCTAATGATTCGGAACTCACATTCGATAATATTAACATACTGGTATACTGGTATTTGAGATTGTTTAATAAAAGGATTTAATTTATTAAACAAACTCAAATACCAGTTACGTTAATATTAATCATATTCACATTTATATATTTAACTATTATGATTGTAATCAAATTCAGAAAATTTTTAATATTCAAACCATGGCAAATTCATATAGAAATTGAACCAGAAAATAATATTTCCGATAATGAAATAACAATGATGATTTACTAGAAATTTATAAACACGAAGATAGACCTGTAGTTATAACAGACCTTTAAGGTATATCTGAATTTAAAATCGCTTTGCATTAAGATCTTATTATAATTTACATAAAATACCCTATTATTACCGATCGTTGTGACGTTTACAATTCAAGATCCATTTCACGTAATGATGGAAAATTATTAATTGTAAAATGTAGAAATAAGTACTATGTAATGTCTAATTTTAAGACAGAAATATTTAATAATTATTGCACACCTAACCCAGAAGGCTCTTGTTTCACTAGATTACTAAATGGAGAAAAATCCTTTTGTATCAAAATCCAAGAAAAAAAAAATGTAGATGTAATCCAAGAGGAGCCATTTTTCTAAATGGAGAAAATACAGTTAATGACACTCATTTAAATGGGTCATATTTAATAACTTTTAATGGCACTACTAAAATTAATAATATTTCCTACACCAATGTAGACAATAAGATATTGGAATACATCACAGCTCGAAAATATACAGATTTTTTAGTATCCGAATATATTATATCTAATGATTCGGAACTCACATTCGATAATATTAACATACTAATAATATTAACATACTAAATTGAACCAGAAAATAATATTTCCGATAATGAAATAAATAATATACCCGACAATGAAAATACCCTAGAAGAAAATATCATTGTCGAATTAACCCAAAAATTACATTCAATATACCCATCAGTTCCAATGAATCGGGACGATTCAATTTAGAATGGGGGGAGTTATATGACACATTATTTAGGGGCTCTTACCCAATTTATAAACAACTTTGAGCCGAGAGCCAATTTCCAAATAACTCTGACAGACCCGAGATAAACCCGTGGTCAGCTATTTCTTTCAACCAGGCCTCCGAATCATTCCCACCCAGATCAATTTCACGCAGCCCAAATCAAACGGATGCTGTAAACATCCAGTCCGCTAACGTAAACAAAAGATCCCCAAAGCGAGCCCCGAGTCCGTTAACGTAAACAAAAAGATCCCCAAAGCGGTCCCTAAAACTCCGCTAATGTAAACACCAATTTCCGGCCAAGATTGGACTTTAAATTTAATTGGCAAATTGCATCATCCTATTTTCCGACTCTCTTGAGCCATTCTCTTTATCAATTTTTGGGGATAAAATCTCTTAAGCCGAGGTTTGATTATTGATCATTGAACTAGAGATCAGGCAGTCCGATCGATCCGAATCGAGCAGTAGTACAAATCGATTAAAAGTAAACGAGCAGTGAATTAACTAAGTTCGACCTATTAAAAAATTGTAGTAGTGATTAAGTGATTAATAAATAAAAATAAATTTTTTTAATTAAATCACTAGTGAGAAACTTAATTGGCGCCCAACGTGGGGCTGTGCGATTGAAAAATTCTAAAAAAACAAGCTTTAAAATAAAAACAAAAAAGTTTTAAAGTGAAAAAAGGAATTTAGCGCGGACAAAAAAAACCGATACAACCGACGAATAAATAAAAAGTTTGTGTTGATCAAATAACTTAGGTGTAAATTAATTAATGAAATAATCCCCTTGAAATCTCAAACTACAAAATAGTGATCGTAACATAAATTCACTGCTCGGACAATATAAAAATCAAAAGCGACAAAAAACTTTTCAAAAAAAAAAATAAAAAATAAACATTGTGAAAAACAATTAAAAAAAAATCTTCAAAATCAACAACAAAGACAATCTACGAAAACATGCTGTAGGGCAATCCCTCGCCAAATATTGGAAAAGAAGGAAGACTTAATTAAAGAGGGAAGACCACGAGACAATTTAAAAACAGAAAAAAAGAAGGACGACCCCAATCAGGATCATCTTTCAGGATAAGGACGACCCCAACAGGAAAAATAACAACGAGAAGAGAAAAAAATAAGGACGATTTGTGAGCGATACTATTTTTATCATACATTTTTTATTATTATTATTTTATAAAAAATTTGTAAGAAAGGAAATATAAATATACAAAGTGGAAGAGTTAATTTCAAATTTTGAAAGAGTTCTCAAAATGCCAGAACCTTCAACAACCCAGACTGGAGCAAATAAGAGACTCCACATGAATCCGCCCCAAGAAAATACAAGCCATCAGGCATTAACAAGCAACAACATGTTAAATGTAGTAAGATTTAATTAAGCAAATTGTAAATCTTGAATTAAATCCATTAAAGGAGGAGATCGTTAACTTAATATCGCAGCTTTCTCACAAAATAAAAACGGTTGAGGATTATCAGACAGAGATTGTAGATCCGAATATAAAAGGCGATACATCTTTTGAGATCATCAAATCTGTTAGGGAATATAAAGGTGAAGAGGATAAATATGTAAGCTGGAGAGAATCGGCAGAAGTAGCCATGGGGCAATATGCCAGAGGGAGTGAAAGATTTTATTCTGCCTTATCTATATTACGAAACAAAATAACAGGAATGGCAAACGACGCCTTAACCCATAACGGTACTGTATTAAATTTCGATGCCATAATGGCCAGACTTGACTTCGTCTTTAGCGACAAACGACCAATTCTCATTATTGAACAGGAATTAAGTGTATTGAGTCAGGGAAAATTATGCATCATGGATTATTATGGTACAGTTAATAGAAAATTAACTCTGCTAATTAATAAAACTATTATGACCTACAATAGAAACAAACCTATAACAGCGGAAATGAATGAGAAACATAGGAAGACAGCTCTTAGAGTTTTCATTACCGGCCTTAACGGCCAAATTTTAGATACTATTTTCTCAATGAATTCAC
Source organism: Drosophila biarmipes (assembly GCF_025231255.1). Lineage (NCBI taxonomy): Eukaryota > Metazoa > Arthropoda > Insecta > Diptera > Drosophilidae > Drosophila > Drosophila biarmipes. The sequence goes on along the minus strand of NW_026114526.1, from coordinate 201,281 downwards.
CTGACCTACCAAATGCAATGGTCATAGTTCAGGAATTGGAAAGCAACAACATGAGGGCTCATTTCGCAAATAGTTTCTCTAATACTCAGAAAAAACATAGCGAGCCAAACTCTAGTGGAAATGGACAAACACATTTCAACCACAAGACAAGACAGCAAAACAATAGTTACAGTAACAAGCGAAACAATAATAATTTAAGGTTTAATCATGACAACTACCAGAACAAAAATACTTACGGTTATTATAATCAGAATAAAAATAATTCTTGGAACCAGGGTAGATTTAATAATAGCCAACAAAAACAGTGGAACACCTATAGGCAGCCACAAAATAATCCGGAACCAATGGAGGTAGACGAGTCTATCCAGGTTCAGAATAAGGCTTACAAGGGCTATAATCAAGGCTACAATAAATATCAAAATAATAATTATAGTCAAAACAAGTGGGATCAAACAAAAAAATTTTAGACCCAGAACGCTCAGCAAGGCCAAGCCCAAAATAAAAGGGTACCAACTGGAACTGTTAACCAACCGGCTAACAAGACGAAATAACATTGAGGAGAACCATTTTTTAGACAAAAGTCAGGAGTAGGCTTACCCTACTTAATTAGAAAAGATCCAAAACTAAATAAAAAATTAAAAATATTAATTGACACTGGTGCAACCTCGTGTTATATAAGAACAGGAATTTATAAAAATAAGAACGAGCTTCCAATTTACAAAAGAGTATCTACAGTGAATGGATATTCAATAATTAAATATTATCATATGATAACTATTTTTGATACGCGATATACTTTTTATGAAATAGATGGGCTAGAATCAGAATTACTGGTCGGCTATAACCTATTAAAAAAAATAGGAGCGGTAATTGATACAGCTAAGGGAGTAATTAAATATAATGGAATAGAAGAAAAATTAAATTATGATAATGGAAACATATTAAACCAACATTCTTTAACTGAAGAAAACACCATTCTTCCATTAAAAGAATTCATATTAAAAAAATGCTTTGATGAAAAATCCCAAATCAGATCCGAATCGGAAATGGGTAATCAAAGCGAATCTAGTTTGGGATACACAAATCCTGAACACGCCGTCGTTGAAAAATCCGACAAAAATAAAAGTTTGGAATTCAAAAATTCCGAACACGCCGTCGTTGAAATATACGACAAAAATAAAAGTTTGGGAATTAAAAATCCTGAACGCGCTGTCGTTGAGAAATCCGACAAAAATAAAAGTTTGCAATTTAAAAATTCTAAACACGCCGTCGTTGAACTATCCGTCCAACTGTCAAAAAATAAACAACATAAAAATATCGTCTGCAGATCAAAGAAAAGATCCGGATAACGAAATATTAAATATTATCAATGAAAAGCATTCAAAAATAAATATGCAGATTCCATTTAGGACAGATATCCGCGGTGAAATAAACACCGTAAATGATAGGGCCATTTACAGCAAACAATACCCTTATGCTCAATCAGCTTCAGATTTTGTAAATTCTGAAATAAATCGAATGTTAAATGAAGAAATTATAAGGCCAAGTAGAAGTCCTTATAATTCACCAGTACTAGTAGTACCAAAAAAGGGTTTCAATGAAGACGGAACTCCAAAACTCAGACTCGTAATTGATTATAAAAAACTTTATGAAAATACAATACCAGATAGATATCCAATGCAGGACCCTTCAGTGATTTTGTCTTGGGAAAGCCAAATACTTTTCAACAATTGACTTGGAATCTGGATTTCATCAGATTCTCATGAATGAACCAGACATTCAGAAAACCTCATTTTCAATAAACAACGGGAAATACGAATTCCTAAGAATGCCTTTCGGTTTGACCAACGCTCCAAGAATATTCCAACGAGCGATGGATGATATTTCAAGAGAACAAGTGGGTAAAACATGTCACGTTTATATGGATGACATAATTATATTTTCAAAAACAATTGAACAACATTACAAAGATTTAATTCTCATTATTAAAATTTTGCTGAACGCAAACATGAAAATTTCAATTGAAAAATCAAAGTTCTTTAAATTAGAGACCAATTTTCTCGGTTACGTTGTTTCCCACAATGTGATAAAAACCGATCCCGAAAAAATTTCTACTATCGTAAAATATCCGATACCTAAAAATATTCGAGAGCTTAGAAGCTTCCTAGGCCTTACAGGATATTACAGAAAATTTGTGCAAAATTACGCAAAGATAGCTAAACCTTTGCCTTTGCCAAAAAGGCAAAGTATCAAAAAAGGCATCACGTAAAACTTTAATACAGTTTGATGATTCAGCTATAAGAGCTTTTAACGAGCTCAAAGAAAATTTAATTGCACAAGTAGAACTAGTACAACCAGACTATAATAAAAAATTTACTCTAACAACGGACGCATCTGGCTTAGCAATTGGTGCTGTTCTTTCTCAGGAAGGAAAACCAATTACATTTATTTCAAAAACTCTGACAAAAACCGAACAATTATACGCAACCAGTAAAAAAGAACTTTTAGCCATTGTATGGGCTTTTAAAAATCTTCGAAATTACTTATATGGGGTTAACAACATCGAGATCTATACCTATCAACCTCTTTCATTTTCCATTTCTCAAAAAAATCCAAATATTGAAATGAAAAGGTGGTATTCCTTTATTGAAAGCTATTCACCCAAAATTATTTACAAGCCAGGATCAACAAATGTTGTTGCGGACGTTTTATCTAGGATTCAAATAAATAACTTAACGGAAAGTAATGAATCGGTGTCAGATCAAAATACTCAGGATTCTGCAGAGAGTAGTTTTGAAAATGTAATACAAGAAACCCGAAAACCTTTAAACCAGTTTAAGCAACAATTGATAATAGCAACGGGGAGGTATACAATACATGAGTCGATTAATGTATTCGGAAATAATAGACATATAATAGAGTATGACACTCCAGAAAATTTAGTGTCAATCTTAAGGATATATATTCCACCCAATATAACAATAGGAGTTCACTGTACTCTAGATGATTTTTACAGAATTCAAAAACCACTTAAGGACAATTTTAGAAATAAATTTTTATACACAAGGACATTTGTCCAGGATGTCGAGAACGCTGAAGACAGATCTCTAATTATCACAGAAACTCATTGTAGAGCTCATAGAGGGCTTGATGAAAATTATAAACAAATAACTAGACTCTATTATTGGCCAAATTTATACAAAAAGCTTAAGGAGTTTATAAAGAATTGCACTATCTGCAATCAAAACAAATACAACAGGCACCCAGTACAGATTCCTATTCCAGATTCCAGAAAGAGAAGGTGAGAATTTGCATCTTGACATATTTTACGCCCAAAAACTTATATTCATTACTTGCATAGATTCGTATTCGAAATACTTAGTGGTAAAAGAAAACCCCAATAAACTGAATATAGAAAATAAAGTTTCAAAAATTTTACAACAATTTCCATTAGCCAAATCTTTGATGATAGATAACGAACCAAGTTTTTCTTCATCCTAATTTAAATCTTTTGCACAAAGAAATGGGATATCTTTATTCTTTGCAGATCCTCGACATAGTACGTCTAACAGACAAATAGAAAGGGCACACTCTACCTTAACAGAAATTGCTCGCTGCATTAAAGATGAGCTTAATTTAATTGATTATTCCAAAATTTTATTTAGAGCAGCACAAAATATAATTTAACAAGTAATTCAATAACCAATCATTGACCTTTTGATATATTATTTAATAAAATCAAACACGATGATATTCCTAAATTATTACAGCAAGCCCAAGATAAAATGTTACATTTTCAAAATAAAGATAGACAAAATAAGAATTATCACGTAGGAGAGGTAATTTACGAAAAGAAACATGGGGAAAGGAACAAGCTTAATTCTAGATATAAAAAACAAGTAGTTAAGGAAAACCTCCTAAATAAAGTTATTATAAATAACAGAAACCGTACGATTCATAAAGATAATATTAAATAACTTGTTTCAAATTTCAGATAATGATTTCAATAATGTACTTATTATTGATGGTAGCAACAACCAAATCCGAAATTATGGATTACACGAACCATGATTTCCTTCTTTACAAGGATACCAAAGATGTTCTTATTTATGAATCACACGCAGTTTTATTTCATATAACTAATATAAGTTGTTATAGAGAAATAATTAATCTTGAAACAGAATTTCTAAAGGGTCACGACAACAAGAATTTTCTTTGGGAAATATCCCACGATTTAGAAATTATCAAAATACTTATTTCTCAAGTTATATGAATAGCGGGAACACCAGATCATGATGATTTCATAACAGTCCAAAATAAAATCGATGATTTAATACAAAATAATAACGATCAATTCGTTATTAATTCTAAAATATTTAAAGAGATAAAATCTTTGTCTGAACAATTCAAAACAGCCTTTAAAAATCAAGAAATTCCACTTAGAAAATATCGTCTGCGTTTGCTTACTTACGATCTTATGAATTTAATGGACACAATTACACTTGCCAAAATTGATGTATTTAATACTAAAATTCTAAACAATGATGATTTTCTAGAAATTTATAAGCACGAAGATAGACCTGTAGTTATAACAGACCTTAAAGGTATATCTGAATTTAAAATAGCTTTGCATTAAGATCTTATTATAATTTACATAAAATACCCTATTATTACCGATCGTTGTGACGTTTACAATTCAAGATCCATTTCACGTAATGGAAAATTATTAATTGTAAAATGTAGAAATAAGTACTATGTAATGTCTAATTTTAAGACAGAAATATTTAATAATTATTGCACACCTAACCCAGAAGGCTCTTGTTTCACTAGATTACTAAATGGAGAAAAATCCTTTTGTATCAAAATCCAAGAAAAAAAAAATGTAGATGTAATCCAAGAGGAGCCATTTTTCTAAATGGAGAAAATACAGTTAATGACACTCATTTAAATGGGTCATATTTAATAACTTTTAATGGCACTACTAAAATTAATAATATTTCCTACACCAATGTAGACAATAAGATATTGGAATACATCACAGCTCGAAAATATACAGATTTTTTAGTATCCGAATATATTATATCTAATGATTCGGAACTCACATTCGATAATATTAACATACTAATAATATTAACATACTAAATTGAACCAGAAAATAATATTTCCGATAATGAAATAAATAATATACCCGACAATGAAAATACCCTAGAAGAAAATATCATTGTCGAATTAACCCAACAATTACATTCAATATACCCATCAGTTCCAATGAATCGGGACGATTCAATTTAGAATGGGGGGAGTTATATGACACATTATTTAGGGGCTCTTACCCAATTTATAAACAACTTTGAGCCGAGAGCCAATTTCCAAATAACTCTGACAGACCCGAGATAAACCCGTGGTCAGCTATTTCTTTCAACCAGGCCTCCGAATCATTCCCACCCAGATCAATTTCACGCAGCCCAAATCAATCGGATGCTGTAAACATCCAGTCCGCTAACGTAAACAAAAGATCCCCAAAGCGAGCCCCGAGTCCGTTAACGTAAACAAAAAGATCCCCAAAGCGGTCCCTAAAACTCCGCTAATGTAAACACCAATTTCCGGCCAAGATTGGACTTCAAATTTAATTGGCAAATTGCATCATCCTATTTTCCGACTCTCTTAAGCCATTCTCTTTATCAATTTTTGGGGATAAATTTTTTTAATTAAATCACTAGTGAGAAACTTAATTTAATTTAAATTAATTTAATTTAATTGAAGGAGACGTTTCCGACCCCATAAAGTATATATATTCTTGATCAGCGTCACAAGACGAGTCGAGCCATGTCCGTCTGTCCGTCCGTCTGACTGTCCGTTTCTACGCAAACTAGTCTCTCAGTTTTAAAGCTATCGGGCTGAAACTTTCCCAAAGGTCTTCCTTCTTTTGCAGGTAGTATACATATAAGTCGGAACCAGCCGGTTCGGACAACTATATCTTTTAGCTCCCATAGGAACTATCGGGGAAAAAATTAAAAAAATTATATCTTTGGTGTTTTTTTACATATAACCTTATAAGCTTGGATATAACATTTTTAAATAATTTCAGAATTTCGAATTAAATTTTATCAAAATCGGACGACTATATCTTATAGCCCCCATAGGAACGGAAAAATAGTGGTAAAATATTATTGAAAAATTATATCTTCGGTGTTTTTTAACTTATAACCTCCTACGCTTGGAAATAACATTTTTTATTTAGTTTTTAATTTCGAATTAAATTTTATCAAAATCGGACGACTATATCTTATAGCTGCCATAGGAACGATCGGAAAATTAGTCGGAAAACATGAAATAAAAAATATCTCTTTTGTCTTTTTTAACATATAACCTTATGAGCTTGAAAATTAAATTTTATTAAAATAGGACGACTATATCATATAGCTGTCATAGGAACGGTCGGATAAGTGGTAGGAAATAATGTGAAACAAATTATAGCTTTGGGGCTTTTTGACATATTATCTTTTAATATTGGGAATATAAATTTTTATATTTTTAGGAATTTCGAATTCAATTTAATAAAATTATGGATTATTTTTTATAACTGCAAGGGTATACAAACTTCGGTTTGCCAAAGTTAACTTCCTTTCTTGTTTTCTAATAACTCTGCATTCGGCAGAGTCCGCACATCAAGCATAATTTCCGCCAGGTTACAAATGGCTGGCGTCCTCCCAACCTGTATGCTCAGATCTTGATGTTCATTTTCAAAATCTCGGACAAAAATTACGTGCCTGCGTCTTCATTATCCGACTCGCAAAGTGGGCAGTGCGGATAACGTTCATGCTTAAGCCTTTTCAGATGGTATTTAAAGCATCCATGTCCTGTTAGCAGTTGCGTTAAGTAAAATTCAACATGTCCATGCTTTTTCCGTCCCAGCTATCTCTACAGTTCTGGGATAGCATGTACGTCCATCGTCCTTTGCTGATATTTGCAATGGTAAGTTGTCTGCACTTGTTCCGTAGGGATTCGACTGTTGCGACCCCTGCTGACTCCACTGCTAACAGGTCCATCGATATGACTCCTGATATTACTAGCGCCGCGTCATGGGTGCGGAACGCACGGCAGACCCACTTTCTGTACGGAGTCGCCATCCTGCAAATAACTTTTATTTTTTGTGGCTCGGGCCCATATGGGAGCAGCGTACATCAGCGTCGATGTGACAACGCTAACCAGTAATATACGTCCTAGTTGCCTCGGTCCCCAAGTGTTCGCCATAATTCGCGAAATTATGGACGCGGCTTGCCTGCCTTGCCACTAGCGTATGCTAGATGCTCCTTGAAAGAAAGCCGGTGGTCGAATATGACACCCAAGTATTTTAGGCTTGGGCGAGATTTAATGGTGGCTTCTCTAATTTTGACAGTGGCCGTCTCCACTTTCTGCCTGCTACTTATCACGACTGCTTCGGTCTTATGCGCTGCCAAGGCGAGACCCTTAAAGTCGAGCTATGCGCTTATTCGTTTCCCACCATCGTTGTAGATTTTTTCCGTATCTGGGCGTTTCTTGGCCGTAACTACTATGGCTACGTCATCCACGAAACCAATGAGTAGAGCCGGGCATCGTGATCCTAAGGATCTCGTCGTACATCACATTCCACAACAAAGTACCTAGGACTGATCCTTGGTCGATTGTCCGGATTCACTTTTGTACAGGGGCAGGCGGCTTTCGAAGTAGCTCGCTATTACTCGCTGTATGTACACTGGGACATTTAGTTTGCTTAATGCATTTAGTGTTTGGTGCCAGCTAGTGGAGTTGAATGCGTTTTTAACATCTAATGTTGAGGCTTTGCACTACAGCTTAGTGCCGTTCAACCACATTTTCCCGCAATGACACAATGGCACAGTTTACCAACGTCATCGATTGTAGGTAACCCCTTTCGAAAACCATACTGCATATCAGAGAGGGCACCTTTTAGCGAGTGGATTATTCTTTCAAGAATTTTACCCACCGTATCCAGCATGCACAGTGGCCTATACGATGAAGGCTCCTCCGGTGGCTTGTCCCCCTTTGGTATGAGTACCAACCGCTGAGTAATCCAGCGACTAGGGAACTCTCCTTCTGTTAGGCATGCGTTATACATGTTAACATACTCTTTTGCGTTTCCTTTATGTTTTGTTTATGGCTATTTTTAGTACTTTATTCGGGATTCCATCAAGACCCGGTGCCTTATCGTCCTTTATTGTCTTCAGAACTTCGACGACTTCTTCAGGACTTGTTTTTTCGATCGAATAAAAATCATTAAACTTTATTTCGTGTTGTAATTGGACTATTTACCGTCGATCCTACATACATATATCTATTTTGTAATTTCGAAATCGAGCATAAAAAGTCAGTGCATATTAGGAACCGAAAGAAGTCGAACTAAAATTATGCTTTTTTTAATAGAAAGTCCAAATGGACTAAAATTGGAAAATTTTTATATATTTCCAAAAAATTAATATCAACCAAAATATAAGTACTTGGAGAAATTAATCAAACCGATAAAAGAAATGGGATATCATACATTCTCCCATAATGACGGTGTACTAGACCACAGTGTAGCCAAGAAAATTTCCATTATGATATTCGATGAAGTAGCTTGTGAAAAACAAGACAACATAAGATATGTATACATATAGTCATATACCGAAACATTTGATTCGTGACTATGCCAACTTTATTATAATGTTCAAACAAGATGATTTAAATATGTGGCACATATAAGGGGATCATATTAACACAGATATGAGTTATTTGTAAAATGGGTCATATTTAATAACTTTTAATGGCACCACTAAAATTAATAATATTTCCTACACCAATGTAGACAATAAGATATTGGAATACATCACAGCTCGAAAATATACAGATTTTTTAGTATCAGAATATATTATATCTAATGATTCGGAACTCACATTCGATAATATTAACATACTAAATCCATTTATTCAAATTAAACAAACTCAAATACCAGTGACGTTAATATTATTCATATTCACATTTATATATTTAACTATTATGATTGTAATCAAATTCAGAAAATTTTTAATATTCAAACCATGGAAAATTCATATAGAAATTGAACCAGAAAATAATATTTCCGATAATGAAATAAATAATATACCCGACAATGAAAATACCCTAGAAGAAAATTTCATTGTCGAATTAACCCAACAATTACATTCAATATACCCATCAGTTCCAATGAATCGGGACGATTCAATTTAGAATGGGGGGAGTTATATGACACATTATTTAGGGGCTCTTACCCAATTTATAAACAACTTTGAGCCGAGAGCCAATTTCCAAATAACTCTGACAGAGCCGAGATAAACCCGTGGTCAGCTATTTCTTTCAACCAGGCCTCCGAATCATTCCCACCCAGATCAATTTCACGCAGCCCAAATCAAATGGATGCTGTAAACATCCAGTCCGCTAACGTAAACAAAAGATCCCCAAAGCAAGCCCCGAGTCCGTTAACGTAAGCAAAAAGATCCCCAAAGCGGTCCCTAAAACTCCGCTAATGTAAACACCAATTTCCGGCCAAGATTGGACTTCAAATTTAATTGGCAAATTGCATCATCCTATTTTCCGACTCTCTTGAGCCATTCTCTTTATCAATTTTTGGGGATAAACTCTCTTAAGCCGAGGTTTGATTATTGATCATTGAACTAGAGATCAGTCAGTCCGTTTTTGAGATCCGAATCGAGCAGTAGAACAAATCGAGTAAAAGTAAACGAGCAGTGAATTAACTAAGTTCGACCTATTAAAAATTTGTAGTAGTGATTAAGTGATTAATAAATAAAAATAATTTTTTTTAATTAAATCACTAGTGAGAAACTTAATTGGCGCCAAACGTGGGTCTGTGCGATTGAAAAATTCTAAAAAAAACAAGCTTTAAAATAAAAACAAAAAAGTTTTAAAGTGAAAAAAGGAATTTAGCGCGGACAAAAAAACCCGATACAACCGACGAATAAATAAAAAGTTTGTGTTGATCAAATAACTTAGGTGTAAATTAATTAATGAAATAATCCCCTTGAAATCTCAAACTACAAAATAGTGATCGTAACATAAATTCACTGCTCGGACAATATAAAAATCAAAAGCGACAAAAAACTTTTCAAAAAAAAAAATAAAAAATAAACATTGTGAAAAACAATTAAAAAAAAATCTTCAAAATCAACAACAAAGACAATCTACGAAAACATGCTGTAGGGCAATCCCTCGCCAAATATTGGAAAAGAAGGAAGACTTAATTAAAGAGGGAAGACCACGAGACAATTTAAAAACAGAAAAAAAGAAGGACGACCCCAATCAGGATCATCATTCAGGATAAGGACGACCCCAACAGGAAAAATAACAACGAGAAGAGAAAAAAATAAGGACGATTTGTGAGCGATACTATTTTTATCATACATTTTTTATTATTATTATTTTATAAAAAATTTGTAAGAAAGGAAATATAAATATACAAAGTGGAAGAGTTCATTTCAAATTTTGAAAGAGTTCTCAAAATGCCAGAACCTTCAACAACCCAGACTGGAGCAAATAAGAGACTCCACATGAATCCGCCCCAAGAAAATACAAGCCATCAGGCATTAACAAGCAACAACATGTTAAATGTAGTTAGATTTAATTAAGCAAATTGTAAATCTTGAATTAAATCCATTAAAGGAGGAGATCGTTAACTTAAGATCGCAGCTTTCTCACAAAATTAAAACGGTTGAGGATTATCAGACAGAGATTGTAGATCCGAATATAAAATGTGACACATCTTATGAGATCATCAAATCTGTTAGGGAATATAAAGGTGAAGAGGATAAATATGTAAGCTGGAGAGAATCGGCAGAAGTAGCCATGGGGCAATATGCCAGAGGGAGTGAAAGATTTTATTCTGCCTTATCTATATTACGAAACAAAATAACAGGAATGGCAAACGACGTCTTAACCCATAACGGTACTGTATTAAATTTCGATGCCATAATGGCCAGACTTGACTTCGTCTTTAGCGACAAACGACCAATTCTCATTATTGAACAGGAATTAAGTGTATTGAGTCAGGGAAAATTATCCATAATGGATTATTATGGTACAGTTAATAGAAAATTAACTCTGCTAATTAATAAAACTAGAAACAAACCTATAACAGCGGAAATGAATGAGAAACATAGGAAGACAGCTCTTAGAGTTTTCATTACCGGCCTTAACGGCCAAATTTTAGATACTATTTTCTCAATGAATTCACCTGATCTACCATATGCAATGGTCATAGTTCAGGAATTGGAAAGCAACAACATGAGGGCTCATTTCGCAAATAGTTTCTCTAATACTCAGAAAAAACATAGCGAGCCAAACTCTAGTGGAAATGGACAAACACATTTCAACCACAAGACAAGACAGCAAAACAATAGTTACAGTAACCAGCGAAACAATAATAATTTAAGGTTTAATCATGACAACTACCAGAACAAAAATACTTACGGTTATTATAATCAGAATAAAAATAATTCTTGGAACCAGGGTAGATTTAATAATAGCCAACAAAAACAGTGGAACACCTATAGGCAGCCACAAAATAATCCGGAACCAATGGAGGTAGACGAGTCTATCCAAGTTCAGAATTAGGCTTACAACGGCTATAATCAAGGCTACAATAAATATCAAAATAATAATTATAGTCAGAACAAGTGGGATCAAACAAAAAAATTTGAGACCCAGAACGCTCAGCAAGGCCAAGCCCAAAATAAAAGGGTACCAACTGGAACTGTTAACCAACCGGCTAACAAGGCGAAATAACATTGAGGAGAACCATTTTTTAGACAAAAGTCAGGAGTAGGCTTACCCTACTTAATTAGAAAAGATCCAAAACTAAATAAAAAATTAAAAATATTAATTGACACTGGGGCAACCTCGTGTTATATAAGAACAGGAATTTATAAAAATAAGAACGAGCTTCCAATTTACAAAAGAGTATCTACAGTGAATGGATATTCAATAATTAAATATTATCATATGATAACTATTTTTGATACGCGATATACTTTTTATGAAATAGATGGGCTAGAATCAGAATTACTGGTCGGCTATAATCTATTAAAAAAAATAGGAGCGGTAATTGATACAGCTAAGGGAGTAATTAAATATAATGGAATAGAAGAAAAATTAAATTATGATAATGGAAACAAATTAAACCAACATTCTTTAACTGAAGAAAACACCATTCCTCCATTAAAAGAATTCATATTAAAAAAATACTTTGATGAAAAAGCCCAAATCAGATCCGAATCTGAAATGGGTAATCAAAGCGAATCTAGTTTGGGATATACAAATCCTGAACACGCCGTCGTTGAAAAATCCGACAAAAATAAAAGTTTGGAATTCAAAAATTCCGAACACGCCGTCGTTGAAATATACGACAAAAATAAAAGTTTGGGTATTAAAAATCCTGAACGCGTAAATGATAGGGCCATTTACAGCAAACAATACCCTTATGCTCAATCAGCTTCAGATTTTGTAATTTCTGAAATAAATCGAATGTTAAATGAAGAAATTATAAGGCCAAGTAGAAGTCCTTATAATTCACCAGTACTAGTAGTACCAAAAAAGGGTTTCAAGGAACTCCAAAACTCAGACTCGTAATTGATTATAAAAAACTTTATGAAAATACAATACCAGATAGATATCCAATGCAGGACCCTTCAGTGATTTTGTCTTGGGAAAGCCAAATACTTTTCAACAATTGACTTGGAATCTGGATTTCATCAGATTCTCATGAATGAACCAGACATTCAGAAAACCTCATTTTCAATAAACAACGGGAAATACGAATTCCTAAGAATGCCTTTCGGTTTGACCAACGCTCCAAGAATATTCCAACGAGCGATGGATGATATTTCAAGAGAACAAGTGGGTAAAACATGTCACGTTTATATGGATGACATAATTATATTTTCAAAAACAATTGAACAACATTACAAAGATTTAATTCTCATTATTAAAATTTTGCTGAACGCAAACATGAAAATTTCAATTGAAAAATCAAAGTTCTTTAAATTAGAGACCAATTTTCTCGGTTACGTTGTTTCCCACAATGTGATAAAAACCGATCCCGAAAAAATTTCTACTATCGTAAAATATCCGATACCTAAAAATATTCGAGAGCTTAGAAGCTTCCTAGGCCTTACAGGATATTACAGAAAATTTGTGCAAAATTACGCAAAGATAGCTAAACCTTTAACAAAATATTTAGAAGGCCAAAAAGGCAAAGTATCAAAAAAGGCATCACGTAAAACTTTAATACAGTTTGATGATTCAGCTGTAAGAGCTTTTAACGAGCTTAAAGAAAATTTAATTAAAAAATCCAAATATTGAAATGAAAAGGTGGTATTCCTTTATTAAAAGCTATTCACCCAAAATTATTTACAAGCCAGGATCAACAAATGTTGTTGCGGACGTTTTATCTAGGATTCAAATAAATAACTTAACGGAAAGTAATGAATTGGTCTCAGATCAAAATACCCAGCATTCTGCAGAGAGTAGTTTTGAAAATGTAATACAAGAAACCCGAAAACCTTTAAACCAGTTTAAGCAACAATTGATAATAGCAACGGGGAGGTATACAATACATGAGTCGATTAATGTATTCGGAAATAATAGACATATAATAGAGTATGACACTCCAGAAAATTTAGTGTCAATCTTAAGGAAATATATTCCACCCAATATAACAATAGGAGTTCACTGTACTCTAGAAGATTTTTACAGAATTCAAAAACCACTTAAGGACAATTTTATAAATACATTTTTATACACAAGGACATTTGTCCAGGATGTCGAGAACGCTGAAGACAGATCTCTAATTATCACAGAAACTCATTGTAGAGCTCATAGAGGGCTTGATGAAAATTATAAACAAATAACTAGACTCTATTATTGGCCAAATTTATACAAAAAGCTTAAGGAGTTTATAAAGAATTGGACTATCTGCAATCAAAACAAATACAACAGGCACCCAGTACAGATTCCTATTCCAGATTCCAGAAAGAGAAGGTGAGAATTTGCATCTTGACATATTTTACGCCCAAAAACTTATATTCATTACTTGCATAGATTCGTATTCGAAATACTTAGTGGTAAAAGAAAACCCCAATAAACTGAATATAGAAAATAAAGTTTCAAAAATTTTACAACAATTTCCATTAGCCAAATCTTTGATGATAGATAACGAACCAAGTTTTTCTTCATCCTAATTTAAATCTTTTGCACAAAGAAATGGGATATCTTTATTCTTTGCAGATCCTCGACATAGTACGTCTAACAGACAAATAGAAAGGGCACACTCTACCTTAACAGAAATTGCTCGCTGCATTAAAGATGAGCTTAATTTAATTGATTATTCCAAAATTTTATTTAGAGCAGCACAAAATATAATTTAACAAGTAATTCAATAACCAATCATTGACCTTTTGATATATTATTTAATAAAATCAAACACGATGATATTCCTAAATTATTGCAGCAAGCCCAAGAGAAAATGTTACATTTTCAAAATAAAGATAGACAAAATAAGAATTATCACGTAGGAGAGGTAATTTACGAAAAGAAACATGGGGAAAGGAACAAGCTTAATTCTAGATATAAAAAACAAGTAGTTAAGGAAAACCTCCTAAATAAAGTTATTATAAATAACAGAAACCGTACGATTCATAAAGATAATATTAAATAACTTGTTTCAAATTTCAGATAATGATTTCAATAATGTACTTATTATTGATGGTAGCAACAACCAAATCCGAAATTATGGATTACACGAACCATGATTTCCTTTTTTACAAGGATACCAAAGATGTTCTTATTTATGAATCACACGCAGTTTTATTTCATATAACTAATATAAGTTGTTATAGAGAAATAATTAATCTTGAAACAGAATTTCTAAAGGGTCACGACAACAAGAATTTTCTTTGGGAAATATCCCACGATTTAGAAATTATCAAAATACTTATTTCTCAAGTTATATGGATAGCGGGAACACCAGATCATGATGATTTCATAACAGTCCAAAATAAAATCGATGATTTAATACAAAATAATAACGATCAATTCGTTATTAATTCTAAAATATTTAAAGAGATAAAATCTTTGTCTGAACAGTTCAAAACAGCCTTTAAAAATCAAGAAATTCCACTTAGAAAATATCGTCTTCGTTTGCTTACTTACGATCTTATGAATTTAATGGACACAATTACACTTGCCAAAATTGATGTAGTTAATACTAAAATTCTAAACAATGATGATATACTATAAATTTATAAGCACGAAGATAGACCTGTAGTTGTAACAGACCTTTTAGGTATATCTGAATTTAAAATCGCTTTGCATCAAGATCTTATTATAATTTACATAAAATACCCTATTATTACCGATCGTTGTGACGTTTACAATTCAAGATCCATTTCACGTAATGATGGAAAATTATTAATTAATAATCACGTCGAAAAATGTAGAAATAAGTACTATGTAATGTCTAATTTTAAGACAGAAATATTTAATAATTATTGCACACCTAACCCAGAAGGCTCTTGTTTCACTAGATTACTAAATGGAGAAAAATCCTTTTGTATCAAAATCCAAGAAAAAAAATGTAGATGTAATCCAAGAGGAGCCATTTTTCTAAATGGAGAAAATACAGTTAATGACACTCATTTAAATGGGTCATATTTAATAACTTTTAATGGCACCACTAAAATTAATAATATTTCCTACACCAATGTAGACAATAAGATATTGGAATACATCACAGCTCGAAAATATACAGATTTTTTAGTATCCGAATATATTATATCTAATGATTCGGAACTCACATTCGATAATATTAACATACTAAATCCATTTATTCAAATTAAACAAACTCAAATACCAGTGACGTTAATATTATTCATATTCACATTTATATATTTAACTATTATGATTGTAATCAAATTCAGAAAATTTTTAATATTCAAACCATGGCAAATTCATATAGAAATTGAACCAGAAAATAATATTTCCGATAATGAAATAAATAATATACCCGACAATGAAAATACCCTAGAAGAAAATATCATTGTCGAATTAACCCAACAATTACATTCAATATACCCATCAGTTCCAATGAATCGGGACGATTCAATTTAGAATGGGGGGAGTTATATGACACATTATTTAGGGGCTCTTACCCAATTTATAAACAATATAAGTGGTAGGAAATAATGTGAAACAAATTATAGCTTTGGGGCTTTTTGACATATTATCTTTTAATATTGGGAATATAAATTTTTATATTATTAAGAATTTCGAATTCAATTTAATAAAATTATGGATTATTTTTTATAACTGCAAGGGTATACAAACTTCGGCTTGCCAAAGTTAACTTCCTTTCTTGTTTTCTAATAACTCTGCATTCGGCAGAGTCCGCACATCAAGCATAATTTCCGCCAGGTTACAAATGGCTGGCGTCCTCCCAACCTGTATGCTCATATCTTGACGTTCATTTTCAAAATCTCGGACAAAAATTACGTGCCTGCGTCTTCATTATCCGACTCGCAAAGTGGGCAGTGCGGATAACGTTCATGCTTAAGCCTTTTCAGATGGTATTTAAAGCATCCATGTCCTGTTAGCAGTTGCGTTAAGTAAAATTCAACATGTCCATGCTTTTTCCGTCCCAGCTATCTCTACAGTTCTGGGATAGCTTGTACGTCCATCGTCCTTTGCTGATATTTGCAATGGTAAGTTGTCTGCACTTTTTCCGTAGGGATTCGACTGTTGCGACCCCTGCTGACTCCACTGCTAACAGGTCCATCGATATGACTCCTGATATTACTAGCGCCGCGTCATGGGTGCGGAACGCACGGCAAACCCACTTTCTGTACGGAGTCGCCATCCTGCAAATAACTTTAATTTTTTGGGGCTCGGGCCCATATGGGAGCAGCGTACATCAGCGTCGATGTGACAACGCTAACCTGTAATATACGTCCTAGTTGCCTCGGTCCCCGAGTGTTCGCCATAATTCGCGAAATTGTGGCCGCGGCTTGCCTGCCTTGCCACTAGCGTATGCTAGATGCTCCTTGAAAGAAAGCCGGTGGTCGAATATGACACCCAAGTATTTTAGGCTTGGGCGAGATTTAATGGAGGCTTCTCCAATTTTGACAGTGGCCGTCTCCACTTTCTGCCTGCTACTTATCACGACTGCTTCGGTCTTATGCGCTGCCAAGGCGAGACCCTTAAAGTCAAGCTATGCGCTTATTCGTTTCCCACCATCGTTGCAGATTTTTTCCGTATCTGGGCGTTTCTTGGCCGTAACTACTATGGCTACGTCATCCACGAAACCAATGAGTAGAGCCGGGCATCGTGATCCTAAGGATCTCGCCGATTGGCCGGATTCACTTTTGTACAGGGGCAGGCGGCTTTCGAAGTAGCTCGCTATTACTCGCTGTATGTACACTGGGACATTTAGTTTGCTTAATGCATTTAGTGTGTGGTGCCAGCTATTGGAGTTGAATGCGTTTTTAACATCTAATGTTGAGGCTTTGCACTACAGCTTAGTGCCGTTCAACCACATTTTCCAGCAATGACACAATGGCACAGTTTACCAACGTCATCGATTGTAGGTAGCCCCTTTCGAAAAGCATACTGCATCTCAGAGAGGGCACCTTTTAGCGAGTGGATTATTCTTTCAAGAATTTTACCCACCGTATCCAGCATGCAAAGTGGCCTATACGATGAAGGCTCCTCCGGTGGCTTGTCCCCCTTTGGAATGAGTACCAACCGCTGAGTTATCCAGCGACTAGGGAACTCTCCTTCTGTTAGGCATGCGTTATACATGTCAACATACTCTCTTTCGTTTGCTTTATGTTTTGTTTATGGCTATTTTTAGTACTTTATTCGGGATTCCATCAGGACCCGGTGCCTTATCGTCCTTTATTGTCTTAAGAACTTCAACGACATCTTCAGGACTTATTTTTTCGATCGAATAAAAATCATTAAACTTTATTTCGTGTTGTAATTGGACTATTTACCGTCGATCCTACATACATATATCTCTTTTGTAATTTCGAAATCGAGCATAAAAAGTCAGTGCATATTAGGAACCGAAAGAAGTCGAACTAAAATTATGCTTTAAAAGAAAGTCCCAATGGACTAAAATTGGAAAATGTTTATATATTTCCAAAAAATTAATATCAACCAAAATATAAGTACTTGGAGGAATTAATCAAACCGATAAAAGAAATGGGATATCATACATTCTCCCATAATGACGGTGTACTAGACCACAGTGAAGCCAAGAATAATTCCATTATGATCTTCAATGATGTAGTTTGTGAAAAACAAGACAACATAAGATATTTATACATATAGTCATATACCGAAACATTTGATTCGTGACAATGACAACTTTATTATGATGTTCAAACAAGATTACTAAAATATGTGGCACATATATCGGGATCATATTAACACAGATATGAGTTATGAAATATTTGTAAAAATTTGTCAAAAGTGTTGGGAGGATAAGCACGGATTCCTCTTGATTTGCAAGAATGATGAAATGGATAATGGATGGTACAGAAAAGGATTTGAGTAATTTATTATTATTTAAGGAAAGATTTCAATAAAACCTGGGTTAGATACCTAGAAACACACAGTTTATCAATAGATATGTCTAGATCACTTACAGTATCATTGAATGGAAACAGTTCCATTATAAATAGAACCTTTTTTCCACCTATCGAATTGAATGGGCAATATGAATGCGCTCTTATAGACTTTGATATGTGTAATTCGATTCCAAATATTGAAGAAAAAATAATTTATTTCTTATCGGTGACAGTGTTATTACGATTCCTACTGGATCATACGAATTAAATGACATCACCGATTTCATTTACAATAATCTAAAAGACTATAACCTTGAAAGTACATTTAAAGTCCAAAGTAATAATAATACACTTGAAATAACTAATTTACGAGAGCCAGTTTACTTTAATAAGGAACGGTCGGTAGGACAACTGTTTGTTTCCATCAAAATGTCTAGAAGCACATACTACAAAGACCTATCGATCATATCAGACTGTGAACATATTAAACTTAAATATTTAGGACTAAGGCTTTGAGTATAATAAAAAAAGTGGAAAGGAAAACAATGAACGAAATTTTAAATGTTCGAGAAAAGGTTTACTCAGATGAGAGTACTTCGAAGGAAGAGTTAAGTACATCGTATAATCAAACAAAATCAAGACTTGTACGCTCTTCCTCGCGAAAGTTACCTTAATTTTCAAGGAATTATTAGAAAAGATTCACCGAATGGACCTACAACTGATAATGTTACCACTTTTTTTTTTTAAATAATTGTATGGCTTACTTTTTGGATGAAATTAAGTACGAAGTAAATGTGTATGAGATTGGTAAAACACGATTTCTTGGCATGACTACCACCCCAAAACATTGTATATCTCTGGATAATCTTCAAAGTCAAAATCTATAAAATTCTGGATGGAGCAGTGGAGACGAAATTTCTACTTCAACTTTTCTGTACCATTAAAAAATTTTTTGGGATTTGCTGAGCATTATTAAAAAGTTTAGTTAAATTGTAAACACAAACTAGTGTTGATGCTAACTAAGAATCTTAGCGATGTGTTTGCACAAACCAGAAATGAACAAACTTTTACTCTGGAAATGACGAATATAACTTGGAAATTCCGCGAGTGATTTTGAAAAAATTAAAATTTACGATATTAATGTTTATATATTTCCAAAAAATTAATATCAACCAAAATATAAGTACTTGGAGAAATTAGTCAAACCGATAAAAGAAATGGGATATCATACATTCTCCCATAATGACGGTGTACTAGACCACAGTAAAGCCAAGAATAATTCCATTATGATATTCGATGATGTAGGTTGTGAAAAACAAGACAACATAAGATATTTATACATATAGTCATATACCGAAACATTTGATTCGTGACAATGCCAACTTTATTATGATGTTCAAACAAGATGATTTAAATATGTGGCACATATATCGGGATCATATTAAACAGATATGAGTTATGAAACATTTGTAAAAATTTGTCAAAAGTGTTGGGAGGATAAGCACGGATTCCTCTTGATTTGCAAGAATGATGAAATGGATAATGGATGGTACAGAAAAGGATTTGAGTAATTTATTATTATTTAAGGAAAGATTTCAATAAAACCTGGGTTAGATACCTAGAAACACACAATTTATCAATAGATATGTCTAGATCACTTACAGTATCATTGAATGGAAACAGTTCCATTATAAATAGAACCTTTTTTCCACCTATCGAATTGAATGGGCAATATGAATGCGCTCTTATAGACTTTGATATGTGTAATTCGATTCCAAATATTGACGAAAAAATAATTTATTTCTTATCGGTGACAGTGTTATTACGATTCCTACTGGATCATACGAATTAAATGACATCACCGATTTCATTCACAATAATCTAAAAGACTATAACCTTGAAAGTACATTTAAAGTCCAAAGTAATAATAATACACTTGAAATAACTAATTTACGAGAGCCAGTTTACTTTAATAAGGAACGGTCGGTAGGACAACTGTTTGTTTCCATCAAAATGTCTAGAAGCACATACTACAAAGACCTATCGATCATATCAGACTGTGAACATATTAAACTTAAATATTTAGGACTAAGGCTTTAAGTATAATAAAAAAAGTGGAAAGGAAAACAATGAACGAAATTTTAAATGTTCGAGAAAAGGTTTACTCAGATGAGAGTACTTCGAAGGAAGAGTTAAGTACATCGTATAATCAAACAAAATCAAGACTTGTACGCTCTTCCTCGCGAAAGTTACCTTAATTTTCAAGGAATTATTAGAAAAGATTCACCGAATGGACCTACAAGTGATAATGTTACCACTTTTTTTTTTTAAATAATTGTATGGCTTACTTTTTGGATGAAATTAAGTACGAAGTAAATGTGTATGAGATTGGTAAAACACGATTTCTTGGCATGACTACCACCCCAAAACATTGTATATCTCTGGATAATCTTCAAAGTCAAAATCTATAAAATTCTGGATGGAGCAGTGGAGACGAAATTTCTACTTCAACTTTTCTGTACCATTAAAAAATTTTTTGGGATTTGCTGAGCATTATTAAAAAGTTTAGTTAAATTGTAAACACAAACTAGTGTTGATGCTAACTAAGAATCTTAGCGATGTGTTTGCACAAACCAGAAATGAACAAACTTTTACTCTGGAAATGACGAATATAACTTGGAAATTCCGCGAGTGATTTTGAAAAAATTAAAATTTACGATATTAATGTTTATATATTTCCAAAAAATTAATATCAACCAAAATATAAGTACTTGGAGAAATTAGTCAAACCGATAAAAGAAATGGGATATCATACATTCTCCCATAATGACGGTGTACTAGACCACAGTAAAGCCAAGAATAATTCCATTATGATATTCGATGATGTAGGTTGTGAAAAACAAGACAACATAAGATATTTATACATATAGTCATATACCGAAACATTTGATTCGTGACAATGCCAACTTTATTATGATGTTCAAACAAGATGATTTAAATATGTGGCACATATATCGGGATCATATTAAACAGATATGAGTTATGAAACATTTGTAAAAATTTGTCAAAAGTGTTGGGAGGATAAGCACGGATTCCTCTTGATTTGCAAGAATGATGAAATGGATAATGGATGGTACAGAAAAGGATTTGAGTAATTTATTATTATTATTATTTAAGGAAAGATTTCAATAAAACCTGGGTTAGATACCTAGAAACACACAGTTTATCAATAGATATGTCTAGATCACTTACAGTATCATTGAATGGAAACAGTTCCATTATAAATAGAACCTTTTTTCCACCTATCGAATTGAATGGGCAATATGAATGCGCTCTTATAGACTTTGATATGTGTAATTCGATTCCAAATATTGACGAAAAAATAATTTATTTCTTATCGGTGACAGTGTTATTACGATTCCTACTGGATCATACGAATTAAATGACATCACCGATTTCATTCACAATAATCTAAAAGACTATAACCTTGAAAGTACATTTAAAGTCCAAAGTAATAATAATACACTTGAAATAACTAATTTACGAGAGCCAGTTTACTTTAATAAGGAACGGTCGGTAGGACAACTGTTTGTTTCCATCAAAATGTCTAGAAGCACATACTACAAAGACCTATCGATCATATCAGACTGTGAACATATTAAACTTAAATATTTAGGACTAAGGCTTTGAGTATAATAAAAAAAAGTGGAAAGGAAAACAATGAACGAAATTTTAAATGTTCGAGAAAAGGTTTACTCAGATGAGAGTACTTCGAAGGAAGAGTTAAGTACATCGTATAATCAAACAAAATCAAGACTTTTACGCTCTTCCTCGCGAAAGTTACCTTAATTTTCAAGGAATTATTAGAAAAGATTCACCGAATGGACCTACAACTGATAATGTTACCACTTTTTTTTAAAACTAATTGTATGGCTTACTTTTTGGATGAAATTAAGTACGAAGTATGTATGAGATTGGTAAAACACGATTTCTTGGCATGACTACCACCCCAAAAAATTGTATATCTCTGGATAATCTTCAAAGTCAAAATCTATTAAATTCTGGATGGAGCAGTGGAGACGAAATTTCTACTTCAACTTTTCTGTACCATTAAAAAATTTTTTGGGATTTGCTGAGCATTATTAAAAAGTTTAGTTAAATTGTAAACACGAACTAGTGTTGATGCTTACTAAGAATCTTCGCGATGTTTGCACAAACCAGAAATGAACAAACTTTTAAACTGGAAAATAACTTGGAAATTCCGCGAGTGATTTTGCAAAAATTAAAAAAAAAAATTATTATTAAAAGTGGTGTAAGCCTACCAATCGCATTCCGGAGTTGGAATTCATATGTTAACTCGAAATTGAGGCATGGCAGCCAACACAGCTGTAATGTGAAACTGTCAGCTAACCGCCAAAAACCACGATTTGCCATGATTGGATTTACACTAAATGGAGAACCTATCACAAATAATTTATCTAACTTGAAAGTTCACTTGAATTCTGAGTCATATCCATATGAATCAGTATGCCCACCTTTATGAAATGTATACAAGATTTTAATCTAGTTACTATAATCGAGAGTCACCATTTGACCCATTTTTGACCCCAAAGAATTTTAATTGAAGGCCCCCATTGTTGTGGTTGATCTTTCATATCAACACGAATCAGAGAAAACTGTTCCTATTGATGTGATAATTTCAATAGAACTCAGGACACCAAGTCATGAAAATACCCAAGCTTATTGCCTCCTTATACATGATCGTTTAGTTTAATATAGCCCATTAAACGGTCTAGTACAACAAGTTGTTTAAAGCTAAGAAAATGAAGAAAGAAACTGTTTTGGTTGATATTCAAGGTTTCTTTGATAATAATAATACACTTATTCAAAAGGAGATTGGAATTGTATTCGAAAAAGATCCTAGCTTGAATAATTGGTTTTCAATAGAACCACCATATGACTTTACTTTGCTAAGTACAAAATCTAGAAAGACTGCACTTTGGTTAACCAACAACAACATTTTCAGAAACAATAAAGAAAATAGTTTTCCACAAACTCGAAGATTTTTAAGGACAATTACAAACAGAAAACTGATTATTTGAAAGGGTGCTCAAAAGAAACGATTTTTAGAGAATTTTTTTGGGAATCGTCAACTTGTCAATATCGAGGAAGTGGGCAGGTTTAAAGGAAACCGGTCTCCATAGTGTCAAACACATTTTAAGGGAGGGGTTTGTGCTCTAAACAATGCATACAATATTTCGACATTTTTTAAATGCAGCATTACAACAAGAAAATAATTTTATATACATCATTTTAAAGTTGAGGCTAGATGTGTAAAGAGCTACAAGAAAACAAGAATAATAAAATAATATTTCATGAGGAAATTGACTAATTTATCGAGCAATTTAAAGGACAGATATTCGGTCCGCACATTCCTTCCTTCAAAAAAAGTGTTTATGAATCCAGGTTAACATGATCTGAGAACTACAAACTATGGTGAACACTTTACATTTTGTAATCATCATTTAACATCGGCAACGTGCCCATGCGTCATCTATGCAACTCGCCAGAACGGAGCCAGAAAATTAATTTAAGTGTATAACAAATCATGTTCGCAAAACCAAAATAATTGAATTATTTCAAGTTTAAATTAGAGGTATACTTGTGCATTCTACCCTTTTGAGAATGTGTCAGAAATAGGTAGTCAGTGAGCGTGCCCCTCGCACTTGTGTGGGGCATAAGGTCATCGGCGCTTGAGGAGGTGGACACATGATTAATATTGTCACATGGTGATTAGGGGGCGAGGGGGCCAATCAGTATACTCTTTATGGACATGATCGTGACATTTTTATGACATCGAAACCCATTAAAATCAGTTAATTTATGAAATATTATAATTGTGCCAGAACCCGCATATGCAAATGAGAGGGGAGCAGCGTTAATCTGCTAATTATGCCAGAATACGCGTTTCCTATCTACTCATATTGTCACAAGCATCTCTTTTCCCAATCACAATTGAATCAACATCACCGATTTAAACAGATAGGAGATTACTCTTCATTTTAAATATTTGTTCCGTATGGGTGTTCTCCAAACTCTTTGCCCCAATTTTTGGCCTGCTGATATAATTGTCCACGAGTATATAATAAATTTAGCTCCCTTTTCATGACTTCTTCGTCGGCGCACAGTTTTGATTTAAATTCTAAAACTAAATTTTCTATCCATCAGAATGCCAGGGACTTCCTTAGTAAACTCTCTACGCCTTATATTAACAGTTCAATTTTTTAAACCATGTTATCGTATTCACAGAGGCCTGGCTTAACCCATCCGTTTACGATACTGCGTTTTATTTGATGAATTTTTTGTTCATCGGAAGGATTGTCAGACCCGTCGAGGTTCTTATTGGAGTCA
The DNA here is from genome assembly GCF_025231255.1 of Drosophila biarmipes. NCBI lineage: Eukaryota > Metazoa > Arthropoda > Insecta > Diptera > Drosophilidae > Drosophila > Drosophila biarmipes. The sequence continues at coordinate 176,220 of NW_026114526.1, read as the reverse complement.
AATCCAATTTAACTTATCAGTTTGTTGATATCATTGAACGGTCATGCATTTTATTTATTTTCGTGAAATGATCTTTTCCAAAAAGTAACATTTTTCTAACCTGCTTTGTTTCCCATGGTTCTCCTATCTTCTTGTTGCTTGCCCAAAATGACCAACTTAATGTTTTCGCAGTCTTTAATCTTCCCAATATTGCTTGGTTGGAGAGTATGGACTCTTGTTTAATGACTCCTAGGATGCAACATAATTTTATTGAAGGTCTTGTTCAATTATCTTTACAACAAGTCTAAGTGACTCCCAATTATATCGATCGTCTACTTGATTTAATCTGTGTTTTGATTACAGTAATGCAGAAGTTTGCGCCACTATTCTTAGCTGAAGATTGTTATTATCCTACCCTTCAGCTCTTCAATAAATGTACAGCCTAGTTTATGTTTAAGAAGGATTTATTACGCTATACTTGTGACATTTTTATCGACAGTAAGCTGGTCCTATCTAGTTGACCTTTCTGTTGCAGTTGAGTACTTTAGGTCCTTTACCGTCTGTTTAATGAACTTGTCCTACTTTCTTCCATAAAGAATTCTTACAGCAATCCATGGCTTAGCTTATCAAAAAAAAATACATCCAGACTGTCTAAACGGTTCCAAATATCCGCCTTGCAGACAGACTTCACCAAATATAGTTCAGCCATGGCGTGATTTGTCCAAATCTTTATCTGTACAAGTCTGACTCTTACAAAAATTGCCTGTCTCGTTGTAAGTGTGATTTCAAAAGTTTTCCGTACTTTTTTTTCAATTCTTTACGGAAATTGCCTCCTTCTCTTTTTCTCAATAATAATGTAGCATCCGATGATAATGCTATATCCAACATAATTGTACATTTTTTTTAAACCAGTATTTAATGTATATAATAATCTTCAGAGTCATGATACTTATAAACTCTTATTTTTACCAGACATTTAATCTGTACCTCTACTTCTTTACTTTTTACTTTACGTCTTTAATTAAAACAGGTTTTGTGACACATCATCCAACGGATGTGAATTATACCGATTTCTCTAAAGCTTTTGGCTTAGTCAACCATAGGCTTCTTATTTATATTATTATTATTATTATTATTATTTTCCCTCTTAGGTTTTCCTCCCAACCTACGAGAGTGGATATTTTCCTAACTTACTACTTCCTACTATAACTCAAATGGTCTGTTTTTAAAACAATTTTCAAAATAATTAATGTTACCTCTGGAGTGCTACAGAGTAGCAATATGGGATCTTTATTTTTTGGATTAGAGATCTACCTTATGTCATAAAATCTCTAACTGTATTATTATTAATGTATGCAGATTATGTCAAGCTAAGTTTTATCCATGTGTTTACCTAATTCATATAATGACCATCAGTTACATCTTGATTCTTTGTGTACTTGGTGCATATTTAACATGTTTAATTTGAACTATTCTAATGTAACTTTATGACCTCTTATCGTTGTAATCTATCTCTGCATTCTTGTTCTATAGGAAATAACACCCTTGAACGTATTTTTTGAGTTCAGGATCCTGGCGTTTTATTTATTAAAAAACGTAGTTTAAAAGACCTTATAGCTAATATATCTAACAAAGCCATAAGTCTCCCTGCGTTTATGAAGCGTTGCTCAAAGAAGTTTTTTTTTTTGAGAGGATTAAACTGCGAGATAGGAAGTCGCTTGCCCTCTTATCGTGCTATGTATGTATGTATGTAAGGTATGTTTTTGCATAAACTTCCTTCTTAGTTCCCTTAAATGGTATGTACCCTGTAGAACAGTTCGTCGTTTTCATTCCTGCCAATATGTAAATTTAATTATATCCTTCATGATCCTTTTTGTGATCTTTGCAACGATTATAATGCACTGTGTCTCGTACATATGTTTGATATCCCTTATGCAATTTATTATCATAAACTTTTTTTTTCCAGTTTCCAATAATATGTAAATATCTATGTTGCTAAAAATGTTATGTAAGTAAGTATTTTAAATTTAAGATGATGTTAAGTACCTTAAAAGAAGAAACTTTGATTCTATCATTTTTGGACAAACAAGCTAGTTTGTCGAGAAAACAGCTATAAATAGCTATATTTTGCATACCCATAACTTGTGAAAAGCTGAAGCTACAGGCTTGTGCCATACGTCGTTAAAAAATTTATTTTGAAATACTTTGTTCGCTTTTCTAACATGATTTGTGTAAATTCTATCGTTTCAAGAGTATGACCAAAAGTTTTTTGAGTTTGGTTCCTCTTTTTCAAAAGCGGCTCCAGCGGTTTTCGGCTAAGCCTTAAAATGTATACCCATTGACACTTCCTCACGTTTTACATGCAACACATTATTGCATTTTAACTGGAGGATGACGGCATTCCTGGGATCTGGTTGTCGTCTGGTTCCCGTATATTACAATTATAAGTCACTTTTTTAAAGTTCAAAAGAATACTTCACTTTATTGGACACTTCGTGGACACTTCTTGAAGTGTCTTCGGTGGCACTTCTCGGAGTCACTTCGGCGACACATTTCTTCCCGACAGGAGTGACTTCCACGATCCGAATGCGATATCGCCGAAGTCACTTCTGGAAATTACTTAAAAGTGACTTAACAGATGTTGTATAAAATACCAGAAGGGCATTTCCCCATTGGAAATCTTGAATAAAAAACTTGTTTTTACATGTTACATGAGTTTGGCAGTTATTTACCGATCAACAGAGATAAAATAAGCAAACTATCTAACCTTTCTAAAAAGTTTTGATTCGCATGCACGTTCGGCTGGTAGAATGATTATTTATAATAAAAGACGAAGCCTTAGTCCTCAACCAAGCATTACTAATTGTAAAGCTATAGAAAGAGGACCATCAGTAAAATGAAACTCTCTCACTTTGAAAAATAAATTATTTTTAAAGTCGTTACGACTAAGGCTTCGAGTATAATAAAAAAAAGTGGAAAGGAAAACAATGAACGAAATTTTAAGTGTTCGAGAAAAGGTTTACTCAGATGAGAGTACTTCGAAGGAAGAGTTAAGTACATCCTATAATCAAACAAAATCAAGACTTGTACGCTCTTCCTCACGAAAGTTACCTTAATTTTCAAGGAATTATTAGAAAAGATTCACCGAATGGACCTACAACTGATAATGTTACCACTTTTTTTTAAAACTAATTGTATGGCTTACCTTTTGGATGAAATTAAGTACGAAGTAAATGAGTATGAGATTGGTAAAACACGATTTCTTGGCATGACTACCACCCCAAAAAATTGTATATCTCTGGATAATCTTCAAAGTCAAAATCTATTAAATTCTGGATGGAGCAGTGGAGACGAAATTTCTACTTCAACTTTTCTGTACCATTAAAAAATTTATTGGGATTAGTTAAATTGTAAGCACGAACTAGTGCTGATGCTAACTAAGAATCTTAGCGATGTTTGCACAAACCAGAAATGAACAAACTTTTAAACTGGAAAATAACTTGGAAATTCCGCGAGTGATTTTGCAAAAATTAAGATGTACGATATTAAGCCTGCCAATCGCATTCCGGAGTTGGAATTCATATGTTAACCCGAAATTGAGGCATGGCAGCCAACAGAGCTGTAATGTGAAACTGTCAGCTAACCGCCAAAAACCACGATTTGCCATAATTGGATTTACACTAAATGGAGAACTTATCACAAATAATTTATCTAACTTGAAAGTTCACTTGAATGAAATGAGTCATATCCATATGATAATCTGAATGTCGATTTTAGTAAGAATCAGTATGCCCACCTTTATGAAATGTATACAAGATTTCAATCTACTTACTATAATCGAGAGTCACCATTTGACCCATTTTTGACCCCAAAGAATTGTAATTGAAGGCCGCTATTGCTGTGGTTGATCTTTCATATCAACACGAATCAGAGAAAACTGTTCCTATTGATGCGATAATTTCAATAGAACTCAGGACACCAGTTCATGAAAATACCCAAGCTTATTGTCTCCTTATACATGATCGTTTAGTTTAATATAGCCCATTAAACGGTTTAGTACGAAAAGTTGTTTAAAGCTAAGAAAATGAAGAAAGAAACTGTTTTGGTTGATATTCAAGGTTTCTTTGATAATAATAATACACTTATTCAAAAGGAGATTGGAATTGTATTCGAAAAAGATCCTAGCTTGAATAATTGGTTTTCAATAGAACCACTATATGATTTTACTTTGCTCAGTACTAAATCTAGAAAGACTGCAATTTGGTTAACCAATGAACATCACAACATTTTGTGGAACGATGGAGAAAATAGTTTTCGAAAAAGATCCTAGCTTGAATAATTGGTTTTCAATAGAACCACCATATGATTTTACTTTGCTCAGTACAAAATCTAGAAAGACTGCAATTTGGTTTACCAATAAACATCACAACATTTTGTGGAACGATGGAGGAAATAGTTTTCGAAAAAGATCCTAGCTTGAGTAATTGGTTTTCAATAGAACCACCATATGATTTTACTTTGCTCAGTACTAAATCTAGAAAGACTGCATTTTGGTTAACCAATAAACATCACAACATTTTGTGGAACGATGGAAGAAATAGTTTTCCACAAACTCGAAGATTTTTGAGGACAATTACAAACGGAAAACTGATTATTTGTAAGGGTGCTCAATAGAAACGATTTCTATAGAATTTGTTGGGAATCGTCAGCTTGTCAATATCGAGGAAGTGGGCTGTCCTTCATTAAACAGGTTTAAAGGAAACCGGTCTCCATATTGTCAAACACATCTGAAGGGAGGGGTTTGTGCTCTAACCAATGCATACAATATTTTAATTTTGTTTTATTTTATATTTTTAAATTGTAGCATCAAAACAAGAAAATAATTTTATACGAGTATACATCATTTTAAAGTTGAGGCTAGATCTGTAAAGAGCTACAAGAAAACAAGATTAATAAAATATAATTTCATGAGGAAATTGTCCAATTTATCGAGCCATTTTAAGGACAGATAATCGGACTTGTGCGTGTGCTCTTTTATTACGGTCAGGTAATAGACAAGGGCTCATGTTTGGGTCTCTAACTCTGGCTGATATCTTTATAACCCCTTGTGGAAAGAAGAGTATCTTTGACAATTTACCAGTAAAACGTTCTGGGGTGGAAATGAAAAAATTGGTTCCAAAATATTTTTCACATCTGAGAATCATCAAGGTGTGTAATTCATTTTATTGGGGTTCTTTTGATTTCTAAACTTGTCTTGCAATCATAGAAAACAATATTCCCAAACATGATCGGTCATGTTTCTCTGAGATAACAACCTTTGTATACTTTTGGTGTGCGACTTTTCTCAAGTGCATAGCAACACCTGGGATAATGAGGTAAAAGGGTACGTGATAACGACCTTCGGATACTATAGGTGTGCAACCTTTTTCATGTGAAAAAGTCACCACGTGACTATTAATTGCATATTATGAGGAGGAGGATACATGGTCCATATTGTCACATGGTGACAAGGGGGCGAAGGGGCCAATCAGTATACTCTTTATGGACATGATCATGACATTTTTATGACATCGAAACCCATTAAAATCAGTTAATTAAGAACCCGCATATGCAAATGAGAGGGGAGCAGCGTTAATCTGCTAATTGTGCCAGAATACGCGTTTCCTATCTACTCACATTGGCACAAGCATCTCTTTTCCCAATCACAATTGAATCAACATCACCGATTTAAACAGATAGGAGATTACTCTTCATTTTAAATATTTGTTCCGTATGGGTGTTCTCCAAACTCTTTGCCCCAATTTTTGGCCTGCTGATATAATTGTCCACGAGTATATAAAAAAATAAGCTCCCCTTTCATGACTTCTTCGTCGGCGCCCAGCTTTTATTGAAATTCAAAAACTAACTTTTCTATCTATTAGAATGCCAGGGACTTCCTTAGTAAACTCTCTACGCCTTATATAAACAGTTCAATTTTTTAAACTATGTTATCGTATTCACGGAGGCCTGGCCTAACCCATCCGTTTACGATACTGCGTTTTATTTAATAAATTTTTCGTTCATCGGAAGGATTGTCAGACCCGTCGAGGTTCTTATTGGAGTCAAATCCAATTTAACTTATCAGTTTGTTGATATCACTGAACGGTCATGCATTTTATTTATTTTCGTGAAATTATCTTTTCCAAAAAGTAACATTTTTCTAACCTGCTTTGTTTCCCATGGTTCTCCTATCTCCTTGTTGCTTGCCCAAAATGACCAACTTAATGTTTTCGCAGTCTTTAATCTTCCCAATATTGCTTGGTTGGAGAGTAAAAACTCTTGTTTAATGACTCCTAGGATGCAACATAATTTTATTGACGGTCTTGTTCAATTATCTTTGCAACAAGTTTAAGTGACTCCCAATTAAATCGATCGTCTACTTGATTTAATCTGTGTTTTCATTACACTAATGCAGAAGTTTGCGCCACTATCCTTAGCTGAAAATGGTTATTATCCTACCCTTCAGCTCTTCAATAAACGTAGAGCCTTATTTATGTTTAAGAAGGACTTCTTACGCTACACTAGTGAAATTTTTATCGACAGTAAGCTGGTCCTATCTAGTTGACCTTTCTGTTGCAGTTAAGTACTTTTATGAGGTTCTTTACCGTCTGTTTAATGAACTTGTCCCACTTTCTTCCATAAAGGATTCTTACAGCTCTCCATTGCTTAGCTTATCAAAAAAAAAAACATCCTGACTTTCTAAACGGTTCAAAATATCCGCCTTGCAGACAGACTTCACCAAATATAGTTCAACTATGGCGTGATTTGTCCAAATCTTTATCTGTACAAGTCTGACTCTAACAAAAAATTTTTTTTTAAATTCTTAACGGAAATTTAACTACTTTCCGCCTTCTCTTTTTCTTAATAATAATGTTGCATCCGATGATAATGCTATTTCCAACTTAGTTGTACATTTTTTTTAAACCAGTATTTAATGTATATAATATTCTTCAGAGTCATGATACTTATAAACTCTTATTTTTACCAGGCATTTAATCTGTACCTCTACTTTTTACTTTACGTCTTTAATTAAAACAGGTTTTGTGACACATCATCCAACGGATGAGAATTATACCGATTTCTCTAAAGCTTTTGACTTAGTGAACCATAGGCTTCTTATTTATACATTTTCCCTCTTAGGTTTTCCTCCCAACCTACTAGAGTGAATATTTTCCTACCTTACTACTTCCTACTAGAACTCAAATGGTCTGTTTTTTTAAAACAATTTCCAAAGTAATTAATGTTACCTCTGGAGTGCTACAGAGTAGCAATCTGGGACCTTTATTTTTTGGATTAGGGATCTACCTTATGTCACAAAATCACTAACTGTATTATTATTAATGTATGCAGATTATGTCAAGCTAAGTTTTGTCCATGTGTTTACCTAATTCATATAATGACCATCAGTTACATCTTGATTCTTTGTGTACTTGGTGCATATGTAACATGTTTAATTTGAACTATTCTAATGTAACTTTATGACCTCCTATCGTTGTAATCTATCTCTGCATTCTTGTTCTATAGGAAATAACACCCTTAAACGTAGTTTTTGAATTCAGGATCCTGGCGTTTTATTTATTCAAAAACGTAGATTTAAAGACCTTGTAGCTAATATATCTAACAAAGCCATAAGTCTCCCTGCGTTTATGAAGCGTTGCTCAAGGAAGTTTTTTTTGTTTTTGAGTGGATTAAACTGCGAGACAGGAAGTCACTTGCCCTCTTATCATGCTATGTATGTATGTATGTAAGGTATGTTTTTGCACAAACTTCCTTCTTAGTTCCCTTAAATGGTATGTACCCTGCAGAACAGTTCGTCGTTTTCGTTCCTGCCAATATGTAGATTTTATTATATCCTTCATGATCCTTTTTGTGATCTTTGCAACGATTATAATGCACTGTGTCTCGTACATGTGTTTGATATCCCTTATGCAATTTATTATCATAAACTTATTTATTTTCCAGCTTCCAATAATATGTAAATATCTATGTTGCTAAAAATGTTATGTAAGTAAGTATTTTAAATTTAAGATGATGTTAAGTACCTTAAAAGAAGAAACTTTGATTCTATCATTTTTGGACAAATAAGCTAGTTTGGCGAGAAAACAGCTATAAATAGCTATATTTTGCATACCCGTAACTTGTGAAATACTGAAGCTACAGGCTTGTACCATACGTCGTTAAAAAATGTATTTTGAAATACTTTGTTCGCTTTTCTAACATGATTTGTCGAATTACTATCGTTTTAATTTGGTTTTTCTTTTTCAAAAGCGGCTCCAGCGATTTTTGGCTAAGCCTTAAAATGTATACCCATTGACACTTCCTCACGTTTTACATGCAACACATTATTGTATTTTAACTGGAGGGTGGCAGCTTTCCTGGGTTCTGGTTGTCGTCTGGTTCCCGTTTATTACAATTAGAAGTCACTTTTTTTAAGTTCAAAAGAATACTTCACTTTATTGGACACTTGGACACTGTGGGCTTCCTTTCACTGGTAAATTAGAACTCCCAGCTTCTACTTAACTCTAATGTTTGGAGAGCGGGGGTGGAGACTGTTAACAGTCCGAGAGCGAGATGAGAGATCATCTCGTCTGTTAACCACTAACATTCACAGTAGCACCTCCTTGGCGCGGACATTCTTAAAGTGTCTTCGGCGGCACTTCTCGGAGTCACTTCGGCGACACATTTCTTCCCGACAGGAGTGACTTCCACGATCCGAATGCGATATCGCCGAAGTCACTTCTGGAAGTTACTTAGAAGTGACTTAACAGACGCTTGTATAAGATACCAGAAGGGCCTTCCCCATTGGAAATCTTGAATAAAAAACTTGTTTTTACATGTTACATGAGTTTGGCATTAACGTTCCGATTGAGTATAAAATGACACTGACACCACATACCTTATTTATTTACCGATCAACAGAGATGAAATAAGCAAACTATCTAACCTTTCTAAAACGTTTTAATTCGCATGCACATTCGGCTGATAAAATGATTATTTATAATAAAAGACGAAGCCTTAGACCTCAGCCAAGCATTACTAATTGTAAAAATATAGAAAGAGGACCATCAGTAAAAAGAAACTCTCTCACTTTGAAAAATAAATTATTTTTAAAGTCGTTAGGACTAAGGCTTCAAGTATAATATAAAAAAAATGGAAAGGAAAACAATGAACGAAATTTTAAATGTTCGAGAAAAGGTTTACTTAGATGAGAGTATTTCGAAGGAAGAGTTAAGTACATCCTATAATCAAACAAAATCAAGACTTGTACGCTCTTTCTCACGAAAGTTACCTTAATTTTCAAGGAATTATTAGAAAAGATTCACCGAATGGACCTACAACTGATAATGTTACCACTTTTTTTTAAAACTAATTGTATGGCTTACCTTTTGGATGAAATTAAGTACGAAGTAAATGAGTATGAGATTGGTAAAACACGATTTCTTGGCATGACTACCACCCCAAAAAATTGTATATCTCTGGATAATCTTCAAAGTCAAAATCTATTAAATTCTGGATGGAGCAGTGGAGACGAAATTTCTACTTCAACTTTTCTGTACCATTAAAAAATTTATTGGGATTAGTTAAATTGTAAGCACGAACTAGTGCTGATGCTAACTAAGAATCTTAGCGATGTTTGCACAAACCAGAAATGAACAAACTTTTAAACTGGAAAATAACTTGGAAATTCCGCGAGTGATTTTGCAAAAATTAAGATGTACGATATTAAGCCTGCCAATCGCATTCCGGAGTTGGAATTCATATGTTAACCCGAAATTGAGGCATGGCAGCCAACACAGCTGTAATGTGAAACTGTCAGCTAACCGCCAAAAACCACGATTTGCCATAATTGGATTTACACTAAATGGAGAACTTATCACAAATAATTTATCTAACTTGAAAGTTCACTTGAATTCTGAGTCATATCCATATGATAATCTGAATGTCGATTTTAGTAAGAATCAGTATGCCCACCTTTATGAAATGTATACAAGATTTCAATCTAGTTACTAGTTACCCCAAAGAATTGTAATTGAAGGCCGCCATTGCTGTGGTTTCATATCAACACGAATCAGAGAAAACTGTTCCTATTGATGCGATAATTTCAATAGAACTCAGGACACCAACTCATGAAAATACCCAACTGTTTTGGTTGATATTCAAGGTTTCTTTGATAATAATAATACATTTATTCAAAAGGAAATTGGAATTGTATTCGAAAAAGATCCTAGCTTGAATAATTGGTTTTCAATAGAACCACTATATGATTTTACTTTGCTCAGTACAAAGTCCAGAAAGACTGCAATTTGGTTAACCAATAAACATCACAACATTTTGTGGAACGATGGAGAAAATAGTTTTCGAAAAAGATTCTAGCTTGAATAATTGGTTTTCAATAGAACCACCATATGATTTTACTTTGCTCAGTACAAAATCTAGAAAGACTGCAATTTGGTTTACCAATAAACATCACAACATTTCGTGGAACGATGGAGGAAATAGTTTTCGAAAAAGATCCTAGCTTGAATAATTGCTTTTCAATAGAACCACCATATGATTTTACTTTGCTCAGTACTAAATCTAGAAAGACTGCAATTTGGTTAACCAATAAACATCACAACATTTTGTGGAACGATGGAGGAAATAGTTTTCCACAAACTCGAAGATTTTTGAGGACAACTACAAACGGAAAACTGATTATTTGTAAGGGTGCTCAATAGAAACGATTTCTATAGAATTTGTTGGGAATCGTCAGCTTGTCAATATCAAGGAAGTGGGCTGTCCTTCATTAAACAGGTTTAAAGGTCTCCATATTGTCAAACACATCTGAAGGGAGGGGTTTGTGCTCTAACCAATGCATACAATATTTTAATTTTGTTTTATTTTATATTTTTAAATTGTAGCATCAAAGCAAGAAAATAATTTTATACGAGTATACATCATTTTAAAGTTGAGGCTAGATGTGTAAAGAGCTACAAGAAAACAAGATTAATAAAATAAAATTTCATGAGGAAATTGTCCAATTTATCGAGCCATTTTAAGGACAGATAATCGGACTTGTGCGTGTGCTCTTTTATTGCGGTCAGGTAATAGACAAGGGCTCATGTTTGGGTCTCTGACTCTGGCTGATATCTTTATGACCCCTTGTGGAAAGAAGAGTATCTTTGACAATTTACCAGTAAAACGTTCTGGGGCGGAAATGAAAAAATTGGTTCCAAAATATTTTTCACATCTGAGAATCATCAAGGTGTGTAATTCATTTTATTGGGGTTCTTTTGATTTCTAAACTTGTCTTGCAATCATAGAAAACAATATTCCCAAACATGATCGGTCATGTTTCTCTGAGATAACAACCTTTGTATACTTTTGGTGTGCGACTTTTCTCAAGTGCATAGCAACACCTGGGATAATGAGGTAAAAGGGTACGTGATAACGACCTTCGGATACTATAGGTGTGCAACCTTTTTCATGTGAAAAAGTCACCACGTGACTATTAATTGCATATTATGAGGAGGAGGATACATGGTCCATATTGTCACATGGTGACAAGGGGGCGAAGGGGCCAATCAGTATACTCTTTATGGACATGATCATGACATTTTTATGACATCGAAACCCATTAAAATCAGTTAATTAAGAACCCGCATATGCAAATGAGAGGGGAGCAGCGTTAATCTGCTAATTGTGCCAGAATACGCGTTTCCTATCTACTCACATTGGCACAAGCATCTCTTTTCCCAATCACAATTGAATCAACATCACCGATTTAAACAGATAGGAGATTACTCTTCATTTTAAATATTTGTTCCGTATGGGTGTTCTCCAAACTCTTTGCCCCAATTTTTGGCCTGCTGATATAATTGTCCACGAGTATATAAAAAAATAAGCTCCCCTTTCATGACTTCTTCGTCGGCGCCCAGCTTTTATTGAAATTCAAAAACTAACTTTTCTATCTATTAGAATGCCAGGGACTTCCTTAGTAAACTCTCTACGCCTTATATAAACAGTTCAATTTTTTAAACTATGTTATCGTATTCACAGAGGCCTGGCCTAACCCATCCGTTTACGATACTGCGTTTTATTTAATAAATTTTTCGTTCATCGGAAGGATTGTCAGACCCGTCGAGGTTCTTATTGGAGTCAAATCCAATTTAACTTATCAGTTTGTTGATATCACTGAACGGTCATGCATTTTATTTATTTTCGTGAAATTATCTTTTCCAAAAAGTAACATTTTTCTAACCTGCTTTGTTTCCCATGGTTCTCCTATCTCCTTGTTGCTTGCCCAAAATGACCAACTTAATGTTTTCGCAGTCTTTAATCTTCCCAATATTGCTTGGTTGGAGAGTAAAAACTCTTGTTTAATGACTCCTAGGATGCAACATAATTTTATTGACGGTCTTGTTCAATTATCTTTGCAACAAGTTTAAGTGACTCCCAATTAAATCGATCGTCTACTTGATTTAATCTGTGTTTTCATTACACTAATGCAGAAGTTTGCGCCACTATCCTTAGCTGAAAATGGTTATTATCCTACCCTTCAGCTCTTCAATAAACGTAGAGCCTTATTTATGTTTAAGAAGGACTTCTTACGCTACACTAGTGAAATTTTTATCGACAGTAAGCTGGTCCTATCTAGTTGACCTTTCTGTTGCAGTTAAGTACTTTTATGAGGTCCTTTACCGTCTGTTTAATGAACTTGTCCCACTTTCTTCCATAAAGGATTCTTACAGCTCTCCATTGCTTAGCTTATCAAAAAAAAAAACATCCTGACTTTCTAAACGGTTCAAAATATCCGCCTTGCAGACAGACTTCACCAAATATAGTTCAACTATGGCGTGATTTGTCCAAATCTTTATCTGTACAAGTCTGACTCTAACAAAAAATTTTTTTTTCAATTCCTAACGGAAATTTAACTACTTTCCGCCTTCTCTTTTTCTCAATAATAATGTAGCATCCGATGATCATGCTATTTCCAACTTAATTGTACATTTTTTTTAAACCAGTATTTAATGTATATATTATTCTTCAGAGTCATGATACTTATAAACTGTTATTTTTACCAGACATTTAATCTGTACCTCTACTTTTTACTTTACGTCTTTAATTAAAACAGGTTTTGTGACACATCATCCAACGGATGTGAATTATACCGATTTATCTAAAGCTTTTAACTTAGTGAACCATAGGCTTCTTATTTATACATTTTCCCTCTTAGGTTTTCCTCCCAACCTACTAGAGTGAATATTTTCCTACCTTACTACTTCCTACTAGAACTCAAATGGTCTGTTTTTTTAAAACAATTTCCAAAGTAATTAATGTTACCTATGGAGTGCTACAGAGTAGCAATCTGGGACCTTTATTTTTTGGATTAGGGATCTACCTTATGTCATAAAATCACTAACTGTATTATTATTAATGTATGCAGATTATGTCAAGCTAAGTTTTGTCCATGTGTTTACCTAATTCATATAATGACCATCAATTACATCTTGATTTTTTGTGTACTTGGTGCATATTTAACATGTTTAATTTGAACTATTCTAATGTAACTTTATGACCTCCTATCGTTGTAATCTATCTCTGCAATCTTGTTCTATAGGAAATAACACCCTTAAACGTAGTTTTTGAATTCAGGATCCTGGCGTTTTATTTATTCAAAAACGTAGTTTTAAAGACCTTGTAGCTAATATATCTAACAAAGCCATAAGTCTCCCTGCGTTTATGAAGCGTTGCTCAAGGAAGTTTTTTTTGTTTTTAGTGGATTAAACTGCGAGACAGGAAGTCACTTGCCCTCTTATCATGCTATGTATGTATGTATGTAAGGTATGTTTTTGCATAAACTTCCTTCTTAGTTCCCTTAAATGGTATGTACCCTGCAGAACAGTTCGTCGTTTTCGTTCCTGCCAATATGTAGATTTTATTATATCCTTCATGATCCTTTTTGTGATCTTTGCAACGATTATAATGCACTGTGTCTCGTACATATGTTTGATATCCCTTATGCAATTTATTATCATAAACTTATTTATTTTCCAGCTTCCAATAATATGTAAATATCTATGTTGCTAAAAATGTTATGTAAGTAAGTATTTTAAATTTAAGATGATGTTAAGTACCTTAAAAGAAGAAACTTTGATTCTATCATTTTTGGACAAACAAGCTAGTTTGGCGAGAAAACAGCTATAAATAGCTATATTTTGCATACCCGTAACTTGTAAAATACTGAAGCTACAGGCTTGTACCATACGTCGTTAAAAAATGTATTTTGAAATACTTTGTTCGCTTTTCTAACATGATTTGTCGAATTAATATCGTTTTAATTTGGTTTTTCTTTTTCAAAAGCGGCTCCAGCGATTTTTTGTTTATTACAATTAGAAGTCACTTTTTTTAGGTTCAAAAGAATACTTCACTTTATTGGACTCTTGGACACTGTGGGCTTCCTTTCACTGGTAAATTAGAACTCCCAGCTTCTACTTAACTCTAATGTTAGGAGAGCGGGGGTGGAGACTGTTAACAGTCCGAGAGCGAGATGAGAGATCATCTCGTCTGTTAACCACTAACATTCACAGTAGCACCTCCTTGGCGCGGACATTCTTAAAGTGTCTTCGGCGGCACTTCTCGGAGTCACTTCGGCGACACATTTCTTCCCGACAGGAGTGACTTCCACGATCTGAATGCGATATCGCCGAAGTCACTTCTGGAAGTTACTTAGAAGTGACTTAACAGACGCTTGTATAAGATACCAGAAGGGCCTTCCCCATTGGAAATCTTGAATAAAAAACTTGTTTTTACATGTTACATGAGTTTGGCATTAACGTTCCGATTGAGTATAAAATGACACTGACACCACATACCTTATTTATTTACCGATCAACAGAGATGAAATAAGCAAACTATCTAACCTTTCTAAAACGTTTTAATTCGCATGCACATTCGGCTGATAAAATGATTATTTATAATAAAAGACGAAGCCTTAGTCCTCAGCCAAGCATTACTAATTGTAAAAATATAGAAAGAGGACCATCAGTAAAAAGAAACTCTCTCACTTTGAAAAATAAATTATTTTTAAAGTCGTTAGGACTAAGGCTTCAAGTATAATATAAAAAAAATGGAAAGGAAAACAATGAACGAAATTTTAAATGTTCGAGAAAAGGTTTACTTAGATGAGAGTATTTCGAAGGAAGAGTTAAGTACATCCTATAATCAAACAAAATCAAGACTTGTACGCTCTTCCTCACGAAAGTTACCTTAATTTTCAAGGAATTATTAGAAAAGATTCACCGAATGGACCTACAACTGATAATGTTACCACTTTTTTTTTTTAAATAATTGTATGTCTTACTTTTTGGATGAAATTAAGTACGAAGTAAATGAATATGAGATTGGTAAAACACGATTTCTTGGCATGACTACCACCCCAAAAAATTGTATATCTCTGGATAATCTTCAAAGTCAAAATCTATTAAATTCTGGATGGAGCAGTGGAGACGAAATTTCTACTTCAACTTTTCTGTACCATTAAAAAATTTATTGGGATTTGCTGAGCATTATAAAAAAGTTTAGTTAAAATGTAAGCACGAACTAGTGTTGATGCTAACTATGAATCTTAGCGATGTTTGCACAAACCAGAAATGAACATGTAAAAACAAGGAAATGACGAATAAAACTTGGAAATTCCGCGAGTGATTTTGCAAAAATTAAGATGTACGATATTAAGCCTGCCAATCGCATTCCGGAGTTGGAATTCATATGTTAACCCGAAATTGAGGCATGGCAGCCAACACAGCTGTAATGTGAAATTGTCAGCTAACCGCGAAAAACCACGATTTGCCATAATTGGATTTACACTAAATGGAGAACTTATCACAAATAATTTATCTAACTTGAAAGTTCACTTGAATTCTGAGTCATATCCATATGATAATCTGAATGTCGATTTTAGTAAGAATCAGTATGCCCACCTTTATGAAATGTATACAAGATTTCAATCTAGTTACTAGATACCCCAAAGAATTGTAATTGAAGGCCGCTATTGCTGTGGTTGATCTTTCATATCAACACGAATCAGAGAAAACTGTTCCTATTGATGCGATAATTTCAATAGAACTCAGGACACCAACTCATGAAAATACCCAAGCTTATTGTCTCCTTATACATGATCGTTTAGTTTAATATAGCCCATTAAACGGTCTAGTACAACAAGTTATTTAAAGCTAAGAAAATGAAGAAAGAAACTGTTTTGGTTGATATTCAAGGTTTCTTTGATAATAATAATACATTTATTCAAAAGGAAATTGGAATTGTATTCGAAAAAGATCCTAGCTTGAATAATTGGTTTTCAATAGAACCACTATATGATTTTACTTTGCTCAGTACAAAGTCCAGAAAGACTGCAATTTGGTTAACCAATAAACATCACAACATTTTGTGGAACGATGGAGAAAATAGTTTTCGAAAAAGATTCTAGCTTGAATAATTGGTTTTCAATAGAACCACCATATGATTTTACTTTGCTCAGTACAAAATCTAGAAAGACTGCAATTTGGTTTACCAATAAACATCACAACATTTCGTGGAACGATGGAGGAAATAGTTTTCGAAAAAGATCCTAGCTTGAATAATTGGTTTTCAATAGAACCACCATATGATTTTACTTTGCTCAGTACTAAATCTAGAAAGACTGCAATTTGGTTAACCAATAAACATCACAACATTTTGTGGAACGATGGAGGAAATAGTTTTCCACAAACTCGAAGATTTTTGAGGACAACTACAAACGGAAAACTGATTATTTGTAAGGGTGCTCAATAGAAACGATTTCTATAGAATTTGTTGGGAATCGTCAGCTTGTCAATATCAAGGAAGTGGGCTGTCCTTCATTAAACAGGTTTAAAGGTCTCCATATTGTCAAACACATCTGAAGGGAGGGGTTTGTGCTCTAACCAATGCATACAATATTTTAATTTTGTTTTATTTTATATTTTTAAATTGTAGCATCAAAGCAAGAAAATAATTTTATACGAGTATACATCATTTTAAAGTTGAGGCTAGATGTGTAAAGAGCTACAAGAAAACAAGATTAATAAAATAAAATTTCATGAGGAAATTGTCCAATTTATCGAGCCATTTTAAGGACAGATAATCGGACTTGTGCGTGTGCTCTTTTATTGCGGTCAGGTAATAGACAAGGGCTCATGTTTGGGTCTCTGACTCTGGCTGATATCTTTATGACCCCTTGTGGAAAGAAGAGTATCTTTGACAATTTACCAGTAAAACGTTCTGGGGCGGAAATGAAAAAATTGGTTCCAAAATATTTTTCACATCTGAGAATCATCAAGGTGTGTAATTCATTTTATTGGGGTTCTTTTGATTTCTAAACTTGTCTTGCAATCATAGAAAACAATATTCCCAAACATGATCGGTCATGTTTCTCTGAGATAACAACCTTTGTATACTTTTGGTGTGCGACTTTTCTCAAGTGCATAGCAACACCTGGGATAATGAGGTAAAAGGGTACGTGATAACGACCTTCGGATACTATAGGTGTGCAACCTTTTTCATGTGAAAAAGTCACCACGTGACTATTAATTGCATATTATGAGGAGGAGGATACATGGTCCATATTGTCACATGGTGACAAGGGGGCGAAGGGGCCAATCAGTATACTCTTTATGGACATGATCATGACATTTTTATGACATCGAAACCCATTAAAATCAGTTAATTAAGAACCCGCATATGCAAATGAGAGGGGAGCAGCGTTAATCTGCTAATTGTGCCAGAATACGCGTTTCCTATCTACTCACATTGGCACAAGCATCTCTTTTCCCAATCACAATTGAATCAACATCACCGATTTAAACAGATAGGAGATTACTCTTCATTTTAAATATTTGTTCCGTATGGGTGTTCTCCAAACTCTTTGCCCCAATTTTTGGCCTGCTGATATAATTGTCCACGAGTATATAAAAAAATAAGCTCCCCTTTCATGACTTCTTCGTCGGCGCCCAGCTTTTATTGAAATTCAAAAACTAACTTTTCTATCTATTAGAATGCCAGGGACTTCCTTAGTAAACTCTCTACGCCTTATATAAACAGTTCAATTTTTTAAACTATGTTATCGTATTCACAGAGGCCTGGCCTAACCCATCCGTTTACGATACTGCGTTTTATTTAATAAATTTTTCGTTCATCGGAAGGATTGTCAGACCCGTCGAGGTTCTTATTGGAGTCAAATCCAATTTAACTTATCAGTTTGTTGATATCACTGAACGGTCATGCATTTTATTTATTTTCGTGAAATTATCTTTTCCAAAAAGTAACATTTTTCTAACCTGCTTTGTTTCCCATGGTTCTCCTATCTCCTTGTTGCTTGCCCAAAATGACCAACTTAATGTTTTCGCAGTCTTTAATCTTCCCAATATTGCTTGGTTGGAGAGTAAAAACTCTTGTTTAATGACTCCTAGGATGCAACATAATTTTATTGACGGTCTTGTTCAATTATCTTTGCAACAAGTTTAAGTGACTCCCAATTAAATCGATCGTCTACTTGATTTAATCTGTGTTTTCATTACACTAATGCAGAAGTTTGCGCCACTATCCTTAGCTGAAAATGGTTATTATCCTACCCTTCAGCTCTTCAATAAACGTAGAGCCTTATTTATGTTTAAGAAGGACTTCTTACGCTACACTAGTGAAATTTTTATCGACAGTAAGCTGGTCCTATCTAGTTGACCTTTCTGTTGCAGTTAAGTACTTTTATGAGGTCCTTTACCGTCTGTTTAATGAACTTGTCCCACTTTCTTCCATAAAGGATTCTTACAGCTCTCCATTGCTTAGCTTATCAAAAAAAAAAACATCCTGACTTTCTAAACGGTTCAAAATATCCGCCTTGCAGACAGACTTCACCAAATATAGTTCAACTATGGCGTGATTTGTCCAAATCTTTATCTGTACAAGTCTGACTCTAACAAAAAATTTTTTTTTCAATTCCTAACGGAAATTTAACTACTTTCCGCCTTCTCTTTTTCTCAATAATAATGTAGCATCCGATGATCATGCTATTTCCAACTTAATTGTACATTTTTTTTAAACCAGTATTTAATGTATATATTATTCTTCAGAGTCATGATACTTATAAACTGTTATTTTTACCAGACATTTAATCTGTACCTCTACTTTTTACTTTACGTCTTTAATTAAAACAGGTTTTGTGACACATCATCCAACGGATGTGAATTATACCGATTTATCTAAAGCTTTTAACTTAGTGAACCATAGGCTTCTTATTTATACATTTTCCCTCTTAGGTTTTCCTCCCAACCTACTAGAGTGAATATTTTCCTACCTTACTACTTCCTACTAGAACTCAAATGGTCTGTTTTTTTAAAACAATTTCCAAAGTAATTAATGTTACCTATGGAGTGCTACAGAGTAGCAATCTGGGACCTTTATTTTTTGGATTAGGGATCTACCTTATGTCATAAAATCACTAACTGTATTATTATTAATGTATGCAGATTATGTCAAGCTAAGTTTTGTCCATGTGTTTACCTAATTCATATAATGACCATCAATTACATCTTGATTTTTTGTGTACTTGGTGCATATTTAACATGTTTAATTTGAACTATTCTAATGTAACTTTATGACCTCCTATCGTTGTAATCTATCTCTGCAATCTTGTTCTATAGGAAATAACACCCTTAAACGTAGTTTTTGAATTCAGGATCCTGGCGTTTTATTTATTCAAAAACGTAGTTTTAAAGACCTTGTAGCTAATATATCTAACAAAGCCATAAGTCTCCCTGCGTTTATGAAGCGTTGCTCAAGGAAGTTTTTTTTGTTTTTAGTGGATTAAACTGCGAGACAGGAAGTCACTTGCCCTCTTATCATGCTATGTATGTATGTATGTAAGGTATGTTTTTGCATAAACTTCCTTCTTAGTTCCCTTAAATGGTATGTACCCTGCAGAACAGTTCGTCGTTTTCGTTCCTGCCAATATGTAGATTTTATTATATCCTTCATGATCCTTTTTGTGATCTTTGCAACGATTATAATGCACTGTGTCTCGTACATATGTTTGATATCCCTTATGCAATTTATTATCATAAACTTATTTATTTTCCAGCTTCCAATAATATGTAAATATCTATGTTGCTAAAAATGTTATGTAAGTAAGTATTTTAAATTTAAGATGATGTTAAGTACCTTAAAAGAAGAAACTTTGATTCTATCATTTTTGGACAAACAAGCTAGTTTGGCGAGAAAACAGCTATAAATAGCTATATTTTGCATACCCGTAACTTGTAAAATACTGAAGCTACAGGCTTGTACCATACGTCGTTAAAAAATGTATTTTGAAATACTTTGTTCGCTTTTCTAACATGATTTGTCGAATTAATATCGTTTTAATTTGGTTTTTCTTTTTCAAAAGCGGCTCCAGCGATTTTTTGTTTATTACAATTAGAAGTCACTTTTTTTAGGTTCAAAAGAATACTTCACTTTATTGGACTCTTGGACACTGTGGGCTTCCTTTCACTGGTAAATTAGAACTCCCAGCTTCTACTTAACTCTAATGTTAGGAGAGCGGGGGTGGAGACTGTTAACAGTCCGAGAGCGAGATGAGAGATCATCTCGTCTGTTAACCACTAACATTCACAGTAGCACCTCCTTGGCGCGGACATTCTTAAAGTGTCTTCGGCGGCACTTCTCGGAGTCACTTCGGCGACACATTTCTTCCCGACAGGAGTGACTTCCACGATCCGAATGCGATATCGCCGAAGTCACTTCTGGAAGTTACTTAGAAGTGACTTAACAGACGCTTGTATAAGATACCAGAAGGGCCTTCCCCATTGGAAATCTTGAATAAAAAACTTGTTTTTACATGTTACATGAGTTTGGCATTAACGTTCCGATTGAGTATAAAATGACACTGACACCACATACCTTATTTATTTACCGATCAACAGAGATGAAATAAGCAAACTATCTAACCTTTCTAAAACGTTTTAATTCGCATGCACATTCGGCTGATAAAATGATTATTTATAATAAAAGACGAAGCCTTAGTCCTCAGCCAAGCATTACTAATTGTAAAAATATAGAAAGAGGACCATCAGAAAAAAGAAACTCTCTCACTTTGAAAAATAAATTATTTTTAAAGTCGTTAGGACTAAGGCTTCAAGTATAATATAAAAAAAATGGAAAGGAAAACAATGAACGAAATTTTAAATGTTCGAGAAAAGGTTTACTTAGATGAGAGTATTTCGAAGGAAGAGTTAAGTACATCCTATAATCAAACAAAATCAAGACTTGTACGCTCTTCCTCACGAAAGTTACCTTAATTTTCAAGGAATTATTAGAAAAGATTCACCGAATGGACCTACAACTGATAATGTTACCACTTTTTTTTTTTAAATAATTGTATGTCTTACTTTTTGGATGAAATTAAGTACGAAGTAAATGAATATGAGATTGGTAAAACACGATTTCTTGGCATGACTACCACCCCAAAAAATTGTATATCTCTGGATAATCTTCAAAGTCAAAATCTATTAAATTCTGGATGGAGCAGTGGAGACGAAATTTCTACTTCAACTTTTCTGTACCATTAAAAAATTTATTGGGATTTGCTGAGCATTATAAAAAAGTTTAGTTAAAATGTAAGCACGAACTAGTGTTGATGCTAACTATGAATCTTAGCGATGTTTGCACAAACCAGAAATGAACATGTAAAAACAAGGAAATGACGAATAAAACTTGGAAATTCCGCGAGTGATTTTGCAAAAATTAAGATGTACGATATTAAGCCTGCCAATCGCATTCCGGAGTTGGAATTCATATGTTAACCCGAAATTGAGGCATGGCAGCCAACACAGCTGTAATGTGAAATTGTCAGCTAACCGCGAAAAACCACGATTTGCCATAATTGGATTTACACTAAATGGAGAACTTATCACAAATAATTTATCTAACTTGAAAGTTCACTTGAATTCTGAGTCATATCCATATGATAATCTGAATGTCGATTTTAGTAAGAATCAGTATGCCCACCTTTATGAAATGTATACAAGATTTCAATCTAGTTACTAGATACCCCAAAGAATTGTAATTGAAGGCCGCTATTGCTGTGGTTGATCTTTCATATCAACACGAATCAGAGAAAACTGTTCCTATTGATGCGATAATTTCAATAGAACTCAGGACACCAACTCATGAAAATACCCAAGCTTATTGTCTCCTTATACATGATCGTTTAGTTTAATATAGCCCATTAAACGGTCTAGTACAACAAGTTATTTAAAGCTAAGAAAATGAAGAAAGAAACTGTTTTGGTTGATATTCAAGGTTTCTTTGATAATAATAATACATTTATTCAAAAGGAAATTGGAATTGTATTCGAAAAAGATCCTAGCTTGAATAATTGGTTTTCAATAGAACCACTATATGATTTTACTTTGCTCAGTACAAAATCCAGAAAGACTGCAATTTGGTTAACCAATAAACATCACAACATTTTGTGGAACGATGGAGAAAATAGTTTTCGAAAAAGATCCTAGCTTGAATAATTGGTTTTCAATGGAACCACCATATTATTTTACTTTGCTCAGTACAAAATCTAGAAAGACTGCAATTTGGTTTACCGATGGAGGAAATAGTTTTCGAAAAAGATCCTAGCTTGAATAATTGGTTTTCAATAGAACCACCATATGATTTTACTTTGCTCAGTACTAAATCTAGAAAGACTGCAATTTGGTTAACCAATAAACATCACAACATTTTGTGGAACGATGGAGGAAATAGTTTTCCACAAACTCGAAGATTTTTGAGGACAACTACAAACGGAAAACTGATTATTTGTAAGGGTGCTCAATAGAAACGATTTCTATAGAATTTGTTGGGAATCGTCAGCTTGTCAATATCAAGGAAGTGGGCTGTCCTTCATTAAACAGGTTTAAAGGTCTCCATATTGTCAAACACATCTGAAGGGAGGGGTTTGTGCTCTAACCAATGCATACAATATTTTAATTTTGTTTTATTTTATATTTTTAAATTGTAGCATCAAAGCAAGAAAATAATTTTATACGAGTATACATCATTTTAAAGTTGAGGCTAGATGTGTAAAGAGCTACAAGAAAACAAGATTAATAAAATAAAATTTCATGAGGAAATTGTCCAATTTATCGAGCCATTTTAAGGACAGATAATCGGACTTGTGCGTGTGCTCTTTTATTGCGGTCAGGTAATAGACAAGGGCTCATGTTTGGGTCTCTGACTCTGGCTGATATCTTTATGACCCCTTGTGGAAAGAAGAGTATCTTTGACAATTTACCAGTAAAACGTTCTGGGGCGGAAATGAAAAAATTGGTTCCAAAATATTTTTCACATCTGAGAATCATCAAGGTGTGTAATTCATTTTATTGGGGTTCTTTTGATTTCTAAACTTGTCTTGCAATCATAGAAAACAATATTCCCAAACATGATCGGTCATGTTTCTCTGAGATAACAACCTTTGTATACTTTTGGTGTGCGACTTTTCTCAAGTGCATAGCAACACCTGGGATAATGAGGTAAAAGGGTACGTGATAACGACCTTCGGATACTATAGGTGTGCAACCTTTTTCATGTGAAAAAGTCACCACGTGACTATTAATTGCATATTATGAGGAGGAGGATACATAGTCCATATTGTCACATGGTGACAAGGGGGCGAAGGGGCCAATCAGTATACTTTTTATGGACATGATCATGACATTTTTATGACATCGAAACCCATTAAAATCAGTTAATTTATGAATTATTATAATTGTGCCAGAACCCGCAAATGCAAATGATAGGGGAGCAGCGTTAATCTGCTAATTGTGCCAGAATACGCGTTTCCTATCTACTCACATTGGCACAAGCATCTCTTTTCCCAATCACAATTGAATCAACATCACCGATTTAAACAGATAGGAGATTACTCTTCATTTTAAATATTTGTTCCGTATGGGTGTTCTCCAAACTCTTTGCCCCAATTTTTGGCCTGCTGATATAATTGTCCACGAGTATATAAAAAAATTAGCTCCCCTTTCATGACTTCTTTGTCGGCGCCCAGCTTTTATTGAAATTCAAAAACTAACTTTTCTATCTATCAGAATGCCAGGGACGTCCTTAGTAAACTCTCTACGCCTTATATAAACAGTTCAATTTTTTAAACTATGTTATCGTATTCACAGAGGCCTGGCCTAACCCATCCGTTTACGATACTGCGTTTTATTTAATAAATTTTTCGTTCATCGGAAGGATTGTCAGACCCGTCGACGTTCTTATTGGAGTCAAATCCAATTTAACTTATCAGTTTGTTGATATCACTGAACGGTCATGCATTTTATTTATTTTCGTGAAATGATCTTTTCCAAAAAGTAACATTTTTCTAACCTGCTTTGTATCCCATGGTTCTCCTATCTCCTTGTTGCTTGCCCAAAATGACCAACTTAATCTTTTCGCAGACTTTAATCTTCCCAATATTGCTTGGTTGGAGAGTAAAAACTCTTGTTTAATGACTCCTAGGATGCAACATAATTTTATTGACGGTCTTGTTCAATTATCTTTGCAACAAGTTTAAGTGACTCCCAATTAAATCGATCGTCTACTTGATTTAATCTGTGTTTTCATTACACTAATGCAGAAGTTTGCGCCACTATCCTTAGCTGAAGATTGTTATTATCCTACTCTTCAGCTCTTCAATAAACGTAGAGCCTAATTTATGTTTAAGAAGGACTTCTTACGCTACACTAGTGAAATTTTTATCGACAGTAAGCTGGTCCTATCTAGTTGACCTTTCTGTTGCAGTTAAGTACTTTTATGAGGTCCTTTACCGTCTGTTTAATGAACTTGTCCCACTTTCTTCCATAAAGGATTCTTACAGCTCTCCATTGCTTAGCTTATCAAAAAAAAAAAAACATCCTGACTTTCTAAACGGTTCAAAATATCCGCCTTGCAGACAGACTTCACCAAATATAGTTCAACTATGGCGTGATTTGTCCAAATCTTTATCTGTACAAAAAATCTAACAAAAAATTTTTTTTTCAATTCCCAACGGAAATTTAACTACTTTCCGCCTTCTCTTTTTCTCAATAATAATGTAGCATCCGATGATCATGCTATTTCCAACTTAATTGTACATTTTTTTTAAACCAGTATTTAATGTATATATTATTCTTCAGAGTCATGATACTTATAAACTCTTATTTTTACCAGACATTTAATCTGTACCTCTACTTTTTACTTTACGTCTTTAATTAAAACAGGTTTTGTGACACATCATCCAACGGATGTGAATTATACCGATTTCTCTAAAGCTTTTAACTTAGTGAACCATAGGCTTCTTATTTATACATTTTCCCTCTTAGGTTTTCCTCCCAACCTACTAGAGTGAATATTTTCCTACCTTACTACTTCCTTCTAGAACTCAAATGGTCTGTTTTTTAAAACAATTTCCAAAGTAATTAATGTTACCTATGGAGTGCTACAGAGTAGCAATATGGGACCTTTATTTTTTGGATTAGGGATCTACCTTATGTCATAAAATCACTAACTGTATTATTATTAATGTATGCAGATTATGTCAAGCTAAGTTTTGTCCATGTGTTTACCTAATTCATATAATGACCATCAGTTACATCTTGATTCTTTGTATACTTGGTGCATATTAAACATGTTTAATTTGAACTATTCTAAATGTAACCTTATGACCTCTTATCGTTGTAATCTCTGCATTCTTGTTCTATAGGAAATAACACCCTTAAACGTATTTTTTGAGTTCAGGATCCTGGCGTTTTATTTATTCAAAAACGTAGTTTTAAAGACCTTGTAGCTAATATATCTAACAAAGGATCCCCTCGTTTTATTTATTCAAAAACGTAGTTTTAAAGACCTTGTAGCTAATATATCTAACAAAGCCATAAGTCTCCCTGCGTTTATGAAGCGTTGCTCAAGGAAGTTTTTTTTGTTTTTGAGAGGATTAAACTGCGAGACAGGAAGTCGCTTGCCCTCTTATCATGCTATGTATGTATGTATGTAAGGTATGTTTTTGCATAAACTTCCTTCTTAGTTCCCTTAAATGGTATGTACCCTGCAGAACAGTTCGTCGTTTTCGTTCCTGCCAATATGTAGATTTTATTATATCCTTCATGATCCTTTTTGTGATCTTTGCAACGATTATAATGCACTGTGTCTCGTACATATGTTTGATATCCCTTATGCAATTTATTATCATAAACTTATTTATTTTCCAGCTTCCAATAATATGTAAATATCTATGTTGCTAAAAATGTTATGTAAGTAAGTATTTTAAATTTAAGATGATGTTAAGTACCTTAAAAGAAGAAACTTTGATTCTATCATTTTTGGACAAATAAGCTAGTTTGGCGAGAAAACAGCTATAAATAGCTATATTTTGCATACCCGTAACTTGTGAAATACTGAAGCTACAGGCTTGTACCATACGTCGTTAAAAAATGTATTTTGAAATACTTTGTTCGCTTTTCTAACATGATTTGTCGAATTACTATCGTTTTAATTTGGTTTTTCTTTTTCAAAAGCGGCTCCAGCGATTTTTGGCTAAGCCTTAAAATGTAGACACTTCCTCACGTTTTACATGCAACACATTATTGTATTTTAACTGGAGGGTGGCAGCTTTCCTGGGTTCTGGTTGTCGTCTGGTTCCCGTTTATTACAATTAGAAGTCACTTTTTTTAAGTTCAAAAGAATACTTCACTTTATTGGACACTTGGACACTGTGGGCTTCCTTTCACTGGTAAATTAGAACTCCCAGCTTCTACTTAACTCTAATGTTTGGAGAGCGGGGGTGGAGACTGTTAACAGTCCGAGAGCGAGATGAGAGATCATCTCGTCTGTTAACCACTAACATTCACAGTAGCACCTCCTTGGCGCGGACATTCTTAAAGTGTCTTCGGCGGCACTTCTCGGAGTCACTTCGGCGACACATTTCTTCCCGACAGGAGTGACTTCCACGATCCGAATGCGATATCGCCGAAGTCACTTCTGGAAGTTACTTAGAAGTGACTTAACAGACGCTTGTATAAGATACCAGAAGGGCCTTCCCCATTGGAAATCTTGAATAAAAAACTTGTTTTTACATGTTACATGAGTTTGGCATTAACGTTCCGATTGAGTATAAAATGACACTGACACCACATACCTTATTTATTTACCGATCAACAGAGATGAAATAAGCAAACTATCTAACCTTTCTAAAACGTTTTAATTCGCATGCACATTCGGCTGATAAAATGATTATTTATAATAAAAGACGAAGCCTTAGTCCTCAGCCAAGCATTACTAATTGTAAAAATATAGAAAGAGGACCATCAGTAAAAAGAAACTCTCTCACTTTGAAAAATAAATTATTTTTAAAGTCGTTAGGACTAAGGCTTCAAGTATAATATAAAAAAAATGGAAAGGAAAACAATGAACGAAATTTTAAATGTTCGAGAAAAGGTTTACTTAGATGAGAGTATTTCGAAGGAAGAGTTAAGTACATCCTATAATCAAACAAAATCAAGACTTGTACGCTCTTTCTCACGAAAGTTACCTTAATTTTCAAGGAATTATTAGAAAAGATTCACCGAATGGACCTACAACTGATAATGTTACCACTTTTTTTTTTTAAATAATTGTATGTCTTACTTTTTGGATGAAATTAAGTACGAAGTAAATGAATATGAGATTGGTAAAACACGATTTCTTGGCATGACTACCACCCCAAAAAATTGTATATCTCTGGATAATCTTCAAAGTCAAAATCTATTAAATTCTGGATGGAGCAGTGGAGACGAAATTTCTACTTCAACTTTTCTGTACCATTAAAAAATTTATTGGGATTTGCTGAGCATTATAAAAAAGTTTAGTTAAAATGTAAGCACGAACTAGTGTTGATGCTAACTATGAATCTTAGCGATGTTTGCACAAACCAGAAATGAACATGTAAAAACAAGGAAATGACGAATAAAACTTGGAAATTCCGCGAGTGATTTTGCAAAAATTAAGATGTACGATATTAAGCCTGCCAATCGCATTCCGGAGTTGGAATTCATATGTTAACCCGAAATTGAGGCATGGCAGCCAACACAGCTGTAATGTGAAATTGTCAGCTAACCGCGAAAAACCACGATTTGCCATAATTGGATTTACACTAAATGGAGAACTTATCACAAATAATTTATCTAACTTGAAAGTTCACTTGAATTCTGAGTCATATCCATATGATAATCTGAATGTCGATTTTAGTAAGAATCAGTATGCCCACCTTTATGAAATGTATACAAGATTTCAATCTAGTTACTAGATACCCCAAAGAATTGTAATTGAAGGCCGCTATTGCTGTGGTTGATCTTTCATATCAACACGAATCAGAGAAAACTGTTCCTATTGATGCGATAATTTCAATAGAACTCAGGACACCAACTCATGAAAATACCCAAGCTTATTGTCTCCTTATACATGATCGTTTAGTTTAATATAGCCCATTAAACGGTCTAGTACAACAAGTTATTTAAAGCTAAGAAAATGAAGAAAGAAACTGTTTTGGTTGATATTCAAGGTTTCTTTGATAATAATAATACATTTATTCAAAAGGAAATTGGAATAGTATTCGAAAAAGATCCTAGCTTGAATAATTGGTTTTCAATAGAACCACTATATGATTTTACTTTGCTCAGTACAAAATCCAGAAAGACTGCAATTTGGTCAACCAATAAACATCACAACATTTTGTGGAACGATGGAGAAAATAGTTTTCGAAAAAGATCCTAGCTTGAATAATTGGTTTTCAATGGAACCACCATATGATTTTACTTTGCTCAGTACAAAATCTAGAGAGACTGCAATTTGGTTTACCGATGGAGGAAATAGTTTTCGAAAAAGATCCTAGCTTGAATAATTGGTTTTCAATAGAACCACCATATGATTTTACTTTGCTCAGTACTAAATCTAGAAAGACTGCAATTTGGTTAACCAATAAACATCACAACATTTTGTGGAACGATGGAGGAAATAGTTTTCCACAAACTCGAAGATTTTTGAGGACAACTACAAACGGAAAACTGATTATTTGTAAGGGTGCTCAATAGAAACGATTTCTATAGAATTTGTTGGGAATCGTCAGCTTGTCAATATCAAGGAAGTGGGCTGTCCTTCATTAAACAGGTTTAAAGGTCTCCATATTGTCAAACACATCTGAAGGGAGGGGTTTGTGCTCTAACCAATGCATACAATATTTTAATTTTGTTTTATTTTATATTTTTAAATTGTAGCATCAAAGCAAGAAAATAATTTTATACGAGTATACATCATTTTAAAGTTGAGGCTAGATGTGTAAAGAGCTACAAGAAAACAAGATTAATAAAATAAAATTTCATGAGGAAATTGTCCAATTTATCGAGCCATTTTAAGGACAGATAATCGGACTTGTGCGTGTGCTCTTTTATTGCGGTCAGGTAATAGACAAGGGCTCATGTTTGGGTCTCTGACTCTGGCTGATATCTTTATGACCCCTTGTGGAAAGAAGAGTATCTTTGACAATTTACCAGTAAAACGTTCTGGGGCGGAAATGAAAAAATTGGTTCCAAAATATTTTTCACATCTGAGAATCATCAAGGTGTGTAATTCATTTTATTGGGGTTCTTTGATTTCTAAACTTGTCTTGCAATCATAGAAAACAATATTCCCAAACATGATCGGTCATGTTTCTCTGAGATAACAACCTTTGTATACTTTTGGTGTGCGACTTTTCTCAAGTGCATAGCAACACCTGGGATAATGAGGTAAAAGGGTACGTGATAACGACCTTCGGATACTATAGGTGTGCAACCTTTTTCATGTGAAAAAGTCACCACGTGACTATTAATTGCATATTATGAGGAGGAGGATACATAGTCCATATTGTCACATGGTGACAAGGGGGCGAAGGGGCCATTCAGTATACTTTTTATGGACATGATCATGACATTTTTATGACATCGAAACCCATTAAAATCAGTTAATTTATGAATTATTATAATTGTGCCAGAACCCGCAAATGCAAATGATAGGGGAGCAGCGTTAATCTGCTAATTGTGCCAGAATACGCGTTTCCTATCTACTCACATTGGCACAAGCATCTCTTTTCCCAATCACAATTGAATCAACATCACCGATTTAAACAGATAGGAGATTACTCTTCATTTTAAATATTTGTTCCGTATGGGTGTTCTCCAAACTCTTTGCCCCAATTTTTGGCCTGCTGATATAATTGTCCACGAGTATATAAAAAAATTAGCTCCCCTTTCATGACTTCTTTGTCGGCGCCCAGCTTTTATTGAAATTCAAAAACTAACTTTTCTATCTATCAGAATGCCAGGGACTTCCTTAGTAAACTCTCTACGCCTTATATAAACAGTTCAATTTTTTAAACTATGTTATCGTATTCACAGAGGCCTGGCTTAACCCATCCGTTTACGATACTGCGTTTTATTTAATAAATTTTTCGTTCATCGGAAGGATTGTCAGACCCGTCGACGTTCTTATTGGAGTCAAATCCAATTTAACTTATCAGTTTGTTGATATCACTGAACGGTCATGCATTTTATTTATTTTCGTGAAATGATCTTTTCCTTTTCTAACCTGCTTTGTATCCCATGGTTCTCCTATCTCCTTGTTGCTTGCCCAAAATGACCAACTTAATCTTTTCGCAGTCTTTAATCTTCCCAATATTGCTTGGTTGGAGAGTAAAAACTCTTGTTTAATGACTCCTAGGATGCAACATAATTTTATTGACGGTCTTGTTCAATTATCTTTGCAACAAGTTTAAGTGACTCCCAATTAAATCGATCGTCTACTTGATTTAATCTGTGTTTTCATTACACTAATGCAGAAGTTTGCGCCACTATCCTTAGCTGAAGATTGTTATTATCCTACCCTTCAGCTCTTCAATAAACGTAGAGCCTAATTTATGTTTAAGAAGGACTTCTTACGCTACACTAGTGAAATTTTTATCGACAGTAAGCTGGTCCTATCTAGTTGACCTTTCTGTTGCAGTTAAGTACTTTTATGAGGTCCTTTACCGTCTGTTTAATGAACTTGTCCCACTTTCTTCCATAAAGGATTCTTACAGCTCTCCATTGCTTAGCTTATCAAAAAAAAAAAACATCCTGACTTTCTAAACGGTTCAAAATATCCGCCTTGCAGACAGACTTCACCAAATATAGTTCAACTATGGCGTGATTTGTCCAAATCTTTATCTGTACAAAAAATCTAACAAAAAATTTTTTTTTCAATTCCCAACGGAAATTTAACTACTTTCCGCCTTCTCTTTTTCTCAATAATAATGTAGCATCCGATGATCATGCTATTTCCAACTTAATTGTACATTTTTTTTAAACCAGTATTTAATGTATATATTATTCTTCAGAGTCATGATACTTATAAACTGTTATTTTTACCAGACAATTAATCTGTACCTCTACTTTTTACTTTACGTCTTTAATTAAAACAGGTTTTGTGACACATCATCCAACGGATGTGAATTATACCGATTTATCTAAAGCTTTTAACTTAGTGAACCATAGGCTTCTTATTTATACATTTTCCCTCTTAGGTTTTCCTCCCAACCTACTAGAGTGAATATTTTCCTACCTTACTACTTCCTTCTAGAACTCAAATGGTCTGTTTTTTAAAACAATTTCCAAAGTAATTAATGTTACCTATGGAGTGCTACAGAGTAGCAATCTTGGACCTTTATTTTTTGGATTAGGGATCTACCTTATGTCATAAAATCACTAACTGTATTATTATTAATGTATGCAGATTATGTCAAGCTAAGTTTTGTCCATGTGTTTACCTAATTCATATAATGACCATCAGTTACATCTTGATTCTTTGTATACTTGGTGCATATTAAACATGTTTAATTTGAACTATTCTAAATGTAACCTTATGACCTCTTATCGTTGTAATCTCTGCATTCTTGTTCTATAGGAAATAACACCCTTAAACGTATTTTTTGAGTTCAGGATCCTGGCGTTTTATTTATTCAAAGACGTAGTTTTAAAGACCTTGTAGCTAATATATCTAACAAAGCCATAAGTCTCCCTGCGTTTATGAAGCGTTGCTCAAGGAAGTTTTTTTTTGTTTTTGAGAGGATTAAACTGCGAGACAGGAAGTCGCTTGCCCTCTTATCATGCTATGTATGTATGTATGTAAGGTATGTTTTTGCATAAACTTCCTTCTTAGTTCCCTTAAATGGTATGTACCCTGCAGAACAGTTCGTCGTTTTCGTTCCTGCCAATATGTAGATTTTATTATATCCTTCATGATCCTTTTTGTGATCTTTGCAACGATTATAATGCACTGTGTCTCGTACATATGTTTGATATCCCTTATGCAATTTATTATCATAAACTTATTTATTTTCCAGCTTCCAATAATATGTAAATATCTATGTTGCTAAAAATGATATGTAAGTAAGTATTTTAAATTTAAGATGATGTTAAGTACCTTAAAAGAAGAAACTTTGATTCTATCATTTTTGGACAAATAAGCTAGTTTGGCGAGAAAACAGCTATAAATAGCTATATTTTCCATACCCGTAACTTGTGAAATACTGAAGCTACAGGCTTGTACCATACGTCGTTAAAAAAAGGTATTTTTAAATACTTTGTTCGCTTTTCTAACATGATTTGTCGAATTACTATCGTTTTAATTTGGTTTTTCTTTTTCAAAAGCGGCTCCAGCGATTTTTGGCTTATTACAATTAGAAGTCACTTTTTTTAAGTTCAAAAGAATACTTCACTTTATTGGACACTTGGACACTGTGGGCTTCCTTTCACTGGTAAATTAGAACTTCCAGCTTCTACTTAACTCTAATGTTAGGAGAGCGGGGGTGGAGACTGTTAACAGTCCGAGAGCGAGATGAGAGATCATCTCGTCTGTTAACCACTAACATTCACAGTAGCACCTCTTTGGCGCGGACATTCTTAAAGTGTCTTCGGCGGCACTTCTCGGAGTCACTTCGGCGACACATTTCTTCCCGACAGGAGTGACTTCCGCGATCCGAATGCGATATCGCCGAAGTGACTTCTGGAAGTGTTGCCAAAGTAACCTCTGGAAGTGTCGCCGAAGTGACTCCGAGAAGTGCCGCCGAAGTGGCACATTTCATCCCGACGGGAGTGACTTCCGCTATGCGAATGCGATATCGCCGAAGTCACTTCTGGTAGTTACTTAGAAGTGACTTAACACAGTTGTATAGGATACCAAAAGGGCCTTTCCCCATCGGAAATATTGAATTAAAAAATTGTTTTTGCATGTTAGGCAATATTTTAAATTCATTTCCTATAAGGTCTTTGAGCGCTTGTAGACACGGTCCTTGGGATATCGGAAATGATGCTAAATAATTTTTTTTATGTCCACATCTTTGAATGCTTATTTTACCGCAATCGAGCCAGGTAATGTGAAAATATCTTGAAGTAATCGTACAGCTTTACCAAAAGACAAAGCAACACACAATTATTTACAAAACTGGACTAATATCTAGCAAATTGCGAAATCATTTCTACAAAAACAAAATATACATATATCGCGTAGAAGTAACTTCTAAGTCACTCATTTGCGATCGCGGCGATTTTTGTTCATGTAAAATTTGTGCTATCGTCTATCTATCGTCCAGAAGTGTCTCAAAAATGACTTCTTCGCGATCGAAATGAGTGCTATCGCCTTTCTTTCGCTCAGAAGTGACGCGATATATGTATATTTTGTTTTTGTAGAAATGACAGAAGTGACTTCTGGACGATAGGCGATAGAATTATCGCTCTTTTGCTTGTAGGGTTCTGAGTGCTGAGCCTCAGGAAACGGTTGCACTTCCGTAAAGGATGGATTCCCCGACAGAATCGGCAGCGGTAAGATCCAGTACCTCGTAAACGCCTGTCGTTCAAAGTTTGGGAGCTGCGAGGACCTGGAGCCATGCTTTTAATGTATAATTAAAAAAAAAACAAGGGCGCCACCTACCGGATATTCCAGACAGATTAAAACGGTTAAACCGTTTGTGAGCGTTAGAGTAGACGTGGCACATTTTTTTTAGGTCAGTCGGTAGGTATTGATGAGACAAATACATTTCAAGTCAAATTTTGATTCTATTACAAAAACTGTAGACGGTAAAGATTTTCACAGATTGTGGGCGTAAGAGTTGGCGTGGCACCCCAATAAAACTAACATGCGCTGCGCAGGAAGCCCAGGAATCTGACTGTATAATTTCCGTGTCTCAGCGTTAATACGGACAGACAGACAGACAGACGGACATGGCATCGACTCGGCTACTGATCCTGATCAAGAATATATATACTTTTAGTCGGAAACACTTCTTTCTACCTGTTACATATCGGAACGGAGGCTACCTTAGCCATAGGAAGAAGTACTAGCTTATGGATGGGACGTGTTATAATCCCTCAAGCGGTAAGGATTTCAACTACGCGAACTCTACTATCAGCCCCTGGAAAGACAGACAATTTCGGGTTCAGCTGTGGAGAGCAATGGACCCCAAACAGATGGTGGGCTGGCGTCATTGCCAACAACTCAGAAGGCTTTTCGGACATGGGAGACTACGGCCTAAAATTGAGGCATGCTTCAACTTTGGCTAGAAAAGTTGAGAACTCTTCAAACGTGTTCTTCCGACTTGACGTCGACTTGTAGTAAAGTGCCTTGAAGCTTTTCACTCCAGCCTGTGAAGCTCCTGGTGGAATGAACCGCCACAAAATTCCCTGTTGGCTAGAGGTATCAGTCACAGACTCCTTGATCGTCTGCACGAAATCCTGAGAAAATTGAGTCGCTGCATCCACAAAGGTTTTGCCATTATCCAAATGGACCTACTGAGGACAACCTCTTCTAGCTACGAATCGGGCAAATGCCGCGAGGAACTCCTCAGTTGTCATTTCGGACGCAGGCTCTAAATGGATAGCCTTTGTGGCGAAACACACAAACACGCAAAAATATCCCTTGGTAATAAGGCATGCTCTGCCTGTATAGTTTGCCAGTATATGTAAATAGCCTGGAAAAGGAAACTCGATCGGTAGGAAGATCGAGCTTCTTGTAAATAGTGCACATCTTACAGGCGCAGATTTTACCAGATTCTTGATTTTAGGAATCAAATACTTCCATCGGATGAGGCGTACTACTAGTTGCCGCTATGCGGGGAAATCTGGTGTAATGCAGTTTAATAGAATGCCGCTCGTCATACTGAAGGCTGTTGAGGCTGTAATGCGACCACATGCCCTTACCAGACCTCACTGGTCTAGAAATGAAAATAGGTTGACTATCGGGCTGGAAAGTGGAATTGGACGCTTATCGTTAAGGAATTTTAGCTCTTGGGTATATGCCTCCCACTGAGCATATAGAATAAGGGCTCGTTCAGCTTCTCGGACCTCTTTTTTGGTAGGCCGATCAGCTAGGCCCCTCGGCATCTTGCGGCAGCGTTGAATGAACCGTAACACCTACGCAAGAACCCGCAAAGCCTTGTCCAACTTGGAGAACCGTTCCAGAAAATCTTCGGATGGGGCCTTTGCGAAATTGACTATCACAGCACGCTGCTCTAAGTCTGTGACTGAAGGTGCAAGCCCTCAAAAAGTTTTGGCCACTTGTCTTTTAGCTGTTGTAACCAGTCCGGTTCTTCCCACCAGAGTTGGCTATGAACCAGCTACCGCAGCGAAACGCCTCGTTCAGGATATATTTGAGAATGCTTTGCCCGTCGCGCATCGGGCTATCACATCTTCATCGATGCCTGTATCTTATGCTAAACTTGGGTTATCAACATATATTCCCATTTATTTTCAAAATTCCGCTTGAATTCGTTGTTTTCTTTGCAGTACGTTAAGCTTTTGTTCAATTTTTTTTTTCAATTAAATTTTGTTCTAACTTGTATGAAATGTGCAAAAAATACTCTAAAAAACGTATGTAGGAATGTAGTGGAGACAGGCCGAATTCGCAAAACTTTTTGTCAACTTTTTTTTTAATTTCTAAATCATTATTTTGGGGGGTTCTGCACCGCATATTCAACAATTCATGGAGGACGTGTGGCTAAACGCGTTCAAACTTTATTATCTACCATACCAAGTTGCAGATTATGTTACAAGAGTCATTTCCTATTGGAAATTTGAAATTCGGTAGGCATTAAGTTCTCTATTTTATTTCAAATAAACGATTCTTTTTCAATGGATAGTGTGGCGGTCTCCTTCTTAAATGAAATTCTTACTGGCCTACAATAACGTGTATATGATGGCCAAGAATTTTTCCATATTATTTTAAAATTATCTATCATCGTCATTACAATTTGAAAATTTTTGCTTGTACTCACAGTGCCCAGTACTGCCATCAAACCCCTGTTTTCCAAATAATGTTAAAGCGTTCTCCGTGTCATCAAGATAATTTTCAATTACAATTTTTTGGAGCTATAAAATGCCAAAAGCTGTATTGTCTAGTAGACTCTGCAGCTCCACTTAGGCATATGTTTCATTTACTGTTATTTCCTTTGGATATCTTGAAGTCTTATATCTGAGAATTTTTTCATAATTCATAATTTCTTGGTAATACGCATGAAGAAGCTTCACTTTTTATAAATTCACGAATATGCAAGTATTGGTATTTCGTTATTCCAGTGTCCATTAGAGGCGATAAAACCTTTTCAATATCAGCTTCGGATGACTTCAAGATTGGTGGAAAATCGGATGAGTGCAAAACAGAAACCCCAGACTCATTATGTTTTTCGAGCAGCGCTGTACGTCGACGTATCGTCCTTTTTGAGGACTCAGCAAAATCAACTTTTGGTCGTCCACGTTCAGCACTTGAAACTTTTTTTCAGAGGTTGGTGGGATGGTGTCAATAGCGTTCAGTCAATTGGATTGGTATTGAACAAGTGAACCTTTGATTCGACTGTATTTAGCCCAATAAGCAATAATTTTTTTGCAAATGTAAATAATACAATTGTCAAGATAATGTATATGTATTTATAATGAATATTCAATACTTTCTTATAACAATCAATTCACGAGTTTTTCCATTTGTCCCCTTTTGAGTCCACCAAAGATCCAAAATGTACATCCGCGAAAATTCGCAGTTACATGGAGCACGTAAAGAAAGCAATAACATAAAAATTAAAAAAATAATAAGACAAATTTTCGGTAAACAGAAATGACAACACGAATGACGAACGCAAAAGAAACATCACAACAGGTCACAACGACGAACAGCAGTCTGCGTCGAAAAGTTAACCTTGAAAACGGTAAGAGAGCTTGAGATTATTAATAATTATAGACAAATCAGCAAATATCAGCAGCTACACTTAACATTTTTATTACATTAAAACATTGACAAATACCCTCATAACACTTATAAAGGGGGGATCGGGGGGCAACATAACTAAAAAGCTCCTTAAACAGACAAGATGACGATTACAATACACTGAAAATTAGTATTAATTAACAATAAACAATAACAAATATTAAAATAATTAATTTCAGTAAAAGAACATATTACAGTAAATACCTTCAACTTCAAAATTCATTTTAAATAAATGAAATCGGAGTTATTTTCCGTACGTTTGTCCAATTTAAAGTGCTAATTTGATGTGACGCAAAACCACTTTAACGTCACTGTGCTGTTGAATTGAACACGTGTTAACGCATTCTATTTTATTTTTAGAAAGTCCTGTTAGAATTCCGGGAAAACCCGGTTTGCCAATGCAAAATTTTGACAATTTAGAGCTGATTTGCTTACATTTTGAATTAATATTTTTAGATCGATTTTTTCATTTTTGGCCAATGGACGCAAACACAGTGCGGCGTATGCTTGGGATCGACCCAGATTTGACGGTACATTTTTATAATTTCTGCAATGAACGCGTATTGGAAATAACGCCACTTTAAGATCTGAATGGTT
Organism: Drosophila biarmipes; assembly: GCF_025231255.1. Classification (NCBI taxonomy): domain Eukaryota; kingdom Metazoa; phylum Arthropoda; class Insecta; order Diptera; family Drosophilidae; genus Drosophila; species Drosophila biarmipes. Next base: position 138,237 of record NW_026114526.1, on the reverse strand, counting down.
AAATCAGATTGTAGGACTGGACCAGCATGAAGTACATCGGTCAAGCTTGTTCCATTTGGGCATTGCATACCACGCGAGGTTTGGTGGTGGTACTCTCAGGTTTGATTACCGCGTGGTGTGGAAGATAATAGTTTGCAGAATCGTAAGACGGGGGGACGTCTCTCATGTGACCAAGATCCAAATATTATTTAATGACTGAGTCATATTAATCTTTTTATAAAAGTCTCTCTTTAAACGGTTTTCGTTTCCGCGAGTGCACCAATTTGGATCCGAAATTCTCGGGTTCGCGATGCGGTAAAGTTACCACGTATCTCCCGCTTGCGTCTCTAGTGGTGGTTTGGAGAAAATTCGTCTCGCAATAGGAATCAGATTCTTTTAACCGTTAGTTGGTAGAATTTTTTTCAAGACCATGTCACTCTGGGTCGTGAAAGCTGTTATCCGATTTAGGCTAGATGTACTAGAAACTGGGCCGTTAAGCACCCACCCGAAAATAGTTTCCTGACCTAGGAGAGAACCAGGAATGTTTGTGCGCGTGCAACTCAACAACACGGACGGTAAAATGTCAAGTCCGATCAGAACATATATCTGGAACTCTCCAAGAATGTTGGATCTGCCAGGGGAATAGCAGGTAAATCAAAAAGCGCATCTCGTGGAATTGGGTAAGTCGGTAGTTGCTCGTGGCATCTCGCGAAACAATTTAGGCAAAGCTGCTTTCTTTGATGTAGTTTGTTCGCGCATCCCCAGACATCTGCGTTTCATATCCTCAATCACCTCTAGCGTTCGATATCGGTCGCTAAGAAACGTGTTCATTTTATCCCAAGTCGGAATAAGACAGCGCTTTCAAACACCTTTGGATTGTGCTCTGTAGGTCTTTCAGAGCCTGGCCAGATTAAGAACTTACGGAACCCAAATTAAACAGGAGTGTGAGTTGGCTTTGTACGTTTTACTTTTTATATGTGAAAGTTTGGAAATAATGTGGTCTGTATTGTAAATGTCCCTTTCGAAATGTTTGTAGGGTGTACCACGAAAGAAGGTACGTGGTCTACCACGATTACTTTGCCTTACGTTACGCTACGTGACTTTTTCCCTAATGTTCAGATGGCCGGGCATATGTACATATGTACATAAGCATATGTATGGAGATGGCGATAAGAAGATATAAGAATATTGCGTTCTTAGGAAATATCTAATTGGTCGGCCATGGAAATATGGAACATTCGTACTTATCTTGGAAGAAGAAGAACTTGTAAAACCGCTGCTGAACGCTGAAACTTGTAAACCTTGCAACTGCTGGAAGTATCCGGTCGATAGGACTCTTTAGAATAAGCAGAGTCGATCTGATCGGTCCAATCCGATTGTCGCTTGCAGTACATGGCTGGGCAGCTCTTAAAGATGTGAACAAATTAATCGGAAAGATCAACAAAGAAAAATTTAATTATCAATCACAGGTGACATCGCTAATAATTTACTCACATCGAGTCGGAAAGCAGCGATCATATTAAAAACACTACAAATCACTATAAACTAGAAATACTATATTCTATAAAATACTGGAATAATAGTGCTTTAAAATACCTGTTGGACGAACACTAATAAAGTCTAAGATTTTTTGGACTCCGTTCACGACATATGTCGCAATGTATGTAAATACTTACTTACTTATACTTAACAAGAAAGCAACTTGAAATGCAGTAATTGGAGGCCACGCAAAATATTCGTGCGGCTAGCTCATTATATTGTCTATTCGTCCCACCAAATTTACATAAACGTAACTGCCCAGTAGCTCAGTAAGCACAGAATTCACGGGTTCGTAATGGGTTTATTTTTGGTATAATATTACGGATGGATTTGATATCGCCACTTTTGGGCCTCGAGATCCTTGCTTGCTGCTCGTTCCTGACTGCTTGACGACGACTCGGACTCTAGACTAGGGTGAAAAGATTGCCGCGCTCTTGCCCTTGCTCTTTCCCGGATAAACCCCCTGGGGTTTCTGCTCAGATCGCGAGGACAGTCAGGGCGCCAGGAATCGGCCTCGCGATTCACTTCTCGGTCTAGTTTAAACGAACGTTCCACCGTAGTCTCACACTTCTGTTTACTGTCCGCGTGGCTCGATCTATCTTTAGTCGTGCTGACAATGTCCTGCGCCCTGCTCCTGGATGTGCTGGCAGCACGGCTGGACGTAGTGCGGCTTCTGGTACTTGGGGTTTCGGGCATACGCCGACCCGGGACTTCACGAGTCGGAACTGTAGGCTCTCCTGAAAAATTCCACTCGAGACCGTAAATTCCTGTTATAACTGCAGTGACCCTAAAATCAAAGAGAAAGCTAGGCAGGGAAATATGCAAAAACGGGAACATTTACATATATCTATTTAAAATTTCTTTAAATGAATGAATAACAATAAAATAAATAAAAGTCGCACAATAAATGTTTAAAGCAGAAGTATTTAAGCAGAGCAAACGATCTAGATATGATCTAAAAATAAAAAAAGATTGGTTAGAGTGTTCAATTTCATACCCATTTATTGAATGATTGTCTATTCTCAAAATATGAATATCCAAGAGATTATTCAGAAAGTTTACTTTTCATTCTGTCTACCTAAATAAATAAATATGAAGAAGGTATCTCTCAGAACCATTGAAATACCTAACACTTTCAAAAAAAAATAACACTATTAAGAATCATTCTACGCATTCGGGTAGAATCAATTGAAACGGACTTCGGTATTTTTGGTACAGGCACCAAATACCTAGTTTCTATGAGCAATTAATATGGCTCTACAATGTCGATTAAGGCAAATAATTTTAGCAAGATTTAAATCAAAATAATCGTTTATTAAATGCTTTAGAATTTCATAGCTGTCTTGATGAAATAATTATTAAAGACCCAGAATTCAGAATGAGTGCTGTAACGAACTGTTTTCTTTGGTTTCTGCTCGCTACGGTATTTGTGCGGCTAGCTCAGTAGATTGTGTGTGTTCGTCCCACCAAATTAATATAAACGTGACCGCCCAGTAGTTCAGTGAAAAAGCACAGAATTCTCGGGTTCGGAGTGGGTTTATTGCGGGTATAACTGCAGTCGGCTTTATAACTTGCTTGTCCCGCTGTCTTCGACGGTGTGGGTTGTCTTGTCGCTCCTCGAAGATTCTTGACCGCTGATTGCTCCTGATGTGGCTGGCTCGGTGACTGCTCGGGCACGATTCAGACTCGCTATGGGGTCAGCCGTGCGGGCTTAGGGAAGCGTCACCGTTCTCAGACTAGGGTGAACAGACTGAGGAGCTCTCCAGAATCACTCCTCTCGATACCCGACCTCCTGTCCCTTGCTCTGTACCGGATGGTCCCACGGCCTTCCGCTCAGATCGTGCGGACAGTCAAGGCGGAACGCCAGGAAGCTGCCTCGCTTTTCACTTCGCTTCTGTGCCTCGTGTAAACGAACGTTCCACCCTAGCCTCACCCTTCCGCGTACTGTCCGTGCCGTTCCTGCGGGCTCGATCCTCCTTGCGTGGCCGTTGCGGCGTGGTGTCCTGCTTGCTGGTGGCGACGTCCTGCGAACTGCTCCTGACAGGTGGCTGTAGGTCTTGACTTCTGTGCTGGGTTCGAGGGCATACGCCGATCCGGGACTTCTCTCCCCTCTGGCGCGCTACTCAGGGGTTCTGTTGCGCCGCTCCGGGACTTCTCTCCCTTCTGGCTCGCTACTCTAGGGGTTCTGTTACGCCACTCCGGGACTTCTCTCCCTTCTGGCTTGCTACTCTCGATTTCAAATCTAAGTCTAGTAGACCCTCCAGGCGTAACGCCAGGACTTCGTCGGCAGGACAGAGCAGAACTTAGCCGTGTGGTGCCTCCTTAGACCTCAGCTACCTGTGTCTCAGTTCGGAGATTCCTAGTAATCCCAATCCCGAACGTCTCGACGTGACGATCTTGCTCCTCGTAGGCTCCCACGGCGCTGCTTCCGACGACTCGCCCTGGTGTGGCTCCCTCGTAGCTTGCTTGGTTGGATTTCGTTCGACTCCTTGCTCTCGACTGACTGCTCGCTCTTGACTGACTGAATGCTCTCGACTGAATGATTGATCCCGCTGCCAGTTATTTCCCTTTTGCACACGGCCCGCCAAAACTCTCCACATCGGGTTCAAAGTCCATGGTTCCTGTTTGACCCTCTTGTCCCTGACGCACTGCTTCCCGCCGCCGTCCAGCCTGATGCTGCCGTCCCGCTGATCCCGGAGACGCATGCGACATGTTTGTGTGCCGCACCGCTGCTGAGATGTGGCACCTTCTTTCCAAAGTCCAACGTCCGGCGGCGTTCCGCTACTCCTTTTTGCACACGGCACTCTCGCTCCGCCCGCCAAGTCTCCGCTCTCTCCTTCTCCATTGTTGGTCTCCAAACCCTTTTGGTCTCCGAACCCTCTTGGTCTCCGAACCCTCTTGGTCTCCGAACCCTCTTGCTCTTCAAACTCTCTCGCCCTCCAAACTCTTGTCTCCAAACTCTCTTTCTCTCCAAACTCTCTCGCTCTCCAAACTCTCTTCCTCTCCAAACTCTCTTCCTCTCCAAACTCTCCGTCCTCGATCTCCAAACTCCCTCGTTCTCCGTCCTCGATCTCCAACTCTCTCGTTCTCCGTCCTCGATCTCCAAACTCTCTCGTTCTACGTCCTCGACATCCAACTCTCTCGTTCTCCGTCCTCGCTCTTCGCCGCGCCGCCACTACGCGAATTCGCCGGCCATCTGCTGCTGGGATTTGTGGGGAGTTATTCAACTCCTCACAGTGCATTAACCATTCTTCACTGTCATAAAAACTTCATTCCCATTACTGAATTTGAATATGACTATATGAAAAAGTACAATTTGGAATTCAGGCCTTTGTTTGCTTGTAATAAAAAATAAAGGGTTAAATCTTAAATACTTTGCCATAAGTCTCAGTAAAGGAGATCGTGGATAACCATCTAATAATATTATCAAACGTAGATAATACAACAGACTCAGAATTAGACTGGCACAAGCAAATATTGATTTCATTAACTCTGCACCAAAGCTTATGCCAACTAGACTTTCAGACATCTGAAGATTGGCTTATAATAAGACCAAACAATTTAAAATTTCTTTTGCCGGCCAGATGACAAGTCATTAGAAAAATAAAATTAAATTCAAAATAGGACAGTGTATTGATTTTAAATCAAGAAATTAAGCATGGTATTTATAGCAAGTACCATAGCTACAACACAAAATGCTTGCATAAGACTACTGAATACAACAAACGAAGATAAAGTGGCCAGTACGAATAATTTAGCATATGAATCACTTTTGAACTACGAAGTAGTCGAAGGAAACAAAGAAACTAGAAAAAAGTCTGTATATCCCAAGTGTTAAAAAATTTCGCCCCACAATTCAAATCACAACTCTCAAACTTTTGTAAAAAATATAATGACATATTCGCATTAGAAACAAAACCAATTAGCACGAATAATTTCTACATACAAAAACTAACATTAAAAGATGATGAACCCGTATACATAAAAAACTATAGAAGCAGAACAAGTCCGAATTAATCACCGACGGGATTGTCGAACCCCCTGTATCTGAATACAATAGTCCATTATTACTTGTCCCAAAAAACCAACTCCAGATTCCGAAGAAAATAAGTAATTGACTATCGTCAGATTAATAAAAATTTCTGTCCGATAAATTTCCACTCCCTAGAATTGAAGAATGATTCAGATCAACTAGGTAGAGCAAAATACTTTTCATATCTTGATTTAATGTCAGGATTTCACCAAATAGAACTTGAAAAAAGCTTAAGAGATATAACTTCCTTCTCAAAGAGCAATGGCTCGTATCGCTTCACGCCATTACTTTTCGGTTTAAAAATAGCGCCATTGAATTCTCCGGACATGAACCTTCACAAGCTTTCCTTTATATGGATGACTTAATAGTTTTAGGCTCCGAAAAACATATGCTTAAAAACTTACCAGAAGTTTTTGAGAAAGTTAGGAAATACAACCTGAAGTTACATCCAGAAAAATGTTAATTCTTTATGCATGAGGTGACTATTCTAGGTCATAAGTGCACGAATAAAGAAATTCTACCTTCCAACGGGGCGGCCAAATAATTCTTCCCTCTTCACGGAAGGAAGTAACTTAATATTAAAAAAAAAAAAGAAATACTACCAGAGGGCAAGCAATATGACGTCACACTGAATTATCCAGCCCCACACGATGCAGACAGCGCAAGACTTTTTGTAACATTTTGCAATTACTACAGACGATTCATAAAAAATTTCGCCGATTATTCACGGCACATAACACGATAATGTAAAAAGAAATTTCTTTTTGAATGGACAGCTGAATGCCAAAACTCATTCGAATATTTAAAAACAAAACTTATGGAACCTACCTTGCTACAATATCCCGATTTCCGTAAAGAATTTTGCATAATTACTGATGCAATTAACCAAGCATGTGGAGCGGTTTTAACTCAAGACCATAACGGACTCCAATTCCCCATTGCATCTGCATCAAGAGCCTTTACTAAGGGAGAAAGTAATAAGTGTACTACCGAGCAGGAACTAGCGACCATACATTTATGTCAAACATTTCAATATCAAAACAGATCACAGACCTTTAACATACTTTCTCTCAATGACTAACCCAAGTTCCAAACTGACACGTATGAGGCTAGAATTAGAAGAATACAACTTCACAGTTGAATATTTGAAGGGGAAAGACAAACTTAACCAGAAACAGAAATAAAGTCACTACAAAATACCAAAGTAGACAGAAATCCTGCGCAGCAGCAAATGAAATAGACTTGCCCAGGCAATCTATAGAAAAAGCTTAAAAGCCCAAGGTATACGGAGTCATAAACAATGACAAAGTAAGTAGTGATCTTGCACGTAAAACATGGACAAAAAATTATTGCAAGATATAATGTTAGCGATTTATAACGAATGGAGTCCTTGACTTAGGTCAGTTTTTCCAAAGGCTTGAGACACAAGCCGGTATACATTTCAATTTTTAAGAAAATGGGCAATAAAACATTAAAAGCATTGAGAGTAGCGCTACTCAACCCGGTGACCCTAATAAATTCTGAATAAGAAAAATAAGCTATTTTGTCTACATACCATGATGAACCAATTCAAGGAGGTCATACTGGCATTACCAAAACCTTCGCCAAGGTCAAAAGACATAACTTTTGGAAAGGTATGACTCGATATCTTAAAGAGTACATACGAAAATGTCTAAAATGTCCATTAACCATTACTGAAACACCGCAAACAGCTTTCGTCAGGATAATCGTGGATACGGTCGTTTTACTACCTAAGTCTGAACAAGGGAATGAATACGCAGTTACTTTAATCTGTGATTTAACAAAATACCTTGTAGCAATACGAATTCCAAATAAAAGTGCAAAAACAAAGGCCAAAGCTATATTTGAAGATTTTATTCTAAAGTACGGTTCAATGAAGATGTTCGATGACATCATAAGTCAATATTAATTCTGATTTAATTATTATTATTTTTATAAAGAACTTTGTTTAAGCTGCTTAATAATTTGAATTCTTGCCAACTTATTCTACTTAATTACCCCCCACTGTAATCATATGTTTATATTTTCAATTATTTTTACGCTCTTTTATACATGCAGCTCAAACATGTACATACATACATATTTCTCTTTTGTAATCTTAAATCGAACATTAAAAATCAGTGCATATTAGAAACCGAAACAAGTCGAACGTTTTTTTCTAATAACTCTGCATTCTCCAGAGTCCGCACAAAAGACGTTCAATACGGATATGGGAACAGAATGTACGAATTCAATAATTGATGATTTATGTAAAAATTTAAATATCAAAAGCATAAATTCTACTGCACACCATCACTAGACTGTCGGAACTATGGAGCGAAGCCACAGAACACTTGGCGAGTTCACACGCTCATACATCTCAGTTGATAAAACAGATTGGAATGTATGGCTACAATACTTCGTATACTGTTTTAACACACTTCCCTCTATGGCTCATGATTATTCACTATATTAACTACAAAAAAAATTATTAATATTTTCTATTTTTCCAATTTTTATAAACATACATATATGTATTACACATACAACATAATAATTAACAAAATATCTCCATAGATTACATTAAAGGGACGGAGATGTAGTGTGCTCACATATCGGGTACACACTGTACCCTTTATATCACTGCAACATTATGGCATTTGTTTATGTCCTAACACAACGATGTTATGAGTCGTAAATGATGAGCCGGCATGTCTGCATGCGCGGCCGACCATTCGGTTACCGTGTGAGCATAACACCCTCTCTCTCTTGCGCAGCCGCTACTTGCGCCGCTTATATACACTTATGCATAAGCATTGACCGCTGCTTTGCAGCGACACGCAAACATTAATATACATATTTAGATAAATAAGCGTTAGCCGCGGCGCTGCTTGCGCAGCTATGTGAAGTGGGACGAACGATGTTGCAAAAAGACATATATCGTTATTACAATTTGAAAACTATTGCTTGTACTCACAGTGCCCAGTACTGCCATCAAACCCCTGTTTTCCAAATAATGTTAAAGCGTTCTCCGTATCATCAAGATAATTTTCAATTACAATTTTTTGGAGCTGTAAATTGTCAATAGCTGTATTGTCTAGTAGACTCTGCAGCTCCCCTTATGCATATGTTTCATCTACTGTTATGTCCTTTGGATATCTTGAAGTCTTATATCTGAGAATTTTTTCTTGGCAAGAAGCAAGAAGCTTCACTTTTTATAAATTCACGAATATGCAAGTATTGGTGTTTCTTTATTCCAGTGTCCATTAGAAGCGATAAAACCTTTTCAATATCAGCTTCGGATGACTTCAAGATTGGTGGAAAATCGGATGAGTGCAAAACAGAAACCCCAGACTCATTATGTTTTCGTCCTTTCTGATGACTCAGCAAAATCAACTTTTGGTCGTCCACGTTCAGCACTTGAAACTTTTTTTCAGAGGCTGGTGGGATGGTGTCGATAGCGTTCAGCCAATTGGATTGATATTGAACAATTGAACTTGAATTGAATTTTGATTCGACCCAATAGGCAATAATTTTTTTGCAAATGTAAATAATACAATTGTCAAGATAATGTATATGTACTTATAATGAATATTCATTTTTTTTTATACCAATCAATTCACGAGTTTTTCCTGCATTTGTCCCCTTTTGAGTCCACCAAAGATCAAAAATGTACATCGAAAATTCACAGTTACATGGAGCACCTAAAGAAAGCAATAACATAAAAATTGAAAAAATAATAAGAAAAAATTTCGGTAAACAGAAATGACAACACGAATGACGAACGCAAAAGAAACATCACAACAGGTCACAACGACGAACAGCAGTCTGCGTCGAAAAGTTAACCTTGAAAACGGTAAGAGAGCTTGAGATTATTAATAATTATAGACAAATCAGCAAATATCAGCAGCTACACTTAACATTTTTATTACCTTAAAACATTGACAAATACCCTGATAACACTTATAAAGGGGGGATCGGGGGGCAACATAACTAAAAAGCTCCTTAAACAGACAAGATGACGATTACAATACACTGAAAATTAGTATTAATTAACAATAAACAATAACAAATATTAAAATAATTAATTTCAGTAAAAGAACATATTACAGTAAATACCTTCAACTTCAAAATTCATTATAAATAAATGAAATCGGAGTTAATTTGCGTACGTTTGTCCAATTTAAAGTGCTAATTTGATGTGACGCAAAACCACTTTAACGTCACTGTGCTGTTGAGTTGAACACGTGTTAACGCATTCTATTTTATTTTTAGAAAGTCCTGTTAGAACTCCGGGAAAACCCGGTTTGCCAATGCAAAATTTTGACAATTTAGAGCTGATTTGCTTACATTTTGAATTAATATTTTTAGATCGATTTTTTCATTTTTGGCCAATGGACGCAAACACAGTGCGGCGTATGCTTGGGATCGACCCAGATTTGACGGTACATTTTTATAATTTCTGCAATGAACGCGTATTGGAAATAACGCCACTTTAAGATCTGAATGGTTAAATCAGATTGTAGGACTGGACCAGCATGAAGAACATCGGTCAAGCTTGTTCCATTTGGGCATTGCATACCACGCGAGGTTTGGTGGTGGTACTCTCAGGTTTGATTACCGCGTGGTGTGGAAGATAATAGTTTGCAGAATCGTAAGACGGGGGGACTTCTCTCATGTGACCAAGATACAAATATTCGTTTCCGCGAGTGCACCAATTTGGATCCGAAATTCTCGGATTCGCGATGCGGTAAAGTTACCACGTATCTCCCGCTTGCGTCTCTAGTGGTGGTTTGGAGAAAATTCGTCTCGCAATAGTAATCAGATTCTTTTAACCGTTAGTTGGTAGAATTTTTTTCAAGACCATGTCACTCGGTCCAGTTATCTGGACCGCTGAAAGCTGTTATCCGATTTAGACTAGATGTACTAGAAACTGGGCCGTTAAGCACCCACCCGAAAATAGTTTCCTGACCTAGGAGAGAACCAGAAATGTTTGTGCGCGTGCAACTCAGCAACACGGACGGTAAAATGTCAAGTCCGATCAGAACATATATCTGGAACTCTCTAAGAATGTTGGATCTGCCAGGGGAATAGCAGGTAAATCAAAAAGCGCATCTCGTGGAATTGGGTAAGTCGGTAGTTGCTCGTGGCATCTCGCAAAACAATTTAGGCAAAGCTGCTTTCTTTGATGTAGTTTGTTCGCGCATCCCCAGACATCTGGGTTTCATATCCTCAATCACCTCTAGCGTTCGATATCGGTCGCTAAGAAACGTGTATTTTATCCCAAGTCGGAATGAGACAGCGCTATCAAACACCTTTGGATTGTGCTCTGTAGGTCTTTCAGAGCCTGGCCAGATTAAGAACTTACGAAACCCAAATTAAACAGGAGTGTGAGTTGGCTTTTTACTAGCAGTCTCGACATTACGGACTTAGTCTGGATTTGTGGCCTTACTTTTGCCGTGAGCAGACTCAGAGACGGTCGTTTCTGATTGCTCGTAGAAACAGACGTCTCCTTGATCGCGTTTTAATTGCAGGCGGAAAAATTGTATGGAATAAATATAGTTTAATTTTAAAAACCAAACAAAAATTTTATAGTGGCTACACCGTTTTCCCGTTACGACAATTGCAAGCGGTCCGGTCAGGCTATTAGCGTTGCAGCTCCGGTCTAATTTTGGAATATGTGGAAACGGAACTGTCGCACATCAACTACTTGATGTGTGCAAGTATGGATATGTGTGTTTGTGGGAACTTGGAAAAATATGTAAGTTTTACTTTTTATATGTGAAAATTTGGAAATAATGTGGTCTGTATTGTAAATCTCCCTTTCGAAATGTTTGTAGGGTGTACCGCGAAAGAAGGTACGTGGGCTACCACGATTACTTTGCCTTACGTTACGCTACGTGACTTTCCCTTATGTACGTATGTTCAGATGGCCGGGCATATGTACATATGTACATAAGCATATGTATGGAGATGGCAAATACGAAAAACAAGCCGGAATATGACGATCGAATGCACAATGGCCGATCAAACAGATATAAGAATATTGCGTTCTTGGGAAATATCTAATTGGTCGGCCATGGAAATATGGAACATTCGTACTTATCTTGGAAGAAGAAGAACTTGTAAAACCGCTGCTGAACGCTGAAACTTGTAAACCTTGCAACTGCTGGAAATATCCGGTCGATAGGTCGTGGACCTGGAGGGTGGCAGCTTTCCTGGGCTCTGGTTGTCGTCTGGTTCCCGTATCGAAATTAGAAGTCACTTTTTAAACGTTTAAAGAAAACTAATATATTCCCTGTAAAGAATTATTTAGTTAGATTATAGATTCATAACCTTTACTACTCAAATGGCAAGCAATTTGGTTGATCAATGCACGACACGAGTGTAGTGCTGTTCCTCGACGATGCACGCACTGTGTGTGATATAAGCCACGATAATTGAGTTGACTCTTTAGAATAAGCAGAGTCGATCTGATCGGTCCAATCCGATTGTCGCTTGCAGTACATGGCTGGGCAGCTCTTAAAGATGTGAACAAATTAATCGGAAAGATCAACAAAGAAAAATTTAATTATCAATCACAGGTGACATCGCTAATAATTTACTCACATCGAGTCGGAAAGCAGCGATCATATTAAAAACACTACAAATCACTATAAACTAGAAATACTATATTCTATAAAATACTGGAATAATAGTGCTTTAAAATACCTGTTGGACGAACACTAATAAAGTCTAAGATTTTTTGGACTCCGTTCACGACATATGTCGCAATGTATGTAAATACTTACTTACTTATACTTAACAAGAAAGCAACTTGAAATGCAGTAATTGGAGGCCACGCAAAATATTCGTGCGGCTAGCTCATTATATTGTCTATTCGTCCCACCAAATTTACATAAACGTAACTGCCCAGTAGCTCAGTAAGCACAGAATTCACGGGTTCGTAATGGGTTTATTTTTGGTATAATATTACAGAAGGCTTCGTAGCTCGGATGGATTTGATATCGCCACTTTTGGGCCTCGAGATCCTTGCTTGCTGCTCGTTCCTGACTGCTTGACGACGACTCGGACTCTAGACTAGGGTGAAAAGATTGCCGCGCTCTTGCCCTTGCTCTTTCCCGGATAAACCCCCTGGGGTTTCTGCTCAGATCGCGAGGACAGTCAGGGCGCCAGGAATCGGCCTCGCGATTCACTTCTCGGTCTAGTTTAAACGAACGTTCCACCGTAGTCTCACACTTCTGTTTACTGTCCGCGTGGCTCGATCTATCTTTAGTCGTGCTGACAATGTCCTGCGCCCTGCTCCTGGATGTGCTGGCAGCGCGGCTGGACGTAGTGCGGCTTCTGGTACTTGGGGTTTCGGGCATACGCCGATTCGGGACTTCACGAGTCGGAACCGTAGGCTCTCTTGGAAAATTCCACTCGAGACCGTACTGATCGACCGCTCTCCCTGCTGGCGCGCCAGGACCTGCTCAATTCCACTTGACGCACGGGGCTCACGACGGGACACGCCAAAGTAGTTCTTGGGCGAGGTACACTGGGTTTAGATCGAGCTCACGATTTCTTGTCGCAGGCCTTCAGAGCTCAAACTCTCAAACTCTTGGACGTTAATGCACTATGGTAAGCACAAACATGTGGCCTTAACGACACCACCATGTTTGTTACGCGCGGAGGCCACTTACCGTTTAGAGCAAATAAACGAAATCGTCCACAAAGAAAAAGACAATATAAAGATAGACAATTCAAATTGACAAAAGAAGTTAAAATACGCGTAGGCAAGATACATAAAGAACAACTAATTAGTTTACGGATAGGCAAGTAAGTCTGTAGTAGATATTCGGTGGTATAGTCTATTATCATCCATTGCATAATTGGAAATACAATTATTTAATACTAGCGGAATATAGTTTCCAGTGAATCTATTTGGCACGTTAAAATGCAGACGATCCAATAACTCGGGACTCCCAAATTACCATAAATAAGATTTCTAATAAACGTTATACCAAGCATAGTTCTACGGTTAGGTAATCATGGTAAGTTAATAAGAAGTAGTCTGCAATGGTATACACAAAGTCTTAGCGCAATATCTAAGCACAGGGACATCCGTCAGATGGTTTCACCCTTTGCAAATCTAAAAGAAGTGAGCTTTCACTTCTAAAAGGACCCGTTGTTCAAAACGTGGTTTGAAAAAACTGTGCAAAAAGATGTCTTTTATGCGCAGTTTCCAACCGAAGGCCTGCCTAATGCTGCTGTCCCGCTGGTTCCCGCGATGCGTGTGGCACGCCTGTGTACCGCTCCGCTGCCGAGATGTGGCACTTTCTCTCGTGGTCCAAAGTTCAAGGCGGAGTTATTCCCTTTTGCACACGGCACTATCTCTCTGCCCGCCAAGTCTTTACTTTCTCTTTCTTCATCTTCGGTCTCCCACCTCTCTCATTCTCCATCACCCGTCTCCAAACTCTCTTCTTCTCCACACATGGTCTCCAAACTCCCTTGTTCTCCAACTTTGTCTCAAAACTCCCTTTTTCATAAACCTTGATCTCCAAATTCTCTTCATCGTTCTTTGCCGCGCTGTTACTATGTGAATTCACCGCTTATCTGGTAAGCGGCCGGCCATATGGTGTTACTGCTGCTGCCTGTCAGACTCCTCAAAATGTTCGCTTTGCAAAAAATCAAACAAAAAACATAAAAAGGAAATATTTGTATGACGTCAATTTTTCAACGTTTTACAGTATTGATAGACAGCGGTTCACAAAGCACAATAAATTCTGGACAATAAACGCAAACAAATCTTAAATAAATATTAGTGGAGTATCTTCTATAGAAAAGCGGATTTTAGAGCAGAAAATAAATATTTTAAAAAGAAATAGTAATCCGATAAATATTAAAAGTGGAAGAACTAAAATTTTCCGAATAACTGAAAGCTCTACCAGTCAGCAAAGTAAAAAAACTACAAATTAGCGGGCCCTAACTTTTATAATTTTAATTTTGGAGCTCACTTAACCCTGACATACTACAGAATGTAGTTATTTAAATAAATAATCTCAAAGGGAAAAAATCCGATTTCGCGTGGATTTATCTGGCGCGAAGAGTCTAAAGAAGATAAGGCAATAGTAGTAAGAATTTTCGAGCTAAAAAATTTGGATCGGTAAATTTCTGTAGAGAAAGAAGACAAAAAGTTATCGAATCTGAAATATGAAAAAAAAAATCACAGAATCTATAAAAAATATTGAGACGATACATTGTGCCAATTCCTGCCACCTTTCGACTTTCTTATTGTGAATATTTAGAAAAAATATAAAAGGAATAAAAAATAAGAATAAATTCATGGAGCTTATATGGTCGAAATGCGAATTAAGTATTTTTTAGCGCACCAGGCTGTAATTAGAAATGCAAGGAGATAAGAACCAAATTAAGGGTAGTTTTGATGCTTCAGCAAAAACTACCAATAATAAAAGATTGAACGATTTAATGTGGGTTGGCCCACGATCTTTAAAATATATTTTTGCCATTATCATAAAGTGAAGAAAAAGCGAATTGGCGGTATCTGTGGATATTGAAAAAATTTATCGGCAATAAAAATCAATGACAATGACAAAAATAAATAAAATAACAAACTGACAACGGTCGCATATGGCACTGCATCAGCACTATATTTAGAAATGGATTCCGTGACTATTTCAGAGAAAGTTTTCATTTATCAACTCTGGATAAATTAGACCGAAAGGGATCAAGGAAGACAAAGATTATCGGGAAAATTACAAAAAAATTTGTTGTACTTTGAAGAAATTAGAATCCCAAGATGGTTTTCTTCCAAGACTTGTTCGATAATTCAGCTTCATAACGCTTCCTAACAGAGGAGTTTGCAGCAGTACTTTATGACAAGGAAGGGGGCTCAACAAACATAAAAAAGAACAAGGCAAAACATTATAGTCGAGTGCCTCGACTATCAGATACTCGTTACTCGGATTGAGGAAGCAAAATGAAAATCGAGATATATAAGCAATGAAATATTGTAAAGCGCCACCTAATGGCTATTTCAGTATATGCTATGTGGGCGTCAGACAGTGTTATGTTCAGCCGTTTGGGGCGTTAGAGCTAGGGGTGGCAAACATTTTTTTAGGTCAATTGAAAGGTTTTAATGAAACAAATACGTTTTAGCAAAAAGAAAATGTATAGCATAACAACTGTGGCCACCACAGTTTTGGGCGGTTTGTGGGCGTAAGAGTGGGCGTGGCACCGTTCTGAAACAAACATGCGCTGTGCAGAAAGCCCAGAAATCTGCATGCTACTGAATATTTTATCTCTTATAGTTTCCGAGATCTCAGCGTTTAAACGAACGGACGGATACGGCTACAAAGATTCGGCTAGTGATCCTCATCAAGAGTACACATACTTTATGCGTTCGGAAACGCTTATTTTACCTGTTTCATACATTCTGAGTAACTGGTATAAACCAGAGTCAATCCCATAAAAATATTAAGTTGTCAGTATTTTTGCTAGTTGTCGCCGCAGGCGCGTAGGTATAATTTTCGTCACATCCGGTCATGTTATACCGTTTTGGAATGATCTTAACACGCTTAAACGAGTTTGATTTATTGTTGTTTCTTTATAGACGTTCGTGAGTTATAGCGTCGCAAGAATGGAGCAGTACTACTACGATAAAGGCAAAATTATATTTAAAGCCGCCAATAAAATTTGTCTTCCTTATGAACCCAATACAGTTTCCATTTCCACCGCATTATTCGCTGAATTGTTCGA
Organism: Drosophila biarmipes; assembly: GCF_025231255.1. Taxonomy (NCBI): domain Eukaryota; kingdom Metazoa; phylum Arthropoda; class Insecta; order Diptera; family Drosophilidae; genus Drosophila; species Drosophila biarmipes. The sequence goes on along the minus strand of NW_026114526.1, from coordinate 121,928 downwards.
AAGAGATCGGCATAGTAGCATTGCTTAATAAACCATTTTAGGAAGTTTGGAGTCAGTAAAAAAAAATAATTGACCATATCAACGCATGCGATCGCTTCTGAATTGCAACAAAATAGAACAGATTTTTATGCGTACGGTGACTAGTAATGGAAACATCCACTATGAAATGGTCCCCTATGGTCAAACGATCAATTCGGACGTGTTCTGCCAAAATCTGGACCCCTGGCTTTGAGGATCCAGTGTCTTTTAGTTCTGAATAACACAGAACGTCAGATCTCAGACCTAGAAGAAAATAAGAAACTTTCTATGCCTTTGGGTAATTTAAGCACGCCGTTTGGATTCATTGCATCCGTTTATCACATTTTATTTGGAATATTGGATGAGGACGACAGGATAGAGATGGAAAATATTATAAAGCCCTTTTTTTAAATGATCATAGCCTAAGCAGTCATTTCAACGACTAATACATTGAAAAAAAAACACCTAATGGGTTAACATCAAATTCAAATGATTTATCAAAACAAGAAAGGAAGTTAACTTCGGCAAGCCGAAGTTTGTATACCCTTGCAGCTATAAAAAATAATCAATCATTTTATTAAATTGAATTCGAAATTCTTAAAAGTATAAAAATGTATATTCCCAATATACATTTACATACATAATATGTCAAAAAGCATCAAAGCTTTAATTTGTTTCACATTATTTCCCACCAATTATCCGATCGTTGCTATGACAGCTATATGATATAGTCGTCCGATTTTAATAAAATTTAATTCGAAATTCAGAGCTTATTAAAAAATGTTATATTCAAGCTTATAAGGTTATATGTTAAAAAACACGAAAGATATAATTTTTATTTCATGTTTTTCTATTAATTTTCCGATCGTTCCTATGGCAGCTATTGGATATAGTCGTGCGATTTTAATAAAATTTAATTCAAAATTCAAAGCCAAATAAAAAGTCTTATTTCCAAGCGTTATAAGTTAAAAAACACCGAAGATATAATTTTTAATATTATTTTACCACTAATTTTTCGATTGTTCCTATGGGAGCTATATGATATAATCGTCCGATTTTGATAAAATTTAATTCGCAATTCAGAACTAATTTAAAAATGTTATATCCAATCTTAGATCTTTATGGGGTTGGAAACGTCTCCTTCACTGCGTTGCAAACATCTGACTGAAATCATTATACCCTCTGCAAGGGTATAAAAACTGAGAATATGACGATTGCACTACAATAACCTTGTTATCTGCGCAAGGAGTCTATCAACTTTTTCATGATAACCATGAATTTAAGTAACATTGTAGATAAACAGCAGAATATTCGAAATGAAATAATAATCCTATTAACAGATATCAACCATGGTCGACTTAATACTAATATTTTAATGAAAAGTCTGTTAAAAGGTGAAATTTCCAAAATAAAAAACAGTTTATCTGAAAATCAAATTTGCCATCCCAGATCTCAACATCGTAGATGCATGTTGCGGTGATTCGGTCTTACTTAAGCTGCTTGACATCGTGTTTGGGCGATCTTTGGTTGTGTCGCACTTTGAACACCCTTGTTTCAATCGCATATCGCGCATAGCGTAGCAGATTTCTTCAATACGGTGGGTCACTTCAGCAATTTTATCGCTACTAGCAGCATTGCAGTGGCATTTACTTGTGAGGAATAGCGCTTAGAAAGGGTTGCGTGTCACAGCGGAAATAGTGGAACAGTGATACAAGTGGAATTAAGACCTTAATTTTTAGTCCAGAAGCATTCACTTATGCTTGCATAACTGAAAAATCGATAAATGCAATCGTTTGGTCTTTTTATTATACTGCCTGACTATTGACGTAGCACGGCTGATCGAGTCGGCGAGCAACAATCATATTAAATAGTCACCACGAAGGAACAGGGAAATGCTTGCTGGTCGTTGGAACTGCTCATCTCCAAACGGTAGCTCTTGAAGCTTCTCGATCACGCTATCACTCACGGCGGATCCGTACGTTTGGCTGGATGTTAAGAACCACCAACAGCTTGATCGCCATGTTGGACTTCGAGTGAATTGCCGCCGTGCAGAATCTTTCATCTCCCCTGTTGATTGTTGGCAAACAGAGCTCGCGGGATGCATAGGGCGATGAGGCCGTCCTCCCAACGGTTGACACTGTGACGTTGGATAAGTGCCGTGGGGAACGGAGCTGCTATCGTGGTTACTGAGGGTGGTCGAAGGGCAAGTTGTACATATTGATGAAGATATTGTCGTCCTTAACGAACATGTCACTGACGCGCATATTTTCTGTGTGAACTTGCGCTTGTAGAGCTCTTTAATGTACTCATCCTTTATCGCCACAAGTGGCGATATCAAGGCCATCCGAGTTACTAAGCCGCTTGTAATATTATACCCGCAATAAAACCTCTACGAACCCGTTTTGTGCTTTCTCTCGAAGCTACTGGGCGGTCATGTTTATGTTAGTTTAGTTGAACGAACACACACAACCTACCTACAACCAACTACCTACAGCTAGCCGCACGAATCTCGTAGCAAGCAGACAGTACAAACACAGTTCGTTACATCAGGCGCCCAATATTGTCTTAGCAATGAAAGCAACTTATACAGAATGGAAAAGAAGTGGATCTACCGCCTTAAGAAGGAGGACTTCGCACAGATGCTTTTTTACGCCCTTAGAAGACATGAAAAAGGCATTGTCGGAGTATTACTCCAGAGAATGACCCACAACTCGGCGACATCTGGGCCGAGCTAGAAGCTGCATACCACGACAGAGCCGGCCCAAGCATCACGCTAAAGAACGCTGAAGGGGACAACCTAGTGCTAGCAAAGGGAGGTCCATAAAGCCAACAGTGAAAAACAGCAGCGTTGAGTGGTCGTTTAAGTTCGACGGGGCGGAAAATCAGTTCAAGTTCCCGGAACAAGTAAAATGGTCCGCCAACACATGCTGTTTGCATTTGGACCGATCGATGCCAGAATTGCTTAAAGGAAGAGCTTTGAAATGCTTCATCGCCAACAACGAGCAATGGAAAACCTGGGCAGAGTTTATTGAGAGCTTCCACGCCGAGAAATTTTTTCACCAGGCTGGCGAATAAGGTTAGGCATCGGAAGCAGGGCTTTAGAGAGTCGTTCAAAATGTAGTGTTTGAATCGACATGCATACGATTGAGGCCACACAATTATTCTTCGAAAGACATAAAGTTTAAAAGGGCGTACAAATTGCCGTCTCTGGATACGCTAATGATATTAGCCGATGAGTTCGAAGAACTAGAAAAAAAATGGAAAACGTTCGCACAGAAAAAAAGGTCTCGAAGATCAAGTCAGAAGATGCAAAGAGGCTGGTACCCAGAAGACACCGGGAAATGACCAATGGTCACCGCTACAACGAGTCCCACGGCAGCAAGCAACAGGAGCACCACGAGGAGGCCAATGGACACCAACACAACAAGCATCCTGGTATAAGCTGGTGGAAATTATGCTTGAATCAGAAGTAAATTGGTCCGCTGTATGAAAAATGGCCACAGTAGTTCTCAATAAACTGCGCATCAGAAAGACTTTGAAATTCCATTAGAATAGCCTCCTAGAGAGCCCTAAGGTCATTCCCCGCAGGCGAAATAATAACTAACGGCAATACCGCCAGGAAAGCCGAGAGGGGTGTAGTTTTTACTGGGTTAGAGTTTCAGACTTCGGTAAGTTAGCAATCACACACAAAAAAAAAAAAAGAAACACCAACACAACAGCAACAGATGCAGCCAACGAACACTGTGTGGAGGCCACCAAGCACAAAACAGTGGCCAGGGGAGAAGAAAATAAAATCAAATGGTTTAGAAGAAGTGTAAAAGTGAAAGCATAGAACATTTGACCCATTGCTCCGTTGGGGATAATGCCAAAGTTAATTAGTTTAGTAGTTTTATTTTAAAATGATGATGTATATCCTGGGAAGTTTATAGGATATTAAACATTAATAGTAAGGCGGCTTACTAAATCTACGGAACCAATGTAGCCTCCAATAAGATTATGCATAAAATTAGTACTAAGCATAATTTTCCGATTCACTGAAGATTATGATTAAAAATAGTACTAAGCATAATTATACGATTCAGTAAAGAAGGCATATTAAATAATATAAATTCAGTCTAGTAAAATATATTTTCGCAGAGTAAAAAACACCAAATGCCCTAAATGACTGCCTTAAAACAGTGTTTTTAAATATAATTATCTGAGATCTACGATTTAAGTAACTTGAAATACAAGTTAACAACTTATTCGGAAACCCGAGCTGATCTAATTTGAATAAAACAAAAGAGTGGATAACAGAGGCTTTTCTAACATCGGTATTTAGACCGCCTCTCTGCCATTTTTTGTTAAGTCCATCCATTACAAAAGATGTCAATTTGAGTAGGGTTTGGTGGTCGATCTTAGCTTAACAAAACCTTGTTGACAGGCACGCACGCAATACATTTATAACCTTTACCCCTCTAAAAACGAAACAAAAAATGATATACATTTGAAACTTGGTAAAGATTTTCGGGAAGAGTGTACCAACATATCAAAGCAACAAAAATCGATAATCGAAAATACACAGTCCACGAAATTTGAAGTCACCTTACTTTTTGAACACACCTCGTACATTAAATCGTTTTAAGATTCACTGTTTACAAAATTATTGGTCTGTGTGAGACTTACCTGGCAATCATAAATATTTTTAAAACGACACTCTTAACGCTTAAAGTGGAACTCAGAGCCAACTCCTTTAAATGTGCAGACGTAATTGACAAAATCGATACAAATAAATCCTCAACTCTTTTCGACATTCTAATTCAATAACAATGACCTTTTTTGTTGTAGCAAATCGAACGCCCTTTCAATGTACTTGTAAATACCTAAGCGACACTCCGTTTTGCACGTATAAAAGGGAGTTTCTTGACTACGAACTAAAGACTCGAATCTACTTATGTGAGTCTTATTATGCTCTCGTTATGCTCATTAAACAAAAACATTGAGAGAGCGACCCGCTTATAAGTCAGAAAGTCAGAAGATGAGCGAAAAAACGAAAGGCTCAACGAAAAGTGTCTTTTCTTTTTTTGCTTACTTAGTTTATTCTTCAGTGCCTTTTTAACAATGCTTATCAACAACTACAAGAAAATTATCAGGTCTAAACAGTACATTTATTGTTTATTCAGTATTAAGGTTTACAACCAAAAACGAATTTAAGGTCTTTGCACTTAAAGAGCTTCGTCGCTTGCTTAAGATAATATGAAGCGCTGAAAAGGCTTTCTCAGCGGACACCTGAGACGCCGATGTAGCCAGTATAACGTATGTGAGCGCACTGGCATGATGTCGCATTTTGTGTTGCGGCATGCACCTTAAATTAAATCTAAATAATGACTTTAATATGTAAATTTAGTTTAGTACGAGTGTGAGTTTTTGACATGTTTTTTCCATATTACCTTGTTAATTTTTTTTTTTAATTCTAAAACAATTAGAAAGAATACAACAGGACTGAACTTCAAACATAAGTGATTCTACTTGCTTCAGCTCAAATATTTTTAAGTATGCGTTTTTTATATCCTTGCAGAGGGTATGATTTCAGTCTGAAGTTTGCAACGCAGTGAAGGAGACGTTTCCAACCATCATTAGACGAGTCGATCTAGTCATGTCCGTCTGTCAGTCCGTCTCTACGGGAACTAGTCTCTTAGCTATAAAGCAATCGGGCTGATATTTTCCCAAAAGTCTTTTGTCCTTTGCAGGTAGAAAATAAGTCGGATCCAGCCGGATCGGACAAATATATCTCATAGCTCCCATAGGAACAATCGGAACAAAAAATTTAAAAAAATATCTTGGATGCTTTTTAAACAAAACGCTTGTAAATAATATTTTTAAATTAGTTCTGAATTTCGAATTAAAATTTATCAAAATAGGATGACTATATTATATAGTCGCCAAACGAACGATCGAAAAATTGTGAAATAATATGAAAAAAATTTTATCTTCCTTTTTTTTTTAACATAACCTCCTACGATTGGAAATACCATTTTTTAATTGGTCATGAATTTCGAATTAAATTTGCCATAAAAACTATCGGAAAATTAGTCGGAAAATATAACAAAATTATATCTTTGGTGTGTTTTAACATATAACCTTCCAAGCTTGGAAGAATCATTTTTTAATTAGTTCTGAATTTCGAATTCAATTTTATCAAAATCGGGTTACTATATCATGGGAAAATAATATGAAAAAAATTATAGCTTTGGGGCTCTTTGACATATGGTCTTATAATGTCTATTTTTATATTTTTAAGAATTTCGAATTCAATTTAATAAAAATTGGACTACTCTAACATATAGATGTCAACAAAAATAATCTGAAAAAAAATTAAATAATTTTTTTAATCTACATCTCCAGCGCTGAGATCTTGGAAACTATAAAAGCTAGAACAGCCAAACTTGGCATGCAGATTCCTGGGCTTCCTGCGCAGCGCAAGTTTGTTTTAGCGGTGTGCCACGCCCACTCTGACACCCAAAATTCGCCAAAATCTGTACCGCCTACAGTTTTTATTACAGAAACAAAATTTTAACTGAAATGTATTTGTCTCATCAATTTGCCATGACCACTCTAACGCCCACAAACTGATTAAACGCTTAAATCTGTCTGCCGCCCGCATAACATCCACTGAAATAGCCGGTAGGTCCCCAAACGGCTAAAATGCTTAAAACTGTCTTCCGTGCTTTACAATATTCTATTTTAATTTCCCTCAAGTTGAGTACCGGGTATCTGATAGTGGAGGCACTCAACTATAGCGTTCTTCCTTGTTTAACGAAGTAAATTTCTAAATACTAAAAAATTATATTTAAATAATATTGTATAAAATATAAACACAACATTATAAGTTAATTTAGTTTACTTCATTTTGCTTTGTTTAAATAATTTACTTTAATAAACGCTTTTGTCGGCACTCTGCTGCCAGCAGCCTGCTCCGCTCAAGAACAAAAAAAAAACCAAAAAGCTCTTTGGCGTCTGACTTATCAATAAGAGCCCACTGCAAAACTATAGGGTATTTATTGATTACGATTACGACTGTATTTGGAGTAGGAATAAGCAAGAACTCTATAGACGATGCTATCGACTAAAGCGATGGAGATATAGTTGTACTCATAGCAAATGGGGTGAGTTTCAAAGATTGCACACTTTATTTGGGAACAACAATGTTTCCATTAAGGTATGGTATTTTAATTCTTTATGTCAATCGTACAAAAATTGTAAAGGATATGACTATTTGAACGAGGGGCGGTCACTGCCGGTCTTCTAGCGTCCAAAACTTTAAATACTACTCCTGAAAAATATATTCTTTTAAGTCGGTGGACATTGTCCTTAGAAATATAATGTACCCGATCATCTCAAAAATTGGCACAATATTTTTGTACCTAAAACGCTGGTACTAAATATTACAAAAAATAAAGAATTTAGTTAATTTGAGTATTTTTTGGAGAGACCATTTTTTTTATTGATTCCAATAAAGTTTAATAATATTTGTATTAAGAAGTCTAACGATCTATTTAACTATTTTCCATTTTTGACCGGATTTCAATTCTAAATGTTTATCGGCTGGACCCAAAAGGCATTTCCCATAATAATTTGGAGGATTTCTAAAGTATTTCTCTATAGTATCCTGCAAGTCATTAATAGTTACCGCTAGCATTCGAGACCTATACTTCTTCAAAGATTCCTGCGACATTTTATATAGAAAGTAATCAATGCCAATATTTCCTGGTGCTATGGGCGAGTCTAACTGCTGCAGCACACCAAGCTTTGCCTCAAAAAGAGATTGTTGATCAATCAAATTCTTTTCCGATCGTAGCCATTCATATGTTTTGTCGAACACTTTAAAGGTTTTGATCGAATGTGGGTCTCGATAACTATATAAGCTAAAATAACCGTCAAAACTCATTTTTGCACCAGCTCCATAGGCGCCATTCTGCTCCCGAACCACAGGCAGTAGATATTTGGCTGATAATACTTTTGCCAAAATTTGCAGTATGGGATGGTCTTGGTGAAGATATGGAACTGCGAAAAATGTCTTGGCGCAATAATTAACTGGTATGTTCATTAAGTATTGTTGACAGCTTGGGTCGAAATAATGGATATCACTAGAAATTCTGTTTATTTCAAAGTCTGGCAATTTTTTTAAAAAATCTTTGTAATGTGTAATAGCCGATGACAAATGAGAAGGTGCGCTGTTAATTGCCACACGCATATTACTCTTGTTAAATACCTTCCTTCCAATCGATGCTAACTTATCACGCATTTCAAGCACTTCAGTTACTTGTGCGAAATTTTTTATGAAATTTATATGATCTACTCCGAATAAAAGGCACTTAAGTTTACCAACATCACTAACTAATGAAGTCGCTCCTAACATAGCATACAAATGTCCAGAGCTTGACACTCCTACAGATATATTTGATATATAATTTTCAATAAGCATTTTAAGACGACCCAAGTCGTTAAACCTAAAATTTTGGAGCAACTCTTGGCACAAATCAAACATGTCTAAAACATTTTTTTCTAGTGCGTGCGTGGCCATCATTATACTGACACTGTAACTCTTTGCATAATTTACATCTTCAATAAAGTTTACAGTAAAATCGATGCCCCCGGTTTTTAAAAAAACTTGCTTGTCGAACTCTTGATGCTTATACGTCGCGGTGCCTAGGGCACTAATAACATTGCAAAACAGGGGCACAAGCTGTGTTTCTTCAATGTTCAAATCCGTTATATTGAACAAGCACTTAAAATATGTAATATTATTTGTCGAGACTTCGCATACTTGGGTCTGTACATTTTGGATATTTCGATTAAAAACTTTAGGTATTTTTGGTGGCTCGCTGACATCAGTCATTGACAGACACGGTAATAATTCAGTATTTGATTTTGCCTTTTGAAATGCATCTAGTAATAATCCGTTCTTATATATTTGGTTTACTTCTTCTGTACCAAGGTTTTTTATTTTTTGTCTTACTAACTCCAATTCAGCTTTTGTAAAGTTCTCTTCATATAACTCATCAGCCGACATGGTCAAAGTTAGTCTATGATTGTTGTTGGCAAAGTATTGTTCCATTTTTTGTTGGAAATGGTTATTGTCCTGACTTAGGCTTGCTCGCAGCCGTGATATCATGTCTGATACACGAAGGTTGTTAACAACGTCGCCTTCATGGTTCCACAAAGCTGTAGAATTAAGTAACAACGTTATTCCAAAGTTGGGATTTTGGTGCTTAAGTGACAACTCAAAATTGTGCAAAACGCTTTCAACATGCTGTGCTTCAAATCCATAACCTAAAGCGTTGAAAATGGTTTTATCAAAAAGTTCGATGAATTTCGTAAAGTCTTTAACTAGAAGATCTTGTAATCCCACAACGAAAAAAGTGTCCTTAGAGTTTGATGAATATCCCGTACATTGGTTGTAACCGCCGGAAAAGTTTGGTTCTATTAGGTTCTTGAAAAATAACGAGTTGGGTCCACGAGTTAGTACCTCAGACAACACATTTAACTCAAAACTCTCTTGAATGTTGGTCGAATCACACATTAGCAGCGCTATGGCAATTTGATTCTGCCTATCAATTGTCGCACCCATACTGTCTAGTCTACTCGAAATATGAACATTTCGCGGTTTTATCCATCGCTTTTGATGAGGTATTCGACTGTAAGAGTTGTCAATCGAAGTATGCTTTGATAAATACTCTTTATCAAGAAGTGCTAATGTTTTGTTTGGATCAAATAAACCGTAGGAGTATATACGACAGTTACTTGGATGATAGTATTTTTTGTGAAAATCAACTAAATTAGAATGAGTTAAATTAGGTATATCTAACGGATTCCCTCCAGACACATAACCATAGGTGTGGTCAGGAATAACATTATTAAGTAGACTCTGACTAAAAACGTGTGCATTTTCAGAAAATGCTCCCTTCATTTCGTTGTAAACCACTCCTTTAATCACAAGCTGGGAATTTTGATCGTGTATATCTTTATACTCAAGTCTCCAGCCCTCTTGGAGAAAATCCAAATACGCCAGATTCGGTCTAATAAAATATAAAAAGAAAGTATTAAAATGTACATTTGTTCATTTTTTTTTATTCTACCTAAACACGGCATCCAAGTAAATCCGCTGCAAGTTCCTAAAGTCCACCTCATTCATGGTCGAAAATGGGTAAATAGTATAATCTGGTCCAGTCATTGCATTCATAAACGTCGCTACCGAGCGATTAAGCATTTTAAAGAACGGATCCCGGACAGGATATTTTTTAGAACCGCATAACGATAAGTGCTCTAATATATGTGGAAGGCCAGTGGAATCAAAAGGTGTTGTTCGAAAATTTATGGAAAATGCGTTGGTAGCATCATTTCGCTCGATATGCCATAATTCCGTACCAGTGCACTCATGGCGAAACGTATAGGACGTAAGCTGAAATTCAGAAATGTGCTCCACACGTTCGCATCGGAAGCCATAATATACTTTTCCTTCTGCATATATGTATTCCCGTTTATTTATTATACTTGGCATATTAACTTGATTCATAGATGATAATTTGGCTCTAGACATCTCAGATAACGACTTGAAACTTGATTTTTTGATGTGAGCCCGCACCAAATGGGGTTGAAACCTCAGCATTTTTAATCCGGATAATATTATGTCTATAAATGATAATGAAACCGTTAACATCAATTTAACAGTGTGAGTATTTAAGATTTCACGGCTTAAAAGCACCTATGAATATCACAAGTAGTTAATAAGATTTTCAAGTAAATAGAGCGGAACAACACAAAATAATAAATGTCAACTCACTTTAATCAAACAATGACAAAAAAGAACGACACATATATATTTGGAGCTGTATTGTAATTATTTAACCAATGTCTCGAATGCTGGCTATAAAATTACATGTTCGTCAAAACAGCATCGGCGAGTTAGCAACAAAAATGAAACGGTGGAACTCGAACACTGATAAACATGAAAAAAATAAAATTGAGAGTTACGGTTAGTATCAGAGAAATTTTATTAGCATATTAAAAAACAACAGTCTTCTACAACTTTCATCGAAAAAAAGGTAGTGTCGTCGGCCCATAACTAGATAATCAGAAAAACAAAGAAGAACTTTGTTTATTATTTCCAAAGGTAGGCGCTTTTTTTCGATTTTTGTAAACCTTATAAGTCAAATTATAAATAATCCATAAGATTGAAAACTCAACGTCAGTATCTGCGGATTTAGAATTTCAGAACGGACCTTGCATAAGTTTTTGAAGGAGAGTTTAAACCGACTAAAAAACACACTTTTGAAGAGAACGATTTAAGGGAGGGGTAAGGTCAAATCCTACGAAAAATTCCATGACTTGTGATTTTTTCGTGACGACACAATTAAAATGTATTTATTTAACGAATGGTACATTAAAGTATGACATTCGAGGAATGTCTTATCCAATTTTTACAACGAAATATTCAAAAACATGGCAATGGTAGCAATTGTCCGGACTTGTCTAAAAAAGTGGAATTATAGTGCCCCTCATAACTCGGCGTTGGATCATTAGAAATCCAAAAATCTAACTTCAAGTTCTTTCTAAAATTCCAATTTTTACTTTTTTTTGGAAGACTTTGAAGTGAAAAACATAATCTTTTAACGAAAAAAATTGGATAATTTTGTATTGTTAAATTAAAATTATGAACAAAAAAAACTTCACAGCAATTCCTTTTAAAATCCGAACATAAATAGAGTTTAAAATTTCAAAAGGATCGGTGCAGTAGTTTTGAAGTTATGATAGACACCTACTTTAAAAATGTGAGTTGTGGGGAAAACTCTTTAAAGCTTTTAAAACAAAAAAAATTAAGTGTAAAACAAAAATCCAGCAGATATAAAAATACTAATAACTTCGAAAATTTTGACACAATATTTTTCAGATACTATGCATTCAATTTAAAAAATTAAAAAAAAAAATTGTATTACCTTGCCTAATTAAAGTGACTAGACTTTCGTACACCCTTGCATTTTAAACAATGGCACATTTTTAGTAAATATAAATACAAATATTTAAATAATTCTGTTGGGGAGTTTATAATAAATTTTTTCTTTTTTGGTTAATTAGTTTATGGTGAATAATTTATAAACAGGTGAATTTTCAAAATTATATTTTTATATAGCGATTTGCATATTTGAACATGTCCATTAATACCCTGCTTCCATGTGCAAAGAAACATGCATAGACAAACGGGATATGCCAATAAAACAGAATAACAGCGGATAAGTGAAGTAGTTAGAGTTACCCAACCTAACATTGATTAATAAACAAAGCCAGTGATTTAAAAAAATATATTTAGTATTCCCTGGTAAAACTCCCGCAGACCAATCTTTTTATGAATATATGAAAATATTATGGTGCATATTAATAAACAAATGAATAGTATTATAAAACTGTGAAAAATAAGACATATTTTTTTTTAACTAATGCTTGTTTTACAAATTCCAAACGTGGCTACCTGAAGTTCCACGTCGGCAGAGCAGCCAAATGAGGAATTTGAAAGAAAAAGGAATTTTAACCTTTGCCTCTCACGACATGGCTTCCCTGAAAATGCAGGTGAAGGCAAATAGGCCTAGCGATTAAAGTGACTAGACTTTTGTAAACCCTTTCATTTGAAATAATGCAAAATGTTTAGTAAATGTAAATACAAATAATTTAAATTATTTGTGTGAAAGTTAAAAAGTTTACAGATAATAATTTATTAATAAGTGCATTTTCAAAATTATATTTTCATATAGTGAACATGTCCATAAATACCTTACGTTCATGTGCAAAGGAACATGCATAGACAAAGGGGACATGTCATGTTGTTTTTCTGAAATGCACGCGATTTTTTTCACTTGCGCTTACCTAGTTGAAGGAGTTAGACTGAAGTTTACCAAGCAAGTGGTTTTTTATAAAACGAAAAAAACAATAACCGGTAAGTCTCTCACGTCATTTATTTATTAAAGTGCAAATAACAACAAGTTAATTTATATTAACATTAATACAATACAAGTTTCCCAAGAAACACAGTGCCGGAATAAAATAGCAGTGAAAAAGATTATTATTTTTTAAGGAAACACAATAAATACAAATCTGTGAACGAATATTCAAATCGTATTGACTGCAAACTTGCTAGTGACCAAAATTAAGAGGAGATTGTTCGTAAAACCTAATGACTTTTCAGACCCTGAAAAAAAAAATAACTGATTTGTGAAAAACTAAATTTTTAAAAGTAATTTTACAACTTTTAAGCTTAAGAAAAATACATATTTTTTGTTTCTACATCCCAAATATATCTATTTGCATATTGGCAAGGAAGTCTACGTAAGTTTCGTCAATAGATTTCTTTATTTTTTTTTTAATTTTTTGATATATTTTTAAATCAAGGGTATGGCAAACCGTACAATAAGAAATGTTATTACGGAGCAAATTGTTTTGACCCACAATTTGGCGGGGGGTTAAGCTAAAATAAGCTGAAGGCCTACCCAAATTTTGTCGCGGCCTTACTTAGTAAGTTGTTAGGAGCTGAAAATAACTATTATTTGTAAGTTTAATTTTTAAAAGACTTATGGAAGTTGCATTCTTAATGCCAAAAACTACATTTCTTGTATTAAAGAATATAACTTACAAATTTATTCGTATCTCGTTCTATTGTGAAAACAAATTTTTTCCTAGTTCTAGATGCAATCTCTCAGATAGAGCCATCTGAGCCTCCGGAGAAAGCGCTGCATAAGGCAATGAGGTGGGTTAAGAACTTGAACAGCCTTAAGCGAAAGGCTACTCAGACCCTTAATACAGAAGTACACAGGACCCCAAATTGAAATAAAAATAATTTCAAATCAATACACGAAAACAACAGTTATATTTTATTTATATGTATCTGCTCAGCCTGTACCGAATATGTGCTTCTTCGTCTGCTTAAAAAAGATCTCAAAGCACTTAATGAACACCGAATCACTACAAAGTGTTCATTACTGAGCGCTGATTCAGTGCTCAATTTGTTTGAAAATGACAGCTTAAATAAACATAGGCGTGCCCTAGAATTCAGCAGTGGTTAACAATGAGCACTGATTCAGTGCTTTTTAAAGCACTCTTTTGAACGCTTTTTTAGGCAGAAGAAACAGCACAGATTGAGCGCTTATTAAAGCAAAGAATAAGCACAAGCTCAGCACAGGTTGAGCGCTTAGCAGATATATAAATATAAAATATACTTTTAGTTTTATTTTAATGATTTAATTTTTTTCCTTTTTATTTTACAGACACCACGTCTGGGGCTCCCGATGTTATTGGGTTCCTAAGCCGCCTCGCCAACGCCTAAGGTCTGCGTAGCTTTCCTCTTTGAGCAACTCAGGTTTCTCACTCAACACATTGCCTTCTGCAGCACCTTTCCCGGAGCCACCTGAGCGACTGCATCTGGCATTAGAAAAAAAATAGGGTTTTAATGAGTTATCAGCTTAGGAATTTGCAAATATTTGTTTTTTGCCTCTTGATTTATTTAATTTTGTTGTAAAGAATAATTAATATAAGTGTTTGGGAGTTTTATTTTATTAGCCACGTTAGGAATTTGAATATGTTCACAAAAGTAAAAATGAACAAATTTGAACAACAAGCTTTAGTTTTAAAAACAAATATCTCTTATTTTAGATTCCTAGGAACTTAGCAATCAATAAGATTTTAAGAATCTTTTTCAGTTTTAAAAAGTAAACATTAGGTAAGAAAAAAAAAAGAGAAAAATAACTCTACAAAGGAAGAATGGTCAAGAAATAGATGCGGTCGACATTTGCCGGATATTTTAGAAATCTGAGAAGACCGCTATGTCGCCTTAGAAAAAGCTTCTGGGTGCTACCTAGGTGCAGCTGATTCAATCTCGAGCTGGCATCACCTGTCTGGCTCCTCTCGCTCTAATCGATATATAATCCAGATTGATAAATGCCGTGTTAATAAAATCAAAGCAAAAATAATTTTTTGAATTAAAAACATTAAATATATTACAAAACTTTTTCTATGGGTCTTAAACTAGACAAATAGACAAATACTTCGCACAAATTGAAGCGAAGATCGGCACTGTTTGTTTTAACGTATAATAACTTGATTTTACTTTCACTGTTTAAAAAAATAATGGTCTGCGAAAGACTTATCTAGAAAGCATATATATATATTTTTTTAAATCACTGTTTTTGTTTAACACTCAAATTTCTTCAAATAATTAAACGCAAGTGAAAAAGTAGAAAAGAGATGCATTTTTTACATGTCCCGTTTTTCGATGCATTATTCGTGCCCATGAAATCAGAGTATTAATGGACATGTTCGACTATGCAAGTTGTTATGTAAAAATATTTATATGATGGACGTTGATGCACTTCGTACAAACAAGTGTCCCAAGGACACCAAGCAAGTGCTTTTTACGCTAGTGGACTTATTTTCAATTTGGTCAAAATATACGAGTTCGCGGGAAAGATACATTAAACAAATAGAGATGGGACACAAATAAAAATAAAAGGCACGACTAAGAATTAAGACAATAAGTTAAAATATTAGTGTAGGATCGCCGGTGAATAGTCCAATTACAACACGAAATAAAGTTTAATGACTTTTATTCGGTCGGAAAAACAACAGATTTTTGTGGTTTTACATCTACTCTTCTTCAAGCACAGAAAGCAAAAGAGAGTACTTAATGCGACGATTCTTTCTGCAGTATCGATACTAATATTTTGTAGAGTTGCAAGCGATATGTTCATGTTAATAGATAGTGAAGTAAATGTCTAATATGTCTAAGCAAAACTATTGTAGACCTGACCACTCCTTGTTTTCCTTTTTTTTCCCACAATCGGCCTTCCTGAATGGTTCTTCTGCAGTCCCTGATTGAGGATTCCACTTCTTTATATATTTTGCAACCGTTGTTTTGCCAGTACCTTCATGGTCTCCAACCTTTTCTACGTCATATCGGCCGTGGGGTAAAGTCCTTATTATTTTATATGGTCCAAAAAATGTCGGCTTCAACTTTAAGCCGGAGCCGTACTGTGTGCGCTTTATGGCCACAAGTTCGTTGATTTTGTAGGTCATCTCCTTCTTGCGACCCTTGTTAAAGGATCTACGATATTCTAGTTGAATTTTGGCAATGCTATCCTGCGCTTCCATACGAACGGTCTCTCTTTCTTGGTCCAATCCTTCTATAGCGACGTCTTCCAGGAATGTGTTCAGCTCTGCTACTTTGTTTGTTCTCATTTCCATGCCCGTCAATATCCTGAAAGGTGAGAATTTCGTGCTTCTTGGGGGTGTGCTGTTCATCACTTGCTGTACGACCTTTATTTGTTTATACCAGCTACAGGGTTTTTCTTGACAAAGTTTTGCTAACATTGGGATCACGATCTTATGGATGCGCTCCACTTGACCATTTCCTCGGGCAAGTAACCTTCCTTTTTACATGCCTTGACCTCGGAAATAATACATTCAACGTAACTCTTGACCACTCTTATTACTTTCTTCGAAAAATCCGGTATGAAAAATGTCTTCTCAACTGCCTCTTGAGTTCTTTTCACAGAGAAATGTCCTTGCTTATGGGCCATGCGAATGGTTTCTTCCTCCATCAGAGACGGCACCACGATCAACTCTTTGATGGGATCCTTGTAAAGTATACCATGCTTAACGAAGAAGTCATCATACGTGCTGTTCTCAAGTGCCGCCATTACTGCCCGAGCCCATTCGACTGCGATTGTGCTTCCTGCAGTTTGTGATGCAAAGTGTCTTCCAGCATTAGACATGAAACTCGACTCAAGGGGTCCACGTGCCTAATTTTACTGCCACTTCGATGTTTAATAACATAGTCGTAATCCTGAAGAAACAATGCCCAACGTGAAACTCTTAAAGGTATTTCACCGCGTTTTTTCATCGTTAAAAAAAATGCATTGCAGTCGGTAATAATTTTGAATTTTATGCCAAGTAAATAGACACGCCATTTTTTTAAAGCTTCGACTATAGCCCACACTTTGGGTTCGTAAGAGTGGTATTTCTCTTCAACTGGCTTCGACTTTCGGCTTAAGTATTGTGTAGGATGCAACGGTTTATCGTCCGGATCTTCTTGCAGGAGAACTCCTCCATAGCCGTGCATAGAAGCGTATGTGTGTATCTCCGTCTGAGCTTTTGGATTATATAAACGTAACACCGGTGCAGATATCAGAGCTATTTTTAGTTGCTCGAATGCTGCGAGTTGTTCCACGGCGAATCGGAATGGGATATCCTTACGAAGCAAATCAGAAAGTGGTTTGACCTTCACCGCGTAATCTGCAATGAATCGCCTAAAGTAGGATGTTAATCCGAGGAAACGCTAAAGACTCTTTCGATCATGAGGAAGTGAAAAGTTCTTGACTGCTTGCGTTTTGGCTTCTGACAGTCTTATAGTTCCTCCCTCGACAATATAACCTAAAAAGTCAAATTTTTCCTTGAGAAACTGACAATTGCTCCACTTTATTTTCAAATTGAACTTCGAAGCTCGGTTGAGGACACGCTCTAGCTTGTGGATTCCTTCGCCTAGATCCTTAGAGGGAATAATGAGATCATCCATATATGTTGCGACTGTACCGTCTTGAACCATATTCAGTAGAATTGCATAGGTGAATCTTGAAAATACGGCTGGTGAGTTGATATTTCAAACGGGACATATAAGAACTCAAATTGCCCTGCATGTGTCACGAAAGATGTATATTTTCTCGAATTCTGTTCAACCGGTACATGGAAAAATCCATTCGCTAAGTAAAGTGTTGTGAAAAAGCTGTTTCCTTGCAGTCTTTCGATGACATCATCTATAAGCGGCATCGGAAAATGATCCTTGGCAATCTTCGCGTTTAGCCGTCTATAGTCGCAACAAAGCCGCTTGCTGCCATCCTTTTTCGGCACCAAGACAACAGGTGAGGCATACTCGGACGAACTTGGCTGAATAGTCTTCTCTGATAGCCATTTCTCAACCTGGTTATCTACGATAGACTTGTCTGTATGTGAAAATAGCAAAATTTTTATTTGTATGGGACTGTCCTTTTTCTTCTTTGGCTTGTAGTTGTTGATCAAATCTTTCATAGTTTTTGCAATTGGTCTCTCCAGATGAGCGATGTCGATCTCGGGCTCCTTCCTTTCAGCAAAAAGACACACTTGAGGGTATTCCTGGAATATCTGTAGCTCTGACACAACTGCTTTATCTGCAGTCAAGGACTCCTGGCTTTTCTGGTTCTCTTTTGCTTGAAATTTTTCTTCTCTGAGAATGTCAAGTCCACTTGCTTTAAAATGCTATTTCCGATGACTGCTCAATACTTGATATCATTTCTGCTGGCAACATGAAAGTTTACGTCCAAATAAGTGTTGTCTACCGCAACTTGGATTATAAAACTGCCAAGCGTATTTAACTCGCTGTTACAAATTCCGACCAGACAGTGCTTTTCGTTAACAAGCTCGATTGGCATTTTTTCCGTCCTTCGTTTCAGTTACCCTAGTACCTGGGCAATTCGATGGGCTTCTTACACTCTTTTGCGAAATGTGAAGGATCTCCACATTTGAAACATTTTTTGAAATGCTGTTTGGTCACATCTGGTTTTTTGTCTTCGTTGGTAATATGAGATTTAGCCGTATAAGGTACTTAAGGGCGACTGCTTTGAATTTTCTCATACATCTTTATTTGCTCCTTAAGTTTCTGCAGAGTCCTGGCCTGATACAAGTTGCTTCTACCCCTCGAGTCGGGTATACCTTCGATGAAGTACTCTATAAGACTAGCATTATCCAAATTAACAGGCTTTCCTATTTCCATGAGCGAATATAGGTACTCCTTGTAATCCTCATTTGGGCCTTTTCGTCGATTTTTCAGCATGCGGTGAACTTCAATTGCCGATACGTCTGACCCGAACTCAGCTTCTAGTGCTCGCTTAAGTGACGACCAATTGGAAATGCCTGGCTGACTTCGAACGAATATTTTAGCTGCGCCTTTTAACAATTGCTTCGAATAGATAAACATTTTAAGATTATTCCACTGGACTGCTGACGCATTATCTTCAAACTCCTGGATCCAGCTGTGTACAGACGGCTGGCTCGAACCATTGAACTGAGAAAGGGAGTCTTCGATATCGCGCAAAGTAAATGAACTGCGACCTTCGCCTAGTGTAGATCTTGAGTCATGCATTGAAGCTGCATCTCCGTAATCGGATTCCTCGTCCTCAATTACCTCAGCTGACAAGTTATAGTGGTCGAGAAGTCTGTCCAGCAGTGTCTGCTTCCTACCGCTTATAGCTAAATTAAGCAGTGATAAATCGCCAAAATTTCTTCCCACTGCACTCTGTACTCGTTATTACTCTCTGCTTACAATGGTTACAAATTAACAAATTATATTGAATTCTTAAACTTAACTTTGTGATTAGGTAATACAAAGAACTTTTGGGTAATATTATAGGTTTGAAAATACAAAATAAGTGATTCAGTTCACTCACTCTCCATTTCTGTAAACAATGCACACCCTGTGCCGACGATGACGTTGACGTTGACTCTCAGGCTATTTAACCAGACTTGCACTATTTTTTCAGGCTATTTCACCAGACTTGCGCTTTCCCAAAGCCAAGTTTTCGATGTCTCCTTCCTCCTTGCAGGACCTTGCGTAGGTTGCGCACCTTGCTACACCTCTCCGGTGTACACGATCTGCCAGATAGCTGCTTTTCCTCCTTGGTTTAATGCCTCCTCGAAGCGTGAAACGCTTTCTAATTGCTGATGCGCAATTGATGCCACACTCTGATTTAAACGAATCTTTGTGCCACGGTCGCTTCTCTGCTGTTTCTCCAAGCAAACCCCACTTCTGACACCAAATTTGTAGGATCGCCAGTGAATAGTCCAATTACAAAACGAAATAAAGTCAAGCGATATGTTCATGTTAAAAGATAGTGAAGGTAATGTTAACGAATAATACTGAAGTAAATGTCTAATATGTCTAGCAGAACTATTGTAGACCTGACCACTCCTTGTTTTCCTTTCTTTTCCCACATAAGTTTTTAATACCGGGATAGAAGTTGAATATCAAATTAAATGATAAAGGTTGTTGTAGGTATTACATAGAACGCGAAAGGGCTCGTGCAGACAAACATTTTATGTACATTGTGGCAAATTTAGAGGATAATAATTTTGTGTTAGTCTAACAGGAACATTGAATGTTAACAAGTTTACAGGTTCTGCAATATCAATATCATCTCTTAAAAGATTAGATAGATAGATAGATTAGAAAAGATAGTACCAAGCATTGTTTTACGATTTACAAGTGTAGGTAAATTAAGCAATTGTAACCTACTCTGGTAGGAAGTAGCCTTACGTTTTGATCCCAGTTCAAACTACGAAAGGCATATAAATAAAATTTTTTTGTACAGACTCAATACGGTCCATTTGCACTTGATATTGTGGACTCCAAACCGACGAACAATATTCCAAAATAGGACGGACAAGTGATAAATAATAAAATCCCAAATACCTTTATAAAAAGTCATAACGTTGCATTTGAGGCAATTTAAATTAAAAAGGTTGTACTCAAACCATCCATGAAAAGAATCGTAGATGACTGTAAGGTAAATCCCGACGCTATATGATAAACAAAGCTTAACATCATCAACATATACAAGAGAATGTAAAATGATATAGGAAAGATCGTTTAAAAAAACAGTAAATAGCAAAGGGCATTAATAACTATCCTAAGGATGTGACATCCTGAGATGTTTTGATCAATTTTGAAACAGCATTCTTGAATGTAACCCTCCGAGTCCTACTATTCAAGTAACATGAAATCTAAGATAATAGATTACCAGGAAACCCAAGCTGATTAAATTAAAATAAAAGAAGAGAGTCGTTAACGGAGTCAAAGGCCTTACTATAGTCTGTATATAAAACGTCAGTCTGCATTTTTCCTTAAATTCATTTATTCAAGAAGGTTGGTGGTTCGCTTAACAAAACCATGCTGACAAGGTGATATAAGCGAGGAACATAAATGTTATAAATGACAAATGATAATACGTTCAAATGCTTTAGGAATTGGCGACAATTTAGAAATACCTCTATAATTTGGGGCATCCGCCTTCGCACCCTTTTTCTCAAGTGGAATAATAAAAGAGTCCTTCCAGTTAGAAGGAAAAACTGATGATGAAATAGACAAAGTAAAAAATTAAAGAATCGGTTTACAAAACTTAAGCACACATCCAGAAAGTCCATCTGGACCGGGAGAATAAGTTGGCGTTGTTGTTGCTAAATTTCTTAAGAGAGAGCTTTCGGTGATTACAGGGGAAAAAATACAATTTGCCCTATTTAAAGGATTAGTGTAGTTAGAATTTGACCAAGTTGTCAAACTATAAGTAGTTAAAAAAAACTCAGCAAATAAATTCGTATCGATGAAGGCAATGCCGATGACTCACGCTTGGCATTAAGAAATTTGTAAAACTGTTTCTGGTCGTTCGAAAATTCAAATGAAATTCAATTGAAGCGCATTGGTAAACCAAGGAGGTCTGTTTAGCTTTGAAAGAAACCTATCAGGTACGCATTCATTAAAAAACATATTTAACACTGTATAGAATAGTTCAGTGGCACTTTCAATGTCTGTACAATTGTACAAGTCTGTCCAATTATAATGACAAATCATATCGTTATGTTTATTATAGTCACACGAAAACATCTCATGGACTTCACTCGAGCTAGATGTATTTATAGGCACAGTTGGTTAATTTTCCCCTGTGTCAACAGAAACTGCTGCTACCAAGTTCGGATTTGGTGGATTCCTTAATCGTATTAACGACGGTTAAGCTGGCTTTTTTTGCGTTTACGCTACTCGGTTAATAATTTTTTAATTATTGAACTGAGCACAGACGGTATTGAAGACGGTCTCGAGTGTGCTTCATAAAGCTGCTCATCTCAACCACCATTTCCTTGCAGAACCCATACGACCACAAAAGTCCAGAATTAAGATCAATTAAATCTTTAACTCTGCCGGTAAATTATGCACATTTGGCGTGCATCTTCGAATCGCAGAGCCAGCAAAAAACGCAAGAGTGCAAACGTTTTTTTAAAGAAAATGAAATGAAATAAAATATAAAAAATACCTTAAATTAAATTTGGCACTGTGATCAAATTCAAAAACCACAAAGGCACAAAACATAAACAAAAATTAGAGCGCGAGATCGCGAAAGTTAATCAAACGTAAAAGAGCACGAGAGAAAAAATATTCTATTGACTAAGGGTGGCTTCTGCGACACCAACAACTTTAGGCACGATTAAATACAATGTAAAGCAAGCACCGAAAAAATCTACCAGAAATTAAGCATGTGCGTAGAGAGTGTAAATTACAGTTATAAAATAGAGCGGGAGAGATTGAGGAGGAATAAAAGAGTTCTAGCAAGTTTAGAGAGAGTAAATTACACTTACAATGCTAAGAGATTAAAAAATCTAATGTTAAAAAATCTAACGCAATTGTTGGTCTAAGATTTGTACATAAATGAACACAAAACACTCGCACAAAATTACTGAAAAGACAAAAAATCAGAGAACAAAAGTAAACACCGCTGTTTACAAGCGAAATTAAAGTATATATAATAATGAATAAATTATTTATGACAAACTTATTAACTAAAAAAAACAAATATATTAAACCCGCACAAAAATTATTTAAATTATTGCCATTTACATCAATGCAACAATTTTGCGTTATTAGAAATAAAAGGATGTACAAAAGTGTACTTACTTTAATTTCTCGGCCTATTTGCCTGCACCCGCATTTTTTAGGGAGACATGTCGTGAGAGAGAGGAACAACTCCTTTTTGTGCGTCAGTATTGCCAGATGAAAATTTTGCTTTCACCCTAAAAAATCTCAAACAGGCGATAAATTAAACCATTAGTTAGTTTCGAACTTATTCAATAAAATAAAAAATATCCCAATATGACGTTGTTGCCCTTGACACTATCAATATTTCCAGACTCTTGGTCCTGGTCCAAAAGTCTTCCAACGACTAATGGCTGGTCAGATGACAAATTATTTAACAAGTAACAATATTCTAACCGATAGGCAGGGTAAAAATGGATACTGACAACATAATATTTGTGACTCTTTTAGATTATAGGAAAGCATTTGACACGGTAAATAAAAAAATTCTTTGTATTATGTTAAAACGTCTATGTAATTTTTCGCGTGCATCAGTGCAGCTAATTTATCTTTATTTGTGCAATCGTGGGCAGTCGGTTTTCATAAATAATGAGTCCTAGGTTCATTACTGTTCTCAGTGTATGTAAGTGATTTACCAAGTATTACGTCAAACTGTGAAGTACACATGTGAGCAGTTGATCTATATATAGTGTATGCCAAACTGAATAGCAAATTGTTAGGCAGTGGGCGAAAATAAGTATTCAGTGACATTCCGTAGGTCAGCGCAAGCTGCAGGTAGCGTTCAATATTGGGGCAAAATATATTTAGAATAGACAAAGAGCTGACCATATAAGTGACGTTACAATTAAAATCCTTAACTTGCCACTAAAATCCTGGACACACATTACGGCCCTATTACTAGTCTATAAAATTATAAGCAGACAAGAGTCGTCGTATCTGTATGAAAAACTTATTTTTATTTCGTCTAGAAGAACCAGAACCTAAGCACACGGAGGCAGGTTCTTGTATATACTGTTCACACTTGGAACCGATTGCCATACACTATCAAGGCAATAAATAACGTAGCTCAATTTAAAAACGTACTGCAAGACTATTTGAGAGCACCATCTGACTATTAAACTACACAATTTAGCATATTGCAATTTAAATTTAGACAGAAAGCGAGAACTTATAAAAATGGAAAATTAAAAATTTTAATTTTAAGTTACAAGTACAAACTAGCAAATTAAAAATTAAAATAAAAATAAGAAAATTAATAATTAAAAACTAAAAATTTAAAATTTAAACACAAAACAAAAAAAATATGAATAATAATAATAACGAAACGACTTATATATTTAAATTGTATTTATTAAGATTTGTAATTATTTGTTTTCATACCATCTGAGTCTACCCAAAGCATATAAGTTCAACTATCAAATTTTACAATTGTGACTAGCGCCTTAATTTATAAGTATGCTACATGGTTGTAGCGCTGGGATAAAGCAACAAAAACAAAATTACTGCATCATTGCATTGGCATTTACTTTTAAGAAAGTATCTAAAAAATAAAAGTTGCTGGTCACAATGTTGTCTGGAATCTCGTACTATACAACTCTGGACATGACTTTTAGGGCTCAACGTAGTGCCATTGGCTTGCCTAACGCAGCAATGGTATTTCAAGAGGACTTTATGGATTTGTTACGACAGCTAAAGCACCAACGCAACATAGTAAATTATGAAGACAAAATCATTATATCATCAAACAACAATAGTCGGAAAAGGACTTGTCATCCTAAGAGACGAAGGACTCAGGCCCCTATTTTATTACAGCAGATTTTGCTCGGAAGCTGAGACCTTTGTCTTTGGAAATATTCGGCATTTATATCATTTATCATTGAATCCACTGCTTTACAACCTCCAATTGCATCTGGTGGCTAGGATTATAAGAGTTCCTCTTTAAATGCAAACATCGGCCTGGAGAGCAAATACCTCATGTAGACGGAATGAGTCGGACTCCAGTACATCTACCGGGGGACAAAACAATAACCGTAGCAGACAACATATTGATAGTTCTCATCGACGAATACTGGATTTACTCATAAAAATAAAAGACATCTTTGAGGTTTTTGAAAACTGGGACTCCAGTAACCAGTGGAGTTGAATTTAAACTCTATAAACGGCGATTGTACCGAAAACATGATGATGGAAAAATGTTAGTGGTACCTCAAGCAATCAGATGGCGCCAACCACGATAAAGCGGGACATTTTGGAACCAAAATGGGCGGCTATATCAAGTCCTACATTGCTTCTTGGTGCACTATACTTGCAAGAAGTGTTACACATACCGTTCCGAACAGTTAACATTGATCACATTGGGCAGTTCATATGAAGTAAAACCAACAGCAGCAATCAAAGCCCTGAAACGAATTTGTTGTGTTTTTGGGCAGCCTGTACGCCTAATTTCAGATAGAGCCAACTCGTTTACATCAATGCAGTTCGCCCATCTTATAAATGAAAATGGAAGATATGCTACGATGTCAGGTATACTTCCCCAAAGAAATTCGGTGTAGACGATCTGGTTATAATCGAATTTTTTCCAGCTGCGATAGGAATTACACATAAATTGGATCCAGTTTTTTAAAAAACCTTATTTGTTATCCAAGGTTCTTTCTAACGATCGATACTTGATAGAGGACTTTACAGATCATTCAGTTTCTCAACGACGATACAACAAATTAGTATCCATCGATCACAAAAAGCCTTGGTATGCTTTAATCCCAGACTTCGATACCAATAATGAAAGCTATGACTTCTCAACAGGAGACTAACTATCGCCAGGAAAGGCCGATATATCAAAAATAGGGCAGTATGGTTGGCAATGTCAAAGGAGTAAGACGTTTGCCGCATGCTCATAAGCCAACAAGATTTCTTTATACTTGGTGTTCTCATATATTTGATTAAATTCCTTGTCAATAAATACTTTATAACGATCCTGAACAAGCGCAGAGGTATTTTCGACAGGATGTTTTGAAAACACTCATTCAAAAGTGTGTTGAAGAAACAGGATCAGCGTAATGTTGACTCCATGGCTTAGCGAAGTATTAAGGAAAGAACAGATCGAAAAGTTTAAAGTCGAGGAAGGGAATATTGGCTGCTGCGCCTCAGTCTTTTTTTTAAGTTTTTCAAGAAGTTTAATAAGAATAACTAATATTTGTTTACAAAGACAAAGGCGGTTGCACAGTTGCATCAGCGCGCTAGTAAAAATTAATTAATTAATCCAGGGAAAGCTAGATCGACAAGTTCATATGAGTTAACCATGTCAGGACGACTAATTTCCCTTCAGTCCCGAAAAATAAATTTCACTTGTGAATCACCTTTTAAATAACGTGTGACGAGTCAGCTTGAACGAGTAAAGTACAAGTGACACTCCATAAAGAAAATTGTATGGAAGCTGTATAGTCAGATTTTTGACAAGTGAATGTTAAAATGCAAATTGTTCGAAGTTACTCGAGATTTCATTTGGTTTTTATACTCATTTGTCGTATGGGCTGGCACATGCAGGTGACACGACCTATGAGAAATCACTTGTGAAATTCCAAATTTTTACAATGAGTTTTAACCTGTGATCCTTAGCAGTCAACTTCGGATTTGCGGATTGTTACGAGTTCGCAAATCACCAAGAGTTATATAATAGGTGCAAGCGGCCAAATTTGCGTTGCGCAATACGCTCATCGGCATCGCATACTGAATGCATTGGACGTCATTTGAGCACGCAATTAAGCGCCCGTGCAACTTAATTTCACCGCGGATCGGCTACGTCCCTAAGCTTCATCTCGTCACAGGAGGGCATCAGCGGGCTTCGACCTAACCTCGTTGCGGGAACACCGAGAAGTACAACCCCTATCGTCATCTCACCGCGGGAGCGCGTACAGTGATACGGGTTCTATATCGATGGTAAAGTGGCTTACGTAAATATATGCAAACTTTATTTTCATCACAATAACCGTAGCAGACGTAAACTCTATAAACGGCGATTGTACCGAAAACCTGATCATGGAAAAATGTTAGTGGTACCTCAAGCAATCAGATGGCGCCTAACCAAGTGCAACCACGATAAAGCGGGAACCAAAAAAGGCGACTATGTCAAGTCCTACATTGCTTCTTGGTGAACTATACTTGCAAGAAGTGTTACACATACCGTTCCGAACAGTTATCATTCATCACATTGGGCAGTTCATATAAAGTAAAACCAACAGCTGCAATAAAAGCCCTGAAACGAATTTGCTGTGTTTAGAGCCAACTCTTTTACATCAATGCAGTTCGCCCATCTTATAAATGAAAATGGAAGATATGCTACGATGGCAGGTATACTTCCCCAAAGAAATTCGGTGTAGACGATCTGGTTATAATCGAATTTTTTCCAGCTGCGATAGGAATTACACATAAATTGGATCCAGTTTTTAAAAGGACCTTTTTTGTTATCCAAGGTCCTTCTAACGATCGATACTTAATAGAGGACCTTACAGATCATTCAGTTTCTCAACGACGATACAACGTAGTATCCATCGATCACAAAAAGCCTTGGTGTGCTTTAATCCCAGACTTCGATACCAATAATGAAAGCTATGACTTCTCAACAGAAGACAAACTATCGCCAGGAAAGGTCGATATGTCAAAAATAGAGCAGTATGGTTGGCAATGTCAAAGGAGTACGACGTTTGCCGCATGCTCATAAGCCAACAAGATTTCTTTATACTTTGTGTTCTCATATATTAGATTAAATTCCTTGTCAATAAATACTTTATAACCATCCTGAACAAGCGCAGAGGTATTTTCGACAGGATATTTTGAAAACACTCACTCAAAAGTGTGTTGAAGAAACAGGATCAGCGTAATGTTAGCGAAGTATTAAGGAAAGAACAGATCGAAAAGTTTAAAGTCGAGGAAGGGAGTATTGGCTGCTGCGCCTCAGTCTTTTTTTTAAGTTTTTCAAGAAGTTTAATAAGAATAACTAATATTTGTTTACAAAGACAAAGGCGGTTGCACAGTTGCATCAGCGCGCTAGTAAAAATTAATTAATTAATCCAGGGAAAGCTAGATCGACAAGTTCATATGAGTTAACCATGTCAGGACGACTAATTTCCCTTCAGTCCCGAAAAATAAATTTCACTTGTGAATCACCTTTTAAATAACGTGTGACGAGTCAGCTTGAACGAGTAAAGTACAAGTGACACTCCATAAAGAAAATTGTATGGAAGCTGTATAGTCAGATTTTTGACAAGTGAAAGTTAAAATGCAAATTGTTTGAAGTTCCTCGAGATTTCATTTGGTTTTTATACTCATTTGTCGTATGGGCTGGCACATGCAGGTGACACGACCCATGAGAAATCACTTGTGAAATTCCAAATTTTTACAATGATTTTTATCTTATGGTTCTTAGCAGTCAACTTCGGATTTGCGGATTTTTACGTGTTCGCAAATCACCAAGAGTTATATAATAGGTGCAAGCGGCCAAATTTGCGTTGGGCAATACGCTCATCGGCATCGCATACTGAATGCTTTCACCGTGCATCGGCTACGTCCCTAAGCTCCATCTCGTCACAGGAGGGCATCAGCGGGCTTCGACCTAACCTCGTTGCGGAAACACCGAGAAGTACAACCCCAAACGTTATCTCATCGCGGGAGCGCGTACAGTGATACGGATTCTATATCGATAGTAAAGTGGCTTAGGTAAATATATGCAAACTTTATTTCCATCACTTGCACAAACACATAGCATAATTCACTTGACTTTCAGTCATCAACCGCATAAAGGTCTTGCTTAAGCCGCCGTGCATCGTTCCTCGCGCGCTCCTTGGATGTGTTGTCGTTTTGGCCTTCCTTGTTTCAATCGCGCATAGTGCAGTCATATTACCATTCATTACTTTTATATATAATACTGCCTTGACACTATCGATATTTCCCGACTCTTGGTCTTGGTCCTGGTCCAAAAGGCTTTGAACGACTAATGGCTGGTCAGATGACAAATTATTTAACAAGTAACAATATTCTAACCGATAGGCAGGGTAAAAATGGATACTGACAACATAATATTTGTGACTTTTTTAGATAATAGAAAAGCATTAGACACGGTAAATCAAAAAATTCTTTGTATTATGTTAAAACGTCTATGTAATTTTTCGCGTGCATCACTGCAACTAATTTATTTTTATTTGTGCAATCGTGGGCAGTCGGTTTTCATAAATAATGAGTCCTAGGTTCATTAATGTTCTCAGTGTATGTAAGTGATTTACCAAGTATTACGTCAAACTGTGAAGTACACATGTAAGCAGTTGATCTATATATAGTCTATGCCAAACTGAATAGCAAATTGTTAGGCAGTGGGCGAAAAGAGGTATTTAGTGACATCAGCTCCGTAGGTTAGCGCAAGCTGCAGGTAGCGTGCAATATTGGGGCAAAATATATTTAGAATAGACAAAGAGCTGACCATGTAAGTGACGTTACAATTAAAATCCTTAACTTGCCCTATTACTAGTCTATAAAATTATAAGCAGACAAGAGTCGTCGTATCTGTATGAAAAACGTATATTTATTTCGTCTAGAAGAACCAGAACCTAAGCACACGGAGGCAGTTTCTTGTATATACTGTTCACACTTGGAACCAATTGCCATACACTATCAAGGCAATCAGTAACGTAGCTCAATTTAAAAACGTACTGCAAGACTATTTGAGAGCACCATCTGACTATTAAACTACACAATTTAGCATATTAGAATTAAAATTTAGACAGAAAGCAAAAACTTATGAAAATGGAAAATTAAAAATTTTAATTTTAAGTTACAAGTGAAAACTAGCAAATTAAAAATTAAAATAAAAATAAGAAAATTAATAATTAAAAATTTAAAATTTAAACATAAAAAAAATAAAAATATGAATAATAATGAAACTATTTATATATTTAAATTTTATTTATTAAGATTTGTAATTATTTGTTTTCATACCATCTGAGTCTACCCAAAGCATATAAGTTCAACTATCAAATTTTACAATTGTGACTAGCGCCTTAATTTATAAGTATGCTACATGCTTGTAGCGCTGGGATAAAGCAACAAAAGAAAATACCAGCATCATTGCATTGGCATTTACTTTTAAGAAAGTATCTAAAAATGAAAGTTGCTGGTCACTATGTTGTCTGGAATCTCGTACTATACAACTCTGGACATGACTTTTAGAGCTCAACGTAATGCCATTTGGCTTGCCTAACGCACCAATGGTATTTCAAGAGGACATCATGGATTTCTTACGACAGCTAAAGCACCAACGCAACATAGTAAATTATGAAGACATTATACCATCAAACAAAGAAAAAGGAAAAGGACTTGTCATCCTAATGAGACGAAGGACTCAGGCACCTACTTTATTACAACCGGGTTTGCCATGAAGCTGAGACCTTTGTCATTGGAAATATTTCGCATTTATATCATTTATCATTGAATCCTCCGCTTTACAACCTCCAATTGCATCTGGTGGCTACGATTAAGAGTTCCTCTTTAAATGCAAACATCGGCCTGGAGAGCAAATACCTCATGTAGACGGAATGAGTAGGAATCCAGTACATCTACCGGGGGACAAAACAATAACCGTAGCAGACAACATATTGATAGTTCTCATCGACGAATACTGGATTTACTCATAAAAATAAAAGACATCTTTGAGGTTTTTGAAAACTGGGACTCCAGTAACCAGTGGAGTTGAATTTAAACTCTATAAACGGCGATTGTACCGAAAACAAGTGCAACCACGATAAAGCGGGACATTTTGGAACGGAAAAGGGCAGCTATATCAAGTCCTACATTGCTTCTTGGTGAACTATACTTGCAAGAAGTGTTACACATACCGTTCCGAACAGTTATCATTGATCATATTGGGCAGTTCATATGAAGTAAAACAAACAGCTGCAAAAAAAGCCCTGAAACGAATTTGCTGTGCTTTTGGGCAACCTGTACGCCTAATTTCAGATAGAGCCAACTCGTTTACATCAATGCAGTTCGCCCATCTTATAAATGAAAATGGAAGATATGCTACGATGGCAGGTATACTTCCCCAAAGAAATTCGGTGTAGACGATCTGGTTATAATCGAATTTTTTCCAGCTGCGATAGGAATTACACATAAATTGGATCCAGTTTTTAAAAGGACCTTATTTGTTATCCAAGGTCCTTCTAACGATCGATACTTAATAGAGGACCTTACAGATCATTCAGTTTCTCAACGACGATACAACGTAGTATCCATCGATCACAAAAAGCCTTGGTGTGCTTTAATCCCAGACTTCGATACCAATAATGAAAGCTATGACTTCTCAACAGAAGACAAACTATCGCCAGGAAAGGTCGATATGTCAAAAATAGAGCAGTATGGTTGGCAATGTCAAAGGAGTAAGACGTTTGCCGCATGCTCATAAGCCAACAAGATTTCTTTATACTTTGTGTTCTCATATATTTGATTGAATTCCTTGTCAATAAATACTTTATAACCATCCTGAACAAGCGCAGAGAACAAGATGTTTTGAAAACACTCATTCAAAAGTGTATTGAAGAAACAGGATCAGCGTAATGTTGACTCCATGGTTTAGCGAAGAATTAAGGAAAGAACAGATCGAAAAGTTTAAAGTCGAGGAAGGGAGTATTGGCTGCTGCGCCAATTTTTTTTTTTAAGTTTTTCAAGAAGTTTAATAAGAATAACTAATATTTGTTTACAAAGACAAAGGCGGTTGCACAGTTGCATCAGCGCGCTAGTAAAAATTAATTAATTAATCCAGGGAAAGCTAGATCGACAAGTTCATATGAGTTAACCATGTCAGGACGACTAATTTCCCTTCAGTCCCGAAAAATAAATTTCACTTGTGAATCACCTTTTAAATAACGTGTGACGAGTCAGCTTGAACGAGTAAAGTACAAGTGACACTCCATAAAGAAAATTGTATGGAAGCTGTATAGTCAGATTTTTGACAAGTGAAAGTTAAAATGCAAATTGTTTGAAGTTCCTCGAGATTTCATTTGGTTTTTATACTCATTTGTCGTATGGGCTGGCACATGCAGGTGACACGACCTATGAGAAATCACTTGTGAAATTCCAAATTTTTACAATGAGTTTTAACTTATGGTTCGTAGCAGTCAACTTCGGATTTGCGGATTGTTACGAGTTCGCAAATCACCAACTCGTTTACATCAATGCAGTTCGCCCATCTTATAAATGAAAATGGAAGATATGCTACGATGGCAGGTATACTTCCCCAAAGAAATTCGGTGTAGACGATCTGGTTATAATCGAATTTTTTCCAGCTGCGATAGGAATTACACATAAATTGGATCCAGTTTTTAAAAGGACCTTATTTGTTATCCAAGGTCCTTCTAACGATCGATACTTAATAGAGGACCTTACAGATCATTCAGTTTCTCAACGACGATACAACGTAGTATCCATCGATCACAAAAAGCCTTGGTGTGCTTTAATCCCAGACTTCGATACCAATAATGAAAGCTATGACTTCTCAACAGAAGACTAACTATCGCCAGGGAAGGCCGATATGTCAAAAATAGAGCAGTATGGTTGGCAATGTCAAAGGAGTAAGACGTTTGCCGCATGCTCATAAGCCAACAAGATTTCTTTATACTTTGTGTTCTCATATATTTGATTAAATTCCTTGTCAATAAATACTTTATAACCATCCTGAACAAGCGCAGAGGTATTTTCGACAGGATATTTTGAAAACACTCACTCAAAAGTGTGTTGAAGAAACAGGATCAGCGTAATGTTAGCGAAGTATTAAGGAAAGAACAGATCGAAAAGTTTAAAGTCGAGGAAGGGAGTATTGGATGCTGCGCCTCAGTCTTTTTTTTAAGATTTTCAAGAAGTTTAATAAGAATAACTATTATTTGTTTACAAAGACGAAGGCGGTTGCACAGTTGCATCAGCGCGCTAGTAAAAATTAATTAATTAATCCAGGGAAAGCTAGATCGATAAGTTCATAAGAGTTAACCATGTCAGGACGACTGATTTCCCTTCAGTCCCGAAAAATAAATTTCACTTGTGAATCACCTTTTAAATAACGAATCAGCTTGAACGAGTAAAGTACAAGTGACACTCCATATAGAAAATTGTATGGAAGCTGTATAGTCAGATTTTTGACAAGTGAATGTTAAAATGCAAATTGTTCGAAGTTACTCGAGATTTCATTTGGTTTTTATACTCATTTGTCGTATGGGCTGGCACATGCAGGTGACACGACTTATGAGAAATCACTTGTGAAATACCAAATTTTTACAATAAGTTTTAACCTATGGTTCTTAGCAGTCAACTTCGGATTTGCGGATTGTTACGAATACTGAGTGAATTGGCAGTCATTTGAGCACGCAATTAGGCGCCCGTGCAACTTAATTTCACCGCGCATCGGCTACGTCCCTAAGCTTCATCTCGTCACAGGAGGGCATCAGCGGGCTTCGACCTAACCTCGTTGCGGGAACACCGAGAAGTACAACCCCTATCGTC
The DNA here is from genome assembly GCF_025231255.1 of Drosophila biarmipes. Lineage (NCBI taxonomy): Eukaryota > Metazoa > Arthropoda > Insecta > Diptera > Drosophilidae > Drosophila > Drosophila biarmipes. The sequence continues at coordinate 88,690 of NW_026114526.1, read as the reverse complement.
ATCTCACCGCGGGAGCGCGTACAGTGATACGGGTTCTATATCGATGGTAAAGTGGCATATCATAATTCACTTGACTTTCAGTCATCAACCGCATAAAGGCCGCGCTCCTTGGATGTGTTGTAGTTTTGGCCTACCTTGTTTCAATAGCGCATAGTGCAGTCATATTACCATTCATTACTTTTATATATAATACTGCCTTGACATTATCAATATTTCCCTACTCTTGGTCTTGATCCTGGTCCTACCATATTTGCCAAAAGTCTTTGAACGACTAATGGCAGGTGAGATGACAAATTATTTAACAAGTAACAATATTCTAACCGATAGGCAGGGTAAAAATGGATACTGGCAACATAATATTTGTGACTCTTTTAGATTATAGAAAAGCATTAGACACGGTAAATCAAAAAATTCTTTGTTTTATGCTAAAACGTCTATATAATTTTTCGCGTGCAGCTAATTTATTTTTATTTGTGCAATCGTGGGCAGTCGGTTTTCATAAATAATGGGTCCTAGGTTCATTAATGTTCTCAGTGTATGTAAGTGATTTACCAAGTATTATGTCAAACTGTGAAGTACACATGTAAGCAGTTGATCTATATATAGTGTATGCCAAACTGAATAGCAAATTGTTGGGCAGTGGGCGAAAAGAGGTATTTAGTGACATCAGCTCCGTAGGTCAGCGCAAGCTGCAGGTAGCGTGCAATATTGGGGCAAAATATATTTAGAATAGACAAAGAGCTGACCATATAAGTGACGTTACAATTAAAATCCTTAACTTGCCACTAAAATCCTAGACACACATTACGGCCCTATTACTATTCTATAAAATTATAAGCAGACAAGAGTTGTGGTATCTGTATGAAAAACTTATTTTTATTTCGTCTAGAAGAACCAGAACCTAAGCACACGGAGGCAGTTTCTTGTATATACTGTTCACACTTGGAACCGATTGCCATACACTATCAAGGCAATCAGTAACGTAGCTCAATTTAAAAACGTACTGCAAGACTATTTGAGAGCACCATCTGACTATTAAACTACACAATTTAGCATATTGGAATTTAAATTTAGACAGAAAGCGAGAACTTATAAAAATGGAAAATTAAAAATTAAAATTTAAAATTACAAGTAAAAGCTAACAAATTAAAAATTAAAATTAAAATAAGAAAATTAGTAATTAAAAACTAAAAATATAAAATTTGAACATAAAAAAAATAAAAATATGAATAATAATAATAATGAAACTATATATTTAAATTGTATTTATTAAGATTTGTAATTATTTGTTTTCATACCATCTGAGTCTACCCAAAGCATATAAGTTCAACTATCAAATTTTACAATTGTGACTAGCGCCTTAATTTATAAGTATGCTACAGGCTTGTAGCGCTGGGATAAAGCAACAAAAGAAAATACCTGCATCATTGCATTGGCATTTACTTTTAAGAAAGTATCTAAAAAATGAAAGTTGCTGGTCACAATGTTGTCTGGAATCTCGTACAATACAACTCTGGACATGACTTTTAGAGCTCAACGTAGTGCCATTGGCTTGCCTAACGCACCAATGGTATTTCAAGAGGACTTTATGGATTTGTTACGACAGCTAAAGCACCAACGCAACATAGTAAATTATGAAGACAAAATCATTATACCATCAAACAACAATAGTCGGAAAAGGAGTTGTCACCCTAATGAGACGAAGGACTCAGGCACCTATTTTATTACAGCAGGTTTTGCTCGGAAGCTGAGACCTTTGTCTTTGGAAATATTCCGCATTTATATCATTTATCATTAAATCCTCTGCTTTACAACCTCCAATTGCATCTGGTGGCTACGATTAAAAGAGTTCCTCTTTCATCGGCCTGGAGAGCAAATACCTCATGTAGACGGAATGAGTAGGAATCCAGTACATCTACCGGGTGATAAAACAATAACCGTAGCAGACAACATATTGATAGTTCTCATCGACGAATACTGGATTTACATATTTGAGGTTTTTGAAAACTGGGACTCCAGTAACCAGTGGAGTTGAATTTAAACTCTATAAACGGCGATTGTACCGAAAACCTGATCATGGAAAAATGTTAGTGGTACCTCAAGCAATCAGATGGCGCCTAACCAAGTGCAACCACGATAAAGCGGGAACCGAAAAGGGCGACTATATCAAGTCCTACATTGCTTCTTGGTGAACTATACTTGCAAGAAGTGTTACACATACCGTTCCGAACAGTTATAATTGATCATATTGGGCAGTTCATATGAAGTAAAACCAACAGCAGCAATAAAAGCCCTGAAACGAATTTGCTGTGCTTTTGGGCAACCTGTACGCCTAATTTCAGATAGAGCCAACTCGTTTACATCAATGCAGTTCGCCCATCTTATAAATGAAAATGGAAGATATGCTACGATGGCAGGTATACTTCCCCAAAGAAATTCGGTGTAGACGATCTGGTTATAATCGAATTTTTTCCAGCTGCGATAGGAATTACACATAAATTGGATCCAGTTTTTAAAAGGACCATATTTGTTATCCAAGGTCCTTCTAACGATCGATACTTAATAGAGGACCTTACAGATCATTCAGTTTCTCAACGACGATACAACGTAGTATCCATCGATCACAAAAAGCCTTGGTGTGCTTTAATCCCAGACTTCGATACCAATAATGAAAGCTATGACTTCTCAACAGAAGACAAACTATCGCCAGGAAAGGTCGATATGTCAAAAATAGAGCAGTATGGTTGGCAATGTCAAAGGAGTAAGACGTTTGCCGCATGCTCATAAGCCAACAAGATTTCTTTATACTTTGTGTTCTCATATATTTGATTAAATTCCTTGTCAATAAATACTTTATAACCATCCTGAACAAGCGCAGAGGTATTTTCGACAGGATATTTTGAAAACACTCACTCAAAAGTGTGTTGAAGAAACAGGATCAGCGTAATGTTAGTGAAGTATTAAGGAAAGAACAGATCGAAAAGTTTAAAGTCGAGGAAGGGAGTATTGGCTGCTGCGCCTCAGTCTTTTTTTTAAGTTTTTGAAGAAGTTTAATAAGAATAACTATTATTTGTTTACAAAGGCAAAGGCGGTTGCACAGTTGCATCAGCGCGCTAGTAAAAATTAATTAATTAATCCAGGGAAAGCTAGATCGACAAGTTCATAAGAGTTAACCATGTCAGGACGACTGATTTCCCTTCAGTCCCGAAAAATAAATTTCACTTGTGAATCACCTTTTAAATAACGAGTCAGCTTGAACGAGTAAAGTACAAGTGACACTCCATATAGAAAATTGTATGGAAGCTGTTAAGTCAGCTTTTTGACAAGTGAAAGTTAAAATGCAAATTGTTCGAAGTCACTCGAGATTTCATTTGGTTTTTATACTCATTTGTCGTATGGGCTGGCACATGCAGGTGACACGACCTATGAGAAATCACTTGTGAAATTCCAAATTTTTACAATGAGTTTTAACATATGGTTCTTGGCAGTCAACTTCGGATTTGCGGATTGTTACGAGTTCGCAAATCACCAAGAGTTATATAATAGGTGCAAGCGGCCAAATTTGCGTTGCGGAATACGCTCATCGGCAGCGCAAACTGGGTGCAATGGCAGTCATTTGAGCACGCAATTAAGCGCCCATGCAACTTAATTTCACCGCGCATCGGCTACGTCCCTAAGCTCCAGTTCGTCACAGGAGGGCATCAGCGGGCTGCGACCTAACCTCGTTGCGGGAACACCAAGAAGTACAACCCAAACCGTCGATCGGATTCTATAACGATGGTAAAGTAGCTTACGTAAATATATGCAAACTTTATATTCATTACTTGCACAAACACATAGTATAATTCACTTGGCTTTCAGTCATCAACCGCATAAAGGTTTTGCTTAAGCCGCCGTGCATCGTTCCTCGCGCGCTCCTTGGATGTGTTGTCGTTTTGGCCTTCCTTGTTTCAATCGCGCATAGTACAGACATATTACCATTCATTACTTTTATATATAATACTGCCTTGACACTATCGATATTTCCCGACTCTTGGTCTTGGTCCTGGTCCAAAAGTCTTTGAACGACTAATGGCTGGTCAGATGACAAATTATTTAACAAGTAACAATATTCTAACCGATAGGCAGGGTAAAAATGGATACTGACAACATAATATTTGTGACTTTTTTAGATAATAGAAAAGCATTAGACACGGTAAATCAAAAAATTCTTTGTATTATGTTAAAACGTCTATGTAATTTTTCGCGTGCATCACTGCAACTAATTTATTTTTATTTGTGCAATCGTGGGCAGTCGGTTTTCATAAATAATGAGTCCTAGGTTCATTAATGTTCTCAGTGTATGTAAGTGATTTACCAAGTATTACGTCAAACTGTGAAGTACACATGTAAGCAGTTGATCTATATATAGTCTATGCCAAACTGAATAGCAAATTGTTAGGCAGTGGGCGAAAAGAGGTATTTAGTGACATCAGCTCCGTAGGTTAGCGCAAGCTGCAGGTAGCGTGCAATATTGGGGCAAAATATATTTAGAATAGACAAAGAGCTGACCATATAAGTGACGTTACAATTAAAATCCTTAACTTGCCACTAAAATCCTGGACACACATTACGGCCCTATAAATCTAGTCTATAAAATTATAAGCAGACAAGAGTTGTGGTATCTGTATGAAAAACTTATGTTTATTTCGTCTAGAAGAACCAGAACCTAAGCACACGGAGGCAGTTTCTTGTATATACTGTTCACACTTGGAACCAATTGCCATACACTATCAAGGCAATCAGTAACGTAGCTCAATTTAAAAACGTACTGCAAGACTATTTGAGAGCACCATCTGACTATTAAACTACACAATTTAGCATATTGGAATTTAAATTTAGACAGAAAGCGAGAACTTATAAAAATGGAAAATTAAAAATTAAAATTTAAAATTACAAGTAAAAGCTAACAAATTAAAAATTAAAATTAAAATAAGAAAATTAGTAATTAAAAACTAAAAATATAAAATTTGAACATAAAAAAAATAAAAATATGAATAATAATAATAATGAAACTATATATTTAAATTGTATTTATTAAGATTTGTAATTATTTGTTTTCATACCATCTGAGTCTACCCAAAGCATATAAGTTCAACTATCAAATTTTACAATTGTGACTAGCGCCTTAATTTATAAGTATGCTACAGGCTTGTAGCGCTGGGATAAAGCAACAAAAGAAAATACCTGCATCATTGCATTGGCATTTACTTTTAAGAAAGTATCTAAAAAATGAAAGTTGCTGGTCACAATGTTGTCTGGAATCTCGTACAATACAACTCTGGACATGACTTTTAGAGCTCAACGTAGTGCCACTGGCTTGCCTAACGCACCAATGGTATTTCAAGAGGACTTTATGGATTTGTTACGACAGCTAAAGCACCAACGCAACATAGTAAATTATGAAGACAAAATCATTATACCATCAAACAACAATAGTCGGAAAAGGAGTTGTCACCCTAATGAGACGAAGGACTCAGGCACCTATTTTATTACAGCAGGTTTTGCTCGGAAGCTGAGACCTTTGTCTTTGGAAATATTCCGCATTTATATCATTTATCATTAAATCCTCTGCTTTACAACCTCCAATTGCATCTGGTGGCTACGATTAAAAGAGTTCCTCTTTCATCGGCCTGGAGAGCAAATACCTCATGTAGACGGAATGAGTAGGAATCCAGTACATCTACCGGGTGATAAAACAATAACCGTAGCAGACAACATATTGATAGTTCTCATCGACGAGTACTGGATTTACATATTTGAGGTTTTTGAAAACTGGGACTCCAGTAACCAGTGGAGTTGAATTTAAACTCTATAAACGGCGATTGTACCGAAAACCTGATCATGGAAAAATGTTAGTGGTACCTCAAGCAATCAGATGGCGCCTAACCAAGTGCAACCACGATAAAGCGGGAACCGAAAAGGGCGACTATATCAAGTCCTACATTGCTTCTTGGTGAACTATACTTGCAAGAAGTGTTACACATACCGTTCCGAACAGTTATAATTGATCATATTGGGCAGTTCATATGAAGTAAAACCAACAGCAGCAATAAAAGCCCTGAAACGAATTTGCTGTGCTTTTGGGCAACCTGTACGCCTAATTTCAGATAGAGCCAACTCGTTTACATCAATGCAGTTCGCCCATCTTATAAATGAAAATGGAAGATATGCTACGATGGCAAGTATACTTCCCCAAAGAAATTCGGTGTAGACGATCTGGTTATAATCGAATTTTTTCCAGCTGCGATAGGAATTACACATAAATTGGATCCAGTTTTTAAAAGGACCTTATTTGTTATCCAAGGTCCTTCTAACGATCGATACTTAATAGAGGACCTTTCAGATCATTCAGTTTCTCAACGACGATACAACGTAGTATCCATCGATCACAAAAACCCTTGGTGTGCTTTAATCCCAGACTTCGATACCAATAATGAAAGCTATGACTTCTCAACAGAAGACAAACTATCGCCAGGAAAGGTCGATATGTCAAAAATAGAGCAGTATGGTTGGCAATGTCAAAGGAGTACGACGTTTGCCGCATGCTCATAAGCCAACAAGATTTCTTTATACTTTGTGTTCTCATATATTTGATTAAATTCCTTGTCAATAAATACTTTATAACCATCCTGAACAAGCGCAGAGGTATTTTCGACAGGATATTTTGAAAACACTCACTCAAAAGTGTGTTGAAGAAACAGGATCAGCGTAATGTTAGCGAAGTATTAAGGAAAGAACAGATCGAAAAGTTTAAAGTCGAGGAAGGGAGTATTGGCTGCTGCGCCTCAGTCTTTTTTTTAAGTTTTTCAAGAAGTTTAATAAGAATAACTAATATTTGTTTACAAAGACAAAGGCGGTTGCACAGTTGCATCAGCGCGCTAGTAAAAATTAATTAATTAATCCAGGGAAAGCTAGATCGACAAGTTCATATGAGTTAACCATGTCAGGACGACTAATTTCCCTTCAGTCCCGAAAAATAAATTTCACTTGTGAATCACCTTTTAAATAACGTGTGACGAGTCAGCTTGAACGAGTAAAGTACAAGTGACACTCCATAAAGAAAATTGTATGGAAGCTGTATAGTCAGATTTTTGACAAGTGAAAGTTAAAATGCAAATTGTTTGAAGTTCCTCGAGATTTCATTTGGTTTTTATACTCATTTGTCGTATGGGCTGGCACATGCAGGTGACACGACCTATGAGAAATCACTTGTGAAATTCCAAATTTTTACAATGAGTTTTAACCTGTGATCCTTAGCAGTCAACTTCGGATTTGCGGATTGTTACGAGTTCGCAAATCACCAAGAGTTATATAATAGGTGCAAGCGGCCAAATTTGCGTTGCGCAATACGCTCATCGGCATCGCATACTGAATGCATTGGACGTCATTTGAGCACGCAATTAAGCGCCCGTGCAACTTAATTTCACCGCGGATCGGCTACGTCCCTAAGCTTCATCTCGTCACAGGAGGGCATCAGCGGGCTTCGACCTAACCTCGTTGCGGGAACACCGAGAAGTACAACCCCTATCGTCATCTCACCGCGGGAGCGCGTACAGTGATACGGGTTCTATATCGATGGTAAAGTGGCTTACGTAAATATATGCAAACTTTATTTTCATCACAATAACCGTAGCAGACGTAAACTCTATAAACGGCGATTGTACCGAAAACCTGATCATGGAAAAATGTTAGTGGTACCTCAAGCAATCAGATGGCGCCTAACCAAGTGCAACCACGATAAAGCGGGAACCAAAAAAGGCGACTATGTCAAGTCCTACATTGCTTCTTGGTGAACTATACTTGCAAGAAGTGTTACACATACCGTTCCGAACAGTTATCATTCATCACATTGGGCAGTTCATATAAAGTAAAACCAACAGCTGCAATAAAAGCCCTGAAACGAATTTGCTGTGTTTAGAGCCAACTCTTTTACATCAATGCAGTTCGCCCATCTTATAAATGAAAATGGAAGATATGCTACGATGGCAGGTATACTTCCCCAAAGAAATTCGGTGTAGACGATCTGGTTATAATCGAATTTTTTCCAGCTGCGATAGGAATTACACATAAATTGGATCCAGTTTTTAAAAGGACCTTTTTTGTTATCCAAGGTCCTTCTAACGATCGATACTTAATAGAGGACCTTACAGATCATTCAGTTTCTCAACGACGATACAACGTAGTATCCATCGATCACAAAAAGCCTTGGTGTGCTTTAATCCCAGACTTCGATACCAATAATGAAAGCTATGACTTCTCAACAGAAGACAAACTATCGCCAGGAAAGGTCGATATGTCAAAAATAGAGCAGTATGGTTGGCAATGTCAAAGGAGTACGACGTTTGCCGCATGCTCATAAGCCAACAAGATTTCTTTATACTTTGTGTTCTCATATATTAGATTAAATTCCTTGTCAATAAATACTTTATAACCATCCTGAACAAGCGCAGAGGTATTTTCGACAGGATATTTTGAAAACACTCACTCAAAAGTGTGTTGAAGAAACAGGATCAGCGTAATGTTAGCGAAGTATTAAGGAAAGAACAGATCGAAAAGTTTAAAGTCGAGGAAGGGAGTATTGGCTGCTGCGCCTCAGTCTTTTTTTTAAGTTTTTCAAGAAGTTTAATAAGAATAACTAATATTTGTTTACAAAGACAAAGGCGGTTGCACAGTTGCATCAGCGCGCTAGTAAAAATTAATTAATTAATCCAGGGAAAGCTAGATCGACAAGTTCATATGAGTTAACCATGTCAGGACGACTAATTTCCCTTCAGTCCCGAAAAATAAATTTCACTTGTGAATCACCTTTTAAATAACGTGTGACGAGTCAGCTTGAACGAGTAAAGTACAAGTGACACTCCATAAAGAAAATTGTATGGAAGCTGTATAGTCAGATTTTTGACAAGTGAAAGTTAAAATGCAAATTGTTTGAAGTTCCTCGAGATTTCATTTGGTTTTTATACTCATTTGTCGTATGGGCTGGCACATGCAGGTGACACGACCTATGAGAAATCACTTGTGAAATTCCAAATTTTTACAATGAGTTTTAACTTATGGTTCGTAGCAGTCAACTTCGGATTTGCGGATTGTTACGAGTTCGCAAATCACCAACTCGTTTACATCAATGCAGTTCGCCCATCTTATAAATGAAAATGGAAGATATGCTACGATGGCAGGTATACTTCCCCAAAGAAATTCGGTGTAGACGATCTGGTTATAATCGAATTTTTTCCAGCTGCGATAGGAATTACACATAAATTGGATCCAGTTTTTAAAAGGACCTTATTTGTTATCCAAGGTCCTTCTAACGATCGATACTTAATAGAGGACCTTACAGATCATTCAGTTTCTCAACGACGATACAACGTAGTATCCATCGATCACAAAAAGCCTTGGTGTGCTTAAATCCCAGACTTCGATACCAATAATGAAAGCTATGACTTCTCAACAGAAGACAAACTATCACCAGGAAAGGTCGATATGTCAAAAATAGAGCAGTATGGTTGGCAATGTCAAAGGAGTACGACGTTTGCCGCATGCTCATAAGCCAACAAGATTTCTTTATACTTTGTGTTCTCATATATTTGATTAAATTCCTTGTCAATAAATACTTTATAACCATCCTGAACAAGCGCAGAGGTATTTTCGACAGGATATTTTGAAAACACTCACTCAAAAGTGTGTTGAAGAAACAGGATCAGCGTAATGTTAGCGAAGTATTAAGGAAAGAACAGATCGAAAAGTTTAAAGTCGAGGAAGGGAGTATTGGCTGCTGCGCCTCAGTCTTTTTTTTAAGTTTTTCAAGAAGTTTAATAAGAATAACTAATATTTGTTTACAAAGACAAAGGCGGTTGCATAGTTGCATCAGCGCGCTAGTAAAAATTAATTAATTAATCCAGGGAAAGCTAGCTCGACAAGTTCATATGAGTTAACCATGTCAGGACGACTAATTTCCCTTCAGTCTCGAAAAATAAATTTCACTTGTGAATCACCTTTTAAATAACGTGTGACGAGTCAGCTTGAACGAGTAAAGTACAAGTGACACTCCATAAAGAAAATTGTATGGAAGCTGTATAGTCAGATTTTTGACAAGTGAAAGTTAAAATGCAAATTGTTTGAAGTTACTCGAGATTTCATTTGGTTTTTATACTCATTTGTCGTATGGGCTGGCACATGCAGGTGACACGACCTATGAGAAATCACTTGTGAAATTCCAAATTTTTACAATGAGTTTTAACTTATGGTTCGTAGCAGTCAACTTCGGATTTGCGGATTGTTACGAGTTCGCAAATCACCAAGAGTTATATAATAGGTGCAAGCGGCCAAATTTGCGTTGCGCAATACGCTCATCGGCATCGCATACTGAATGCATTGGACGTCATTTGAGCACGCAATTAAGCGCCCGTGCAACTTAATTTCACCGCGGATCGGCTACGTCCCTAAGCTTCATCTCGTCACAGGAGGGCATCAGCGGGCTTCGACCTAACCTCGTTGCGGGAACACCGAGAAGTACAACCCCTATCGTCATCTCACCGCGGGAGCGCGTACAGTGATACGGGTTCTATATCGATGGTAAAGTGGCTTACGTAAATATATGCAAACTTTATTTTCATCACAATAACCGTAGCAGACGTAAACTCTATAAACGGCGATTGTACCAAAAACCTGATCATGGAAAAATGTTAGTGGTACCTCAAGCAATCAGATGGCGCCTAACCAAGTGCAACCACGATAAAGCGGGAACCGAAAAGGGCGACTATGTCAAGTCCTACATTGCTTCTTGGTGAACTATACTTGCAAGAAGTGTTACACATACCGTTCCGAACAGTTATCATTCATCACATTGGGCAGTTCATATAAAGTAAAACCAACAGCTGCAATAAAAGCCCTGAAACGAATTTGCTGTGTTTAGAGCCAACTCTTTTACATCAATGCAGTTCGCCCATCTTATAAATGAAAATGGAAGATATGCTACGATGGCAGGTATATCCCCAAAGAAATTCGGTGTAGACGATCTGGTTATAATCGAATTTTTTCCAGCTGCGATAGGAATTACACATAAATTGGATCCAGTTTTTAAAAGGACCTTATTTGTTATCCAAGGTTCTTTCTAACGATCGATACTTAATAGAGGACCTTACAGATCATTCAGTTTCTCAACGACGATACAACGTAGTATCCATCGATCACAAAAAGCCTTGGTGTGCTTTAATCCCAGACTTCGATACCAATAATGAAAGCTATGACTTCTCAATAGAAGACTAACTATCGCCAGGAAAGGCCGATATGTCAAAAATAGAGCAGTATGGTTGGCAATGTCAAAGGAGTAAGACGTTTGCCGCATGCTCATAAGCCAACAAGATTTCTTTATACTTTGTGTTCTCATATATTTGATTAAATTCCTTGTCAATAAATACTTTATAACCATCCTGAACAAGCGCAGAGGTATTTTCGACAGGATATTTTGAAAACACTCACTCAAAAGTGTGTTGAAGAAACAGGATCAGCGTAATGTTAGCGAAGTATTAAGGAAAGAACAGATCGAAAAGTTTAAAGTCGAGGAAGGGAGTATTGGCTGCTGCGCCTCAGTCTTTTTTTTAAGTTTTTCAAGAAGTTTAATAAGAATAACTATTATTTGTTTACAAAGACAAAGGCGGTTGCACAGTTGCATCAGCGCGCTAGTAAAAATTAATTAATTAATCCAGGGAAAGCTATATCGACAAGTTCATAAGAGTTAACCATGTCAGGACGACTGATTTCCCTTCAGTCCCGAAAAATAAATTTCACTTGTGAATCACCTTTTAAATAACGTGTGACGAGTCAGCTTGAACGAGTAAAGTACAAGTGACACTCCATATAGAAAATTGTATGGAAGCTATATAGTCAGCTTTTTGACAAGTGAAAGTTAAAATGCAAATTGTTCGAAGTCACTCGAGATTTCATTTGGTTTTTATACTCATTTGTCGTATGGGCATGCAGGTGACACGACCTATGAGAAATCACTTGTGAAATTCCAAATTTTTACAATGAGTTTTAACCTATGATCCTTAGCAGTCAACTTCGGATTTGCGGATTGTTACGAGTTCGCAAATCACCAAGAGTTATATAATAGGTGCCAGCGGCCAAATTTGCGTTGCGAAATACGCTCATCGGCATCGCATACTGAATGCATTGGACGTCATTTGAGCGCGCAATTAAGCGCCCGTGCAACTTAATTTCACCGCGGATCGGCTACGTCCCTAAGCTCCATCTCGTCACAGGAGGGCATCAGCGGGCTGCGACCTAACCTCGTTGCGGGAACACCGAGAAGTACAACCCCAATCGTCATCTCATCGCGGGAGCGCGTACAGTGATACGGATGGTAAAGTGGTCTATGTAATTTTTCGCGTGCATCAGTGCAACTAATTTATTTTTATTTGTGCACTCGTGGGCAGTCGGTTTTCATAAATAATGAGTCCTAGGTTCATTAATGTTCTCAGTGTATGTAAGTGATTTACCAAGTATTACGTCAAACTGTGAAGTACACATGTAAGCAGTTGATCTATATATAGTCTATGCCAAACTGAATAGCAAATTGTTAGGCAGTGGGCGAAAAGATGTATTTAGTGACATCAGCTCCGTAGGTCAGCGCAAGCTGCAGGTAGCGTTCAATATTGGGGCAAAATATATTTAGAATAGACAAAGAGCTGACCATATAAGTGACGTTACAATTAAAATCCTTAACTTGCCACTAAAATCCTGGACACACATTACGGCCCTATTACTAGTCTATAAAATTATAAGCAGACAAGAGTCGTCGTATCTGTATGAAAAACTTATTTTTATTTCGTCTAGAAGAACCAGAACCTAAGCACACGGAGGCAGGTTCTTGTATATACTGTTCACACTTGGAACCGATTGCCATACACTATCAAGGCAATCAATAACGTAGCTCAATTTAAAAACGTACTGCAAGACTATTTGAGAGCACCATCTGACTATTAAACTACACAATTTAGCATATTGCAATTTAAATTTAGACAGAAAGCGAGAACTTATAAAAATGGAAAATTAAAAATTTTAATTTTAAGTTACAAGTACAAACTAGCAAATTAAAAATTAAAATAAAAATAAGAAAATTAATAATTAAAAACTAAAAATTTAAAATTTAAACACAAAACAAAAAAAATATGAATAATAATAATAACGAAACGACTTATATATTTAAATTGTATTTATTAAGATTTGTAATTATTTGTTTTCATACCATCTGAGTCTACCCAAAGCATATAAGTTCAACTATCAAATTTTACAATTGTGACTAGCGCCTTAATTTATAAGTATGCTACATGGTTGTAGCGCTGGGATAAAGCAACAAAAACAAAATTACTGCATCATTGCATTGGCATTTACTTTTAAGAAAGTATCTAAAAAATAAAAGTTGCTGGTCACAATGTTGTCTGGAATCTCGTACTATACAACTCTGGACATGACTTTTAGGGCTCAACGTAGTGCCATTGGCTTGCCTAACGCAGCAATGGTATTTCAAGAGGACTTTATGGATTTGTTACGACAGCTAAAGCACCAACGCAACATAGTAAATTATGAAGACAAAATCATTATATCATCAAACAACAATAGTCGGAAAAGGACTTGTCATCCTAAGAGACGAAGGACTCAGGCCCCTATTTTATTACAGCAGATTTTGCTCGGAAGCTGAGACCTTTGTCTTTGGAAATATTCGGCATTTATATCATTTATCATTAAATCCTCTGCTTTACAACCTCCAATTGCATCTGGTGGCTACGATTATAAGAGTTCCTCTTTAAATGCAAACATCGGCCTGGAGAGCAAATACCTCATGTAGACGGAATGAGTAGGAATCCAGTACATCTACCGGGTGACAAAACAATAACCGTAGCAGACAACATATTGATAGTTCTCATCGACGAATACTGGATTTACTCATAAAAATAAAAGACATCTTTGAGGTTTTTGAAAACTGGGACTCCAGTAACCAGTGGAGTTGAATTTAAACTCTATAAACGGCGATTGTACCGAAAACCTGATCATGGAAAAATGTTAGTGGTACCTCAAGCAATCAGATGGCGCCTAACTAAGTGCAACCACGATAAAGCGGGAACCGAAAGGGGCGACTATATCAAGTCCTACATTGCTTCTTGGTGAACTATACTTGCAAGAAGTGTTACACATACCGTTCCGAACAGTTATCATTGATCATATTGGGCAGTTCATATGAAGTAAAACCAACAGCAGCAATAAAAGCCCTGAAACGAATTTGCTGTGCTTTTGGGCAGCCTGTACGCCTAATTTCAGATAGAGCCAACTCGTTTACATCAATGCAGTTCGCCCATCTTATAAATGAAAATGGAAGATATGCTACGATGGCAGGTATACTTCCCCAAAGAAATTCGGTGTAGACGATCTGGTTATAATCGAATTTTTTTCCAGCTGCGATAGGAATTACACATAAATTGGATCCAGTTTTTAAAAGGACCTTATTTGTTATCCAAGGTTCTTTCAAACGATCGATACTTAATAGAGGACTTTGCAGATCATTCAGTTTCTCAACGACGATACAACAACGTAGTATCCATCGATCACAAAAAGCCTTGGTGTGCTTTAATCCCAGACTTCGATACAAATAATGAAAGCTATGGCTTCTCAACAGAAGACTAACTATCGCCAGGAAAGGCCGATATGTCAAAAATAGGGCAGTATGGTTGGCAATGTCAAAGGAGTAAGACGTTTGCCGCATGCTCATAAGCCAACAAGATTTCTTTATACTTGGTGTTCTCATTTATTTCATTAAATTCCTTGTCAATAAATACTTTATATCCATCTTGAACAAGCGCAGAGGTATTTTCGACAAGATATTTTGAAAACACTCACTCAAAAGTGTGTTGAAGAAACAGGATCAGCGTAATGTTAGCGAAGTATTAAGGAAAGAACAGATCGAAAAGCTTAAAGTCGAGGAAGGGAGTATTGGCTGCTGCGCCTCAGTCTTTTTTTTTTAAGTTTTTCAAGAAGTTTAAAAAGAATAACTATTATTTGTTTGCAAAGACAAAGGCGGTTGCACAGTTGCATCAGCGCGCTAGTGAAAATTAATTAATTAATCCAGGGAAAGCTAGATCGATAAATTCATAAGAGTTAACCATGTCAGGACGACTGATTTCCCTTCAGTCCCGAAAAATAAATTTCACTTGTGAATCATCTTTTAAATAAGGTGTGACTAGTCAGCTTGAACGAGTAAAGTACAACTGACACTCCATATAGAAAATTGTATGGGAGCTGTAAAGTCAGCTTTTTGACAAGTGAAAGTTAAAATGCAAATTGTTCGAAGTCACTCGATATTTCATTTGGTTTTTATACTCATTTGTCGTATGGGCTGACACGACCCATGAGAAATCACTTGTGAAATTCCAAATTTTTACAATGAGTTTTAACTTATGGTTCGTAGCAGTCAACTTCGGATTTGCGGATTGTTACGAGTTCGCAAATCACCAAGAGTTATATAATAGGTGCAAGCAGCCAAATTTGCGTTGCGCAATACGCTCATCGGCATCGCATACTGAATGCATTGGACGTCATTTGAGCACGCAATTAAGCGCCCGTGCAACTTAATTTCACCGCGGATCGGCTACGTCCCTAAGCTCCATCTCGTCACAGGAGGGCATCAGCGGGCTGCGACCTAACCTCGTTGCGGGAACACCGAGAAGTACAACCCCGATCGTCATCTCATCTCGGGAGCGCGTACAGTGATACGGATTCTATATCGATGGTAAAGTGGTCTATGTAATTTTTCGCGTGCATCAGTGCAACTAATTTATTTTTTATTTGTGCAATCGTGGGCAGTCGGTTTTCATAAATAATGAGTCCTAGGTTCATTAATGTTCTCAGTGTATGTAAGTGATTTACCAAGTATTACGTCAAACTGTAAAGTACACAAGTAAGCAGTTGATCTATATATAGTCTATGCCAAACTGAATAGCAAATTGTTAGGCAGTGGGCGAAAAGAGGTATTTAGTGACATCAGCTCCGTAGGTTAGCGCAAGCTGCAGGTAGCGTTCAATATTGGGGCAAAATATATTTAGAATAGACAAAGAGCTGACCATATAAGTGACGTTACAATTAAAATCCTTAACTTGCCACTAAAATCCTGGACACACATTACGGCCCTATTACTAGTCTATAAAATTATAAGCAGACAAGAGTCGTCGTATCTGTATGAAAAACTTATTTTTATTTCGTCTAGAAGAACCAGAACCTAAGCACACGGAGGCAGGTTCTTGTATATACTGTTCACACTTGGAACCGATTGCCATACACTATCAAGGCAATCAGTAACGTAGCTCAATTTAAAAACTTACTGCAAGACTATTTGAGAGCACCATCTGACTATTAAACTACACAATTTAGCATATTGCAATTTAAATTTAGACAG
Organism: Drosophila biarmipes; assembly: GCF_025231255.1. Lineage (NCBI taxonomy): Eukaryota > Metazoa > Arthropoda > Insecta > Diptera > Drosophilidae > Drosophila > Drosophila biarmipes. Next base: position 72,204 of record NW_026114526.1, on the reverse strand, counting down.
AAAGCGAGAACTTATAAAAATGGAAAATTAAAAATTTTAATTTTAAGTTACAAGTACAAACTAGCAAATTAAAAATTAAAATAAAAATAAGAAAATTAATAATTAAAAACTAAAAATTTAAAATTTAAACACAAAACAAAAAAAAATATGAATAATAATAATAACGAAACGACTTATATATTTAAATTGTATTTATTAAGATTTGTAATTATTTGTTTTCATACCATCTGAGTCTACCCAAAGCATATAAGTTCAACTATCAAATTTTACAATTATGACTAGCGCCTTAATTTATAAGTATGCTACATGGTTGTAGCGCTGGGATAAAGCAACAAAACAAAATACCTGCATCATTGCATTGGCATTTACTTTTAAGAAAGTATCTAAAAAATAAAAGTTGCTGGTCACAATGTTGTCTGGAATCTCGTACTATACAACTCTGGACATGACTTTTAGGGCTCAACGTAGTGCCATTGGCTTGCCTAACGCAGCAATGGTATTTCAAGAGGACTTTATGGATTTGTTACGACAGCTAAAGCACCAACGCAACATAGTAAATTATGAAGACAAAATCATTATACCATCAAACAACAATAGTCGGAAAAGGACTTGTCATCCTAAGAGACGAAGGACTCAGGCCCCTATTTTATTACAGCAGGTTTTGCTCGGAAGCTGAGACCTTTGTCTTTGGAAATATTCGGCATTTATATCATTTATCATTAAATCCTCTGCTTTACAACCTCCAATTGCATCTGGTGGCTACGATTATAAGAGTTCCTCTTTAAATGCAAACATCGGCCTGGAGAGCAAATACCTCATGTAGACGGAATGAGTAGGAATCCAGTACATCTACCGGGTGACAAAACAATAACCGTAGCAGACAACATATTGATAGTTCTCATCGACGAATACCGGATTTACTCATAAAAATAAAAGACATCTTTGAGGTTTTTGAAAACTGGGACTCCAGTAACCAGTGGAGTTGAATTTAAACTCTATAAACGGCGATTGTACCGAAAACCTGATCATGGAAAAATGTTAGTGGTACCTCAAGCAATCAGATGGCGCCTAACCAAGTGCAACCACGATAAAGCGGGAACCGAAAAGGGCGACTATGTCAAGTCCTACATTGCTTCTTGGTGAACTATACTTGCAAGAAGTGTTACACATACCGTTCCGAACAGTTATCATTCATCACATTGGGCAGTTCATATAAAGTAAAACCAACAGCTGCAATAAAAGCCCTGAAACGAATTTGCTGTGTTTAGAGCCAACTCTTTTACATCAATGCAGTTCGCCCATCTTATAAATGAAAATGGAAGATATGCTACGATGGCAGGTATACTTCCCCAAAGAAATTCGGTGTAGACGATCTGGTTATAATCGAATTTTTTCCAGCTGCGATAGGAATTACACATAAATTGGATCCAGTTTTTAAAAGGACCTTATTTGTTATCCAAGGTTCTTTCTAACGATCGATACTTAATAGAGGACCTTACAGATCATTCAGTTTCTAAACGACGATACAACAAAGTAGTATCCATCGATCACAAAAAGCCTTTGTGTGCTTTAATCCCAGACTTCGATACCAATAATGAAAGCTATGACTTCTCAACAGAAGACAAACTATCGCCAGGAAAGGTCGATATGTCAAAAATAGAGCAGTATGGTTGGCAATGTCAAAGGAGTACGACGTTTGCCGCATGCTCATAAGCCAACAAGATTTCTTTATACTTTGTGTTCTCGTATATTTGATTAAATTCCTTGTCAATAAATACTTTTTAACCATCCTGAACAAGCGCAGAGGTATTTTCGACAGGATGTTTTGAAAACACTCATTCAAAAGTGTATTGAAGAAACAGGATCAGCGTAATGTTGACTCCATGGTTTAGCGAAGAATTAAGGAAAGAACAGATCGAAAAGTTTAAAGTCGAGGAAGGGAGTATTGGCTGCTGCGCCAATTTTTTTTTTTAAATTTTTCAAGAAGTTTAATAAGAATAACTATTATTTGTTTGCAAAGACAAAGGCGGTTGCACAGTTGCATCAGCGCGCTAGTGAAAATTTATTAATTAATCCAGGGAAAGCTAGATCGATAAATTCATAAGAGTTAACCATGTCAGGACGACTGATTTCCCTTCAGTCCCGAAAAATAAATTTCACTTGTGAATCATCTTTTAAATAAGGTGTGACTAGTCAGCTTGAACGAGTAAAGTACAACTGACACTCCATATAGAAAATTGTATGGAAGCTGTAAAGTCAGCTTTTTGACAAGTGAAATTTAAAATGCAAATTGTTCGAAGTCACTCGATATTTCGTTTGGTTTTTATACTCATTTGTCGTATGGGCTGTCACATGCAGGTGACACGACCCATGAGAAATCACTTGTGAAATTCCAAATTTTTACAATGAGTTTTAACTTATGGTTCGTAGCAGTCAACTTCGGATTTGCGGATTGTTACGAGTTCGCAAATCACCAAGAGTTATATAATAGGTGCAAGCGGCCAAATTTGCGTTGCGCAATACGCTCATCGGCATCGCATACTGAATGCATTGGACGTCATTTGAGCACGCAATTAAGCGCCCGTGCAACTTAATTTCACCGCGGATCGGCTACGTCCCTAAGCTCCATCTCGTCACAGGAGGGCATCAGCGGGCTGCGACCTAACCTCGTTGCGGGAACACCGAGAAGTACAACCCCAATCGTCATCTCATCTCGGGAGCGCGTACAGTGATACGGATTCTATATCGATGGTAAAGTGGTCTATGTAATTTTTCGCGTGCATCAGTGCAACTAATTTATTTTTTATTTGTGCAATCGTGGGCAGTCGGTTTTCATAAATAATGAGTCCTAGGTTCATTAATGTTCTCAGTGTATGTAAGTGATTTACCAAGTATTACGTCAAACTGTGAAGTACACAAGTAAGCAGTTGATCTATATATAGTCTATGCCAAACTGAATAGCAAATTGTTAGGCAGTGGGCGAAAAGAGGTATTTAGTGACATCAGCTCCGTAGGTTAGCGCAAGCTGCAGGTAGCGTTCAATAGCGTTGGGGCAAAATATATTTAGAATAGACAAAGAGCTGACCATATAAGTGACGTTACAATTAAAATCCTTAACTTGCCACTAAAATCCTGGACACACATTACGGCCCTATTACTAGTCTATAAAATTATAAGCAGACAAGAGTCGTCGTATCTGTATGAAAAACTTATTTTTTTTTCGTCTAGAAGAACCAGAACCTAAGCACACGGAGGCAGTTTCTTGTATATACTGTTCACACTTGGAACCGATTGCCGTACACTATCAAGGCAATCAGTAACGTAGCTCAATTTAAAAACGTACTGCAAGACTATTTGAGAGCACCATCTGACTATTAAACTACACAATTTAGCATATTGCAATTTAAATTTAGACAGAAAGCGAGAACTTATAAAAATGGAAAATTAAAAATTTTAATTTTAAGTTACAAGTACAAACTAGCAAATTAAAAATTAAAATAAAAATAAGAAAATTGGTAATTAAAAACTAAAAATTTAAAATTTAAACACAAAACAAAAAAAATATGAATAATAATAATAACGAAACGACTTATATATTTAAATTGTATTTATTAAGATTTGTAATTATTTGTTTTCATACCATCTGAGTCTACCCAAAGCATATAAGTTCAACTATCAAATTTTACAATTGTGACTAGCGCCTTAATTTATAAGTATGCTACATGGTTGTAGCGCTGGGATAAAGCAACAAAAACAAAATAACTGCATCATTGCATTGGCATTTACTTTTAAGAAAGTATCTAAAAAATAAAAGTTGCTGGTCACAATGTTGTCTGGAATCTCGTACTATACAACTCTGGACATGACTTTTAGGGCTCAACGTAGTGCCATTGGCTTGCCTAACGCAGCAATGGTATTTCAAGAGGACTTTATGGATTTGTTACGACAGCTAATGCACCAACGCAACATAGTAAATTATGAAGACAAAATCATTATACCATCAAACAACAATAGTCGGAAATGGACTTGTCATCCTAATGAGACGAAGGACTCAGGCCCCTATTTTATTACAGCAGGTTTTGCTCGGAAGCTGAGACCTTTGTCTTTGGAAATATTCCGCATTTATATCATTTATCATTAAATCCTCTGCTTTACAACCTCCAATTGCATCTGGTGGCTAGGATTATAAGAGTTCCTCTTTAAATGCAAACATCGGCCTGGAGAGAAAATACCTCATGTAGACGGAATGAGTAGGACTCCAGTACATCTACCGGGGGACAAAACAATAACCGTAACAGACAACATATTGATAGTTCTCATCGACGAATACTGGATTTACCTGATCATGGAAAAATGTTAGTGGTACCTCAAGCAATCAGATGGCGCCTAACCAAGTGCAACCACGATAAAGCGGGACATTTTGGAACCGAAATGGGCGGCTATATACATACATTGCTACATTGCTTCTTGGTGAACTATACTTGCAAGAAGTGTTACACATACCTTTCCGAACAGTTAACATTGATCACATTGGGCAGTTCATATGAAGTAAAACCAACAGCAGCAATCAAAGCCCTGAAACGAATTTGTTGTGTTTTTGGGCAGCCTGTTCGCCTAATTTCAGATAGAGCCAACTCGTTTACATCTATGCAGTCCGCCCATCTTATAAATGAAAATGGAAGATATGCTACGATGGCAGGTATACTTCCCCAAAGAAATTCGGTGTAGACGATCTGGTTATAATCGAATTTTTTCCAGCTGCGATAGGAATTACACATAAATTGGATCCAGTTTTTAAAAGGACCTTATTTGTTATCCAAGGTTCTTTCTAACGATCGATACTTAATAGAGGACTTTACAGATCATTCAGTTTCTAAACGACGATACAACAAAGTAGTATCCATCGATCACAAAAAGCCTTTGTGTGCTTTAATCCCAGACTTCGATACCAATAATGAAAGCTATGACTTCTCAACAGGAGACTTACTATCGCCAGGAAAGGCCGATATATCAAAAATAGGGCAGTATGGTTGGCAATGTCAAAGGAGTAAGACATTTGCCGCATGCTCATAAGCCAACAAGATTTCTTTATACTTTGTGTTCTCGTATATTTGATTAAATTCCTTGTCAATAAATACTTTTAACCCATCCTGAACAAGCGCAGAGGTATTTTCGACAGGATGTTTTGAAAACACTCATTTAAAAGTGTGTTGAAGAAACAGGATCAGCGTAATGTTGACTCCATGGCTTAGCGAAGTATTAAAGAAAGAACAGATCGAAAAGTTTAAAGTCGAGGAAGGGAGTATTGGCTGCTGCGCCTTAGTCTTTTTTTTAAGTTTTTCAAGAAGTTTAATAAGAATAACTATTATTTGTTTACAAAGGCAAAGACGGTTGCACAAATTTCACTTGTGAATCACATTTTAAATAACGTGTGACGAGTAAGCTTGAACGAGTAATGTACAAGTGACACTCCATATAGAAAATTGTATGGAAGCTGTAAAGTCAGCTTTTTGACAAGTGAAAGTTAAAATGCAAATTGTTCGAAGTCACTCGAGATTTCATTTGGTTTTTATACTCATTTGTCGTATGGGCATGCAGGTGACACGACCTATGAGAAATCACTTGTGAAATTCCAAATTTTTACAATGAGTTTTAACCTATGATCCTTAGCAGTCAACTTCGGATTTGCGGATTGTTACGAGTTCGCAAATCACCAAGAGTTATATAATAGGTGCCAGCGGCCAAATTTGCGTTGCGCAATACGCTCATCGGCATCGCATACTGAATGCCTTGGACGTCATTTGAGCACGCAATTAAGCGCCCGTGCAACTTAATTTCACCGCGGATCGGCTAAGCTCCATCTCGTCACAGGAGGGCATCAGCGGGCTTCGACCTAACCTTGTTGCGGGAACACCGAGAAGTACAACCCCAATCGTCATCTCATCGCGGGAGCGCGTACAGTGATACGGATTCTATATCGATGGTAAAGTGGTCTATATAATTTTTGGCGTGCATCAGTGCAACTAATTTATTTTTATTTGTGCAATCGTGGGCAGTCGGTTTTCATAAATAATGAGTCCTAGGTTCATTACTCTTCTCAGTGTATGTAAGTGGTTTACTAAGTATTATGTCAAACTGTGAAGTACACATGTAAGCAGTTGATCTATATATAGTGTATGCCAAACTGAATAGCAAATTGTTAGGTTGTGGGCGAAAAGAGGTATTCAGTGACATCAGCTCCGTAAGTCAGCGCAAGCTGCAGGTAGCGTTCAATATTGTGGCAAAATATATTTAGAATAGACAAAGAGCTGACCATATAAGTGACGCTACAATTAAAATCCTTAACTTGCCACTAAAATCCTGGACACACATTACGGCCCTATTACTAGTCTATAAAATTATAAGCAGACAAGAGTCGTCGTATCTGTATGAAAAACTTATTTTTATTTCGTCTAGAAGAACCAGAACCTAAGCACACGGAGGCAGGTTCTTGTATATACTGGAACCGTTTGCCATACACTATCAAGGCAATCAGTAACGTAGCTCAAGTTAAAAACGTACTGCAAGACTATTTGAGAGCACCATCTGACTATTAAACTACAAAATTTAGCATATTGGAATTTAAATTTAGACAGAAAGCGAGAACTTATAAAAATGGAAAATTAAAAATTAAAATTTTAAGCTACAAGTAAAAACTAACAAACTACAAATTAAAATTAAAATAAGAAAATTCATAATTAAATTTAAACATAAAAAAAATAAAAATATGAATAATAATAATAATGAAACTATATATTTAAATTGTATTTGTTAAGATTTGTAATTATTTGTTTTCATACCATCTGAGTCTACCCTAAGCATATAAGTTCAACTATCAAATTTTACAATTGTGACTAGCGCCTTAATTTATAAGTATGCTACATACTTGTAGCGCTGGGATAAAGCAACAAAAAAAAGAGAATACCTGCATCGTTGCATTGGCGTTTACTTTTAATAAAGTATCTAAAAAATGAAAGTTGCTGGTCACAATGTTGTCTGGAATCTAGTACTATACAACTCTGGACATGACTTTTAGAGCTCAACGTAATGCCATTGGCTTGCCTAACGCACCAATGGTATTCAAGAGGACATCGTGGATTTGTTACGATAGCTAAAGCACCAACGCAACATAGTAAATTATGAAGACAAAATCATTATACCATCAAACAACAATAGTCGGAAAAGGACTTGTCATCCTAATGAGACGAAGGACTCAGACACCTATTTTATTACAGCAGGTTTTGCTCGGAGCTGAGACCTTTGTCTTTGGAAATATTTCGCATTTATATCATTTATCATTGAACCCACTGCTTTACAACCTCCAATTGCATCTGGTGGCTAGGATTATAAGAGTTCCTCTTTAAATGCAAACATCGGCCTGGAGAGCAAATACCTCATGTAGACGGAATGAGTCGGACTCCAGTACATCTACCGGGGGACAAAACAATAACCGTAGCAGACAACATATTGATAGTTCTCATCGACGAATACTGGATTTACTCATAAAAATAAAAGACATCTTTGAGGTTTTTGAAAACTGGGACTCCAGTAACCAGTGGAGTTGAATTTAAACTCTATAAACGGCGATTGTACCGAAAACATGATGATGGAAAAATGTTAGTGGTACCTCAAGCAATCAGATGGCGCCAACCACGATAAAGCGGGACATTTTGGAACCAAAATGGGCGGCTATATCAAGTCCTACATTGCTTCTTGGTGCACTATACTTGCAAGAAGTGTTACACATACCGTTCCGAACAGTTAACATTGATCACATTGGGCAGTTCATATGAAGTAAAACCAACAGCAGCAATCAAAGCCCTGAAACGAATTTGTTGTGTTTTTGGGCAGCCTGTACGCCTAATTTCAGATAGAGCCAACTCGTTTACATCAATGCAGTTCGCCCATCTTATAAATGAAAATGGAAGATATGCTACGATGTCAGGTATACTTCCCCAAAGAAATTCGGTGTAGACGATCTGGTTATAATCGAATTTTTTCCAGCTGCGATAGGAATTACACATAAATTGGATCCAGTTTTTTAAAAAACCTTATTTGTTATCCAAGGTTCTTTCTAACGATCGATACTTGATAGAGGACTTTACAGATCATTCAGTTTCTCAACGACGATACAACAAATTAGTATCCATCGATCACAAAAAGCCTTGGTATGCTTTAATCCCAGACTTCGATACCAATAATGAAAGCTATGACTTCTCAACAGGAGACTAACTATCGCCAGGAAAGGCCGATATATCAAAAATAGGGCAGTATGGTTGGCAATGTCAAAGGAGTAAGACGTTTGCCGCATGCTCATAAGCCAACAAGATTTCTTTATACTTGGTGTTCTCATATATTTGATTAAATTCCTTGTCAATAAATACTTTATAACGATCCTGAACAAGCGCAGAGGTATTTTCGACAGGATGTTTTGAAAACACTCATTCAAAAGTGTGTTGAAGAAACAGGATCAGCGTAATGTTGACTCCATGGCTTAGCGAAGTATTAAGGAAAGAACAGATCGAAAAGTTTAAAGTCGAGGAAGGGAATATTGGCTGCTGCGCCTCAGTCTTTTTTTTTAAGTTTTTCAAGAAGTTTAATAAGAATAACTATTATTTGTTTACAAAGACAAAGGCGGTTGCACAGTTGCATCAGCGCGCTAGTAAAAATTAATTAATTAATCCAGGGAAAGCTAGATCGATAAATTCATAAGAGTTAACCATGTCAGGACGGCTGATTTCCCTTCAGTCCCGAAAAATAAATTTCACTTCTGAATTACCTTTTAAATAACGTGTGACGAGTCGGCTTGAACGAGTAAAGTACAAGTGACACTCCATATAGACAATTGTATGGGAGCTGTAAAGTCATCTTTTTGACAAGAGCCAAAAAATTGTTCGAAGTCACTCGAGACTTCATTTGGTTTTTATACTCATTTGTCGTATGGGCTGTCACATGCAGGTGACACGACCCATGAGAAATCACTTGTGAAATTCCAAATTTTTACAATGATTTTTATCTTATGGTTCTTAGCAGTCAACTTCGGATTTGCGGATTTTTACGTGTTCGCAAATCACCAAGAGTTATATAATAGGTGCAAGCGGCCAAATTTGCGTTGGGCAATACGCTCATCGGCATCGCATACTGAATGCTTTCACCGTGCATCGGCTACGTCCCTAAGCTCCATCTCGTCACAGGAGGGCATCAGCGGGCTTCGACCTAACCTCGTTGCGGAAACACCGAGAAGTACAACCCCAAACGTTATCTCATCGCGGGAGCGCGTACAGTGATACGGATTCTATATCGATAGTAAAGTGGCTTAGGTAAATATATGCAAACTTTATTTCCATCACTTGCACAAACACATAGCATAATTCACTTGACTTTCAGTCATCAACCGCATAAAGGTCTTGCTTAAGCCGCCGTGCATCGTTCCTCGCGCGCTCCTTGGATGTGTTGTCGTTTTGGCCTTCCTTGTTTCAATCGCGCATAGTGCAGACATATTACCATTCATTACTTTTATATATAATACTGCCTTGACACTATCGATATTTCCCGACTCTTGGTCTTGGTCCTGGTCCAAAAGGCTTTGAACGACTAATGGCTGGTCAGATGACAAATTATTTAACAAGTAACAATATTCTAACCGATAGGCAGGGTAAAAATGGATACTGACAACATAATATTTGTGACTCTTTTAGATAATAGAAAAGCATTTGACACGGTAAATCAAAAAATTCTTTGTATTATGTTAAAACGTCTATGTAATTTTTCGCGTGCATCAGTGCAATTAATTTATTTTTATTTGTGCAATCGTGGGCAGTCGGTTTTGATAAATAATGAGTCGTAAGTTCATTACTGTTCTCAGTGTATGTAAGTGATTTACCAAGTATTATGTCAAACTGTGAAGTACACATGTAATGTATGCCAAACTGAATAGCAAATTGTTAGGCAGTGGGCGAAAAGAGGTATTCAGTGACATCAGCTCCGTAGGTCAGCGCAAGCTGCAGGTAGCGTTCAATATTGTGGCAAAATATATTTAGAATAGACAAAGAGATGACCATATAAGTGACGTTACAATTAAAATCTTTAACTTGCCACTAAAATCCTGGACACACATTAGGGCCCTATTACTAGACTATAAAATTATATGCAGACAAGAGTCGTCGTATCTGTATGAAAAACTTATTTTTAGTTCGTCTAGAAGAACCAGAACCTAAGCACACGGAGGCAGTTTTTGTATAATATAACAACCAACTCCCAGTGTAGGCTAAGCAGGCCAGTTCCTATGCCCCTCATTAATATTAATCATTTATTAATATTTATCATTTTTTATTATTAATCATTTTTTATTATTACTATTATTATTACAGTCTTGTATGGTCCACCCTAAATTGTTTCAACCCTAACGGGCCCGAGAGCTTAGCCAGCACATGGTACCATTATGGGCTGGGGCTTTGTCTCATTGGTCGACAGCGTTCGTATGACTTCTGTAAAATGTGCAAGGTCAACGGTCTGCCACGGGCATCCGGCCAGGCACTAACTTTTGTCAATTCTTAAGTTCGATTTTAATTTGGATTTGAAATAAAGAGCACTAGCTCGAATACGAAACTCCGGCTTTAGCCGTTACATTTATTCCATTTATTGAATTTGATTAGGGACCTTAAGGGCCGTAACAACGGAGAAGAGTATCTCCCATCGTAAACTTGGAAGAAGGAGGAAAGTCGAGGCGACCACCCGACTCTAACTTTGGTAGTTACCACGTCTCAACCCCTTGGGATCTACAGCGACGAGGGCCACCAGCGGCAGCAACCTACCGCCGACTCCCCGCCACAGATATCTAACCAGCTGGCTCTATCCCTGCCACGGAGGCACAGCCAGCCGGCCCTGCCAATTAAATAATTTATATACTGTTCACACTTAGAACCGATTGCCATACACTATCAAGGCAATCAGTAACGAAGCTCAATTTAAAAACGCACTGCAAGACACTTTAAGAGCACCATCTGACTATTAAACTACAAAATTTAGCATATTGGAAATTAAATTAAGAGAGAAAGCAAGAACTTATAAGAATGGAAAATTAAAAATGAAAATTTAAAGTAAAAACTGGCAAATTAAAAATTAAAATAAAAAAACTAATAATTGAAAACTAAAAATTTAAAAATAAAAAAATAAAAATATCAATAATAATAACAATGAAACTAATTAAATATTTCTTATATAGTTCTCATATCATCTAAGTTCAACTATATTTTACAATTGTGACTAGCGCCTAAATTTATAAGTATGCTACATGCTTGTAGCGCTGGGATAAAGCAATAAAAAAAGTACCAGCACCATTGCAATGGCATTTACTTTTTAGAAATAATCTAAAAAATTAAAGTTGACCAGCAACATGGGTGGAAGTCGGGAACGTACTGGCCGAACTTCCGCAGCGCAGAACGACACAAACGAATTGCTGGAAAAGCGGTTCCAGCGAAATAAGTCAAATAACTCTTCCTAATGCGTGCAAAATGGAATGTCGTTTAGGCTTTTTAAATTGATACATCTAAAAGCGTTCGCTGCTAGCAATTTAACCTTGCTGCAATGTTCCTCGAAAGTCAACCCAAAATGAAATCGCCAGTAATCACTCATGTTTTATTCATCCATTCTTACAATAATTGGGAAATTCTTCTTTCTACGTAAAGGTTGAGAGAGTATCAACACATAAAATTTATTTCGAATACGGCAGGGCTTCGAAAATGTGGACCGATCACTTTTAATCAGCTGCAGAACTCTGGCTTTTCTTTTCTATTTTCGCGGAGGCTGTTGTTTGTGAGTCGATTGCAGTCTAATACAACACTCTAAATACAATTTTTCCCCCACCCAATTCTTACCAAAGGCTCAGCCGATACCATTACTAAGCTTATTGCTAAAGAAGACAGACAATTAATCAATTGATCAATCGTCAGAGTCAGAAGACCCTCTGAACAAGCGGAGTAGATCTGTTTCTTACAAACCGAGTTCGCTAGGAGTGCGTGGCAGGGCAGCTATACAAATTTAAGTCGCAAAACTTGTGCATTATTCATCATAAGGCTCACTTAGTACTGCTGAAGCGTGTCATATCTAACTCATTTACTCTCTGTCCCAGCAGATTCCCTAAGCTTGGGCCGCCAACCCACATGATTGCGCAGCCTAGTTTCGAGGAGGCACAACGCTCGCTGCTTTACCCCCTGGAACCGTATCTTCTCATCCGGATAACGACATTCCACACGTAAAACCCTGACAGCTCATATCAGTCAGCATTTTGTTTTTGTATAGACTGATCCGGTCAACTCTACATATTTACGTAATGCCTGCAGCGCTTTACCGCGGGTGATATTTGGTAATTTCACTATTTGTTTTTGATTTCGGGCGATGCCCGACTAACGGAAGCTGCGCACAAGGTACGTTCCTGCACAGCTGATCATCGCTAATAAATTACCCCCAAATAGATTAAAAATAATACTGGACTACCACAATTTTTTCCTGCTCCATATAACTTGAGTAAAATATACAATATGACTTCCTTTAAATGTTGATATTAAAATTGCCACAATATTTTAAAAATAATGTCTTAACAAAATTGTCATGCAATACTTGTAATTATCTTAAATAACAATTTGTGGATCTCCGATCCCAGTTTTCGTCTTTGGCGTCTACGATGGTTATGAAACCATATCCCCATTCAACAGATTTTTCTGCAGAAAAATGAGTCTTCGATAAAATTTATCTATATAAGTGTCGACATGATCTTGAAAATTTCTGTCTTGCGGGCCTACAAGTTAACTAAGTTAACCGGGCGACGGCAATGACCGATCGTACGAAAGCTCGCTCCGGCCAAATTGCTGACACAGCGTCTGGCCGGAAGCCCGTGCATAGCCGGCAAGCACTACCCATTGGAGTAGCCGCTATGAGTCCCTTTTTATGTTAGCTTTAAGTTCAGTTCATTTTGATATCTCAATAAAGACAGAGCCATCGCTCTTGAATTTGAATTCCGGCTCAGCCGTTTTACATTTTTTATTATTGGTTGTTGTGCCTTAAGGGCACAGTTCCTCCCTACATAATTCCTAACTAAGAAGGAAGACCGCTAGGCTGACTTGCCCGGCACAACCCCTCCCGCTGCCGACAAATTGACTGCTGCGCGGGACTGATTAATTCCCTACGTACTTCCCAGCCAAGAAGGAAGACCGCTTTTGCTGCCGACACTTCGATTGCTGCCAGGGGACATTTACTAATTGGCGCCCACGTTAAATTACCCATCTAAGTCGGGAAATCATGTACGTGAGCACATCTGTTCCAAAAAATTTTTCGGCATCTACATTGGTAAAATATTTAAATACGCTATATTTTCTGCAGCTCTGTATTACAGTTTTATGTTAACATTTTTATAAATAAACATACTCACTAATTGGTTGACAATTTTATTGGTGTAATCACAAGTGATATTATTTATGTTTTTCATTGTTTGCATTTTTTAAATTCTTTCAATAAATATCTTGGTGCCGAATATTATCGCCAATATAACTACCAGATTACATATTTAATACCCAGCCTAGACGCAAAGGCGCCGCCGGGAAATAAATTTATTAATTGAGCATTTATTGATATATTTTTATTGGCGAAGGATACTGTCTCATTTAAATTTGTGCATTTAATTTACCCCTTATATGTAGTCGTCTTCTTGCTTACACCTAAATTCTTTGTGATAGCTTCGCAACAATCTTGGGTTTGTTTTTGTTTCCATCGCTTACCCACTCCACTACGACACTCGAACTCGACACCGCGACGTTTGTATCCCGATTTTGTTTAGCTTCGCTTATTTGTCTTTCAGAACGGCAGCTTAGCCACCACGGATCTTTACTGTGTCAATTTTTGTTGTTTATATTTTTGTTTGCCATAGCGGAGACCCGATCCCCGCGATCCCCTTTCCCTTGGCATTGCTTGGCAAGGCAACAGCTCAGTTTTTCAACGAGCTCTCGTCCATCGTTACCAAGCGTCAGCCCCCGCGGCCCCCTCGCCATATCCGTGGGCACGATTTAAGCATGCATTAAATCGCTGGGACTTCTACACCGAAAAGTGTAAGCGTCGGCACTCCCTCAGCCAGAAACATGGCATTTAACCCACATCAAATAAAGGCGCTAGTAAAGGCTGCCGTCAACCATGCCCTACAGGACAGCCAGCGCAGGGAGAATGAGTTGCGCCAGACTATCCAACAACTGGCCAACCAAGTGGCGGCGATACAGGTCGCACCCGCCCCAACAGTAGCTCCTCAGATTAAAGTTTATACACCCATAGACATTAATAACACCGTCATTTGTAATGAGCCACTAGACGCCGTCAAATGCCAGCCCGAATTTCCGGGTGCCCAGGAAACATACGTCTCCCGGCGGCAGGCGGCAGTAGGCGCATACTATATTTATTTCGTAGGAAGTTCACGCCATTATCAGGCGGTTATTATAATTAGGATCAAAATAAGGGGCCCGGCCGATGCAGTGCTATCCTCATTTGGCACAGTGCTTAATTTCGACGCGATTATAAATCGACTCGACTTTACTTATAGTGACAAGCGGACAATGCATATCATAGAGCAGGAGATGGGCACCCTCAGACAGGGGAGTCTCTCGCTTCTACAATATTATGACGAGGTTAAAAAGGAAGCTCACCCTCCTCACCAACAAGGCGACCATGACATACGAAGCCTCGGCTGCACAAGTTTTATGCGAAAAATTCCGGGATGATGCCCTTCGCGTATTTATCTCTGGATTAAAACGCAGCCTCACTGACGACCTCTTCGCGGCGAAGCCCGAGTACATGCCATCAGCACTTGCCTTGGCTCAAGAGGTGGAGGCGAACCATGATAGGTACACCTTTGCATCATCATTTGCAAGAAGCCAGGAAGATAAGGAGAAAAAACAATTTCCTAAGGCGCAAGAGCGTCAGCAGGCCGCCACTCATGCTAATTCCCAATATAGTGGCGGTAAAAATCCCCATTTTACTAAGCAACACAAGGCACAGGTGCACAATGCTCCACGCAGTCATAGGCACCAGGGAGACACTCCAGAACCCATGGAAGAATGTCTAGAATGCTTAAACCATCACAAGCCCCGGCATACCAGAATAGGAAGCCGGCGGCGTCCGATAAAGCCAACCCACAAAAAAGGCAAAGGGTAAACAACATTGCCCAGAGCGCTGACAAAACTGGTGATACGTACACCACAGCGGCCTCTAGCGCGGCACAAGAAATCGATGACGACGCTATCAACGCGTACGACTCGGATGCCATAAATTTTTTAGGGGAAGATCCCTGCTACGCGTCATCAGACGAAGAGTATCGGGGATTGACATGAGATTTCTAGTTGATACGGGCGCGGCCAAAAATTTCATCCGACCATACGAAGGATTGAAAGGCGTCCGCCCGGTACAAGCTCCATTCTAGACTCATTCGACCAATATCACGAAGAAATGCTTCGTGTCAATTTTCAACTTGAAGGCCACATTCTTCATTTTACCAGATTTGTCCTCTTTTGATGGAATCATCGGCCTTGACCTTTTAAAACAGGCAGGGGCGTCACTTTGTCTGGCCTCCGGTCAGCTCAAATGGGGCACGGAAGTAGAGAATATCGATTTTCATACATGTCCCGATGTAAATTTTATTGAGGTGGACTGCTCAGATGCACCACCTTTGGTGCAAACATTTTTGAAAATGCTCAGCGACAGGAAGAAAACCTCCGCCAACCCCAAAAAACCCCAATGAAGCCTTGTCCTACAACACGTCGGTGGTTGCCACCATCAGAACGATTGATGAGACGCCCATTTATGCCATACTTTACCCATATCCAATGGGGGCAGCTGAATTTGTAAATGAATCTGCTAAAAATGGCAATATGGGTTGTACACAAAAAGGGCACCGACGAAACTGGCAGGCGGAAAATGCGTATTGGATTTTCGCAAACTAAACGAGAAAACAATACCCGATCGATACCCCATACCGAACATCTCGATGATATTAGGAATCTCAGGCAAGGCCAAGTATTTCACAACCCTGGACTTGAAGTCCGGTTATCATCAAATCACGCTGGCAGAATGCGACCGTGAAAAAACTTCCTTTTCCGCTACGGAGGAAAGTACGAGTTTCGCAGAATGCCATTTGGATTAAAAAATGCACCCAGCATTTTCCAAAGAACAATTGATGACATACTGCGAGAGCAGATTGGCAAATTTTGCTATGTCTATGTTGATGATGTTATCGTCTTTTCGAAGGACGAAAACTCCCACATCCGGCACGTGGATTGGGTTCTCAAGAGCCTACACGATGCAAATATGAGGATATCAACAGAAAAGTCACGATTTTTCAAGAAAAGCGTTAGCTTTTTAGGGTTCATAGTCACCAATAACGGGGCTACCACAGACCCAGAAAAAAAAGTCATTCAGGAATTCCCAGAGCCTATGAACATATTCGAAGTCAGATCATTCCTTGGCTTGGCCAGATATTATAGATGCTTCATAAAAGATTTTGCATCCATAGCTCGGCCATCCCTGATATTTTGAAAGGGGAACTTGGAAGTGTCAGACAGTATCAGACAGTCGGAATCCAATCCGAACGCGAAAATCAAGAGGTGGAAAGCCCGCATCGACGAATCCGGCTCTAAAATTTTTTACAAGCCCGGCAAAGATAACCTTATTGTGGATGCCCTCTCAAGACAGCAACTTAACGTTGTGGAAGAGGAAAAGGCTTCTTCTAGCGTGGCCACAATTCACAGTGAGCTAACCTATACCATTGAAACCACGGACAAGCCTTTGAATTGCTTCCAGAACCAGATAACTTTGGAGGAGGCACACTTTCCGTTAAAACGCAGCTTCATCCTCTTTGGAAACAAGAGACGGCATGTAATTAAATTCTCCTGCAAAGAGTCATTACTTGATGAACTCGCAGATATAATCGTTCCTAAAGGCGTAAACGCCATTCATTGTGACTTGCCCACGCTGGCAATGATACAGGACGAATTGGTTCGGCAGTTTCCAGCCACCAAATTTTGGCCTTGCAAAAACCGTGTAACGGATATATTTGCAGTTCCTGAGAGACGGGAAATCCTCACCGTCGAGCACAACAGGGCTCACAGATCGGCCCAAGAAAATGTTAAGCAGATACTCTCCGAGTACTACTTTCCAAAGATGGACAAGCTAGCCACCGAGATTTTAGCAAACTGCAAAACATGTGCGAAAGCCAAGTACGATAGGCACCCAAAGAAGCATAAGCTAGGCGAGACTCCGATCCCCTCTCATGTGGGAGAACTGCTACATATCGACATCTTTTCCACAGACAAGAAATACTTCCTCACTTGCATCGACAAGTTTTTGAAGTTTGCAGTTGTGCAACATGTCCACTCTAGGACAATCGAGGATCTTAAACCGGCCATACTCCAAATCATGAACTTTTTCCCTAGGGCTAGAGTAGTCTATTGCGATAATGAACCTTCTCTAAACTCGCACACTATCTCAGCCATTGACAACCATTTTGGTGTCAGCATTGCAAATGCCCCACCACTTCATAGCGTTTCAAACGGGTAAGTAGATCGCTTTCACAGCACCCTCTTGGAGCTTGCTCGTTGCCTAAAAATCGACAAGGGGATAACCGATACTGTGGAAATTATTTTATTGGCAACCGTCAAATATAATAAATCAATTCACTCTGTCGTTGACAAACGGCCAGTCGACATCGTGCAAAAGCACCCAGATGACCCACAGACGGACGTCCAGAATAAGATGGTTAGGGCCCAAAACACGCTCAGGGCCAGGGAAAATGCCTCCCGACAGTGCAGAACATTCGAAGTCGGCGAGAAAGTTTTGGTTAAGTCAAACCGAAGGCTTGGCAATAAACTCACACCACTGTGTGAGGAAAAAGCTGTTGAAGCGGACCTGGGGACCACGGTCCTCATTAAGGGGAGGGTGGTCCACAAAGACAACATTAGATAATAATTCATTTTTTCTAATGTTTTGTTTGTGTTTTTTTCCATATTTTCTCACCCCTATCCACTTGGTATAAGTTTTTGTTATAATTGTGCTTTTTTCTTTATGCTTTGGAGGCGGGCTACAATATTTTAAACAAACACTACAATACATCCAATATTACAGGTTCGCATTCGTATCCCTGTTAGTCCTGCTTACCGTAACATCGGGGCACGTCTCGGACTACTCGCATGCCAAATATATTCCCATCATTGATGGTAGAATTCTAGTTTGGGAAGAATTCGCGTTCGTTACACACTCGGCGAATCTCTCAGAATATAGGCGTGTGGTGGACGAAACGGATGGCATGACCAGCATGTTTCCGCAGTCACACATGCAGAAACTTTTGAGTGTCGATGTCGCTCATCTGCGTGACCTGCTCGACTCGTTGAGCATCCACCACAGAGTAGCTAGTAGTTTGGATTTTCTATGAGCAGTTAAAAGGTAGTGGCGGGAACGCCAGATGCAGAGGATTTCGAAAAAATTAAATTTAATGAATTTCAGTTAATAAATGCAAACAATAGGCAGATAAACATCAATAGTAAAGTACAAGACCAAATTAATAATATTACTACCTCCGTCAACCAACTTCTGAGGTCAGCCAAGGGAACCCAAGTTGACACGAGGCATCTTTATGAGATGTTATTATCCCGAAATAGAATGATTAGTATGGAGCTGCAAAACTTAATTTTAGCGATAGCTCTAGCTAAGGCCAACATGGTGAGCCCTAGTATACTAGATCATGCAGACCTAGAAGATATATGGATAGAAGAGCCCACAGATACCCCCATCAAAGACTTATTGTCCGTTGCTTCCGTTAAAATATTACAGTCCGATAACCTTTTGTATTTTGTCATCAAATTTCCAATAATCAAATTGTCGTGTATTAAACTCACTGTTTTTCCCGTGTCCTATCATGACACGATGCTCAGGCTGGAGGACAAAATAATAGCTGATTGCAATGGAGCAATTCACACGGTCAACAATTGCTCCACAACACCTGGAGCCACATTTTGGCAGCTGGCGTTAAGAAGGTCGTGCGGGCAAGAGCTCCACGCTGGAGGCATAGCGCACTGTGACATCCAGCACAGCGATCTACATCCAATTACTCACGTAGATGAAGGCATCATAATTGTAAACGATCGTCCGGCACGTGTGAGTGTGGATAATGGCACTTACATCCATGTACGAGGCACGCATCTCATTACCTTTACTGAGAGTGCCATGGTTAAAGAAAGCCGATATGTTAACAATGGCAGGGCCCAGAAGAGGGTCCCAGGAGTAGCCAGCTCGCCCTCCCTGAATATTACTATGGAGTACAATATCCTCAGTCTTCCATACCTTCACCGCTTGAGTGAGCGTAATCTGGAACACATCAAGAGAGTCGGGGAGAATATCAACGACTATCATTGGTAGTATTGGTGGCAGGAGCCTTATGCTGCGCGTTGATCTGCGTCGGTTTCACCTATCGGCGAGCCATCCAGGCCAGGAGAGCTACGGCCCAGATAGCAGATATGTTCGCCCAAATAGGGTCTGCCGAGGGCGGCCTTAATCCTGAGGGGAGAGTAGTTAACTAAGTTAACCGAGCGACGGCAATGACCGATCGTACGAAAGCTCGCTCCGGCCAATGGCTGACACGGCGTCTGACCGGAAGCCCGTGCATAGCCGGCAAGCACTATCCATTGGAGTGGCCGCTATGAATCCCTTTTTATGTTAGCTTTAAGTTCAGTTCATTTTGATATCTCGATAAAGACAGAGCCATCGCTCTTGAATTTGAATTCCGGCTCAGCCGTTACACATTTTTTATTATTAGTTATTGTGGCTTAAGGGCACAGTTCCTCCCTACATAATTCCTAACTAAGAAGGAAGACCGCTAGGCTGACTTGCCCGGCACAACTCCTCCCGCTGCCGACACATTGACTGCTGCGCGAGACTGATTAATTCCCTACGTATTTCCCAGCCAAGAAGGAAGACCGCTAGCCTGACCTGCCCGGCACACCCCCTTCTGCTGCCAACACTTCGATTGCTGCCAGGGGACATTTACTAACTTACATAATATGCTGCTGCATAGTCCACATTTTTTTAAATGAGAGGAACAGCGTTATTAAATTAAGGTGAACAATGGAATTCGAAATAATGGAAGTACGAAATTGAATTGTTAAGTTTTCCATTTTGTATTTGACTTCCAAAGTACTCGGTATATGTACCCCAAAGCCTATCCATGTTATCCTCCTATAAAAGTCACAGAAATTGCGTGACATTCTCTGACCAAGTCTTTTAATTCTTGCCATGAAACGAATAATAATTGGTGAATAATATGAACGCTGCGCGGCTCGACGCTGAGCTTAGGGTGAATGTACGTTATCGATACATTCGATTTCATAATCAATATCTTTCTTATCTTTATATCCTTTCAGAGAGTATAATGATTTTAGTCAGAAGTTTGCAAAACATTGAAGGAAACGTTTCCTACCACATTAAGTATATATGTTCTTGATCAGCGTCACTAGACGAGTCGATCTAACCATATCCGTCAGTCCGTCCGTTTCTACGCAAGCTAGTCTCTCAGTTTTTAAGCCTTCGCGCTGAATCTTTCCCAAAAGTCTTCTTTCTATTGCAGGTAGTATATAAGTCGGAACCAGCCGGATCGAACAACTATATCTTATAGCTCCCATTAGAACTATCGGGTAAAAGATTTAAAAAAAATTGTGTTTTTAAAATTATAACCTTCTTAGCTTGAAATAACATTTTTTAATTAGTTCTGAATTTTGAAATCGGACTATATAATATAGCCGCCATAGGAACAATCGGAAAATTTTTTTTAATATATAACCTCCTGCGCTTGGAAATAACATTTTTTAATTGGTATAGAATTTCGAATTAAATTTTATCAAAATCGAACGACTATTTCATACAGCTGCCATAGAACAATCGGAAATTTAGTCGGAAATTATGAAAAAATTATATCTTTGGTGTTTTTTAACAAAAAACCTTCTAAGCTTGGAAGTAACATTTTTAAATTAGTTCTGAGTTTCGAATTAAAAATCGGACGACTGTATGATATAGCTGTCATAGGAACGATTGGAAAATTGTTGGGAAAATAATAATATAGGTTTGGGTTTTTTTGACATATTATCTTATAATATTTAATAATAATTTTTAATATTTTTAAGAATTTCGAATTCAATTTAATAAAAATTACTCTAACATTGATGTCAAAAAAATTGTCAATTCCATTTTACTTCGACAGTTGAAAGATGTCTAACTTATCAGACGACGAAGTAGTTTTTAGCGGTTCTTTGTTATAAAGATTCCGAGAATAAATATATATAAATAATAAATAATAATAAATATATCGGCCCGGCAAACACCGCTCGAATGCTTCTTAGAGTATTCACGTGGTGACGCGCTGCGTCGCACCGAGATTCGCCCCTACAGTGTGCGGGCTTCCATTTAATTAAACCGAAAAAAAAAATTTGTTTTTTATTGGTATTTTTATTACTCTCTTCTTGTAATTTTATCCAATAAAAACGTTAGTACGTGAACAATTTGTGAAATCTTTACAGTATTTACATGTAATTAAAAAAACTCTATTTGTTTTGTAGGCAATGACGACCAATGGCCAAAACGGTTAGAAAAAATTCATGGCAAAAAAGTTTGAAACTTGTAAAACAGAATCTATTTGCGTCGCTTTAGCGGAAATTGGTCGGAAGTTGAAAAAGAAAATCCCCTCTGACTGAAAAGGGAAGAGATTAGTAATGGTGGTGCTTATGGCCTATCGATGGAGTCCAGTGTTTCCGCAAAGGTTAGCACAGCAGAGATCGTATTACCAGTATTTGTTTTGTCCAGAATATACTATATCCTTGCGTAGATTCGCCCCAAAGGATGTCCATATAGAGAGAAAACTTTTACTAATCGTACTCCTCCTAATGGGCTTCTTGATTCGATTATCTCCAGGACTTCCACTATTCTGCGGATTTGACTTGTTGTGGTATTGCTTCCTGTGGGCCAAGTCACACAATTATAGCTGCATTTAGGCGACTTTGCGGTGGTTTTAGTGTTTTCCTTCCATTTTTAAAAATTGGTTTCCACACAATAGGATTCCGCACAATCACAACTAATGATCAAACTTCTTATTTTTCGGACCGCGGCTAACGGCGCTCATCGAAACTCACTCGCTAAATCTGGTATTTTTCTGGTAGTTTGTTAGTTCATCTGGGTAACGCGCTGAAAAACAGACCCGACAAGAAGCGATAGCAGCGAATTTGCCTCTCGCTGACTCTTATACAAGGTGAGTTTCAAAGTAAACAGGACTTTTTAAATCTAGCACACTCTAGTGACGCCATCTATATGTCAACTGGTGCGGTAGAATCTGCTATCGCTTATCGAATTCCAGTAAAAATTAAATTTAATATATTGGAAGTGAGGTTAGGAGACTATTTCTAATAAAATAAATTGATATTGCCGAAAAAACTATTTGTTCGGCTTTTATTTAAAAGTCCTTTTTACTTTGGAACTCACCTTGTAGTTAGATCGCGGTTTTTTTCGCTAAGTACTCGGCTTAAGTTTTGAAGGACGAAGACAGAAAGATGGGACGTTGGGTTAATCCGTATTGGTCTTATAGCGTCTTTCCACACAGATCCATCTATCATCAGTAAAACGGGTAAGGCTTAGCCGTTACGAAAATGTCCGTTTTTTCGGTTCAGTTCCGAGTTCTTCCCCTTGTCAGTAAAAATAGAAATATTCAATACCAAAACGTAAGCACTAATGCTTACAATCGAAAATGGAAGGTTGAGAGGCATCAAGTTTGGTTAGATTAACCGGATAAGCTGTTATTGGATGGTAGACGGTGGATGTGTTCTGTGGAAGCCGCGTTTCACTCTTAAAAGTGGAAGGCATAAAATCATAAGGTTTAGTTAGATTAGCAACAGCTCTTCAGAACAGCTGCTATCAGATGGCGACTACAATATTTAAATCTTGTTTCATGGTTTGAAAATTTAACAAAAATTCCTTTGCCTCTCGTTCAAGGCTTGATGGTTTTTCCCCCTCTCCACAACAAGTTTGTATAGGATTTTAAGCACGTTAAACGGTAAATAGTTGCGAATTCGACGAATAAGTACGCAGATATGTATCAATCTTATTGTTGTCCTGTGTAAACCTATTACCAAGATTAAAAAATTAAAAATAGTAGAAAATAAAAACATTACATTAATAGATTTACTGCAAATCATAGCCAAATATATGAGGCCAAAGAATGCAAAGCTCTGATATTTGTTGATAGTAGTTTACAGCAGTTTAAAGCTATTGTTTTAATTTGTAAAGAACTAGCATACTAATTTTAATTCCGTGGGCGGGTAGTGTATATACTGAATTTGTCAAAGGTCCCAACTGAGTCCCAAGGATGTGTTTCGTGGGTAAGGGCTATTACCCAATAATAATCGACTGAAAGTGAAAGTACGTAAGTATACGTCTGTTAAATATTAAATGGCTTGATAAACCAGTACTCTCTGTACATTTCTTAAAAAAGGTAGCAAGTGGCGGTATGAATTTAGAAAATGATTTCGCATCCGACAGCGAAAGCGACACGGATTATTGTGTAGAGCGTGGGAGTTTAGGAGCGCCGAACAATGAAAAATTAAGTGGCAAGCCGGAACAAAAAATGTATATTAAATCATTAAAGCATTCTGTTCGGACTTTGAGAAAGCCACGGAAATTTGAATTCTCTGGAAATGGCCACAACGTAACAGACAGGGACGACCTGCTGTCAGATGAAGAAGCTGATAAGTCACGTTCGGATGCTCTCTGGGCAGATTTCCTTAGCGATGCTAATGTAGGAAGTAAAACCACACAAAAAACAAATTATGATGCTGGAAAAGGAGTCAATATTATCAAAAAATCAGAAGTAAAGGTCATGGAAGTAAAAAACACATTAAACACTGTTAAAATAAAAAAAAAGCCTTTAGGTTCGAGGCTCATGACATCCAAACGACAGCTGGGTAAAGACAAAATCGGTTCTCTTATTAATAAATCAGACAAAAAAAAAAAATTGTCAGTGCTAGAAATATCTCAGATAGATTGGAAAAATTTTAAAAAAAATGAGGGCATAGACGAGAAATTGCGAACTTATAACAAAGGCAAGGACGGGTAAGTTTAAAAACATGCAGTAAACGTCAAGTAAATGTTGTCATATTTTAGATACTTGGACCGCCAAGATTTTTTGGAAAGAACAGATCTCAGGCAGTTCGAAATGGAGAAAAACGTACGGCAATCTCGTAGGCTAAATTAATGAACAACTCTTACCTTATCTATGTGGAGGACTTTCTTGGGCAACTCGTTGCTTTTATGGCATAACTGATGCTAATAAAAGTTTGTAAATGGAATGTCATTGCATAAGTTTTGTCAATACTAATTAGAATTGTATTGCTATATAAATAAATAATAACATTATCCTGCGAAAGCTCTGACACAGTAGAGTTGCTAAAGCAGCCTTAAGGGGGAAGCCTGATTCAGAAGCTTCAAAAAATCTTTTTTTTCATAAATGTATACATAAAATATCCAAGAATGCCCAGCGTAATAACATACAAGCTTGTTTTTTTAATTATGGTTGTTGGGATTTTATTTCCTACTAGAACTACTGGCTTGGGTACATTTTTTCCTAGTTTTGAAGTGCAGACCGGAAATGTGGTTCTATCACTGCATTGTTCGGATATTCACTACAGCATTTATTAGAGACTTAATCCCAGTACTGATATCGGCTAAGAATTTATTTATTCTTTTTAGTGTAAACGAAGATATTAAATATGCCAGCATGGGTCTTGGGCGAGTTGGATCCGGGATGGGAACGGGATTGTACCGCTAATATTGCAGGAAAGGCGCCCAGTTTCTTGGCAATGGCTACTCATGGCTCTTCTAGATGTCAGTTAGCGGACGTTCTTTTTGCTCCTCTCTATAGAAGACGCCATCGCGTCCTTCAGATCTGCATTATTGGAGAACTTGACGGAGATCGTATTACTCTAAGAAGATATTTATATTTGTACAAAGTAACCAAATTTTTGGTCCAAGAATTTACTTTCTTTGCGGGTACCCATTTTCAAAGGCCTACGTTAATAGGGAAAATCTTGGCGTCTTTTTTAATCTCTTCTGACCTTCGATTTAGAAAGAAACAAATATATTTACAGGAATTTGTTTGCGTAATTGATTACATGCAAACTCTCAAGGCGCTAAACAGCGAGCTGCTCAGCGTCTCATCAGTGTGCGCACACCTTTATTTGTCCGAAAAATATCATCAACATACGATCGTTTGCTGCAGGCACTTTAGGTGCGCGAATTGAAGTATCTATGAATACCGTCCCAGAGTCCAGTGTGCGATTTTTGGTTAGGAAGTGAATAATTGCCGTTTAAATAAAAGAAAACATTATTCTTTGACAGTAAGATGCCTGTTGCCTGTTTATTGCTTGTTAAACTAAGAACTACGTTAAGGAATGAAGTGGGATATATGATAATGAAACGAATTAGGGAATGGGAATCTGCAAAGTAGGCCAATTTTGTGTATCTGGTAATGCGGCTGGCCCGTTCACTTCCCCAGGTTTTTAAGCTTAGCTTTTATGCACTCAGTGTATGGGTTAATGATTATTTAGCTGTCGCTCAGGGCTTGATCGTGACAACGTGAGCGGTCCCTGCAATCAAAATGGCGATAATTCTATTGCCTATCGTCCAGAAGTCACTTCTGGAAGATAGAAAGACGATAGTATACAGTTTACAAAAACAAAATATACGTATATCGCGTAGAAGTAACTTCTAAATCACTTCTGAGCGATAGAAAGGCGATAGCACACATTTCGATCGCGAAGAAGTAACTTCCGAGACACTTCTGGGCGATAGTTAGACGATAGCACACATTTTACAAAAACAAACAGGGTCGCGATCGCGAAGAAGTAACTTCTGAGACACTTCTGGACAATAGTTAGACGATACAAAAACAAAATTGCTGGGAAAAAGGAGGACCCTTTTTACCTACGCTGTTGTTTTTCAACCGAGCGTCAGTTTATTTCGCACTTTGTGATCAGTCCAGTTTTGTATAAAATTTAAGTGTTGCTTTGTTTTTCGGAATTTTTAAAATTGTCCAACTCAACGAAGAGTGCGAATTTACGTGAAGCTGTACGATTACTTCAAGATATTTTTACATTACCTGGCTCGATTGCAGTGAAAAAAGAATTCGAATATTCTCCACCTAATTATAAAAGGTAATTCCTCCAAATTTATTATTATTTTAAAAATTAAAAAAATGTTGCTTCTGTTTATTTTAGAAATGGTTATTATTAAATTTCTCATGTGAACGGAGCTTGAAATAAATAAAATGATTGAGCAGCATTTCCGATATGCCAAGGACCGGTCTACAAGTGCTCAAAGACCTTATGGAAAAAATAAATGCAAAATATTGCCTAACATTTAAAAACAAGTTTTTTTATTCAAGATTTCCAATGGGGAAAGGCCCTTCTGGTATCTTCTACAAGCATCTGTTAAGTCACTTCTAAGTAACTTCCAGAAGTGACTTCGGCGATATCGCATTCGGATCGCGGAAGTCACTCCCGTCGGGAAGAAATGTGCCACTTCGGCGGCACTTCTGAAGTCACTTCGAAGGTATGACCAATTTCACAAAGGTAGATAGGGTTTGGAAGGAAGATGGAGAATTTCTTTGACGTTGTATTTCATGTTGTTTATCCATACAATACAATTTTTGTACATTATTGTACAATTCTTGTACCGTACTATTTAGGAGTCATCCAACTGTGTTTTTCGTCGTAGCAGGTTACTTTAAGGGTGACGTTGAAAATGAAGCTAAATCCTTTTTTATCATTTTAGAGTTGTGAAAGCAGAGAGTGCGGTCGCGTTTTTAATTCGCTCCGTCTATTTTCCAAAGTTTTCAACAAAAACCCGAAGGAACAGCCGGCTATCCGGCCTGAAGCATCTGGACACATACGGGAAATTATAAATAAAAAACTTCTAAACCTTATCACTAAGATTTTTTCCTTTTATATTAAATAATTGATCAAAGTCCGATTACTGCGGGCAAAGGCCCAAATTTAAGTCTGACTGGTGGTGGGCGGTGGTACGCCGGCAAGCAAAGAACTGGCGGCGCCGGCTAATGCGGACGGATTCCACACGCCACTGTCCAGTTTACCCGACTGGTCCAACATGGGAGCTGACCCATTCAAAAAAAGCAATGTGATGGCGAGATCGCCAGAAAAAAGGGCGGAGAGCATCGGCAAGCAGCCTGGCACCCCCCAATAGTAGAGAAAGGCAGCCCAAAAGCTGCTGATGAAGAGCAAGGGGATGTGCTGAAACAGCTTACTGACCTCGGATCGAAGGCCAGGGAGCTGAAGAAGCTAATGGACGGAAAGCGCTCCATCACAAACCCTATGCGGGACATAGTCGATGAAATCGACTATCTTCAGAGAGAAGTTCTGTCGTCTGTGCAAGGCATACTCGAAGAACAGGAAAGAGCTAAAGTGACCGGCAATAGCAAGCGACCCAGGGGACATGAAACTGGGAAAACGCTAGCCATGCCAGCAAAAAAGGCGATGCATAAGGCGCCGGCAAGCGAAGCTAGCCAAGGTGGAAATAGGGGCAAACATGCTGCGACCGAGAGCACCAGTAAGCCCCAAAAATCCCCACAGGAGTGGAAAAAAGTAGAACCGAAGGCGAGGAAGCCGAAGGTACGTCCGCCACGAATTGACGCGATAGTTATCGCAACATCTACTGGGGGGTCCTACGCGGACATCCTTAAAAAGGTAAAGGCAGATCCGCAGCTGGAAGACCTAGGTCAAGCTGTACAGGCCGTCAGGCGAACAGCAAAGGGGGAACTGCTAATCCTCCTAAACAAGGTCTCTGACCCAAAAACCGCAGAGCTTCAGAGCAAAATGAAAGCGGTCCTGGGCAGCAATGTCGACGTCAGAGCGCTGACTGAGACAACGCTGATCGAGGTGAAGGACATCGACGAGACCACGGACAAAACTGATGTCATATGTGCGGTTAAGTCACAGTTTGATGTGGAACTGCCAGAATCTGCGGTGGTAGGCCTACGGGCGGCGTACGGGGGCAGCCAAATCGCCACACTAAGAGATGCTCGACATAGGGAGGCGTCTCATAGAAAAGAGAAAACTTAGGTTGGGATGGACCTGGTGCAGAATCCGGTCCAAGATAACACCCAAAAGGTGTTTTAAGTGTATGGAATTCAACCATATAGCAGGAAACTGCAGATCCCAGGAGGACTGCTCTAAATGCTGCTACAAATGCGGCGCGAAGAAGCACCAAGCCAGAGGCTGCAAAGCAAAGGCCTGCTGTATGCTCTGCAAGCGCAAAAAAGAGAAGGACTGTGACCACCCAACAATGAGTGGAAAATGTCCGTACTTCAGGAGGGCTTTGCAAGGGCTAAGGGGCTAATGAAGATTCTTCAGATCAACCTAAACCACTGCGAGGTTGCCCAATCGTTGCTGGAGCAAAATGTCATCGAGCAAAACGTAGACATGGCACTTATAAGCGAGCAATATAGAAATAAAACCTCCGGTGAATGGCTAGCAAATAGTAGCAAAAAATCGGCAATATGGAGCTGCGGAAACCCAAGGCGCCAGATTAGCAGGAAAAAAAGCGGAAATTGCTTCGCCAGGGCCCATGTGAATGGTATAGCTTTCTATAGCTGCTACCTGCCGCCAAGCCTTAGCCTCCCCAGGCAATAAATGTGCTCGAAGAGATTGCAGAAGAAGCCCGGGAAAATCGCCCTGCCGTAATTGCCGGGGACTTCAACGCCTGGGCTACGGAGTGGGGCTCCCCCCGAACAAATGCGAGGGGAAGGGCGCTACTGGAGAGCTTCGCCGCACTTGAGCTAGTACTGCTGAACTCTGGAACAAAACCGACTTTTTCTAGAGCCGGGACAAGTTCCATCATTGACCTCACATTTGTGAGCGCTGGACTTGCTTCGGGCTCCAGCTGGGAGGTTAGTGACGCCTATATGGGTAGTGATCATGCGGCAATAATTTGCACGATTAAGTCCACAAATGGCCCACCAAGCGTTCCAAAGACCGTGGTAGGGTACAAAGTAGAAACGCTAGACGTGGAGATGGTGCAGATGTTGTTCGAAGACCTCTCTACAAACGGATCAGCAGACGAAAGGGCAAACCGCATCGCAGATTACACCAAGGTAGCCTGTGATGCATCTATGCAGAAGAAGGGGAAACTTCCATCAAGGAAAAGACCGGCATACTGGTGGAACCAATCCATTGCGGAAGTCAGGAAAGAATGACATAGAGCAAGACGCGCATACCAACGAGCAAGAGAGAGATTCGAATTTAGGGCACTTCAGATATATTACAGGGAAAAAAGACGAGCCCTGGAAAAACTAATAAAAGAAAGCAAACGCAGGTGTTTCAATAATATATGCGAAGAAATAGACTCCAACCCTTGGGGCTTCGCATATAAACTCGTCACAAAACGGCTTCGGGCATTTAGTAGACCGTCGCCGACATGCCCAGTCTTCCTAAAAAGGGTAGTAGAAACACTATTCCCTGAGCAAGAGGGTATGTCGCGTATAGCACAGATCGTAGACACGAGAAGCATTAAGCTCACAAGTCCTGAGGAAGTCCTTGAGGTTCTTAAGACAATAAAGTATTAAAAATAGCCATAAAAGCAAACACAAAACAGTATGTTGACATGTATAATGCATGCCTAACAGAAGGTGTGTTCCCTAGTCGCTGGAAAACTCAGCGGTTGGTACTCATACCAAAGGGGGACAAGGCAGCGGAGGAGCCTTCCTCGTATAGGCCACTCTGTATGCTGGATACGGTGGGCAAAATTCTTGAAAGAATTATCCACTCCCGGCTAGAAAGTGCCCTTGTCGGAACCAACGGCCTCTCTGAGATGATGTCCCAGTGTACATACAGCGAGTAATAGCGAGCTACTTCGAAGGTCGCCTGCTCCTGTACGAAACAGAATCAGGGCAATCGACTCACAGGGTCACCGGGGGAGTCCCCCAAGGATCAGTCCTAGGCCCTTTGTTGTGGAATGTCATGTACGACAAGATCCTTAGGATCACGATGCCCGAAGGGGCACGACTCATTGGTTTCGCGGATGACGTAGCCATAGTAATTACGGCCAAGAAACTCCCAGACGCGGAAAGAATCTGCATTGAAGCTGGGAAACGAGCAAGCGCATGGCTCGACTCTAAGAGTCTGGCCTTGGCAGCTCATAAAACCGAAGCAGTCCTGATAAGTAGCAGGCAGACAGTGGAAACGGCCACTATTAAAATTGGAGAAGCCACCATAAAATCTCGCCCAAGCTTAAAATACTTGGGGGTCATAATCGACCACCGGCTTTCTTTCAAAGAGCGTCTAGCGTACGCTAGTGGCAAGGCAGGCAGAACCGCGGCAGCAATTTCGCGAATTATGGCGAACACTCGTGGGCCAAGGCAACCAGGACGTAGATTACTGGTTAGCGTTGACACATCGACGCTGATGTACGCTGCTCCCATATGGGCCCGAGCCACAAAAAATGGGAGTTATCTGCAGGAGGGTGATTCCGTACAGAGACTGTGTGCCCTGAGGGTTTGCTGTGCGTTCCGCACGGTAGCCCATGACGCGGCACTAGTTATTTCAGGAATAATACCGATGGACCTGCTAGCAGTGGAGTCAGTGGGTATCCGCGCAGGTAGCACAGGGGTCGAAACTGTCGAATCCCTACGAAAAAGGTGCAGACAACTCACCATTGCAAAGTGGCAGGAGAGGTGGGCAAATAGCAGCAAAGGACGATGGATGCATAAGCTTATCCCAGAACTGCAGAGATGGCTGGGAAGGAAGCATGGACATGAGGACTTTTACTTAACGCAACAGGTGACAGGACATGGATGCTTTAAATACTACTTGAATAGGTTTAAGCATGAACGTTATCCGCACTGACCACTCTGCGAGTCGGATAATGAAGACGGAGAGCACGTATTTTTTGTCTGTCCGAGATTTGAAAATGAACGTCGAGATCTGAGCATAAGGGTTGGGAGGACGCCAGCCGTTTGTAACCTGGTGGAAATTATGCTTGAATCAGAAGTAAATTGGTCCGCTGTATGTAACATGGCCACAATACTTCTTAAAAAACTGCGCATCGGAGTTTTTACTGGGTTAGAGTCCCAGACTTCGGTAAGCTAGCACAGCTCCGAGTTCGCTTTCGATGCTTTAAACCACAACTAACAAAAAAAAAAAAAAAAAAACCATCTACCCATCACGTCGTACTGGACAGGAGGCGCTTCTATAACCGGAATGTCCTGGTCATAACGCAACATTGTGTGATGAGATTGGTTGAAGCTGCGGCTACGACTGCTTGATGAGCACTGAGTGATTCGATAACTGTTTCAAACAGATCAGGCGTTGTCATCGATTTCAATGTTGGCCATCCAAACAGCCAGCTGACGAGCATAGCGCACATGCAGATTGAGTTATTGCGAACGATGATTTATACCCATCCTTGCTTGGACGGCATGGTACTTGTGATGTGGGTTTGCTTGATTGAAGATATTGACAATGGCGTTCCAACAGCTTCGAACATTGCTTCCAGTTTGGCAGATTCTCAGTCCATTCGTTCAATGCGGGTGTCCTGGTCTTCAAGAAAAAATAAAACTCCTTTAAATCTGAGTATAAGGGTGCATACAATTTTAAGTATAAACTGATCGAACAACCAAAAACTCAATACCAAGACTAAGGTGATATGCGACTGCTCTTAGAGGGAGTTATCAGAGGGTTTACAGCAGAACTTTGTAGACTTTAGGGCTATACAATATTTTGTTAAAAATCTGACCAACACCATGTTTCATTCGATGGTTTCAGTCAAGTATTCCCTAAACAGCTAAGCTTTTCTATTTTCATCGAACATGTGCATTTTAGCATCATCACTGTGGGCAGCAAGCGTAAACGAAAAAATGAAAATATACTGTAATCGTCCGATTGTTCCGAGTGTTACATTGCTACTTTAAGAAAATCAATTGGTTTGGGGAAAAGAGTGGTAAAAGTGCAATTTATTTTAATTTAATGGGAGTATCATTCTTTTATTTTTTTATAATGTTGAATAAAATTTTTAAAAAATCAGACGACTATTTTTTTTAGCTGACATAGGAAACGATTCGATAATTAAGTCAAAATAATACAAAGAATTTTGTCATTTACGGAAAGCATATATGGTATTAAACTAAAATTTGACAGAATCTAAATATTTCTGTAGATATTTTTTAATTTTTCAAAAATTGGAATTTCTCAACCTACAAAGCATTTACGGAAACGACCTGCAGTTTCTTTTCCTGTCTTAAAAATCAATTATAAAATTTAAATTAAAAATAGGAACAACGATGTAGTCGAGTTGGCACTCAGTTTAAGGGAGTAAAAGGGTATCGAGTATATAAGCAGCAAAGTTGTTTTAATTTATGGTATTGTGGGCGGCAGACAGATTTAATCGTTTTTGGCCATTTGTGGACTTTATAGTGGGCGTGCAAACTTTTTTCAGGTCCCTTTTAGGTCAATCGACAGGGATAAATAATGCTAATAAATTGCAGTTAAATTTCAGTTTTCTAACAGGAAAGCTGTTGCCGCTACAGTTCTAGACGAGCATGAGTGTGGCTGCGCAGAAAGCCCAGAAACCTACATGCCGCTCCTCTAGCTTTTATAGTTTCCGAGATCTCAACATTCATACGGACGGACAGACAGGAGCATTCGCGATGCACTACCCCTCTCTCTTTTCTTACATGCAGTCCATTCACATGGGAAAGAAAGAGAATGAAGACCGTTTACCCAGTTTTGCAAACCACTAGAAGACAGCGAAAGGACCAATAGTTCGTACTCGTAAAATTGACGGGCAATAACTTTAAAACGCATTCAGTTTTCACATTAGTCTATGACTAACTCTCGTAAGGCGAGGCCGGGGTGCCTGATGCTTTTTTTTGGGGAGTTTTCAAAGCGTATTCCGATTTCAAAACGGTCATCTAATCATCTAATCTAATCAAGACACTTGACTATAGCGTTACCTCTTGTTTTATTTTCATTTCTTTTTGTGAAAGTTAAGCCTGCTGCTGACTTTTGTTCAATATCATAGTCTTGTTGCCCGTTTGATTAACACTCCCAGCTGGTACTCTTTTATGTTATGGTTGACTTTGCTGAGTGTTTTGGGTTTCATTTCATTTAGTTTGAATCTATTTATTCTGAATATAATTTTACGTTGATATTTATTATAACATTGGCTGTAACCATTATTGATCCTGTTCTGAATTTGAATAGACTCGTCTATCTTCACTGATTTTTTTTTGCGATTATTACGAAAAACGAGGCTACAGGAATTATTATATCCGTTACTCGTTGCGTAAAATGGTATACTAGATTCGTCGGAAATTATGTAACAGGTAGAAGGAAGCGTTTCCAACCCTATAAAGTAGTTATATTCTTGATCAGGATCACTAGCCGAATCGATCTAGCCATGTCCGCCTGTACGCCTGTCCGTCTGTGATCTCGGAAACTTTAACAGCTAGAAGAGTCGGACTGGGCATGCATATTCACGGGATTTCTTTAAGCTGGGTGCCACGCGCATATCCTCGACAAACTGTAGCGCGTACAATTTAACTGAATTGTATTTGTCTCATCAATACCTATCTTTTGATCTTGGGAACTATAAACTATAAAACACTTAAATCCGCTTGCTGCCAACATAACATATACTGAAGTTGTGGGTAGGTGGCGCTTTACAATATCGCTTTGCTGCTCTCTATCAATTTCCCTATTGTAACGTATATTCCTTATTGTTATAATTCCGATTTTAATTAATATATTAATATATATAATATTTTTTCCCTAATTATTGTCTTGGTTGAGCCTTAAATTATTATTTTTCCTCTGCTGTTTATAATCAAACAAAAACACCTCAAACCAAAGTTCTGAATTCAACTTTTGTGACGAAAATGTATTAAACGATCTACTAAAAAATTCATTTTCTATCGGGTGTTTTTTTTTGAGGTATAGAACTTTAAGTTAGAATCACTGTTCAAGATGGCGACCGATTTAACAGCTGTCAAGTGATTTATTCTCAGTTTGGCTTGGCTTGAATTCATCATGAATAGACTCACGCCTGAAAAACGCTTGCAAAAAGTGCAATTTTATTTCAAAAGTAATGGTTCAGTGCGGAATACATATCGCGCACTACGTCCATTTTATCGTCGACAAAATCGTCCATCAGAGCAGTTAATTCGATTAACCATGAAACGTTTTCGCACCACGTTTACTCTTATTGATAACTCGCATCCCCAGAGACGCCGTACGGTGCGTACAGAAGAAGTTATTGCTACTGTAGAGCGTAGCATTGAGGAAGACCATCGAGCACAGGAATTGGATCTATGTCCATACACTTTATGGAAAATTTTGAGGAAGGATCTTGGCTTGCGTGCTTACAAAATCCAACTCGTGCAAGAATTGAAGCCAAACGATCATCAAGCAAGGCGTAGATTCGTCGAATGGGCCCAAAGCGAGATTGTCGTTGTTCCCGATTTTCATAAGCGAATTTTGTTTAGCGATGAAGCGCACTTCTGGTTGAATGGCTACGTCAACAAACAAAACTGCCGCATTTGGAGTGAAGCTAATCCTGAAGTGTATGTCGAAACACCGTTACATCCAAAAAAAACTGACTGTTTGGTGCGCTTTATGGGCTGGTGGAATCATTGGTCCGTACTTCTTCAAAAACGATGATGGCCAGAACGTTACAGTCAATGGTGATCGGTGTAGAGCCATGATTACTAACTTTTTCATTCCTGAATTAAACAGGCGTGATGTCCAGGAGCTCTGGTTCCAACAAGACGGCGCAACATGTCACACAGCTCGTGCCACAATCGATTTATTGAAAGACACGTTTGGTGACCGCCTAATTTCACGTTTTGGACCTGTAAATTGGCCTCCAAGATCTTGTGATTTAACACCGCTAGACTACTTTCTGTGGGGCTATGTAAAGTCATTGGTCTATGCGAATAAGCCACAAACACTTGACCATTTGGAAGAAAACATTCGCCGTGTTATTGCCGATATACGGCCGCAAATGTTGGGAAAAGTCATCGAAAATTGGACGTCCAGATTGGACTACATCCGAGCCAGCCGTGGCGGTCATATGCCAGAAATCATATATAAAATGTAATGCCACAAGATTATCTTTTGAATAAAAAAATTCATGTCAATCGAATAATCCATCGTGGTTTTATTGCAACTTAAAGTTCTAAATCTCTAAAAAAACACCCGTTACATTTGGAACATATAGTTCACACTTTCTAAAATGTTCTCATTCGACACGCTTCAGTAAAATAAACAAACTGCGACAAACTAAAATATTTGGCTAAAGTGGACAGAATGAGAACATTTTAGAAAGCGTTTATTTTTCGTCAATTTTACAAGAATTTTTCGTCACAAAAGTAGATATCCGATTATTTGTATGTTGATAATGCGGAATCCCCACGACCCCTTACCTCTTTAAGAGGCGTTTTTTTATCTTGAAATTTAAAACAAAAATAGTGTTTTGATTATTACTTTGGGAGCTATATCCGACTGTTCCGACTACCTGCTCTAAGACCTCATGGTCCTCATGGTATAACACCCACCGGGGACTTAGTTTTCCCCAAAACAGGTTTGACAGTCTTGCTGGGGCCGGTCGATGGTGAGAATGAAGTGGCATCTTTCGCTTTTTTTGTTCCACTCTTTTTTTTCAATTTGAACAAAATTTAAATGACAGGTGACAAAAAAGCTGAGACATCAAGCATTTCAAAGTTTTCTCCAGCCAACAATTCATTCCAAATCTTTAAGGAAAAATTGGACTTTCATTTCTGTGAACTTAACGGTGAATTCCCCAGGCGGGGATATGGTGGATAGGGAACCGGGGGCACAACCCCCTGGAGCTAGCCTAGGAGTTGGACTGGTGGTGGGCGGTGGTACGCCGGCAAGCAAAGAACTGGCGGCGCCGGCTAATGCGGACGGATTCCACACGCCACTGTCCAGTTTACCCGACTGGTCCAACATGGGAGCTGACCCATTCAAAAAAAGCAATGTGATGGCGAGATCGCCAGAAAAAAGGGCGGAGAGCATCGGCAAGCAGCCTGGCACCCCCCAATAGTAGAGAAAGGCAGCCCAAAAGCTGCTGATGAAGAGCAAGGGGATGTGCTGAAACAGCTTACTGACCTTGGATCGAAGGCCAGGGAGCTGAAGAAGCTAATGGACGGAAAGCGCTCCATCACAAACCCTATGCGGGACATAGTCGATGAAATCGACTATCTTCAGAGAGAAGTTCTGTCGTCTGTGCAAGGCATACTCGAAGAACAGGAAAGAGCTAAAGTGACCGGCAATAGCAAGCGACCCAGGGGACATGAAACTGGGAAAACGCTAGCCATGCCAGCAAAAAAGGCGATGCATAAGGCGCCGGCAAGCGAAGCTAGCCAAGGTGGAAATAGGGGCAAACATGCTGCGACCGAGAGCACCAGTAAGCCCCAAAAATCCCCACAGGAGTGGAAAAAAGTAGAACCGAAGGCGAGGAAGCCGAAGGTACGTCCGCCACGAATTGACGCGATAGTTATCGCAACATCTACTGGGGGGTCCTACGCGGACATCCTTAAAAAGGTAAAGGCAGATCCGCAGCTGGAAGACCTAGGTCAAACCGCAGAGCTTCAGAGCAAAATGAAAGCGGTCCTGGGCAGCAATGTCGACGTCAGAGCGCTGACTGAGACAACGCTGATCGAGGTGAAGGACATCGACGAGACCACGGACAAAACTGATGTCATATGTGCGGTTAAGTCACAGTTTGATGTGGAACTGCCAGAATCTGCGGTGGTAGGCCTACGGGCGGCGTACGGGGGCAGCCAAATCGCCACACTAAGAGATGCTCGACATAGGGAGGCGTCTCATAGAAAAGAGAAAACTTAGGTTGGGATGGACCTGGTGCAGAATCCGGTCCAAGATAACACCCAAAAGGTGTTTTAAGTGTATGGAATTCAACCATATAGCAGGAAACTGCAGATCCCAGGAGGACTGCTCTAAATGCTGCTACAAATGCGGCGCGAAGAAGCACCAAGCCAGAGGCTGCAAAGCAAAGGCCTGCTGTATGCTCTGCAAGCGCAAAAAAGAGAAGGACTGTGACCACCCAACAATGAGTGGAAAATGTCCGTACTTCAGGAGGGCTTTGCAAGGGCTAAGGGGCTAATGAAGATTCTTCAGATCAACCTAAACCACTGCGAGGTTGCCCAATCGTTGCTGGAGCAAAATGTCATCGAGCAAAACGTAGACATGGCACTTATAAGCGAGCAATATAGAAATAAAACCTCCGGTGAATGGCTAGCAAATAGTAGCAAAAAATCGGCAATATGGAGCTGCGGAAACCCAAGGCGCCAGATTAGCAGGAAAAAAAGCGGAAATTGCTTCGCCAGGGCCCATGTGAATGGTATAGCTTTCTATAGCTGCTACCTGCCGCCAAGCCTTAGCCTCCCCAGGCAATAAATGTGCTCGAAGAGATTGCAGAAGAAGCCCGGGAAAATCGCCCTGCCGTAATTGCCGGGGACTTCAACGCCTGGGCTACGGAATGGGGCTCCCCCCGAACAAATGCGAGGGGAAGGGCGCTACTGGAGAGCTTCGCCGCACTTGAGCTAGTACTGCTGAACTCTGGAACAAAACCGACTTTTTCTAGAGCCGGGACAAGTTCCATCATTGACCTCACATTTGTGAGCGCTGGACTTGCTTCGGGCTCCAGCTGGGAGGTTAGTGACGCCTATATGGGTAGTGATCATGCGGCAATAATTTGCACGATTAAGTCCACAAATGGCCCACCAAGCGTTCCAAAGACCGTGGTAGGGTACAAAGTAGAAACGCTAGACGTGGAGATGGTGCAGATGTTGTTCGAAGACCTCTCTACAAACG
This sequence comes from Drosophila biarmipes, assembly GCF_025231255.1. Lineage (NCBI taxonomy): Eukaryota > Metazoa > Arthropoda > Insecta > Diptera > Drosophilidae > Drosophila > Drosophila biarmipes. Next base: position 34,186 of record NW_026114526.1, on the reverse strand, counting down.
GATCAGCAGACGAAAGGGCAAACCGCATCGCAGATTACACCAAGGTAGCCTGTGATGCATCTATGCAGAAGAAGGGGAAACTTCCATCAAGGAAAAGACCGGCATACTGGTGGAACCAATCCATTGCGGAAGTCAGGAAAGAATGACATAGAGCAAGACGCGCATACCAACGAGCAAGAGAGAGATTCGAATTTAGGGCACTTCAGATATATTACAGGGAAAAAAGACGAGCCCTGGAAAAACTAATAAAAGAAAGCAAACGCAGGTGTTTCAATAATATATGCGAAGAAATAGACTCCAACCCTTGGGGCTTCGCATATAAACTCGTCACAAAACGGCTTCGGGCATTTAGTAGACCGTCGCCGACATGCCCAGTCTTCCTAAAAAGGGTAGTAGAAACACTATTCCCTGAGCAAGAGGGTATGTCGCGTATAGCACAGATCGTAGACACGAGAAGCATTAAGCTCACAAGTCCTGAGGAAGTCCTTGAGGTTCTTAAGACAATAAACTATTAAAAATAGCCATAAAAGCAAACACAAAACAGTATGTTGACATGTATAATGCATGCCTAACAGAAGGTGTGTTCCCTAGTCGCTGGAAAACTCAGCGGTTGGTACTCATACCAAAGGGGGACAAGGCAGCGGAGGAGCCTTCCTCGTATAGGCCACTCTGTATGCTGGATACGGTGGGCAAAATTCTAGAAAGAATTATCCACTCCCGGCTAGAAAGTGCCCTTGTCGGAACCAACGGCCTCTCTGAGATGATGTCCCAGTGTACATACAGCGAGTAATAGCGAGCTACTTCGAAGGTCGCCTGCTCCTGTACGAAACAGAATCAGGGCAATCGACTCACAGGGTCACCGGGGGAGTCCCCCAAGGATCAGTCCTAGGCCCTTTGTTGTGGAATGTCATGTACGACAAGATCCTTAGGATCACGATGCCCGAAAGGGCACGACTCATTGGTTTCGCGGATGACGTAGCCATAGTAGTTACGGCCAAGAAACTCCCAGACGCGGAAAGAATCTGCATTGAAGCTGGGAAACGAGCAAGCGCATGGCTCGACTCTAAGAGTCTGGCCTTGGCAGCTCATAAAACCGAAGCAGTCCTGATAAGTAGCAGGCAGAAAGTGGAAACGGCCACTATGAAAATTGGAGAAGCCACCATAAAATCTCGCCCAAGCTTAAAATACTTGGGGGTCATAATCGACCACCGGCTTTCTTTCAAAGAGCGTCTAGCGTACGCTAGTGGCAAGGCAGGCAGAACCGCGGCAGCAATTTCGCGAATTATGGCGAACACTCGTGGGCCAAGGCAACCAGGACGTAGATTACTGGTTAGCGTTGACACATCGACGCTGATGTACGCTGCTCCCATATGGGCCCGAGCCACAAAAAATGGGAGTTATCTGCAGGAGGGTGATTCCGTACAGAGACTGTGTGCCCTGAGGGTTTGCTGTGCGTTCCGCACGGTAGCCCATGACGCGGCACTAGTTATTTCAGGAATAATACCGATGGACCTGCTAGCAGTGGAGTCAGTGGGTATCCGCGCAGGTAGCACAGGGGTCGAAACTGTCGAATCCCTACGAAAAAGGTGCAGACAACTCACCATTGCAAAGTGGCAGGAGAGGTGGGCAAATAGCAGCAAAGGACGATGGACGCATAAGCTTATCCCAGAACTGCAGAGATGGCTGGGAAGGAAGCATGGACATGTGGACTTTTACTTAACGCAACAGGTGACAGGACATGGATGCTTTAAATACTACTTGAATAGGTTATCCGCATGAACGTTATCCGCACTGCCCACTCTGCGAGTCGGATAATGAAGACGCAGAGCACGTATTTTTTGTCTGTCCGAGATTTGAAAATGAACGTCGAGATCTGAGCATAAGGGTTGGGAGGACGCCAGCCGTTTGTAACCTGGTGAAAATTATGCTTGAATCAGAAGTAAATTGGTCCGCTGTATGTAACATGGCCACAATACTTCTTAAAAAACTGCGCATCGGAGTTTTTACTGGGTTAGAGTCCCAGACTTCGGTAAGCTAGCACAGCTCCGAGTTCGCTTTCGATGCTTTAAACCACAACTAACAAAAAAAAAAAAAAAAAAACCATCTACCCATCACGTCGTACTGGACAGGAGGCGCTTCTATAACCGGAATGTCCTGGTCATAACGCAACATTGTGTGATGAGATTGGTTGAAGCTGCGGCTACGACTGCTTGATGAGCACTGAGTGATTCGATAACTGTTTCAAACAGATCAGGCGTTGTCATCGATTTCAATGTTGGCCATCCAAACAGCCAGCTGACGAGCATAGCGCACATGCAGATTGAGTTATTGCGAACGATGATTTATACCCATCCTTGCTTGGACGGCATGGTACTTGTGATGTGGGTTTGCTTGATTGAAGATATTGACAATGGCGTTCCAACAGCTTCGAACATTGCTTCCAGTTTGGCAGATTCTCAGTCCATTCGTTCAATGCGGGTGTCCTGGTCTTCAAGAAAAAATAAAACTCCTTTAAATCTGAGTATAAGGGTGCATACAATTTTAAGTATAAACTGATCGAACAACCAAAAACTCAATACCAAGACTAAGGTGATATGCGACTGCTCTTAGAGGGAGTTATCAGAGGGTTTACAGCAGAACTTTGTAGACTTTAGGGCTATACAATATTTTGTTAAAAATCTGACCAACACCATGTTTCATTCGATGGTTTCAGTCAAGTATTCCCTAAACAGCTAAGCTTTTCTATTTTCATCGAACATGTGCATTTTAGCATCATCACTGTGGGCAGCAAGCGTAAACGAAAAAATGAAAATATACTGTAATCGTCCGATTGTTCCGAGTGTTACATTGTTACTTTAAGAAAATCAATTGGTTTGGGGAAAAGAGTGGTAAAAGTGCAATTTATTTTAATTTAATGGGAGTATCATTCTTTTATTTTTTTATAATGTTGAATAAAATTTTTAAAAAATCAGACGACTATTTTTTTTAGCTGACATAGGAAACGATTGGATAATTTAGTCAAAATAATACAAAGAATTTTGTCATTTACGGAAAGCATATATGGTATTAAACTAAAATTTGACAGAATCTAAATATTTCTGTAGATATTTTTTAATTTTTCAAAAATTGGAATTTCTCAACCTACAAAGCATTTACGGAAACGACCTGCAGTTTCTTTTCCTGTCTTAAAAATCAATTATAAAATTTAAATTAAAAATAGGAACAACGATGTAGTCGAGTTGGCACTCAGTTTAAGGGAGTAAAAGGGAAATGGAGATTTGATCGAGTATATAAGCAGCAAAGTTGTTTTAATTTATGGTATTGTGGGCGGCAGACAGATTTAATCGTTTTTGGCCATTTGTGGACTTTATAGTGGGCGTGCAAACTTTTTTCAGGTCCCTTTTAGGTCAATCGACAGGGATAAATAATGCTAATAAATTGCAGTTAAATTTCAGTTTTCTAACAGGAAAGCTGTTGCCGCTACAGTTCTAGACGAGCATGAGTGTGGCTGCGCAGAAAGCCCAGAAACCTACATGCCGCTCCTCTAGCTTTTATAGTTTCCGAGATCTCAACATTCATACGGACGGACAGACAGGAGCATTCGCGATGCAATACCTCTCTCTCTATTCTTACATGCAGTCCATTCACATGGGAAAGAAAGAGAATGAAGACCGTTTACCCAGTTTTGCAAACCACTAGAAGACAGCGAAAGGACCAATAGTTCGTACTCGTAAAATTGACGGGCAATAACTTTAAAACGCATTCAGTTTTCACATTAGTCTATGACTAACTCTCGTAAGGCGAGGCCGGGGTGCCTGATGCTTTTTTTTGGGGAGTTTTCAAAGCGTATTCCGATTTCAAAACGGTCATCTAATCATCTAATCTAATCAAGACACTTGACTATAGCGTTACCTCTTGTTTTATTTTCATTTCTTTTTGTGAAAGTTAAGCCTGCTGCTGACTTTTGTTCAATATCATAGTCTTGTTGCCCGTTTGATTAACACTCCCAGCTGGTACTCTTTTATGTTATGGTTGACTTTGCTGAGTGTTTTGGGTTTCATTTCATTTAGTTTGAATCTATTTATTCTGAATATAATTTTACGTTGATATTTATTATAACATTGGCTGTAACCATTATTGATCCTGTTCTGAATTTGAATAGACTCGTCTATCTTCACTGATTTTTTTTGGCGATTATTACGAAAAACGAGGCTACAGGAATTATTATATCCGTTACTCGTTGCGTAAAATGGTATACTAGATTCGTCGGAAATTATGTAACAGGTAGAAGGAAGCGTTTTCAACCCTATAAAGTAGTTATATTCTTGATCAGGATCACTAGCCGAATCGATCTAGCCATGTCCGCCTGTACGCCTGTCCGTCTGTGATCTCGGAAACTTTAACAGCTAGAAGAGTCGGGCTGGGCATGCATATTCCCGGGATTTCTTTAAGCTGCGTGCCACGCGCATATCCTCGACAAACTGTAGCGCGTACAATTTAACTGAATTGTATTTGTCTCATCAATACCTATCTTTTGATCTTGGGAACTATAAACTATAAAACACTTAAATCCGCTTGCTGCCAACATAACATATACTGAAGTTGTGGGTAGGTGGCGCTTTACAATATCGCTTTGCTGCTCTCTATCAATTTCCCTATTGTAACGTATATTCCTTATTGTTATAATTCCGATTTTAATTAATATATTAATAAATATAATATTTTTTCCCTAATTATTGTCTTGGTTGATTTTAATTAATATATTAATATATATATATAATATTTTTTCCCTAATTATTGTCTTGGTTGAGCCTTAAATTATTATTTTTCCTCTGCTGTTTATAATCAAACAAAAACACCTCAAACCAAAGTTCTGAATTCAACTTTTGTGACGAAAATGTATTAAACGATCTACTAAAAAATTCATTTTCTATCGGGTGTTTTTTTTTTGAGGTATAGAACTTTAAGTTAGTATCACTGTTCAAGATGGCGACCGATTTAACAGCTGTCAAGTGATTTATTCTCAGTTTGGCTTGGCTTGAATTCATCATGAATAGACTCACGCCTGAAAAACGCTTGCAAAAAGTGCAATTTTATTTCAAAAGTAATGGTTCAGTGCGGAATACATATCGCGCACTACGTCCATTTTATCGTCGACAAAATCGTCCATCAGAGCAGTTAATTCGATTAACCATGAAACGTTTTCGCACCACGTTTACTCTTATTGATAACTCGCATCCCCAGAGACGCCGTACGGTGCGTACAGAAGAAGTTATTGCTACTGTAGAGCGTAGCATTGAGGAAGACCATCGAGCACAGGAATTGGATCTATGTCCATACACTTTATGGAAAATTTTGAGGAAGGATCTTGGCTTGCGTGCTTACAAAATCCAACTCGTGCAAGAATTGAAGCCAAACGATCATCAAGCAAGGCGTAGATTCGTCGAATGGGCCCAAAACGAGATTGTCGTTGTTCCCGATTTTCATAAGCGAATTTTGTTTAGCGATGAAGCGCACTTCTGGTTGAATGGCTACGTCAACAAACAAAACTGCCGCATTTGGAGTGAAGCTAATCCTGAAGTGTATGTCGAAACACCGTTACATCCAAAAAAAACTGACTGTTTGGTGCGCTTTATGGGCTGGTGGAATCATTGGTCCGTACTTCTTCAAAAACGATGATGGCCAGAACGTTACAGTCAATGGTGATCGGTGTAGAGCCATGATTACTAACTTTTTCATTCCTGAATTAAACAGGCGTGATGTCCAGGAGCTCTGGTTCCAACAAGACGGCGCAACATGTCACACAGCTCGTGCCACAATCGATTTATTGAAAGACACGTTTGGTGACCGCCTAATTTCACGTTTTGGACCTGTAAATTGGCCTCCAAGATCTTGTGATTTAACACCGCTAGACTACTTTCTGTGGGGCTATGTAAAGTCATTGGTCTATGCGAATAAGCCACAAACACTTGACCATTTGGAAGAAAACATTCGCCGTGTTATTGCCGATATACGGCCGCAAATGTTGGGAAAAGTCATCGAAAATTGGACGTCCAGATTGGACTACATCCGAGCCAGCCGTGGCGGTCATATGTTAGAAATCATATATAAAATGTAATGCCACAAGATTATCTTTTGAATAAAAAAATTCATGTCAATCGAATAATCCATCGTGGTTTTATTGCAACTTAAAGTTCTAAATCTCTAAAAAAACACCCGTTACATTTGGAACATATAGTTCACACTTTCTAAAATGTTCTCATTCGACACGCTTCAGTAAAATAAACAAACTGCGACAAACTAAAATATTTGGCTAAAGTGGACAGAATGAGAACATTTAAGAAATCGTATATATTTTTTTGTCAATTTTACAAGCATTTTTCGAGAAAAAGTTGATATCCGATCTATTGTATGTTGATAATGCGGAATCCCCATGACCCTTTGCCACGTTATGAGGAGTTAAGGAGTTAAGAGTAGAACAAAAATAGTGTTTTGATTATTACTTTAGGAGCTATAGAACATAGTTTCCCCATCCGACTTGTTCCGAATTATTTACAACCTGCTCTAAGACCTGCCAAAAAGACGGTATAACACCCACCGGGGACTTAGTTTTCTGTAAGCCTTATATTATTATTATTCCTCTGGTGGTTATAATCGAAAAACACCTGAAACCAAAAGATCTGAATTCAACTTTTGCGACGCAAATGTGTTATAAAAAATGTACTTTCTTCATTTGGAAAATATAGTTCACACTTTGTAATATGTTCTCATTCGACACGCTTCAGTAAAATATACCCCATACTCGTATACCACAAGCTGAAATATTTGGCTGAAGTGGACAGAATGAGAACATTTTAGAAAGCGTTTATTTTTCGTCAATTTTACAAGAATTTTTCGTCACAAAAGTAGATATCCGATTATTTGTATGTTGATAATGCGGAATCCCCACGACCCCTTACCTCTTTAAGAGGCGTTTTTTTATCTTGAAATTTAAAACAAAAATAGTGTTTTGATTATTACTTTGGGAGCTATATCCGACTGTTCCGACTACCTGCTCTAAGACCTCATGGTCCTCATGGTATAACACCCACCGGGGACTTAGTTTTCCCCAAAACAGGTTTGGCAGTCTTGCTGGGGCCGGTCGATGGTGAAAATGAAGTGGCATCTTTCGCTTTTTTTGTTCCACTCTTTTTTTTCAATTTGAACAAAATTTAAATGACAGGTGACAAAAAAGCTGAGACATCAAGCATTTCAAAGTTTTCTCCAGCCAACAATTCATTCCAAATCTTTAAGGAAAAATTGGACTTTCATTTCTGTGAACTTAACTTAACGTAACTTATTGTGAATAATACTATTCAGAAATTTCCTTGATCCTTATCCCACATTATACACCGCCAACGCTCGTATTTCGAGAGTGAAAGACATTTCATAAGGCTACTTAAGGTGATAGTGAAAATGTTGAGGTGTAGTATGAACGATTGAAGCAGTAGGCGCTGATGGGAAAAATTTTGAGAATATTTGTAAGCATTTGTTTTAAACCAATTCATTATGATCTTTCCTGGTCCAATATTCGAGCGCATTTGTGACGAAAATCTTTCATTACCTTGAGCATTAGGAAAGGCAATGATAGTCAAAACAAAGATAACCACAAAGCATTTAAACGAGAGCATTAATTACGTAAATGGGAAGATCAACAATACGAACCAGAGGCAAAGCGGATTCAACAAAAAAAAAAACGGCAGCTTGAGCCTTGTCAAAAATGTCAAGGGCAATGGAAGTCAACAAGGTAACAATAACACATGTTATGTCGCTGCCACAAATGTGGAAAAATAGGCCACTTGGCGAACGTTTATAAATTAAAATCAAAGTCTTTATCTTTTGTAGCAAAATCTGAATTCGAAAAAAAAAATTATGATTTTCCTATATTTAGTATGTCTTTGATTTTGTCTAGTGAAATATATTTTCTATCCGTAAATATTGAAGGTGTTCATGTGAAAGTTGCTTGTGATACGGGTGTTACGGACGGTACGTGGGCGTTTGAGTGAGCGTTACAACCTTCTGAAAGAATCTTGGGCTGCGCAGGAAGCCCAGAAATCTGCATGCCAAGTTCCACTCCTCTAGCTTTTATAGTTTCCCACATGGCTAGATCAACTTGGCTGATCAAGAATGGGGTTGGAAACGGTTCCTTCTGCCTTTTACATACTTTCTAAAGAATCTAGTATAGCCTTTAACTCTACGAGTAACGGGTATAAATATGTAATAATATGTAAAGCAAAAAATGCTTTTTAAACTAAACTGAAAGGGGTTGATCTTTTTATTTCTCAATATCTTCCAAACCATAATTCTTATGATAAAAAGTTCTGGCTGTCGTTTTAGTTCCATTTCGAATTGAGAAATCACTTTTTAAACTTGGCTACGGTGTGGCCTTTCTTTCGCTTGTAAATAAGAATTAACAGCTTCTACTTAACTCTAATGTTAGGAGAGTGGGGGTGGAGACAGTCATCAGTCCGAGAGCGAGATGAGAGTCCATCTGGACGTAATTGCTCTCGTCTAACCACTAACATTCACAGTAGCACATCCTTGGCGCTGCAGTTGGTGCTTCGAACTGGTCGGAACACCTGAAATGGTTCCGCGGGCTTTGCGTTGGATTTGGCGAGCGTAAACCGGAATCTGAAGGTGGTGGTGACGTCGCCGAGGGTCGCAACGAAGAAATTGATCGGCCGCGCGAACTGGAAGATTCGCGTAAATGGAGCAGCGTGTGGTGGTCCTCAGGAAATGGTTGCACTTCCGTAGAGTATGGATTCTCCGACAGACTCGACAGCGGTAGGATCGAGTATCTTGTAAACGTCTGTCGTCCAAAGTTTGGGCGCTGCGGGGACGTGGAGCCATGGTTTTAATGCTTTAGTAAAAAAAAAGATAAGCGCATTTAGTATCAATTGAGAATGTATTTTAAAGCATGAGGACAGAAGGCACTATTTTGGATGGGCGGAGGTTGCCTTGACCTCCATAGGTAGAAGTACTAGCTTGTGGATGGGAAGTGTTATATATAGTCCCTAGAACGGTAAGGATTTCGACTACGTGAACTCTACTAAATTGGGAATGGATTTTGAAGCATGAGGACAAAAGGCACTATTTTGGAAGGGCAGAGGTTGCCTTGACCTCCATTGAAAGAAGTACTAGCTAGTGGATGGGAAGTGTTATAGTCCCTCGTGCTTCCTTTCTCGTAATCTTGTATAGAGGTCGTTTCTTTTTTTCTGCGTTTAGTCGTAGCCTGACATGTTGCAAACTTCAACGTGTGCGAGGCCTGCAATATATCATTGTTTTAGTCTCAAATAAAAATCTCCCTCCATTAAATTCACAAGAAGTAACAATCTTAACTAAGTGTTTAGTTTAAGATACTTAAAAAACCTTTGCACAAAGGCCATTGAAATGCGGGAGGAAGTCAAACAAAAGGACTTGGCTTTTTTAGTTGTATCAAATTCTACAAAAATTATTGAGTCCGTATATTTCTCAATTTGAAACTTTTTAAGAACGGTATGAATGGTTATATTAATAATCTATATCGGTTTTATAAAAGAGAACGTGGGCATAAGGTAAGTTTTTGCATTGAGGCAAATGTTAGATTATAGATGAATTTGAATTTCGCGCATTAATACGGCGGCTGTCTTCTTGCTAGTGTAGAAACGTATACGATTTGCCTTGATTTCATCCCAGATGAGTGGTGTACCGCAAAGGTCCAATGCTTCATGTGCATTGCCTTTTACTATATTACGAATAGCCCTGGGATAATCTGCACGTACGGAGTGTGATCTGCGGACCTATGAGCATTAGTTCCCCGACACTGGTAATGAAAGTTTCTATATTGTCAGAAGGACTCTTGAAAGTTGGCAAATGCTAAACAAAAGCCAATATATCTTTAGAACTTCAGTTTTGGTTGACAATAGTTAACGAGTTGCAACTGTTTGGTTAACGCATCCCGATGGGTTTCCAGAGTCTTAACTACGCATGTTGGGGTTAGAAAGTTGAGATTCTGATTCTGCTCTTCTTTCCCAAGTACCCTTTTGTCTATCAATCTATCACCACTTCTCAAACCTAGAATTGGAAGTATAATTAATTTTGGTATGTAGTTGTAATGTTTAGTATGTATGTTTTATTTTTCTGTGACTTGCGTAGATTTATTTGCAAATAATAATGCAGTGAATTTAGTTTCTTTTTGCATAGTGTACAGCTTAATTTATCCGCCTTTTTATACTACTCTACTTTATCATAGTTTAATATCCATTTATTTGACATATTCGGACTCGAATATTTGTAAATATGCATTATTTTATCTAGAAAAACTTGAGTGAGAAAGTTGAGATTACGTGGTCCCGGTGCTTTTTTAGCGTTTGATGTGCACATATTCGGACACGAATCTGTGTAATTGCTTATTATTAATTTTTTTTTTGTTTATTTTGAGTACGTTATCCTGGTGCCTTTACAGTGTTTGATGTGCACATATTCGCCCAAGAATCTCTATTTTTTTGACTTTATTATTGTTTTTATGAAATGGCCATTTTTCTCAAGAGTGCTGAAGTTTGGGGGCGGCTGTGTGTGCGCGCACAACAAGGCAGAGCGGCGCGGTGCGGCATGAGGAACGCAGACTCAAGCGAAGTCATCCGTGCCGTACAGTCGTACAGCCGTACAGACATAGATACCAAGAACAAAAGAAGGAATTGACCAGAGTAACAAGTAATTTTTGGTATCTGAGCTTCAACAAGTGTTTGTTGTACATCCTGACAACTGCTGATGGTGTACTTAGTGTTATGCTTAATATTATTACAAACCCTTTGTAGCAGTTGGCTGGCGGCGCACCTAAAGAAAAATTAAACGAAAATGTTGGCGATCTCTTGTCATTTGAGTTTGCCGTAATGGAGAAGAATAAAAAGTGCAAAACCTATGCGATTACCGGCACAGGTACCGCCTGAGCCCATAGGGCCAAGATATCAGCTTAGACAACAAGTGTGAGGGTTAGGACGACCCTTACGCCAGGGAAAAAGCATCAGCGAGCCAACCGACTTTGACAAAAATTTCAAAAAATATATATTAATAATTAAAAAAAAAACAATATATATTTATAAGAGAAATATATTGTAAAACTAAGCGGAACCCTTTCTGCTTAATAGCAGTATATTCCGAAAAGCTTTTGAAAAAAGAGGTAGGATAATGTAAAAAGAGAAAGACCAAAGCCTAAATTTCGGAAATTAATTTTCTGTATAGAAATATAAGTGAAATGTAATAGTATAAGCAAATTGGAAGAAAAATTTTGTGTAAGTGATAGAACAACAATGGGGTTAGTTGATACTAAAACAGTGGACTCCCTTGCTAATGTAATTAATAAAATTGTACCAAAAAATATCGACCACATTTAACAAATATATTGTTATTGATAATTGTAATAACAATGTGTGCGTATATTCTTTTAAAATTATTATAAAATAAAGGAGCCTTAGGCCAAGCTAACGTTCAAGATAGATCTAATTTATTAGACACACAAATAACTGTCAAAAGCATATATTCAAAACTAAAACAAAAATAAGTCGATTTTGATATGAGTCAATTTAATGGGAGTATCATTCTTTTATTTTTTTATAATGTTGAATAAAATTTTTAAAAAATCAGACGACTATTTTTTTTAGTCGACATAGGAAACGATTGGAATTAAGTCAAAATAATACAAAGAATTTTGTCATTTACGGAAAGCATATATGGTATTAAACTAAAATTTGACAGAATCTAAATATTTCTGTAGATATTTTTTAATTTTTCAAAAATTGGAATTTCTCAACCTACAAAGCATTTACGGAAACGACCTGCAGTTTCTTTTCCTGTCTTAAAAATCAATTATAAAATTTAAATTAAAAATAGGAACAACGATGTAGTCGAGTTGGCACTCAGTTTAAGGGAGTAAAAGGGAAATGGAGATTTGATCGAGTATATAAGCAGCAAAGTTGTTTTAATTTATGGTATTGTGGGCGGCAGACAGATTTAATCGTTTTTGGCCATTTGTGGACTTTATAGTGGGCGTGCAAACTTTTTTCAGGTCCCTTTTAGGTCAATCGACAGGGATAAATAATGCTAATAAATTGCAGTTAAATTTCAGTTTTCTAACAGGAAAGCTGTTGCCGCTACAGTTCTAGACGAGCATGAGTGTGGCAACCTGCTGAAACTGCTGCGCAGAAAGCCCAGAAACCTACATGCCGCTCCTCTAGCTTTTATAGTTTCCGAGATCTCAACATTCATACGGACGGACAGACAGGAGCATTCGCGATGCACTACCCCTCTCTCTATTCTTACATGCAGTCCATTCACATGGGAAAGAAAGAGAATGAAGACCGTTTACCCAGTTTTGCAAACCACTAGAAGACAGCGAAAGGACCAATAGTTCGTACTCGTAAAATTGACGGGCAATAACTTTAAAACGCATTCAGTTTTCACATTAGTCTATGACTAACTCTCGTAAGGCGAGGCCGGGGTGCCTGATGCTTTTTTTTGGGGAGTTTTCAAAGCGTATTCCGATTTCAAAACGGTCATCTAATCATCTAATCTAATCAAGACACTTGACTATAGCGTTACCTCTTGTTTTATTTTCATTTCTTTTTGTGAAAGTTAAGCCTGCTGCTGACTTTTGTTCAATATCATAGTCTTGTTGCCCGTTTGATTAACACTCCCAGCTGGTACTCTTTTATGTTATGGTTGACTTTGCTGAGTGTTTTGGGTTTCATTTCATTTAGTTTGAATCTATTTATTCTGAATATAATTTTACGTTGATATTTATTATAACATTGGCTGTAACCATCATTGATCCTGTTCTGAATTTGAATAGACTCGTCTATCTTCACTGATTTTTTTTGGCGATTATTACGAAAAACGAGGCTACAGGAATTATTATATCCGTTACTCGTTGCGTAAAATGGTATACTAGATTCGTCGGAAATTATGTAACAGGTAGAAGGAAGCGTTTTCAACCCTATAAAGTAGTTATATTCTTGATCAGGATCACTAGCCGAATCGATCTAGCCATGTCCGCCTGTACGCCTGTCCGTCTGTGATCTCGGAAACTTTAACAGCTAGAAGAGTCGGGCTGGGCATGCATATTCCCGGGATTTCTTTAAGCTGCGTGCCACGCGCATATCCTCGACAAACTGTAGCGCGTACAATTTAACTGAATTGTATTTGTCTCATCAATACCTATCAGTTAAGGAGTTAAGAGTAGAACAAAAATAGTGTTTTGATTATTACTTTAGGAGCTATAGAACATAGTTTCCCCATCCGACTTGTTCCGAATTATTTACAACCTGCTCTAAGACCTGCCAAAAAGACGGTATAACACCCACCGGGGACTTAGTTTTCTCTAAGCCTTATATTATTATTATTCCTCTGGTGGTTATAATCGAAAAACACCTGAAACCAAAAGATCTGAATTCAACTTTTGCGACGCAAATGTGTTATAAAAAATGTACTTTCTTCATTTGGAAAATATAGTTCACACTTTGTAATATGTTCTCATTCGACACGCTTCAGTAAAATATACCCCATACTCGTATACCACAAGCTGAAATATTTGGCTGAAGTGGACAGAATGAGAACATTTTAGAAAGCGTTTATTTTTCGTCAATTTTACAAGAATTTTTCGTCACAAAAGTAGATATCCGATTATTTGTATGTTGATAATGCGGAATCCCCACGACCCCTTACCTCTTTAAGAGGCGTTTTTTTATCTTGAAATTTAAAACAAAAATAGTGTTTTGATTATTACTTTGGGAGCTATATCCGACTGTTCCGACTACCTGCTCTAAGACCTCATGGTCCTCATGGTATAACACCCACCGGGGACTTAGTTTTCCCCAAAACAGGTTTGGCAGTCTTGCTGGGGCCGGTCGATGGTGAAAATGAAGTGGCATCTTTCGCTTTTTTTGTTCCACTCTTTTTTTTCAATTTGAACAAAATTTAAATGACAGGTGACAAAAAAGCTGAGACATCAAGCATTTCAAAGTTTTCTCCAGCCAACAATTCATTCCAAATCTTTAAGGAAAAATTGGACTTTCATTTCTGTGAACTTAACTTAACGTAACTTATTGTGAATAATACTATTCAGAAATTTCCTTGATCCTTATCCCACATTATACACCGCCAACGCTCGTATTTCGAGAGTGAAAGACATTTCATAAGGCTACTTAAGGTGATAGTGAAAATGTTGAGGTGTAGTATGAACGATTGAAGCAGTAGGCGCTGATGGGAAAAATTTTGAGAATATTTGTAAGCATTTGTTTTAAACCAATTCATTATGACCTTTCCTGGTCCAATATTCGAGCGCATTTGTGACGAAAATCTTTCATTACCTTGAGCATTAGGAAAGGCAATGATAGTCAAAACAAAGATAACCACAAAGCATTTAAAGGAGAGCATTAATTACGTAAATGGGAAGATCAACAATACGAACCATAGGCAAAGCGGATTCAACAAAAAAAAAAACGGCAGCTTGAGCCTTGTCAAAAATGTCAAGGGCAATGGAAGTCAACAAGGTAACAATAACACATGTTATGTCGCTGCCACAAATGTGGAAAAATAGGCCACTTGGCGAACGTTTATAAATTAAAATCAAAGTCTTTATCTTTTGTAGCAAAATCTGAATTCGAAAAAAAAAATTATGATTTTCCTATATTTAGTATGTCTTTGATTTTGTCTAGTGAAATATATTTTCTATCCGTAAATATTGAAGGTGTTCATGTGAAAGTTGCTTGTGATACGGGTGTTACGGACGGTACGTGGGCGTTTGAGTGAGCGTTACAACCTTCTGAAAGAATCTTGGGCTGCGCAGGAAGCCCAGAAATCTGCATGCCAAGTTCCACTCCTCTAGCTTTTATAGTTTCCCACATGGCTAGATCAACTTGGCTGATCAAGAATGGGGTTGGAAACGGTTCCTTCTGCCTTTTACATACTTTCTAAAGAATCTAGTATAGCCTTTAACTCTACGAGTAACGGGTATAAATATGTAATAATATGTAAAGCAAAAAATGCTTTTTAAACTAAACTGAAAGGGGTTGATCTTTTTATTTCTCAATATCTTCCAAACCATAATTCTTATGATAAAAAGTTCTGGCTGTCGTTTTAGTTCCATTTCGAATTGAGAAATCACTTTTTAAACTTGGCTACGGTGTGGCCTTTCTTTCGCTTGTAAATAAGAATTAACAGCTTCTACTTAACTCTAATGTTAGGAGAGTGGGGGTGGAGACAGTCATCAGTCCGAGAGCGAGATGAGAGTCCATCTGGACGTAATTGCTCTCGTCTAACCACTAACATTCACAGTAGCACATCCTTGGCGCTGCAGTTGGTGCTTCGAACTGGTCGGAACACCTGAAATGGTTCCGCGGGCTTTGCGTTGGATTTGGCGAGCGTAAACCGGAATCTGAAGGTGGTGGTGACGTCGCCGAGGGTCGCAACGAAGAAATTGATCGGCCGCGCGAACTGGAAGATTCGCGTAAATGGAGCAGCGTGTGGTGGTCCTCAGGAAATGGTTGCACTTCCGTAGAGTATGGATTCTCCGACAGACTCGACAGCGGTAGGATCGAGTACCTTGTAAACGTCTGTCGTCCAAAGTTTGGGCGCTGCGGGGACGTGGAGCCATGGTTTTAATGCTTTAGTAAAAAAAAGATAAGCGCATTTAGTATCAATTGAGAATGTATTTTAAAGCATGAGGACAGAAGGCACTATTTTGGAAGGGCGGAGGTTGCCTTGACCTCCATAGGTAGAAGTACTAGCTTGTGGATGGGAAGTGTTATATATAGTCCCTAGAACGGTAAGGATTTCGACTACGTGAACTCAACTAAATTGGGAATGGATTTTGAAGCATGAGGACAAAAGGCACTATTTTGGAAGGGCAGAGGTTGCCTTATCCTCCATTGAAAGAAGTACTAGCTAGTGGATGGGAAGTGTTATAGTCCCTCGTGCTTCCTTTCTCGTAATCTTGTATAGAGGTCGTTTCTTTTTTTCTGCGTTTAGTCGTAGCCTGACATTTTGCACACTTCAACGTGTGCGAGGCCTGCAATTGCTGTATATGATACACCCGTGATTTATATATCATTGTTTTAGTCTCAAATAAAAATCTCCCTCCATTAAATTCACAAGAAGTAACAATCTTAACTAAGTGTTTAGTTTAAGATACTTAAAAAACCTTTGCACAAAGGCCATTGAAATGCGGGAGGAAGTCAAACAAAAGGACTTGGCTTTTTTAGTTGTATCAAATTCTCCAAAAATTATTGAGTCCGTATATTTCTCAATTTGAAACTTTTTAAGAACGGTATGAATGGTTATATTAATAATCTATATCGGTTTTATAAAAGAGAACGTGGGGATAAGGTAAGTTTTTGCATTGAGGCAAATGTTAGATTATAGATGAATTTGAATTTCGCGCATTAATACGGCGGCTGTCTTCTTGCTAGTGTAGAAACGTATACGATTTGCCTTGATTTCATCCCAGATGAGTGGTGTACCGCAAAGGTCCAATGCTTCATGTGCATTGCCTTTTACTCTATTACGAATAGCCCTGGGATAATCTGCACGTACGGAGTGTGATCTGCGGACCTATGAGCATTAGTTCCCCGACACTGGTAATGAAAGTTTCTATATTGTCAGAAGGACTCTTGAAAGTTGGCAAATGCTAAACAAAAGCCAATATATCTTTAGAACTTCAGTTTTGGTTGACAATAGTTAACGAGTTGCAACTGTTTGGTTAACGCATCCCGATGGGTTTCCAGAGTCTTAACTACGCATGTTGGGGTTAGAAAGTTGAGATTCTGATTCTGCTCTTCTTTCCCAAGTACCCTTTTGTCTATCAATCTATCACCACTTCTCAAACCTAGAATTGGAAGTATAATTAATTTTGGTATGTAGTTGTAATGTTTAGTATGTATGTTTTATTTTTCTGTGACTTGCGTAGATTTATTTGCAAATAATAATGCAGTGAATTTTGTTTCTTTTTGCATAGTGTACAGCTTAATTTATCCGCCTTTTTATACTACTCTACTTTATCATAGTTTAATATCCATATATTTGACATATTCGGACTCGAATATTTGTAAATATGCATTATTTTATCTAGAAAAACTTGAGTGAGAAAGTTGAGATTACGTGGTCCCGGTGCTTTTTTAGCGTTTGATGTGCACATATTCGGACACGAATCTGTGTAATTGCTTATTATTAATTTTTTTTTTGTTTATTTTGAGTACGTTATCCTGGTGCCTTTACAGTGTTTGATGTGCACATATTCGCCCAAGAATCTCTATTTTTTTGACTTTATTATTGTTTTTATGAAATGGCCATTTTTCTCAAGAGTGCTGAAGTTTGGGGGCGGCTGTGTGTGCGCGCACAACAAGGCAGAGCGGCGCGGTGCGGCATGAGGAACGCAGACTCAAGCGAAGTCATCCGTGCCGTACAGTCGTACAGCCGTACAGACATAGATACCAAGAACAAAAGAAGGAATTGACCAGAGTAACAAGTAATTTTTGGTATCTGAGCTTCAACAAGTGTTTGTTGTACATCCTGACAACTGCTGATGGTGTACTTAGTGTTATGCTTAATATTATTACAAACCCTTTGTAGCAGTTGGCTGGCGGCGCACCTAAAGAAAAATTAAACGAAAATGTTGGCGATCTCTTGTCATTTGAGTTTGCCGTAGTGGAGAAGAATAAAAAGTGCAAAACCTATGCGATTACCGGCACAGGTACCGCCTGAGCCCATAGGGCCAAGACATCAGCTTAGACAACAAGTGTGAGGGTTAGGACGACCCTTACGCCAGGGAAAAAGCATCAGCGAGCCAACCGACTTTGACAAAAATTTCAAAAAATATATATTAATAATTAAAAAAAAAACAATATATATTTATAAGAGAAATATATTGTAAAACTAAGCGGAACCCTTTCTGCTTAATAGCAGTATATTCCGAAAAGCTTTTGAAAAAAGAGGTAGGATAATGTAAAAAGAGAAAGACCAAAGCCTAAATTTCGGAAATTAATTTTCTGTATAGAAATATAAGTGAAATGTAATAGTATAAGCAAATTGGAAGAAAAATTTTATGTAAGTGATAGAACCACAATGGGGTTAGTTGATACTAAAACAGTGGACTCCCTTGCTAATGTAATTAATAAAATTGTACCAAAAAATATCGACCACATTTAACAAATATATTGTTATTGATAATTGTAATAACAATGTGTGCGTATATTCTTTTAAAATTATTATAAAATAAAGGAGCCTTAGGCCAAGCTAACGTTCAAGATAGATCTAATTTATTAGACACACAAATAACTGTCAAAAGCATATATTCAAAAATAAAACAAAAATAAGTCGATTTTGATATGAGTCATTTCTAAAATTTTAATACAAAAATTCGGAACCAGGTTTTGGGAATAGGATATTTAGGATAATTAGAAATATTGAAGAGCCTTTTTTAATGTAAGAAATTTTGAATGTAAATACATAGATAGGTACAACTTAATTTTTTCTCCCCTTACCCATTGCAACAGCACACAGAACGCAAAATTAAACTATAATAAAAGCTAAAATAATTTTACTATAATAAAAGCTAAAATAATTTTATTTTAGCTTTTATTATAGTTCTTTGTTCTAACATTGGGTCTTTGCCTATTTTTGAGAATATTTTGCAATTTTTCACAGTAAGCAGTAATTTTGCCTTCTGAGTGCTGTTGCAATGGATAAGGGGAGATACTTTGATAACAGTCAGAAGAAAAAATGTATTATAACAATATTTCGAATTCAGTGAGGAAGTTGATATAAAAAAAAAAGATCACGATGTGACAATTCCTGCGATAATAACATTACCGGAACCAGGAGAAGATAATATAATGCCAGACGACGTAGATGCCTAAAGGGCATTCATAAAAGACATTTTGAATGCCATTCCAGAATTCAATTGACAGAGGCTACACCTTCAAACAGTTATAAAGTAAGTAGGTTTATAAAATGTATTTTATTTATTTATTTTTATTTATTATGAAATTTAAAAATAATTGGATCAATATTGTACAAAGTACAAAACAACACAACACTTAATGCAACTACAAAAAAATTGCAAAAGAAAAACTGCCGAAAAATTCACTACGGAAATTGGCAATTTAAGTAGGCTCTTGGAAGTATCGTATATTGACGAAATCCTTCCAGTAGAATATTTTGATAATACAGCACTAAATAAGACATTAGCACAATGATCAACAATTGTGAGCATGGAAAACAAACTACTAGACAATGAACGAAGCGATCACAAAGTACTTAGAACGCAACGTGAATTTCACTCTAAACGCCCAAATAGGCCAAAGCCACTGCGGTAATTACTACCAAGAGGAAATTATCGCGGTAGAGGCAATGGTCGCGGTTATTATAATAAAAAATATAAAAAAATAAATAATCGCAACAATGTTAAGGTGAGCCAAAAAGTTTCGGATAACTCCCAACAACCTTAGGGCACACAGTAGTAAAAAATATTTAAACTGACACCATAAATCTCAGCCAGAGCACATTCGTCAATGTTATACATGTAGCAACGGGAAACAAATTAGTCTTTTAATAGGCAGAGGTGCGGAAATATTAAAATGGAAGGGAAATTCCGATATTTTTAAGTACATACAATACAAATAATTATATTAGAAGGGTGTGCGACCGATTTCTACTATATATATATACACGAAGAAATGTAATTCTGCAGTACTCGTCCGATTTTTTCGAGTGACACATCAATCGGAAGGTATTGCAAAAAATAAAAGAATTGCATACCAAGATTTTAAGGATATAAATTGGTTCGGGAGAAAAAGTGATGAAAGTGTAAAAGTGAAGTGTAAAAAAAGGGCCGGTAGGAAAATACTCCCCGCTATAAACCTAGTTGTATTCTCATTTAAAGTACGCGCTGAGTAATACCTCAACTGTCAGAATCGGATTCTCGGTTCAAAAGTAATACGCAAAATAAGATTATGAGGCTCTTCTCAAAATTAAAATTTTATTTTGTTTGTTTCAAAAATTTGTTTATAGTCCTGAAACTTCTAGAATTCTAGATTCTACCACTTTTGGAAAAACTTGCTAGTTTGGCGAGAGAACAGCAATAAATAGCTCAATTTTTTATATGCATAACTTAAGAAGTACCGAAGCTACAGGCTTGTGGTGGGGTAACGACATATGTCCGCGCGACATATCTCCGCTGAACAAAAAACGACATATCTCCGCGCGGAGATATGACGTTTTCAAAACGACATTTCTTCGCCGATTTATTAGAGACTCATCTTACACTTGAATGAATAATGTATTATGTATAATATATAATATATACGTACATATAAATGCATATACGTTTGTTATTAACATATGTAAATCTATGTATTTGAACATACGTATGAACATACACATGTATAATTATGTCAACAAAAATATATAATATATATAAATATATACCGATATACGTTCTGATTTCGCCTCTTGTTGTTGAGTATAGCCTATTTCCACTGCCACTCAGTTCTTTTACGTTCGAACCGACTTTTTTTCTTATGGGTTTTTGGATTGGGCGAACGTAACATTCGACCTGAACGAAAAAAACCGAGGTTTTTTGGTGCAGTGGAAATAGGCTATACTATTATTGCTTAATCTGGTCACATCTGATGGCAGCACTGATGAGTATGTACCCACTCATATGTATGAGTGGGAACGCGCCAGAATTGCAAAGTTCTTGGTATCCCATTTTTTGCTAGTATGTTAAGTACACTTTTAAAAAATTTGGGAAATTATATATACATGTATATACATATATATAAAAATATATATATGCATTTGCAAAGCGAAGATCAGCGAGAATTTATCGCATACGCCAATTCCGTTATTTCTATTATATTGAACAAATTTGTATAACACTAATAAATATAATAGAAATAGCGGAATTAGCGTGTGCGAAAAATTTTCGTTGATCTTCGCTTGCAAATGCCGGGCTTTCAATAACTGTGCGTTGTCGGTTTTATAAGAGCGAGTAAAATGGATTTGGACAATATCAAATTTGAGTTTAAGGAAAGAAGCCGTGCAGGTTGCTCTCAATTATTATATACCCCAAGTGACCAACAAATTCACATAAAAAATAAACAATTAAAATCGAATGATATTGCATATGTGTGTCGTTCAAAGGATTGCAGAGCACGGGCTTATTTAAGTGCAGATAGGGCTCGCGTCTTTTCCAATCCCGAAAAAATTAAGCATGTTCATGGACCACAAGGCCATAAAATGGAAAAAATCGAAGTGCTGTCGCAAATAAAATTGAAGTGTCAAACCAATTCCGACGACACCAAAAAAATATTTAATGATGTTCTCGCCAGGTAAGTACACATACATGCACGCATACATACAAGAATTAGTATACATATATATGGTACATATGTATTCAAAAACATGACGGTGTGTGTATATGTATTATTCAGAAAATGATATACATAATTGAATTTAATATTTTTTGTCTCGTTTTATAATAATTTAGAAAAACAAATGGAGAAGAGGAAATTGAAATAAGTTATGATGCGGTGAAACGCACTCTACAGCGAAAAAGACAACCCTTTCTTCCAAAATCTCCAATTACTCCCGAGGACGTGCGCGATGCTTTCAATGATGAAAATATCATGAACAGTTTTGGCATGACAAAAGGAAATTTTCCGAAAGTTTTTTAAAGAAATTATATGCATCAAGTTCATTTGCCTATTGTGTAGGTCATCACTTTGATGCAAGCCAATATTGAGGAGCAGAATAGGTATTTTTTAATAGATGCTACATTTAAAGTTTGCCCTTTCGGGGACTTTAAGCAACTGCTTCTTATTTATGTTAAACACATACAAAAGGTGATTATTTTATTGATTGTTAAATTTTATTTTTTCTTTGACATTATTATTTATTTCTTAGATAACACCGTTCCTTTTTGTTTTGATGACTCGTAAAACAGAGCTCTGTTACCAACACCTATTTACATATGTTGACTCAAATATTTGCTGTCTTAATGGTGCATCATTTATATCGGATTATGAGAAGGCGATGCGCAACGCTTTGAAAAATATGAATTTCTTTTCTTGCTGGTTCCATTTTACCCAAGCATGTAAAAGAAATGCAATCAAAACTATTGGTTTGGAGAAAATGCTATCGTGCAATAAACATGCGTATGTATATGTGGTTTATGAAATTTCTATATTTACCTCTTTTACCGGAATGCAAGATTGTTGAAGCAATTAATCTTCTTGAAGCTCAAGCCACAGCCTTAGATAAGAAGATTTTTTCGCCCTTTTTAAAATATTTTAAGAAGCAGTGGCTTAAGAAGGTAATTATTTCATAATTTTAAATGTATGCTCTTATTCATTCATATTTTAATTTTAATAGGAAAGACCTAAAAATATATCGGTATACAAACGATCCACAAGAACCACGGGTTCAGTCGAAGCATAAATCTGGGCAATAAAATTCGAGCAAAGGGACACTTTTTCAAATTTGTGGAATGGATCATTGATGCGGAGTATGAAAAAAGTCGAGAATTCGCTCTTCTCTTTCAAAATGGTGGGATAGGTAATTCAACACAACCAAAAACTATACGTCTAAGTATATACGAAATAAAATTAAAGCCATTAAAATATAATAAAAGTTTAATTTCAGGATCGCGCTCAAAAAATTGTGGATGCAATGGATTTGTTTGACAAGGGAGAAATTGACATACAGGGTTTTTTGACACGAACTGTTTCGCTAAATGACCGTTTTAAAAAACAGGACCTGTTTGACAGTGTGCATATGGACTTCAATTTGTCCGGAATGTCATCTGAAATGAAGGCATCAACATCATCGCTTTTGTCGAGTGACTCAAAATCTAGTCGAATATCCGATTCATCTATATTTCAAATGAATCCCTGCAATGTATGTCTCATCGAACCAAAATCGGTTTTATTGCGCCAATGTAATCATGTGAATATTTGTGCAGCATGTTGGGATCAAATTCTGGCTCATAATCAAGAACAGAACGATGATCCTAACGATCCTGACAGTGGTGAACCAAAATGTCCATCGTGTCAACAAGTTGTCAAAGAAGATATCCGTAATGTTTATATATATAATTAAAAAATTAAAATAATAAACTAAGTTTCATGCACATTAAATAAATTTATGTAATATGGGCAATTCTTTGACAGAATTTGTGCGACCGTCTTTACAGTGAAAAAAACATAAACTAAACCAATTTGAAAATAAGTGAGTTATTCTTACTAATCTAGAGCTATGAGAAAAACCTTTCCTTATTTTCAAAATGTGTATAGTTTATGTTTTTTTCACTGTAATGACGTTCCTACAAATTCGGTCACAGAATTGTTCATATGTATAATATATAATTTGAACTGATTTATGTAAAAATTAATAAAAATAATACATATACTTAATAAAGACTTGTGGGAAACTGCGTTTTTTAAGGGATTGAAATTATCGTTAAATTATTAAGATTTTCTATTAAACTTTCTGTATGAAATTAATTTAAAAAAAAAATTAAATTTATTCTATTGGAAGATGAGTTGCTAATAAATCGGCGGAGATGTAACTTTTCATAGCGACATAACTCCGCGCGGAGATATGTCGTCTTGAAACGTCATATCTCCGCGCGGAAATATGTCGCTTTTTGTTCAGCGGAGATATGTCTTTTTAAAACCGACATAACTCCGCGCCGAGATATGACGTTTTGAAAACGACATAGCTCCGCCAAAAAAAAAACGACAATTCCGCTCGAAAATTGTACCGAGCGGAGATATGTCGTCCGGAGATATGTCGCTATGCCCTTGTGGTATACGTAGTTAAACACGATTTGTACAAAAAGCACCGTTTAAAATTATGGTCCAGAGTTTTTTTGTTTAAATTTTTTGTATCCATTTTTTTTTTCAAACTATTTTTGAATGTCCTGGAAATTAAAGGTGATGTAAAACAGCTTAACAGGAGAAACTTTACTATCTCAAAAATAATGTCCAATTTGTTCCGATTTTTTTAAACTTTTTTATTATTTTTCAAAGGTGGCTTGAAAGATTTTGGACTCTACTTTTACTTTAGATCAACTAGGTAGATTCAAACGGAACTCGAAATAAGTTCACGAGATATAACGTCCTCTTCAACAAGCAATCATATCGCCTCACGCAATTACCATTCGGCTTAAAAATAACTAAAAATTCTTCTCAGAGAATGATGACTAAGAATTCTCTGGTATAGAACCTTCACAATGTCTATATGAATGATGTTTATATGGATGACTTAATAGTTATTAGTTGTTCTTAAAAACATATGCTCAAAAGCTTAACGGATGTTTTTGAGAAATGTATTCAACCTAAATCCTGAAAAATGTTTATTTCTATACCCTTGCAGAGGGTATATTAATTTAGGTCAGAAGTTTGCAACGCAGTGAAGGAGACGTTTCCGACACCATAAAGTAAATTTATTCTTAATAAAGATCACTTGACGAGTCGATCTAGCCATGTCCGTCTAGTCTCTCAGTTTTAAAGCTATCGGGCTGAAACTTTCCCAAACATCTTTTTTCTATTGCAGGTAGTAAATAAGTCGGAACTAGCCGGATCAGACAACTATATCATATAGCTCCCATAGGAACTATCGGCGAAAACATTAAAAAATGGTATCTTTGGTGTTTTTTAACATATAACCTTCTAAGCCTGCAAAGAAACTTCCCCACACCCCCAATGGGACATTTTCAATCATGTATCCCTTTTCCTCATTATGAGTACTTAATATTCAAAAGGTGTTGCGGTGCACAGAGAAACATGTTCAATCATGTTTTGAAACAATGTTTTCTACGATTGCAAGACCAGTTTAGAAATCAAAAGAAGCCCCTTAAAATAAATCTCACAAAATTATAATTCTCAAATATTTTCAACCCTATATTTTTGTTTCTGCCCCAGAACGTTCTTCTGGGAAATTGTCAAAGAATATCTACTTTCCACAAAAGAGCCATAAAAATGTCAGGCAGAGCCAGAGACCTGAAAAGGTCCATTACCTGACCCCAATAAAAGGGTCCTACGGGTATAACGGGTATTGAAATCGAGACCGCTACTCATAAGTAGCGCATATTTCTCAGTCAAGAAATTAATTTCAATATTCCATACCAGTCATTTTAATCCGAAATAAAAAGTAAAAACATTATTTTGTAGCACAATCATACGTTTAATTACCTATTTTGGTATTGTGAACAAGCTTTTGCTATATATTCATATTAATTTTTGGCTCCGCTCCAGCGAATTGCAAGAAGAGGCAGTCGCACTTTTCGCAATTAAACTTCAGGTTTTCAAAATGCATAGTATTCAGCATAATTCGTAGTTAAATATGTGCCCCTCGCCGTAATAAAGGAACACACGCAGGTCTGTTGGCGCGCATGCTCATTGAGAAGATTGACTGCCTATCTTTAGCAACTTCCATGAACTCACAATTATACCTGTAACTTAAAATCGAAGTATAAAGTCAAAAGTTTATTTTGTAGCATAATAATACTTTTACTTATTTATTCTGGTATAGCGTGTTTTCTTCTTCATCCTTACACATCTAGTCTCAACTTTAAAATGATGTTCTTGTTTTGGTGCTGCCTTTACAAAATCTTAAAATATTGTATGAATTTTATAGACCTCAAACCCCGCCCTTAAAATGAGTTTAAAGTTGGACATTCAATTTCCTCGATATAAACTGTATTTAAAAAATGTCAAAATATTTGATTCCGCCCCAAAGCGGGGTACTGGTAAATTTTCAAAGATTTTCCCCTATCCACAAAATGATCCCAAAGGTATCAGACAGAGCCAGAGGCCAAAAAAGGCCCATTACCTGACCGCAATAAAACCGCGTGTGTTCACACGCACAAGCGCGAGGGGCACGCTCATATCTCTGGCACGTTCCATAAAGGGGTTGAAATCACCGCGCGACAACTAACAGGTATACAAGTAATTTAAGATCGAAATAAAAAGCCAGTAGATTATTTTGTAGCATAATAATACATTTATTCAATTATTTTAGTATTGTGATCATGATTTGTTATGTTCTTCCAGATTACAATTCAATTTTCATAATATTAAGTGGTTAATTTTTGTATTCCGAAATTCGATGGCATACGCAAGTATCGACACTCTCGATGGCTCCATATGATTTCAATGATGTTTTCATATTGGGGTCAAAATGGGTGCTATTCTCGATTATAGTAACTAGATTGAAATCTTGTATACATTTTATATAGGTTGGGCGTACTATTGTTACTAAAATCGACATTCAAGTGGAGTTTCAATTTTAATCAATTATTTGTGATAAGATCTCTGTCTACATTTTATTATTATGAATCGCGGTTTTTTCGAATCCCAACTCCGGAATGCGATTGAAAGGAATTTTTCAGGTGATACTCTTATTTCCATTTAAAAAGTTTTTTTTATATCAACACATCGTCAAGAATCTTGGTCAACATCAACACTAGTTCTTGATAAAAATTTAATAAAACTGTTATAGAAGCCTCAGAAATTCCCAACACATTTTTAATGGCACAAAAAATTTAAGATTATTTCCAATTCCTTATCCAGGGTTTAATAAATTTTTACCTTAAAGATTCTCCATCCATTATTGTTTTGGGCTCCGCCTTGACGATCGGAAATCTTACGTTTTCAGGCATCCTTGTGTTTGATATCAGCGTCTTTTTATAAAATTTATTAAACTCTTTAATTATAATATTCATCTGGTTTTCCTGGTTCATAATGGTGATTAAGTTTTTTGGACGTGGTATGGTTGTTACCCCTTTTTACCTTCATGGTTTAGACTTGGTTTTGGATGGTAATTACTTGAAAGGGGGTGTACTGTTTATGTATCTGTACTGTATCTGTACTGTATCTGTACTGTATCTGTAATGTATCTGTACTGTATCTGTACTGTATCTGTACTGTATGTGTACTGTATGTGTACTGTATGTGAACTGAATGTGTACTGTATGTGTACTTTATCTGTACTTTATCTGTACTGTATCTATTCCGTATCTGTTTAGTTGTAAACTTTTACCAGCTGTTCTGGTCTATTGCTAAGAACAATAAAAGGTTTTGTTCTAAACGACGATCGATGTGAAGTAGAGACTTAGACTGTGAATTTCAATGCGTGTGGGTTTTATACGTGGCTACACGTTGTATTTAACTATTAACTTGATGGTTTTGACTTGAATATGGGATAGTTACTATATTCCTCAGATGTCTTACCCGTTCCGTTCCAGAATCATTATCTATAAAATGAGAAAAAGTCACTTTTTTCCGATAGCGACGACCCAAGACGAAAGGCACTGATAAAGGAGACATGCGACGACCCAAGTTGATAAGTTGATTTTATTTATTATTATTATCATTTTTTTTATAAATATTTTTAACATATATAATTTGCCATGCCATTACCATTAGCCATAAACATATTTTGAAAACATTGCGGGTCCAAATAGGAACGTATTAAAATATAATTTCAGACTAAACTTTATGGTACACGTGTTGGGGTCTGGTAATATCTTTTTTTAATTGCTTACTTTTTTTTATGGCTCATCAAGTTAGTCTAAAGATTTTTGCAAAAAGTATGGAATTAAGTTTTATGTGACGTCTTTTGTTTTGCAACTCAAAGGTATAAAGATTACAATCACTTGTACAAATTTATAGAAACGTTTTAAAGACTTAAAGGTTTTAAACCTCGCGTTCTACCCCGAAAAAATGTTAAAATAGTTTTAAAATAGTAGTTGATATATTTAATAGAATATTATTCAATATTATAATTATACTATATAATATTTATAGTATTTTAAAACCATTTTAACATTTTTTCGGGCAGAACACACATTTTGTTTTTAAATAAGTCCCTTCTGATACAGAAAATGAATACTTAAAGAAAGCTTAGTCAGTATTAAGAGGAAGAGATATAAAAACATAACAAGGCACATAGATAGAGAATAAAATGATAATGAAATATTTATAAAAATTTCAAGCAATTGTAACCGAAAACGCTATAATATTCACTTTTTAGCAGAGGATTTAAGTTACATAGCAAAGACCATTACCATAACCTCACATTTGTATGAAATTTATGTTATTAGATATAATGCTTTATAAATTAGAGAAATTTCAATACATATATGAGCTTTTAACATATAATCGTTGTAAATCTTTTAAATAAAAGTTTAACGTCGTGCTGGCACCCATAAATAAATTATTTGTGTTATTTATTTCTTTATTTTTAACAATTAAAATTATTAAAAAAGATTTTTAAATAATCAAAGTAAAAACTTTAGAGAATTATATATATGCAAGAGAGGTTTATATATGCAAGGATTAACAAGTACCGTCTAGAGGGGAAGATTGCCTGTGTAAAATATTGAAGAGCAGAGCGCATAAAATAAAGAAAAGAGATGATTGACGCTCCACATATGTAACTTCAACGTACAAAAATACAACGATTTATAATACTTACGTAAATTATATGAATTGTTCCTTGTTTCTTGCGGCTAGCTCAGTAAATTTGTGCGTTCGTCCCTCCAACCTTATATTAAATGAGACCCTCAGTAACAACAATTCAGAATTCGGATATTGAGGCGCTTATTCTCGGCTCTAGATTACAAAGTTTAGCACTCCTGTGATTATACTTCCTGCGCTGATTTTCCCTTGTATTCCGTTTTCATTTCCTGGTTGAGATAAATGGCTGAGGCACTCAACGACGATCATATTACCGGGCACTTGAAGAACTGTTTGGGGTTGAATTTGTGCTTTTGCTTATGCTTATGCTTATGCTTTTGTAGTAATATTTATGCATTGTTATATAATTGTTAATATTGTAATAATTTTTTTTGGTTTTTAATTCGAATTGTTAAGTCAAAGATTAAGGTTACTGCCTATTCATTTTTTTGTTCAGATTTAGGTAGTGGACCCATCTTATCCACAATTACCCTGTCAAAAGCATTTGAGGCGTTTTAGTTATAGTGAATGGCGTCTTTGTATGTTTGGTCGTTTTTATTTTTTGGAATTTGAGGCATTTTCTAATATTAGTTGAAATGTCTCTTGTCATGTTTTTCCAATAATAGTGCTTTTTTATTTTAGCCAATGTTATAGCTATGCCTGTATGACCTCCTTGTATTGAATCGTCATCTGATGTAAGCAGTATTGCTTCTTTTTCGGTATTTAATAATAGGGTCACCGGCTTGAGTAGCGGTACTTTTAGAGATTGTAATATTTTATTGCCCAATATTTGAGTAGTGCTACTATTAGAGATTGTAATATTTTACTGCCCAATATCTTAAAAGACGCTAGTGTCGCTTGGTGCCATTCGGAAATCTACTTTTTCTCTTTCTTTTTCTGCGCAGGAATTTTTAAGTTTTTAAGCTTTGACTTCTGGTAGTGACTTACAGAAATTTATTATTCGATTGAGTATTTTTCTAGTCCGTGATAGTAATTCTTTATTATATTCCTCTAATTCAAGTCTCATTTGTGTTAATTTTGAAATGGGGTCTGTGATCTGTTTTGAAAATGAAGGGTCTACCATAAATAGGCCTATCCTATTATGATTGCGTTGATAACTGATTTATCCTTAATAATTATAATACGGAGGTTTAGTGAAGTAAGATATATTCTAGAGTAGGTCCGTAGGTTATTTTTGATGATGGTAGCATTTAGCATAGTTTGCTCGGCTGACAATGCAACAAGGTCGGGTCAGTTTGCTGTCGGGTCAGTTTGCTGTCGAATTAGTGAGACGTTGAGTCAATCGTTGACATTGACTATACTGATCAGCAGTCCTTATAGCCAGTGAGCGAAACTAAGCTCCTTATACTTTTCCCAATTTGTCTACTGCTTGATTTGTTGCGCGCTAGTCATGTTGAGAAACCTTGGGTACGACAAGGATGAAAAGTGGTATAATAAGGCTTTTATTCTCGGGTTACAAACTTTACAACTCTTGTGATTATGCTTCTTCTGCTGATTGTTCCTTGTGTTCCGCCCTCGTTTCCTCGTTGTTATAAATGGCTGAGCTTACCAGACAACCGTCGGGCTTCTCAGACCATCAGTACCACGTTCGCATGGCTTGTTACTCTTCCCGGGCCTTACGGCTCCTCATTGAGATGATTTCAACAGGTTTTCTTTTTCAGTTTTCTCTTCCCTTTTCGAAAGGTCTTTGCATCGCGAATATGTCACCAACACCGTTACAAGGCGCCGATTATGATTATGTCTGTTATGGCATATGTTATTGCCGAATTTAAATATTATTCACCACGACAGAAATTGCACCGAATGTAGCAAATAATGTTTAAAGTAATATGCCGTTGTGTTTGGCACCGACATATACACAAACAGCAGCGAACAACAAAAGATCGTAATTGTTTTTAACGATTAAAAAACCATGTACCTCTGTTTTTGCGACGAAGTGCACATTCCGGATCAAGAACCACGTCGGGGTCACCAAATTTTTTGGGGAAGACAACGAATTTGGCACCCGTATTTTTTCAAAATATTTATCAGAAACGCACGATATTTTTTAAATTACGAAAAAGACGTGTTTAATTATTTGAGATCGGAGCTGCACTGAATACATAAAAAAAAAATGCAACTGCCAAGCGGCGCTCGGCTTACAAGATAAGATTAGAGATAAAAGCGAGCCGACGAGAGAGGCTAAAAAGCTCTGGCGTGTAACAGCTTTTCATACAGTGGGCTTCTTTTGCAATGTTTATAAACATTAGCCAATAGCATTTCCTATTAATGAATTTTATTTTGGTACTGCTCCGAACAATGGCCTTTGTAGAAAAATAAACGAAAACCAACACGTACCCTTTTGTAATGGGGCAAGCTCATCCGACTTAATATTTTCTATAAAATCACCGCCTTCCTCAAGTTTTTCATTCTCGGAAATCACTATCGGGGCCGGGTTAGACGAACCACTAACTGATTGCCACCATTAAATGAAATGAGATGCCTAAAGCGTTACCGGAAGCCGCGAGAGAGAAAATTCGTACGGTGGGATTATAGGCTGTCGCTCAATATCGCCAACTGCCGGAGGCCGTGCTTAACATGACTTAACGTCTCACTAACTCGACGGCGCACTGACCCACCAAAGCGGTCAGCACATTGCTGCAGTGTCAGCCGAGCCAATTACGCTAAATAGCCATATAACCAATTGGCTGCTTCTGTGGACTCGGTGATCTTCGTCACCTTGTTGGCAACGAACGATGTCCAATGACACACTGGTTTGGCTGATCATGCTAGTACAATCTTGAAATTGGTCCTCTGAATGATGATTTCAGCTATCTCGAACAAAAGGCGAGCACCGTTACCGTTGCTAAGTCTGGTGGGACGAATAAGAACGTCGCTTTCCATCGTACGCCGAAAGTAAAATATAGCCACTTCAGGCGATAGTTAAAACGGACTGTAAGACTGGGCCAGCGTGAAGGATATCATTTAAGCTCATTCTCTGAAGAGCTGGAGGCATTGAATACCATACGCAGCTTGGTGGTTATACTTTCCTGCTTGAACACAGCATGAGGTGATGGAATAACGGAGTCATATAGCTGACTGTACCTTTTTAAGCGTTGCTCGGATCTTAGGAACTACGATAACGCGGAGGATGTCGAGTGACCGAGAGCAGATTTTACGTTTTCAGGATCACGAAACGGAAAAGTTACGACATACCTGCTGTTATCGTCCCCATAGTCTTCCGGAGAAAATTTTTCTCACACGAAAATGGTTTCTTGACTGAGGAGAGAGCAACAAACCAGAATATCTATCTGAGCGCTCTCGTAGAACTTTGGATCCACTAGAAACTGTTGAGGAATCGGACAAGATGGGAGCTTTCCAGCTAATTGAGGAAGAAGGTAGGCCGTCGTGTTTATTTGCAAACCAAGCCTGTTCGGAGAACAGGGTGTAAACTGACAAAGCTTTTCTGGAGAAACCTGACGGGCGTACGTCGTCTATGTCTTCTTAAGTCCGGCGACGCTCAGTAAGGAATGCGTTTTGCTCCTGCCACGTCGGAATCTCGGCAGTAGATAGGAAACGCGGGTTCTGTGACAATTTGCATATTATGAGTAATTAATAATCAAAAGGTGTTGCGGTGCACAGAGAAACATGTTCAATCATGTTTTGGAACAATGTTTTCTACGATTGCAAGACTAGAAAACATTAAAATAAATCTCACAAGTTTATGATTCTCAGGTATTTTCAGCCCTATATACCCTCCTTTCCACAAAAGGACCATAAAAATATCAGGCAGAGCCAGAGGCGCGCCCACTCATTTACATTATAACGGGTATTGAAATCGAGAACGCTACTCATAAGTAGCAGACATTTCTCAGTCAAGAAATTATTTTCAATATTTCATACCAGTCTTTTTAATCCGAAATAAAAAGTAAAACCATTATTTTGTAGCACAATAATACTTTTAATTACCTATTTTGGTATTGTGAACAAGTCTTTGCCATATATTCATATTAATTTTTGGCTCCGCTCCAGCGAATTGCAACAGGAGACAGTCGCACATTTCCCAATTATACTTTTCAAAATGCATAGTTATAGTAGTTAAATTCGTAGTTAAATATGTGCCCCTCGCCGCAATAAAGGAACACACGCAGGTCTGTAGGCGCGCATGCTCATTGAGAAGATTGACTGCCTATCTTTAGCAACTTCCATAAAGGGGGTTAAACTTACAAGTATACCTGTAATTTAAAATCGAAATATAAAGTCAAAAGTTTATTTTGTAGCATAATATTACTTTTACTTATTTATTCTGGTATAGTGTGTTTTCTTCTTCATCCTTACACATCTAGTCTCAACTTTAAAATGATGTTCTTGTTTTGGTGCTGCCTTTACAAAATCTCAAAATATTGTATGAATTGTATAGACCACAACCCCCGCCCTTAAAATGAGTTTAAAGTTGGACATTCAATTTCCTCGATATAAACTGCATTTAAAAAATGTCAAAATATTTGATTCCACCCAAAGATTTTCCCCTATCCACAAAATTATCCTGTAGGACAGACAGAGCCAGAGGCCAAAAAAGGTCCATTACCTGACCGCAATAAAACCGCGTGTGTTCCCACGCACAAGCGCGAGGGGCACGCTCATATCTCTGGGTTAAAATCACCGCGCGACAACGCACAGGTAATTTAAAGTAAGTAATTGAAAATCGAAATAAAAAGCCAGAAGATTATTTTGTAGCATAATAAAACATTTATTCAATTATTACATAGATTACATATATTTTCATAATATTAAGCGGTTAATTTTTGTAGTCCGAAATTCGATGGCATACGCAACTATCGACTCTCTCGATGGCTCCATATGATTTCAACGATGTTTTCATATTATCTCGATTACATTGAAAGACTTAATTCAATAAACTGAAGACATACAAAATATGCATTGAACAGAATTTCATCAAATTCGTTCAGAGTGTTGTTTATTTTAAGTGAATCTCTGATGCATGTCTAACTCAACAATATCGTATTAACCATTCAGAATATTCTTGCACAACTTATAAAGATTTTTTATATAGGTGTTTCTTTTCTTTGTTTACCTCAAGATCTGCATACTTGAACTTCAACAAATGAAAATCATTGATATTTTCCCAAAGTCGAAATAATTGTTTCCAAACTGCCCCCTATTGGCTACCTGAGTATAACTCTGTGTATAAAAACTGATCTTTCATTTCCCACCTGACAATTTCACATTCCTCCTTTTTAGGCTCCCACGCCCCTCTCCATTTTGGGTTAACATGTGAGTCCCAACTCCGGAATGCGATTGATAGGAATTTTTCAGGTGATACTCTTATTGCCTTTTTAAATTTTTTTTTATTTCTTCTTTACTCAAACACAACGTCAAGAATCTTAGTCAACATCAACACTAGTTCTTGATAAAAATTTAATAAATCTATTATATAAGCCGCAGCGATTCCCAACACATTTTTAATGGCACAGAAAAGTCAAGATTATTTCTAATGCCTCATCCAGAGCCTAATAGATTTTTACCTTAAAGATTCTCAATCCATTATTGTTTTGGGCTCCGCCTTGAGGATCAGGAATCTTACATTTTCAGGCGTCCTTGTCTTTGATATCAGCGTCTTTTTATAAAATTTA